>NC_134039.1:36392604-37795525 GCF_965140245.1 Athene noctua | reverse complement strand
ACTGTGGAGCCAGCAGTTAAAGAGCAGTGTGAGATGACCAATTTGTAGGTAACACTAGGTTTTGTAGCAGAGCCTGCTGGGGCACAGTTCCCTTTAGAGTGATGGTAGTATCAAAGAACTTCCAGCATAAACTTGCGAAGATGTTACCCAGTTTTGTCTGCCATTTGAAGCCCCACAAATATTTTCTTAAGCAGCAGGATAAAAGAAAGCAACAATAAGAATAACAAAACCAATAGCTATATACAGAATAAAGCAAGAAGCAGTGTCTTGAGAAAACTGCTTTTTAGCAACTAGAAGCAAAAACCCAGCATAAACACATAAAGTGGGTATAAGACATGTGGTACTGGGATGTAGTACCACATTTTCCATCCTCTTTAGGGAAGGCCACACATACTGTCTCTGAATGGGAAGCAGCTGGGAAGTAATCTTTAGCAGTTTGAAACATATACTGGCAATCTTTGGAGCAAGCTATATTTTGCAAATTACACTACTTGCATTGCCAAGTGGAAAGATGTTCAATGTGAAGAGTTCAGTAATAGAAGGATTTTAAAATAAAAATAAAAGATCCATTCTTAGCTCATTATTCTCTGATATGGGAACATAAATAGTTGTTAAGGATAGTTGAAGACTATCCCTATTCAAAAAACTCTATCTGAACAGCCTTATGGGTCCTATTGAAACCAGCAGTAAATCTACTGGTTTATGTCATTTCTCTGCATAGTCTTCCATCAGCTCATCTGAGTAGGAAATTCTGTCAGAACTTCTGTTATTTGAACCATTTTTTCATAATTTACTGTGTAGTGGTAAGGTATTAGCTGTCTTTTTCTGCCAATCCACAGAAATGTGGCGCTCAGATCACAGCTAACCCTTGCGGGAGGTTAAAACCTTCGCGGGAACAAAGCATAAATGCCAATATGGTGGTTGCTATTTGCTAATTTTATTAATTGCACAATTGCTTTATATATGCCTTTCTGTACATCGTGAGATCTTTAGTTCCCTATTCTTCCCGTACATCGTGAGATCTTCCGAGCGCCTCTCCCTACATTACTGCATTTTGTAACTCTTCATAACTTGTGCTCATCTTTGCTTTCCCACTTGTTCTCTAGGTCTCATGGTCTTTGCTTCTAAAGATTTAAAATTTTTCTGGAGTCCTAATCCTAAATAACCCCAAGCATTAGTGAGGAAAAAAGTCTCTTTCAAATATTAGTATATTCAGTCCCTTGCTGGCCATGACTGAGAGCCCATTTTAGTCCCACATGTTTTAGATGGGTGAATGATGTGTGTGTGAACTAGCAGTGCTCTAGTGTTGGCTCTTTGTTACAAATCAGTTGAAGAACATGCAGCCAGGATGAATAAAAATGAAGTCCTACAAAACCACAGCTTTTTAAAAATAGCTTGGACCATGGTGCTATATTTTCAATAGACTTTTTCCAGTTTGATATGAGTTGTGTCGTTTGGAGTTCAAAGAGAAAGATGTCTCTGCATGTCAGTGTAGCTGCTTTTCCTAAATATGGAAATGTGAAGGAAGAAGGTGAAAGTGTCTGTCACTCTTCTCTCCACAGGAACATTAGTTTTTATCATAACCTGGCTTTAACAGGAATGGCTTTAAAATAATGCTTGCAAACACACAAATAAACGGTAGCCATGACTGCAGGTAACAGAGCCTTTGGATGATTTGTCAAAGAGAAGTCCACGCAAGCTTTGTGTCTTGCCTGTGGTATTACCCAAAGCTGGGCAATCTGAAAGAGTGTTTGTGAAGGTCAAGATGCAGAGCCAGGGAGTACCTCAGTCCGGTCAGTATTGAATGGAAAGGATGTTGTCATCTGCTCCTTGCCCTTATCAACTTTGTGCTTCTAATTTTGCATAGTATTTTTATTTTCTCTTCTTTCCTCTGTAATTATTGCATTCCCTATCTTCTGCTCTCCATCCATATAGCCTTGGATTTGACAGGAAACTTCTGGTGATATCTGAATATGAGTCAGAACCCATCCAGAAACACAGCTGACTTATTTTGATAGCCGTGGGCTTTTGTTGAGTTCTTACTACCTATTATATAGTGGCATTTTTTAAAGCACAGTGTGGCTTTAAACAAATATTAGAACTAAAATCTAGGTCACCCTTCTTACTGAAAGGCAGACAAGAGATTTGCTCATTTCTTAGTGAAAAATCGTTTTTACTGGTTGATTTGATGATTTGAAAAGGAAAATAATTTGAAATAGCAATAGTGTCGGTAATTATGCAGTTTGAGCTCAGGAGTGGTTTCTCAGCATTAGGCACAGTATTCTTCAAATGCTATGGATGACAATGATTAAGGCAAATAATTGATACCCTCTTTAGAGTGCTGCATCTGTAGCCTAGTATTCTCCTAGGATACAGTCAGGTGCATGCTAATGAGGAATTACTAATAGTTGGTGGGGTTTTTGAGAATATGGAAACTGTGAGACAGGACTGGGTGTAGAAGATAATATTTTGTGCAGTCCATAACTATTCTGTAGCATCAGACATGTTTGAGTTTAGATAAACTGAAATTTCTTGAGAGGTACTGGGTATTTGTTAATAATTTTTCATCACTTTGGTGAATGGTCAGATTTTTATCCGCTTTTTTGGCATTTGTGTAATATTCAATGAATCCTTCATTACTTGGTACCCGCTCTTTTGCACGTACACACATACAGAAAAATAGACATATTTTATATAAATATTTGTTCATACTAGGAATACACATGGATATTTAAACTCTTTACCGCATACAGTAAACTACTTTCTGAAACTTCTGGTTTTAAAATAAATAAAACAAAGTTTCTTTCAACAGCATTCCAACAACAACAAATTTCATCTTATTGTCCTCCATGAGTAGACTGAGCTGTGGTCTCTGCTTGGGTCAAAGCCACCACCAGAAAGAATGAAACGATCCAGACAGAGCTGCCACGCAAACATGCAGAGGTTCAGATCTCGGGGTGCAGGGAGTGCCCGAGTCTGTCAATCCTGCCGGAGGGCAGCAGGGACAGCACCTGTGTGCGCTGTGATCAGATGGATGACCTGCTCAGCCTGGTGGTGGAACTCAAAGAAGAGGTCGAAAGATGAAGAAGTATTAGGGACTGTGAAAGGGAAATTGATTGGTGGAGTAACCCCTTAGCACCCCTGAAGCAACAGGAGCAAATGGAGGCTCCAAAAGAGTCAGGTGATCCCTCATCCTCTTGCTACCAGGCATAAGAAGGGGACCTAGGAGATGGGGGAGGCTGGAAACAGGTCCCTGCTCTGGGAGGCAGGAAAATCCTCTCCCGACTTCCCTCACCCGCCATGGTGTCCCTTTACAAAAGATATGGGGCCCTGGAACTTTTGAATGAAGGAGAGAAGGAAGAAGAAAATGAGACAAACAAGGAGGAAGACCAAGGTCCACCAAGGCTGGGTCGTTCTGGACCAGGTATCAAAAGCAGTTCTAAAAAGAACCCCATAAGAGTCATTGTAGTGGGTGACTCCATACTGAGGGGTGTCAAAGGCCCAATATGCAGACTGGACCCACTTCATAGGGAAGTCTGCTGCCTCCCCGGGGCCCGGGTAAAGGACCTCATGGCAAAAATCCCCACTCTAGTGAGACCCAAGGACTACTACCCTCTCTTGGTTTTTCAGGTAGGTAGTGACGATATTACCACAAGAATTCCTAAATCAATGAAGAGAGATTTCAGGTCCTTGGGGAAAATGATTAAGGGGTTGAGGGCACAAATACTGTTCTCCATCCCTTCAGTTGGGGGGATGGATGAAGAAGATTACAGGTGAACTCAAGAGATGAACTTGTGGCTCCAAGACTGCTGCTACCGTCAGGGCTTTGGATTTTTCAATCATGGGTTACTGTACAGGATGCCAGAGCTTTTGGCAACAGATGGGATCCAGAGGGGGAAGAGGAACTAGGGGCAGAAGTTATCTGGGTTCATAGAGAGAACTTTAAACTAGATTTGAAGGGGGAAGGGGGCAAAACACCAGCCCATCTGAAGTGCATGTATACCAATGCACACAGCATGGGTAACAAAATGAAGGAGCTTGAAGCCATGATGAAACAGGAAAATGATGATGCAGTGGCTATCACAGAGACATGGTGGGATGTCTCCCATGACTGGAGTGTGCCAATTAATGGCTACAAGCTCTTTAGGAGGGACAGACAAGGAAAGAGAGGTGGTGAAGTGGTGCTGTATGTCAGAGACTGTTATGATTGCTTTGAACACAAGTGTAGTGAAGACAGGGTGGAGTATCTTTGTGTTAGAATCAGGGGGAAGGCCAATAGGGCAGATGTTGTAGTGGGAGTCTACTATAGGGTACCCAACCAGGACAGAGAGGTGGATGAAATATTCTATAGCCACTTAGGAGAAATCTCACAGTCACTTGCCCTTGTTCTTGTGGGAGACTTTAACTTCCCAGACATCTGCTGGAAATACAACACAGCAGAGTGGGACCAGTCCCGGAGAATCCTGGAATGTGTGGCAGATAACTTCCTGACACAGCTGGTGAGTGAACCGACCAAAGATGGTGCCCTGCTGGATCTCATCTTTGTGAACAGAGAAGGACTGGTGGGTGATGTGGCGGCTGGAGGCTGACTAGGGCACAGCGGCCACGAAATAATAGAGTTCTCTATTCTTAGGGAGGCTAGGAGAGGGGGCAGCAGAACTCACATCCTGGACTTCCAAAGGGCTGACTTTGACTTGTTTAGGCACCTGCTTGACAGGATCCCTTGGGAGACGGTCCTGAAGGGTATAGGGGCCCAGGAAGGCTGGGCGCTTTTTAAGAAGAAAGTCTTAATGGCACAGGAGCAGGCTGTCCCCAGATGCTGTAAGAGAAGCCTGCAGCAGAGAAGGTCACCCTGGCTGAACAGGGAGCTTTGGCTGCACCTCAGGGAGAAAAGGAGAGTTTACAGCCTTTGGAAGAAGGGGCTAGCCACTCACAGTGATTACAAAGATGCTGTGAGGCTATGCAAGGCAGAAATCAGGAGGTCTAAAGCCCAGCTGGAAATTAATCTGGTTTCAGCAATCAAGAACAACAAGAAATGTTTCTATAATTATGTCAACAGCAAAAGAAAGTCCAGGGAGAGCCTCCATCCCCTGCTAGATGCAGGAGGAAACATGGTAACAAGTGATGAGGAGAAGGCTGAGGTGCTTAATGCCTTCTTTGCCTCAGTCTTTAATAGCAAGACCAGTTGTACTGAGGGAATCCAGCCTCCTCAGCCAGAAGACAGAGACTGGGAGAACGACTCCCCTGCAATCCAGGAGGAGATAATCAGTGACCTGCTGCATCACATCGACATACACAAGTCTATGGGACCAGATGGGATACACCCGAGGGTGCTGAAGGAGCTGGCTGGGGTTCTTGCCAAGCTACTTTCCATCATTTTCCAGTGGTCCTGGCTGACTGGGGAGGTCCCGACAGACTGGAAATTGGCCAGTGTTACACCCATATATAAGAAGAGTTGGAAGGATAATCTGGGAAGTTACAGGCCTGTCAGTTTGACTTCAGTGCCCAGGAAGCTGATGGAGCAGCTCATCCTGAGTGCCATCATGCTTTTCTGGGTAAAAAACTGGCTCATTGTGGTGAATGGAGTTAAATCCAGTTGGCAGCCGGTCATGAGTGGTGTCCCCCAGGGCTCGGTTTTGGGGCCACTCCTGTTTAACATCTTTATTGATGATCTAGACGAGGGGATCGAGTGCACCCTCAGTCAGTTTGCAGATGACCCCAGGTTGGGTGGGAGTGTTGATCTGCTCGAGGGTAGCGAGGCTCTGCAGAGAGACCTGGACAGGCTGGAGCCATGGGCTGAGGCCAACTGGAGGAGTTTCAATAAGGTCAAATGCCGGGGGCTGCCCTTGGGCCACAACAACCCCCAGCAGCGCTACAGGCTTGGGGAGGAGTGGCTGGAGAGCTGTCAGTCAGAGAGGGACCTGGGGGTGCTGATTGACAGCCGGCTGAACAGGAGTCAGCAGTGTGCCCAGGTGGCCAAGAAGGCCAATGGCATCCTGGCTTGTGTCAGCAATAGCGTGGCCAGCAGGGACAGGGAAGGGATCTGACCCCTGTACTTGGCACTGGTGAGGCCGCCCCTCGATTCCTGTGTTCAGTTTTGGGCCCCTCACTACAAAAAGGACATTGAATGACTCGAGCGTGTCCAGAGAAGGGCAACGGAGCTGGTGCAGGGTCTGGAGCACAGGTCGTACAGGGGGCGGCTGAGGGAACTGGGGGTGTTTAGTCTGGAGAAGAGGAGGCTGAGGGGAGACCTCATCGCCCTCTACAGCTACCTGAAAGGAGGTTGCAGAGAGCTGGGGATGAGTCTCTTTAACCAAGTAACAAGCAATAGGACAAGAGGGAATGGCCTCAAAAGTTGCACCAGGGAAGGTTTAGACTGGATATTAGGAAGCATTTCTTTAGAGAAC
This sequence comes from Athene noctua, assembly GCF_965140245.1. NCBI lineage: Eukaryota > Metazoa > Chordata > Aves > Strigiformes > Strigidae > Athene > Athene noctua. Next base: position 37,789,118 of record NC_134039.1, on the reverse strand, counting down.
AGGTTGTTGGGTGTTGGAATGGGCTGCCGAGGGCAGTGGTGGAGTCCCCATCCCTGGAGGTGTTTAAGAGTCGGGTCAACATAGCACTGAGGCATATGGTGTAGTTGGGAACTGTCAATGTCAGGTTAATTGTTGGACTGGATGATTTTCAATGTCTTTTCCAACCTGCATGATTCTGTGATTCTGTGAACATGTCATTGCTGTTGTTATGCATGTGTATAGGACCAACTCAATGGTAAGCAGGTCAGAAATTTTGAGGTAAATCTGTTGCTAAACAGCATCACTCTCTTCCACCCTAAAACCCTTAAAGAACACTGTAGGAGCTCCAAGAGTGTCAAAAAGTCCCATTCTTTACATCACTGAAGATGACAATGATGTTTCAAATAGAAATTTCACTGTGGAAAGATCAATGCAACATGCTCCTTTAGAACCGCATAATTGAAAAGAACACTAAAACTGTTTTAAACTCATTCCATATATCTTCTGGATGCCCTTGAGAGTGAAAGTGCAAAAACTGGTAGGAATTCACATGCTGGAGAGAAATAAAAATACCAGTTGAAGCCATGGCCTAGTTGAAAATTCAGCCTGACATACCAGAAGCTGCCTTTAGTTCTCTCCGTGCAGTCTGCTAGCCATTTTTTTTTTTTGATGGATTGTCTCTCATCATTTTTTTTGATGCCTAGGAGAAACTGGGGGTCAGTCTATGCCCTCAGAATGGGCATCTTGAAGGGAAATTAGTACCTGCTTTGCAGAGGCCACAAATGGTTTGAAAATGCTCAGTGGAGTTCAATCTGGCCAACAGCCTCTCAGAGGAAGAAATGTAAACAGCTCTGAAAAGATCTCTGGCACTGAATTCACATTTTAATTAACTCTAAGAACAATAGTGACTCTAAAAAAGAATACTACTTTGTACTATGTCTTACAATGCCCTCAATATTTTTTCTAAAGGATACTGTTTTATTAGTAGGTTTAAAATTCACACAAATGTCCAAAGCTTTCATAGATTCCCATCCCAGAAGTGAGGAACCTGTGCTCAGAGCATTTAAGGCAAATAGCTTCATTTCACCCAGCATACCTTGAACGATGTCTCTATGGTCAGGAAAGTTAGAATTCATCACACAGCCCATGAAGGATATCTGTCAAAATTCCAGAGTCCCTTTATAGTCAAAGGAAAGAAAAAGGCATTTCTAGGACATGATTTCTCTCATCCCAAAGTAGATAGGTCATATTAATCATTCCCTAAGAGTACCCATTTGTCTGTATTTTCTATAAAAGGAGCTCAAAAAGTGACGTCTGAATCACAGATACGGAAGCTTCAATGAGATCAGTCTCACCCAGACTGTCTTGGTATATCACATAGCTTCAGTGGGAATGCTTGTAAATATATCCAAGGGGAATTTTAGGGTAACAGCTTTAAAGACAGCAAGGTGCTAAGGTACTAAGTTAATAAAGTATTGTGAATACTATTAATGAATTATTAGCTTGAAATTAACAGCCCGAATGTATCTCTAACTCATGATGTAGCCTAAAACATATTAACTGAAAGGTCAAGGTTCTTATTTTCCATTACTTTCTCAAACTAAAATTCTTGAGTATGAGGAAAATTGACGGTATTTTTAGTGTTGAAGATGATGAAATTGGAAACTGAAAAATGAAATATAGAAAACGGCAACAGCTTTCATACATTTTTTTCCCTGTGTTTGAATTCACTGTGGTAACGTAAAGAATAGCTAGAAGTGTTAAGAAAAAGAAAGATAAAAGACGAAAGGAGAAAACCTGTCTTTGACTACAAAACTAAGGCAGTTTTTTCCATTTATATCTGTGAGGTCCATTTTTGTGGGTAAAATTATTATGAAAATGTCCCTGTTCTTTGGAGTTCCCTCTATACAAAGTGTATTAATTTAGGCTGTAACTTTGACAGGAATGTCTCCAATTTTTAAAATTTTGATTCTTGGATCCAATATTTTGATTCTGAACCACCATATTGACAGAAAGAGACAAATCCAAACTGAAAAATTAAGCCAGAATGCCTTGCCCAAAGTGGTCTTTTCACTATCCTAAATTAAAAGTGACATTCCCCCTCTCCCCCAGTCATGAATTACAGACACAAGTGTGACTTTCCTGACTCAGCTTGGCTTGATTTCGGACCTTTCATATTTCCTTAAGCTTCTCATAGTTTGATTTCCTTTCTGCTGCCAAGAAAGAGAGAAGAATCATGTTTCCACATAAATTCTTCTCTGGAGTCTGTGAGGTGAGTGTTTAATAAATGTGCGTGTGTTTAATGAATTACATAAACATACTCAAAAGAGTACCTTGTTTACAGATTTTGGCCTGAACAGCTGACAATACTGCTTTCTCTCAATCTTTCTGCTTGAAAAATGTTGACTTTTTGGTTCTGCAGATCTGCACGTGTCCAGTAACTCCTATAGTAACAGTTTATTTTTTTTGTTGTGGGACCTCAAGATTTCATTGAGACTCCCAGTTCTGGGAGGACCAGAGCCATGTCTTGCCCCTGTGGCATGCCTGCACTGCTGCCATGCCACCCCTTGCGCAGGTAGCAAGCCCAGGGCATGATCCGGGATGAAGCTGCCTGCATGGCACTGCTGTCCAGCTAGGATTTTGGTCTGGCCAGTTGTGGGATTATGAGGATGTAAAAGTTGTGGCGTGGAGCACATCTTGCCTGTAGTCTAGATATTGTCTAATCCTACTGGATCTTTTTCTTTAAATGCGTAGGTGATGTTTTGGCTCACACTGTAGATCTCAGCATGGACTATGAAGACCCACAGAAGGTGCTGTTCTGTTGTGTGAGATGGTGATTGCCCAAGGCTGTATTTCAACTATGAAGTGTGAACAGATATCAGGATACAATGAATTTCGTATCTCAGATACTTTTGGTTGTAAAATGATATCTCAGATGCTGTCTAGTAAAGTGAGTGGACTATAAATCCCACAATATAAATTAACTGTGGGAAGTGTTAAAAGACATAGTTGGAAACAACAGTAATTCTTCTGAGGTAATTGAAGTAGTTAATAAATTAATTTTTTTTTAATAGTTCATAAATAAATGTGTGGCCCTTATTGATTTTTTTACTCTTTGAATATAATGGCTGCTGTTGTGAGGAAAAGAAAAGAAAGAGGAGAGGAGAGGAGAGGAGAGGAGAGGAGAGGAGAGGAGAGGAGAGGAGAGGAGAGGAGAGGAGAGGAGAGGAGAGGAGAGGAGAGGAGAGGAGAGGAGAGGAGAGGAGAGGAGAGGAGAGGAGAGGAGAGGAGGAGAAAGGAGGAGAGAGGGGAAAAGCTAAAGGGAGGGGAAAGGGAAGAGAAATGGAAGGGAAGGGAAAGCAGAAAGGAAGCAAGTGAGGAAGGAAGGGAAGGAAGGGAGGGTGGGAGGAAATTAAAGCACCATGGGCATCCAAATTTCCTGATAGAGGACACTGGGATGCGTGGGGATGTACCACAGTCAGAATTCACACAGAGAATCATAGAGATCCACACATTGCAATATGGTATAAATAATGTGAAATGAACAATTTTCATTATGCTTTTTCTCATTCTTCCAGTGTTTTAGATACAATTTAGATTCTGAGTGTGTACACTCAATAATAAGATGAGAAAACTAAAATTATTCAATTGTTTTTGCATGTCACTTCATTCTGCAACTGGAATTTGGAGAAACATGAATGTTTATGTGTGTATTCAAAATGTAATATGATCAAATTTAAGTTAAACTGATATGACAACCTACCCTGATGGAAATAGTTTGTAATCTATATTACCTCTTGTTAAAAGAAAGGTCAGACAATTTAATTGATTTATGTAATGCAAGGACTTCTCTGACTAGCAGGCTGAATTTGAGTGACAGATCCCAGCTTTCTTCTACTGATAGATATTCTGCATTGCAATTATTGAAGTAATGAAAACTTAGATTAGTAAAAAAATGCAGTTTCTCGTGCTGATTTGATAAGGGTTAAACATTGTGCTGATTAATTCTAAAATGTATTTTTAAAACCCTTATCTTGTCCTTCTTTGTTTTCACCTTCCTGTTTATCCCATTCATCACTTAAACAACTGTATTTTCAGATGGGATTAATCTAATTTTAGCCATCTAGAAGTTAATAATCTAGTCTAAGTGAAAGACAATGGAGAGTGACAGGAACTTCCTGAGGCTGATTCAGTTTATCATTAAAAATGTAATTTAGCCAGATTGGAATGAATTGCCCTCTGGAAGTGGCCTACCCATTTACTTGTTAGAAGGAATGGAGCCATCTAGCTTGGAGTACCTGCCTACTATATAGGAAAAGGTAGGTGATACCTGTCTTTAGAGTGGGAGCTGTTTGGGGAAGAAATTCAGGGCCACAATTTAACATTTCCAAATGTTCCTGTAGATACCTGTGGGTTTAAAAACAAACAAACAAAAAATCACACAACAACAACAACAAACCCTCCACCATTGCCAAACAATAACAGTAAACCTCTGAAACCCATACAAACATATTTGGCTTCTACCATTAGTTTTATGTTGGCATCTTCCTGAGCTATCTCGAGAATTTTAGAAAAGCAGGCCCTTTATGTCTAGATGCCTGAATAAGGCATCAAGATCTTGGGGTTGTTTGAGACCTGCTGGACCAAATCTTAAACTTCCAGTTGTACTGCACAGTCCTTGTGAGCTAGAGCTCTTCTTATGCTGACCTGCTGAAGTTTATGGTGTGCACACCTGATTTTTTAAATTTATAATTATTTTTGTATGAAACCTAAACTAGAGATATTGCATCAAATATATTGTCATGTCAAGTGGCTTCTTCTTAAAAGAAAATTGGTTTTCATTTTTAAAAAAACCATCCAGGTATCTCTTCCTCTCCTTGTCCTGCATGTAAGAGATTTTAAATTCACTTGGTTGAAGAATAAGAATTTTCAAGTAGTACCTTGAATTTTTTATTTTATTTTGGTAGCAAGCTTTCTGAATGCATGTTCATCAGCTCTATTAGCCAAGAGGCGTAAGTGATCAGTGGCCAAACTGTTTGACTTCATTAAATATCTAGCAACACAGAGCTTCTTTCTGGACTTGATTTTCTCTGCTGGCAGCAGAACATAGCTACTTTTCACTGCCTCAGAGATCTGAAACAGTCAGCAAGAAACCAAGAATATGCTTCCCAAACATAATGTCTGCAGGAATGATGATGAAAAATTGTAGTTTATCTCTGATTATTTTAGAGGAAGGTGTCTTTACTTCAGATTCATGAAGATGCTGTTCTGCAGTATTTTTATAACTGTTGTTTACTAATTATTCTTTCAGTACTGCTTCCTTCTAGATTCTACAAATAAGAATTAATAATTAACAAACAATTAATCCTCCCTTAAAATGATCCTAATTTTATGCATTGAAACAATTTTTTTCATCCTCAGAAGCAAAGAAATATTGCTTAGTTATTTCTTCCTGCTTTTGTCCTTCCTTAAACAGAAACCTCTGCTGGAGCAAACAAACAGCTACTGAAGCCAAAAGTAAATAATTATAAACAAGTTTATGTCAGTCATGATGCACTAGCATCACCAACCAATATGTGCTTGTTTGCTACTGAGTGCTTGCAGGCAGTCAGGGTCTGTGCGTGGTGAGGCTCTCACCCAGCTCCTTCTGGGACCTGCAGGCAGGGCTGGTTGCAGGAGCACCATCACCCCTCTGAGGGGTATTCACTCTGTCACAACACTTCTGTGCGACTGTGCTCTGCTTCCAAACCTGAGACTTCTTTAGGGCTCTTAAACACCAAAATCAGGTTTGAATATTACATCGCTAGATCCCTTACTCAGCTGTTTTCTACTTCTATAGGTGCCTTTTTGGATTCTAAGGTTCCCTGACAGCTAAAATTCTGTTTTCTCCGGGACCATGAGTGTTGCAATTGGATATTTCAGCATTTATCTTTCATTCAAACTTGAAGGAATCCAGCAACATGGAACTTCTCAGTGTGAATTCCCTCAAGGGAGTAATTTGCTAGCTATCCTCATGACATGTCAAGTCATGACCATATCCTCATGACAAGTTAATCAGCAAGATATGACTCTTCATAGAAGGTAGCTGCAATAAATTATCACTAGAGATTACTTTTAATGCTACAGTTTAGTTGCAAGGGCACTTTCCCAGGATGTGTAGGGTTCTTGGCCTGGACATCTCCTCAGTCTAACAAAGTTTAAAGGCACAGTACTTGCTTCTGAAGTGGTGGCCTTTATCATCACGTTATACGCACTTATGGATAGGTCAAGCTCTCCACCTCTCCTTCTGAAGACATTACAGCCAAGACACTAGAAAATGATAAGCAAACAATACAGAGAAGCTGTGAGAGATGACGCTGCTGGATCCACAGTGGTGACTATTCTTGCGACTCTATTCTGGATGCTTGCTTGATTTCTGTCTTTTCCTTCCATTCTGTCCTATCGCTACCACTCTTCACTTTTAATAATAAAAACTGGTTTGGATGTATGGCATTTATCCTTCTTTGTGTCTTAATCTCACTCTTCGGATCATATTGAAACCTCCCCCAACATTGGATCAGGACAGAAACTAAATCTGCATCTTGGATATTGGGCTGCTTGTCTTTAACTGAGGCAGCCTACATTGTGATCCTCACATTTTAAAGTCAACAGCCGTTAAGTAAAACAGAGAAAAAAAAATCCTTGTATCAATATCTAACACCTGGTCAGAACCATAGACATCAATTTACCACATAAGCTTTTGTTCTGTCTATTCCTCTATCCCTTTCCAGCCTTGGGACCTTAGAGACCAGATTTAAAAATGTAGTGTATTTCTCTTGGAGTTTTGTATATGAATGACACCTGCTGTGGTTGAATTCCAGCCAACAACTAAGCCACATGTAGATGCTTGCTCACTCCCCTCTGGTAGGGTGGGGGAGAGAATCAGAAGGGTAAAAGTGAGAAAACTCATGGGTTGAGATAAAGACAGCTTAATAGGTAAAGCAAAAGCTCTGCATACAAGCAAAGCAAAACATGGAATTCATTCACCGCTTCCCATCGACAGGCAGGTGTTCAGCCACCTCCAGGAAAGCAGGGCTCCACCATGTGTAACAGTTAGTTGGGAAGACAAACACTATCACTCTGAACATCCTTCCCTTCCTTCTTCTTCCCCCGGATTTATGTGCTGAGCATAACGTCATGTGGTATGGAATATCCCTTTGATCAGCTGGGGTCAGCTGTCCCATCTGTGTTCCCTCCCAGCTTCTTGTGCATCCCCAGCTTACTCACTGGTGGGGTGGTGTGAGGAGCAGAAAAGGCCTTGACACTGTGTGACACACATGTGAGCACTGCTCGGCAGTAACGAAAACATTTCTGTATTTTCAACACTGTTTCCAGCACGAAGCCAAAGCAGAGCTCCATACCAGCTACTATGGAAAAAATTAACTCTATCCCAGTCAAAACCGGTACAATACCTTTTCACAATGCACTTTTAAAATCTTGCTTTCTGTAATTACAGTGGAAAAGTGCTTAAGGAAAGGAAGAAGAATAACATTTTTAGAGTGCAGAAAATGAATGAATTCTGAACCTTGTACAAACAGAAACCCAGCTCGACTGCAAGCAAAATGAAGTGGATGAAGCCGGGGGATGAAAAAGCTGTGTTCCTCATCATAACTCTGCCACAAAGGTCCCAACAGAAGAAAATGTTGAAAGGTAGAGTTTGTTAGAGCTGAAGCTGACTTCAGAAAGCAGCTTTGTTGTTTTCTATATGTAAGAATTGTATTTTTTGGTTTGGGCTTTTTAAAATCTGGAAGTTACTGGTAGTCTCATACAATGCTGCACAAATGATATCCTGACATTAACTCCTAAATGATAAATCTAAACTCATCATATTGGACCATTCCTTGGACTTAATTCTGTATTCATTCACTGACCGCATAATTAAGATTGATTTACATGGGAAATCTGTCATCCATTCCCCCTGAACCAAGAAAAAACTTACACGTGTTGTGAGTAACATATGTATGTGAATCCCTTAGATGAACTAATGAACCCATACACTGCATATTTTTTTTTCAGACACATTCAGTATTACTAGTACTTTTGAGTAGAATTTGTACTTTTGAGGTTGAGGGTGATTGAGGCAGTTTCTGAAATGACATCATCCCAAATCTGGTGAGCCAGTGGAGACTGACACTTTAAAGTAATACTGTTTAAAAGCAGAGCACTCTTCACATATAAGTGACTGGATTATATATGAAGAGTATGATTTATAAAAATATGATGTGCAAGTATTTGACATCCTTGATAGAGTTTGCATTGAAAATCCTAAAATTATTTACCTTTTCTAACCCTGTGGTGTATTGAAATAATTTTGCCTATTTTGGCTGCTGTCACAAATGTTGTGTCTTACAGAATCACTCATATGCAAAATGTCATCTGTCCTCTTTCCCACCACTACTTTTGCTTGTGCTAAATTGCCCACAAGGAAGCACCTCCCCTCCTTTCATACAGTAAAACACAGAAATACCATAAACAGCCCTCTCACACAGGCTGACACACAAACACATGCTGTCAATGGAGGGATTTTTTGTAGTAAATAACCCTAAAACTAATTTTTCCCTTTAGCTGATGCTAAGTGGGTGACCTCAGCCATGCAGTCCCTCTAGTTTAATTTACCAAAGCAGTTACAGGCTTGAGCTCTTAGATATATTTTTTCATATACCAAAACAGCTGTGTGTACTCTTGTAGAGTGGCATAAAGTTTAATCTAAATAAATTTGTGAGGCTTTTGATAGAAACTTGATTTTGATAGAATTTCTAGAATCTGCTATTAAACAAGGTCTCCCATATTAGCAGCTGGCTAAAATACTCTCAGGTGAAATCCTTCAAGAATCCCATAGCTTATACTTAATAAGATTTAATTATTTTACAACTTATGTCTTTCACATTAGTGTTCCCCCTGCATTTGCCACATCCAAAGGAGCAATCCAAGTGTTGAATTATGAAAAGTTGTTCCATTGTAGAAATATGGATAATATACACAAGGTCAAAAAACAGGCAAGAGTAATTTGCAACAGCTAAATTGCTTGATGTAATACTTTGGCTTGATAGTTTTTAAGAGAAGGCTTTACATAAGTCAGAGGTCTTTGGAGTAATATGCAAATCAAAATCCTACCACTCTCCTAAATCCTTTTAATCCAGTCGTTAATCTCAATAATGACCTAGTTTTTGGAACCTTTACTGTGTTCGGCCACTTAAATCACATTACCTAATTTGCCCTTTGCAAACTTTTAGAGGAGAAATATGTTCCCATAAATAACATCCTGCTAAAATGCAACTGAAGCCCTCCTGAACAAGTGCAATTTTATAGAAGAAAATCTCCTAGCATCTGCTGAAGTCTCATGTAGTCTCTCTTTATCATAACACTAGGATTTTTAACAAGTAGTAGAGCTTTGCATAATTCAAAGGAAGAAAGAGATGAATACCAAATTCTTATACTTAGCTGAAGATTGTTAGAAAAGCATCAAAGTAAAGAATGAGCAGTCATTACGTAGTCTGGAATTTTTTTTCTCAGTATCAGTTGCTGTGTATCATATGATCACTGACATACCTGTTTTTCTGCAAAATTAAATAATGGAGAAAATCACAGGATCCATGTGAGTTTTGATATTGCAGAGGAAGAAAATTATCAACCATAGAAATAAACACAGTAACTTTTTTTCACACGGTTCGCTTACAGAGAGTGAGAACTGGTTTAGATTTAGTGGAAAACGCTTCATTAATGTCACAATTCCTCAACAGGAAAGGCACAGAACAGCTAAACCACAGGATGTACAACACTAAAATGGTCTCCGATACCAAGCACAGGTACATATTAAAGTCTGAAGTTCACTTAACAGTGATTGCTTGGGTGGTGGATAGACTCTATACTTTGTCTGGGGAAGCATGTCAGAAGACTTTTACACAGTAGGATGATGCACTTTCTGTGTATTTCCACCAATGAGATAATCACATACCTACCTGATTGTCAAATAATCTGTCAAAAATGTTAAGCACATTTTCAGATGAACTGGTAGAACAGTGGGTAGGGTTTTGCTTATTTTATTTTATAACTTTATTTCATTATATTTTACTTTACTTTTGAAATAAATTCTTAAACCAATCATATTAAAAAAAAAAAAAAGCAAGCTCTTCTATCTCTGAAGTTTCATAGCCATCCTGCACTGGGATTGAAGTTAAATAGTGGTTTTAATTGTTATGCCTCAGAGGGAATACCAGAGAGTAAAAAAGGTCTACACCCCTGTGAAGGTGGTATAAAACCAGACAGTAATGTATGCACTTTCTATAAGGAGTCACAAAGGCTGAAAGCATTTGTTAGATTTGTTAGTTCTCTGAGGCCTAAAGGACCATGACAGGTACAGTGCATGCTCCAGTAACTACACAGAACAACTCTGAAATTAGTTTATCACTATTAGGAGTTTCAGTTTTTTATCCAGTGAAAGTAAAAACAAGACAAAAATAATAAAATAAATGAATGTTCACACTACTGTTGAGGATGTGAATGATGTTAGAAAGCAAGAGTCTTCTAGAGAGAAGTAATATGGCTCTATGAAAACTATACCGAAAATCTATCAGGTTTAATAGAAAATTTAAATCTTTGTCTAGATTTTCTGAAATATCCAACAGAATTCCATGGAAGTGCTATAATTTTCCATTATATTGCATGGCCTGGTTCAAAAAGCTTTCAAAAGGTTATCATTTTCTACCACATTAATGTATTTTCCAGGACTTTTCTCTAAAGAATTGTTTCTTCAGCTTGTAAATTCCCTTCTTGTTTTATGTCTTTTTAGCCTTTGTATTATTTCAAAATAGTCCATATCTAATGAGTTCCTACAGTTAATCACTTGAATGAATAGTTATGAAGTTTTGTATGTCCTTGCTCTACCCTTCTTTTTAAGTTCACTGTGGCGTATTTTTAAGAAGAGTTGCACAGGTCTGTTTTCAAATTCATATAGATCCAACTGTTTAATGAGCATGCCAAAAAATGGTCTTGCTTAATTATTCAGAGTAGCTAACTTACAAGTTTTTTAGATAATTTTTTTATCATATTGCCTGAGTTCATGACTGTGCCAACCACTACTCTTGAATATTTGTGAAATAACAGAGTCACAGAATGGTTGAGGTTGGCAGGGACTCCTGGAGATCATCTACTGAGACCCATCCTGCTCAAAGCAGAATGAGCTTCAGCAGATTACTCACTGCTGTGTCCAGTCTCCAAAGATGGAGATTCCACAACCTCACTGGGAAACCTGGTTTAATCACTCTCACAATAAAACATATTTGTCTTATGTTTAATTTGAATTTCCTGTAGTTGAATTTGCACCCATTGCCTGTCATCTTGTCACTGGGCACCACTGAGAGGAGCCTGGCTCTGTCTTTTTTACTTCTCCCCAACAGGTATTTACACACATGGATAAGGTCCCCTTGAGCCTTCTCTTCTCCAGGCTGAATAGTCTCAGCTATCTCAGCCTCTCCTCGTTATGTGAGATGCTTCAGTCTCTCAATCATTTTCCTGTCCCTTGGGTGGACTTGGGCCAGTATGTCTTTGTCTCGTTTTTACTGGGGAATCCAGAACTTGACCTGGCACTCCAAGTGAGTTGAGCAGAAGAATCAGTTCCCTTGACACATAGGTCTTCCTGACGCAGTCCAGGACATCTTTTGGACATCTTCCTGCAAGGGCACTGCTGCCTCATGGCCAGCTTGTTGTCCATCAGGACCCCAAGCTCCTTCTCTAAAGAGCTGCTTTCCAGCCAAATTACCTCTAGCCTGTAATGGTGCATGGATTGACTCCCACTGATGTGCAGGACTTGGTATTTGCCTTTGCTGAACTTCCTGAAGTTCCTGTCAGCTCATTTCTCATACCTGTTGAGGTCCTTCTGGTGTATCAACTACTCTCCCAATTTTGTGTCATCTGCACATGTGTTGAGGCTACATTTGGTCCCACTAGCCAGATCATTAATGAAGAGCTTCAACAATATTGTCCCTAGTATCGACCCTGTCCTGGTTGAGCTAGAATAGGGTTAAATTTACCCAGCAGAGAGGGGGAAGGGATCTCCAGACAGGTTATTCATACCATGCTGACGTCAGGTCCGGCGCGGCATCACGGGAAGCTTTTTCCTTTGTGGCTTTGGTGGCGGAAAGCATCATGAGCAAGCTGTCTGTAACCATTGCAGTATTTCTCTATATATCTTTTGTCTTGATTACTGTTATTACTGTTTATTGTTGCTATCATTGCTACTGTTGTTTTTCAGATTGTTTATTACACTGTTGTATTAAATTTTGTCTTATTTTAACCCGGGGTTTGTGCCCTACTTGTGTCCGAGGGTGGAGGAGGGACAACGGCAACGTGGTCTCCAGTCCTGGCAGGGCCTAAACCAACACAGACCCCCAGGGTGCCTCACTAGTGACTGGACTTTGTGCTGCTGAGCACAACCTCTTGAACTCGGCAGCTCAGCCAGTCCATTGTCCTCTTACCTAGCCTGTACTAAAGTGAATAAATAGTATCAATTACTCTGCCTTCCCATTCTTTTGAAGAAAAGGTAAGTATGTACTAAGGGTAAAATTAGACACACATATATGGATATATTTTTATGAGAAGAGCATGTGCAGTCTCTCACAGTTAGCATTCACAAAATTGCATGCATTGGCCTCCTTATAGCTGAAAATATCCTTTCTACTGAATTTATGTAGCTGAGTAAATTTAACTTGGTCCTGCAAGGCTCTGCAGATCTTGTCAGAGGCTGTATGGGTTTTTACCACCTCTGGTAAAAATTTTCTGTAACATTTAACATAAATAACTTACCTCTGACCATTTGGAGTATGGTAGTAAATACAATTTGCAGGGAGTGTCATGTGGGAGAGCACAATGCTAGTATATGAAAATTTCATCAAGGTAGCAGTCAGTGTAATGACAAACATAAAGGAGAAGAATAGCTTGTTGGCATTTTCAAGGTTGCATTTGCCAGTTCTAGTGACTCATCTTTGAGACAGTCCCAGAACATCAACAAATATCATTCAAACGGTTATCTTTCCTATTCAAAAATTGCAAGCCTCTTCTGGGGTACCAAAAAGAATGTCTTTTATCAGTCATTTTCAAGATGTTTTCTTGATAAGCACAGAAAAAGATCACAGATTTTTTATTTCTTTATCAGTAGTAACTGCAGTCTCAGTGTAAGCAAGACAGAATTCAGTTAGAAAGATAAAGGGCTATAACAATATGCAAATGTCGCAGTTGAAATGGGAGTTGCCAAACAAAATTTAAAAACTCTTGAAGTATTTGTGAAAAGGGCAATGGTAGGAAAAGGAAAAGATTGTACCAATATTCACATATGTATATAGCTCTGTTTCATTAACATGCTTGGTTTTATGCATGTTAATGATAGCAAGATCAGTGACAAAGTATACCTTTAAATATGTCCAGGATCAGTACTACTATAAAAAGAAGAAGATTTGGGATGAAGGGTGGAGGCATAGTGCCTGAGTTGAGGGGTGGAGGCATAGTGCCTGAGCTAAGAGTACACAGATTTATAGGAAGACTGAGGTTGGTTTTTAGTTGGAGGTCTCTAATCCAGCCTCCAGTTCAACGACATGCTTAAAGCAGCGCTAACTTCAAAGCGAGGTGAATTTGCTCAGGGCCTCACCCATAGCTTGCCTGAGGAGTCTGTTCCAGTGCTTAACCACCTTCATTCTGAAAAGGTTTTGTTCTGTAACCTGACTGGATTTCCTTTCTTGTGACTTTTCACTGTTGCCTCTTGTGTATGTCCTTAATTATCCATGAAGAATATGGGCAGCTCTAGAAGGCAATCCAGCACATGTGAGTTGGGAGCTACCTTCTTGCATTTCCTGTCTTTCTCCATGCAAGAAGACTGTCCTTCAAGTCTGGCACTTCACTGCACTACATGAATTTGTCTTCACTACTGCTCTTCCTCAGAAGAAGAGGTAAGTGAACTAGATAGGAATTCTGTTGCTTGCAGTACCTTATATACCAGATCTTTTCAGCTCTGTATTTGAGAGAGTTTTAGTCGTTCAGCTGCACCCATTGTACTTGTACTGCTTTATGTTTGCTTATATCTTAGAGTCTATTTTTTTAGCCATGTTTCATAACTACTTTATTAAAATACTACAGTATTGACTCTCGTTTCCAAAGCATGTTTTCCAGGCTTTATAAAATCAATCCTGCATACGTTCCTGTCTTAAAATCTTGACACTCATGGATGACCCCTTTAAAATAACAATATAAGACAAAAAAATTACTTTGGTAAATAACATGCTGCTGGCAAATCAATACCACATACTACTGTGTGCTGCATGCACACCCTCACCATGAGAATCCATCAAAGGCATTTGCATTTCCATGCATGATGTGGTGAGTCACCTTCAGATTCAACTGACAAAATGGCACTTTAAAATGAGATTAAATCTGCCATGTGTAACTCTTTTTGTTAACCAAGCCTAACAGTCATGGTCAAGTTTCCACAATTTTGATCTCATTTAAATCACTACACTTGTTTCAGTAATCATGGAGCACTTGGCTTTCCTACTTGTTTATCGTAGAAGCAAAGTCCTGAAACAGACCTCGGGGTCACTTAATCTTTCCCAACATACACATCTCCTGACGAAAAAGGCTCAACAATGTCTAATGTCAGTTCTGATGGGTATCAAAGACAGAAAGTAGTTTTGGTCCTTTTGCTAGCATCCATTCAAACAATAGCAGTGCAGTTTTCCCTACAGTGCAACAGGTTCTGTGTCTCCACACAGGTATTTGTGAATGGAGATGTCTCTGGCAGAAGAAGAAAAGTCTGGTTAACAGTGGAGTCAGTCTGCTACTAATCAATAACCCGAAGCCCAGTGCTACATGATTCTAATGCAGTCTGCCAGAGCAAGAAATCTGTGCTGGCTCATAATTCAGACAGTTATGAGTCACACACGGAGAGGAAAGAAAGGCGGGGAGAGAGGATCAATATTGGGAAATCTCATCTATAGCTGCCATCTGATATCTCCAACAACTGAGCTTTCTGTAACTTGAAATGTTAATGATGTGCAGAGGTTGAGAAGATGAAAAGGGAATACAGATTCCCTTTTAATCAGATAATACAGATAAGAGAATGAAACCTCTTAACAATTTTATCAGGCCTAGTTTTCACTGTCACTCACATAAAAATTGAAAGGGCAATCATAAAGATCTGCAGCATTTCAATGCATAAGAAAGCCTTCAAAATATGCTCATATTGTTCAGGAAAGTTATTTTGCTTGATCAGCAAAATAACAACTGAGGGAACCTGAAAGGAAAAACACTTATCAGACGCATCCTTCTGAAAAGCCTAATACGAAGATAGTGGTCATTCCACAACTATCAAGAAAATGCACACAACACTTTGATTTAAAGCTTTTTTTATGAATGCATGCTTCACACATACTGAAAAAGTTGTTAAATTCTTGTGCTTATTGGAATTCAGAGCAGAATGAGACTTAATAAGGCAGCTATTTATGCAAAGAGTGGCAAGAACCATCATGGTTTAAGACAGAGGCAAGATTAATATATTCAAAGTATCAAACTAATTTAAAGCGTGCAAGGGCAGAAGACCTAAATTTATGATCATCTCAAACCTTTTCTAGGTTGAAAGTCATTCATTCACTCACTGGAAGGAAAAGAGAAAAATAGATGTTGGCTAATTTGATTTGTCATTTGTTTGATTCAGTTTTGATTACATCAGGATTGTCTGGTTTTTATTGTGCGAAATTTTCCTCTTTTGATTAGTGGTCCTCCATTCTCTGGATATCAGCTATAAATCACAGAATAATCATGACAAAAGTTTGGTTTTGTTTGAATGCCTATTATAATTCCATTTTGTCTCATTTATACCCTAATCAAATAAAGCCCACTGGAAGTTAGCCAAGAGACAGAGCTAAAGCAAATGACAATAAATCAAGAACTGATTTTCCTGACATAAAAAGTTTTAGCCTTTGTGGGACAAGTGTTTAGTCTGCAATTAAGAAGAAATGCAGCAAAAGAGAAGGCTGGGCTATCTGAACAGCTTTGAGGCTGAAAACACCTCCTCTACTGCCTTCAGAGTCCAGCATCAGTCCTGGACATCAGCTTACACATGGCAAATAAGAAAGGACACAGTTCATCAAGATTTACGGGCTCCATGGCTTGATGGGAGTGAAATAAATATTTGTGTGCCATTATCTACAGCTTCCATTCCTCAGTTGCGACAAGTGTGCCACTGGAGATGTAAAGTTACAAAGTATAAAATTAGAAACACTGAGAATGTGCCTTGAGGTTCTCACAAGAGCACAAATTGGTCCTCTAGTTTGCAACGGCAGCACAGATCTGTAGCCATGACCCTGCACATGCCTGTGGGATCACCTCAAGTGCCTATGTGCCCATCAGTGAGTAAGCAACAGTAGGTTGCATTCCCCAAAAGAAGACCTAGAGTACTCAGATTAAAAATTTACCATCATAAATTAAACTTCAGGATAATAAGATCTTTAGAGGTTTTTTGGCTCAAAAATTTGTGGTCATCACAGAAGTCAGTATAGAAATGCTGAAATATCACTGAGTATTGGATCTGGATGGATCTGCCACTGGAGAATATCCTTACACCTGAAGTAAGGATATTTTTCCAGGATCCCTGGGAAGTAGATGTTGCATCACATGAAAAGTGTCCACTGTGCCATGCACCTATACAAGTGCCATACAAGCGCACACAAAAATATGTTCCTGAAAGAAATTTCCATGTGAGAAGCCATGCTGACTCATTGTCCCAGAAGGGACAGAGATGCAAAAGGAGATTTGGGATGAGATTAATTTCATCTGAATTCAGACATCTACAGTGCTGATCGTGTGTTTTAGTCACCCAGGGTTCCCCTCATGCAACAGTGCAGAAATAGACATTTTATGGCATGATTCATCTTACATGTTTTGGATGTCTACTTTAGGATGAGAAAAATTGCTTTCTAGCAATGCCTATTTCTCTCCATTAATCTGGTAAACAGCCTACATGGCAATTGCACTGTAGGTGTCTACACTTGGTCAGATCAATCCTCAGCCTTGTTGCTTTCTCCTCCCCTCATGTACACAAGCTGAGGCAAATACAATCTGCTGTTAAGCTTCTTTTCCAGATTTGTTTGGAGAGTCTACAGAAGACTGTCACCCAATTTATGTAGCAAAAAAAACCCAAAACATAGATTAAATGTTTCCTTGAGCAGCACAGCGTCTAGTGGGTATTACATAGGTGCCTTTGCCAGTTCTGTGGCCCTGTAACAGGCTGCCTACCTTTGGCCAGAAGGAGAGCAGGAGGCTTTGACTGCATAGCAGTGGCACCTTGGAACCTGAAATTTGATGCACCTCTCCTGACCTCCCTGTGCTGTCAGGTCACTGGTGTTTCTTACAGGCTAGCATGAGACTATCAGCACCACATTCTTTCATAAAATCAACATCATAGAATGGTTTGGGTTGGAAGAGACCTTAAAGATCACCTAGTTCCAACCCCCTGCCATGGGCAGGGACACCTTCCACTAGACCAGGTTGCTCAAAGCCCCGTCCAACCTGGCCGTGAACACTGCCAGAGAGGGGCAGCCACAGCTTCTCTGGGCAACCTGTTCCAGTATTTCCTATCTTGAAATAACTTACTTCACACAGAGCAGGGAATAATGCATCAATTAACAGTACCTTTGAATGTATCCAAACCAAGTTACCTACATATGATCACTTAAAAACACCCCTGGTATTTGTTTTGATTATATACAGCATATAAGAAACCAAAATTGATTTAAAAAATGGATGTTAACCAGTATTTAAGAAACTAGTTAGAGTTATTATTATACTCAGGGAATTGTGTCTATATACTCACATCTTTTTGTGAATAGAGTTGTCAGATTTTGTTTTGGATGTTTTTTTAAATCTAGCCACAAGTATGAGGAAGCATGAAAGCTAAAATAAATCTGGATTAAAAATGTTTATTTTGTCTAGAATTTACTATGTACTTGAGCATATATATGCCTCATTTCAGTCATAACATGAGAAGAGACAATCCATGTGGATGTAATGGGATGCCTAGATAAATTGTAAATTCCTCAAGAACAGAACAGAAGAGCAACTGTGCATCAGTGTCATTCTGAGCTTGATGAGTACAGCAAGAGCTGGAGAAATGTTTCTAATCATGAGGTTATTCAATAGAAGAAAAGAGTTTCATGACATTTAAATTAATTCATTATTTTGGTCTTGAACTGACTGAGGAAAAAAGAATGAAATTCATTTTTGTAATGAATCAGTAGATTAATTTGGATGTGCTGTATGCAAAATGTTTCAATTTCTTAAGACAAAATTCTAAAGTCAGATTTTAACTAATGCAATTTTTCACACTCTACCAAATTTTTTTCTTAGTTTTTTTTCTCGTTTTGAGTTTTGTCATCAAAACAATAAGTAGTTCTCAGCCATGTTCCTGTCCTGCTGTGTGCTATCAAAACCATGTTTATTTGGAAGTTTTAAACCAGACCAGACTCTATTCCAATATGTAGAGAAAAAAAAAAAAAAAAGATATTAAATATAGAGCAATATGTCCAGTACTATAAATTAGTATTTCTCAGTGTGCCAATGTTTTCTTTGACCTTTTTGCTGATGTTATGATGTCACAACTCTGCAGCTTTGGCCTATTTTCTGCATAGCCTCCACTGGTCTAAATTTGATGGAAATAAACATCTTACATAACACTTTGGCTGTGCACTCTGCTTTTCTTCTCTATTTTTTTAGATTTTTTTTTTTCTGAAAGAGATTTTCCCAGCATGAATTCTGCACGTACAATTAACGTTTGCCAAGTTTCATCTTCAAAATCGTTAGGTTTTATAAGAAGATTAAGAGACAGAGCTGATGTGCTTCATCACCCTTCCCCTGTAATCACACAGCTTTGCACTAGGAAAGAGAGCAAGAGACAGGTTAAAACTGCAGTAATTCTCTTGAAAGGAGAACTAAAATAGAAGTCTGTGAATGTGAGACTTTGTACTACTGGGATTATTTAAACCAAACCCTTTAAGGAAAGAGCAAAGATAACATACAGACTACACTGACAGATGTAAAACATACCCTGACCTGGTAAATGTTGCTGTTAATAGCAAAGACAAGGATAAACACTATTGACCAGCAGAATCTTTAACACTTTGTTTTCTTGTTTCATATAGTTCTTTTGACTGAATATGTAGCAGGTATGTATGCAGACAAAGACTAGATAGGAAATCTTCTTAAAGAATAAAGGATGAAATATAAATACAGAGACATTTTTAACCAAAGTGATTACAGAAATAGGTGCATATATACCAATAGGGGAAAAAAAAATGCCAGAATATGTACAATGAATTAGCAGTAACCAAGTTAAATACACTGGGGTTTAAAATTGGAAAAGTTTGCAGAGAAAATTTTGCCAAGTTTTCAGAGTTGTTTACTTTGGAACTAAAGTCACAGGAGATACCATCAACTTCTGCTTTCAAAATCACTGAACAGTTTAAAAATAATGGCAGTTAAACACTAGTATTTTTGGTTTTCTTGTAGTTTGTCCTCTGTTTTTCCAGCCTTATGGCTTTAAGAAACCACATTTTACTCTACAAAACACAGGCAGGAGAATAAGCTTAAAAGAAAATGAGGAAGCTGAAATTTATGGT
Source organism: Athene noctua (assembly GCF_965140245.1). Classification (NCBI taxonomy): domain Eukaryota; kingdom Metazoa; phylum Chordata; class Aves; order Strigiformes; family Strigidae; genus Athene; species Athene noctua. The sequence goes on along the minus strand of NC_134039.1, from coordinate 37,769,445 downwards.
AGATATTGGGCACTTAAACTAGGGTAAGATTTTTTTTTTTTTTTTAATGTATGGTACCAGGTCTTTTCTCTCTTTCACGAATTTCACACCCTGTATCTCTCTTGGCATTAGTGGGATTAGTGGGAACTGATCAGATAAACAGCATATTGAATGATCAGGCCTACAATTTCCAAACCGGAACTGTTAAACCCTCTGCATTAAAAGATAAATAATTGACATGCCACACTGGAAATGAAATAGATCCTTTTCATTTTTATTAAATACTACCTAAGATTATGTATTAATTACAACCTAAGACTATGTTTAATTAACCTAAACACTTGTGTGCTTGCAAGAATGGCCTGTACTACTGCAAAACTGCATCAGCGGAGGCCCAGAAGCAGACTCACCCACCCTCCGTGAGTTTGGGAAGACCCTGTTTCCAACTGCACAGTACAGGATAAACGCAGCCTGGCTTCCTCCACTGGCTGATCCACTGCATAAACCACCATGTAATCAATTTACTGCACGCAAGACAGCTTTTTCCAGGCATTGTTGAACTCAGTACCTCTATCAGCAGGACATGTTATTATGTTTAATAGACCTCTTAAATATTTACTTTTCTCTGGAAATAACACCTCTTCAAATCAACATTCTGTTTAAAGTTACGGGATTTTAGGAATAATTCTTTAACTGGTATCCCTCCTGCCTTAGAAAAAGCTATGCAAGGTACAGTTTAACCTACAGTCCTTGTTATATCAGACCATTTGAATGTTCTTTCCAAGACAAAAATCCTCTACTTTCTGCTTTCTTTCAGTCTTTTTTTTTTTTCATTGTAAATTATATTGTCACACTGGAAGCATTAGGAATGATACTGCAAAGGGAATCCTTGCCTGTCTTCAAAATGGCCTCCCAGTTTTTGAGGTCAATCAAGCCAAATATTTGGAAATGCAAATATAACTTAACATTTGTATTATCTATCTTGCTTTCAAGTTACATATATTTTTATGTCCATAAAACGTGAAAACAATAATTTAAATGTTTGCTTAATGGATTTTGTTTTGACTTAATTTATCCCATGGGTCTAATACCTATAAAGCAAGAACAGTCTGTATTGATTAAGATAATATGTTTATTGCATTGGATATAAACCACACTGCATATCCTAATGTTGCCAGAAAATGGTAAACTACAGATCAGTACATCACATCAATTGAGAATGTATCACTGAAGTTCAGGGTTGACAGAGACATTTATGTCTTAATTCATGTTTAATTTCAAAGGAACAGCAATTAATCAAGGGTCCCAAAAATAAGTAAAATTAAATTAAATCCAGGCAAGTAAAAGAGCGTTCATTGTCCATCAAAATAAACTTCTTCCATGTACCAGAACCCTCCTAGACTACACTGGTTTGGACTTGCATTGGTTTCAAACTGGATTTGAAATGTCAAGGGCAATGTATTCTCGCAACCTAAAGGCGATGTGTTGATAACATCTGGTTGTAATGAGTGTCGTTGACAGTGTCACAGCCAAGCAACACCAAAGCCAGTTCACAAAGGAACCACTTCTAAGAAGGTTTGATTTCCTGACAAGAGGGAAATCAAACAAAGAAATTCTGGAAGGATATGCAGGTAAACTTGACAAGTCCATGCTGTGGGGAAATTGATCTCACAATTTCTTTCCTGTCTGAGCTGAGGAGAGAAAAGCTTTTGATTCTCTGCTGCTTCAGCACATCCTTGATCATAGACTGGTTTTAGTTTCTCAGAAAATCCTTCTGAAAGACAATTAGCTGAAACAGAAGCTGCTACTGAGTATGCAAAGTAGCAATAGAGGGAAAAAAACCATCTGCTAGTGGTGTTTGTGGAATCATTCAGTCATATTTCCTCCCTTGCAAACTCTAATTTCGCTTCCACCTGTGAGCCTGACTTCTGCAATTGAATACCCTTTAGGCTTGCATTCCTTCTAAGAGCCACAAATAAAAAGTGGCAAAGTGTCATGACTTGAGGACAGGGCCATAATTCTGGAAATACTACTTTAGGAAGAATAAGCACAGCAGCTCAATAAAAGATGATCATTGTCCCAGACTGCAGCTGAAAAATGCAGCTACTTCTTAAAGCGGGAGGTCAACCTCTGTCCCTATGATGTATTAGAGCTAAAAATGCATTGGTTACAGCATACAGGAGGTAAAAAAAAAAAATGGTCACATAATCATTTCTGTATGAAATGGAAGTGGAAGCTCTTAATGAAATAATTTATGTAAATTTCTCATGTGCCAATGGAGATCTCTGGATCTAAACTAGACTATAGTTTTATGAGGCTTCAACCAAACATTTATAAATTCCCCTTGCAAAACCAGGTTCAAGAGATCTAGGTACAAGGTCACTGTACTGTGTATATATGAAGAGCTCAGAAAACATGGAGAAACTGTAACAATTAAATTCCCTTTAAAGAGGAAGGCTGATCTTTTTTAAGTTCATAGCTAACCAAGAAAAGAATTATTTACTTCATGGGAATAAGAAAAAATGAAGTCTTAAATGTCTTAAAGCAGCACATAAATTTAATATAATCAGAATTCCAACATTTAAATTGCATGAACCCCAAATATATTATAAGACATGTTTTGTTTTAAATTAAAGCACTATTAAAAAATTTTTAATGAAAATACTCTCAGTTGATACTTTCCCAAAAAGAAAATTTTCAATACCACTTTATGAAAATGCTTTCATTTTTCCTGGCAGTTTTGATGAAGAAAATGTTGAGTGCCCAAAAATTTCAATAGTGGGCATTTTTTCTTGAGATACGCACTAAACATTACACATGCATTTCAGTAGGCTGATGAAATATTTTTTTTATTGTTGATTGAAATCAGCACTGCTTTTATAAAAGAAATGTCTCATTCCTCCAGAAACAATAAAAATATTAATTCAGTCCCAGAAATTATGGTCAGCCTCAGTCTGTGGGTAAAACCCTTCTTGATATGATAGGACTATCATATCACAAATATTTTTCTGGGAGAGGATGTTCTTAATCCAATTCTCACCTTTAAGAGATCTGTACAGGTTTGGTTCCTGGGCAGAGGACTTCAAAATTCTTAGTGTCATTGAAGTTTTCTAAGAGTTACCTAAGAGATGAGAAAACATGTGAAGAAGCAAAAGGACAAATACACACACAAATACACAAACACACTTTGGTGCACAAAAATGCAAGTTGATACCACAACTCTGGTGGAAATCAATGGCATACTGAGTGGTTCTTCAGCTTTCGGATTCAAACTTCCATAACTAATTTAAGAAAGTGAAGCTTCCTCTTCATTCCATTTGTGTACAGCAATATTGTCCTCTTTGTAAGTATAATCATAGAGGAAAATCTTTCAGGCTTAGTAATGCCAAGTTTCTAACAAAATTAATAAAGAGATGCAATTCATGACCTCTTTATGGTAAATCAGGTTTTAAAGTTTAGTTTGAGGCTTAGTCAAAGTTACAGAAAAATGGAAGTGGAAACTGTATGCCCACATCATTACGAGCTGGATTTCCAGAAGAATTTATGAGCTGCTAGGAATTCATAAGCTTTGACATATATGCATTTTCCTCTTAAAACTGATACATACTGTGGATGATTTATGAGCCACTCTGGTTAAAAATTGGATGCCAAATTGAAGCTTAAACCAATTTTATGTACATCTATAAAAATGACAGATACAAGATGCAATGTCAAAAAGGAAAGGATAAACCAGCCAAAAGTATTAACAAGACTTAATGCATCACCTCTCACTTCTCCAACTCCTGTTCAAGAGAGGAGAAAGACACTGAGTAGATGGAGCATGGCCTCAGGTCTCAAACTTTAACATCACTCCCTTCCCTGTGATGGTACACAGCTTTGGAACATATGAGCAGGAAATTAAAACATGAAAACATCTGCTTGTAAAGGATTGTACTTTAAGAGGCTCCCACTTTAGCTATTACTTAGCTATCGCTAGGTTACATAAATTCTTATATTACATGAAGATTCATGGTTAGATCTCAGACACTGAAATACCCAACTTCTGTCACACTCAATGGCTATGAAAGATGATTAAACAGTAAGAGTCCCCAGGCATAATTTAGAAGCTTTCCCAGGTCTAAAAGACATCCTCCTTTACTTTACACTGCCCTGTGGACCAAAGTGTCACGCAGTTCTGCATCACTACCTGCATTCTATGATGAACATACCCCTACTATTTCCAGGGCCTAAGATAACTGCTCCAGAGTGAGAACTTTTGGCTGCTTTCTGTGGCACTTAAGGAATTCCTCTGTGGCCAGAGGAATTATCCTTCTGTGAAAGCAGAGTTTTTAAAATGCCTACCTAACACCTCCTGCTGCCTCATCTCTTTTACATGATGTGAAGAGGCTGGACTAACATGAAGGTCTCACAAGAAATCTTTGAAATTAATTCAAGCAATATTCTGATTTGTTTTCCGCCATGTTATTGGTGGTCTTCCTTCCTCTTTATGCCCTGTTCTCATACTCAGTAGACAGATATTAATGGGCAGGTAAAACAGATGCCATCACCCTTTTGAGTTGATGAGAATTTATACAGGGAGTGAAACTGGCTTTATTCAGATCGTGTTGAAATTCTTCGGGGTTCCTTAGATTTAGTATCAAACTGGGTGAATTCTCTAGGTTTCTTACATTTGCTTTTACTTCTGCAGGGACCTAGGAAATATTCCAGAAAAAATTATGACCCCAAATATGATCTTTCTGGCAAATAATTCAGAAGACATACAATACCTACAACTATACAAGTATGTCTACCTTAGGAAAAGCCTCATTTTATACTTCCTTGACATGTATGTGCCCTTGACAAACATGCCTAACTTTAGTTCATGCCATTGATGGCACTATGACTACTCATGAATTTGCAGTTAAGTGAATTTTTGGATCAAGATCTATGATGACTGTATTGCATGCTTTTGTGGGAATATGGGAAGGGAAGGCTCAAGAGGACTATCTGCACCCTCAAATCTATTTTTCTGTCATCTTAGTAAACATAGCATGATGTGAGCTACATTAGACAAAAAAGTCTAATTTAGAAGGGTTCACATCTTCATTGCACCACTACACAGCTCTTTGAAGAGTCCAGAGTAGCATCTAAAGAAGAGCAAACCCAGCTGGAACTGTAACACTGTGCAGGAACAGGCCAGGATGGAAGGAGAGATGAGGTGAAAATCTGGACACCTATAAGAATAGGAAAGCTCAAATAAAAATTTGCAGATAAGTCTAGAAAGAGGAGAAAATTCCTTACTTCAAATAGAGCAAAAAAAATCCCAAAGTTCAATCAGTTTGACCCAGGTAAAAATATTCCTTATGTCCACTGTTTATGGATTAGCTCCAGTGGATTAGCAGAACAACCACTCAAGAGGTTTTAAAGCATTTAGAAACATGAGTCCATCTCAGCCATGGCCATCTGTGGCACAAGTGTAATGCTTCATAGGAAAGAAAAAAAAAACAACAACCAAACCAAAACAAAAACCCAACAAAAAAATCTCAGATAAAACACTACAAAACCTCAACTGTTGCTTATATTCATTGGAGCTTGGTTTTGTTATTCAATCAAAATAGAATTCACCAGACTAAAGGTAGATGCCTACTTGTTTGACATCATTTGACAGTCAGTGGAAAGAAACAAAGGGCAAATTTATTGCTTCCTAAAATAAATATCTGAAATGGGTTGTGGTTTTGCATCTTAAAACTGTTTAGTTCACTCTATTGATTGGAAGAGACCTAAGATAACTTGTTCCAAGGTAGGTGCTCACACTGTAAATGATAATCAAATTAGCTGAATCCCGTTCTTAAACTAAGAAATATTTCATTGATTTGAATTCTAATTGCTAGCTTTTTTCTTCAAATAAATTTTCTTGCTTTTTTCTTTCCACTCTGAGTGACAGGTAAATCAGATACATCTCCTGAGCACGCACATATTTTTGTCTCATTCATTCCACCAAAGTTGAAGAAAAAGGCTTCTAACTGAAAAGCAATGAAAAATAATAACTGCAAATAGTATTTACCACCTGTGATTTGAGCCCAGATTCAGGTGTTAGAAATACAGAAATTGAATTTTCTTGAGTGAAGAAGTGATATTACTCATTATAATATATATGATTAATGTGTGATTATTTTGAAAGGAAAATATCTTGTAATTCCAGGGTATTTTCTTTAGGCTCATTGTCAGGCAAAGTCTTAAAGCTGTTATTTGAAGTTTCCCACAGGCATCACTAAAAGATCTTTTCAGCACTGAATACCAGCACAAACCTCAACAAGCTACACATAAATGTTCATTCCCACAATCCATCCACTGGTGTTTCAAAACGACTTGTTGCTTGCATTAATATTTAAGGCAAAATTATTCCTTAATAAAGCTGACAGTGGCTTATCTCACAGAAATCCTGTGTATTGTATTACTGCATAATATAAGCAGGATGGACAAAGATGATTCCAGACCTGTGCAAGCTCAAAATATATACTGGTTTGGGTAAAAATCTTTCTCATACCCATACAAGCAGAAGTCAGTATTACCATGGTGGGATCTGGAGAGCAAACGAGCTGCTTCATCACAAGTTACTGCAGTTTTATGGACTCCTTCCTGCATATTTATGACCACATCCTCTGCTGTGACTGGCACTGAGAAGATCCAGCTTTCCTATAAATGGCTGCTTTACAACCTTGGGCAAGTCACTTGGGGCCAACTCTAATAAAGAACTTCAGTGCCTAAAACAAAAGGGCTACAGAACAAAATCATAGCCTTGAAAACAAACATCATAACTGCTGTCTAAACCTGGATGTGCCTGAGCTTGCTGGGGCGTCCTGTCTTCATAGTGTAGGGTTCTCCGGGTGCAGAGAAATGTCCATACCCAGAGCTGATTCTGGCTTCTGAGTGTCTCAGCACCTCCTTGCACCTGGGCAAGGCTATTCCTTGTCTTGTTTCACCCAGCAGATCTATTCAGCATGCTGAACACAAACACAGCAGGACAGGGCTCCTTGTAAAATGCAGCTGTGCTACCAGCTTTGGCAAATGCTGTCTCCTTGAATCAGAGATCAGAAGTCAAGTATTTTCTCTGATGCAAATGACTACTACACCAAGATAGTGACCTGCACCCTCTCTTCACTCTCTTCATGTAAATCTTGAACATTTTGCTGCACAGTTACCTGGCTTCAAAGGGAAGGAGTAGAGCATGTCTCCCACAACGAACACCCATCATCCAGAAACATCACCCAAAAGTTTCAAGTGTTGACAGTGTTTGCAATGGATGGGGGAAAGGGGTTCATGAGAGTGAAGGCAAGACTTACCCTGTGCACCAGGTTTCCTGCTCTCTAGCTCTGTGATGTAGCCTGCTAGGTAGTCGGTTTTAGAGACAGCCCCCCTCCTACAAGTGCTACCCTGAGGCAGCTCCTCCTCCCAAGTGTTTAACTCTCCCATTGTGACATCCCAGGAACTTTAAAAGACTTAAAAATCCAAATTTCTGCATTTACTCTAAGTATTCAGTTCCTTTCCCACCAACACCTCCATGCTCCTGCTGTTATGAATATCACAGTACTCCAGTGACATATTCCTGCTTGCCCTTTTTGCCTGTAGTGAGGTCAGAATCATGAGGATATGTCTCAGACCTGCTTGCTAAGAAGACAGAATAGAAAATGGAAGCTGTCTGCATTTAAAAATGATATATCACCGATACATTTCCTGCCTATGTACACAATCAAAATTAAATCACTCAGAATCAGACATCTGTGTACCTATAAGTATATTGTCCTTTGTTTCTGTTCCTCACCTAAAAAGAGGGGACTGATCTTTCCTGATCCCCCTATATATATGTGTGCTACAAACTTTGTGGCAAGGGCCTGCGTTTGCTTTTCCACTTATTTTCTCATACAAAGTCTCTCAAGTCTTCCAGTTGTGCTTCAGTGGACTTGCAGTAGAAATAATAGATAATACTCCATGTCACTTATGTAAGTATTGCTCAGAAGCATTGGTACTTTCAACTTCTGAGACATTTAAATACATTCCTTAAATGAAAGTTTCTCTGAAAAATATTTACAATAAAAACCACACTTCCTGGATCCTTACAAATTTTTAAATTTTTTTTTAAGATGCTGTTCTGGATTTCAGTCATTTGCCCATGATATATTTCCTCAGCCTTGCATTTTTTATTCTGAATCATAAAACTAAGTTTTGCTAGGACAGCTGAGAGGTTGAAATTATTATTATCATTAGCTGTGTGATGCTTAGCAGTAAATGTCCCTAAACTACTGAATAAAATATGTTCATACAAAGCAAAAGTGCTTTAGAGTTGTGTTCTTTTTAACACAACAGTGACACCTCCCAGATGCTGCAGCAATAGAAATAGAACCAATAGCCATCCTTTTGCCAAGCTTAGACTGAAGTCTAAAAAAGGACTACTTTTTTTTTTTTTTTTAACAGGATATTTTGTAAATACATACACATCTGATTCATCCAAATGTTTTTAGTTTATCCTTAACTGTTTGGCTTTTTCTCTATCTCTTCTGGCTTGTCTAGGTTAAGTATGAAAATATAATGCTAGAAAATGTTGGCTGGTGAATGCTAAGTCCACATATTTTGAAAGTCTAGTTTTGGTAAAGGGATCTGCCTTTGTTATATACTAAACTTAAAGCTTAAAGGAACCTAAACTGAGTTTAATTAATTCCACAATAGTCTAAAAGACAGCCATTCTGCTTACAATGGGACTTCAGCACAGTGAAACAGTATTTACTAGGAGGAGACTTTATTGTTAAGGGCATTGGCAGTATTCTGTTAACCTAATTCTAAGCACCTAAGCAGGTACCCTGAGTCTGAACCTGAAACCATGCCCTGTAAGAAGCAGATAGTGAGACAACACATTATTGTTATATTCCGTGCTGCGCATGATTGGAGAATAAGAAAATTAGTTTCATAATTGAGAAATGTTTGACTCAAAAATGTTAAAAAATTATCTATGACTGTCAGCCAAAATGGTCTTCTGAAGAATATCCAAGATTATAATAACACACATAGTTGGTGCAGTCCTGAAGGGTCATTGCAAAATTAGGGTCAATTTATGTGCTCTGAGAAAATGCTCTAGATTTACTATGTTGATTCATGCTGTTGATTCATGTTTGTTCAGATTGGGACTGTGCTTTTGAAAGACATTTTCCAGTCATCTCACCTGAACATGCTTTGGTCTGTGTATTGCTGTAGTCTTGGAGCACCTAGACCAGAATTCTTTAGGATGAAACTAAACCAGAAGTGCACAGCACTCTGTTATATACCAACCCTCCAGCAGCACCCCTGCTGTATGCCAACTGCTAGCTGCGTATTCACTCTATGGGATAAACTAACCCAAAGTAAAATCCCTGTACCACGCACAGCATGGGCATTGGTTACCCTGTATCTCTGTTTCACTCTGTAGGTTGAGATCAATGCTCTTCTTACTCCATGCACCCTACTACTTGCAAATGTAAATATAGCCTCTGTAATACAAAAGCACAGGCCTGTATATCTTAACTGCTGTTAGGTCCAGGTTCCTTAACATCAGTGAAGCTGCACTGATTTATATCACTTAAGGATTAGGGTTTAGTGAAATGTTTTTGAATGAACTTTGAAGATATGTCAGGAAAAAAGATGTTACAGACATTGAGTTGGCCATTTCTGTTTTTTTATTAGTCGTTTCTTACTCTTCAGATGGTTGAAGAGTAACTCCAATGAAAGACACAAAGCAGGTGCTGATTCCCTCTTCAGAATCCTTCACTGTGCTTCAAAACTGCAGGGCTTCTTGCTAATCTGAAGCTGTGATCCTTGAGAACTGAAATGCTGAAAGTAATAAATAAAACAGATCAAAGCCATGTACAGATAATGAAAACAACAGGTTATCTAAAGGATTTGCTTTGTTATCTAGAGCAAGGCCTTGGAAATGCCAAAAGACCTTGGCTTCCTAAATCCGCGAGTTGGGCTTTCTTCCATTTTATCATCAGTCCCATCGAATACAGACTCTTAGCTGACATTGGGGTTCATAGTTTTAATTTAAACACTATTGAAAATATAGTTTAATGTAAGCACCAGATTTCATACAGAACCACTGCTGAGTTTCTGAGAAGAATGAAATAGTGAAATGAAATGAAATGATTAAATTAAATATATTTCACTTGCTTCTGGTATTATTATTGTCATTATTAGTGAGTGGCTTGGGGTTGTGGTATGAATGGAAAAGGATTCATATTCTCCTTGTTAGTGATGAATGACTCTGTTATGTAGGGAGTCATTAAACTCCTTACACTGTACAGTTCACATTTGCTTCCTAAGCAAGTGGGACTTGGATCCTCCTAAACCCCTGCCATTTTGTTTTGCAGACCAAAGTGGGTGATTACAGTGCACCTTCTGGCTTTCAAATATGTTACTTGTTTGTATTACAACACCATCAAGACAAAACCTTCTGTGCCAGGCCGGGTAAAAGACACATGATAAGAGCCAGTCTTTGCCCCTGGAGGACGCATCATCTAAATAAATATAGACTGTAGAAGTCACCAAAGAATTACCCTGAGGCTAAACACAAAATAATCTAAAACACAATTACTGTGAATTGTTAAATAAAACAGCACTGGATGAATGTGAAGTGTTGCTGTGATTCAGGTATGTTTTGTAAGGCTTCTTTTTAATTTGTCTTTTCTCATACACCACTAATGTTTTCCAAACCATTAAAATACCCCTGGCACAGCAGAATAAAATGTGTATTTTGCTCAGTGTTGCAGAATGAAATGTGTATTTTCTGTTCAACATTATTCTTTTATAAATATGGGTTTTCTAACAGCTACGTGAACTGGATAGATATTAAGTACTAACAAATTTTCCCCTATATCTCCTAATTTGGAACCTGAACTGATTAGGTCCTTGTCAGTCAATGTGATGGACTTCTATCACTGAATTGTTAGAAAGTGCTTTGAAATGGGCAAACAAGCAGGATATGTAACTCCAAAACTGATGGTGTCCATCAACTTCTCCAGTAAGGCATTTTTTCCATGTATTAGACTCATTTATTGACCTTTCATGCTGTGTGTTCCATGCTCCCACCAACTAATGCCAGCCAAAATTTTCAATTAGAAATGCAGACCATCTGAAGAAATGACTGTTTCTTTTCACCTCAATTTCTTCCTCATTTATTTTTGTATTTATTCAAGTACTCTGGAGAACTGCAAAGACTACATTATGACCAGGTAATTTACAGCCCTCATTTTTATTGGGTTACTGTGAATTCCAATTTTTAAATCAGCATTGCTATGTCACAAAAAGACATGTGTGTACATCTGGTATACAGGACTAATTTTGGATGAAAGTAAGTGCTAGGATGAGGTGCTAGAATGCTAATAGCATATTTGTAAGTTACATAGCAGCAGAGCTGACAGGCAAACAGATTCTGTCACGCCATTTCAGACTATTTTGTCACAAAATTAGCTTTGTGAAAATGTTGTTTAGCAATTTGGTTTTTTGCTTTGTTTTGTTTTTCCTCTATTTTTTTTTTTCTGAAGTCTTCTAAATTGAAATTCATTATGTTAAAGTTTCGAGTTCTAATGATCTGAATCACTTTTTCCTAGTTTTCTATTTACAAATATTTCCTAAGTGTGAATGACTTGGGAGACCAGGGAAGGTCAAATTCACAATACAAGATATTTGATGTACTAATTTGTTACTCATTTGTACCTAATTTCTGCTTTGATTTTGCCTAGCTTCAGTCTCCAGACATTTATTTTGTTTTTCCTTTCTCTTTGGAAGTTCCCATTACTTTCTTTCTATGCAATACATGATGACTAGTCCTTAAGCAACCATAAGGTTTTGGTCTGGTTATTAATTTATTTTTTATCTATTATAAAGTCCAACCCAGAGTTACCTTCTATTGGGTAAAATACTTCTTGTCTGACAAAAGACAGACAAGCATTTCGTAGATATATTAGCCTGGAGCCTGGATAAGCACAAAAGGTGGCAAAAAGTGAGTCAGCTCAGCTGTGTTACACAGCTCTCTGGGGTTGCTGAGGAGCTGTAGCCACACTCTCGTTCTCTCTTTAAAGTGCTGAAATCATGTAGTGAATTATTTGCAAACACTGTAAATGAAGACATAGCAGCCAGCATAATTAAGTTCTGTTCCAGGCGAAGGAGCAGAGTCCAGTGTGATACCTCTATCCTCTTGAAGCTAATAGGGAGTCTCATGTTGGCTTCAAGAGGGTTCTGACGTCTCCCTTGGTCACCTACTTCTCTCTCCATTGCATTCCTCCCTTTCACTAGGCCATACTGCTACCTCCAAAAGGTCATGAGATCCCCTTGATTTTCATTTGTCTCATAATCAGGTCTGGACGAAGGATTCAGGGTTGGTTGGTTTGTTTACCCTGTATCATTTTACCTAACACTGGTCAAGTGCAAAACTAAAAATTAATATAGCCCTTATTCTTCCAAATCATCAATTACCATAACATTATCAAAGTTGCCTGAAGCCATAGTTCAGGGGCAGCCTGGTTTAGGCAGCAAAGCTGCATTCATCTCCCATCCCTCCTGCTTCTGATTCCTCTCCCTCACACTCTCAGTGCTATGGAAGAAGCAGTTTATGCACCACCTCAGTGCTATGGAGTGCTAGTTTATGAGGCCATACTGCACATCACAGAAACAGTTAAAAGAACCCTCCCCAGAACTCTTCATTTCAGTGACCAAGCAGTTCCACAGGTACTGATGAGGCAGTGGAAAAATGAACCATGGAGTGGCAATGGTAACAAGCAGCTTAGATGAGAGAAGAAAACCAGTTAACAACTTCTTCAAATGGCATCTCCTCTTTCATATGTGCATCATGGACTGGTCCTTGCAGGAGAGTTGTATTGTGCCAAATGAAAGAAAACACTATGCATGTGTAAAAAATTAATAGCTGGCCCAGTATATTATCAATGAGATAATAAAGTAAGAAAAAATTTTATGACAGCTTCACAGAAAAAAATACTGCATAGGACAAGGTCTGTCCTCTTAAAGGCATATTATCAATATTTCATGAGAGTGTGATGAAAGGAAACATTTAGCAATGCAGCATTACATTTCTGTCTGACAATATACATCTACGCAGGGAACAGAAATAATAGCTTGGATTCTGAGTCTGTGTAGTTTTTCAAGGGATTCAGAAATTGCCTGTGTGAAACTTACATAAAATTGAGACAGACAATATAGTGTTTAAAGTTACTGAGTGGAGTTTTTATAAATAAAAATTCTTCGGTAATGGCTTAAAACAATCATTTTTTCAGTACATTTCTGACAAGGCATGTGCACAATGTGCTAAGGAATATCATAAGTGTCTCGAAGTTTAACCAAATGAAATGTGTCTGGGACTTGAGCATTTCCCTCCAGGAAGAAACAATTGAGCAGTATGCTTTCAGGTTTAACAAAATACTGAAAAGGGGTGATTAAAAAAATGAGGAGAAGTGTTTCTATTTAAAAACACAATTTTATTGAAATGGAAATATTTTGAGTGAATAAATCAGTTCTAATGACATCCTTTGGGCTGAATCTTTCCATGAAGCTGTTCTGATAACATAAAAATATTTTTTCTTCTAAATCCTTTTGTTTAGATTTTTTAGTCATATGAATATATCATACTCTATACTAATAGACCACAATATATCATGTACTACATAAATTAAGAAGGCTGCTTTTCCCTGGAAAAGAAACGCGTCAGTAATTCTTAGGTAGTATTTATTTTTGAACTTCATAATCTTCTAGAAGTTTCTGATATAAGGTATATACTGAAACATTAAACTTCCTCAGAGAATTATATTTCGTGTCTCCCACCATTTCTGATTCCACGCTCAGTCTTTCCTTAGTACTGTGAGTGTCGGATTGACATAGCACTTAGGGATACAGTGTAATTGAGAATGGTCAGTGTTGGGTGAATGGATGGACTAGATGATCTTCAAGGTCTTTTCCAATCTAGAAAATTCTGTGATTCTGTGATATATTATCAGGGATGAAGCCTGCTGGTTTTTACAGAAAATGACTCTTTGAAGAAGGTACCTAACCACATTAAAGGGGCTTTCCACCATTAAGAAATGGCGGGGGGGGGGGGGGGGGGGGGGGAAGTAGAGGGGAGGGGGAGAGGGAGGGGGAGAAGGGAGAGGAGAGGAGAGGAGAGGAGAGGAGAGGAGAGGAGAGGAGAGGAGAGGAGAGGAGAGGAGAGGAGAGGAGAGGAGAGGAGAGGAGAGGAGAGGAGAGGAGAGGAGAGGAGAGGAGAGGAGAGGAGAGGAGAGGAGAGGAGGGGAGGGGAGCGGAGGGGAGGGGAGAGGAGGGGAGGGGAGGGGAGGGGAGGGGAGGGGAGGGGAGGGGAGAATGAGGACTCAGCCAACAGAGATCTTCATTTGCCTGGGAACATAATTAAACAAACACGTTGCTCATGACAGTGGATGGATTAACAGCCTCTCAGCCTGAATGCATTATGTCTGAGGAGATGCTTTGCCATGAAAAATCCCTCATAATGTGGTCTGGAATACCACCCTCAGGGCTAAAGGAGTTGGTCAGTTTTTTATCCCGACACAAATTGTCCTACTCTCTGCCAAGGTTACAAGACAGGTGGAGTGAGTCTGTGATGGGAGCTGTGGGCCACCAAAACATGCTTGAAATCAGTAGACTATTTCATATAGATTACTAAAAACTCACAGACATTCAGCTGCAGGGATTCATAGTTGCTGCCATCCAAGTGCAGGTGGGGTGGTGACTTCAAGCCCTGCACTGTGCAGTTTTCCAGGAGAGCACTCTGCCAAAGACAAGTGTCACTCTTATCAGTAGTTTGGGATTTTTTCCCATCTGCATGTTTTTTTTCATAGCTTTTGCTTAATTTGCATTTCTTAAAAGCCTGTTTCACAAATATACTGCATCTGCAGTGATGAGTGAAAATGCCTCATTTGTTCCTGAGACTGGATTGTGGGATCCCATCTAGCAAAAATGCTAATGAAGAACAAATGCTTTCTTTTTTCCTGAAGGCAAATTTAATCAGGGAAGTGTAGCACTTTTAACTGCATTAACACCTGCAGTACAGTAAAGAAGTCAGTGGTATCCAATATTGCCTTCTAATCCGTCATGCAGAGGTATTTTCATTACAGGGAAATAATGGCTAAATTTACCAAAATCAATGAATGATATTGTGATTAGAACCAAGTGATATAGATGTGTATATATTCATAAATATATATTTATGTACATATATATATTTGTGTACATATATATATTTGTATGTATATACATGAAGTATATATATTCATATTATGTATTTATATAATCATATGCTTGCTCTCTTGAGTGTTCTCTCTATTATATATCTAGATAGTATGTAATAAGACCATACAATATCTTTTTATTCAGGTGTCCCAGTGTTAATTTCTCACGATTATTTGTCATGTGATCAGTTCATGCAAAGATCTTGAAACCTTGAACTGGTTCCTCTCAGAATCAAAATCAGCTGCTAAAATACAACTTCAGCTTTTACTGCTGAAGTCCAGGCAGTAGTTCTGTAAGCTTCAGTGCAGGTGGATTTTTCATGCTTAAAGGGGTCTTGTGGTTATTAAAGAAATTCTGCTTTGACAGGAAAACAGAAACCCTAAGGAAATCTAGACGGAGGTGGGGGAGGAAGTAAGGAGGGAAAACAGGAGTCAGTGTAATAGCGTTAACAAGGGCTTGTAAAACACTTGTCTTTAAAATTATAACTTTGGCCACAACAGATAATATAGAAAATGCGAAAGTAATGAACGGAATAAATGCTGTGAATAAAGCTGCAGATCCCCAAAGGGGATGAGTTCTTAACCATAGAATTTGATCTGGGTCAGGAAACTATTAGGGCCAGAAGTATTTATGGATAAAAATGTTAAAGTTTTTAGGGATGTAGCTGAATTCACAAAAATTCACAGGTAGGCTAAGTATCTCATTCCCAGTGATTTCCTTGGTGGACACAGCGGGCATTTTTGACAGCTTACATCATGTGCTTTAGAACATAGTCTAATTTCCTTTGAAGTTGGTGGAAGAGTAGAGGGAAATAATCACAGTCTGGGCAAACAGCAGAACTGATATAAAGGTTCAAAGTAGGAGAAGGTATCTGAAGTGAAAGAGAAGATAGGAATCATCCTAGCTCCAGAGACAAATTAACTCTTGCTTTGAAGCATGTCAATGTGGCATCACAGAATCAAAGAATAGTTGAGGTTGGCAGGTACCTCTGGAGATCTTCTAGACCACCTCCCTGCTCAAAGCAGGCTCAGCTAGAGAAGGTTGCCCAGGACTGTGTCCAGCAGAATTTTGAGCATCTTCAAGGATGGAGACACCACAACCTCTCTGGGCAACCTGATCCAGTGTTTGACCACTCTCACATTGATTTTTTTTTATTTTTTTTTCTCTGTTTAAGTGGAATTTCCTTCATTTCCATTGGTGCCCGTTGGCTCTTGTCCTCTCACTGGGCAGCACTGAGAATAATTTGACTCCATCTTCTTTGCTCTGCCCCATCAGGTATTTATGCACACTGGCAAGATCCTCAAGGTTGAATAGTCCCAACTCTCTCAGCCTTTCATCATAGATCAGATGCTCCAGTCCCTTAATCATCTTTGTGTAACATTACTTGTAATACACTGGATAAATACGCTGAATGTGATCCAGGCCAGTTTTCTAGGATCTACAGATGTAACTCCGTAGTTCAAATCTGGCCATTTGTACTTACAGATCACAGCTTTGCTCACAGCCGCTCAGGTGCCCATCTGGGTTGGACCTTGCTGTTACTGTGGAATTGAGATCCCTGGAGAATACCCAGTTAAGGAAACAAAATAAGGAAAAGTACTTTGTGCTGGCCTTCCAAATATGATACTTCCTCCACCACTCTGAGCAAAATTAATAAATAGACAAAGTTTTCTTCACAACCAGAACTATTACAGACAAAAATCTGACATTAGCAATTCTCATGTCATTTTAATGAAGGATAGAGACATGCAATCGAACATTTTGAACAACCTAGCTATCATAGCATACTCAGTTTCATTTCTTCATGAGCTGCACTTACTGGCCATGTGCATATGCTTAACCAGCCTCCTTGTGAAGTGAAATGTGCTCAGTTAAACTTCAACAGAGGTAGTTTAAGCTGATGCATACTCCTTTGCAATTGTGACAGCTAAAGCATTTAGAGGGTTTATTATACCAATGTATTAAGCTGCCAAACCCTTTAGGTATTATTTTCCTATATACTGAAATACTGGTATTTTTACTAATATAGCTTTACTGGGATGGGCATAGGTTCAGTATCATAATTATGCTTACTGGAGTAGTTTATTCCCCTCCCAGTATAGGAATATCTTTTAATGCTAAGTATGTAAACACATGTATAATCGTGTTCACATACCTCAATGCCACTGTAATCCTGCCCAGACTGGGAAGGGCTGCTGCAGTACTTCAGTTCTATCAGTATAGGTACAGCACTGTAATTTTTGTCCTATCTGGTTCTTTTTATAAGAAAATGTTGAGGAGAATGAGAAAATGCCAGCAACCTAACCCACTGTCTAATAGGCCAAATTAAGACCAGGCTGTTCATGATTAATAACTGTGACCGATAGAAGACAAGTAGATTCAATCTATTCCTTTGGCAGATATATTAATTCATGTATGTTCTCTATATGTGAGGAGATGTGTCCATTTTCCAAAACTCCACTGCATCCAGCCCATCATAATATTTCCACAAGAGGGAACAAACATGTATATGAGGAATAAATGTTTTGTGAATGTGGTAAAAGGCTCATGCATGGGTAGCTGCTGTCACAGTGCAGACGTGGGAGAGGACTGTGTAGCATGCAGTTGCAGTTGCAAAGCATAGACCCTGCCCTCTGCTTGTTGTGGTGGAGCAAGGAGAATGTACAGCCTCATTTCTCATCAGCAGTTCTGTGCTGGGACAGGTGTGTGGGAAGTGCATAACAAATTCAATGGTAACTAAATTTGGCTTCTATTTTGCTTCTCAGAAGACACATCCTGTTGGAGAGAGAATGAGGGGAGAGGAAGCTTTCCTGCTCTATGGAATAACAGATCAGTAATTTAAAGCGAAGAGAGTAACGTGCTTTCATTTTCCTTGGCATAGAAGGTATCAACACATACTTAGAACAGAGCGAAGTAGGAAAGGGCACAGAAGAAATAATAATCGGAACGTAATGAGCTTTTTCAGAGTAATTTCTCTTAAATATACATTTCTTGACTTATTCATATTTGTTTACTAACATGAATTATACTAACTGCTTGTATCAAATTACTTCATCTGAAAGCACCACCTTTCGCATAATGCCCTTAAGCTCTGATAGTACAAAGATTTATGTATGTATTTAACTTGATGTACCCTGGGCCTTATTCCTAGTTAAACTGAGGCCTTTTTACATTATTTTAATGAATGTAAATGCACTTGATACTTTCAGACCAATCTCACTACCAGACCATTTTAGAGACACCATAGAGTAGGCCCATTGATTTCAATTATGCCATTCACGATGGATTGTGCATGTGCATGGGAGTATTTATATGTATGTGTCTCTGCAGAATCAGGTTACTCTTACATGTCTGACCTCTATTACTGACTGAACCTAAGTGATAACTCTTGGTAATTATATCCTCCAATCCTTCATATTAAACATTGTATAATGAGTTGATGCTCCCTTTCCTTAATTATTAGAAATTGTTATTATCTCTGGGTTGCATTATGAGACAATTAGTTTTTATTCTGAAATCTATTATGTATGGTCATTATATGTAGTATGAAAAGCCCTGGTAGTCTGCCACTGAGTACGGATTATCTATTTCTGTGCCTAGATAGCAACAAATGTTGAAGGTAATGCTCCCCATCTGTGACCCTTTGCAAAACACTGAATATACATTTCATCTGCATTTCCAGTACAGTTAATCACATTGTGGGAGAGATTACACTAATATATTATCAAGACCAAACCATCAACCAAATGTCACTCAGATGTGCTGGTGAACAAAGGGTGGAATCCAGGGATGATGTGTTTAATAGACTTTGAGCTTTCAAGTCAATAGTTTCTCTGATTCTTCCATCCATTAATATGAGCAAATGTTGTATTTCCAAACAAAGCATGGATCTGACAGCTCAATATTTGTATGTGATCAGAATTGTAATTATTTTAATTTGAATGCTAATTCATTTATTTGTTAATTGCCTCTTGGGCTTGTGCACCATCTGGCCCAGTTTCATGTCTCTAATATTTATTTGTGGTCTGATGATGAACACAAGGTGTGTTTATATACTTTGACATAATACTGTTTAATGGCAGAAGATGTTATTGTTCAGAATTCATAAGGCAGACTGCCAGGTATTTAATTGTGAATCTATTAATTCTGTCATCTGAATCTGCATCTCTGTTATTCTTTGCATATACAGTGAAAATCTGAGTCAAGAAAGTTTCCCATGTATACTAGCACACATAGGTTTTTAAAAACATCATGGGTCAGACTGAGATTATTACATTATACTGTTTCCACAGTCATTTAGAGAAAGCAAGGCATAAGTATATTAGTTTAAATAGATAAAATTCAGCACAAAGGTAATGAATGGACTTTTGGGAGGCACAGTCTAAACTACTCACACATGGCTGACTTTTAAATTAATGGCAATCACTCGAGAGAAATTCTGGAGTCCTTGTAGACAGCTCAGTAGAAACATCTGCTCAGGCACAGCACTGGCAAAATAAGTGAAGAAATGATCATTCAAGCCAGCTCCCCACCTTTCTAAAATTGTGAACTGAAATGGGATTCAGCTCACTAACCTCAGCAATTTAAAAGTTAGACATCTAGTGTAAAGTAGTTACTGAAGCTCTTTCTCTGGCCAATGGAGGGAGACTAACCTCTGGAGGACAATCCAGCTAGCTAAAGTATGTCTGAAGTAAGTGGAATTAAGTGCCCTTTTGAGGTGTCATCTTTTCTACCAGCTGTAGAAAGGCAAAGCAGTTGCTTTACACTAAAAGTCTATCTTTTAAATAGATGAAGCTGTGGAGGATGTTATCACCTCCATACCTTGCTCTCAGACCTTAATGTTGCATTTATTTTGCTGGAAAATTGTGGGTCTTGGCTGTTAAGGTTCTTGACAGGTACAAGCAGGTCAGAGCATGGTCTCCACATGACTGTTACAGACACTGCACTTATCAGACTTTCCAAGCCAGGACTTGTAACTGTCTTCAGAAACTGTACAACGAAGTCAATACTTTATTGTCCACCCCATCAGCTTGGACTGTCCTGGCTGAGAGGCTCATGGCCACTGTATGCCAGCACCTCTTTCCTCTGAGAGTTGGCATTCCTGTTTCCTCCACATTTTCATAATTTAATCAGTGGAAAACCTGGGGACTCACTTGTATTTAGGTTGTAGAGATTATTGTTTGTGATAGTTTTCTTCCTAACTCGTCACTTGATCTGATGGGTTAACGTAATAGTAATTCACAGGTACAGTATGCAGTTTTGTAAACAGGGGAGAAGAGTGCTGTCAGTTTAAGACTATTTTAACAAGGAAATGTCCTGTCACTTAATTTGCTACCAATAATTAATAAAATTAATAAAATAAATTTAATAATTAAATCTACTAATAATACTTCTTTCCCTTTTTAAAAATGGGGGTTATGTTTCATCTGATTAGAAAGGAGGAAACATAACCCCCATTTTTACAAAAGGAAAAAAGGAAGACCCAGGAAGCTACAGGCCAGTCAGTCTCACCTCTGTGACCAGCATGATCATGCAGCAGATTCTCCTGAAACTGTGCTAAGGCACGTGGAAATAAGGAAGTGATTGGTGACAGCCAGCATGGCTTCACTGAGGGCAAACCATGCCTGACAAATTTGGTGCCCTTCTACAACAGGGTTACAATGCTGATGGATACGGGAAGATCAACTGACTTCATCTACCTGGACTTGTGCAAAGCATTTCACACTGTCCTGCACAAAATCCTTGTCTCTAAATTGGAGATACATGGATTTGATGGATGGACCACTCAGTGGATAAGGAATTGGCTGGATGGTCGCACTAAAAATGTTGCAGACAATGTCTCAATGTCCAAGTAGAGAGCAGTGATGAGTGGCATTCCTCAGGAGTTGATGTTGGGACCAGCACTGTTTAACATCTTTATTGGCAACATGTACAGTAGGATTGAGTGCACCCTCAGCAAGTTTGCTGACAACACCAAGCTGTGTGGTGCAGCTGACACGCTGGAGGGAAGGGATGTGCCATCCAGAGGGACCTGGACAGGCTTGAGAGGTGGGACCGTGCAAACCTCATGAAGTTCAACAAGGCCAAGTACAAAGTCCTGCACATGGGTCAAGGAAATCTCAAGCACAGACACAGGCTGGGTCATGAGTGGATTGAGAGCAGCCCTGCAGAGAAGGACTTGGGGGTATTGTCATATGGAAAACTGAATATGAGCCAGCAATGTGTGCTTGCAGCCTAGAAAGCCAGTTGCATCCTGGGCTGAATCAAGATAAGTGTAGCCATCAGGTCGAGGAAGGTGATTCTCTCCCTCTACTCCACTCTTGTGAGACCCCACCTGGAGTACTGCATTCAGCTCTGGGGCACCCAGCATAAGAAAGAGATGGACCTGATCAAACGGGTCCAGAGGAGGGCCACAAAAATGATCAGGGGGCTGGAGCATCTCCCTTATGGAGACAGGTTGAGAGAGTTGGGGTTGTTCAGCCTGGAGAAGAGAAGGCTCGGGGGAGACCGTATAGCAGCCTTCCAGTACTTAAAGGGGGCCTACAGGAAAGATGAGGAAGGACTCTTTATCAGGGGGTGTAGTGATAGGACGAGGGGTGAAGGGCTTAAACTGAAAGAGGGTAGATTTAGATTAGGTATTAGGAAGAAATTATTTTCTGTGAGGGTGGTGAGACACTGGCACAGGTTGCCCAGAGAAGCTGTGGCTGCCCCCTCCCTGGCAGTGTTCAAGGCCAGGTTGGACGGGGCTTTGGGTAACCTGGTCTAGTGGAAGGTGTCCCTGCCCATGGCAGGGGGTTGGAACCAGATGATCTTTAAAGTCCCTTCCAACACAAACCAGCCTATGGATTATGGATTGATTCTCCTATATCTCACACATCACTGAAAGTTTCATTCAGGATCAGCAGGAGCTCCTTCCCCCAATAGTGATGGTTTCTCAGTGGTGTCCTAACAGTAAACACAGAGTTTAGTATTCACCTCTTTTCCTTTTGAATATATGCTATTTAAAAGAAGCTGTGTAAAACTTTGAAGTAGGCACCTGGAAAAAACTTATACAGGAAGCAAACTTCTTGGTTTCTTGCCCATTCCCACTGCAGACAAAAATATTTATAATATTCACAGGAAAAGAGATTAATAACTATTTTTTTAAATCTTAGCTATCTTTAGCTCTTAACAAATGTGACTTGAAGCTCCTTACTTTTAACATGATGTGCGAATATACTACATGAACATAAAAAATGGCACACCTTGTACATTTCTAAACCTAATACAAATACACCCAGTGCCCTGTGAATATTGACAAAGCTAGAATTTACATACCAAAGGATCAGCCTATTTGTTCTAGTTAAGCTGTAAAAACTATTACACAGTACAGCGGTTTGCATTGTTCTTTCCAGCTGTTAACGGCTGGTTTGTCTTCAAAAGGTTCTGCGTGCAGCCTGTTAGGATGGATAAATACACAAGTTGTCAAATTCTGTCTGGGTATTTTCAGTAAATTGAAAGGAAAAGGCAGATAGGAATGTGAATTTCAAGTTACTGTACCTCCCAATGTCCTCTATGAAGGAACACCAGATTGTTTATTTGCATAAATTTTCATTCATTTGCAGAAGACCTTCTAAGTATCCACATGCTTGCTTTAAAGTTACAGTGTAACAAAAAAAACCTAAAAAACTCAAGGAAGAGAGACCAATTACATATGGGACTGGTGTCAATTTATGATAAAAGCCATATAACTAGGTATGAATCCAATACAAGGAGAAGAAATTTTCATGATGTGCACAGTTTCACTCCCATGATAGTGGGATACATAACTGCATACTGACAGTTTTCAGCTAGACAGGACAAAGAAATAGAAATATCTGATCAGATGAATTCTAATATAAACTGAAAAGGGATATAGAACAGCAATACTGCAGAGTTTCATAGATAAAAATTAGCTTATTTTGCTTTCTCTGCAGTGGAATTTGCTTGCTATCTTCAGAGAGCAATTTATCAGCTCTGAAGTAGCTCCAAAATGATCTCATAGAAAAATTAAAATAGGAATAAGTTTAAATTAGAATTATGTCTCACAAGGGAATCTGTATTTGAATAACCTAAAGTAAGCACGAAGAACGTCTAAATCTTTGCTGTCAGACTGCCTCCTGTAGAATGGCAGAACAAACTTCCTTACTTTCATCCTATGCAGAAGATCATGGAAATTCAGATTCACCACCTGGTATGTCATTGTCAATTATTCTTTTTATGGACAGGATTACTAAATATGAATGTAAAGACTGATTGCTTGTGCAAATCCTAAATCACTTTTATTCACACTCAAAATCTGATTTATCAAGAGCCATCATGCCTTTGTTATGAATTTTAAACAAACTCATACTTCCTTTATAAGAAAGACTACAAGCTGTACATGAAAAACAATTCTTCTTTAAGCACAAAAGCAGATTAATTTTGGGAAATCCAAGTGAGCTTTATGACTAGCACATTTGTCTTTTCACTCATAGCTGTAACTCCAAACAAGGTTTGAAGGAAGAGCACTCTGCCTCATCAGCACTGTGGGCAGCACATAGGACTCTGCTTTTTACCGCCCAGTATATATTCAGTGTTTGACTCAAGGAAGTTGATATTGCTGGTCCTTGACTCCAGCGGTGAAGATGTATTAGACAGCAGTTCTCTTGCACTGCACTGTTTTTATAGTCAGAGGTAATTAAACCTTTCCTCTGGTCTTCTGAAAATGAATAGTTAATTTTCTGGAACACAAGAAAATAATATGGAAATATTTTAACATTGCATGTGGTAGCCTTGACATGTTTATTTTACTCAACAGAAAAGCAGTTTCATCCAAGGACCCATCTCCAACGTGCAATATTCATTGTTTGACATCTGTATGGGTGTTCTCACACCTAGCAATACCAGTTAGTCATGAGACAAAGGTAACATCACATAGCAGGAGATGACACATTGTACATCATGAATAACTACGGCAAAGTGTCAGTGATGTAGCCAAAAAGAGTTCACAAGCATGTCATAAGTTCATATTTGGCCACAAGTGAACTGCTTGGCAAATTGCTTTTTCAGTTCCATAGATGTGAATTGAGTTGCTGAAGATCTGCAGACTAATACGACAGTATTTGTGATTCAGCTGCCCCACTAACCAGTAGTCTGGTTAATGTACCAATTGAAATAAATGGAAATGGTTTGCATCTGTTGACATATGCTATGTGCAAGTTTAAAAAAAAGGAGGGGACATTGTGGTTGTGACTTAAGTACGTTCCAAGAGTATAATACCCTGGGAAAAGTTTAAGACTGTATCTGTTGAATTTATTTTCTCAGTTGAGTATCATTCTTCTCATAAACTCCACATGGGTGAGAAAAGAGTCAGGTGGCCTTGTGCAGTGGCTGATGTCTCTAATCTGCACTCTGCTGCAAGCTCTTAAACAATTAGCTTAATTTTTATAATTAGTTTTGATCTGTGGTTTGGGGTCTGCAGAATATTAGGAGCCGTTTCAACAGGCATCCATAAAAGTGGTAGGCAGTGTTATAGCTGGAACATATGACTGAATTAATTTTCTCTCAGAACACCTGGAATCAATATTATCAGCCAGAAACATGTTGTGTCCTGTATTTTTTCCATTATCTTTAAATTGTACTTTATGAACCCTGGGTGGTATAATGATGAATACTGTGACAGGAAAAAGGATTTGCTGGGTTGACATGACACTGTACAGCACAGTGATACACACGACTCTTTTGTATGGAGCTGGGAGGTATTATTTATTCATTCATTTATTTAATTTATTGAATGTATATGCACTGTAGTGATACTGCATTAAACTGTAGTCCCTAGTGAATAATATTCCAACAACTGTTTCCAATCAGTGGAAAAAAATAGGACGAAGAGTGCCTGCACTAGAAACAGAAAGAAGATATCACAGCAAGGCTGAACTCTTCAGCCACAAAGAGAACAGAACAATTTATGAGTCTTTAGATTAATGCACCAGCACATTGATAATTTGCTTAAGATGGTGCAGTGCTGGGCACTAATCACAGCTACCTTTGTGTGAACTGTGATCAGGTATCTGTTGGAGAACGGCTTGCAGAAAGCAAGGCCATGGGTCTCTGCAGAAGCTGATTGCAGCCATCTGAGGTAAACAAAGGAAAAAACCCAGGGTACAGTTACGCTAACAACAGACTGTTATGTTAACAAAGAGAGAAACTGAGGTACACAATGGCCTTGATGGTAAAAACAACCTTGGGAAAGGAGGCAGGCCAGAAGAGGGAAGATGTTGTGACATATCTGAAATGCCACAAGGGGCTGGGATATTATAACGTAGCTTTTTACATGTATCCAATAGATTTGTGAGTAGTATGCATGATTATTGTAGAGTGCTTATATAAGGTGTGATTTCTTTCAATAAAATTGAAGCTTGCTCTATCATTCACATTGAATCGGCTGCTTGCTTCCTCCACCCACCACAGGTATCACCCCCCAGTTTATGGCACTGGCCCAAAATGAAGAGGTGGTTGGTGTTGTACATAGGAGAGGTCAGTAGCACTTGTGCTTTTCAAGAACTCCTGGTGATTACAAGCCCAGGATAGAGATTTAAGTGGTTGAATTATTCCTGGTGTATTCACTTTAGAATGACATCTGTTAAATATTTGGGAAAAGCCAAGTTATTATATTTAATTCCTTATATTTTCTAGCATAAGAATCAGTTTCATCCAAAAGTAGGGGAAACCAGAAAGTGGGGAATTTCTTTTCCAATTCTTTTTTAATTCTGTAATTTCAAATCTGTAAATGGGATAAATTTCCAGGCTTTTAAAATGCAAGGCTTTCCTTGGTAATATGTTTTCTGGACATCATGTCCGCACAATAATTCATAGAAGAAAAACAAAACAAAAAGCTTATTTGAAAGAAATTAACAGCAAGATCTGAAAACATTCCACATCTTTTCAAACTGAATTCCCAAATCTACATTGGACTAATTAGTCCTACAGAAATATAACTATGGACTTAGCGCACTTGTATGTGTCTGTCTCACCCAGCATCCATTCCCCATTATGCTCTTTGGATTCATTAGTCGTAGAAATTATAAAATAATGCTATGGAGAAGCACATGATTTGTAATGGTTTGGAAGGTATTTGATGAGTACACACATTAAAAAAAAATTGTCAGTGTTTACATTGAGCACCCCTACCTTTTAAAGAGCTTTAATAAGCATTACTTGTTTGCAATGAAAGCTATTTGTTTTCTAAAGCTACACTGAGATTTTTTGAGTCCATAATGATAGACTTCTAATGAGGTTTTGAATGTGGAAACATATTTACAGGTAAAAATCACAGTAAGTCTTCACTGAAACACATTTTTCAATGTTTTAATATGTTAAAGATTCTTACCTGCAAGTTGACCATGGGGTAGCATGTGCTTGCTCCTGAGCTAGCAATCATTTTAAATGTGTCCCAGTGGATTTAATTCTAAATAGAGTGAAGTTACACTACCATGTCTGAATTACTTCTAAGGCTGTCCTAATCATGGTTTCCTGGGAGAGATGCCCATCCTGAGACGATCCCCATGCATATTAGCACTATACAGCCTCAGTGCTGTCTGCCATCTGCAAGCCACCACATTGGAGGACCATGTAAGTGCTGTCCATGGTCCATTCCCGCTGTCATCTCTCAGGGATGCAATCTCACAATGGGTACCAGCTCCAGCTACATGCCTGGCAGTCCTCAAAGCCCTGAGAAGAAGACTGGAGACTCCTGATGTCCCTATCAGTCCCATTTTATCTTGATAGTACCCTAAATTTGCCTGTTGGCCTCCATGTCAACAGTGGGCTGCTATTTTCCAGTTACAAGGTTCAGGAATCTGTTCACATGGTGTTTTTCCGGGAGTTGGTATGGGCTACGGAGCAGCACCTCTTTTTCTAGGCCCAGATTTTTTCAGAAATCAGTATCACCCTTTGAGTGTTTGGTATGCCAGACCCCTATGGGAATAGATGAGCAGTTCAGTACTGTCAAATACCTTCTGCTGTTGTTACTGAAACTTTGCAGAACTCTTCCCAACTTGCCACTGTCCATGACATCCCAGTTATCATCACTGGGGTCTGGAAAAGTGAGGTGATCAGCTGTGCTGAGATTATTAATGGAATTGCTCACAGTTCCTCTGATTATTGCAGCTGTAAAGGTGCTGTTCTTCAGGCACATGAACCTCAGCTGCAGTGAATATATGCACCTTACAGAGATCTACCTAGTTCTCTTGTGACAAGTAGAGCACCCTTTCACCTCTCCCTTCTTCCACTGATGATATATGCTGACATCCATGGCATCATCATCAATGGCATTAACTTCTGCTGCCACGGGAACTTGTGGGGATGGCCTGACAGGCACAGAGCCTAAAAGCAGTTCAGCTGTACCCATATGTCCTACCTGCTGTCTGTGAAGAGCACTGCCCATCAGAGCAGGTTGGTGGAGAACCAAATCTGATGACCTTCACAGTCTGTGTTAGAGACAAAGTCTCCCTGAAGGAGTCCATGTATCCTTGCTCCCACACATCAAGCAGCATCCTTATGATCATTTGTGTCAAAGCTGTTTACCACTCACTAGAGACACATGCTCAGTGGTGGCTTCCTCGCCTTACCTCAAGTTCCTTGTAACAGAAGCATTTTCACAAGGTGCCCCAGAAGCCAGCTGTGGTTCAGATATGCAAACTGAGCTGCTTGTCATTTTTCAGGTCTCCCTTATCTCCCATACATCTGAACCTGGCTATGACCACCTTGCCAGCCACAGCCACATATTGTTGCCAGCAAAATTCTGAGTTTAAGTTTGCTTCCTGCAAATATTTACAAGGGTCTTATATGTCTTCTGAGCCCAAAGTAGCTCCCCTGTGGAGATCTGACACAATAGAGAAATTGCTCATTAAAAAAATATAATTACCTTCTCTTGCAGTTCCCAGAACAAGGATTTTCTGGGGAACCAGCCAAAGGATGGGAAAGTGGGCAACATGCTGTAATATCTCAAGCCCAGAGCATGGCAGTCCCTAGACACGTTTCCAGAGCACTGGAGCACATCCTCTCTCCCTCCCATAGGAGGTGAAGCACTGAACCTGTCTCTAGATATTGTTTCAATTCCTTCAAAGCAATGCAGCTGGTGACTGTGTGTTCTGTGGCCTTCATTCCCTTTCAAGCATGAAAATTGAAGTTGAGAGGAGGCTTTTGTCAGAAACAGGCTCATCCTGAATTTCCCATTTGGTTTCTGAATAGCCTAATGAAGAAAAAATCAGCAAAATGCCATAGGGTAATATTAGAGAGTAAAACTGTGACAAAATAACACGAGTGACTCACAGACTGCAGTAGGAGTTTGGGTTTTTTCTGAACTGTTATATCCAGGCTCTGAATACTGCAGAATAACAATGCAAACAAGCAATGAAATAAACTGGGTGTTGCAGGCTTTGTGATTCACCACTGAACAGATCTTTCAAAAGTCTTCTTCTTGTTAAAACCAGTGTTGCCACACTGGTGTAGAAATGATACACTGTAGAAATAAATCAGGCCCTAGGAAACATGGTCAAAATTCTAGATTCCAGAAACAAAAGGATATATCACTATGAGTGGCTAACATGCTCAAAAAAATCCAAAACAAAACACAAAACTTTATGGATTCTTGACCTACATTCAAGTAAAATACTGCTTTTCAGTTTGTAAGAAGCTTGACTGCTGGAGTACATCTGCTGCTTTAGTTTAAAAGGCTGTGGTTGCAGAATTCTAGACACTTGACAGAAATTTATGTCTTAAATGGTAAAAACATACTTAATCTAGAGAACAACCATATTTGTTTCAGTCCTGGAAGAGCTGCTAAACACAGAGAAATTATTTGCAATTAAGATCAAGTAACTGTCTTGCCATTTTAATTGCAGTACATTTTTTGCTTTTCCTTTTCTGGTCAATTGTTCATTGTTCCTTTTTTCCCTCCTGTCATCTTTACTGGGACTTTCTCATTGAATCCAATTTGTTTTCTTTGAATGCTGTACGTTCATTGCTTTCCATGCTTCCAGCTTTAAAGTCTGTTAGTCAACGATTCTGGACATGAAATGCCACATATTTACCTGTATATTCGAAAAATCCAACTAGAAGAAATTACTTTTCCATGTTTTAGACTACAATCTGAATGAGTTATTTTCTCTGATGTTAAAATTTCTGACTCATTCACTCTTTTTTTGGACTTGCTTGGTATGACTCCTCAGAGTAATTTTGAATTTATCACCACTTCTGGATATTCCATATTTAATATTAATCCTTCCATCCTTTGCTGGCCAGAAAATTACTTATTCAGAATTACAGAGTAAAGTAATTATTCAACTGTGAATGAAATGCAAGTATCCAAGGTTGATAGCTCTTATAACTGTACTGTGAATCTTGTGATAGCAAGGAGGTCTTTAAAACTGATCTTCAAGTCTTCTAAATGTGTGATAGCACAGATCCATGAGAGTCTCAGCCTTCACTCAGCATGAACCCACCTCAGGAAACACAAGTGAAAGAGCCAGACACCCAAATGTACTTTCTATTGCATTTATCAATGCTGTTTGAAATCAGTTTTATTATTTTGGGGGTCCTGACATATAGCATTTAAGCACCAGGTGCGTGATGATTCTGGTGGTGCTGATTTCAATTCCTTCTGCTGCTGAGACATTCAGTGTCTGGGATTGAGTGGTTTTAGCAATTATTCCACTCCTAATTAGGATCTGCATCCGTTACAAGAACTGTGGGAAAAATCAAGACAAATTCTCACTCTTAAATGTTTCCTGTTTGACCTTAAGGACATCATTTTACTGCAGATTTCTTCATATGAGTGAGGCTTTTTTAATGCTTGATGATGATTTATGAAACCACAAAACTGTTCAGCACAAACTTGTTCAAGCACCGTAGCAATAACTAATGTAATTAACTCATTTAAGGACAGTGAAAATAAGCAGGCATCAGTCACTAATGCAATAGGCTGATTTTTTCATTGTGTGTTCCAGCACTTTTATTGTTACCATGCATTAGTGCTTTTGAACTATGTCATTCTCCAGTCTGCTCTTTGCTGGCTGAATGTTGATAAAAAGTATAATATCTGAACTTATTACTGCTTTTAATCAACTATAAATACCATGCTACTACTAACCAGATACTATTTGATGGTCAAAGGAGTACAGTCATGCATGGAGAAATGAAAAAGGTCAGTGATAGAATGACACAGATTATATTAAGGATTAATTTACCCCTTTCTGGTCTTTTTTTCCCCTCTTTTGGAGGCACTGTCCTTTCACATACTGCCTTCTTTCCTTCCCAGAATGGACAGGGAGATAGATTACATACGTATAGATCATTTCCTCAACTTGCTCTCAAACCTGTAAAATATTTCTTTGAGTATTCCAACTCTGACCCACCAAGAGATAATAAATATCTTTTGCTTTGAATACTTGAGTAATGTCCCCTAGTGTCAGTATGTCACTAAGTTTAACCAAACCTAAATAGGAACTGAGACACCTAAAATAAAATTCAGCAATATGTGAAGCAACTAATTCAAACATGTGTCTATGTTAAAGTTCAGAATGATGGGTTTTTTCTATATTAAGACTAGAAATATTATCAAGGGGAAAAGCTGGATTCAACATCTTCTGTAGAATATAAACATTTTCGTACTTTGTTTTGCTTAAATGTGACACAGCAAAAACACAGATGAGGGTCCTCCACTGGTGTAAATATCCACAGTTTCTCTGATGCCTGCGGGCTGCTGAAAAATTATGTCAGGTGAGGAACATGTAGCTTGTTACCAGAATGCTGCTCCATGTGGATGTGAAGAAAGCTGACCAAAAATCGTGATAGTAAATGATGGAATTTTTCATCGAGTGAAATCCACAACTTAAGACAAACACAGGATGAACAGAACAGTCTGTTAAAAGTCTTTAAACCAAACTGAAATAAATAAAAGGCTGTCTTCACAACACAGAGCTTTTAAATTGGTCTTCACCGCAGAGGATTCTTCCTATGAGACTATGATTTTCTTGTTATAACTTTACAAAAGACATTTTTATGTACCATGAAGTAGGCTTTGAATTGGGTAATACTGTTGTATAAATTATTTGTAAGTCTATGAATTATAGAAGCATTTAATGCCTTTCCATAAAAACTAAAAAATAAGAAAAAATAAAGCAAATCCTACAGGCTTAGTGAATGAAGACCTAGATGAATCTTACTTAAGATAGGCCAACAATACTCAAAATGTATTATTCTTAAGAGAATGTTTTGTCCTTTTAGTAAAGTTAAATAAGTAGTGGAAATAATATTTAGAACAACCTTTTGCACAGCAGAGCAAGATGATAACTTTTGCTTGGTAACTGTTTAACTAAGCCCAGCTGCTTCTTTCACTTGAGACCTGGGTTGTGGGAGGGTAGCAGTAGCTCCCCTTTGAAGTAAGGCCAACAGGCCTCGTCAGGGACATCTGTAGTACTCAACAAACCTTGAGAATGCTTTGGGTCAGCTTAAACTTTACCCTTATATAAAGAACCTGAAAGAGGAGCTATTTGGGTGTTCCTGGATTAGTTTCAATATTGATAATTTTTTCACAAAGGTCAGGCAGGTGTAGTTGTTTGCAATGACCATTTTTTCTCCATTTGTTCTTTCCTGCCATTTTATGAAGTATAGTTAGACTCAAATTGCTCTGGTGCTTGGATCGCCTTTCTGTTATTTATGTGCGGGGTAGCTCCACCAGTGAAATTCTGGCCCTAGATGAGGTCCTTCATGGCTGAGTTGTGACTGAATCTGTTATTGCTGTTTGTTCTGCTGGACCAAAATTGCAAATCTTTCAGAAAGATGGACGCTGTAACAAGCTCTGTGACTGAATGTTAGGTAAGAAACCAAAGGATGAAAACAGGGTGCAAGAGAAAAGTTGAAGGCTATGCCCAGGTGGGTATGACAGAGAGAATTTAATCTAGTCTGTGGGTGGAGGATAGGTAGTATGAGTGAGTTCTGACTATAAGAAAGGGGTTTGGCTCTTGAACTGAAACTGTCCAGTGTTTGTGTGGCGTGTGTGTTCTGTGAATATGCTGTCCTCGCATGGATCTGACAGTAGCCTGCGTCCCAGCTGTGAGTGGAAGTGAGCTGCTGTCAGCAGGATGTCTCAGTGAAAGCACGCAGTCTTTTGAAGGAAGACTCTAGGTGTTCATCTGGAGAAGGTGTGCTGGTGACCCTGAGTAGAACTGTTTTGATAGCCTGAATACACTCAAGAGAAAGGAACCGTTTCAGACATGCTTCCCAGGTCTGTGGCTTAATAGTTACACTTATTTCCTAGCTCTAGGCAGCTCAATATGTGGGTTTGATTGGATTGCTATTCTGAGTCACCTAATTCTCCCTCTGTAATGACTGTAGGCATCTAATTCTGTATTCTCAGCTAGGAGCTGGTTGTTAAGTGCAAGGTAGAGAAGCGCTTAACTCAGAGACACTTCTGTCCCATACTGAATGTGACCGATGGGAAGAGCAGTTCTAGTTTTCAATCCCTGTGTGGCAGGCCAGTAGTTCAGCCTTGCAATCCATTTCACAACTGTGTAGATTACCCCTGCAGGGTTTATTGTTGATAAAAGCAGAGATTGACCTTAAACTAGCTTGGCCAAATTTGACCATTTAAGCAGCAGTAGGCTTTTTATGTGCTCAGGTTTTGTATCAATCACACATTTCTGCAGTTAACTTAGTTATAAAAGTTTTTTTTAAAAAAAGTCAGATAATCATATACTAAGATCTGTATGTTTACTGTAAATTTTGCAAACCTGAAGGACAAAGACCTTTAAAATATTGTGACTGATCTGTTTTACTGGTGAATCCTCTGCATTTACAGCATTTCTGCTGAGGATTCTACCAAGAACTTTCTGAAATTTGGCCCCAGTGTAGTAGCAAACTCTGGACTGACTAGGATCACACTCCCTGTGGCAGTGAGATTGAACCTTTTCTTTATTTATATTATCTCTGATACTGGAATGATGTTTCCCATTGTTAGTTTTTCCACACAGGGAGAAATGAACCTCCCAGCCTATTTCCATCCACTAGCGATAAAGCCCCATTTTAATGAGAAAATGAATATTTGGACTTTACACTTTAGCCAGCAATGTATCATTTCTGGCAGCTGTGCTTTTTATTCACTCTGACTGAAACAGCTTCAATGACAGCAGCCAGGATCCTCCCCTTCTGTTCAGCTTTTCCATAGAAGGCAAAATGAAATAGATGTCTCTAAAGATAGGCCAGTACTATTTTGAGTCCTTTCTTTTTCATGGGAACATGCCAATAAACAAAAAACCCCAACTAATTCCTACCTTCATCCTTTATGAGCCAAAGCACCCTTTAAGAATATCAACCATTTCTTCTTACCTGTTTCTTCAAAATCACATTCTTCTTCTTTCCTTTTTATTTATCCTTCTTAGCTTCTTTTATCACACAATAAAAAAAAAAAAAATGTTAGCTCTGTGTTAGATTAGGGTTTTTTAAAAACCCTAGCTGTTCTACAAGGCTTTAAAGCTAATGGCCCAGCTCACAGGTAGTAAACCAATAGTGATTCATATCTTTCTTTGTAAGCAACATCACCCAAAGGGCATTATGCAACTCTGGTTTTGATAGGGTTTTTCTTTTTTTCCTCAGGCATAATGACTCCAGAGAGACTGAATATAACAGTGATCAATTGGACTGCTTTCTTTGCCATTCCAGTTTTACACAACAAAGGGATCAGTGTATTTTCTTTGTAATTTATTTATGCTTTAAGCAAGCCTGGTTTGGAAAATATTGGTCTGTCCAGTAGACACTTCTGCTATTGGTGCATCAGCATAAATGTGTTTTTTCCCCTGTCTGAGTTTATGAGACAAGGTTGTCCATGGTGTTACTGCACTGAAATAAGCAACAATATTGAGAGCTGTAGCCTTTTCTAGTTAATGCTAGTGAGAATTTTGTTGCTGGGAGCTGGATATAATGGGATACAAATCAGAAGTTAACATGACTGCTGACTTTGAGCCAAATCTAAAATGTGCTGTAATTCTGCACCAGTCCAAAACTGCAGTCTCAAAAAGCCCCACTTGTATCTCCTTTTGTGTTTGCTTGAAGTGCTAAGACATTTTTCCAGGTGGATGCAGCTGGATCTCTCAGCACCCACAAGCAGCCACAGTGTGGCTAGGTCTATCTAATCAAGCCAGAGTGTGAGATCTGGTAAATCAATGTCCAGCTCCTCCATTCTGTAGATGCTATTAGGTTGGACTGAAGTTCTCTGGGCAGGATTCCTTGCCAAAATGAAGCTGCGGTTCCCCTTGCCTTCAGGACATACAAAAGAAGAGGGTGGTGATGATTGTTTTCTTTTTAGTGCTAGTATTGTTAAATTATCTTTCCACCAAATGCATGTCCCATGTTTACCCTCTTTTGTCTGAGCAGAAGATTTAAGCCTCTTTTCCAAATATTTCAGCTGAATGCCCTAATCAGTGAGCTAGCAAACCAACTAAGAGGGCAGTCAGAACATTATGCTTGAAAAGGGAACACCTGCCTCTGAAACATTCTCCCAGGACTGTGACATAAATAGGATTGTGTCTGAATAGCATGAATGCTATTCCTCTGTCCCTGTTTGAAAATAGGATGAGTGAACCCGGCTCAGTTACTCAAAAGAGAGCCAGTAGGTGTCTTTTCTCGGGAAACTCCTCGAGGCTGGCTCTGCAAATGGCCTACAGCCTGTGAACCAGGAGCAAGGCATCCTTGCCCCATGGCAGGGCATGTTTGAGACACCCACCTTGTAACACAGGGCACAAGCCTCAAGATATCATCCTGCTCTGGGCCTCACGGGGTCTCTTCTGAGTCCCATTTACATAGGGCTACTAAGCGTATTGGGAGCCTAGGTACAATTCTCAGTTCACCACTGACACCAGAACAATCAAAACTAGGTGTCACAGTGAGCAACAATGTGATAACAGGGCAGAAGGGTGCCTGTAGCTCCCTCAGCTAGTAGTGCTACCTACTCACATGTAGCTGCAGAGCCTCCCTCCCCATGACAGCAGCCACATCCTGTTCTGCAAAATCCTAAAAGCCAAAAAACATTCTGACTGATTCTGGCCCTTTGTCCTCTCCCCAGTATATACAAGGATTTTATAAGCCTTTTGTTTTGTTAAAATTCTGCACATTAGCAGCACAGATCTCATTACCACATATTGGTCACAATATCCTCTTTATAGCTACAAATATCTCTGGCATAAGTAGCTTCTAATTACCTTTATTCTCCATGGTGAATATGTGAAAGCAGTGACACATACGTTATTATCATGCAACTGGAGAAGTTTGAAACCAATGAGCTGCTGATTTTTAACCCTCACTCCTTAGGAGGGATTTTCTAGATCATAGTGGTCACAAGGTGTGTATTATGTAACTAAAAAGAGAACAATTATGAGCATTTTGCCAATTATTAAAAAACCAACCAAACAACACCCCCCCCCCCTAAAAACAACAACAAACAACACTGTTCATTAGCTGAGAAAGGAAGCTTTATATTTCAAGAATGGTTCAGTTCATTTAACATACTGCTGACCCAGATTTGTATTTCTGTACTGAATTGCTTCAAGTGAGCAATGTACAGTCTATTTATAGGATCATTATTAAATTGGCAATTGCATGGTTTAAATCCCATTGCACTAGATTCACAAGGGAGACTCAGCCACTCTTCTCACCCAGTGGGTAACAAGTTCAGGTTAATGTTCACAGGAGTGTAGTCTGGAGTAGTTTTCCAAAAGGAATAAAAAGAATAACTGATTTTGAGATTCAGACAGAGCTTGCTGTAAAATAGAACCTCATCTGACCTATTTTGCACTTCTACTTTTGGGTGAGATGAAATACACTCTTAAGTGCCTCTTTTCCACAATTCATTTTCCATGGCTGGTTTACTGAGGACTGTAGGTTTTCAACATCTGTAGTTAGTTTATATAAACCCCACCCCAGGGTCTGAATAGGAGCTGGGAAGATCATCAAGTATTGTGGTAGTGTTGCAGTGTGGAATCTGCAATTTGTTGAAGTTGGCAGTAGGCAGTTGTGCCAGGGCATGTTCCAGCGATCTTTTCAGTATAAGCAGTTTTCTGCCGTCTTTTAAATAATGTAATTGCCACTGCAGTCAGCTCTGCAAACATCAAGGTGATCCTTCTGAAAGGGCTCTGAAGCCTACCTCCCTTGGAAATGATGGGAGGTAGGTGCTTAATTCCTCTGAAAAATTTAGTAAGTAAAAGATTTTTTTTAAGTACTAGTGAAGAGTGTTGTTTTCAGACATAAACTAGGCATCTTGAAAGTTTGCCAACTTTGACTTTGAAGGCAGAACCAAACAAAATCAGAGACAGCTGACATACATAGATTTTACTAATTTTCTGGGGCAGCAGCCATAAGAGATAGTTACAATGGAGTGTACTAGTCCTGACTTGGTTTTGCTTCCATTCTTCCTTCCACTCTACTTTTCCTTGTAAGCTGGAATGTTGTTTGAGGCAGGGACTGTGTTTCGTGTCCATACAGTGTGGTGCTTGGTGTCATGAGGCTCCAATCTTGACTAAAGTCTTCCTGCTGAATTATCACTTATGCAAGTAATGGTGATACACAAAATACCAGTATCTGAACAACATACTTGCTATTCTGGCTTTGCCTGTCCTTCAAATCCACTTCTTCTTTTTGTCTTGCTACACAATGTCACCTTTAGGTTTAAGTGCATTTTTCCTGCAGCGGTGCAGTGATTTCAATGATTGATTAACACATTTTCAATATGAAATAGTGCAAGAAGCAGATTAAGAATATGGCCCTTAGAAGAAAGTACTGTATAGGTCAGCATCATTTTGGAACCTTTTTTCAAGGGTGTATCTATAACCTTGAGGGAATAAATTAAAATGAATGTCCCCTAACTGTAACAGGACCCTAACTCTATCAAGAAGAATAGGGTCAGACTTAAGTCAGACTTAAGTATCTTGTGCTCCAGTTGAAATCTGAAATTTGATTGTGCTGATTTATACAGTGGAGTAAATAAAAATATTTTAATTTTATTGCTATTGTTGTTATCATTCATGAAAGTGTTAGAGTTGTCACTTCAAAGTAAAATTCTGCTAAACACACTAAGAACAGACAGAAAGGTTGTTAACATAATGGACATACACAGGCAGCCATAGAGACAGCCATTTTTTTACCAACATTAAATCCTTAGACACTTTTATAAGGATGAACAAAATTAGTAGTAAAAACAATAGTATTACTTATAATTAATATTATTATAACAGTGTTATGGTTTAACCCCAGCCAGCAACTAAGCCCCACACAGATGCTCACTCACAGCCCCCTGGTGAGACAGGGGAGAGAATCGGAAGGGTAAAAATGAGAAAACTTGTAGGCTGAGATAAAGACAGTTTAACAGGTAAAGCAAAAGCCATGAATGCATGCAAAGCAAAACAAGGAATTCGTTCACTTTTTCCCATCGGCAGACAGGTGTTCAGCCAATGAAGGAAAGCAGGGCCCCATCACACAAAATGGTTACTTGGGAAGACAAATGCCATTACTCCAAACATGCCCCACCCCCCCCACCCCTTCTTCTTCATCCCCCAGCTTTATTTGCTGAACCTGACATCATATAGTATGGACTACCCCTTTGGTCAGTTGGGGTCAGCTGTCCCTGCTGTGTCCCCTCTCAGCTTTTTGTGCACCCCCAGCCTCCTCACTGGTGGTGTGGTGTGAGGAACAGAAGAGGCCTTGACGCCGTGTGAGCACTGCTCAGTAGTACCTGAAACATCCCTGTATTATCAACACTGTTTTCAGCACAAATCCAAAACATAGCCCCATACTAGATACTGTAAAGAGAATTAACTCTATACCAGCCAAAATCAGCACAAATAGCTACATTTTTTGATTGTAAAATCCATTTCACCAACATAGACAATTTTGTGGATATATACACATTCAAGAACCTGGTTTTTGAGAGCTAGGAAATTTAGAATTGAAACACTTAAGGAAACAAATGTCAGGATGAATAGAAAAAAAGTCCTAATCTACTATATTTTGGCTTCTTTATAATTGGCAAATATATATTCAGAGATGTCAGACATTTGTTCCAGCACTATTTTCTCTGACTGGCCAGGCTGTCTTTAACACGCCCAGGCATAACTGACTTGGGTGAGGACCTTTGTGCAGGTTTAATTCCTGCCGGGATCTGAGAGCACGTTGCCGTTGCCCCTCCCCCACCCGCGGCCGGTCGGGCTGGAAGTTAGGCACAGACCCGGGCTAAAGTAACAAGGAGTTTAATACAACAGAGTGATAGAACAATCTGAACAACAACAGTAGCAATGATAATAACAATAAACAGCAATAACAGTGAACAAGACAAAAGATATATAGAGAAATACCGGTAGCTGGTTTACGGACAAAGGATTCCCGCCACCGAGCCCGCCAAAGAGCAAGGTGAAAAAGGTTCCGCGCCTGGACCTGATGCCAGCATGGTATGAATAACCCGGCTGGAGATCCCTTCCCCCTCTCTCTCTGTTGGGAAGCTTAACCCTATCCTAGCTGAACCAGGACAACCTTCTTCCCTGACCTATGAAGTCTTCCAAGGCCTGAGATGGGATATCTCTGACCTAATTCAAAGGGAGCTGGATATCTAATGCAGTTCAGATTGATCAGAAGTCCAAGGGATAAAAATAGGGCAAACAAGTTACAATTCCTCACAGGCAAAATGCAGTACCTCATACATTTCCCAGTGCATTCTGAAACTTCAGTTACTGGAATTCTGGTGTGAAATGTCTTTCTGTTGCTGGGAATCATTCTCTTCTGTCCAACAGCAGTCTCAAAGACAGTGCAGAAACAAGCACAGATTCTTGCCTCTGCCTCAGTGCAGTAACATCATTACATGACAAAGCGTATTTTAAAAATACAGAGAAAGGGACAGAGTCGATACTCTAAAGCAATGTCCATGGGCATGCTTAGAACAAACATCAAAGGTCAGCTCTCTGGCCCACTTGATTTGGAGCATCTGAATTCCCTTCTCATACTGCATGTTGTTTCAGGAAATGATAGCAAAAGGCCAGCACAGGGACTGGTTGAGGCTGTGGCCACTCCAGCAAGGTCTGCAGGCTAAAGCCAGAGCTGCCTGGCAGAGGCCAGATGTGCAGCTGACATGAGCATCCAGTTCAGCCTTCACTGCTGGAGCAACACCAGTGGTAGGCTTTCAGTTTGTTGGGTTTTTTTCTCTTGAAAAAATTACAATCACGATAAAGATAAAAAGGAGTATTTGTGTGCCTTTGTGTGTGTATGAGTACATGCAACTACCAAGGCTGTTAGAAAGATTAGATACATAATATATAAATGTTGCCCTTCTCAAAATTTCACACTTAATTTAAAGCTATAAATTTTCATTTAAAACATTTTGTTTACTATGTGAACCATAAACAATTTATACGATAATGGGTCCTCTCAAATCAAAACACTGTTCTGTGAGTAGACTGGCATGGTGATTGTGTGATATATGTATATACAAAATGGTTGACAAAATAAGCACACTTGATTATCAAAATATTATGCAGAGTTACATTCTGCAAAAGGCATTCCTATTTTTTTTTTCTCATTTTGTCTAATAACTTAATACCAAAATATTATTAGATACACCAAAAAACACCCACAGGTACGTATTCTGTGGGTCAAGAGTATGTTAAATGCATTGCATTGTGTTTACAAAAATGATTTTACATAGCTGATGCTAAAAAGATGTTTTTTAAGATACTGTGTCACAAATGCAAAAATGATGACACACATGATAACTAGCTGAATAATGTGGCATAAATTTACAAAAGACAGAAAAGTCACAGATAGGACATGCTTTTCACTGCAGAATTTCCTGTCTTGCTGGTTTCTATCTCATCCTTAATGCTATCTAAATGCTGTTTCAGCCTATGAATTGAATTTTCTTTTAATTTGAGCAGATCATATATTCATTTGTTGACACTCTATCTTCATCAATCAATGCATTATGCCAGGCAGCTTCATCTCCTCCTGAAAGATAACCTTGGATTATGTCATGGCTCAAGTCTATATTGCCCCTAGAGAGATAATGAATTCACACATGTAAGAGGATCATTTACCAATGGGGGTGGGATGTTGTTTTGAGCATATCATTTCCATCTGCCACAGGATGATTCCATTTGCAAAAATTGATCTCCCGGAGAAGGATTTCTTAGCTACGGTAAGAACACTGTAGGCACAGTGTAGCAGAGTGTGTCGTCTGACAGGAGAGGAAGCAGGGATCACATTGCTGCTGCTGCCCCCAGAAAGTCAAGGCTGCGGAGATGGGTTTGCATCTCTTCACACTGAGGCTGGAAAAACAAGCAAAGGTGGGCTAAACAAGCCTTTCCTTCTTGTAGCAAGGGGTTGCAGCTCAGCAGGGCTGAAAGGAGGAACACACCCACACGTCAGGAGGGTACGGTGCAAGCACAGGCATAGTTAATCCACCTCTGAAATGGTTTAGCCTCAACTGTGACAAATTCTTAGATGCTGAAGCAGGCACTGCTGTGAGATGACCTCTTTTAAACAGCTTTAGGATTCAGATTGTCTCCCAGAAAAGGATTGAGCCCATATTTAATTAGAGTGAATAAAATTATGCATTTCATCAGCTGTAAACAATAGTAATCACACATATCACAAAGAAAAATTATGCACTTCAAGCACCTTGTGTGGAGTTTGGCAAGAGGGTGTGGAGATGGAAGCCTAAGAAAGTAATCTTGCGGGGGCTCCCAGGGTGGACCCGGAACAGACACATACTGGTTTGATCACTACAAGCCTTAGATTGCCATAGGCATCAATAAACAAGGTAAAGTAGATCTTGCGTATTACATCAGTTACCATATGCTAGCAAAACCAAATTATGCACAAGGCAAAAGGAATCACAGTGATAACTAACAATTTAGGAACTATAAGTGCTTGCATCCCCCTACCAAAAATTTGCCAGCATTGCATCCCCTCCTGTTCTGGTGTTGTCCTCTTCTTAGTCATGAGAGGCAAAAGACAGTGGAGAGTTTGCAAAAGCAGGACAGTATCTCAGTAGCCTGGGAGCTACTGAGTGGAGTCACCTGACTTCCAGAGTGGCTGTGTATTTGTGTAGCTCAAAAGTCATGAGTTAAGTCTAGTTTCAAGGAACTGAGTCCTGCCATTTCTATCTTTTCTCAGTGCTGTGGAAAGAGCAAAGACTCATTCAGCACATTTGAAATCATAAACTTTATTTGCTACAGAACTGGACCTCCACAGACCTATAGTCCGTTCCCTCAGCACAGACAGCATCATGCTGGCAGTTCCTCTGGCTCCTCCACTCACATTGACTGTAACAAGACACTCAGGTGCAATCCTGGTCCTGTTGACATACGGATGTTCATGCAATGTGAGAAGGACAAGGCATTTCTGTTTAATGCACATTACTGATTACAGGCAGGCATTTTGTTCAGTGTGTTTTCATGTAATTTTCAGAGAAACGTGTATGTTTTTTTCCCAAAGTCCACCTTTGCTGTCCTGTTTTGGTATACTGCATGTCACTGTTCAGTGCGTGTTGTGTCATAGTGTGATCGTATCAGTTGTCATAAAGGATAAGTTAATATGACAACTTGTGTCCTAATGAGGCTTGACAAGATGAAATTTTCAAAAAAATAAACATGATTCCTGCCAATACCGACTGGTCATAATGACTTAAGGTGTACCTCCTTTAATTAATCACTAACTAACTATAGTTTCCTGATTAGCTGCCAGAAACAGGGCACAGTATGGATATTGTGTACCTCTGTGATATATTTCAGGCTAGCATATAGACTTAGAGAAATATTACCTCTATACCATGCAGTTCTTAACAGATTATTCTGATAATTTCTTTGTTGGTTTTGCAGGTAGGCAAAAATATGAATTAATTGGAACAGCTTTTTCTTTTTGAAACACATGAATCAATCTGAATTCTTTGAAACTGCATTATTTTAAAGAGTGTTCATAAATCTTGGACATATAATTTATTTTTCTAAAGGTCTATATTTTATGAAAGACTCTTTAAATTTGCACCTGAGACCATTATAATTTATGTGAAAAGAGAATGGATAACAAATTGAATGGATGGACTCTCATTAAGATAAAATTGCTTGACAAGAACCATTCTGAATCAATTAATCATAAGGTAACAGGACTAATTTTCTGGCATTCTTAAAATCAAAAGTAAGTGTTTGCATCGTTTTTCATCATAACAAATGTGATTACTTTTGTTTACAGCTGATGGAATACATAATTTTAGTCACAGTAATTAAATACTGGCTCCACTTTTTTTTCTGAGTGCCATTAAAGTGAATCCTAAGGTTGTCTAGAGAAGGTTGTCTCACAGTAGTGCCCTTCCACCCTTTACTCTCCTCCCTACACACTTTTCATGAGCATGTGAAAAATGGATCAGAAAATCCAGTTTATGACATAGCATTAAACTGTGAGCCATGTCTGTAGTTTAAAATAATACTTGATTCCAGGTGCATTGCAGGGAAGTAGCCTCATCCCTTCTATTTATACCATCATCCCTATCTATCCCTTTATGTGTGACTGTTATAAATGGACTTATATTTTAAGATATTATTTTGTTAATCAGTATGTTTTGGGTTTGTCACCAAGTTATTTGATTTAGCATAATCAAAACAATCCCTGACATCTGGATCTGCCAGCTAACAGAACAGCGGATTATTCAAGGTAGATTTCCCGTGGAACATTAGCCATGGGATTGGAGGGGGCTGCCTTGACACCAACAAAAACATTTT
The DNA here is from genome assembly GCF_965140245.1 of Athene noctua. Taxonomy (NCBI): domain Eukaryota; kingdom Metazoa; phylum Chordata; class Aves; order Strigiformes; family Strigidae; genus Athene; species Athene noctua. The sequence continues at coordinate 37,726,402 of NC_134039.1, read as the reverse complement.
ACTTTAATTGCTTCACCCAGCAAGGAATGTTAATTATTAGGATAGGTAGAAAGATGGTTCCTGTTTATTGTCCCATGGAAATAAATGTTTTCAAAGCCCATTTTGAAAATAATTATCTTCATATTGTTTCAAATTCCAACTAAATTTAAATTTTGAGATATGAAATAGAGAGAGGAAACAGTAAAGAAATAAAACACTAAAGCTAGCAATGAATTTAAAATTATATTTAAAAAAAAAAAAAATTCTAGTTTTGACCAGCCTAACTCACAGTATTTACTGTAATAAATAAAATGTAGTGAACAAAACAACCCATCCCCTTATGCCCGGCACACACATTGCCAAAACAGCTTAAGGAAACACCAAATGCAGTTCTGAATTCTCTGACCAAAACATGATTCTAGTGCACTAAGCATTTAAAGCACTCTAAGTCTATAGAATTCAGGTTGTGAGACAGTTTTAATGCAAACTATGACTGGCTTCCCAAGGAAGTGCATCTCTCTATGCCAGTACTATGATCTGTTTCAGTAAAGAAGTAAGGCTATCCCTTTTTGGAAGTACAGCATTGTTTTATAGAAACTTATGAGGACACCATACAAATTGTTACAGTATTCAGTGTTTGTATACTTAAGGGAATGTGACAGAAATGTTATTTACTTATTTAAAGCAATCAGGAAAGGATATTTTTCTCTTCTAATATGGCTCATAGAATAATTCAATTTACATATTTAAATCAAATGCTAACTTCTGTTGACCTTATCCATTATGGTGTAAATTGTTTGGGTTTATTTGTTCCCAAATTCTAATATTCCATTTTGCTTGTACTGGTAGCATGTATTCATAGGGCCAATATTTGGTGCCTTTCAGTAGCTCCTTAGTTTCTCATAATAGGGGATTTCTTACATGACAGCCAGTTTCACTGATTATATGCAATTAACAGAATATGCAGATCATCCAGGCTGGATTAGTCTGAGTTATGACTGTATTTATATGAACACTTATTTGTCTTCGCCTCTGCTGGCTGCTTTAACAGAAACCATACCAACTCCTCGCTAGTCAAATTACAGGCTTGGACCTAACCAGACACCGAGATATGCTTTGTGCCCCTTATGATACTGATATTTGAAGAAATATTTTATTACCCTTGGAACCGGCCAAAGCAGCAAGAAAATAAAAACTAATGTCCTTTAAGCTTGAGAAAGTATGAAAGAAATGCTGATGTGTACAGTAGGTTACAATTAACCCAGGTACTTACAATGATCTTCCATCAGCACAAAGTTCTTGATTTAGAAGGCCTTGAGGTAGATGCCTAATTACTTGCTGAATCAGGGTCAGAATGCTTAGGCAGAGACCTTTACTAATTTGGCAGAGCAAAAGCTCAGGGAAATATGTCACTAGCTTTGGAATGTGTATGAAACTTCTGATGAAATGAACAAGGTAATTCCTGTACCAGTGGGAGGTACCACGTTTTCATGCCTGTGGCCCACAGGTTATCAGCAGGCTTTTAAAAACATTCACACTCCACCTTTAATTCTTCCAAAGCAAGACTGTTTGTGGGAGGATAATAAGAGTGTGTTTACCTTCGGGGCAGGCAGGTGTGGATTTAAAAGGCATAAAGTGATTAGCTGCTGTTCATCACCTGATTGTTGCAGCAATCAAGCTGTCTCCAGACTGCTGGGTTTGGGGGGAACGGGAGCTAGGGGGTTAAAACTCCTTCTCACCCACTGTGCTGTAGATCCCAAGACCTATTGTGTCAGGGCTGTCCTGGGCAGTCTCAGTCTTCTGGGTGGTTGGCCCCAGCTGAGTATCCTCCATGGCCAGTTGAGTACCAGCAGAGTTACATCAAAGACATCCAGTTTCCTCTCTGAAGGGAGCAGATTGGCCTCTTCTGGGGCACCAGCCAGCCTTTTGCCCAGGTGCAGGGTCACTGATAGGCTTTTGTTCTCATGGGAGCTCTCAAGGATCCATCAGTAATGGTAGGGGAGAGGGAAAGGCTCTCATCGAAGTCAGCCTGGGCTTTCCCTCTTGACCAAGAGCTCTTTTCCTGCATGAGGAAGCCCATCAGCCTGATGGATCGTGGCAGGTTATCCAAGAGCTTGCTTTCAAGGAACAGTAAATTTAAAGGAATGTGTGTTTTCTGAATTGACAGTTGCAGATATCAGAGTGCAGCAGTTTTCTGCACGTAAGTGACTTATTAAGTGAGAGAAAGGCCTGGTACACATACACATCCCTGACTAGTACCACCACAGTGCTGCTCCACATCTTCTTTGTCAGAAAGGAGGAGCAAAGGAAGGCAGGGCAGACTAGATCAAGTGCCACTCTGACTCTGCTTCAGTCAGTAGGAGTTTGTTTGCAGAGTCCAAGGAGAATTTCTTCCCTAGGGAGGCTGTTTAGGTGATGCTCACTGCTCAGCTGATAAGACCCTGCTGGATCCTGAGTTATACTGATTAGCAGAAGATTTAATTTCACTCTGATTAAGAGAGAGCAGATGAAGAAGGATGCTGAATAATCCTACAGGCACGTATCAACTTTAAGGCAAACATTCCTACTAATCTACTGTGGTGAACAACCCATGCACTCAATTTCGACTCCCTTGACATTTTTTTTCTGAAAGGCTCTTCTCTATAAATCTCCCAGGCTCTTGTTTTTTATGGTGACATTGTCCCAAGTGCAGACAGAAAACAACCTTGCTGCTGCTATTCATTAGAATCTATATTTACTTATTTATACCATCCAACCAACTTCGTTTTCTTTTGTAAATTTTGTACAAAAAATAACCTGTAAATATGCTCTTAGTAATGACCAACTTGATTTTTAGGAATTCAAGTCATAAATGTCAGTCATTTAAAAAATTATTCTTTTGCTAATTTTAAGTAACTGTGCATACTTTAATACATTGAGTCATGTGCAGATGTAATTAAAAGATATACTATCTTCCTCTTGCTGGGAATATAACTCAGAAATGAGAAAGGTAACATTTACCTCTTGTGAATAACTGTTCAAAAGATTAATTCATGTCGAATGTTGGCTTTTCTGGGGTTGCCTGCAAGAAGCTGAACAGGATGTCACCCATGTGTGTTTACACATTTCCCATTCCCTAGTACAGCCACTGCCATGAGAAAATTGTTGAAACATGTCTGAGCTAACACACATGACAGCCGGTTCCAAGAGTTATAAAGGTATGTACTAGTTTAAGGAACATTTTATTGGCATAGGGTTAATTTGAAAAGTGAAAGAACACACAGCATACAAAAAGATGTGGAGAGCTGCAATTGGTGGAAGGTACCAGCCAAACAACAGGCTGTTCTCATATAACATTAACATTTAAATAATTGTGGACACTTTAAAGATTTCTATCAAAGATTTTAGAACATTTTGCTGCAAGTGGGCGCATAGGTAGCTACAAAAGTTCATATATTATATATGAGTACAATCAGAACAATGGTATAGAGACATATTTTCTAACTAAAGGGATGTATACAAAATGTAAAGAGAAAACCAACCAACCAAACAAACAACAACAGATTGCACAACAGGTTTTTGAAATATTTTGTCAAAGTCCCTTTGACGTTTAATGCTTATCACCATGCTGATTTGTAAAGAGTAGTACTTAAGTCCAAATTTAGCACCCTTGTGTCTTTATTAGATACAGGTACACTTCCCGCATGCCTTGATAAAACAGTAGGAGAAGGACTTCCAACCTAGTTCATGAGAGCTACTGAAAAGATTCAGAACATTTGGAAAAACATTATTAATTTCTTCCATTTACAGTGATTTCTTTAATTTTTCTTTTTTGTTATCAGCAGAAACATAAGACTAATGAACACGTCCAAGTAATAAATACACACCCAAGTTATAACCCCAGAAAGAGTCATATTCCCTGACTCCATGCAGGAAATCTCACTCAGGCAGATATTTGTCTTGTTTGGTAGAGTGGGATGTTTGTTGGTAGTTTTTCTTCCTCTTCAAATTTTTCCTTTAACAATGGACATTTTCCTTCATTGCCCTCTTCCTGAACTCCCTCCTAGATTTGTCACATAAGAATATATTGGCCATATTCAAGATGCCAGATCATCTGGACAGTTACTCCTGGGAGTAAAACTCACCTCTTGACTTCAAGCAGACAGAAAAACACACCTTCATCTAAGTTTCTCTCAGACCCTTTTGGGTATAAACCGGTGTGACTCCATAGTGTATGCTATCATTACGCTTCTCTCCCAGTATTTCCCAGGTGGGGAAAGAATGTGAATAAGGGTCTTCAGGGAAGTTTCTTCTCAGCTAGACAAGGGGTATAGGTAAGCTGGCAGTATAAAACATCACTGCATCACCCACATTGTGCATTCCCACAGTCAGGACCAAACCAAATACATCTGGAGTCTTGAGGGACCTTCCCAAGGGTTTGTAGGTTCAGTAAAGCTCTTCATTATAGTCCTCCTCCCTGTTTAGTTCTCCTAAGTTATCAAAGCACATATGCAAAGGCAAGCTGCTGCTGGTTGGAGCACTGATGCCAAAAAGGGGTGGAGTGGCTGCCATGGTTGTGCAAGGCTCTGGGCCATGCCTGCAAGAGCAGGGACCAAGGTCATCCACGGTTCAGCAGAGATGAGCTTGGAGGCTGGGGCAGCACCACCAGCCAGGGACTGCAGCCTGCAGCAGGCTCTTTTTTCTGTTCTATAGGTCAGTTCTGTCATCTTCCCCCACTTCTCTCCTTTTAATTTAATACACTGGGTTACATTTTGGCTCAAAGTCAATAGTTTTTACCATTGATTTCAATGTGGCAAGAATTTCATCCAAACCTTTCATGCCTCAGTGAGGACAAAAACACAAAACCACTATTTTGGAATAGAGAAAGGCATCATGCTTGCCAGCAGCTTTGTTTATTGTCTTTGGGGGCTTCATGATGTAGTTGCCCACCCACTTCTCTATTAAATGTTAGTTTGACTTTTGAAAGTTTTATAAGCTACAATATAATAATAATTAAAGTTCATTTGCAGCTTCCAAAGCTGGTTTTAATTCCTTAGGGAGTATTAATTCTGGTTTAATTTGTTTTTCATCTTTGTTGTGCAACAAAACACAGTTTGTTTTTAAAAGGAAGATTAAACTGATACTGAAATATGCGTACATGTGTTGGCAGGAATTTCTTGAGGAGGGCTGCAGCCCATGAACCCGGACTTCAAACAACAAATGTGCAGAGTTCAGATGAACTTGAAGTTGCCCTTTTATTTGTGACATCCATAAACATTTATGAGCTTTGTTTTTAATCCCAGTAAGTCTATGTTGTTACTCTGGGTCTTTTAATAGTGTCTATTTATATTGTGAAATAATGACAACTGTGTTGTCTTCCCATAAAGCCAAAGGTCAAGGGTCTGCTACAGCAAATACTAACACATGTGAATAACTTCACTCATATGAATAATCAGACTGACTTTAACAGGGAGGTGTTTTTAGGGTCAGGCTCCCAATATTTTGACATACTTCCTGAAATGTTTTGTGGACAGGAGTCATTGACTTTCATATGGTGATAAAATACTCTAAACACACAAAAAAAAACCCTCCAAAAGATAGGAATATGTTTGTGTTATCAAGTTTTAACAATTACAATTTTACTTGTTAACTGTCTTTTCTTTGATACAAGTAGTGTTGAAAGAGCACTTAGAAGAGATCACATAGAATTAGTGTTAATGATTTCTATAAGCCAGTGTATATAATATTCCACCCCCTCCCCTGCGAGCCTGTGTGTAACCACACTTTTGGAGATCTCAGTGTACTTTTTTGCCTTCATCTTATGGGAAAGAATGATGGAATTTATTATTATTACAACAGTGATGTATTGCATTTTATAATTTAAGTGTGTACAGATCATTGCTATGATGAAACAGATGTATATAAGAGAACACTATTTAATCATAAGAACTATACAAATTTATGCTTCCTACAATAAATATTATTCTATTTTTAAGGCTTTACCTAGCTGTCATGCCTCTGTAGTACATGTACTGTGAAAGGGAATATGAGACACAAAATTCCAAATATACATAAACTTGAAGATATTCAGAATAAGCAGCTTGCTTTATAAACAGAATTTCCTAGTTGGCTGTTGAGATACTACAGGGATCCTTGGAAAAGTTTTTATGAATATAATAATCCAGTTTTTCCTGTTGTTTACACAGATTCCAGCTGTGTAAACAATTCTTGCAAAACCTTGTCTCAGAAAATCATGTCAAAAACAAATTGACTTTCTGCTTTTTATTGGAACATATAAGGGTTTGCCATGTTGCACTCTGAACCGTATTCTCAACATACATATTCTATGCCTGTGACTTAACTCTACTGCTAAATTAGGGAGAAGCTTTACATATGTTTATTCTTCCTATAAAGGTGGAAAAGTTTTGGAAGAACTGGAGTGCAGGTGAAGATCTATGAACGTCAGTATCTCATAGAATTATAGAACCGTTTAGATCGGAAAAGACCTTTAAGATCATCAAGTCCAATCTTTTAAATTTGTCAACATATATGAGTTATTTTCTCCATATTACCTTGCTAAAATATCCTGCTTGAAATATTTTCTTGAGTAATAATACCACAAAACTCACAAAGGACCTGTAGTCTAGGTGTCATAACCTTCCTCATAATAAAAGGAACACATTTTCCATTAACATGGAGTCATGTGCATAGTCTGTCCAGTGATATGCAATGTCATTTAAGACATTCCATCATTCCCTGCTTGAGCAGTCTTCTCTAATCTGATGAGGTACCCAGGGAAGAAACAATGATAGTCAAGGCATTAAAATGTAATCAAGATATGCAAATTCATATCTAAATGTGATTTACGTGGAAAGAGAAATTAATCTAGGCATGGTCAAATAAACAGTGTGTAATATGGATAATTAATCACCAAATTAGCAGCTGTAGTCCCATGAGAAGATTATGCAAATGAAAAAGGCCCCCATCTACAGTCACAATTAGACTACTTAATACCAAACTCTAAACAAAACACAGCCCCTGGGAGCACCATAAAACAAGTGAGTCAAACTTAGTGGGTCATCCTCCAAATTTCACAGACAGATTTTGTCAGTACTTTGTTTTTCCTGATTTACAGAAACTGGTTTATTTTCCCACTGACATACAAGGCTCATTGAACAACCTGTAACCTTGAAATGCCACTAATGTTGCTTTACACAAGACTAAGCTTCCATTCATCAAGTCTAAATCAGCAGTTAGAAGAGGTGGAGACCAGAAGGTAAATCCTCAACCCTGGGGCCCAGCCCATGTAATAGGGATGGATACTGCAGAGGTGTGTTCTTCACGTGTAGAAGTTATCTCTGACAACTTCAGTTACTGCTTTGCACCTGCATTGCAGTAACAGATCAGTCAAGTCTCTTTTTCTTTTTCTGAACATAATATTTTTCCCATATTTCTAATATTTCCTGAAAATATCTGTTTGACCGTTTCTGAAAATCTAATCAAGATATTTGCTTTCCACTGGTTAATCCAAGCCAATGAGGCCAAGGATGCCCCATGTGGACTAGGATGGGGTGTGGTACTACCTGGCCCGTGACACCACATGGTCTCCCCTGAGACTGTGCATTGCACTAAAACCATAGCCTAATCTGAATATGTAAAATATTGCCTAATTAGGAAAGCTGACTCAGAGGCAAACGAACAGAGTTATTCAGCATTTGAAGAACAGCTTCCTTAAGACACCTCAGTAGCTGATATATTCATCTTAACACTGACTCAACCCAGAGCAAAATATGTTGACTTTTCTGCACACAAAGTTTAGACTTTTTTTAATTAATAATTGTAACATACTGACTCTGGTCTTCATTTATGGTGAAAACAATTGTTCAAATATCAAAATTGACAAGGGGCCTGAATTTCCATCTCCTGATGAACTCCACATCGCTAGTTCCATGGGAACAGCCTGGTTTGGGAACGACCTTTGTACAATGCAGGCAAGAAATTCCTCAATGCATCCTCAGCCAAGAAAAACAGAGCTTCTCACTGTGAGATGCTGTGTACCTGCTGACATAAGCACTTAGGGGTGGAAGATACCTTTGAAAACACAGCACTGTGACAACCTAGCTCAAGGTAGACCTGTCTTAAAGTGTCACTGGAAGTGAACAGAAGTTGAGTTTGTAAGAAAGAGGAGTTTGTTATTATTCTGAAATGTGTGTATTGGTCTTCTGATGCTCTGAGCCATGATTGGCTTTTAGTTGCTCTATGTATATGTTCAGTATAAATTGCACTCCTTTTATTTCATTTAAGGTTTTAATTCCTTCTTGTGAAGCTATTTGTGCACCCTTTGGTAAGATTTTCAATTACTTATTTAAACAGCTACAGAACACTTGTGTTTTAAGGCTCTTAAAGATGCACAGTAACAGTTGTTTTCCGTGTAGAATAGTCTACCCTTCTCCCAGGCAGTTAGCTGACAGACTGCATGCAACAGTTTCGTGTTGTGTTATCAGTGCGATGAGGTACATGGCTCTTGCACACTACAACATAATCTTTCTTGCTAATGTAGATTTTGTCTTTGGACCTGAGCAAATGTGAATCAGGAATATCGTCAACGGAGAAGCCTCAGTCACACTGTAAAATCAGGATTTCAGAAACTACTGTGTAAATTTTTGTCTCCACTGATGTTGAGCCCCGAACGAGAGGTCATTTCTCATCAGTCCAAGTCACATAAATCCCTACTTTCGTGATATCACTTAGCCTGCATCAAAGCTTCCGACGCTGCCTTTTAGTTTTTGCAAGTGCAGCATCAAAATACCCTCAAGGTTTCCACATGCTGTGTCAAGCAAAGTATTCTGGGGATGATGGGTGTGCAACTTGTCTCCTGTATGCTATGGAGAAATTGCAGAAAATCAGAACACAGGGAAAAGGAAGTGTGGGACTGCATGCAGCTGGCAAATTTCTTGAGCTTTCCTGATCTTAAAGCCAGGATGTGTTTTTAGATGCCAACCAAGATGTAAGACAAACAGACAAGAAAATAATCAATCAATCAGCTTCGTCCCTGGAAGTTCACTAGGCTTGGGCTGGACTGTCCCTGGGAGTTAAAGTACAGATGGCTGATGGCTATGGGCTTGAGGAAATTCACAAAGGTATTTATTAAAAGGCCATGAACAAATGTGAATCAGACTGGAAGAGTATGGAAATGTTTAGGAGCCCCATTTGTGAGCCTCATTGCAAAAGCTATTTGCTCAGTAAGATTATCACTATTATGACAGAAGCACTCCTTCAGCCATCTATCTAATATGACAGTCCCCAGTGCAATTAATCAAGCAACGTCCTTCCCTCATTTAACATGCCCAGTGTTGCTGCAACTGTCACATGCTAGCAATTACACTCCTAACTATATAGGTATACGCTAACTGTATGATGGACCAAGTTCTGCTCTCTGTTGCAACTGATTTAAATCTGGAAAAAACTTTTTTGTAAGTGAGCCTACCCTGCCACTGAGAAAGAGAACCATTGCTGTGCTGGTTACACAAACAGCAGCAACTAATCAAACTGAATTATTACCTTTTATATAATTGTTTGTTCAACAAAACATAATTCCAAGTGAAATAAGAAAACTGCAGTAAAGACACAAAGGAACAAGCAAAGTAGATTAACTGGTAAGACAATTTTGACAGCATTTTCTTAAATTATTATTAGGAAGATAATGTCATCTAGCACATCTGAGCAGTGTTTTGACAGAAAATTACTCTCTCCAGGGAAATATTTTAATTAACAAAAAATTGTTAGATTGTTCTGAAATTATGGGATTTACAGTCTTTGTCACAGTATTATTTTCTACTAATATAGTGTATACAAAAAAAATTTCATGCGATAATTATTTATGTGAAGGATACACTACCTTGCCAAAGTAGGCAGTTGTTCAGTTTATATATTATTTATATATTATATAGCCTTGCACAAGTAGGAGTTGTTCAGTTTATATATTGCCTGTCAGGAATAGGGACACACAAAGAGGAACACCTTTCCACACAGCCTGATTTCTGAATTTGATCACTAATGCACACTGAGTATTTTCATCATTCCAGTGGTCCCATTAAACAATAAAGCATCAGAGCTGATAGGAAAAGATTGGGCCTGATGTCATATCTGGAAACTAATTTAAAGGAAAAATGGATAGTGACAAAATGATGATGATTTATTTTTAATGGCAGATGCCTCATTAGTTAAGATTTATTTAGATGACCTTCCCAGTCCTATGGTATTTTCTTCTATGGTATTTTCCTCCTCTCTGAACCCCAGCCCTTCCAAAATCCTATACACTCCAAAAAGAGCAGAAGTAAATACCTTCCACCCTGATATTCTATGATTCTATGAAAGAATGCCATGCCTGAGTCATTATTTAAAGTGCACAGCTTTTGATATTTCGGGATTTTTTTTTTATTACAAAGAAATCAATTTAATGATTAGTTGTTCAAACTGAGAGTCTAAGAAAACAGCCCAGAGAATAATAACTGGTCTCCATTAAATGAGAAGGAGGAAAAAAAAAAAAGCACAACAAAAATCTAGTATCTTTGTTTCAGGAGCAGGGCTAGCAGGCTCACAGGTAAGCAGAGGCAGAAAGGGTCAACTTTACTGATGTCCTAACTCTCTGGAGATACAAATCCCAGCCACCACAATTCAGGGAAGTAGCAGCTTCCAATATTAAACTACGTGGAGTTCTTTACAACCCATTTTTTAAAATAAGTCTAGTTTTAATGGCATCTTTCACTATTTTTCCCCATCTACTACTAGTCTATCCTGATAAGGGAAGTAAAGTGAATTGAAATTATTGATTTTCCTGGGTTCCTTATACTGATTTCAGAGAGATCTCTGAGTGGGAATTCTTATTATATCAGCCCTTGCATCTTTTTAAAGGTTGTGCCTTATGTTTAGTAACACAAATGATTTTGCAACCTTCCTTGAGCAAGCCAGCATTAAAGTAAGTCTTCTGAAATTTAGTTGGGTTCTTGTTTTGGTTGCAAAAGTAGTGTAGGTAAACAATTTGTAACACGTATGAGGGAATATACTTTAGCAGACAGCTCTTTTTGTATAAGCCCCAAATCTTAATTTTGCTTTTTCATATTGATGTCATTTTTATCAAACAACTCATTTTTCAGTTTTCATTGCCAGTTTCTTATAATTACAATTAACTAAATGTTTCAAACCTCATTAAGAATAGAAACCAGTTGTCACGACATTACAGAGGGACTTCTATCCCACCATGTTAACCTAATACAATTTACGTTATGTTCTTGGTCCAGGGGTAGAATTCAGATCACTAACGCAAATCACTGCAGGCTGCAGCAAACATCTCACCTCAGCTTTAGATCTGAAAGCTCGAGGTTTCTCTGGCTTCACCTAATCCTGGGTGAGCACAATGGGTCACTCAGCACAACAGCCAATGCAATATTGAACATGATGCTTCCTACTGTGCTGCTGGCTATGGGCACTGAGGTACCTTAACCTCCTAATCCAGAGTGACCACTGGGTTTAGAGACAATCTGAGTAATTCTGTATGAGAAAGGTTGGAACAGGCTGGAGCTAGGTAATGGGAAGAATTATGTGTTCTAAATCCTGTCTCCTCTAGTGCACTTAGCCTCTTGCTAAATGTTTCAGCAAAGTGATTCTACCTATTTAAACTTGCCTCTCAGATCTGCCCCTAAAAGTAGGATCATAAATTCTTCCTTTAAAAAAATTAAATAGAGATGGTGTTTTTTCTAAATCAGTTCTTGAAAGTTAAATTTATGAAGTGGGGGCAGGAAGCCAGGATCCCTTTTGTCCACTCATGTCCTTACACACAAGGTTGCAGAGCTGTGCTCTCTCTCACACATAGTTTCAACAGATACTATCTCCCTTCTCCATATTCTAATGGTTTGAGCAGGAGAAATCATTAGAATAGCAAAGAACCCAACTCACATTTTTCTCTACCTTGGTAAACGTTTGAGCCATTATAGGAAGGAAAAGCGCACACTAAGGCTATTAAGAAAATGACAAGTGAATTTTGTATGGGGGCTGATGGCCTCAAAATGAGGTCTCAGAGTGATCTGAGTTGAATTCCTGAAATCACATCAAAAAGGCTTTGCCTTTGGATTTTTGACTTAGGCAGGGTATAAGATGCTGGCTGATCTCCAACTGTTTTTGACTGAGTGTCAAAACTTGCATGTCTTTCATTGAAATGTTTTCTTCTGAAGGTTGAATTTTCAGTGTTTGGCTTTTCAGACAGCTTGTCAGAGCTTGCCAAAGAAAGATGACCCCTTCCAAGAGTCTGAAAAAAAAAAAAAAAAAAAAAAACCAAAACAAAACCAAAAACAACAACCTAGAAAAATGATTACTTGGAGGTATTTATGTCCTCAAAGCCCTACAGAGAAGGAAATTTTTAGTTGAAGGTGTCTGAGAAGACAGACTAACCTCTTTTAAGAACATTTGTGCCTATATTTATTTGCCAAAATCTGAGTTTCAGATTCCTTTTTTCCTGTGGAACCATTGATGATAGCATCTCTTACTTTTCCTGAGGTACTGGTTCAGCAGGTTTCACTGTTTATCAGCAGTCCTTTTTTTCTCTGTGATTGCCTGGGGTTGCCTACTTCACAGTTCGGGACTTACCTTTGCCACCGAAGAAACACCCATGAGCAGCAAAATGGGAGTGCATCTCCCAGGCAGGAGCAGCACTTTAGAGTGGAGATACATGGACCTTTGCGGGGTCAGCAGGCTTGCCTGTGCTCTGGCCCCCACAGATGGCACACCCCAACGTGTCTTTCTGCAAGGCCAGCCGCATAGCACCTGTAGAACGACTCAGCTGCAAGAGTTCCTACCTAGCCAAGTTATTCAGCAGAAAAGATCCACTGTTTTCCCCATAAGGACTGCTCTGGCCTTTTTCCTTAGCTGCTGTTTATTAAATCTTGTTGCACAAACAGTAGTTCCAAACAGAACTCCAGTCCTTGCAGTTTTTCTGTTGCAATAGGAACAAAGAAATATTTAATACCGTTTTGCTATTTTGAGATCCAAGGTGTTGAAAGCACAATGCGTATGGGAAAAAGATCTTCCAATGTGCAATTTTTCCAAGGACTTCATGTTAAAACCTGAAAGCAAACATGAATGCTCCTCTGGTAATTTAATAAGAAATAGATTTAAAGTTTGAATATATTGAAAATAATCTTAAAATTATTTATCACTACAGAAAAAGGAACAACATAATGTATTTATGAAACAAAAGAAAATTAAATGACAGCACTAGTTCTAGTTGCAAAAAAATCCATCGGTATAATATAAAATCAACTATGCCAGACTTGAAAGCCAAACTGATTTGCAGAGCATGCTGAACATTAACTATTAACTTTTTTTTCTACCTAGACCCACTTTTCCTTCAAATGGCAAAATCGTTAGTGAGCTGCCAAACTATATTTTCCACGTAATTTCAATGTTGAAGAATCTAGACATGAAAAAAATTGGATTATTAATGGAATATGAAAAAAACCAAGAACTCAAGGCTCTCATGCCATTTTTTCTCTCTTGTGAACTCCATAATCTTCTCTAATTTGTGTAATTATAAGCTTCACAGGGCTGACAAGGTTAACACAGGTAAATCGCCATGTTGTCTGCTGCATCTGTGATCAGTTGAAGCCTTAAAGGTGCACAACTGAACAACAAATTTTGTCCATTCGCCCTTTCTGTAAATCACTGAGTTGTGTAGTTCTATGCAAATATAATACTGAGGAAAATAGTTGTGATGAAAAAGAACCAGGGATATCTCCAGCCCTGAGTTAAAATTTCATACCCACAAGATTTGGTAAGAGATCTATTTGACAATCTCTCCCAACTTGATCTTTATTTTAAAAAGCAGAGCATTTTTTGAACATGTCTTTATTTTTTCATAGTTTTTAGGAGTCTTGTCTGAAGTTAATTCATCTCTCTCTCTCTGACAGCATGGCTGTGTGGTTTTAATTGTTTATCTTATGAAGTCATCAAGCAGTTCTTTCTATCCTTTCAGCTGGATGTATTAGAAAGCTCAATTTATTATATCAAAATAGAACATCTTTCCATCCTCCAAAGATCCTTGAACAGCACATAGAACTCAGCTGCCAAAAGACAGCATTCAAGATGAGTTTTCAGTGGTGGGGAATAATAAAACAAGCCTCAGATTTCCTGGAGCGCAAACTAATTTAATGATTATGTTAATCTTTTGCATTACAGTAGTAGCTAAAAGACATGATCACATTTTAAGTGTTTTTCTGGTGAACAATAGAAAAATATAACTAAGATAGGAACCTGAGGAATTGGCTATACACAAGAAATATCTCATTGAATGGAAGAATGCATCCGCAAAGCCCCAGGCAGAAATGATGATGTTTGTTTTCATGTTTTCCCAAAACAAGTTAGCTTCCTATTGAATCAGCTCTAAAACTTCCTCGAAACAGTGGGAGGACTCCCACTCATTTCATTAGGCTGTGGCTTTCACTTCTGCGCGTGCTAATGCAAGTTTCACTCAAACAAAGAGAATCCATAGAGACCACCACTTACCTCAGATGTCCCTGCTGATTGCATGTTGTTTCACAGAATAGGCCAACAGCAATTTTATCATACTCTCAGTCCTCAGAAGGAGACCTCACTTCTAACTCCAGCTACACACTACATTGAGCAATGGGTCGCAGTGTGGGACTGGCTCCTTGGCTCTCTTTAAAGGAATTAAAATGCTTGTCGAAGGGCTTCCCACACCAAGGATGCTAGCCAGACAAGGTCAAATTACAAATACTACCAGATCTGCCAGGGTCCTGTAATGTTTGTCCAACTGTCTTTTGCCAATTATATACTGTTTTATTATATCCTGCAGAAAAGCCAGTTGGGTCTGGGAGGCTGAATCTGGAAAGGGAAAAATCTTACCCACAATTTCTTCTTTTGGAACTTTCCATGTAAAATAATTTTTGGGAAGGAAGGTTTGACTCTGAGCAGGCGGTGGGAAGAAATCCACTGTTTTCTGGGATTTCTATAGCTTCTGAAGGAAGCCAGAAGCACCTAGAGAGAGGGTCTATCCCCCCAGTTTGGGTGCAGACATAATGCAAAGCAAGCAAAACAGATATATTTCAGACTGGTCAGTTCACCCTCCCTATACCCTAGCAGATGTCAACAAAACACCCTTCCAGTTCTGGGAAATATTTGAAGATGGGGTAGTTGTTTCCATTTTAGACCTTATCCAAAAGCCTTACAGATTGTTTCCAGCTTTCAAACGCGTAAATATTGTAATGAAAGCCTTATACTCACTTCAACAGATATAGGTCCAAGCATAGGGCAAGATTTTATTTCTAGATCCAGATGTTCATGTTAATTTTATTTATTTGTGTCTAAATCATTCAGGTTCTCAAGTAGCAATGATGGGGCGGGGGATCATGATACCTCAGATCAGCCAGTCTGGAGGGGGACTTTATATTTTACTTAAAATGAGTCCATCAAGAACACCAAAAGTATCTAATGTGCTAGGAAGAGTTAACTGTTCTTAAACAAAAAACTCAGATGTCCTAGGCAGGAAGGACAGAACAAAAGAGAAAGAGTGACAATCAATTCTCTCTCTGCCCAACATCTCTCAGGAGAGAGACAATGTTTTTCCCTCCAATCTGCTTGCTCTCAGGCCAGCAATTCTTCAGTAGCTTCCTGCACTGCAATAGCCACTGCTTTTCTTCTTCAAATCACAAGAGAAATTTTATTTTTACTTTCCTGGGAGGCTTGGCAAGGAGTTTACTCCTTTGCCTGTCTCACCCTGCACTACAAATAATTCCTCCATCCTTGGCCCACTCAGGTGCAGAATACCCTGCTTTTGAGCAGCTATTTGTGAACCAGGACAAAGCAAATGGGAGGTCTTCTCTTGCCTACCATAGGGCACTGAACACTGTCCACAACATCACATGCTGAACAAACCAATATAAGGGATACAATCAAGACACATTTATCTAAATGCTTTTTTACCTTTTTTTTTTTTTTTTTGAGTGTGAAAGGATGAGGTGACTGGAAATGAAAAGGACAATGACTCATTTATTATTTCTATTATTTATCTTTATCATTTATATTAGGATACTTGAATACCGGGAATAGGAAGTATCACTGACTGCTTGATTCATTCTTATCCTCTTTATCATTTATGTCTAGCTGTTGCCAGATTTATAGAGTACCGGTTCTGGCAGTCATTTTGTTTCATTGTCTGGACACTCATATTGATAGCCAGCATAGTAACTTCCTGCTCTTCTTGTCAATGTATGAACATTCAAGGAGTAAATGTCCCTTCCCAATACATGTTTCTATGGTCGTAAAATAAAGCAATAGAGCAATTGCTAATTAGAATCACAGAGAGAATTCCTGGAGGTCATCTGGTCCAGCCCCTCACTCAGAGAAGGGCTTTGTCATTAGATTGTATTGCTCAGGGCCTTGTCCTTGCAACTTAAAACTATTGTATCATTGTGCAATTTTCCACTTCACTTTCTTTCCCCATCAGATTGAAGAGACATGTAGACCAAGTCTCTGGAAATCTTTTGGGGGGATGTGTGCATGACTGCAATGGTCTTGTACTTGCCAGAGATTATAAAGGTACTTCCATATTCCCTTCATCTCACAGTTTAGTCAAAGGCTTTCAGACACTCGGGGTCCCCTTCACCATGGTCAACATGTGGGACAAGAGTGGGTGTACACATGGAACAAAGGAAATCAGTTTACAGATTGGTATACTTTTGCCTTCAAATTCCTCTTCTGTTCTTAGTCTTCTTGATTTGCTATATGGGCAGTTTTAAGTGGAACTGTAGTCTTTTTAAGCCTCATTATTCCTTCAGATAGGTTTACCTGGAATTTATTTCATTTTTCTATGGATGGCATTTTCATATGAGTTTTTTTACCAGTGCTCACATTCCTGCCAAAGTCCGCTGTGTTTATATCAACTATTCCCATTCAAGACTGGCAAGGATCTGATTCACTGTTTTTTTATGATTTAAGGCAACCATGTTTTGTCTCTATCTTCCTGTTATGCTGGAGTCAGTAGAAATACATAGGGTGTCTGTCTTATGACAACCATCATAAACATACATCCCCAGAGTGACCTTTGCATTCTGATTTTTCTTTTATTTTTTTAAGTTTCTATGGAATCAGGTTCAGAGACCTCCAAAATCTAACTCAGGTTATGCAAGTGGTGAGGTAGACTGGACATAAAATTGGTGTAGTTTAGCATTTTCCAACTTTAAAGCTCTTGACAAATTCCAAAACCTCTTCTTTTGGCACATCAAACATCAGTAATGCTGGGAAAGAGTTGTACCACTTGAGTGGTAGCAGATGGTGATGTTAAGTTTGCAGATCATACTGAGCTAGCAATGAGCCTGGTGCCAGAAACACAGGGAAAGCAATAGATATCCAGCAGAGACAGTTCTGTTACCAGCTCAGCAGATGAGTCATTGTGTGACCAAGAGAGTGACCCACAGGATGATTTCAATTACTTCTGTCCCAGTTCTTCTAAACCAACCAAACAAAAACCTTAGGAATGAGAATAATTTATAGCAACCCATCAAAGCCAATTGAGTTATGTGCATGCTAAATTTTTGAGTATCAGCATGTACATTTTTCTGGATCAAAACTCTCTACTTGCATTTTTTGAAGTGGCAGCTAATTGTGATGTTACTTTTTTTCAGAGCATAGTCTCTAAGGACACCATGATCTAAAAGCTGAGTCCCAAACTCCATCTCTTCCTCACAAATGTGAGGGCATTTGCCTTTAGCCTTTGATTGCTTCAACTTTCCATCCATATATGTAATCACAGACCTAGACTTGTTAGTTTGCTTTAAGAATACCAAATAAAGCATTTACCTGAGAGTTGCAGCCATTAGTTTTAAGGCACACACAAGATGTTTCACTAAAATCAGCAGGACTTTCCTTGGAACATTTCAAAGGCAGAAGTTTATCCCATGCAAGGACTTGCTTGCCAGAGACTTTAATATTGCTAATTTATAGATGCTGCTATTGTTCTACAATGATTTTACTAGTACTTAAGTGCATATGTCAAGTGCTTGCCTGTTTTCTAAGAGGAAATTGCAAATTAGGGTTCTAGAAATACTGTGCTGAGTTCCCTATGTGAACTAGAGATTAAAGAATTCTCATAATCCAGTATTAAGAAGATGTAGCCTTCAGAATAATTCTGAAATCAGCAGAAATGTAACCTCTAGAAAATGCACTGTAAGTCTGGTAGTATGGTAACATCTGTGGATTCTTTGCTTTGCTATTCTCAAGCAAGAGCTTGACAGGTGTATACCAAAAAAATATATCAATGAAATAAATCCACACTGAAGGATGGAGATTGGTCTATGGCATCTTCTAGGCCCATCCTTTTTTTATGTCTGTGGATATTTCCAGAGACAGCACAAGGGAAGAAGACAGGACAGTTCCAAGGCAGAAATACATTTTTGTAAGGCAGTTTACTCAAGGAGAGGGAGTGGGAAAATATATTGGTAACTTGACCATGTCAGTAGCTCAGAGCATCCAGAAAAACATAAAGGTTCTTCAAAAAAACTGAAGTTCAAACTGGAAATGAAGGATAAAGCAGTATCTTTTTTCCTGTATTACTCAGAACTGCTTCGGTCTTAAAGGTCACAGTCCACTAACACTCATGCATATATAGCCTTCCTGTTCACTTCACTGGAGGTTGTAAGCTAATAATGTAACTGGAGAGAAAATTTGACAATAAAAATCCAATTTACTTCTTAGCAACGTATGCCAGTTTTATTCCTCTTAAGTCATCCAAGCAGTGAAATGACAACACAGCCACAAAGTAAATTGATGAGGGAGAAGATTTCCAAAAGTGTTGGACCTAAGTGTGCAGACACATGAACCTAGCTTGCGTATGTAGAGCATCAGGTTTTGGTCTTGCATCCCTGAATTTCAACGCTCATATTTGTATATGTGCATATGTGCATATAGAAATCAGCCTCTGCATCAACATGAGTCAGACATGCATAGACTTAACAAACACTTGCAATTCTATCATAGGTATTCCAGCTTTTGTGCTGTATATGATAACAAAACAGTCTTCCTTTGTTGCAGGTATTGGAAGGAAAATATAACGTGTACAGGTAAAATCCCTGACTTGAATGCTGAACTGTGCTTTCCTGAAAAAAGTGAGACATCTGTAACTGTTATCAATGGTATACTTCTGGAAAGGCGTTTCAGAATAACTTATTTCTAGATAGTATCTTGACTTTTGCACAGTGAAAAATAAAAATATGGCAGAAATTCCAATTAAATACAGTGTATATCTGCTGAGCAACAATGTGGCCAGAAGCTACTGAATCAGGAAAAAAAAATCCCCCCAAAATAAAAAATCTTACCTATTGATTTTTAAATTTGCCCTTCTTCAGAATTATTGCTTGACTAGCACCCCAGACAATATTATAATGACTTCCATTTGAAACTGCTCCAGACTTCTGAATATTAGATGCATTCACTGCAGAAATGGATTAGTGTGCAGAACACAGATGAAAGGTTAAAGGTTGCAATAATTTATCATATGGATACTACCATTATGGACTGAAACTTAAAAGATACATTTCTATGAATTTCCTTTATGGTGAAACCTCTGTATTCCATCAAGTATTGCATGTAATTTCTGTACTTCTCCTTAGTGAATAAGAACCATAGTATCTATTTCCAGTACTATTTTAATATTGTCGCAGGTACTAAAGCAATATAGTTGTGGGAAAGAAACCAACTAACCAATGGAAGCATAGAATACTCAAAGTCAAGATTCAGTTCTAAAGAAATCTGTTTTAAAAACATAAGCACCCAAACAATCAGAATTTTATTACTGTAGTGATAATGTAAGCTGTAAAAACATTGGCATGCTTCTCCTGTAGCAACCTTTCATCTTATAGGTGACTACAAACATGAGAAATTTTGCTCTCACTCCTGAAAAAAAAATCTTTAAGCCATATATTGTTTAAAGGAAAACAATAAATGTCTTCACCTCAATAATGTAAGCTGAATCAACAGTGCTATTTGTAAAGAAAATGGGAAATGACTGAACAGTTGGAACTCCATGATGTTGGTACTGCAAAACATTTCTTTAGCAGAACCACAGACTTGAGTTAAAGCCAGTAAAGTAAAAGGAAGATTGTTACCAAAAGAATCTATAAAAAGTCAGGCAATATAAACTTCATTATTTTGGCAGGTGAGTGGAAAGGAGAGAAGCTCAGGCATAAGCATGTTGAATATATTTGAAGGAATGTTGACCTGAAAAAGCAGAAACAGGAAAAAATCTTGCATCTACTTTATTGAAAAAAATATACCGAATGTTTTAAATTGCCTTGTATGTTCTGCAGTCCTATAAAACGATAACTTAATGTACTTTTTCTCTTCTTTTTCTTTCCTGGAGATCATATTTAAAGTGACTGGCTTCTATTCATCCAGCCTGTGTCTAATTTATTTATATTAATTGTCTTTTTTTTTTCCAATGCCTTTGACTCTCATCTATGTGACCTCTCAGAGATAATGCCTAGTTGTTTAAATGCTGGTGTAGTGATTTTCTGAAGTGAATTTCATCAGGATCTTTAGTCTGAAAAATCTAACTGTCCTAAACATTATTTGTTTTATAATTCTGGCCTGTATGAGGATAACTGTTCTTTTTGAGATTTGGAATAAAATGTAACTTTTCACAAAACATTTGTATTTAAACCTGCATATGGTTCAGAGTTTGACTCTCTGGCAACCACAGATTTCTCTTCTACAAACTCCCCAATGCTCATTAGTTTACCTGCTTATATTAAAGTCATCACTGTTGGTCATATGATCTGACACAGGATTCTGATTCAGTAATACCACCCTCTATTTTTCTTATTGCCTTGCTTAAATTGATGGTCATAGATAAACCTTATTATAACAGTTTACAGAAATGCTTCACTGTGAAGACTAAAAAAAAGTAGCATCGAATACCTTACCTTTCACTGGATTGTAAATTGTTTGTCTTCCTTCCTCTCTTTGGTGGACATATATTTTCTCTTATTATTTTTGCATTTGTGAGACTGATTTTCCCTTTTATTTCCTTTGACCATTGTGACTCATTCTGCAGCTTGCCACTTTATTCCCATGTGTTTCCATTTGCAAGGAGAAGTGACCAATGGGTCATGTTTGTCTTCACTGCTTCGAAAGATAGGAGCTTGTCAGTTTTTTAGTGGTTTGAATTTTACAATGAGGTAATAAAAGCAAAGTATTTGCTTTATGGTTTGATCTAAATGAGCACTAACTCTTCAGTTACGAAAAAGGTAGGTAGACAGGATTAGATCTACAGCTGTGCCCATAACTCTATTTATTCTACCTCATGGTAATAGTCTGTTGCTCCCAATAGGATTTTACAACAACATAGGAAAAGTCTGTGAGCTTTCTTACATCAAAAATATATGTTTTGATGATTACCAGAAATCCTGTGCTCCCCAGAGGGACTTAGCTGGTCCCCAGCAGATACAATTTTTCTGTTAGTCTGACTTTGTTTCCATGTTTGATGGTTTAAAACTGATGCTGTTAGCTGATTGCTGAAGCTGATTACTTTGGTCTCAGTGCTGGTCCAAAATGTGCAGATGAGCAGAGCTTTTCACCCTCCTACTTGCCCATGCCCTGCACATGCTGGAGTGAAGTTGCCTCAAGCGGTCATGAGAAGTATGGGGTGTCCATATTGGGGTATTAAGATACTGCCTTTGAGAAAAAATTTTGAGACCTTATTGATGTAAGGAAGCTATTTATTGAAGTTAAATTGGATAAGTTCATAAAGTCTGCAAACAAGATGAACACATTTTGCACATATATTAAAAAGCAGTTTATGTCTTAGACATAAATTCAATACTCACCTCACTATTTTCAGATGTTTCCTGAGAATCGTGTGCTTAGAGTCTGAAAAACAGAAGTGTAAGTCGGATTCTAATATAGCAATGAAAACGTGAAAAAGCTAGTCAGAAAAGAATGATTACCCTATCAAAACAGAGACTCTTCTTGTTACACGTTATTGCCAAATCTAAAATGCACAACTTAGAATTTAACTTAATGTTCAGTCTCAAGTAGAAGTGAATTCCCTGGTAAAATATTAATCCTCAGTGAATAGTTTGCTGCTAACAGAACAGAAATCTGGCAAAAAGAAACCCAGTAACAACTGACATGAAATCTATACGTAGGTTAGGAACTGGAAATGCTGAGATTGTATATGATATTTGGTCTATTCTAATAAACTAAGATTTAGTTAAATCTAAAATAGAGACACTAAAGTAGTGTAAATCCTTTCTTTCAAAATAATGAATTTGACTTAAAATAGAAGAATGTCTATGTGGGAGAAAGCTTCTAAAGATAGAACTAATAATATTTCAACACGTTCTTTTATTAGAAATGCTATTTGTGACTTTTTGGGGTGCTAGCTGTTAAAAATATTCGTTAATTAAAGAAGTGTCTTTTTCTGCAAACCATCTGCTGTTCTTTTTCAGTCTGCCAATGATGTCATGGTACAGAAACAGCAATATCACAGGTATTTCTTTGCCAAGAGATGATACCCACAAAATTAGATATTATGGCATCACTGAGAATTTCAGTCAGTAAGAAAGATGTTTATTCCTATAATTTGGGTGTTTTCCCATATTTTCTACTTATTTCTTTAAAAGAAAACAAAGCATTAAACTTTTCCATAGGCACCCACAAATGTTTAAAATTGTATGTACATAGAAGTCCCCTTGAAATTGTGCTACTTAGATGAAACTTTGAAAGGAAAAGTATTACACATTGGAATCTGATCTGCAAAGAACTGGTATATCTGCATCACATTCATATGTAATTAAGTAGACTTACACTATCTGCTAAATTTTCTGCTGTTAATGCAAACGGTCAAGCATTAGTGTCACAAGGATATGTTATAAACAAGAAAATTAAGAGGTGGTGTCAAAACCTTATTTTGCTTATGTGTGTAAATTTTGGGTAGATCCATTGGCTTTAACCCTATTTCAGCAGTGAAACAGTAACAGAATTTGGCTCACAAGTTCCACTCCTTTGCCTTGGCAAGCCATGTTGGACTTCACAAAGCAAACAACAGCGATAAAATCTGCTGATTTTAGAAGTTCAGGTAATGCAGCCTGCATGGAGGAACTGCCATTCAAGGGTAGCTTTTGATAGCCAGAATTTATCTGGTGAACAGGAGCATCAGAAACCACCTTGCACTCCAAGAGGGGAGATGTTTGTTGATCAGGTCTCATTGCTGCTTTCCATATGCTTTGTAAGAATTGGGCCCCCTGCGATTTTTTCAAGATAATATTTTGTTTATTTTAAAGAGGTTATTGTGAAGCCTGTTATGCACTCTTTTTCATCTAACAGCATGAAGATCAGTTTCAGTGAGGCATCCAAGACTTATTTTCTTCAACTTCATGATCATGATCATGAACATGTGGAGTTGCCTCCTCTTCTTGTTCTTAGGTCACTTAGGCAGCAAAGTCAAGATCAGCTGCAAGGAAGAGTTAAAAGGTTAAAATATTTATTATGTTCAGCTCCTTAAATCATAAAGCAGGCACATTTATAACTCAGGGCTTCTTTTTTGCTTGTTTTGCTTTTAATTGTGGAGGGTTTTTTCCTTCTAAGTAAGAGCTTTTCTGATTGACTTAAGCATCTTCTTTCCTGAGCAGGCTAACTGGTTTTTACTGCTGAGTAATTCACACAAAAAGTTAATTAAGCCTTTGACCTGATGTCCCAGTTGCTTCTTGGCACAGGAGGAGTCTAGGCCACTTAGTTTCGTAGGAAACCAACAAGAAAGTCCCTGTTACTGTTACAAAGAAATTAGATTTTCTTGATTTTTTTTTTTTTTTACCACAATTTATT
The DNA here is from genome assembly GCF_965140245.1 of Athene noctua. NCBI lineage: Eukaryota > Metazoa > Chordata > Aves > Strigiformes > Strigidae > Athene > Athene noctua. The sequence continues at coordinate 37,702,555 of NC_134039.1, read as the reverse complement.
GTGCTGTAGTAAACATATTATTTTCTGATGCTTATGCCTTTTACACAAGCAGGAAGAGAAAATTCTGTTTGCGTCTTTCTTTTTGGAAGTTAGTGCTCAGAGACAAGATAGGCCTTTAAACTTCTAAGCTTTTTTTTAACAGCCAAAGAAACTCTGTGTGATTTTCTTGGTTGTATGGATAATGCAACTTGCTATGCTTTTCTTTATAATGTGCTTTTACCTGTTGAAACAGATATCTGGTATTTTGCTGAGTGAGTCAATGACATAGTTGAGTCAGTGACCTTAGTAAGGCTTCATATTCAAATCATTCAAAGAGTTCACTTTTTAAAACTAGTGTAAAATAGTATTTTCTGAGGTCAAATTATTCTGTGCTGCATTTCTGTGAACCTCTGAGAAAGTTACTGTGAAGTATCTCATGCTTTAGGTGAATGCTAAAGGAACTCAGCAGATTAATAAAAAAATAGATAGCAATGTATTTTCTATGACCTTGATGGATTAAAACCTCAGCTGTAGCAGACAGCACCATTGAATCCTGTAGATACCTTCAGTTTACACTAGCTGAATTTAGCCTTCTAGTGTCAAAATAATAGAAGGAAGTTTTTCTGAGTATCAGATCAATGGGATGATTTATACTTTTTATCTGATGAGAGTAAAAATAGAGCAATTAAAATAGATTCTATTCTAGAATTTCTTTTTAATGCCAGTCAACTGGTTAGAGATCATGGTTCACCACAAAACTAAAATGTGGATTCAGAGTTCTCATGTCTTTAAGAGAGAGAACTAGATCAATTTTTTTGCCATCTGTCTTCAACTGGTCATACCATATAGCTTTAAATAGCTGCTATTCATAAACTGAATCTTGTTGTACAGCTGTATGTCCCTTAATTGATTTATTTCAACTATATATGCTCATAGTCATAGGGAAAAGCTGCACTACATGGAGAAGTAAAACAATTGCCAGTAAAATGCATTTTAAAACCATTACTTTTTAATGAGTTTCCAATTGCAGCAACAAATCAGAATTGGCATCAGTGAATACTGCTCATATGAACTTTGATCTTTTCCAGCAGATCACATCTCTTTGATTAAAGGACGTAAGAGAATGCTTTTGATCTGGCTCTGATGAAAACCTTAGACAAAGCTTTATTGCCAGGATCTCATGAGTTAATGTCAGAAAGAAAATAACTAGTGTTCTTGAAGAACTGATGCGTTTACTTTATAGTCATAGGAGTATACATTTTCTATTGCGATTCTAAAAAATTCATCATCAGAATAGCATTCAGGTAAAATTTTGTGTTGTAAGGAAGAACTATCACTATTTGCTATGCTTAACCCTATTTTTAACAGCTAAATCTTTGATTTAACAGATTAGATTACATGTATTAAGTCTTTTTACTTGTACAGTTATAGACAGGTATATGACAATGAAGATTTCTGTCTTTCTACACACATTAGAAAAAGGAGATGCTTAATAATCTCTTCCATGATCAATGACTTCAAGCAGTTCTACAATGAAATAGACTGTACATCATAGTGAGGACTTTGTCTCAGTTTCTTGAGATTGCAGCAACATGTGAAAGAGAGATGGTAGGAAAGGAATCTTTATGTTACTAGTTTTCATGAAAAGTGATTTATGTTGCATGTAACTGTACTCATGGTCTTAGGCAATTGGCAGATGTTTTTATACATAAGTGAACAGGATATAATGAACAGGACAAGAGCTGGCATATGAATTTATTGTTTGTGTTCTGACATTTTCTTTCCTCCGTGAAAGTGTCTGCCTGTTCCCCCCACTACTGTAAACTGTGTTAGCTCCTAAAATAACTTTAAAATAAGCAGAATTATTGTAGTTTCATCTACTGCTATAAATATATCATTCTGGGGACTATATTCATGTGATTTGCCACCAGCATGAAATCTAGGATCTTATGAAATCTCTGCTCACTTTTCTTTGTATGTTTTAAAATACTTTCATCATATTCTGTTTAATAATAATATAATTTGTGGAGAAAATAGACTTCACAAGAGCATGTATTCTTTAACCAGTGGTCTACATTACCTTTTCTTGGTTAATAGCATGTAAAATCTACAGATGCCCTGATTTTTAATCTTGCAATATTCTTAGTGTTACTATGTATTTCTTCCCTCCACCCTGAGCACCCAATTGGTGTTTTATGCTCTAAAACTTCATATTCCTTTATTTATATTTTGTGGTTTATATGGAGATAAGTGGTGGTGGGATGTTTTGCCTTGGTGCTGAGCCCCACGGCTCCAAATATTTACTCAAGATTTGTCTGTCTCTGCTGCTGTCTAATCTCAAGTTGAAGCTGGAACGTGAAGCAAGATTTAAAAGCTTCATCTTCTTCTTCTTCTATCCCCCCAAAACACAAAAATCTTCAGTGAAGTTATTAAACACACACACACACACAGACCCCAGTTCTTCAGCTGTTGTTAAAGCATCATGTTTGTTTATCACAGCAATAGAAGCACAGGAGGAAGAGTAAAGGACTATTCCTCAAAATTCTCTTAAATATTTGTAAAAGTGTTTCAGGAATTGATCCTTAATACTTACATATTATGTATGATAAGCATTTATGAAAACCTTCCCAAGCCTCTATTTCTTAAAAAAAAACAAGTGTTGAGTAAGCATTGATTTCATTTTTGTAAAGCAAGTTATCATTACAGAAGCATGTTGAAAAAGAACGCTGCAGCTATCTATTACCTTTTATGAAAAATGTATAGCAATAGTTGGTGGTATGTTCTCTCACAAAACAAGCTTTTTAGACACTTGTCATTTTATTATTAACTTAAATAACCAGATATTTAGAGGGTTGAGGGGTTTTTTTCTTTCATTCTGTTTATCTTTCTCTTCCAATTGCATTAACAGCTTCCAAGTTCTGGGGTGCCAGGATAATAGAATGCAAATTTTGGCAAGAAATTAAACAAAAGTAAACATAGTTTGAACTCAGAACAAGCAATGCTGTTTAATGTCAACAGTGACTAAAACTGCCTTCCAAGTGACTGAGGCTTTGTAGGTCTGTTGTCCTTAAATTAATGTCTGCTTCTCAAAGGCCATTAATTTAAATTGCATCTCATATAACTGGTGACAACTCCTTCTAGCTAACATCACCATTTTCAGAGTAACCTGATGATGCATATTGTGGATGGATCCACATTTCAGGGCTATTTTCTATTAATTTCATCTTATTATGCCAGGACCACCCCTTTTACAGCAAAGGAATCTTAGAAGCTTTAATGCTAATAAAGCTAAAATAAGAGTCTGCTAGTTTAATGTTACCGTCTGTGAATAGTCTTGGTTTTGAGCACCTCATACTGCAGAGCTAGTGACTGAGTACATGTCAGCTTCCACATAAGCTGAAGCCAGTAAAATAGTATACCTAGAGTTTGAAAAGTCAATTAAATACAGTAAGTGCAGTATATACAAATACAATAGCTATTGCCTTCTGATTTCCTTATTCCCATGTTTGTATAAAGATTGTGGGAGATGGGAAAAGGAAAGTCGGAGCTCAGAAACAGTAACTCTAAAGAAAATAAATAGTGCAGATGTCATCTGCTCTTAGTGAGATGCAGAAAGTTAAGATATCATACTGTCTTAGGCAATGCAGTTCCAGAGGTGAGGGGTTGCAAAACTCTGAATCTGCTTTGAGACCTCCTCGATTCTCAGGAGGCTTGTACAGAAACACAGCCCAGTGTTTTGCATTTATTTAATTAAGTCTTCCTTATTGTCAGAGACGAACTTCAGATGAAGTCTTGACCTGAGTGAAATCAGTGAAATAATTCCCGGCAACTGTGTGGAACATAGTGACACAGTATATGCATCACAACCCCTCTGTTACTCCTCCTGTTATCGTCAGCACTATCAAAATGTAAATATTTCCCTCTCTTTAATGAGTGTAACTTCCTGGTCCAAGTTGTATAATAGTATTTGCGCAAAACAAATCTATGACAAAATGCAATACACAGGTTCAAAGACAAAGGTTGCAAAGAGTATTACTAGATGTGGAGATATATTGTTACCTTAACAAGGCTTTACTTGAATGACAGGAAAAAACCTTATGTGGACCATCTAGCCTATTGAGCTTCCATGTTTAAATTTGCACAAAAGCAGCTTAAATTTGCTAGGGATCTGGGTCAGAAATCTCCTGAAGGCTAAAGCCTCCATGTATTATTGGTATAAAAGAAGGGGAAGAGGACATGTTAATGATGGTTTGAAGGCATATTGGAATATTGGAAGTGTGGGATACCACATTTCAATAAATCCCACCTCCTGTTGGAATTGAAAGTTATCTATTTCGATAGGTGGTATATCTAACTATCCTGTCTCTCAGGCAGAGCAGCTGCCACACTAATAACTGGAGCCTGCTCAGACCAAAAAGCCTTTTCCTTCAGATAAAGAATGTATTTGCTTTAAGTGTAACAGTACTGCTTAGAGGGGAAATTTGTTGCTGAGGTTGAAGGCAATAAATCTGTGAATCACCTGAACTGTGCCCATCTTCGTGATATCTGGATCGGGGTGGAAAATGCCTACCTGCAGAAAAGTTTGAAGTTTTGTTTGGTTGGTTTTTTTCTTGTCATGGCCACATTTCGCTTTAAACATGCTGGAAAAGTTCAGATTAATGATCTTGTCCTCTCCAATGGTTTTATTATTCATGTGCTGGTCCTATGCTCTCATGTAACATCTGAATTCTAACAATATATTCTAGTGAAATTAGCTATGATTCCTGTATCGATCAAAACATTAGGAAAGAATTAACGTTTTCTTTTGCTAGGGGGGATCAGAGAATTACATGTTAGGCCGCTCACTGCCTGTCATTATCTGATATGTTAAGGATTAAGGAAAATCAAAACTCAGCCTTTTCCAGATAAGGCAGGTTACTTCATGACAAAGTAGCTTCTTTCTTTTTGTGAAAAATGAGTTGAATATATTGCCTTAATCTTAGGCAGACGAAGGGGTATTGTACGCAGCCCCCACAAATTCAACAGAATGTGATATTTCCCATCCGCATAACTGAACAGCAGTCAGAGTAGAGAGTTTGAAATCAATAGATCTCAGCTGCTTCAATCTTGATCATCCTCTGCCTCATTTTACTTTGTCTTCCTGTTTTGGTTAGATAACCTGCAGAAACACAATCTCTGCTTTTCTATTTTTCTTTAAATGTAAAAAACTAAATCCTACAATTACCTTTCGTCACACCATGAAATTACCCCTTTTTCTTTCTAAGATAACACTGAGCGGTGATAATACATGACCACTGTCCTACCAAAAGGCTATACTAGAGGCTGCAGTGGGCATAAAGCAGAAATTTTCAATGAAGAAAAAAAAAACCAAACAGAGCTGGAAGAGTCATCAAAGTTCTTTATTCCATGCACCTGACCCATGGCAAAATCATCTATATCTAAGGTATTTTCATTCCCAATAGTGAAGAATCTACAATTTTGGCAGGCTAGACTATCTTTAGTGAAAATGGGTTCAGTGGATTTCAATAACCAACAGCCACATCCCTATTAACCCTTTTAGCACTGATCAGCTGAAATATTATTTGTAGTAAATGGGCCCAGTAAGATATTCAAAACATGTAAAATGATACATCCTTGGACAAAACAGCCTAATCATTCCTGGGAAGAGCATATCCTGCATTTCAACCTTTCCTTCTCTATGTGCTGAGGACACAGTTTCATTTGCTCTGCTATGTCTTCTTGCAAACATTTGCCTTTCCACTGTTCTCCATGTTGAAGTATAACATCCTCACCTCAGGTCTTATTCAATATTGTGGTTAGGCTGGAGGTGGCATTATGTTGATTCAGCATTTATGTTGTGAATCCCAGTCAATGAAGTTTCTACTCTACAGGCCTTGATACATGGCAGTAAATCTGTGGTTTTGCCTGTCTGCACTCCCACAGTGTTTTATGCCAAGTGCTTTATCTCAAAAGGAAGGTCAGTCTTTTTGCTTTCCTTTCACCCATGACATAAAGCTTACTCCTGCATGGAAATTAATGCTTCATTAGCATAAAGATAACTCTATTTCCCTTGGGAATTAAGCTCTTAGGAAAGACAATTACAAAAAAAGAATTGCTCATTTTACTCCCAAAGAATGACCTGCAGTATCTAGGAAGACCGGCGTAAGTCCCTCCAAGTAATCCAAGGAAACTTGGATTTTCAAAAATCCAAAATTTTCAAAAGATCATTGCTGTCTTAACTCTGAAATCACTAGTAAAGGTCATACTAACCACAGTGGGGACAGAGCTAAGCAAACTGCGACCACTCCTGGAAATCCCATTTGCAACTGCTATCACCCTGGAACAATAACCACAAAACAATGGGTTGGGAAGGAGGACACTTTTGGGACTGGAGGCCAGAACTGAGGAGGCTTTTTCTTCTGCCACAGAAAAAAAAAAAAAAAAAAAAAAAAATAGTTCTCTGCATCTCTATCAATAAAATCTTCCCTGTAAGCAAAATGTGGAAGTACATATTCAGGCAGAAGGCCCTCTGAGTTCAGCTGAGGTCTGATTCATTACAAACTGATTATGAACTTTAGAATTTTACCTGTTGATCCTGATCAGCCTGCTTAGGTACTACACAGAGCTGCGCTATTGGGAAGTTTGAATTTCAAGCAGAAAGGCAAATATTATTCTGTCTGATGCAGTTAATTTCACATGCCTGAAACTTTACATGTAGGCATTTACTTTGACTAGTTTTATAATTAAATACTGGACATACCAATATTTTCCAAAAGAGCTAATATTTTGTATTCAACCTATTGCAGCCAATATCTTTGTATTTCCTCACATTATAATCTCTCTAATTTGGATCTCTTTCTAAGAGTCGGTATTATGGCATGTGCAACCTCTTTGTTTTCTACTGAGGCTTGTTAAGGGCAGCATTTGTCCTATCTGCCTGGAAATATTTTTGCCCCTGGTCTGGTATCTCTGACAAAAAGTCTGCTTTTTTAAATGTCAAAAGAAGTAAATAGACTCCCCTGTTTTCCCTGTTCCTATGCTTGAATGATATGCACCTGATACATAGAATTTACACACAAAGCAAAGAAATTCTCTGACAGAGGATTGCCAAATATTGGCAGTGCAGGACTGTTGCTATAGGAAAGAAAAAATCTATGGGCACTAATAAAGCCTACACGTTGAACTGCTGATACTTTCTTTGTAACCTCCACTAACATTTTTCTGTCACCCAAGGTTTCTCTGATAGGCTTTTTACTCTTTCCCTTTAAGACTTTTTGCTGATTTTTTCTTTAAGCATACTTTTTTCTTAGGGGGAATTAATTCCTTCTATGATCCCCTTACAAATTCAGAACAGTTATTTTATGTTAGTTTTCCTTATTTTATTCTAAATTGCATATCTAAATTGTGATTGTGCAATCAGTCATTTTAAATTGAATTTGGTGCTTTGCTCACCGCCAGGCTTACCAGGCTTCACAAACTCTGAGATTTGTGGCAGGACGCCTGGATCAGCTACCTATACATTTGGATAGGCTCAGGTTCAGGTCTTGGCAGGGTATATGCTCACACCAGAATACACTGATTGCCCAAATATGTTGGCTTTTAGCCTAGTTCTGTCCCACACAGAGGAACTCAGACCCCTGACAACTCAGAAACTCATGAAAGAGGAAATGGAAAACAAACAGATTGTTATTTAAATACAATGCCAATAAAGAACACAAAACAGAAGTATATCCATTTCTGCACAAATGGTAGAAGAAATTTAGGAAACAGGATATATGGCTTCAGTGAAAGAAGAAGAAAAACGTCAGAGAAAAAACTCTGTGAGGGAATGGCAATCAACAGGACAGTATATTATGACAGTTGGAAGGAACTGTGCCAGTGGCAGCTTAGTACTATATGCTAAGAAGAGCTTGAAGTCAAATCAAATTAACACCCTAGCTGCTTCGATGGGAGCCTGTATGGGTTTATCTGTGTGAACACCAAATCTGTATGGATTGAAATCTGGGGCCTCAGCAGGGAGAATATATTGCTGGGTCTATATCATTGATGGCCCAGTCGGGACGGCAGCACTGACTGTAATGTGCAGAGGCAGATCAGGTCAAAGAGACAGCAAGGGCAGAAAACACAACTTTATTGGATTACTTCAATTAACTCCATCCTAACTGGGCAAATGTCACAGGGGAGCATGAAGCAGAGTTGAAATGTTTAGGTGCTCTCTGTGGCTACTGATTGAGTACACGAGAGGAAGTAACTTCGTTAACTTGATGCCAAGATATGTCTAGGATCAGGTCCAAAAAATGTGGTTTTGAAAGTGCTGCTCTGTAACAGTGGGCATGAGGTTCATAGATCCCAATGGGTTCTCTACAGATCCACCACAGCCATGCTCAGCTTCAAAAACAACCATGTCAAGATGAGGTAGTCTGTTTAAAAGCAATCAAAAGGGACAACTAAAAGATTAAATCTTACTGGGTGGTGCTAGAAGGACATGGCACTGTTCAACGGAGAAATGGAGAAGTAAGTGAAATGGAGATCTAGGACTGCAAAGGACCTTTCACAGGTGGCTTAAAGAAGTGATGAAGTCAACCAAAGCATGTGTTGCACTGAGAGGGTGGAGGGAGGTTGACTCTTCATCATCCCTTCCAGTCAAAAAATACTCATGGTGAAATGGATCTAGCAGAAACCAGGTTAAAAAAAAAAAAAAAAAAGGATGTGGTTCTTCATCTTCAGACAACAGCAAGCCTCTCCGTTCACTTCCTTGTCAAAGGGTTTTGTGGGTGCAAAAGTTTCAACACAGTTCAAGGGGAGACCAGTCTTGAAAGAGAGATTTTGTGAGTTACCAAACATACAAATCATAGTAGCTCAGGAAATCTTCTTAGCTGAATGTCCCTGGAGATGGGAAAACTGTTAAGGAGAAATATCATCTAAACTTGATTATTTTTAGTCTTCCCTAGGCATCTGTTTATGGTTACTGTTTTTTTTCCCCAGATACAACATTTATTGTGCCAGAGAAAACATTACTTAGTTCAAGGAGGCTCAAGGGAGGACCAGCAAATCACAGGGAGTTTATCCTGCCTTATTTTAATAGGGGATGTTTATTATTAGAGGAAGAATACTGGGCTAGATGGAGAGTTCACAGGGTCTGCACTTCCCCGAACCAGTACAACAATCCATTTTTCAAGCCCATAGCGAAACTGGCTGCAAATGAGTTTAAACTTGCAAGTATGAGAAGGCAACTAAACTGAGTCACCTGCCTGTGTGTCTGTGAGCTGAGACCTGGCCACAGCTGTCAAAGGCACTTTGGAGTGCCTGGCAGCCCTGGTCCGCCCTTCACTCAAGACCCGGTTCTTGAGACCTGATTGATAACAAAAGTCAGAGAAATGGGTGAGGTAATAAGAGTGATGATATCAACACATTTTTACAGGAAAAAAAGTGTCGTTTTGATGAGTCCACAGTTGTCATGGGAAAGAAAAGGAGGAGAAAATTGCCAACCAGCTGTATGTAAGTCACTGGACAGACTTTCAGAAAGCAGAATTTCTGCAGCTTCAGTGAAGTGTGAATCACACAGTGTCAATCTCTGAATTCAGGGCAATAGCATCAAAGACATTGGTAGTCCCTCAAAAATATTCATTGAACTGGAGTAGGAAATATGAAGTTGCTTTGTTCTGTGTTTCAAACCAGTTCATATCAGTATTATTGTTGAAAACAAAAATTACATATGGATTCAATTAGATTTGCCTTGAGCTGACAAATATATCAGCATATATTTTCTTACAGGCCTGCCTACCTTCGAACAGAAGTGAACTTGAACAGACAGGTGGTCCCAGTCTTGCTCTTTGCCTGCAGTATTTTTGACTAACCATATAAATATAGTCAGCACTAATTTGCATGCTACCTAAGAATCTTTGCATGTTTTTAAAAAGGATGAAATCAATAATGTTCTGTAGAAATAAAATTTTTAGTTAGACGTTGAGGGCATGAGTGTCCATGCTACAGTGGTTTTTATATTCATCTTTAGAATTCTAAAGAAGATTAGAATTTTCTATTAAGCTTAATAAAAGGGTCCAAAAATCCATAGAAAAGCTCCTTCTTTTAAATTGAAACCTGTTGTGCTTTTCTGCAAGGGATTATTTTACCCAGTTTTCAAATAGCAGACCACACACTAATTTTCTTTCTCAAAAACCCATCTCACATTGCATGGTCCGATGAAACAAACACTGAAAATTAGTATCTACTGCTTGTATATTTTACTTAACTGTTTTGTAAGAAAGCAGTCTTCATAAAAGCTTGACCTTTTGAATTATTTCAGAGACTCATTGGACAGGTTGTATCTGATATTTATGTACTTCTAAGAGCTTGCTTCTTAAGTAAGTGAATCATCATTAAAAGTTACAGAAGCTTCATTCATCAATTAAATTCAACATGTTCTCTTGGTAATTATGTCATTAATATAATTATCAAACTTAGTGAATACGCACATTTGCATTCCTCTTTATGAGAAGGCAAACATCAGTGTCTGGTGATACTTCATAATGTTATCTGTGGGGCTCTTTTTTTGTTGTTCATTGCTGCTTTAAGTAAAAAGGCCAACTATTACAGATAATGAAATAATTGAACCTCTCAAGACAAATACTTCTTAATTACAGTTTGCCTGAACTGGAGAGAAGATAAAGAAAATAAAGCTCTAAATCTGTTTTATCATCTTTTCATCAGATGAAAGGTGATCCCTATAAAGACTATGACCAAAAGCTCCTCTGTAGCCTTTATAATCCTAGCATTCTTGGAGGTACTGGTAAAACCCACTATAAACTCAGCTATGTTCCTACCAAAATTGTGTGCCAGCAAATATGACATTCTGTTGGTAATGGCCAAAGTTACACTGATTTTGCTTATCTGTGTTTTTAAAGTGCATTGAGTACACAAAAGAAAAGATGATATCTTTTCCCTCCATTCCAAAGAAAAAACACATTTAGTTTTTAATATATTTTCACATAGCACATTAGGACTAATAGGAATCTCATGGGAGAAAATGGAAGTGATTTCACTAACTTCAAAGAATTTGGACTAAATTTGTGGTTTGATATCACTAATGTAAATGTCAAAAAAGTTTCCAACCATGAATAATAACGATGCAACAAAATGGATGTAGAGTGAAAAGACAAATTTGGAAGGTTCAGATTCTCTCCCAGTTACTCACACTAATTAGAATCTTATTGTTTAATAGACACATTCATTTCTTAGAGACTGTTTACTCAAGCTGCTTACAGTACTCAGATTATAAAGGCAGCAGAATCTCCAAATAAAATTAGCCTGGAGAAAGGAATCTGCATTTTTGCTTTTATCAGATTAAGTTTCCATAAACATTTATATGAACAGCATTTTGTTTTCAGGGATGCCAGCAGAAGGACAGAGTCTGATGAATTATCATTTGGCTGGGCTGTCCTATGAAGATTTTACATAGGTAAATTTTGCACTACATGAATGAATGTATGAATAACTATTTTGATTCAAAAGCAGTTCTTCCAAGGACAGAAAGGTGCATTCTCACTGCTAAATTTTTTCCCCAAAATTTCATCAGATTTTATTCCACAGAAAAATTGAAATACGTGTTTGTTAGTGAAGCAAATGCTGTCCTTTACAGATATTCATCTGTAATGAACTATATTTCAAAACTAAGGGGTTTTTTTCAAATTCTTGAATTCAACATTTTATTCCAAAATCATCTAAGTGCATTATTTACTATTTAAAAAAAAAAAAAAAATATAAAGAAATATTTTCTGGCTGAAACATGTAAAACTCAATTCACCTCAATCTCATTAAAATAAAAAAAAAAAAAAAAAGAAAAATGCAGTCAATGATTTTTACTGTTACTTATTTCACACAGCTCTCTTGAAAGCACTTTAAGCTAGAACCCCAGAGGACTAGACAGGATTTAGGAGACTTAGTGCTGCCTTCAAAATCTGGCTTACAAACACCTCTTTCCCCACTGTCACTGAGGCTTGTTTACAAATGTGTTTCTGTGAGGATGTGTATGGAGTCTGGAGGGGTTTTTAGGGATTCGTAAGTTAGATCTGGAGAGCTTGTACATTGTCTTGGGCCAGTGCTGTGCTGTGAAGGGGCATCATAGGAAGGTGAGCTCTGCCAAGGCCTTTGCCCTCAGCAGGGGGGTGTAGTTCAAGCATACCATGCGCAGGCACAGCCATGCTGCTCCCAGCTGGGCACCAGTGGTTGCCAGCCTGGGGACCTCAACATCATGCTGAATGGGGTAGAGTGGACTAGGTGACATTTTTTGGGTGGTGATGAAGGGCCGGTGCTAGAATACGTAGGAAGATTTCCTTAGGTCACTAGAAAAAATGGTGAGAAAGGAACAGTAAGAGAAAGAGCTCTCAGTATCCCATGTTGGTAGGTGCAGGTGCCAGTGGACTTTATGAATAGCTGATTTGATGCAGGATGTCCCAGCCTCTCACCAGCCCATTTACCCTTAGATATACCCTTTCCAAAAGACCTGTATTTTGTATGTTGTAAATTTTCTGTTCTTATTCCAGCCAGTATTCCATCTACTCAATCTCTCTCCCAATTTGTGGGAATTGCAGTTCCCACAAATAAATGCTGTTGTCTGCTGAAGAAAAATCTCTTAAATATTTGTGGAGCTGTGCATTGCTGCAGGGTGCACTACAGAAATGTGTATCACTGTGGAAAATGCATGTGTGCTTACTGTGTATCCTTAGAGGGGTGGGCAAGCTTGTCTGTGGGCACTTGCATTAGTTTCTTGCAGATGCAACACTTCTGTCCACAGGGTACATGCTGTGATATCTTCCACACCAAGTTCATTCTGCTTCTTGCAACCTCAGTCTGGTTGTGCTTCACAGATTTAATGTCTTCCGTGCATTCTTGTTACTGCATGTTCCTGTAAGATTGTGGTTCAGTAATACAGACCATCATAGAATTGTCTTTTATCTCCAGAGCTTTCATTCTTCTCTGGTTCTGCTGTGTGGCATCCCAGTCACCACTGTTTCTTCAAAGGTGAAATTAAAGTCCCAACAGAATCTTTTTCCCAAGAATTAGATCTCAAGTTACAAACCAAGATCTGAAGCTACAGAACACATTTCTCTAATACATTACAGAGGTTTCAAAAATGCTTTTTTAGTTTTTTTCTTTTGCAGCTTATACCATTCAAAACACCATTCTTTAAAGGAGTGTTATATTTTCATGAAATCATTATCATAAGCACAAAATTTTCCTGGCCAAGCAGATCTTTTTCAGAAAACAAAACAAAACAAAACAAACAAACTTTAGGCTTTTGTTCCTTCACTTTTTTTCACCACCTTCATTTCTTCTTAGTTTTTAGTTATCTGCTTCTACTCTCGCTTGTATTTACTGATCTTTCTTAACAACACCTAGCTGATAGATAACTATGTCATGTTCTCAGGTGAGATTTAAGAGAAGTTTCAACTAGAGCCAATACTCAACATGGCTCTTTACTGTATCAAAAAGGAACTGAACACAGAAGTGATAAAAACTCTTGTCCCACTTACAAGTGCCAATATCAGTGAACTTTCCCAGCAGCTCCTGGTCTGAGTCAAATTCTTCTCATCTTGCGTAAGGTCTACAGGGCTGGCAAACTTCTTTTCTGAATTTTCCTGAGTAGGTTTCCTACAGACCTGTTTCTCTCCTAGCTTTGGCAGTGCCGAGCAGCCCAGGAACTAAGGACTTTTGTGATTTACAGACCACATGTACCTCTACCTAAAGGAGACAGTTCAGTAGCCATTTTCAGAACATGTCTAGTGGAACAGACCTGCACCAACACATGCTTCTTGGATTATGATGAGAAAACAAGGAATGGAGGAAAAAACCCCCAATAGATACCCTAACTTTCTTCATATTTACCAAGTTAGGATTCTATTTCTGTGTCCCATAAAACTTGTCTCTTTTTATAGAACATTGACAATTATATGGCTTTTCCTTTGTCTTGTCCTGGCTAGACTATGGTGACTTGCAACAAATGTGATGTTTATGTATTCATTTTCACTCTGAGAACAGACCGCTGCTATGTCTGAGAGAAATGTTTAAACTACTTTTGGTTTGCCATTTGTGCTATTGTTTCTTTTGTTGCCTGTGTTGTCCTTTATCTGTCACACCAGCTCACCACTCTAGTTGTTTATTGTTCTTTAGACTTTTTCTCCCAACAACATATGATTTCATGTCTGCTGGCCTGTTTTACCACCGTGTTTCTCTCTAATAGATACTTGTAAAACGTGTATTTTCTATAGTTATCTTAAAGCTTTCATAATTTAAGAAGTTAAAAGTCTTATTTTGAGTTTAGTTTATATATTTGTTATGTCTTTCTTTTTTAGTGATGTAAATAAATCCAATAAGAAGGTAGCAATAAGGTCATTTGTTGATTCAGTTGTTAAAAATGCCTGTTACCAAAATGTTAAATCATTTGGTTTAAAGCATCTAAATTTTATGATGCAGATCTGAAAAGTCAGACCACTTAGTAGGAAAAAGTACCTAAATATTTGCTGAAACGTATAATACACATTATATAATATATTCTTTTTTATCTACTCTGTTTATGTGTATGTATGTGTATGTATATGCTGAAACATCCTGTCTCTGTATGTGCATATGCATATGTGTGTGTGTGTATATTCTCACGCTGGGTGAGCATATTTTGGCAAACTTTGAAACTGTTTGAAAAACATAGACTGCAGTTCTTGTACATAAATCCGCCATCTGAGATGTGTGTTTTATCTGGTTTGAGCAAAAAAACCCCAGATTCTGAGCTGCACATCATATTTCTTAGAAGGAATTCATTTTCTAGTAGTTTTCTTGTCTTCAAAACAGAGTCTCTTATTCATGTTATACACATTTGAATTTAGTACAACTTTGGAAAAAAATGGTTGAAATACAAGGCATTTTACGCTTCATTTGAAATAGGATTTTTTGCAGCCACAGATTTCTAGAGTGTAGGACATACATTCATGTCCACATACTCCCAAGTTCGTTCTTTTTTTTTTTCAATAATAATTATATAAATGCACACGAAAAATACATAACCATAAATATATAGGAAAGAAATATGTCTTTTCATTACAAGCAGTTGGTCTTTCCCTGTAAGAAACAGTTTGGAAATATTACTTGGCTGCATTTGAAATGTATTGATTAAATTACATGTGTCAACACATTCTGAGGAATATACACAAGTTACCAAATGCTTATTCTGTTACAGAAAACCTTATTAGCAGAGGAATAAAACAGCTCATAAGTGAATCTCATTATTTGTCTGTCTCCTTCTGCCATGCCAATAACATATTCTGATGTGAGGCACGCAGCAGGTGTGTGTGTGATGGGACTACTTCTGTTGGATGTTGATTACTCTCTGTGTAATGTGAAAAGCTTCCTATTCCCACAGCTTTATGCAATATATCAATGGTAATGGATTCATAATCATTATCAAGCTTGATAGAGGCTTGACTACCGTGACAGATGTCTTCTCAATTTTCCTGTTGCATATGTTCTTTTCCCTCTGGAACAATGCTTACATAAAATTCCAGTATTAATGTATCTCTTTTATGTTGTTTTGTATCAGTCGTTGACTGCAGTGATCAATCTTTTAATTCAGATGAATAGGTAATTACAACCAAATGCCAAACACATCAGCAGAAATTCAGCAACTGTCAAGCAAACTGTAGTGACCAGAAATATTGGTCTGTGCTAAAGATAACGCCGGGATGTTATTGCATGTTTATGCAGCTCTATAGTGTTTCCATTGGCAACAATAATACTTATCTGGTACTTTGTCTTAGCAAAGAGCAAAAATAAATGTATTCTTTTTCATGGTTATCATGAGATTAACACAAATGAATGTGCAGTACCACAGACCAAGTGCTGTTCTGTAAGATTAAATGTCTTTAAATATATAAAACAACAAAAGAGGTCAATGGTGCTCTAAGTCTTTCAAGGAAAAACAAAAGAAAGTGATCTTCACGTTTTCTATTGACAACAATGATTTTTCTCCCTGAAACATTTATTTCCATGTATTTCCTGTGTTGGTCATTTGATACTGAATTTCCAGAAGACTGCTGTGGTCAAAAACCAGATGTATTCTACTTAAAGGAGGTTTTTTCTAATTCCTGAGCTGATATTTTTCCTCATTCCTCACTTTGGGCTCTGTCCTTTGTAGTGCAGCTACATAGATCCTAGAGAGCTTCCTCAGGAGTTCAGAGCACCTGGCTCAGTTTACAGTATCAATGCCCCCAGCCACCAACATATGAGTGCTCATCATATGTCCACATGCGCTTTTTCCCCAGATTATTCACCACTTGTTTAGCTGTAGTCTATGATCCTTTCTTACTGTAACAAACAGCTCTCATCTGCTGAGACCCTCCTGTGACCTGTGTGTAGCATAGATTTTTCTGCTATTCCTGCTCTTCTGGAGAATGCAGAAAGCCTCTCCTCTCTGGGACAAAGGGGGCTTTTTAGTAACATCAGCGTATTGTAGATTAATTCATTCTAGATTACTTGCAAAGAACTATGTTTGCTATGTGAACTCATGTGTTTCTGCTATTTTCATACAATAATAAAATGACAAAAAGTAGGATCCTAAGAGGTTATCATCTATTTCATTCCTCTGCAACAAGACAGGATCAGCTATACATATTCTGACATATAGTGATCTAACTAGTTAAAAACTTCTACTAATGGCATATCCACAGCCTCTTTAGTCATCACTTACAGTATTTCATAATCTTTCCACGTAAGGTTTTCTAATGTCTAACTGAACTCTTTCTTACTGCAATTTAAACTCATCCTTTTCCATTTTTTATCAGTCCTGTGCATGGATAAATGAATATTCTCTTCTTCTTGGCAAAAATGTTTAGATGCTTAGTCTGGTCTTTTCCCCTATTCCCCAACTAGCTCCAGTGTTCTCTTCTTGAGGCTACAGAGAACCAATTATTTCAATCTTCCCCCAAAGGTCATGTTTATTCTATTATCTGGGAAGTAATAAAAAAATTGAATGAAATGAAATCTAGTTTCTAAGATTTTCTATAGAATACATTTTTCCTTTTATGCCCTTGAATATTTCCATAAGTAATTGATCTCCAGTTATGCATACGAAGATAGGTTTGCACCTTCCTTACTTTAGTTTCTTCAAGACTGAGTTTCTGGCTTGCTTGGGAGCATGCATTCAAAAGAACTGCCTTCAAACATTGGTTTGTCTGATTGTTCCGGGATTTTCCCTGGGAACTGAAATCAAGCTGATTAGTCTTTAATTTCTTGATTCATTTTTCAAGTTATACAGTGTATTTGTCCTTACCTAATCTTTCAACACTATCACTTTTCAGAGACAGTATCTTTGTGATAGTTTCAGACAGTGCTTCAAATGTCCTAAAATGAAGCTGATCTGGCTCATCTGATCTGAAAACTCCTACATTATATGTGGATTTCTTAACCTGCTTTTTCCTTATTTATTTCCCTGTATCTACCTACTTTAAGCACCACTTCACTGAATTTTTAAATGGGAAATTTAGATTATACAGCATTAAATGTTCCTTGTTACTAGATCATATATACAAACCAAGATACATGCCAAGAGAATTCCCAAACTAGGCAGGGAATTGTCTACTGAATATAAATAGCTTCAGGGCTAGGCAGTCCTGGTAAAGAGGCAGATGTTGTTCACAGGCTAGGGATTACTTGGGTTCTAAGCACCTGAACTCCAGTTCAGACAAGATTTAAGAAGACTTAATCCCTGTACTTGCTTTCTTCAGAAAGTAAATTTTTAATTAAAAAAAAAAAAAAATCAACAACATTGAAAGCAATTTTACCAGTGATCTACACATAGGTCTTTCGTTTCTAGAAATTGTAGTCATTCCAGGAACCAACTAGATAAAACTAAAATGAAAAATTATTACAACTGTGCGCTTGGAATTAATACAGTACGTTTACTGCTGGTGAGTGTTTTAATAGCATTAATTCAAATATGCTGATATTTCCAGATAAATTCAAAACTGGAGAGGCTATAAACACTCAGGGAGGCCAGGCTTTGACCTGAACATAGCCCTGAGGATTTTCAGGTGAGTAGGTGAGATTTCCTATCAACAAATGCTAAGTCTCATAGGCGATGAGGGAAAATAAGATACAAAGGAGAAGATGGAAAAATTACAACGAAGCGGTATCAATTTTTTGAAATCAAATTTATTTTAATTTTGTAGCTTTTCTAAGGTGGCTTTTTCAGACCACATGGAGCTGTGACCAGAGATGACTCAGCATTTATTGTTTTCCATTTATCTGAGGGAGCTTGGACTGTCAAAGATTTGGGGGCAAAGCGAATTTCCTCCTGGACCTGGACTTGGCTTCAATCAGGAAAAGAGATTCGGACATGGGTTTCAGCTCACAGAGACCCAGCCTGTGCTCAGAGAAACTGTTGCAGAACAGAAGAAGGGACAGAGGCCAAGGTGCAGCACCCAGGTATGGCAAAGGTCTTCCAAAGGAGCATCCAGCCCTGACAGCTGAACCTTCTGCCTGATGCTCACTGAGCCCTCACAGCCCACCTGCATGCCACAGGTCAACCTCCTCGCCCCTGTTCTTTAGTTACTTTCAGCAAAGTTTGAAAATGAAACTGAGAAATACCCATGTGGGAACTTCTCTTTTAATATCTAACCTATGAAAACACTTGATTTACCAAGTATAATAAAAATATTATGTCTATAAACTTGAGTCAAGATCAAAGACTCTTTGTGCTTGCTATTATTCAAAGCACAGTGAGTGAAATTCATCCTAGAAGAAGCCCTAAAAGCTGGCCTGGCATAGAACTCTGTTATATATTGAGCTGGGATTTGTAAAATGCAATCAATCCAACACCAGCAGGTCAGGAAGCAGTAAACTGAGTGCCTCTCATGTTGGACCTACTGAACATGTATGACAGACATGATGAGCAGTCACCTTCCAGACTGGACTCCTGGACTACCAGAGATGGATCTGCCACTTGAGTAAGTAGCAAATTATTTTGAAATTTAATTCAAGCTGTTTAAAGAATTACTCAGAGGCTGCAAGAAGACTTTCACAAGAGGTACAGTGTATCTGCATGGCCTTTGTCCCCCAGCCTCCGCAGACAGGCAAAGTGGCCCTTTACTGGAGAAGTGTTGGTAACATCCCCTCCAGCAGTGACAAACCAACTGCTCATGCACAAATGACGATGATCTCCACCCCTGGGAATGGCTGAATTCCAGAAAGGAGGCTTGAGTTCGTACTACCTATCTGAGTCTGTGCATATGTATATACACACAGGGCTACAGGTTTTGACACAGTTTTCATTGAGTTAATGAAATTACAAGCCATACAGTTAATTAAAGAAATATACTAAAAAAAAAAAAAAAAAGAAATTAAACTAAGTTCAATGAATTATTCCTCTCATCCATAAAAATATCATGTTCATTAATACAATCAGATTTTAGTTCCTGCTCAACTGTAAGAGGGCGTGTGTTATTCATCTTAGATTTTATTTTATCTCTTCATGTTTCATAATCAGTAATTCATACTTCATTAAGGAGTCACTGGCATATTCAAAAGGAAGCTGGTGAGATAGACCAGACTTTAATGTTTGAATTGAGAAACTAGTTTCATGATTTAATCTAAAATTAGACTGAAAAAAATGTATCAAGCATAACTGTCAAGCCATTACAGACCTTCCAGTTTTGCCTGCTATCAGGCACAAAAGATGATCCGTGAACTTTTTTTACCATGCATCTAAATTAAACTGTAATTAAACTACTGGTTTTAGAATGAGGGAAAATCTAGAATGATCTAATGGTTAAGAGACTGTCACACATGTGGGAAATATCTAAGTGCAGGCTTCCCTGAAGTCACATCACTATTAGTTGAGAATGTAACTCTGGGCACTAGGTTGTCCCACTACTTCTTTGTTTCTGATTAGCAGCTCCACCAGCTCTCTATGCTTTAAGCCCCAATGCCAAATGACATTTTAAAAAGTAGAGAAGGAAATAAGATGCTATGCCATAATTCCATTAAAGAGTTTTAACAGGTGAAGAGTGATATCTTTTTGTACCTTTCTATGAGGAAAGATTTCAGATTTTAAATTGTAAGTTTGTTATCACAAGCCATTTAGGATTTATTAAAAAGGAGAGGAGAGGAGAGGAGAGGAGAGGAGAGGAGAGGAGAGGAGAGGAGAGGAGAGGAGAGGAGAGGAGAGGAGAGGAGAGGAGAGGAGAGGAGAGGAGAGGAGAGGAGAGGAGAGGAGAGGAGAGGAGAGGAGAGGAGAGGAGAGGGAAAAGAAAAGAGAAAAGAAAAGAAGAAAAGAAAAAAAGAAAAGAAAAGAAAAGAAAAGAAAAGAAAAGAAAAGAAAAGAAAAGAAAAGAAAAGAAAAGAAAAGAAAAGAAAAGAAAAGAAAAGAAAAGAAAAGAAAAGAAAAGAAAAGAAAAGAAAAGAGAAGAGAAGAGAAGAGAAGAGAAGAGAAGAGAAGAGAAGAGAAGAGAAGAGAAGAGAAGAGAAGAGAAGAGAAGAGAAGAGAAGAGAAAAGAAAAGAAAAGAAAAGAAAAGAAAAGAAAAGAAAAGAAAAGAAAAGAAAAGAAAAGAAAAGAAAAGAAAAGAAAAGAAAAGAAAAGAAAAGAAAAGAAAAGAAAAAAGAAAGGCTTTTGGTATTATAACACTCAGTTCTACAGTTCTTGAAAATGAGGTGCTGGCATCTAGTGCCTAGGGGTATCGTTCCATATTGCAATCTCTCTGCTGGCAAAGCTGGTTTGAGAGGTTCCCATCCTGAGGGTTTTGTTCCCACCACCACCCTCCTGCATTCCTTCCTCTCAGTTGTGTTGACTAAGCTGGTTGTGAAGCCATGCCACAAAATGTTGTGAGTGATAAGCCATAGCACAGCCCTACAGAGAGCTGTTCATGCCCAGCTGTGGAGATGGGTGTGCAAGGAAGGTGGGATCTTTCTTAACCAGGATTGTCTCTAGGACGATGGGAGGGGACACCACACAACAAGTGACAAACATGTCAGAGGGATAAATTAATGTGTGATTTCAGGGTAAGGAACCTACTGGTTTGGGTTTTTTCCTCAGAACCTTATTTTGAAGAGGTCAGTTCTCTGATGTGGTTCACAGCACAGAAAGAGTGGTAAGGGCTTGGGTGAGCAAACAGTACACCCTGATGTGTAGGGAGGAATCCCATAAGCAAATATTGCCACTGGTTGTTCTGTATGGGGAAACTGCAGGGTAAGCTCCCTGTGGGAAGCAGGCAGTGGAATTGACTGCCTGAGGCAAACCACCAGGAACTGGCAGCATCGCCCTGCAGCCCACCATCAGGACATGAGGCAGGAAGAGCCCACAACTCATCCTCAACCGAGGTCTTCTGCTCTCTGGGAGTCACTGGGGGCAACAGTATAGTGGATCGCTCTCCTGAACTCAGTTGTCCAAATCCTGATTGTGTTATATTTTAGTGCAGGGGAAAGGGTTGGGTCTAGCTGTTACTAATCTTTTGAGGTATTGCCTTGCTGACACAAGCTGTAAAAGTGGTTTTCTAATACAATAGGTGGGTGTTCATATTATTATGGTGCTTAATCACAGTTTACATGACAGTTTATTGCACTTGGAACTATTATCTCAGATCCATAATTTAAAAGTGCCATATGTTTAGAAAGATTAAATTAGCATTTCATTAAGGCCAGGAATAAGGTGTGAGGGGTTTTTATCTTATTTATTTGTTATTTTAAAAAATTATTTGTTAAAAAAACTGAAGCACTGCTCGATAAAAACCTTACAAACATCCATTACAAACTACCCTTAAACTTCAGACCTTTATTCCTTAAACACCTCACTGTGGCAAAAATAAAAGGAATCAAGTTCTTTCCCCTCATCTATCCATGCAGTTACCCCCTAGAAGAAAATTAATGTACCAAAAATTCAAAGACAAGAGCTTATAAATGTGTAAGTCAACATTTCCAAGAAATACAACCTAAATGAACCTAAAAGCCAATAAAAATACAATAAAATCTAAGAAAATTTTAATTTATATTGTAGAACCAGGTTGTTGATATCTGACAAATAAAATTGAAAACCCTCAACCTTTTACAGTAAAGTTTTATCAAATACACTGGAGAATGGAGATTATATTTTTAATCATTATTTTTTAAAAAGTGACTTAATCAGACAATTTAATTGATTTTTAGACTCATGGTACCTCTGTTTCTCTGAGAGTATCCAGAAACTTGGCACATTTCTCGTCAGGTAGCTTAGCAAGATACTGACATACATAGGTGTCACCCTAATTTTTGGAACATCTTTTTGCCTATAAAACTCTTTTCTTTTTGAGGCACAGGATGTGATCTTCTCATGCATGAAAATAGGACAATCCTTCACCATGACGGTTGATAAGAAAGTTCTCTTTTGCCAAAGACCTCTGTGGAAACAGCACCACACCGTATTTCACCACAGTTTTGCTGAAAACTCTCAGTACAGAGACGATACATTCTGACCTATAGAATGAACAATGTACATGGTGGCACAGTGGCTGCTTCCTCAGGATCAGTCTCACAGGACAAAGTCCCAGAAGCAGCTGAAAACTTCAGCCTTGTACTTATTTTCAGAGTTTTCTAATGATCTTGAAAAGGTCTGAAACCAGATGATCCTTATGTCCCACAACTCAACAAGCCAATTCTGCTCAGCAAAATACTAATATATACACTTACCTTCAAATATATATATATATGTGTGTGTGTATATATATATATATATATATATATATATATATATAAAACAGGACCTTTGACTTTCCAAGTCATGGGGGTTTTTTTCCCTAGATTCACTGAACCAAGACCTAAGAGAGGATGGAGGAGAAGTTAAACCAGAAAGATCCAAATTTCAAATTTTCCAGGGTCAAATCTTGCAACAAAAACTCTTTAAATAATTTTGGAACCAATGGATATGGATTATCTCTACATGCATGACGCTCTTAGGGTCCTTGGGCTTCTTTCAAAGAGCCTCTGACTTGAATTGCAGTTTAATATTTTCTTACATTAATATATTCAAAAACATCTTTTAACTATTTAAATCCAGATTAGTTTTCTCTTGATCCTTAATTATATCCATTCAAAACAAATTTCCATGTGTTCTTCTCTAAAGTTTCCACCACGTTATCTTGGGAAAGAAACATAACAAAATCCAGTCTTTTTCCTTGATCATTAAATAAAAAATACCACCCCATTTTATGAAAAGTATCTTTTTCCCAGGTACAGAGGACCTGCATTTCCTCCATTCCCGAGAGCTTTAGAGATGGAAAGACAAAGCATTTGTGATATATATGAGACTCCTGTTTCGACAAGAGATGAACAGGTCTTTTTCTCACACTCCTGGCTTTAGGCACATAAACCCCTTTTTTGGCTGAACTTAAAGTCAAAGTGAAACTGTGTCTAAATACAGTCAGCAGAATCTGCTGAGATTGATCTTAGTTCTTACCATACATGCTTCTAGATTTCCTTTCTAATATATCTCCACAAAATAGGTCTAACTTGTAATAAAAATAGGAATTGGGAAGCTAATAATTCTTTTCACACTATGGACATCAAGCTGCTTTTTTTCTGTTATGACTGCTATAACCCCTCAATAAAATGGTAAACTGCTTCTGACAGACTACATAATTATTTATGTAAGTTAAATTAAAGCAATTAGGTTTAGGTCTTTCAGTGACAAGGGTGAGATAATATTACCTTCCACAAAATATGTATCGAAAGATACATTTTTAAATCTTGTTCTTCAGCATTTCTCAATGTTTTAAAATGAAATTAAAATAATAGAATCACAGAATGGTTTGGGTTGGAAGGTACCTTTAAAAGTCACCTAGTCCAACCCCCCTGCAAGGAGCAGGAACATATTCCACTAGATCAGGTTGCTCAGAGCCCCATCCAACCTGACCTTGAATATTTCCAGGGATGGGGCATCTACAGACTCTCTGGGCAACGTATTGCAATATTTCTGTACCTTCACCATAAAAAATTTCTTCCTTATATCTAGTCTAAACCTACCCTCTTTTCTTTTAAAACCATTATCCCTTGTCCTATCACATCAGGCACTACTAAAAAGTCTGTCCCCATCTTTTTTATAAGCTTCCTTAAGTACTGAAAGGCTGCAGAAAGTTTGCCCTGAAGCCTTTTCTTCTGCAGGCTGAACAACTCCAACTCTCTCAGCCTGTCCTCATAGGAGAGGTGCCCCATCTCTGGTCATTTTTGTGGCCCTCATCTGGAACCACTCCAACAGGTCCATGTCTTTCCTGTGCTGAAGACTCCAGATCTGGATGTAGTATTCCAGGTGGGATCATACCAGAGCTGAGTAGAGGGGGAGAATCACCTCCCTCGACCTGCTGGCCACGCTCCTTTTATAATAATTACTTGCATGACATGGTTCTGAGAAAAACTGTAGGAGCTGAAGAGGGAGTAACCAATACAGAAATGCTTAAGGGCAAAACTAGGTGTAGAAATGTTTGAGGGCAAACTTACATGCTGCAACATAATTCAGTTCAGTCTCACATTAGATTAAATGAGCTTTGACTGAACATTATACTGAATGAATGTCTTGGCTTTTAGTACTGGAGTGACCATAGTGGGCAAAATATTCGGGATTTCTGCACTCTCATGTCTGTTATAGACTGGCACAGTATGGGTTAACAGATAGCATAGCCCTATGGTACTGAGCACCATCAGCTTCCTAACTCATTTCAGTGAGGTCTTAATTCAGTTGCCCAGTGATAATGATCAAGGATTAACATTTCCAGCTGTTGTAGCCTAGAGGACATGGCATCCCTCTACACAGTTTACAGTGGGTGAAGTCTCATTTTGCTGCCAAGGAGGAGATGTTTTGGAGAGGTGCCCATCTATTGTTCCCTTTCCAGGAGACAAGCACAGAAAATCTAGAGCCCAGGGATAGATTCAGGGTCTGCAGTCTAATGTGATTGATGTCTTATTTATTATGTTTATAAAAATTCATATTTCCATGGTAATAGGCAAAGCCAGAAAAAAATACTCGTCCTTTTATTTCCCAAACTTTTAACACTAAATTTTGAAGGCCACAGAATTTCAGAAGGAATATTGAATCTTGCTAAATCTGAAAATAGTGATAATTAGTATTTTTCCAACTATCTACCATGCTCGTCAGGAACATTGTTCTATCTGAAATGCAGATTACAACATTTAAACAATAGCTTGTCTAATTCCAAAAATGCATGTAGAATATGTTAACTATCTGGCAGAAACCCAGGCAAATCTCATGTGGATATCCTAAGTCCAATTATGAAATCACATTTCCTGCCAAAAATACCAATCCATGATGCAAGTCTTTTATTTACTAGCGAATTGATTTTTTTAGTTTCATTCTGAGATATAGAAAATAACTGTAAACCCTCCATACATCTATTTACCTGGTATTCAAATCAAAGTTAGATCTGAAAGCACAGCAGATTCAATTCCACTGGAGTTCACTTTGTTTCAAGTCTCTTAAGTGAAAGGGTATGGTGCCTGATTCACAAGTTAGGGAGATATAGGTCAATACATTTACAGCTCAGAGTAAAATAGAAAGTGTTTTGTAATGGCTATTGAAAACCTATAGAATGTGATGCACAATTAAAAGCAGAAAATACACACTGATAGATCTCCAGCTGATGTAAATAAATATTTCTCAGATGAAGTATACTGCATGCGCTAAGTTTTCTAGGTTTTGTTTTATTTTTAAATTGAGTTGTAAAGTGAATCCCTCCTCAAACATCCTCAAGTGTTTGAAAAAAACATCTCATTGTGTGATGGTCACCTCCATGAAACTCTCCTATGCTTTGAAGTTTACAAAAACTTGATGAGTATGCATGGATTATGATTGTACTGCCACACAGTACACAGTATGCTGGTATTGTGTAATAAAGCAGAATGTATGGATACTCGATGTAAATCATGTGGTAAAAGCAAGGAATAGTGAGGTGATAAAGGTTGCTGCCGGCAAAGTTATTCAGAATAATCAAATCTACAGTGAGCTGTGAAGAGCTGCAGAAAGCTTTCACATTACTGGAGAGACAGGGTGATAAAATTGCAAATGAAATTCAATGTTGATAAAAGCCAAGTGCTGAGGAAAAAATAACCTTAACTCTACATTTTCTAGTGGAACTCTACCTCTACTTCACTGATACCAGCTGTCATTTTTTCAGAGATTATCTAATTGATACATATTTAACTAAACTCTGAGCAATTGGTCTGTGCTTGTCTTTAGCTTTGAAAGATGTTGTTTTTCTTGCAGATCTGAATATCTTATGTGCCCAAGAGCTTTTTTTTTTTTTCAAACTATACCAGTTGTCTAATGAAAGATATTAGTTCTGATTACAGATCTCATCCCATTTAACCATATAAACATAATGAGCTCTTCTCATTGTGTCCCTTGAAGACCTCCTTGTTTTGTCTAGACCCAGTCAAGAGCCACAGATGAACATTAATGGTATGTACATGTTTGCATAAAATGTGGTTGTAAATCTGCATGTTTATATAAAATATCAAGTCTGATGTACTGGAAAGATTCACACACAGATCTATGAAATAGTTTCCCAGCTGAAAACACCATTTTACCCTCCATAAATTAAGAATTTAAGTGTTCTCCTGAGAGGTATAGATATTCTGGTGAAGGAGGACAGTTAATAGTGCAGCAAAAGGCACAACAAACTCTCTCTAGAATAAGCCACAACTAATGGGTGTTTCTGCAGGACACAAATTCACAATATATTGTTCCAGAACATCCCAAGAATAAAAATACACAGTGCCATGTCAGCTGCACAAGCCACTTGAAGGGCTGGTAATAAAGGGGCTGTCTATGGAAAAAAGCCTTACATGTGCCAGGAAAGCTAACCAGCCTCCAGCGTTATAGTGGGGAATATAATAGGGCCCACACAGTCCAGGAGAAACTTAAGACAACTGTAAATTTTATTTTACCACATTCAGGAAAGTGATGTTATAGCATCATTGTGAATAGTTCTCTGAAAGTGCCAGCGCAGTGCTCACCATCAGTCAGAAAGGCAAATAAAATATTATGAACTATTGGGAAAGGAGCAGAGGATAGAACAGAGAGCATCATTAGGCCACTATATAAATATCTGATGTGCCCATAGCTTGGAAACTACACACAGTTCCGCTTATCTCATCTTTGATGGCACTATTTAAGTACAGGTAAGGCTGTCCAGGATGATGAGGGATGTGAAACAGCTACCATTTGAGGAGCAATGAGAACTCACTACAGAAATGTCTGAGGAAGATAAGGGTGCACTGTAAACAAATCCATGGAGGACAGATTAAACATGGAAGTCTGGATGCAGTCTCCAACATGAGAAATCCTTAAATCACTAATTGCTGGAAGCAGGAAGGATCTTACTACACTCATTCATCTTGGTTCACTCCTTTCTAAAGCAGACACTGCAGGTGAGTGCTGGAAATGGGCTTCAAGACCTGGATTGCACCCTGACATAGTGCAGTTGAGTTTTTCCTGTGCTAGCATGGACCCATGCTGGTACATTTGGACACAGAGGAGAGAGACAGGTTTGCTCTCATTTATTGGGAGAGAGTTTGAACTCTAGAGTGCTGGAGGATGCCTGGATCTATTTCCAGGGTGCTCTAAAAAAAGAGATGTCTAAGCCAGAGAGCACTTGGTCAAAGATCATGTGCCTTTAGTGCATCAATCTGGTTGGCAAAGTCTTCTTTGTGGGTGAGTATAGCACAAGTTTTGGCTTTTCCAAATAGAAAAATCTGCCTCATGACCCTTGGACAAATGTTTGGTGCCTTGGTGGGAGATGTTACCACATTGCTGAAGTTAATTTCAGTAGCAGGACTCCAGAAGTGAAAATGGAGCAGATGAGCCCTAGCAAGAGACCTAGCCCAGCTGTTACAACCACTGCCCTAGGAGTGGCCCAAGAATAAAGAGGCACAAGAAAACCTGATCATTCCTAGGAAACAGGCAACTCTTGTTAGCTAATCAAAAGAAACATCACTTAGCAGACGTCTATTTCAATGTTTCTGAGAGGAAGCTATGTTTCTTCTTCACTTTAGCTCCAACAAAGTGTTAGTCTTCACCACAGTTATTATTAATGTAGGCTCTTTGTGCTTCCCAAAGAGTGTGGTGGTGGGGACAATGATTTATGTACACATTTCCTCCCACCTGGTGGACTAAAATAGTCTTATTATGCATCATTAACAGACAGCTCCTGGTACACAAGAATAATACCTGACCATAAAAAAGAAAGAAGGACACATTGTCTCGGAAATATTGACGCTGAATTTTACTGGTGGGTAACATAGATGAGCCACATGTAAGAGCAATAATATCGACAAAGGTCTGAACTCTGTGATTTACACTGTCCCACTGGAGGTGTTTGAAATGAAACACTAAAAATAAAACTACCAAAATGCAGCAGTAGTTAAAGCCTACAAATGTTGGAGGTTTATTGGTTGAACACCATAAAGACTTAATTCATAAAACTCCTGACACTCACAAAACAGTCAAACTATAATCTGTGAAATTATTTTACACATTTCTTGTTACATTTTTCCCAGGATGTTTGTGTTTTTCTCTTTGGTCTCTGAGGGGGAAGGGAAGGTAGATCACTCAAGTTATATGATATAGTTATGCTCTAAGTGTGGATGCAGGACTAACTTGCTCCCTACTCACACTTCGCTGCTGCAGTCTGACCTATATAAGGTGCAGACTGTGAATGCAAGCAGAGACTTAGTTTTGCTTTGTCTGCACACAGTGGTGTGCTCACCAGAACATTGAGACTTTAATGTATTATGCTTAGTCTATGTTAATTTATTTACAGAGGTCACATTTGCCTATGCTTAATCTCTCACACCCACTCGCACATATCCACACACATTCAGGAGGAAACTAAAATATTTTTCATTGTATTACCAGACAGCAGGAACAATCTCATGTCTTTCAGACAGAGCTAAGATTGAAAGGGATAGAGCTGCCCTTTGTTATGTCTACACAGATGTGCCTTCAAGCAAGCTCAAAGTCTGCCTTGGAATGCAACCAGCCACTTCAGGGTTGCATCCAAACCTTTGCTCTTTTCCCATTAGCTCCGGCCAACTGGTGGGCAATTCCTGCCATTGGCAGGGTCAGCCCTGAGGGACAGAGGCGTGAGTCACCAGCCCAGCCTGGCACAAGTCCTGCTGGTCCACGACCAACAGCACAGCTCCAGAGGGTGAACAAGTGGCTTCTGCACCAGCTTGCCCTAGACCACCCTCCAGGGCTCAAGGGGAGGTGGAACAGCTCCAGCCCTGGACTTGGAACTGAGTACTGCCCATGTGGCAGGAGGTGGTGTGTGTTTCACATCAGCTGCTCTGGCCAGTTCTCTGGGAGTGTAACGGCTCAAGAGCTCAAATTTTAGACTTTTCCAATTTGACACAGGTCATGCCAAGAGCTCTTGCAGAGCTCCATGGGAACTAAGCCATCCTGTCTTCTGCCCATGTTTCTTCCAAAATTAAATTCCCTTCAGATTTTGAAATAACATGAAATTACATCCTGGTCTGAACCTTCTGCAGTGAAACAACAGGAGAAAACTTTTGATGGGAACCATAGGCCCAGTGTTCTCAGGGCTAAACCTACGGTGCCTGGTCAGAGGCGTACCACTAAAGATTCACTTGCATAAAGTTTTTGCTCAAATTTAGAAAATTTAGGTAAATTGTGATTCTTTATCTGCTGATGTCAAGCAATTAAGAATTAAATATTATTGATTAAATGTGATCCATTATTACAGCTGTGCTAAGTATTAGTTCCAAAATAAGTATAGCAAAATGTCCTAAAAACTAACAGACAGTTAAGCATCTTGTTCCTACTCAGAAGACAATTTTTATTGTTTTCCCCTTCACATCTAACAAATGAGTGTATACCCTTTAAAACACTTTTTTTTTTTTTTTTGTCAAATTACCCCAAGTAATAAATTTACCTGGTTTTATCTTCAAAGAAGGACATCTTAAAAAATCTTATTTGAGAGATTTATCTACTATTGTTTTCTAAAAGAACAGGTAGTTACAACAGGGAGAAGGAAGAATGACCCACTGTAGGAGATGATCAGGTTCGAG
The DNA here is from genome assembly GCF_965140245.1 of Athene noctua. Taxonomy (NCBI): domain Eukaryota; kingdom Metazoa; phylum Chordata; class Aves; order Strigiformes; family Strigidae; genus Athene; species Athene noctua. The sequence goes on along the minus strand of NC_134039.1, from coordinate 37,672,467 downwards.
ACCATCTAAGGAACCTGAAAGCTCACAAGTCCATGGGACCTGACAAGATACATCATCCTGAGGATGAAGTGGCTAAGCCACTAACTATCATATTTGAGAAGTCATGGCAGTTGATGAAGTTCTCACTGCCTGGAAAAGAGGAAACATAACCCCCCTTTTTAAAAAAAGGAGAAAAGGAAAACCTGGGAAACTACAGGCCAGTCAGTCTCACCTCTGTGACCAGCAAAATCATGGAGCAGATCCTCCTGGAAAGGTGATTAGTGACAGCCAACATGGCTTCCCTAAGGGCAAATTGTGCCTGATGAATTTGGTGGCCTTCTACTATGGGGTTACAGAATTGGTAGATAAAGGAAGAGCAACTGACATCATCTACCTGAACTTGTGCAAAACATTTGACACTGTCCCACACTATATCCTTGTCTCTAAATTGGAGAGACATGGATTTGATGGATGGACCATTGAGTGGATAAGGAATTGGTTGGATGGTCACACTCAAGGGGTTACAGACAATGGCTCAGTGTCTGAGTGGAGATAATTAACAAGTGAAATTCCTCAGAGGTCCTTATTGGGACCGGTGCTATTCAACATCTTTGTTGGTGACACGGACAGTGGGATTGAGTGCACCCTCAGCAAGTCTGCCGACAACACCAAGCTGTGTGGTGCTGTTAACACTCTGGAGGGAAGGGATGGGCCATCCAGAGGGACCTGGACAGGCTTGAGAGACGGGCCTGTGCAAACCTCACGAAGTTCAACAAAGCCAAGTGCAAGGTCCTGCATGTGGGCTGAGGCATTCCCAAGCACAGATACAGGCTGGGCAATGAGTAGACAGAGAGCAACCCTGTGGAGAAGGACTTGGGGGTGTTGGTTGATAAAAAAGTGAATATGAGCTGGCAATGTGCACTCATAGCCCAGAAAGTCAACTGTATCCTGGGTTGCATCAAGTCAAGTATGACTAGCAGGTCAAAGACAGTTATTGTCTCTCTCTACTCCACTTTCATGAGATCCCCTGGAGTACTGTGTTCAGCTCTGGGTTCTGCAGAATAGGAAAGACATAGACCTGCTCAAACAGGTCCAGAGGATGGTCATGGAGATGATCAGAGGGCTGGAGCACCTCCCCTACGAGGACAGGCTGAGAGAGTTGGGGTTGTTCAACCTAGAGAAGAGAAGGCTCTGGGGAGACCTTATAGCAGCCTTCCAGTACTTAAAGGGGGCTTACAGGAATGGTGGGGAGGGACTCTTTATCAGGGGGTATAGGGATAGGACGAGGGGTAAGAGTTTTAAACTGAGAGTAGATTTGGATTAGATAGAAGGAAAACATTTTTTACTGTGAGGGTGGTGAGACATTGGAAAAGGTTACCCAGAGCAGCTGTGGCTGCCCCCTCCCTGGCAGTGTTCAAGGCCAGGTTGGACGGGGCTTTGAGCAACCTGGTCTACTGGAAGGTGTCCCTGCCCATGGCAGGGGGGTTGGACCTAGATTATCTTTAATGTTCCTTCCAACCCAAACCGTTCTATGTTTCTGTGATTCCGTGATTCTATTTCATTCCATCTCTGTTGTTATGGTGAAATTATTCTCTATGAATATGATTTGACTTCCGGTTGTATTCTTATCATAAGACTCATACTATTACAAGTTTTTTTCTGGAAAAGTATATATTTTAATTTTGAGCAGCATGGCAGTCTTCTTTTGCATCAACACCTTCTTAGATGTAGCCAGAAAAACAGAATAATCTCCTTCTCCAGATTAAAAAATAATTGCTGCCTTTTATACTTTTTGAGTGTTGCAACTTCCCCTCCCCAAATGTGCTACAGGACACACTGTGAGTTTTGAAAACTTTGATTCCAATATTTATAATGGAACAATGTTTAGAAAGAAAAACTCTCCAAAACAAATTGAGGGGGGCGGGGGTGGGGGGGTGGGGAGGGTGCTAAATCAAATACCTATGGAGATTCATGAGAACAACTATTGTAGAGTTCAACAGGCTTTGAGTCATGGGACACAGGCTACGGGTGCATGAATGAATAAACGGGGAAGTGACAAAATGCATTGAATAAATCTTTCTAGAGCAGGCTGAGGTTTGCTTTCAGATGTACCAGCCAGATGTAATACCACGGACGAGCCCTCAGGTTCTACTCACACCCAGAGTTTTAGGAGACACCACCCTCAGTTGTTATTAAATATACAGTCCCATGGAAGCAGCTTTTAAATGCAAGAAGCTGATTAAGAACTGGATTGTGACATTTAGCTACAGGCCTAAAACAGTGACTGTGCCCTTCTCAGGAGAGCTCCATAGAGATCGTGCCTGAGGTGGTGCAGTCCCTTTCTCATGGTTTCAAGCCCTGTAATGTGGATGAACTGGTAATCTTCCTGGTATCTGGCTGTGCTTCCCAGATGTCCAAATAAAATAGAATGCATTTTTTGCTTTTTCTTCATTTTTATTTGGATTTTAACACCCAAAGCGAGGATTTGAGGAATATGCACAGTATTAATTAATTTTGCCTGACACAGAGGACTTTCCCCAGGTGTGTGTGTTGAATACTACTACTTCTGTGTTGAATGCAATGGCAGGCAAGAGGAAGGAGTTTGTGTTTTCCGTTATCAGCTTCCTCCATCTTGGGCTAAAACCACAGGAGCTGACATAGAAATCCTTAGATGTGTCACTAGGAGAATGATGAGTCATTAAATCTGATGATTGTCCAATCAAATGAACCACTCGTGGAGACAGTACCTGCAATTGACTGAATCTTGGAGAGAAAGGGGGAGATAAGCAATAGGGTATTTGGGGGGAGACTATAATATTTTGATTAGACTAATTAGGAATCTCCTAAAAAGGAGACAAGCTTTCAGACTGCTCTTTTTAGAGAGCAAGTGAAAAGATATGGAAAAAATTACCAGATTGTATCAAGAAATTAAAAAAATAGTGTTCCAGAATATAACATATATGCTAGAGAGAGAATGTTTGTTTCATTACTGTCTTAATCATAAGGAATCAGAGACTGTTAGAAAACCAGGGGTAGAGAAAAGACAAAGGCTTTAGCATTTTGCTTCAAATTTATGTACAGGATCCTTGATAAAGTCTGTAGTCTGCTTCAACTGTAATGTTGGATCTCTGGATCCATCACAAGAGGGCTGTGGAAATGAGTGCTCCAAAGTTGAGAAGATTTTTGTGAGGAGGGTCAGATCTGTTTCTGGGAGCCAAAGGCAGGTGTCAGAGTAGGAAAAGGCCTAAAAGAACCATGCAAACAAGCAAAGGAAACTAGAGAACCTCAAACCTAAAGAAAAGCCAGAGAAAGGGACAGAGATGCAGCCTACTCAAGTCAAAACGACGTTTGAAGGTGCACAGGCCCCATGTGGTTGGAATCTCAACTCATTATTGTCCATCTGAGGATTTCTAGCTTTTGGTTCTAAATGAAGTCTTTGCAATACTGTTCTTGTTTCTGACTTGCTGTTCATGTAGATAAACAGTTATTTCTTGATCCCTATAATTAGTATAGCAAAGCACATGAATTTAGAGCAATGAGTCTATTAAACGCTTTATTTGACAGAGTTTATGAACCCAATCCAGCAGCACTTGGTGAGGACAATGAAACTCTTTCCCCTGACATGAATGGATAGCGGTTTAGGTCTGGTAAAGGTAACTATGCTTGCCAGGCTGTTGTGGGAAATAAGCATCGTCCTTTTATGAGAAGGAAGTATAATTATACCATACCAAGAAACCATGTCCCTCAGGTTTTCAACATTGTTCCCAATGAATGAAGCCCTATAATTACCTCCTCTACCGGTAAGAGCTTGCTAATATTGCATGGGTAAGACTCAGAGTTTAATATCTCTTCAAAAAAAGCAATAACAACAAAAAAAATCCCCAGTGAGCAGCCTGTGTCTTTGAAATGATGCTGTGTTCCTGACACTATTACCTTACATGCAAATATTTTTCTCTCATTTGCTGTATGTCTTTTTTTCTTGGTTTGCTCAGCTGGTAACATGAATATTTAGATGATCTAACACAAACTGCTCAGCTATCTCTATAGGCATGTCTCACCACAGCTTCTTAGGTAAAAGGATCAGAAGGGGATAAAAAACCCAAGGATTTATGCCTTAAGAGGCACATTGCTTCACCTGGGAAGACTGGGCAAAGGACCGAGAAACTTTCTTAGTGCTCAACCATGTCACCCTTCTGTCCAGTTGCTTTGAGCACTCACTATTTTCCCTCACTGTCTGAAACAAATGGTGTAGCAATTATGAATCCCTTTCAGAAGAGCTGCTATTGTGAATAAAGTAACGTTTGCACAAATACGTAAGATATAGAATACGGTTAATTATTGTATCCTTATTAGAAGCATATAGATGTTATGATTCTGGTCTTCTCTTCCCTTCATGGGTTCAAGAGTACTCAGCAAATGGTACTTTGGTGACATACATGCTTAATTTTCTGCTTTACCCTCACCTCAACACCATGAGTAAATTTCCCAGGTAGCGAGACACCTTTAGGAAGTTTGGCCAAGCTCAACTCATTCTGGTGAATTTTCTTGTTTTTACAAGCTAAGATTAGCTGTCATTTTATGAAGCAATCCAGAAAAAGACATAAATATGAGACGTCCTGTTAATTTTAACTATAGCAATCTTGAAATCTCCAGCTATTTTTCTCACTTGCTGACAGAGACATACTATGCATGTGCCTTCTAGTGCTACTAAATTGGACCCTCGAACATACTTTAGTAAAGTTGGCTAGGAAGACAGCTTTGTTGGTTTCCAAGTGAAAAGATCACAGTACCTGATGGCTCTTGGCTGTAGTAGCATCTTGACTTTCAGCATAAATCCTCCTCAGGGTGCAAGGAAAAAACTGCTTTTTCTTTCTCTCTTTTGTCTTCGTCAGTGAGATTTCAGTTTCCTGCAGCAGTAGGCTGAGCATGGTATGAAGGTGAAGGACACAAGGCTGGGACTAGGCATTGGGTTACCAGAAGAACCAGCAGGAGTGAGGTGGGGATCAGCAGATGTTTTGATGTCCACAACAATAACTGGACTGCAAGGGCAGTTACTCTGGAGCTACCCATCATAATCCTTTATTTGCAATTAGGAGTTGCAAAGGAGTGAGGATGCATGGCTGCAGTACAGCCAAACCCAAATCCTTCAAGTACAGGAAAAGGAGATGGTAACTGCTCTCAATGACTATGACCTTTGCCTGTTCTGTCCCTGGTTTGTCCCACATTCATCCAAGAAAGTGGATTAACACAACTGTGCAGCATTAGCCATTTAGTTCCTTCAGGAATAGTTCAGTAAAACACAAGCATTTATCAAAAGAGAAAACAAATGTTCTTATATATCATTATGTAGCAACTACAATAATTGTTATTGGTACCTCTAGGTTGTGATGAGAAGATAAAAATACCAAGAGGAATCTAGCAACCCTAAATTTTTAAAATAACTTGAATTGTATACAGGGTGAGGTCTAGAGTCAAATAATCACCAAAGTAAAATGCAGAATACCTGTTGATTGGGAGGACTGCCTGTTCTCTGGGGCAGGAATTTTGTGCAAAATTAAGTGTACAGCAATGATCGCCATAGGTACAATTTAATATTGCATTAAACATGAAACATTAAACATTAAATTACTAGAAATCCTAGCTGTCACTTTTTGACCTAACAGTGCTTGACCTTGTAACCTTAAAATTTTTAGAATTTCATTATGTTTCTCTATTACTGACCTGGAAAGGTCATGTGTTCTGGAAAAATTAATTGCAAAAGCATTACAAATTGTCAAGTCCTTTTTCAGAAAAATGTTTTTCATACTGTGGGACTTAAGGTAGATGCCCATTGCTTTCCATTGATCTGCACACACTGCAGTTTAAAAAGTTTTTAAAAGTCAGAAAATAGCTTGTAGAGACAATTTATCTTCCTCCTAGGTAAGTGTCCTGTCATAGATTTATTTTCCTCTGTTGGGTAGGTTTTCTCCTGTTTTCAAGGTTACTAACACCAACTCAATTTTCCACTTCAGTATTACTCTTTTAAAATATTGGCTGAACCGCAGTTTCAACAGCTAATCATATAGTGTCTTGTAAAATACCTTCATAGGTAGTGGGAGTTTATAAAAAAATCTGTGAAAACTCTACAAAGGAAGAGGCTTCCACACCAGAGGTTCTTTTCTTCCCATTGCTGGTAAACATATCTGGCAAACATAGACCTCATGAGAAAGATTTAAGAGAGTATGTTTGCTTTAGGAGAGAAGGTGGGATTTGTTTTTTCTCCTGTTCTCACAAAATTTCCTGTTAAGTTCATGGCTTAACAGTATTTTTAACACCTACACTATTAATTTCTAAATTTTATTTATTTCTTTAATTACAATATTTAAATGTTTTTAAAGATTTTATTCTTCTAAGGAATTGTTTCCACAGCGGATGTGACTGGCTCATGTAGCTCATGCTTCGGTAGTGACACTTCATGCTACTTACTTTTCACTTTTACAGCTTAAAAGTTAGCACAGAGTAAACGGGGAAGACTTCACAGAGTTTCTCCTTTGTAAGGGAGCCCATGTTCAGCTCAGACAATCCTAGTGAGGTGCACCTGCTTCACCACAGTCCTGAGGGAAAGTTGGACACCTAAATGGTCCTGTCCATTTGCTGTATGCCAAATTCTTTTCTCGGTCTCTATGTCTGAAACAATGGCGAGTCTCCAGGCGCTTCCCCTTGTTGAACATGTGAGGTGAGGAGTTGAGAGGAAGGGACCCACTTCTTAGTCTGTATTAGGAAATGCAATAGAAATAACAGAGTTCAGTGTGTCTCACCCATTTACTTGCAAGTTCTGATACTAGTTTTGTCTAAACTGTGTTTCTTTATTTGATCTTCCTTTCCTTACAAAAAAGCCTGTTATACAGAAGTCATAGCTCTTTGCCAGTAAAAAGATCATAAAAGCCCTTCCAAGTGTGTGAAAAGGAGGTGCTGGCAGCAATAGGAGGGGCAATGGTGGAGACAGACAAAATATAGGATTAAGACTTTTCTTACTGTAATTTATATCTATGATTTTACTGACATCACTGTGTTAGCAGTAGGGCAACACCATTCCTCTACCCATGGAACCAGCCTGGCTTTGACCAGGCTTCAGGTCCAGCAAGAAAATATTTTTAAAGATGACTAAACAGAATAAAACATATCCCACCATTCCTTGGGGCAAAATCAATGGTCCTGTGTCCCCATCGGTGGTGCTGGTGAGGGAAGCAAGTGGGGAAGGCTGACACCAGTGCCCCAGCAGTGGGACAGGAGGGTGATGAGGGCCAGTGCTGCCGAGGGCATGCCAGGCTGCAGCACGATGCTGAGGGGCATCCCTGCAGGGATCCTCCGCTCCTGTGGCCTCTTTGGGGTTGGGAACCCCAAAGTGTCTGTCAGTGACTGTGCCCTGATTCCTCAGCCTCCCCAGCAGGAATGGGTAATGGCATCCCTGTTAGATGGACAAAAGGCATAGCAAGCTTCCTCGTGTCACCTCCTTGCTCACTTCAGTGAACAGCATGCCTCAATGTTAACTGATCTTGGGCACAACTTTAAACTAATCAGACTGCCTTTACAATGAGGCACAAGTAAGCAAGTCCTAAAAAAAAATAAATCATTTTTAACCCTCTCTTCAGTCAAAACTCCTGCTTCCAGAGTTTTGCAAGATACTCATTTCTGGAAGGAAAAAAGGGTTTTAATGAAAGGGGTTTTTTTCCTAACCCCACCCTGAGAGGCAAGGTGTTACATTCTTGTAACGAAAATAGGTATTATTATCTATTGTCTAACCCACTTGAAAGGCTCTGGTGTATTTCCCCAGTGCAAAGGATTTATTGAAGACTGCAATAAGAAAACTTTGCAGTTTAAGCATTTTCACTCTTGGGACCTAAACTTCCATTTAGGTTTTTATTTGCTACAACCCTAAAGAACCTACAGTGTCTGTGCCTGAAGAAATGAGGCTTGAGAGGTGATTATAGTTTTATGTGGAATGAGAACTGTTATGAATCGGAAGACAGATGCTAAAAACTGAGTCAGATAAAGGTACCTACTTTGCACTTGCAAGATAGCACAACGCCTTCTGCTGTGTTGCAATCTTTTAATCTCTGTCAGCACATCTTGTACTACAAAATAAGTGTGGATCATGCATATGGATATATGGGAAATATTTATTTTAAGAAGACTACAAACTGCCATACATACATGTAAAATGTAATTAAAAAGTGCACCATAAAAGAACTACTTGAGGATTACAGAAGTTTAGCAGTATTGAACTGTCATATGCTAAAAATATCTTGCTATCTTGCTCTAGATGACTTTCTGAATTAATTGTGCAGACACAAAAACATATCCTAAATACTAGTAATGATACTTCTTTCCTTCTTCTTTTCTCTGAACCAGTTCCTGTAGATGTATTCAGACGTAGAATTTATCCATCTTGATGGCAGATATATTCAGCATCAGGTTTCAAATTCATCACAAGACCTAGACAAGGGTAAATTAAACACAGAGAAATTCTGGAAAAAGGCATGTGTTGTGCATAGATAATCCCAGGGGGTGAGGAGGGGCAAGGACAGTTGCAGGGAAGTCACTTCCTCTTTGGCTTCTTCAAATGTGCACTTAGTTGAGGGCCTGTCTCTGAGCCTGGGGAAACAGTCTGCAGGGTGGTGTGCTCAGGGGTGTTTCATGAGCACCGCTGTCAACTCAGCCCTCAGTGGTACAGAACCATGTGAGAGCCATGAGCTTACATGGGGCATTTGATGGCAGCAGGTTTCTGAAGTTGCCTATTCTGACTCCTGAGAGATGATGCGAGTGGTGAGGCATGGGATGGAAGGAGCTTCATTTGGCTACAAGAACATTGAGTAAACTTCCTGGGTGCAAAATTAGCTTATAAGAAGTAAATAGTATTTGGAGCTGAACTTGGCAAAAAATGTCACTAATATGGATGGGCTTCTCTGAGCTATACAGTAACATTTTATTATGGCTTTGATCAAGAGAGTTCCAAACAAGAGTTCTTTGTCTGCAAGACCAACTGTGGATACATTTTGGAAAAAAAAAAAAAAATTCAATGTAAGCACTGTTTGTGTTTGCACTAGTATCAGTCCAGAGCACTTTATTGAATGCTTGCCCTTCAGTTGCAAAAAAGTCTGGATTTTTACCAAGGTAGGTGTGCATTACAAATCAGCTCTTCATTACAAGTTTCAGAGCTAGTATAAGCATTCACATTTTCATCTACATCGCACTCTGGTGATACATGTGATTAAGGTGTCAATGCAGTAAAGCATTTGATTAATAGTGTTTTATTTTAAGCACTCAAATAGTTATCTGTGTTTAATAGGGATGCTCAGGAAGCATGAGAATAAATGCTTTGTTGGGTTGGCCTCTGTATTCCATAAGAAAAGTTTAAAAAAAATGCAAGAAGAGAACACAGAAATGTGGATATGAGGAATCCTTCTAGGGAAGGTTGAGCTCAAGCTAAGCCGTAGAAATTCATGTCACATGATAGCCTACACACTGACACATATTGCATAGCAGACAGATAGTATATGGATCCAATCAGAGATAGTACAGGGAAGAAAAAATACTAGCTGCTACTCAGATATCATTAGAAAGAAATAGCTCCAGTGGTATGACTCAATGAATTACCAGTCCCTGCATAAACTGAGTAAATAGTAGTGCTATGTGCAGATACAGGGGTGTAAAGGAATAGCAGCAGGGATGGAGGACGAGACTGGATTGTGTGCAGAGCACACTAGGAAAGTAATGTGAAAGCTACAAGGGACACAGAGTAGTAAGAATAGACCCAGCTGATGCTATTACCTAGAAGACAACTAGAACTGGACAATAGATCTTACGGGAACCAGGGGAACACCTCTGCTCTCTGGAGGTAGATGCTTTTTGTTATCCTCGCTTGCAGAATTATTTGCAGTCAAATGGACACGATTCATTAATTTTACAGTGTCTGTTCCTGCCAGCTTTCTCCTACTTGACATCAGCATGTTTTCACAAAGGTGGCTTTGCAGACCCACTTAGTTTTGGTCCTGATCCTTAAGGATTTTGGGGAGCTTCTCAGGAAGGTAAAGCTAAGAAGCTGAACGTGTTTCCAGAAGTGAGGTCTCCAGACATACTTTGCCATGTTTATATATCTGTCACACGCATGTTTCAGCCTTTGTCAGTTATACTGTATGCTCAGAACAGCAGTATCACTTCAGTTTTCGGAATACAAAGATTTGCAGTGTTTAACGTAGACCACCCACATAAGATCATGCCACATCTTTTCCTGTTGTAATGACAAATCAAACACTTCTAAACATTTTCAGAAAGGAGGAATTATTCTCATGAAATAGCGTAATACATAAAAATAAATACATTGAATAACTAATTGGCATTTTTCAGGATGTTTGTGGTTGTGACCTTTCAGCATGACCATGTACTGCTTTTGAGTCTCTCACTACACCCAAGATGCACAGATAATTACTCAGGTGCATGTGGTTTTGTGAGTATCTCTAGGATCTGATGCCTACCTTATCTGTTAGCTAAGGAGAGCTTTAAGAAAACAGCAAGATTGGCAGCATTACTCTGGTTAAACTAGATTATAACAATGCTTCTTTCCTACAGCAATGGTGATGCAGTTCTGGTGGCTGTTATTTAAGGCTGTGGTATTACTAATGGGGCACGGGAATACCCACCTGAAAGTTAGGCTGTAGCCCTGGGTATGTATTTCTCAGTGGGAACACTGTTGGGCTCCCACTGCCCAGGCCACTTGTGACTCTCTACAGCCACCTCTATTGTGTCAGCACAGCTGTTCACATAGATTTGCCATGAAGAGGGGATCAGGGTGAGAAATGGGTTTCTCCACATGACCAGACAAACACTGCCCTGGCACAATGGAGAGGAGGCGGCAGCCAGAGGGAGGAGAAAGAGCTGGAAAACTGAGAGCAAGGATTTCTTTAAAAGCTCTGTCTGGCCATAGTCTGACCTGCCAGAAAAGATTTAGGGCATACTCCTGCTGTCACTGAATGAAAAAGCCTTAAAACTTGGTTCAGTGCTAAGTAAAAACAAATAAATTTAGCAAATTTAGTGCATTCCAGATCATATTGTCTGAACAGATGAACCTTTTCAGTAACTTGAGAAATTGTCTTTTTAAAGGCAAAAAGACAATGCAGTGTATGAAAGAAAGATATTCATGTCACAGCTGTTGTGTTTTCTAGTGTTATTACTTTTTCTCTAAGGCTGTCATTGGCTACTTTTGGTGTGAAATTAAAGAGGCTTGTAAACAGCTGCTGATACATGCAATATGCTACATGCAGCAGGAATGCACATCATGAGTCATCCACACCTTGTTTTGTCATGTTGGTATTTCCCTCAGACTGTGCCCAAACTATATTTTTTTAAAATGCTGCCCCCCCAAAAAAAACCCCTATTTTTCAATAATAAAAATACTGAAAATGTCAAGTGTTTGCTCAGGCTCTGATCCATCACAATACTAAAACCTTTTTTAAAGCCAACTGCATCCCAAACAGCCTGTTCCTCTTAGTAATATAGACTTTGTAATGGAAATTCTAGCAGAGCTGTGACTATTACTAATGCACTTAATACATTAGGAGCTCAATTTTGAATGCCTTGAGCACTTAGTCCCCCTGCTAAAGTGGATCAGAGCTATGGTGGTGTAGTGTAACAGTGGCAGTCCTGTAGTCTTTGTGACCTTTTGTGAGCATCTGAAAGAGATTGTATTTAATGATTTTAAAATGTCAAGGCCCATTTCAGGCAAAAGGATAGAAATCAAATGGGTTTTTGGACTGTGTAAGCTTTTGAAATGAGGCCATAGACATCCTCAGACATAAGACACTGGACTGAAATATCATGGAGGCTGAATACATTATATTTCAGAATCAGGTCTCAGAGACAATAATTTCAAAATCCAGGCCTGCAGAATACTAATGTTACAGCACATGCCTGCCATAATTTGCTTTTTAGTTCATTCTGAATTACCTCAGCACAACCAAGTAATTCATCAGTGCATAAAGCATGCAGAGACTGGAAGTGTGAATTATGCATGAAGGATTATTTTCCTCTGATGTTCTGCTGGATGTGTATGTTTGTGCAGTGTACACTGGAAAGCTGCACTAACAGCCCATGATGGCTGGGTGTTGCTTTGTGGAATATATGGGGTCTTGTGTTGTTTGAAAGCATAGTCAACTATGATGCTAGTAAGAAAACTGCATCAACAGTGTAAATAAATGATGGCTTTAAAATATGAACTACCATAAATAAATTATCTCTGCTTCCTCACATTCTGCCTCTGTAGAAAGATAGTTAACCAACTGTGTTATTCACTATACATAGACAACCTGACCAGACAAGGTTGTTTATTTCACTGACATGGACAGATCCAAAGAGTGCAAACTTGTCATGTATCCAGTAATAAAATATGTGTTGATGACACAATTTGTCTGGCTGGCTCTGGCATGTCTTAGGTTTGAATGAAGCTTTCTTGGGATTTAAAACAAAGATGCAGAATTAGACTTTTGAAGAAGGAATCCATCATCGTAATTAAAAACAATACTGAGAAGTAATTTCTAATGCATTATACAATAATCACGTCATAACGTGTGTTAAGATGAAGCTAAAGCTTATATAATGGATATATTGCATGTATTGTTTGATGTGAGTGCTTATTAACTTTTCAAGAACACTAGTAATGAAAGCAATAGGAAATACAGGAAATGTAGAATTAACATGTTACTTCTTTAACAAGTTAGCTTGACCATCCTAAATTGTAGAGCTGGCTGAATAATAGAGCTATTGTAGAAACATCTTAGAAGTTCGCAATTATTTTTATTTTATAAACTCTTTAGGAAATTATAGTTTTCATTATTTTAAAACTATATGAAGAGACTACTTGATTTAGCAGATTTCTGGCTTTTGTAGCTTTGTCTTGCATTTTTCCTTTTTCACTTCCACCCTGGAAAGAAAGATGATTCACACAAAGAAGGAAAAGACAGCAAATAGATTTTTCTATATTTGGCTGATAACTGCATTTAGAAATGCAAGAAGGTAATTTCAGATTAAAACATCCTTTTTCAAAAAAGCCTTAACATACTTTATGCAATACTGACTTTTTGATTGCATCTTGTAAGCAAAAAATTCTGTTAGCCTTTCCTGTCATATTTTAAGTCATTATTTTTACCTAAGAATTAGTGATGCCAATTTTAAGGGTAAAACATCTGTGTAAATTTTAAAGAGTGAAAAATGTTTCAATTTTAGCAGTAAACAAGTTGTGGCTTTAACCATTCATCTGCTATTTTCATTCACTTAGTCTGTTTAAAAGCAAGTGGTCTATTCTTTATTAAAAACAGTATTGATAGCTATGTCTTTAATTTGTTGTGTAGTTTGCTCCCAAAATTTTAGTACCAGATATTTGTTGAGGAAAAAATATACAGACTCCCAAATTATACGGTGCTGGGACCACTGCCAAAGGTAGAATTAATTCATGAGGGAAAACACGAGAGATGCTGGGAAAAAGCAAGAACAGAAACCAGCAGCCCTTCCCAGACCTGCAAAGTGCAGAAAAAACCCATCCATGGGATGTGTACCAGTCCATGATGACAACTACCAGAAATAACTCATTGCTCACATGCTACTCTCAGGAACACAACCCTGTGTTTGAAAAACAGCCATTTCCCAAAAGCTCTGGTGCACTCACTAGCTGCAGGAATCACTGCTGGATGGTCATCTTGCCCATGAAGGTCACTCCAGACTAAGATAAACATCTCAGCATTATAGTGACAAGGCAGATTGTCCTATACTGCTGCCACTTTCAACAGGCAGGAAAGGGATTGCAGTGAGAAAAGGGGACATAGAGATTATCTCCCACAAATTGCTGATCGTGGTGGTGACTTCCTAAATGGGGACCAGAGATAGAGACTATTGCACTGCTTTCACCATCACCACAAAATAACTGCCAAGCAGATTAACAAGCACCAGACTCTTGCTTATTTATAGTTATTTAAGGCAAAGTAACTCCCATCATTTATCATAGCCTTTTCTGGCAGGTTAAGCTACAGGCCCTGGGGTAGGATTTGTTTCACCTGCTTTTAGCTACCTGGAAGTCATGAGGCTAGTGTGAGCTAACTGCCTAGCTTCCAGCCTATAGTCAATGAACAGATACGGGCATATCTAGAGACTGCTTATATTAAAAATCTGTGACCAGCTGGAGGTATCCTTCTCAGCTTAGACCTAATGTCTCAAGTTTACATTCCTATAGATAGGCTGGCTAAATCCTCAATCCAGCCTGGGTTTTAAAAACAAACAAACAAACCCCAGCATAAAACCAGGCAAAAATCCCCAGCTAATTGTCAGTCCTTGCAAAAATCTGTTGTATCATCTTTGTTTCCTGGGCTATTATGTTCTATGAAAATTTCTAGGAATCATTCTGTGATGTAAAAGTTAATAAATACTTTTAAAAAGAGGTATGGCAGAAATAATTTTTTGAATCCCACACTGCTCAGCTGGGCTCTGAATGGTGTTGGCTTTTCTCCAACAGGTTCTCTAGCAAGGACTGATATTAGACATGACTGCCCCACTGCAAAGGAGTCAAGTAGCCTCCTCTTTACCCCTGCAGTTGAGGAGAGAGCTATCATTTGGCTGCAAACACAGAGAAGGATGCTGCTTCTGATGCTGAAAAGGATTTGTGACGTATGTTGGCAAGATGAAATTCTGCTCTAATTCCCCTATGCTCTACTTAGGCCTATGAGTGAAGCCTGTGGTTGCTTTTCCTAAAGGGATGGTGTGAGCCGCTGTACATTGTGTTCACGTCTGATCTCCATGTTCATAATATTTCTATCAGCTGCCACTGGAGTGCACAAGTCCCCAACGCTCATGACCCTCAGCACACCAGCCCCTCCATCATTTAAATTCAGAGGTGGTAACAGTATTGCAAAAAATCAATAGGTTTTAATAAGCATTTCCTGAGGTTTATTAAGTATCAAACAGAACTGAGACATCCACTTATTGTTTATTTCTGCTGTCAATATTGCTTGCTTTTTTTTCTTAATTAAACTAAGGCAGATGTGAGTTAGTCACTGGCAGACTTCTCATTAAAACAATGTTCACTGCCTCTTTTGTGCATTGTATAGCAAGGCTGAGATAAACACTTCACATTGTGTCGCCCATCAGTTGCTGCCGTTGTTTCTAATGAAATACTAATGCTTTGATAATGCAGTTGTAAGTCCAATTTACCTCTTAGGTTTCGACGTTATTCAGTGAATAAAATAGCATTCTGAGAAACCAGTTCCACTGAGGCATGACAATTTACTCCAGCTGAAGATCTGCACCCCCTACTCTTGAGGTAGACTTGGACTAGAAAAAGGAGCTGTCTGGCTAATACAAGCATACTCTGTAGTCTTTGTCAAAACAGTTTTTATTCTCATCCGATGCAAACCTCAGGCATTATTACAGGGTTTCATGGAACAGATGTTCCTGAATTTGCATAATGACAGACAGACTGCCTTTTCTTTATGAAAGGTCACTGAAAACCAGTGCTACTGTTCAGACAGTCCTGCCTTCGTTAAGCAATTTCAGGACAAAACTGCTTTGTCTTCACTTACTGTTTTCATGACCACTACTTTACATAATTTAATCGGACAAAATTGAGGCCAAATCATTGTCACACCACATGGCTGTTTATCTTCCCCTAATTCCTAAACATTGGGCATTCTTGTATGATTGTTCAAATAGCAGGGTCAAATCCTCAGCTGCTGTAAGACAGAGTAACTCCAGTGACACTGGTGAATCTCCCCTGGTTGCTGCTGGCTAAGAAAACCAACCCTTCAAGAGAACATCCCAAAACTAGGTCTTTGGCCTCAGTTTAAATTCAATTCTTGATTTACTAGGTGGATTTTTTTCACACCAACAAAATTAAAGAGATATGAAGTTTCTAAACAGAAACACTATTTCTCATAAAGTTGGTTTAACAGCATGTACCCCCTGCTGAAAAGCTGTTCTTTTCATTGTGATTTGTATGGGCACATCAAATAGCTGATGGGGAAAGTTTTAAATCTTCTACACTTAATGTCTCAATGAAAGAAATTCCATCATGGAGATCTCCAAAGAGAAGTGCATGTTTGCCATCAAGGCAAAAACTGAACTTTTCATTCAAGCCAGCATTCAGCTGGAGCATTATTGAGAAAGCTGATAGACAGCAAGAGTCTTCATAGAAGGGCTCTGGGAGGGGCAAAACCAAGATAAATGAGCCGCACCACACTATGCAGTACTATCAAGTCATGCTGAGAATGCGAGACAGGGGAGGCAAACCCTGTGCCTAAGTAGGATGTGGAAATAAACACAGTTTCAGGCGATGTAATCCCTCAAATGACCAAATAGTGGAAGGTGAACCACAAAGTTGATTTTTTTTTTCTAGTGTCAATTTTCAATGAGATATTTAGTTTTCCACTATGTTTTCTTTTTCCTTGAACTGCACACTTGCTTTTGCTGTTATACTACCCAGAAGTAGATGATGATGTTAAAAATTCTCTCTTAGCTGTATTTCATGTTAATTTAATACAACTGAAAGAACTAATGGCTGGCTTCCACACATGCAACTGCACATGAACACAGACCAAAGCACATGCTATCAGAAGCACGCCTCATGAGAGAAGAGAATAAGAAAAAAGGAGATTTGGTCACATTTTGTTTTAAGCAGAAGAATGGGAAGTTACTGAGAAAGAGGGCAGATCTGGACAGGCTATCCCACCCTCCTTTGCTTGACAATCCCACTAGGCTGAGATGATGTTTTGCCAATTATTAGGCCTAGCATAAAGGACACAGCCAGCATAAAGATGAACCAATAACCAAGTTGTATTTGATACAAAAGGGTCAGTACATGGGTGAGCGCTGGGGGTACAAACAAGTCAGTCAGATTATACATAATCAACATCAATCCCACTGACCCCAACAATGACACCACACAACCAGCAGTGGGTGGAATAAATGGTGACATGCAGTCTTCCATAGAAGGGACAGGAGACAACCAAATCAACAAACCAAACACATAAGACCAAGGAAGCCACATACTGAATCTCTACACAGCCCACATTTACAAAAGCCAGACCTGGCTGGAGCCCAGTCCCAGGGAGGCAGGAGGTCCTTCCCCAACAGGGAACTCTGCAAAGGGCATCCACCTCACAGACAGACACTGCCCCTGCCTGCAAGTGGTCCCAGCTTTTATCCCCAAGTGGGACACCTGACCTTTGTTTACTCGATGCAGACACCTGGGGCTCATTTACCCAATGGCTCTCCCTGCAAGGCTGCTGCACCCTGGAGGGAAGCCTGAAGGCAAACTCACCCCCCCTTTGTGAAGGGCTGTGGGAATCACCCATATGTCAACCTTAATTTGGGGCTTGGGGTTGAAACCCCAGCATTTCAGATGAGAGGACTGGTACCCCTGCAAGCTGGAGTGGACGCTGTTCCTCAGAGTGCATAAATACAAACCAGCTTCTTTTGGTTTTGTTTTCATTGAAGACACAGTCCCAGTGGGCCATGAGGAGCCTCGACTCTGCTTCTTTCACATCAGCCACCATAGTTCTGGTGATCCCAGCTGGCACAACTAGGGACAATTTGGGGAAGGCAGCTGGGTCACCTTATGCATGTGAGGAGAGAGGACACACAGCTCCCTTCCAAGTGTAACTCTGGAGAGGAGGAAGTTTAAATAACTTGTCTGGTTTTTTTCACGGTGAATGGTAAAAACTGTCACACAATTGTGCATCAGTCAGAAGACTTGAAAACCATGTTCTTTGCTCAAAGAGCGTGTTTCCTATTTTAACATCCCCTCTGGTAGCTCTTTACTTCTCAGACTTGTAAAGTTCACACCAGTAAGGTTCAGACTGAAGCTCTCTTATCTGAATTATGCTTTCCTCACTCTTCCCCAGCCATTCTTTTCTCCTTACTATCCACCTCTATTCTAACAAGGTTTCAACCAACCTTCTAATTCAGTTCCAAGCATGGATAATGAATGATGCTGAAGTCTAAAGCTCTGCTTGGTTTAGGTCTAAATTCCATAAAAGGTCCCCCTTTCCCCCAACTTCATATCCTGATATTGGAGTTAGGTGACTTATATACAACTCTGTGCAGCAAGGCGATGCTGGTAAAGTGTTTTCTTAAACCAACATGTAAGATTTGCTCCTGTTCCTGTCCAGTGTGCTAGAATTTGTTAACCTTCGCGGAAAGTCATAAAGCTACTTAGAGATAAAGAACTCCAGATAATAAGTGAACTACTAGTGATAGAAACAAACTTCCATAGCCTTTTATCTTCAAAAGTCCATGTGAATGGAGCACAGCCGTCTTAGCTGAACACTGACAGATGGCAAATGGAGTGATCCTGACCTTAACATTGGGAAGTGTGATGGTCAACCACAGACACCCTGCAGCAGTGGGGCTAGCATCTGGGCAAAACCAAAGGAGGGGTGAAGAAGAGTGGAGGAGGACAGGAGATGTAAAGGAGCAGATTTGAAGTCCAGCATCTCACAGACAATGTCCTTGTCTCTACTAGAAGCACTTCAGGAGTGATGACTTCTTTTGTCCATGTTCTCTGCACAAATTGCCATTTGTTGGCTTGGGAAAAGGTCAGCAGCAGCTAGTCAACCCATAGAAAATAATAAAATAAATTACTTACACTTGGGTTTTGAAAAAGAGGGGTGAAGACATATCTGTTTACAAGAAAATTACCAAAGTTCCTTAATTCATGCAATATCTATCTTGCTTAAAAATATATAAATGCACTTTAAGACAAACAACTTTGTACTCACTTAGCAGAACTTTAATATGGGATGCTATATAAAACTGTTCTACAGTATCAGAGTCATTTCAGGATAATTTACATGGTTCATAAATGTTTGACTGTTTTTTCCTTAAAGCAAGTACAGGTTGCACTTGTTCTTCAAGTACAAGTTGAATTTGTTTGAGCCACTAATAAAGTAGATTCCAATAATAGATCATTGATTTACATGATAACATAGGAGGTGGTAAACTTCAGGATTTTCTGGTTTCTGATTTAAAAGGCTGATATAGTAGATGAGAAACTGAATTTAACTTCAAAGTTTTAGATTAAATTATCATTGCCTATTAGACTATGAGCTAGTTTGCCTCCAGTACCTGTTTCCTGATTTTTTCTTTTCTATTAAAAGGCTCTTACAAAGTAGAAGATAGAAAGCCTGTGACTACCAATCGTCCTCACAGATAAAACATTTCATTACTCCATGTTTGCAAGTACCATCTTCTAGAAGGCGAGATAATATTGTTGGAAAAAAGACATGTTTCAAGATTTGGCTTGTCTGGATTTATTTCTTTAAAACTGTATCAGTTAACCTAGCAGTAAATATTATACATGCTTATAAACTTTGTCTTGCTTATACTCTGAAATCCTCATGTTTCCTGTAATGAAACAGACATCTCATTTCAGAAATAAAACAATGATGGGAATAAATCCTTTTTAATGGTTAATCCTGATGAACGAAAGAAGATATTCATCTATTTTAGTGAACTCATTCACATTTACCACTAATGAATAAGTTTTCTCAAAACATAAGCACAATCCTGTAATTAAGTAATGTATTTCCAGCATGTGAAAAATTGCCATTCTCTGTTGTGTGAAAGCTGAAAGATATAATACACCTAAATAAAATATTCATCTTTACTATGATTGTAATTTTCTTTTGCTACTGTTTTTTAAAAATGCCAAATATATACGAGTTATGTCAGCATTTGACAACTGAGGAGGCAAAAAGCCAACTCCAGACAACTATGCCATAAGAAAACTGTGCTCATATTATCCTGCTGAATTTTTTCCTAACCAGAGAAATTCAGTATTTTTCCCAGGAGTCAGCATCCATTCTGTTGTTCCCATAATATTTGTCTCTGCCTTCTTTTGATGCCTGAAATTTGGCTCTATGCTATTTTTTAGGCTGGAGACGTTCACTTATGAGTGCCAGAAAAATTCTGAAGAATTTAAAAACTGCGATGTCCACTGGCAGAAGAAAATGAAACTGAAAACAATTATTTACATATTCACCATGTGACAGACAATCTCACAAGTTCAGTCCCTGTAAGGAGAATATTAATTTAATTTTCCAGGCTATAAGTTTGCAGGATATCGTCTGACTTTAGGCTCCTATTTCAACTAATGAACCTGTGCCTGTTCTCCATGATGCTGATGTCTCTTTGAAATCAAGCCCCTGTAAAATTGCTTAAATATGAATTTCAGAAATTAGATTTCAGACACACATGTGAAATGTCTTAGAATTTGCTCATAATACACATTAAGATCTAACTTTTAAGTGTCTTCTACAGTTACTATAAATGAGAATTACTATTTAAAATGTAATCAAAAAAAAAAAAATCGGTTCATCATCTCTCTAAAACTGACTAGCTGCACTGGAATAGGAATGGTATGTGAATGTAGCTGAAGCAAGGCCTTTTGCCAGTAGCTGTGGGGGCTGGGCAAGATAGATGAAGATTTGGCATAACCTGAACTTTGTCACTGATCTCTTGTTGAGATTTGGAGGAGAGGAAGCTATACGACAAGTTTGCCTGCTTTCTCATTTTGATAACAATGACAGCAGGTATTCAGCCAGGAAATAAAGATGTCATGTCTTAGTACTAAAGTCAGAGGGGTATAAAAATCTTTTCGTATCATGGTGAAAGGAGAGGGAAAGAGGGGGAGATTCTACTGGAAATGCCATGCCACCTGACTAAGATGAGATGCTTTGCTGGAATAGGTAAACAGAGCAATATTGGGGTGGGGGCAGTCCTTGTGATTGGGAATAAATAGTGAAATGATGTTAACATAAAGGTAAGAGAATTCTAGCAAAAACTAGGTCTAACTAAAAGCACTTGATGAAGAAACTCATGAACAGGATGCTAGGACTGGAATGTTTCATGTCAGAGCATTTTAAATGAAAAAACAGAATAATGCAAATATTCCCTTTCCAAGACCATGACTGTGTTTTTTCAGGCACTTGAAAAAAAAGATGCAAAAAATATTTGGGGCTTTAGGCACATTCCCAAAACTTGTAACATAAAAAATTAAAACATCATTTCTAGCATGCATACTTAAAATGATGCATATAGCAAGATTAAATACTTAAAATGATGCATATAGCAAGAAACTTTTGTCATATAATTTGATATTTGTATAAAAAGTCATTTTAAGATTTGGTTGATAGTAGAAACATTACGAAAATTAAAAACTCCTGTACCCTAAGTATTTCAAATTCAGAAATAAGAGTGTCTGGAAACTTTATGGTTTATTTCAGTAAAGAAAAAAATGTTCTTGAATAAACAAAAATGTCAAATAACTTCCCATATAAAATTAAGCTTAACTGAGCCTGAATATATATATATAAATCAATCAATCATATATAGAGCAAAATCAGCCTATAACAGCCCTAGTACTCAGTGTAGGAAGGTTCATTCTATAAAGGTAAGGCTGTCTGCTAATTTTGTATTCAGTTCACAAGTAATTTAAAATCTAAAACTGGCACCACAAATAAAATTGTAAGTATGTGCTTCATCTGCAAAAGAGCCTTCCTGAGGATACTCAGGTCACTTAAACAGAAAGAGATGTCCAAACAGCAGGGTTTCTTCTTCTCTGAAGAAACCTAGATTGTGACAAATCAAAGCAAAAATTCTTTCATTCTCACCTCCTTCACATTTCACCTGTACACAGACATATTTCTAATACATGTCCATAAACCCTCACCTGAAAGCTGTTATTAACTTGAAGGATGTTTAAATATATTGATCAGGAAGCTCTTCTGACTTTAAATACTTTTTTGTCCAGTCCCTGCTCAATGGCAAAACAGCACATAAGGAATACAGAATCACAACTAACAATGCTGAGAATGGCCATCATGTCACATTTTGTCCCCTTTCTGCTTCCCTGTAACTGTTTCAGCTGCTCTCCTTGGGGGCTGAGATTTCCTGATTGTTTACTGCCTGAAGGTTAATATTTGTTGACTTGTCCTAAAATTTGAATACAGGTCTGTTAGCTGAAATGGTTTTGAAGAAAAATATCTGCTGTCTCTGTACCTTAAAACAAATTTTTAAAATCAAAACAAAACAAACAACCCACAACCAAAAATCAACAAGAAAATGAAAAAGGGCTCACCCATATCTTGCTGGCATACAGCTCAAAATAGAGAAGTGAAAAATGTTAACACGAGAGCTGAGCAAACTAAAGAGTGTACATCTTCTGCTGAACCCTGGGGCAGAATTGTGCATGTAGAGGAAGGTACTGTGTCACTTGCTAACATAGCTTTGAATTATTAAACACACTGCCTATCTGGGTGCATCTTGAGCCTGTAGTTAGTATGGAAGGGAAATACCAAGATATATCCCCTTAGCCTTTTTCAAAACTGAAAACAGTAGAGGAAAGAGTTTGCATTAATAGCAAGCACCCACCATGGCAGCATAACAAATGATTGCTCTCTGTGTGTAAAATGAAAGAACATTTGATGTGCAAGATTGGTTTTCACTGTTGTTAAGCATTCTTTGGGTTAGATATGCTCTCCTGACCCAGAGTGCATTAATGAATTTTCCAGTTCCTGATGTGTATGCATAGCTAAGTCGAGAACTTCTTGCTCTTATGGTTGTTTCAGCACACCAGCAGAATCCAGGTAAATGTCAAATATATTTAACAACTTGTAGCTGGCTCACTGCAGGTCTGAGCATGAAGTCCCCATCACAGGACTAATCTGGTTTTGCACTAAGAGCCTGCAATCAGTAATTTGCAGAAGGAGGTCTAATGTTATGCTGATTGGGAGAGGTAGGGTGAAATCATTGTATCCTTGTGATAAGAACATGAATCTTTAATTGATAACATGATCCCACGTAATTCCTTTTACTGTTATCTGAATATGAAGAAAGAATGAGAATAGAGTGATAGAAATAATCCCTTTTGGGTTTTGTTGTGGTCCTTTGCACCTATAGCCTGTTCGCTTTTGAGCAAAGCCTGCTGCTCTGGCTGTCTCAGCCCTAGGTCTAGCTCTGGCAGCGACACTGACTTTTCCTGTTTTTTCCATTAGGTTTCTCATTTTTCATCCAACCTGGTTATACAGGCTTTTAGGCAACTATTTTGTTTCATGTCATGTCATCATGTTGTCCTTTAAAGATGGATAGAGAGATTTCTTTGTATCACACTTCATAAAATGTGAGATGATGTTCCATATACAAAAGTATTACAATTTTCTTTTAAAAGAAGAAAATTAATAGCAAGATTACTAGACAAAGGTACAAAAATGCATCAGATAAGTGTTTTTAAATATTACTCATGTTGTTATTGATCAGTTGGAGTTTGACATATTAAATAGCAAAACTAAAATGTCTGTTCATGTCTTAGTGTTAACCATTGTCATTTATCAAAACAAAACTAAAAAGTCTCACTAAAAAAATGGGTCAGTGATTATTCTATAGCTATATCAAGAGGTCTGCAACATAACTAATTTAAATGCTGGTAAGGCAAGTGTTTTCAAGAAATTTTTTTGTTTCATAAAAATATACAGAGTCATTACAGCCATTTTGTTAAGTGAAAAAGGTAATGTTCTGCAAGTTATTGCTGTATTATTGCTACTCTGAAAAAAACATGCAAACAAGCAGCACTCTGTTCCTGGGCAGTATATTCTACTCCATATATGCCAGAATTGCACATGTGTATGTCTGTATAGACAGACGTACACACTGGGTTTGCAGTCATGACTGTGAATTGAGTAATTCTTCTGGAGTGACAGCAGCAAAACAGATGATTATCTGTTAACACAGAGCCAGAAGGTCTGCAACTACATTCTTCAGTTATACCAAGTTTTTGTTCTTTGATACCATGTTCCTCAAAAATAAAATGATTGAAAAATGGCCAGAAGCTCAAAGATCAAACATTGAACAGGAAAAGGCAAAAACAAAAAGCAGAACTAAAAAGAGTGCAAGGGATGACATACTCAAACATGCACAAGTGCAAGTAATCCTTACATTAATTTATGGAACAAGATGCTATAGGTATTGTGTTCATTATGGTACACCCTCTGAGACCCCTCTCACTGTGTATAGCTAGTCACCTTCAGTCCTTCTGGATTCAGACTTACAGTTGCACAGAAAGGAGCAATATAACTAACACAAAGGGTCACAACTTTCTTGTGACTAGTCATGTAAGACAAGTGCCACAAAAGTCCAAAGAATTTAAGTCTAGGATCAAATTTGAAGTTCTCAAAGCCTTTATTAAGTTGCTGCCAGTCCTTACAGCACTTAAATACCCACATCTCTGAAGTCTGCACCACTAACAGGCTTTGTAAGTATCTCTACTTCTATTACTTTGGGTTCTGTACATAAGAAGTACGAAGTCCCGACAAAGCTCGGTTGTTTAACCATCTGAGTTGATAGATGTATTTTTTCCTCCTTTTAATCCTCAAATAATGGCTCATGCTATTCATACCCTTAAGTCAAAATCCCAAGAGGATATAGGCATCCTTAAAAAAATGTAAAATAAATTTAAGATTTGTCCCTGTCCTCAGAATTTCTTACTCACACAGTCTGCCTTGTTGGCATTGTGGATTTCTCCCTGAGACACTTGAGCTTTTCTAGGGACAAGTTAGATTCTATTTGAGGGTTGAGTGCCTTGAGGCCTCAAGGCCACTCTTAGGCAAGAGTGGTACAGAATAAATGCTTAATTCCCTGAGAGAAGCAGGGATGGACATAAATAAAACAGATCTTATATCAATGGGGAGAAAAAAATAGACATGAAACTTATGAAAATGCACAAAGTCAGTGCCAGGGTCCAGGCAAGAATCCAGAGGGTTTTGGAGTTCAGGTCGCATTCAGGTGGTGCAGTTACATCTCTTGGTGGCCACTATTCAAACAAGGCAGTTGGCTGAAGAAACGTGTTACTACAGAAAACAAAAAATAACCAAGAGGAAACCCCAATTCCATGGAATTACAATATGGCTTTGGTTCAACTCTCAAAAACTACTCAATCGATGACACCACTTCTGAAGAGCATAAGGATCAGTGCTGGAAACCTAATCATTAAGAAATCATCATATTGTGCTTTTACAGGACTAGCAGATAGCCTTTGTAATCTGTATCTTCAAAATCAGTATGAGTAAGATGTTTAGTTAATGAAAGCTGAAGCGAGTTTGGTCTTGGTATTTTTTATCTTCCCAAAAATCTGGCTATCAAATAGTAATGAGCTCTTTTGACATTGGAAACAATCTTTATGCTCTGAGCTAGATCTTGATGATATTAGTATTGCTCTACTGGCTAACTGCAGCTTTATCAGTTCAATCAAAATGGAAATTTGGCCTTTTATTTTAGAAAAAGAAGCAGTATGTCCTGATAATACCTAAATATGCATGATTTGTTAAACGACTCAGTTTACCTGAAAATAATTGTTGAATTGTTGTGTACTCTACACACTGGAATCTAAAAATTACATGAAGTTTTTTACGTTAAGATGTTGCTCTATTATTTAAATCGCAAAAGATATTTAATTTCTTAAAGTAACATAAGCAAATATGAATGTCAGAATTTAGAAGAAGACACGGAGCATGAATGAGAAAAAATAAATCTGTCCCTATATATGAAAATTCACAGAATATATTTGAAGATGATTGTTTCCATACTTTGTGAAATTTGGTTTTACTTTAAAAAAAAAGCGGTGCAACATATAAAGAATAAATAGGTCATAAGGGTGCCTAAAGACCAACTTTGACAATGACTGCAACCTTCAGAGACAGAAGCACCCAAGTATAACTTCTGTAAATAGAAGCTTATGTTTCTGCTGACCTACCTGCAGGATACACTTGTGAGTTTTCTTCATTTGGATGTGTGATGTAGATGAAACATAATTTGCTTTTATGGTAGTAAGATGAAAATTAGAAATTTAGTAGATTCCCTATTTGTCTATATACACTTTTAGGAAATATCTGTTACCTCTGCTGAAAGATAGCACATTGGGTAAATATTCTCACTTTCAACTAGTTGTTGCTGTCTTTTAAACTCTCTTCCTCTGGGACTCAAAAGCCATAGTGAATTGCATTTTAATGAGGCATTTCACTTCTTATTTGGATCCTGTTGTAGGCAAGTGAAAGAATAAGTCATAATACACTTATTCAAATTTATGTATTTAACTGTGAATTAGAATGTGCTCAAGATCCTTTAGAAAATAATTAACAGATTTAAAACATTTTAAAGAGGTTCTCATCTGATGAGGTCCCAGTATGCCATAGTGAGGAAACACAGCTGTCCTGTAAAATGAAGTTAAATACTACAGGACAGAAGAGACACAAAAGGCAGTAACCAAAACAGCAGAATGATAGAAGGAGGAACAAAGGTCGAACCTTTGTTAGATCCTTTACGTTTATAACATCTCCTCTGAAGCTAAGCTCCTCTTTCCGTTTGCTGCCATGTACACTTCAGAAATCAACACTCACAGACCATACAAAAATGTGAATTTTAGCATACGAATGATGAATATTTAATTCTTCTTTTTCATGTTTTTTCAAGAACATTTGACAATTATTTCACAAGACAGATTTTTCCGCAAGTGAAAACGAAAGCCTGCAACAGCTGAACTCAGATATCTGATGACTGCTGACAGAAGTGTTCAGGGATGCTCAGACTGCTATGCAGAAATGATAGATGTGTCATTTTTCAGTTGTGATTCTGGATTCACTAAAAAGGCAATTTACAACATGTAGGCATCAAGGCTTATATAGTGGCATACTTTACACATGTGTGTAGGTCCCTAAGTGGAGTAGGACACACTCTGAGACTATCAGAAACCTCCCCAGAACGTGTATTTTGGTACAGTGAGGTGCGGAAGCTCTTAGCCCAGACAGGGCTTGGATAAGGATGGGTAAAAAGTCTGCAGTGCCTTGACACAACTCACTGCCTCACACATGGTCCAGCACTGCTGAGGTTAGTATGAAATAATCTGTATGGTAAAACACATTTACGGAGTGAAGAGAAAGTGCTGCCCATATAGAAAGTACTGCAGCACAGCTCCCTGCTTTGAACTGAACAGTCTTTAGGCACCTGCAAGCACACTTTTGTAATTTACCAGTTCTCTAAAATGTATTTCTTGTGGTAATTCTATTAAAGACTGAGTGTTGTGTCAGCTTTTAGGGATGTCCAGGAAATGTGATCTGAAAATCCATCTCCTTGAGTTAGAAAGCTCTGGGGAGACACTGAGAGAAGTTAAAGAACACAGGAATTTAATAAATACTCTCCATTTTGATGTGTTGTTGCAAAATACATCTGGAATTACAGGCTAGATTTTTGGTCTACATTTTCTGCAGTTTCAGAATGGCACTAAGGGGCTATAAAATTATATTAAAGCTGATTCAGATTAGGAACTTTTATAACAAATTCAACTTTGAGTTATCATGAGTAGAAATAGACCTGTCGCTCAGTTCTTTCTGAAGCCCCATGGCATAAGAGGGATGGCCAAGGATTTGGCCTAAACACCAAAGTGTGCAGGAAGACACTGTACATTGAGACTTATGAAAGTTATTTGAGCCAGTCAGACAGGAATAATGAAAATCTTTTCGGAGGCAGAGGCTGTTTCAAACTCTCACTAGACTCAGAGACAGTTAAAAAGCTGTTCCTAGCACACAAACAGAACAACATCTCAGCAGCTGCAGGCAGGGCTAGCACCTGCTGAGGAGGTAGACCAGTATAATTTGAGTATATATACAAAGTATATAATATATACAAAGTATATAAATATATATACAAATATAATATATACAAAGTATACTTTGCTGCTCCTAAAAAGGCATGTTGTTTATAAAGCTCACCAGTTCATTAGAGTCTCGTTCTGGGGCCCTTGAGGTATTTCATCATAAAATATCGTTAGTGAGTTAGAAAAGTCAATATTGCCAATAGTCATCACCTCCCCAATCCACATGAGATATATAAATAAGGGAGGAAGCACACATTGCAGTCATCCAGCTTGATCTTCTGCCTAACAGAGGCTGTAGGACTTCCCTGAAGTCTTAAAATCTCTATGAACTTTTCACCATAAAAATGTAAAACTACATCAGGCCTCCATTTGGCCCAATATATTGTTATTTATTTCAGTTAATGTCATATCTGGAAATCATGACTGAGATAAGGTGGCAGGCAGTGTACAAAAAGGGCTTGAGTCATCTCACCTAACTCTACCTATCTATAGTTTAACATCTGCTTTAAAGTGTTGGCAATAGGAAGAGGTAGTGAGTGAGAATTCCAGTCTTAGACAAGAAAGATGAATCATCCTCTGAAAGTGTCTCTCTTTCCATTAAATGTACAGAGAGTCTTGATAACTAACTGAAATGAGATTTCTCACTTTTAGAAGACTAATGTATGGTGAAGTGAGTCTCACCTAATTGCCTAAAAAACTTACAGTCTCAATGAGGTAGACCAGAAATAGAAGGGAAAATAATTATACAGAGATGAGAATTGATTTGCCTAGAGTAACACAATTGCTTTCCCAGGTGATCTTCCCAGCAGACTATCATCTTTTGGCCCATTCTGCCCCCTCACCAGGTTTTATCCACTAGGTAAGACCCAAGAAACACAGTAAAAGGAGTCCTTCAATTTGTCCTGCACAGTTAGGTAATAAGATGATAGTCAGTTGTCACACACATTTCCATACAGTTTTCAAATATAACTGTTCCTTTTCAGGTAAAAGAAATAGAACTGAATGAAGTATAATAACTTGCTCAGTTTACTGCAATGTTGTTAAACCTTTACTGTCACTATGTGAGATTTTCAAAGTAATTTCCGAAATTATTTCCAAAAGGCAGTTCCAGTTACACTGGAGATAATGGAAAAAGACTTAATTAATCCCACAGGCTCTCTGCTTTGTCACTGAATATTTAAATATAAAGTATAGATTTTCACTGCAGATGACAACTTCATTGTCTCAAGGTCTCATCTAATGCTTACTGAAGTAAAATTTTTAAAATATTTTAAAAGCTTCAAATTTATTTCAATGACCTTTGGATGAGATTCTGAGTGTTCAAAAAAATAATTGTTTTTCTTATTTGATCTTGATCACAAAAGTTAGGGGACAAAACTTCCTAAACTGTTATTGGCTCCTTAAAACATAACTAGTCACTGAAATGTAACCTAATTTAAAAAAAAAAAATAAAAAAAAATGCATGGGACAGTTTCTCCCTGTGAAGTCAAATAATACCTTTGTCAGACAATACAAATTTCTTTGCAGAATGCTAGAGAAGTCTAATACTTTTGCTGAATGTGTCATAAACTCCTTTTTCAGGGTTGATAAATAGAGGACTGAAGAAGGAATGATGAGAAGTATTCATAGAAATGTCAAAAATCCAAAATAACTTTATTCATTCACAGAGGTATCTTATCAGTCAGAACAGATGTTCCAGTAAATATGTGTGCTGAAGACATAACTCCATTAATAAAACGAAGCAAATTCCAATACTATGACCAAAAAAAAGTGCAAAAACATTATCAAATGAACAATAATATTGCATAAATCAATGGTGTGTCCTTGTCTGGAATACTATGTTCAACAAAAGAAGCTGTAGCAGAAATAGATGGGACTCGTATGGAATATGAATAAGCAATGTTACTGAAAACATAGGGTTTGGGTACTTGAGAATAGCATGTGTAATATAAAGATACAGGGGGAAAAAAAACATACACACAGCTACTTACTGAAAATACAAATCACTTTCTGGTTTACATAAAACAGTACCTTGCTCCAGCTGTACTCGTATTTTTGTAATGTTTGTTTTCTGTAAATTGTCTAGCCATCTAATTCTTGTAAGACTTCTTGTAAGAAAAAGAATTTTAATAAACTATATAAACAGAAAAATGAAAAAATCATGCAAATGCAATTGAATATTAAGGTCTCCAGTTTTTTATCAGAAACATAGATTCAACAGAACTTTTAAGAATTGCGTGCATCGTTCATAGTTTAGAGGTAGGGATGTCCAACTCTGCTTTTAGAGATCTGCCCCTGACTGAAAGCTTACTTATTCATTCCTGCTACAATGCTGAGCACACGTCGGAGGTCTCTGGGAGCATATAGATAGCAAACTCATTAAGGAGTATGAAATCAGATGATTTCAGTACTGTTTGCTCTGGTGGTTTCTCAGGTCTGAGCATACAAAACAGTGCAATGATGTGTTTGAGTTTATGCTGGTTCGCTAATGTTGGCTAAATAAGTGTCTGGACATGGAAATATCACTGTTCATTGCCTTCATCAAACTACAGCCCAGGAGTAGTTTGGAGAATGTCAGCAGCAGGGAGGAATTCATTACAGTCCTCTACAATGTCCCTTCCCTCAGCAACCTGTGACTCACAGCTCTTGTTTTTATTTTCTCCTTCACAGCAGCCAATTTAGAGATGGGCAATCTCTGACCCAAATAAAAGCAACTATTTCTAGTTGTTTGATGGCATTTAGCTACAGTTTTGTGCTGTTTCCTTCAGGCAAGAAATCTCTCAGCTCTGTAGTATACACCGGTCCTAGTCCCCTGAGCCCGCCGGCTCCTGCGTACCTGCCCTGGAGCCAGCAGCAGGATCCCAGGCTTCCTCCTCCAGCATCTTACGGAGAAGGGCAGCGACACGGATGTCGGGGCAGTGACACGCCTGCAGAGTACAAAGGAGCACAGTTTGGTGGAAGCAGCCAGAAACATCCTCAGACAGCATGAGGCTGTTGCTGGACATCTCTATTTCATTGTAAGTTTTGCCTTTCCAGTACTGGGAGGAGCCACCCACTGAGAACTGAGCTATAGGAGCACAGGCTGAGACCCACCTTGCCATGACAGGCTGTGCTGTGAGTCCCTGTGACTAATCGATGGAGCAATCCAAGTTTAAGAGATGCATTTGATGAAATGCAGGTGTCTCTTATATGTACAGACATACATACATGTATATATATGTGTATGTTTATATATGCATAGCTATGCATACACATATATATGCAGGCTAAAAAATGGGGTTTGTACAGAACAGATCTGTTTGTCACCTCGTCTCACAAATCACCAAAATGGGGTCAGGAGAATTCAGAAATTGCCACAACATGCTGGGTTTGGTGAGCTGGTTCGAGTTTGGTTTTTTTGGAGGGGGGTGGTGATTCAGTGTTTTCATTTAGGCATTTTTGGAGGGAAATAAAGTCGTCTAAACCTGTATTTTATTTTTAAAATAGTGATAAAATTCCAGTGGCTTAGATCAAACAGAATGTTAACTCATCAAAAAAGGTAGGGCAGTTCTCCTCTATTACAGTGACTGGAACACTGTGATGCACTTTGTGAACTATGAGGAAAAGCTGGATAGAAAGCAATTTTCTCACAAGGATACATAGCCTATACTGTTCAAAATATACTGCTTAGCTAGCTGAGAATCAGGATTCTCCCTCAAGTAAAGAGAGCTAATAGCCAGAGCTGGGTAAAGTATGGATTTGGATGTTCCTACTGAATCCTGAGCTCCAGGGCATGAGGTGGACCTCTGTAAGATGTGAGGTCCAAAGAATGGATAGCTTTTAAACTGATACCAGCACCACTGTATCTGTAGCGCTCACATTACTGTTTCAACAATATCTGAGGGCCAGACAACTGTTAATCTCAGAGTTGGAGCACTGCTTGTTGTTTATCTGCTGTCAAGCTGATTTGCTGTCAGGTGTCTGAACTGCTGTTCTTCCACAGCTCTGCAAACACATATGATGGTCACTAGTGATAGAAGTGAGGCTTTAAAATGCCCGATATTAAACCAATGAATTCAGTACACCATTTCTGTAATATTGTTTTTGAAAACAGTTGTCATTTATGTTTTACATCTGTCTGTAAGATCTAAGGTATTTACCCAACCAGTATCCCATTTTGGTCACTAATGGTTTCACTGTAGAGACAGAGAACTCTCAAAAAAGAAAAACAAAAACAAAACAACAACAACAACAAACCAAAAACAAAACAAAACAAAACAAAACAAAAAAACCCACAAGCTTATGGAAGAATGTACATATATCTGTAATAAAGGACAGATGAGAACATGTAATGCTGAAGCATTGTATTTAAACATACAGCTGCAAAGGCAGAAACATATTTTTCATGAAGAACCAGGGTAAAGTTCTTGTCTAATATTTGTCTTAATAGCATTTAAAATACTATTCATTATATTTTACCTTATTCATTTTTCTATGTGTCCTTCTTAAAGTCAGCTGGGAACTACTAGCAATTATTTATCAGCATTTAGAACAGTAATTAAGTTGAATTGTTTAACATATCTTTGATTACTGGAGCTCTGACCTGTGTTCCAGAAATGAGTCACCACAGTAGAGAAAGAAGGGTGTGCTAGATATAAATATACACTATTGTCTTATTATCTTCCTTCTTCATTAATGCCAGCAATTCATTCATATTTCAGGTATTAGTGTTTCATTTATATAGACTCTAAATGTGGTGATTAGACCTCTTTGATGCCATGGTGCTATATTCTGCTGAGCAGAAAATTACAAATTATGTAAATATTTAAATATACAGAAGATTCTCATTTGCTGGCACTGTGTGCTCGGTGTACATTGATCTTATTGTAAAGGAAGGGCAGTATTACATACTCTCAGCCACACACTATGGGGTTTTTTTAATGGTTACTTCCTTGTTTTTATGTCTCTGTTTAGTCAAAAGTAAACTCATAATGACTGAAAGAATATGGCAAGCTTCATAACAATAGCCAGTATCCATGGCATTTTCCTAATTTGTGCAATTCTCCCGACACATTGGAACATACAGATCCCTTCCTTTCTCCCCTCATCCCACCTAAATGAAATCTTTAGTACTTCTATTTAATTAGAGTTAACTTCTGAGGACTGACTTCTTGGCTCATCTTCAAAGCTGTTAAAAGATTTAGATCAAAATCTTCACAGCATTACAGGGGGATATTGTTGAAAAATTAACTTTTAAAAACCCCCAAAACTCTCAGTTTTTTCTAATTTTTTTAATGAATCTAAAAGATAAAAAATGTTCTTTTGGCTAAAGTATATATTTTTTTTCTTTGCTTTTCTTTACTCTCCTGAAAGGGGGTGAAGATAGACTCAACAGCTATAAAGTTAAACAAAAACATTTCAAAACATATTTTAAAAAGTTCTTTCTATAATATTGATGAAAAATGAAAAGCAATGTGTGTCGTCACTATTTTTGCGAATAAGTGAATTTTCTGAAAAACTTATATTAATTTTAACCTGTTATTGAGAAACATTTCTTATTTACTCTTATTTTTAGGATGCCATGACTAGAAGAGGGCCATCAGTTGACCATCAATTTCCAGTTTACTCTCCAACCCAAATCTAGGTGTAAACCTGTTTAAATTTTGATTTGAAACAAATTGAGAAAGGATCTTGATAGCCCTGGAGTGTTCCATCTTGTCTTTTATCAAGAACAGAATGTCTGCATTTTCCACTCAAAATGACCTTGTTCCATTTTATTTTTTTCTTCTCAGTGTCCTGTAACAGTAACTTCTGTTCTTCATCAGACCTGACTTTTCCACATCCCAGGCTGGCCAGATGTTTTAAAGACCAACTCTGCTGGACCGCAAAATGATAAACACCTACATTTATTTTATTTATAGATTTATATATAGAATATGCTAATATTCTTTTATTTTTAAAAATAACACGTTTCTCTTTGCATTGTTATCTCATAATTCATTAACTGCCTGCCTTTGGCCAGCAACAAGAGCTTTCTGTTGGTTACTTTATTTTGGCAAGGTTTAGAGATGGATGTGAGTAAGAAAGGACTTCTGTCTCTTCATCTGTTTGCCCCACTTTTTTTGTAAAATAAAGGCCATCTGGACTTTATTTTGTACTGAGGAATGTACAGCATGTACAGAATTTGTTTTCCATGTGAGAGACAGCATTCAGTTATGACTGCTTGGATTGTAAGCCTGCAAATGTTTGTGGCAAAATACCTGGCTTCAAGTTCTGCTTTTTGAAAAGAAATGTGATCTAGGCCTGGTCTTGGAGGTGAAAAGAGGGGGGGGGGGGGGGGGGGGAGAAGGAAGAGGCAGGTGGGGGCACGGGCAGAGAAATGCCATGACGCGGAGACTGAGAGTTTCGTATAACCCGTGCTCATCCATTAATGCACTGCCCTGAACTTTCCATGGCCTATCTTAATAACACGTAGGCTCCTATAATCATGTGGTAGTTCTGGGAGAACAGATCAAAACCTCACATAAGACATATAATGGCTTTAAGCCAGGGGAAGAAAAAAAAAGTTAAAAATGAACTTGAGGAAAGTATAAATTTAGCCTGTGGTGTACTTTGTACTCGATGCAAGCTGTCATAGAGGGGTGTGGTTTGTTATTGTGAACTT
The DNA here is from genome assembly GCF_965140245.1 of Athene noctua. Lineage (NCBI taxonomy): Eukaryota > Metazoa > Chordata > Aves > Strigiformes > Strigidae > Athene > Athene noctua. The sequence continues at coordinate 37,638,130 of NC_134039.1, read as the reverse complement.
CTCTGCTTTGCAATAACAACTCCCCCCTGCTATTCACCATCACCATCATCGTACAGAAAGAACATCTAGGTTCTGTGGGGAATATTGTGGAAATAATACAGATATGATACATTTTTGCATCTGAATTTTTATGTGCATAGACTTAAAAAAACTTGTTCAAGAGGTTGACCGCAGCTTACATGGAACATGCTTCCCCTTCCAGGAACATGACATGGCCCATGTGAGTAAGAAGGTAAGCATGGTCATGTTCTGCTCCCTTCATCCTCAGTGTGCCTCAGCCTGTCAGGCTTTGAGGTACAAAGAGCCCAGTCCCATAAGGCCTTCACTGAGCTAGCCTCTGCATTTCCTAACTTTCTAGGGGAGAAGATACCTTGTTAATCTACCAAGGTAGAAGAGTAGCTCATTATTTCCCCTTGGAGACAGGGCAAAATGCCATAGTCCCAAAAGTAAAACTAAAAGCAATTCAATAAATTATCCAATATTCTATGCAGTAAAGGATCAAAATTTGCTGGCACACAGCAGTAGGCCCAGGTTCAGTTTGAAAGAGTGCTGTATACCCAAATCTGGCCCAGGCATTTGCATTCAAACCGACCTCTAAAATAAAGCACTGCATTCGAGTTCAGATAATGGGAGGAGGAAGGAATGGTTTGACATGTTTCCTTTCTCTCTTGACCTATTTCAATGCTATCCAAGCTAACTGAGAAGGAAGGAAGGAAGGAAGGAAGGAAGGAAGGAAGGAAGGAAGGAAGGAAGGAAGGAAGGAAGGAAGGAAGGAAGGAAGGAAGGAAGGAAGGAAGGAAGGAAGGAAGGAAGGAAGGAAGGAAGGAAGGAAGGAAGGAAGGAAGGAAGGAAGGAAGGAAGGAAGGAAGGAAGGAAGGAAGGAAGGAAGGGAAAAGAAGATTTCAGAGGTGGAACAAAAGCATCTAAACGACATGCCTGCTGGACATGCTTGAACAGTCCTGACGAGAAGCTCCCAAAGCAGCAGCATTACGAACATGGCAGGCTGAACTCTCCTACACTCACTCCAACCCCTGCTCTGCACATCTGGGACTGGGGACATTTGTTTCAGCCAGTAGCAGCCATTTAAAATCCAATTGTTTGGTCTCAACTAAGCATTTAGGTTTCTCCCTATAATCAAGAGAAAAAAAAAGCACCTCTAGAGGGGGATTCTGAGATATTAATAGGTGTCTGGACAAGAGAGGGTCTGTTGCTGTCTGGACATCATCCATAATGGAAATCTTGGCAACTGACAAGCCTAATGTTTTAAACGCTAAGGAGGCTCATCTCACAGAGATACTCACACGAAGTAGGACCCACAGAAGAGTTCAGGAAGTTCAGCTGCTGTTGATTATGAGATTTCTTTTGCTTTTTTCAACTGTATATCAGTCAACAGCTTTAAAACCTCTTCATTTTCTTTCAGCTACCACTTAATGGTACATTGCAGACGTGCATGCTTCACACACTGTTCACAACTTGTTTTTCAAACTGCATACTCATTAAGCATTGGTTAGCCTTCCCTCAGTCCCAGCCAGAACGGAAACATTTCTCCCTGTATAATGTATTTCCATTTCTCCCAGAGGTGATTTAATATATTAATAATCCATTATTTAATGTTATCAGTCATTTAATATCTATTTTATCTCTCACACATATAATCACAGTTATTATCAGGCTACATATTTTAAATGTATGGTTGGTCTGTCCCTTGTGGTGGGTTTCACAAAATCGCTGCCAAAAAATACTGAGGCAGTTTGTGGGAAGCTACAAAAAGTTCAACCTGCACAGTCTGCTTCATTAGGTCTAAGATTTTATTTTGATTTTAAACTCAAAGAGTGCTCACTGAAATGACATCAATCAAGATAACAAATGAATTTTTAAATGTCATATGTCCTCCAAGTGGAATTTTAATGAGATATTAACATGTACTTTAAAGCTCAGGTTATACACAGATATCTTAATGTCAAATATCTCAGCGTCATACAAAATATTTGACTAAGTCAAACATCTATATGAGAGTTGATGGGTTGTTTTAGTAGGAAATGTCTTTTCTGGTGGAAGATAAAGCTTTAAAGCTTTTTTAAAGATTTACCCTCCTGAATAGATCGATCCTTTTGTAGAAGCCACCTCTTTTAACACTCAACTCACCTCTTTTAATAGTAAACATTAACCTGACAAGGACCAAGCTAGTGAGAATTTCTGCTTTTTTTGTGAAGATTTAAATGTATCATGTTGTGTTTAGTAGGTTCATTACTCCATCACTCTTGTCTTATCTCGTATTAATAACTTCTCCTTTAGTCAGTAAGATTTTAGAAGTGGTTTTCTGTATGTGTTAGAACAAATTGGCCATTCATCTTATACAAGCATCTTCATTTTCCTTTAGTCTGCATGTCTAGTAATAATACTAGTAATACATTATTTATTTCAAAACTGGTGTTATTTATTCATTTGGTGATTTCAAAACCGATCAAGGATTGAACTGCCAGCCTCTCACAGGCCTCCATTTCCTGGCTTTGTTAAGGCTGGTGGCCAGGTCTGCTAGTTGTGTTAGCACTGCCATGTGGTGGTCGTGTACTGAGCAGAGATTGCCTAGTAACCCCTGTCCTGCCTACAGTCATAGAGGGTGTTTAATGGGGATCCCGCATTTCCTTCAATTACTAAGGAGGAGCCAACAGATGCCATCTTTCCCCCATTATTGTAAGCCCCAACAGACAACTGTGGGAACTGTACAGCATCTTTTTGAATGCAACAACTTATCTTAAAAAGAGCCTCTAGAAATCATATCAATCATTGTATTTCAAGTTGTGTTCCATTTGAAAAATGAAGAAAGTAACCATGGGAAATGTTCCACCACATGACTGAATTTTCCCCACCAGCAAGTAGTTTTTTCCTCCTTGTGCAGGAAAAACTCTTCAAAGTACTTGCTAGGTTGGTAGTTCTTGCCCAGTTTTTCTCACATGTTCTTAAAGAGCCCATATAATGCTGTAAGTAAAGCTAGACAGGAATTTATGTGTGCATGTATAAAAATATAAAAATAGTATACTTTTTAGAATCTGAAAATACAACAGTTTCAGTTAAGCTTCATTGGGAAAAATAGCACTCAGATTCAAGCTGGAATTTCAGGTGGGGAACGAAGGGAGTAAACAAACAGGCTAAAATAATGTTTATGAAAAAATAAAAGATAAATTGGTGCCAGGCATTCTTTCTGGGTGTGAAAAATCCTAGTTTACATCTGTGGCCTGAATCACAGAAAATTTGCCCTAATTCTTCATTTGGGGATTATTTTCTTGGTTTGATTTTGTCTAGTTTAGTTTAGAGAGAGTAAGGGTTATTGTTAGTTTTCTTCACTGAAAACCTGCAGCTAATTGAGATTTTGTTCTAAAGCAGAATAGGAAAAACAAAATGGAAAAAAAAAAAAAAAAAAAAGCCTCATATTGGAAAGTTTCATGGGACAGGAAAATTACTTCCTGCTTAGCCCAGCTAGTAAGAGCTGGCAACAGCTCCACAGCTGCTCTGGAGTGTTTCCCTGGTGCTGGGAGTTAAACACATCAGAGGGAAAAGAATGCAGCATGAGTAACACGATGAATATTCATGTCATGGATGTGGGTCTTGGAGTCAGCAGAAGTGAGCTCCTGCCAGATGTGAGGGTTCAGCCCAGATGAAGGAGACTTTCAAAGAATCCTGTGGAAAATCTGTTGTGCTCCTACTAACTGAAAGAGTTCATGTCTCTTCTAGCTGATGACTCAATAAAATGATTTTTGCTTTAAGTTTAACAAGAACACAACTGGGTCTAGTGTGTTTGTGCAGGTTTGTAGAAGTGGATGAAACCAAATGGAGAGCCCAAGTAAATATTTTCCTTCATCCTTTGACAAACTATGAGGTGCTTCAGACATCTATGCTGCATTTTTTTTCTGGTACTAACAGAGCTAGTGCTGATGGTAACCACTAAGTTCAAGAAAAGTTTTTACTTGTTTTCTTTACTACATCCTTGTTATTTAACCTGTGAGTGATTTCAGACTAATAAGACAGAATCTTGGTGAGTGTGGAAACAGCCCTGCTGGCTGGCCTCGAGCAGCTGCCACATTCCCACATGTTCACAAAGACATCCCTGAGCAGGGCTTAGGGCAGTCAAAACTGCAGAGCCACCTCAGCCTTGCCTGGTGGAGCTCTGACTTTCCCCTCATTTAATCGTTTCCTTCCCCCTCCATCCCCTTCCAAGTGTGTGGGCCTAGAAAGTACTGGCAGTCCCTCAGTTCATTGTATGTCTGGGCTCATATTTACATTACAGTAGCTGCGAACGGCTCCAGTTGGAACTAGTTCTTTTTTGTTTTGGGTTTTTTTTTCTTAAACACTGAACAAATAAGAGGGAAAGTGTTGCGGCTAAAGAGATCACAGTTATGAGCCATAAGAGCAGCTATGACAAAAAGAGTCTGGGAAAAAGGGGGGGAGATAAAAATGAGAAAGAAAATAAACAAGTACAAGCTTGACTTTGATCTCAGACCTACTCCTAATAGGGTTTTTTAACACATTTGTTACATTTTAGCGTGCTAAGCTACTGTTTCCATATGAATTTGAATTAATATCAATACTAGCATCATCTGAAGTATGTCGCTGGGAGCTGTAAGCAGTATGGACAGCCATGTCTCACCTCAGAGTGCTGCCCATCACATCATTCTTCTTATTCTGCTGCAACTGGCAAAGAAACATTTGAGTAACTTGTTCTGTAATCCGTCAGACAAAGTGATCTGGTATATTAACTATCCCATGCTGTTTATCCGCATGGAGATAATGAAAAGAGCCAAAACAGATTAAAAATGTTTCCAGAAGAGAAGGGAAAAGAATTTGGCTTTATGATCTGCCCTCATCATCCTTTCAGTCATGGATAGAGGATCAAAAAAGCACAAATGTGTTCTGAAATTTAATGCATGGTGAAAAGTTGGTATAATGAAGACCTTGATTTTCTCAATATGGTATTCTATCTCCTATTGGTAACAATGCAATCCACCTTTGAAAAATCTTAAATTGTACATAGGCTTTGCTGACCTTATTGGGGTTGTTTCAGGATAAACTGATGAGATTTCTAAGAAAAGTTCATTCATCACTTATGATGAAAGGATCAGAAGAGGAACAAAAGAAAGTGTAGCAGTTTAGTCAACTGGAAACTTTGTGTGTGTATAGACCACTGCAAGAATAAAAAGAAAGAAATTATACTCTTGCAACTTGATAAAAAAATGTGATTTTCCTGGCATAATGAAGACTTAGTGGGGTAATTCATATGCTGAAAAATTACTAGAAGGGATACAGATTGTTCATGAAGGACACGTGGGGAAAGTGAGGAAGGATGATTCAAAATCACGGAGTAAACCTAATGAAATAGGGTTAACAATGGAAAAGGGAACAAGCATGGGGACTGCAGTGAAGGATGAGGCAGATCACCATGATCAAGATGACAAAGTTTTATGTAAACTATCAAATGAGCAGTGTCTGCTTGGGGGATTTTAATCACTCAACTTTTCATTAGGAAAAGAAAACAGCATGATATGGAGGGGTGATAATTCTGTGTGTGCTGGAAGCAATAAGAGAGAAAAATTTCACTAAGGAAAGACTAGCTGAGAATAAAAAGATGGTCGGCAACTTAGGTGAAAATCACTGTGAAATTGCAAGAGTTGGTGATCTTTATAAAGGAAGGGAAGGAAATAGCAAAAATGCTAGTGAAATTCAAGAGGCATACTTCATACATTCAGAGACTGGAAGATAAAATCCCCAAAGAGACAAGAGAAAAAACCAAACAAACAAACAAGCAAACAACAAAAAACCACAAACAGGTAAGGAGAACCAGCAGTTTCTTGAACAATGGTAAGGACTCAGGTAAGAGCTATCTCAAATGTGGAGAGGGAATGAAAAGCATAGACGAAGCCCTGCTGGCTAAAATCACAGGTTCTTCAATGATGTCAAACCTAAGAGTGGCACAGTAAGAAAGTGGAAGCTAGGCAGAGTAATAAGGATGAGTATGAAAGAAAAGTGCAGCACGCAGGGACAAGAGAAGAAAGGGCACTGTATAGAATGAAGAGAGGTGAGTCATAGTCATTCAGTAATAAGATCAGTAGTAAGAAGAAGAAAAGGTGACAGAAGAATTAAGAAAGCGGAAATGTTTAATTCCTGTTTCGTTCCTTTCTTCAGTAAGGAGGTCAATGGCAACCATGCAGATAGCGTATTTAATGCCAGTAACTAAGGAATAAGATCTTTGCTTAGAACAAGGGGAAAAAAGAGTAGAGAATAGATCAAGCTAAAGTATTTACATAAGTTGGATTGCTTTAGATCAACAAATTCTGATGAAATTTGCCCTAGAGTACTTAGACAACTCATTGATACAGTCCTCAGGGACATTATTTGCTATCTTATGCAATCTGAAGAGAGCAGGTGTGGGTCCAGAAGACTGAAAAAGGCAAACTTTGAACAAGTTGTAGCTGGAAAATGAAAATAAATATGACACTAATAACCCCAATCAAACACTGGAACTGTTTCCTTAATATTTTGGCAGATTCACTATAACTTAAAATCTAATTTAAGCTTAGATGCCTTTTTACAAGAGCTATTCAAATTCAAACAGAAATTATAGGGAAATCTGTGAAATTGTGTATGTAGAATGAAGAATTCTTTACCTGGGAAATTATCAAAAATTTGGGGTGTTTCAAAAGAGGGGAAAACAAAATCAGGGCATTAAGTCAATACAATGAACTAATCATTCCATCTCCGTGGAAACAACAGCATTGAAGTAGCAGTCATAAAGTACAAGGTACATTCTAAGATATTTACACTGTTTAATGCAAAGAAAACTGTAGAGAGGGGTGATTCATCTGAAATGGCAATGGAGTGATTGGGGTATGGGACCACAAAAATACTCAATACCTAGCAGTATCTCACCCTGTTAGAACTCCTCTTGACTTTGCAGAGTCAGTGACTCCACTCTTCTCCAGACAAAATGTAGTAGCAGTATCAGTGTCAGCAGACTCAGACTATTTTTCCAAATAAGATAGGAGAACAACAGTAAATAATACTTAGATTTTTGAAGATCAAGGTGCTTTCTTCATGTCTTCCTCCTATTTTTGAAATTCCATGACAAAAAAAAATAGTCCTTAGAATTATCTCTATTCCAATTTCCTTGAAAAATTAAATTTTTTTTGTCTCTTTTGATTTTCTAAATAAATTCTACTTAAGGATTAAGATTGTGTTACTTTAAGATTTGTTACTGAAAAGCACTCATGTTTTGATGTCCTATCTTTTCAGAAATAGCTAGCTATCTACTTGTAGTCAGTAGAAAATCAGAACACTGAAATCCTTGGAAATTACTTCTGTACCCCAGAAAACAAAGAGAAGTGATTTGGGGTTGTATGTAATATGCATCATTTTAGTCAGCTAAAGCCAAAAGACTTCACTCTATGTAACAATTCTGTTGTTCTGCTGAAATGGAAAATCATGTAATTTTGTAAATTCCCTAGAGCTCATTTTGAGCGCTTGCTGGGTGGAAGAAATTACTGCATAGAACAGAGTTGTTTCATCATTCACTTTATGATTAGCATGACATGAGCACAAAAAAGGGTAAACCAATAGAACTATACTATGAAAGATTGGTTTTGAATATAAGAAAGATCTCTGAAAATAGATCAGGTTTTGGGGGTTTTTTTAAGTAACTATCTCACACAATTTTTTGGCCAACCAGAAGAATGAAATCCTGTTTATAGAGAGAATCTTAAGGGAAAAAAAAAAAAAAAAAAAAAAAAAAGGAAGATAGGAAGATGGTGCAAAGCCTATTACAAGAAGAGGATTCCATTATCAGATCTGATTATCTCTGAGTGTACTACAATATTTTCGTATTTGAAAGGAAAAAAAGCAGTCAGGATTAAGATCTACATTCTGCTGAAACCATTAGAGTTGCTCACAAATGCATTATCAAATAACTCTCTGAATGGATTATTTTCACCGGAGAAAGCTGTTATACCCAAGTGTATTGGCTATATAACCACACTGTTGTTAAAACATATTATCTAGTTTATAGAGAGCTTTGCATAGTGAATGTACATGTGCTTATCAGCAAAGCATTTGCTTGTTTTCTTCAGCAAGTCTATTTTCTTTATCTGCAGTACAGATACTGAGTAATATTCAGATCTTTCTTCCTTTCAGGTAGTTTACTAAACTATCAAATGTTTGCTTGACAGTTTAAGTTTGTTGATCCACCAGAGAGTTAAGTCTCTCAAGTTTTGGGGGGATTTGGATTTCATTTCTTCCCCTCACCTCAGACAATGCAAGAGACAAGAGTGCATAGCAGCTGACAGAGCTGCTGATGAGTGCACCTCAACACACTAAAGCATGTCAAATATTTTGTTTATTTGGGGGTTTTATTGATTTACAGCAGAACCATTTTAACCAGTAAGACTGGTTGGCCATACCACATAAAGCTGAAGGCATTTCCTAAGCAGTGGAAGTCTGCTGTCCAATGACACAGTACATTTTAGAGGACAGGTGTTGTAACAAAAAGGATTGATCAATCCTAACCTTGGCACAGACCCTACCGAAAACTGTTAATCTTTATATGATTCACACCCATGATCTCCTGTGCCAATGTCTTTCTGATAAAAATACTTCTCTTACTCTGAGGCTTTTGTTCATATTTTCAGTCATATTTTCAACTTCATCATCTTCATACCCTTCCACACTTTTTCACTTCTGTGAGCTGCAGTAAGACAGTATATTTGCACCTGGAGATTATCAGATTCAGGTAGATTTTACCTCATTATGTAATGCTCTGGACATGAGACGATGTCAGTTTGTAGTTGCACTTACTGGCTAATTGAGTTCCTGTTAGCCATACTGGATCTGCTTAGCTCTTTTCAGTTTACATGTAGCTTGTCTGAACCAATTCATCTTGATCATATTTTTCAGTAAGAGTGGAAGTAGAACCTGCATAAATGGTGGACGAGCTTTTAGCATTTTCTCCTGTCCTGTTTATCTAACCAAAACCAAAGCAAAAGATCCCCTCATTTTATGAATCAAGACTTTGCCTTAAAATAAAATATAAAATATATATATCATTTACACAAATTTATCTGAAAACAGAATTGTGAAAAGCATTAGAGCCTGTTTTTTAATTATCCATATGAGAAGAATAATGTTAAAAATGTGCAGAAAGACACTAAATTTTATTTAATCCTATAACACCTATTTGCAGTTCAAAATACAAGGTTTATAATACCTACCAAGCAAACTTCAGTGCCAATACCCAAGGGCTGTTTACAAAGTTCCCTTCCAACCTACCAGAATGTGCTAGGAAAATGACTGGGAAATGTGGATAGCGGGGCAGCACTGCTTTTGAAGAAAGCTTAAGCTTCTAAAACCTGTCTTGCTTCCCAGCTAGTGAAACCCATTTGAGGTAGAGGTTGCAACTCTAAGTGATCCATATGTCTCTCTTCTGAATCTTTGAAAAAAATATTACTTCTCAGAGGGAGCACATACTATCTCCCCAGAATTTCCAAAAAGTCTACATTAATATGGTGGAGTCATAGCCATGAGAACAGCTTTATGGTACCTACAGTTGATCAGAAAATCATGTCTTCCCATTACAAACATTTCTGTTCAACTAAATTCTTTTTTTTTGTTATTATTGCTTTAGAGACTTTGAGTGTTATAAAAAATAATCTGAGACTATATTCATAAAGTAGCTGGATTTTCAAGCTTTTATGAAATATTGATTTGAAGGTCCGTTTTCCTATTTCTTTTGGCCATTTTGTACAACTTTTCTATTTTGTCAGCAAAACATTTTCTTAAAATAAAGGAAAGACTAATTTTGTCCAGTGAATGAAGAACACATTCTTTTCCGGTTTATTGCTTTAACATTACCGTATTTCTTAAAAAGCAGTATCTGCATCTTTCTGGATGTTCTGACTTCTCCCTGTACTAGAAGTCATTGAAGCTGATGATGTTCCAAAAGGGGACTGTCTTCTGAGAGCTGGTGCTGCCTGCTCAGTAGCGCAGCATGACACACACACTATCTGTGAGTGCAACTGAGAATGGCCCAGAAGTGATTTGAATCTGCCCTGCACCTTCCTCCCATACTGACTTGCAAATTCTCTTGTTTATAGCCTTCCCCTACTTGAAACCACCAGGACAGATTGACTAACCTGTTACTCCTCAGAGCAGAGAAGCAGATCTAGAGGCCAGAAACAATAGCCCATTACCCCAGCTGCACAACTCCGCTTTACTATGCATGCCCTCCAGCAGTTCTTAGCTGCTCTTCATCTGGGATCTGAAAATGATCATAGAGCAGCTTGGAAAGTTTATTTGTTTTCAGAAACTGGTAAATTTTATCATTTTTCAAGCAAACTTTTCCAATCATAGATAGAATTCTGTTTGTACTCAAGGCGTGGCTTAAATATGCTGTCCAAATCCAACAAACCTATCAATGTACATTTTACCTTTCCTTTTAGCTGCCACCCTTTGTTTCATAAAATACTACTCCATAGCAGAGTTCAGATAAAATATTTTATCTGGCTTAGGTAATTTTCCAAAGCATTTTTTTTTTGGTATTAAAACCTTCTTGTTCTGATTACAGCAAATGCAAACATCTGCATGTTTGTGTGTCTCGTACTTCTCGTATGAACTTTCTTTCAGTCAGCTGATGTTTGTGTGGCATTATCTAAAGTAAGCCAAAGGGGAAAACTCCATTATAGGATAATGCCAACAACTGTAGAATGAGATAGCAGCTTCCTTCCAGCAGTTTGCTTTGATTCCTGAAAGAAAGCTTTAATGTATACGTGATGATCTTGGAGACATCAGAAATATCCAAGGGACCACTCTATATTCATAGGAAATAATCATTAAAAAAAAGCAGAAAGAGTTGCAAAACACAAATGAAAATCAAATTTGTAACTGAAATATCTGCTGATAGTCCTTCCCGCTATCATGGGCAACATGAACAAAACGAGGAATTTTTCATCAATTTTTATAAAAACCTATCTGGAGATTCCACATTCTCAGAAGAGGTCTCATTTCCAGCCTTCTGTCAGAATGAGATAATCTATTTACAATGCCATTACCCCAGAAGACTCTGTAATGGCAAAGATTTACAAGAGATGCAGGTCTTCTCTACATCCCAGAGGGTTTCATTCTGAGATGGCTTTACCAGACAGGAAAGCCTGAGGCAGTTCATAATACTCAAAGAGAAGAGGAAAAAAATAGAGTGGATTTAATTCTTCATCTTGCCTGATGCAACAACCTGCATCTCAAAACAGTTGACACAGTTTTTATTACTGATCACCTGTTCCTGTGCCTCAGTTCCACAACTCCATGTAGGAGATCATTAATATTTGCTGGAGACATCCTTGCTGGTTCCCAGAAACACTGAACAGCATTATTTATTGTTCATATTCTGTGTGCCTTTACCTGCTCTTTTGGAGGATTCTCCAATGGGTGGAAGTAGGGCAAGTGCCAAAAAGATGACATCTTGAGTAGTGGGGGAATGGGCTTTGTGTACGGTAGCACAAGTTCTGTGAGAATGCTCTGTTTAAGGGATGATGATGGAGATAAGATATACATATGACTAAATGGGGTCTACCAGAAAACATCACCTCCAGAAACTGGTAGTTTGGGGTAAGAAGGCCAGCCTGCAAGATCTCTAGCTCTCATGCATGCCACTATACTGTTTCCCTAAAGAAGGTCCTTTGACATCTGTCCTTTATGATGCTCAGTTTCTTGAATAGATTGAGGCAAAAGTTGTGGGCCTGTGAATCAATCACCTTACATACCGTTTGCAACAGGCTGGTAAGCAGCTTGGTTTGTACAGGCACAGAGGGAGTTAGTTTCCCAATGCAGTAGGTGATTAGTACTCAACTCAGGACTCCGAAAGAGCCTTTGAAGGTGCCTTTCTCCCTGGACAGATCTCTAATGGCAATATAGGATAGCAGGATGTCTAATTTAGGCTGCCACTATCAACTTGGTGGAGCCAGGAACTTATTTCTCGAGCATCACAATAATGAAATGAGACATCTAAAGCAGCAAGGGAAAATCTGGGCCTAAAACCTATTGGGCAGTAACACAGTCTTCACATTGTCATTATGACTTGTCACTCACTGAGTTGTATAATTTTCTGGGAAGACAGACACTCCAGTGCCTTCCCATGAATTCTCACATTTCTTATTTATAGAATTACTCAACCCCTCAAGCCTCTCTATCCCAATAATTAGGAAGTTGTCCTTGGAGGAAGAATTTTCATTTTCAAATGCTGCTCTTCACACCCTGCTCCAAATCATATTCAGTGTTTAAAATATTGGATCAATGCTTCACCTATTCATAGACATATCTGGGTAATATGCCACTGTTCAGAATCTGCTTGCGCTCAAGACCCTGTTCGTAGATTACACCAGACAGTGCATAAAACCAGTTTCTAAATAATGTAATTTGTCTGGCATACCCACACAAGACATACCATTACCTACAACTGCTGATGGCTGAAAACAAAATTATTGACAAATAATCACAATCCAGATAGTAGTGAGAGCTGACGATATATTTTTTAAAGGAAAATGGAGATCAGCCTTGTTTACACACAAGCAAGCAGTGACCCAGACTAACCACTGGGCGATATAATTTTAGCTCATTGCATTCAGAAGAACCCAAACACACTATTTTACATGACCATGTCTGAATTTAAAATATAAATAGAATCAGGTATAATGTCCAGTTTCTTCTCTTTTAACCAGCTAAATGATTAAATTAAGCTCTTCGGCATAACCTTTCTCCTAAATATTTTACACCCATTACAAACTTGGTTTTAAAACATGTTGCTTTATTTGCTTTCCTGAAATGTCTTTGCAGTTCATATATGAATCTGCTTAAATATATGACTGTCCATAAAGTCAATGCAAGCATGGTAGTAAAGTGGAACCAATGTTGTCGATATAATGAACATGCTTAAGAACTATTACATGAACTTGGTTTTGTTATTTTGTTTTCCAACAAATATGCTTTAGGTTCTTTCTGTTTGCTTTGTGATTGCTGAGCTTTGAGGATACATAAGATATAATATTCTGATGTTTTCTTCATTGTGTCTGGGCAAAAATAATACTCTCAAAGAAAGGCAATTAGAAAAAAATAGTAAGGGCAGTGGGAAGAATGAAGAGGTAAGGTGAAAAGGTAGATGTTGATAGACATTTCCAGCTGACCAATGGTCCCAGCTGTTCTCAAAGTAAGTCCCTTTCAGGCCAAAGACCTTGATGACAGAAGGCAATCTGGGACCTATAGTGCAGACTGGAGCATGAAGTATAAAAATCATAATTGCTTTCTGTTCCTTGAGGACAGAAGAGATACTGAATTTTAAGCACAGCCAAATGTTGCAAGAGATTGATGATGGGAACACAGTGTTGCAGACCTCTCTTTATCAGCACTATTACCAAGCCAGGGAGTTGCTCTTGACATACGCCTCTCTCAGCAGGAGGCAGGATGAGGCTTTATGACAGGTCCTGGAGACAAGACACAATCAGCAAAACCCAAGCTACTTCGTACTTCCCCACTACTCTTATACAGAGAACTACTTATTCACTAAAGTTTCTTCATGCTGTCTCATGTGACCCTACTTCTTATTTCAGCATCAGCTTTCAAGACCAGGAGGTCATTTATTCCCCCCTTTTTCTTTCCTTTCAATTGCCTCCTGATCTCCTGAAGATGGCCCCTTCGCACAGCAATGCAGTTTGAAAATGGAGAGAAATTAAATTTCAATCTCCCAAACAATGGCAGGTGCATCCTTTTCTACTCTGCTAGTGGAAGAATAGCAGCTGCCCTGCCAGAACAATAAAACTACTTTCCATCTCTCTGTGACTGGCTACCATTGAACAGCCATGCATAAATATAATCCATGGAGATCCCAGGAGTGGCATTTCTCATCTCTTATCAGCCCTGCTGCACACACCAGAATTCAATAAGACACCTAGAAGGATGATAAAAGCTATTATCAATCTGTCTAAGAAGAAATAATAAGAGCAATAGTAACAATATCAATAGATTTATGGAAAATCAATTACTATATTATTTTGACGCTGGTTTAATTACTCATTTCTAAAATCTTTCCTTCTCCTTAAGATAAGGTCATCTAAGATAGCAGATCTGTATTTTTATATTAACCTGACAGATTAATGTCCTTTTGTATGCCTGAAACAAGCTCAAAAAAATCTTCTAATTTATAAAAAAAAAAAAAAAAAAAGAAATTAAATCAAACAGGTTCCTTCAAAGTAACCTCTTGAGCCCTTTAAATATCCACACCACTGTGCACATACACATCCATATCTGGCCCATCTCATCACAAGCACTTGCAAAGCAGTAGTATACATAATCCTACTAAAATTATTTTTGGACTTATTAACACTGGAATATCCTGGTGATCTGCCTGGTTCCATATCCTTTCTCAGGCAATGCTCTATGGCAGATGTTCCAGAGGAAAACATTAAATTCCCTATAGTGTACTTGACAATTGTGTAATACTACTGCTCGAGGGGAAATTTAAAACTTTCCCCAGCTGGTAATCAGCTCATATATTGAAGTATGAGGACAGATAATTGTTAGCCTACGCAGCGTGTCTGCAAATGATATTTTTATTCCTGAGCCTTCCTCTCTGAATCTTACTGATTACTTTCTTTCAGTAATACCCTGTGACTGTGAGTTCCCAGGGCTAACTTTGCGTTGTATTCAATCTTGTTCTTGTGGATCTAAATAAGTATGTTTCAGTTTCATCCAATTTTCTCTTCCATGTCTTTCTCTTTTTTTGTCACAGGTAGTGCAAAGAGATTCTATCTGTCCTCAACTGTCTCTATAATATGAATCATTTTATATGCCTCTATGGCATCGATTTTTACCTCTCCACTCCTCAAAGGAAAAAGTTAATGTATTAAACAACTAGTTATATTCAAAAGTCATGCTGTTTCACCTTTCCTTTCAAAAACACCAATAATCCAGGTAGGTCTAACCCATCTCTTTGCAGAGTAAAGGAAAGCACTATGAGGACAAAGTAATAATAACAATAGTTTGCCCTTCGTAACTACACCCAGGCATAGCACTGCAGAAGTTTCTCTTGAATACATGTTTTAGCAGTGCTGGCTGACACTTCTATATATCAGATAATCCCATTCAGAGGAGCAGTAGTAGCTGCATAAACTGATCATTGCAATACTTTCAGAATTGGTCCTATGGATGCAAGCATACTGCCAATTACACAAAGAAACTTGCAGTCAGTGAAGCACAATCCCTCTCACTGAAACCAGTTGGCAGCTAGAGGATCAGCCTCTCTCTTCTTCTCTGTGGTGCTCAGAGAATTATCAGCAGAGGCTTTCCTTGCAGAGGTGTTGGGAGCACTTCCAATGAGCCTTTCCATGCCATAAATACATAATTGCTGATCTCAGATTTCCACATGTTGAAATCTACTGACTGGAAGAGGTATCATAGATACTTCTGTGGAAAAAATATGCCCTTTGTGGACAAGCTCTAGTGATACTTGTCCAGTAAACAGAAAGCTTTTTAAAGCTTGGTTATCCAAATTATTTCCTTTTGTTTAGGAGAAGAAAAAAAAAAGCTGTATTTCTGTTTCTTTTCTTATACATGTTTGACATGAAACCAGAAAGCACAGATTCTCCCTTTCAAATGGAGAGGAAAAAAATAAGGTTATCTCCGTAGATCTTCTTGATGTATTGGGCAAGGAAGTACACATGAAGCTTTAAAGGTAGGAGGCATAATGAAGCACCATAGGGAATAGAAATCAGTGGGATGCACTGATGCTTCCTTTCAGAATGATACCAAGAGGGTTAATGTCTGGCTTGGCGATAAAATCCTGGCATCTGTTACAGAAAACACAATGAGCATTGTTGTCATTGCGAGAATGGCTCTGTTTTTCCTGGCATGAGTTACTGTTTAGAATCTGTTTTAAAATAGAAGGAAAAAAAAAAAAAAAATCTCATTCTGAAGACTTAAAAATAAAGGGCTATGCCAGAATCATGTTCTTCACTGTATTTCTAGGAAGTGTTGTTGGTTCATTGTTCTGACAACATTATTTACATACCTTAAATACAATTGCTGCTGAAATGCACAGCAAACTGTACAGATTTTGACACAGACACCAACTACTGCACTGAATGTGCATAAACTCAGACATACAGGCTAAGAGAAGTCTTCCCAAAGGCTGGCTGCAGGCACAGGGCACCAGTCCTGCTGGGTTTTCTCCTTTGCCAGTGGAGACCCTGCCATCCCCAGTGAAAGATTCGAATTAAAAGCTTCTTCAGACTGTCTCTAGACAAGCTTCTTTTTTTCCCATTGGAGACCAGTCCCTAGTTAGAGTTCATCTCTGTGGAATGCTGTTCTAAAGCATTCTCTCCTCTTCACTAACCAGTTCCCATTTTTATGTGAGTTTTTCTCTAAAGATTAAAAGATTTTGTTTGTACCTTTATTTACAATATATGAAATATATCCTTCTGCTGTGACATAGCATCTCAGTTTATATCCAGGTAGACTGCACTTGCTGTTTTTAGTACCAGAGGCAGTGGAAGTAGACAGCAGTCTTTTCATTTTCCCTGTTAAATGCTCTGTTGCTGTCTGCTATCAGCTAAATAAACACAAGCAAGGAGAAAAGGTGAAAACAGTTCTTCAGCCTTGGTTTTGATGTCTCTGGTTCCTTCTTATGAAACTTTAAAACTAAAGAAAATAATCTCTGTAGGTGCAGAGCCGAGGAGATAGCATAGCTTATTCCCAGGCTGCATTACTTGCCTCAGAGCAATGCAAAGGATCATGCTGGCTGTGACCACAGCTTGTAACAAAAACATTGTTTTCTTTCTTATTTCAGACAATGCTGCCACTCTTAGCCAACCGCAGAAAGCCAAAGCTGTTCACAAGATGCAACAAATTGAATCCTGTTCATTTGGTCAATAATCAAGCACCTATTAGCCAGGGCAGCCCATGCTCCTTTTACTGTCTGGGAGGTGATAAAGGAACAGAGGCAATAAATGAGCTTAGGATCAGATTCAGGGCACCAGAGTGGCTCTGCTATAGCTCCTTGGTGCCAGAGCAATGTAGGTGCTGATGCAGCAAAGAGCTGCTGCATGAAACCATCATGTACAACCTCTCCAGCTGCAGCCAAGATATGCCCATGCCTCTGGTAAATCTGTCTGATTCAGTCAATTCCGTGGTTCAAACTGACTGCATTTCAGAAAGCTGAGGACCCTTCCATGGTTTGTCAAAGCCATCATCAAATGGCTTATCTAGCTTCCAGATTTCCCTATTAAGAAGCAATACAATGGACCTGATGGGTAAGTCAAGAAAGGTTCATTGCATGGAGAACACACTTTTGATTTTCTGTAGAGTTAAAACCAAAATTTTAAATAAACAAATTATGGGAGAAAACAAACAAAAAGTACATTGAGAAAACCCATTAAAAAAAAAAAAAAGCTATTTTATATTTCCTACAATGACCAATTATATTGTAGGTAACAAATTTCATTAATCTGTAATGCATTACACAGTGCAGATAAGTAACACGATGGCAGAAAGCCTAGTTCAGATCGGTCCAGTTATTTGAAAATAAATTTTAAAAGCCAGGAAGATGAGAATTATGATTAAATATATGGGAAATTTCAAATACCATCTGCTTAATCCATTTTTCAATGTACAGAAAGCATAAATAACCCAGCTAATCTCAAGCCTCTCTGGTCTCACTAGCATCAAAGGAATGCCACAAGAGGCACACTTCAGTCCTTTAGCTGAATGGTGCATGGATGCCTAAATGTGCTTTGAACAGTTTGGATTCATTTCCAGATTCTCATCTCTGGGCACCCTAATTTGCCTCTGGAAATCTGGAGTCTATTTTCTCCTACTCCATGCATCCCATAATCTGCTGCCAGAAAAGTCAATCCTCATATTAGTAGTAGCAGAGAACTATAATAAAATCTTAAATTGCAGAATTCATTAATTTTGCAGTACTGGATAGGGGACCACAGAGCCTTTGCTGGCAAGCAATGTAATATTCTAAGTACAATACAGAAAGAAGTTGGCATCAGAAATGTGATAGACTGAATTATGCTGTCAACTAAGTAAAGAAGCTCTACAAGCTAAGAATCAGCCTCAGTACATAGCTCTGTCTACCCATTACCCAGCATGAGTCATGAGAATCTGGTATCAGCCTCTCACCCTATGCCACATCTGACCCATCTTTTTCTCAGAGAAGTCAGTTTGGACAAGACTGTTTTGGCAAAGGTATCCCTACATGAGCACTTGTGGACATACTTCAAGCCACTCCCAGACACCAGAGCATGGTCAGTAAGTACCATGGAACTGTGGCTTGCTGCTGGCTGCAGGTCTCCAAAGCTACTGCAAAATGGTGGAGTTCTCCAGGAAGGTGATCCCCAACTGAAGAGCCACTGTCAAAGTATTTACTGCATCTTTTGTGTAAATAGCAAGGAACTGTCAGTCAGCTTACTGTGAGTGATCAGCAAAGCTAGGGTCAAGGTATCAGAAGACTGTGACTTGCCCAAGGACGTTTGCTAGTCAAACATCTTTTTTCCCAATAGTATATTCTAATAAAACAGTCACAGAATTAATGGCAAAAATCAGGGAATGCTTGGAACACCACAGTAGCTCCATTTTTCACTGAATGAGGTAACTAACTGCAGCCTTGCTCAGTCTAGCCATCTATGACAGGATAGTGAGCAATAAACGAAGCACCGTTGCCTAATGAGCATTTGAACATCCATTGTAGCTGCATTCTGACTCCTTGCACAGATTCAGAGCAATAACTGTTCATGTGCAGAAATAGATTTTCAGTGACCAAGTTAGATAGAGATTACATCTTTTTTTAAAAAAACTTGGTAAAACTGTGAGATGGAAAGAGAGAATGGAGATAGACCATTTTCTGCTAAAGGAAATGAACACACACCCAAACGTCCACTCTATTTGCATATACTTTTACATAATGCATTCACATTTTTTCTCTATATAAATTTCAATACTAGTTCCCCAAGATAAATCACACTTGCTGAAAGAAGTGGGTATGGAGATCAGAAACCTCTCAGAAAATTCAGTCACTGCACATTCTGAAGTAAAAAAAAAAAAAAACATAAAAATTTTGCTCTCTTCCATTCTTGCCTCCCTATGGAAAAAAATTACAGCCACCAACTGTGCTGCTGGGGATCCCACAAACTGGGATACTTTTTAGCTCCAGTTTAAGCTGCAAACCGTCTTGACTAGCATTCTCCAGTTTGGGGGGGGGGGGGGGGGGGGGGGGAAGAAAAAGCTTTACAAAAACGTTCACTGAAAGGTAGTCACAGGTTTCATCTCACTAAGATTCCCACCTCTCTGAGATGAGCCATCAGCAGTACACATCAGCAGCACTCTTCCAAATATTTTAAAAATTATTCCTGTGTCATCATTAAGAGAAGAAATAAGGTGAGAGAGGGGAAGTTTCTGTCTTCCACATGAGTTCCAGCCTACAGTGGTTTGCAATACCCTTACATAGGCATCCAGGGCAAAAGTGATGCACAGCATATGTCCCAGGACCTTGAGACTTCACCTGCCAGCCACACAAAGGAGCCAGTGTCTGTAAGGTAGCACCAATAGTGCCCAACACTTTCTCAAAGATGATTCTTGGAAGACTGATTTTGTTTCTGTGACACCCTCTACCAGCTCAAGGAAAGGTTACTGATACCTATGGAACAGTACACATGAGTTTCTCTTCATGTGAATATTTATGCTCCACCAGAGAAGATAAATTACATCCCTCTCTGGCAGGATCTGGTCCAAGTTTTGGATCTGCCAGGGAAAAAAAAAGTTCTTTTTGGCTATGGGAATGTTCATTAACAAATAGCCATCAAATGCTACCCTGGGCCGTAAGCAACCTGTCAAGCCAGGAAGATGTTACTAAACAAAAAGTACAGCTTGAAGCTATATGCACATCCTTATCATGGCTCCTGGGCACTGGGAACCCCCTCCTTTGAATACAGCGTCCCTGATGGGATAGCATTAAATTTTGCCTCCAGTGAGATAACCTGAGGGAAATTGTTTAGAAGTGTTTGTCTGTTTGCTTGATGTGGTTCTCCTGTCTCTCCCATTTTTTTCATGTGCTTTGTTTACTCTTGAGGAAGGATTTGTGTGACTGTGAAGATGACTGAAGCACCATTTTCTCAATCTTTCCCTGGATCATTTCTTTGTTCTGTGTGCCATCCTCTCTTCTTGTGACTCTTCTCTTTGTGACAAAAAACACTGCTAATTGCATAGATTAGCTTCAAATCCAGGATCAAAGGTTTAGCATTTCGATTTTCTGCTCTTCAGGCATTTTATTTTCTTTCTCTCATTATGGGAAATTTGCACAACTACTCACTACAAAATTGAATTGATTTTCCTTTGTAATTTGAGGAAAAAGGCTAACTGGGGAAGGGGAATATTCTTAGTTGACCTTATCTGGTGTTTTGGGAGATTGATATATATTTCATTGTACCATTGAAAATGCAGAGTGATGGTTTTCAAGAGTGTTTACAGAACACCTACTGCTGGAAACCACACTACTGAGAAAGGAAAGCCTGCCACAGTGTCACTTTTACTATTCGTGAGAGTGATAAAACTGAATCAACTCTAAGCACATAGTCTATTTATGCAACATTTGCTAGGCCAAATGAAAATTGTGTTCCTTGTCTATCAAAAATTTGTACATGCATTCAGAGTGCATAGTTGGTATTTTGAAAAGCTGTTTTGGCCTTTCAGTAAAAAAATTTATACTTCAACTGGCATAAGACACCTCCATTTCAAACATCGACAAAGGACAGTGCTTGCGAGTGAGCCTTGTTCCTGAGTGTACAAGGAATTAAGAATTCCCTGTGCACTTCTCAATCAAGTTCAGCCCCATTTTCTCAGCTGTCATCAGATTTATTTTAAACCTGGCTTTACTCATCATTTGCCTTTGAAAATAAACTTCACCCTTGAATCAGTTTTGCCAGCCAAATTTTACGAAATTGCTTGCATGCAATTTGAACAACTGTTTAACACTTTACCTTGACATGCTGGGTTAAAACAATCCCAGGTGTAAAACTCCTGGAATAAACAGAGTTACACTGAGACTCAGCCTATGAAGTGAAAACTATGTACATGAAAGAAGATATTACTAATGCTGTTCTTAAAACTTT
Organism: Athene noctua; assembly: GCF_965140245.1. Lineage (NCBI taxonomy): Eukaryota > Metazoa > Chordata > Aves > Strigiformes > Strigidae > Athene > Athene noctua. The sequence continues at coordinate 37,616,939 of NC_134039.1, read as the reverse complement.
CAGCCAAAGAACTTAATGACATGGGCATCGCAAAGGTGAAGCTAGATAAAAGCATAGCTTTCCACAGCACCGTGTTGGAGTTATTTTTCTTATGTAAAACCACTATAGAGCTTTCCTTCCCTTAGCAGTAGCCAATCAAAAAAGTGCAAAATGGCAGATGACTAAAGCATCCTTAACAACAAGCAACATATCATTTCCTCAGTGTCTGCATTAGCTAGTTAAAATAGGAGCTAAAAGAATCAGAAGCAGATCCATTATATGGTTTCCTTTTATGTAAGTTGGATTTATTTGTGTTCAAGCTTACAGATAAACAGTTCATGATTCAAGAAGCTACCTGTATGTAGTCTGTTCATGTGATATTTTGTTTCTTGAAAGCTTCTCAAGACAAAAAAAACCATCTTCCTATAGCTACATTTTATTATCAAAGAAAATGGGAGTGCAGAATTATGGTTTACTTGCCCACACACTGAAGAAAATTGTATGTCATCCCTGTATCCATGTTGGCTGATGATTGCAAGGGATGGATACATTTTCTTTATCCTTTGTTTTCTTGCTTTCAGGAAACTTGAATGCCCTCTCTCCTTGGTTTTCCCCCTTGTCCATCTACAGCCTCTAATGGGAATTTTTACCAAAGGTGCTTGATCACACTCCCAGACTGTGGGAATGAGTTTTTGCTAGTATTTCTGTTGTCACACAGTTTAAAAAATGTGTGGTTTTTCTATTTTTGCATTTCAAGGCAGTGAGAAAAAAGGCATTGAACTAACACACAGCATTAAAGAAATAAAATATCAGCTGAATTCCCTCTTTATGTCAAGCTAATTATTTTTTTTCCATTTTGATCACACACAGCTAAGAAACATTTTAAATTATGCAAATTTGAAGAGGGTTAATATACAAGCTATAGCTTCATCTGCCACTCTTCAAGCAGAGAATCACTCTTCCCCCTCAACCACTGCTTTCAAGTTCTATAGCTTAGTGTAACCATTTTAATTGTTTTTTTTCTGCAAGGCATGAAGGTAAACCATGCATGAATCAATACATGAATGAAACAGCCTCTGGTCCAGCTTACTGATGTACTCATCACTTATATCCTTGCATAATTTACAGAAATTGAAACTGTAACTGGGCTTTGCATTCAGCTGAATGTGGCTTGTTCACACAGTCCAACAGGGCTTCATGTTCCAGAAAAGCTAATTCTGAAGGGATTGCTCAAGCAGGATGAAAACATCTAAGGCTTTGTGCTAAAATAGATGCAGTTAAGTACTTAGGTGTCTCAACATTTTAAGCCAAATCTTGGTAAGATCCTGGCTTTATCACATATGGGCTCACTCAATTCAAAGGGAGTTTGTCTCCCCAGGCAAAATGTATTTGGGCCCCAAATTCAGTAAACTGAAATATCAGCCAGTGACTATCAGAAAGAGCCAGGTTCATATGAGTGAGCTGTACTTGCTTAAAAATTAGGCATGTATTCTAAATTATTTGTCCAGGTTCCTACACTGCACTGAGATACCTGCCCCACCCAGCTGTTCCCCAGCCCCTGGGGTTGTCCCTCAAATAGTCAGGATTTAGCTTCTGAGACCACCACTTCCCAATTGGCTGACACTTGGATCTTAGCTTCAATTGTTCTCTGCCACTAACCTTAATGAGATTTGAGGCCACAAAAAGCAAGTGACAGTAACTATTCCCAACATTTTTTTGAAAATTCCCCTTATTATCAGCATGTTCCCTTCTGCTTTCTGTATCCTCTTGTAAGGGAAAGAATGTTTTTTTTGCATATTCAGCCTGACGGGAAGGGCAGGAGCGACTGGCCAAAGCAATTAACGAGACCAAGGCATTGAAAGAGCAAACCACTGAAATTCCTGGCCTGGGGTGAGAAGACAGACAGGTAGCCCTTTTGTCAACTGTGATGACCAGAACTTAGAAATGGCTTTGGAAGGATGCAGATACCGAGAGACTTGGGGAACCTGAATTTCGAACTTTTTCTGTCTTAGTACGCTTGCGTGATGAGCTCATGCATATTAACTTCTCCGCCCTGGAGAAAGCCAAGGTTCATTTCCAACAACATGCGACGTATGAACACATACATGAAGGGGCATATCGGTAGGCGGTTCAGAAAGTCTGTACACCCTGTAGTATCAGCCAGTGAGGAATCAGGGGAGGGAACTCGCGGTCGGGAGAAAGGGATATAAAGCATTGCATGACGGCTCTTAGGCGCGTCCACCTGGTGGGGCGCCCGGTCTTGCAAGAACGTAGTAAAGAGTGCTCCACACTGCACCATGTCTGAGCCGCTGATAACTGGTAACTGAGCGCTTCTCACACTCCCTTGTCATATATCACAGGGACAAGAACTGATGGAAGCACAGTGCCTGCCAAGTTACCTTAGAGATCTCCTCAGGGAATAGTGTTCTTCGTTCATTCTGTCCTCTTCCTCACAAACACATCCTGCAGTTCCCCTGGCACCAGTGGAAACAGGGAGCCCTTATAGACTATCTGCCTCCACAGCGTCTCTCTTATTTTGGATTTCATTGGCCTTTGGTAGGGCAACTCTGTTTTTGTCATCTCTCTTGGTTGCATTCTCCCGGGGATATGTCTTTTATATTCTGAATTTTAAAAGATTCCAGGGAAGAATGCATGTCTCTCAAAAGTCCGGTATCTGTTTGAAGTGCTCAGATTTAGCAGTTGCAATTACAAAACCATAGAAGCCTATATGTGAGGAAATATTTTTTGTATTGGAAGGATATTTTCACTTTGGTTGTAACTGTCAAAGGGGATTTCACAGCTATCCACATTACATCTCACCCCTGCAGCTGACATCAGAGCAACCTTTGCTGCTTGAGTAAAAGGAGACTCAGGGAGATACATTATTCAGTTTTGAACAGAGAAGGAACAAAAAATGTATTGTCAGAACCAGTCTAGAGCTCCACAATTGAATAACATCTGTATTTAAAGAGAAACAGGGGGTCATGGTCTTAATGAGTTACTGTTATTTCCTAAAGGCGCAGATGAAGTGTTTGGTTCTGTGAAAGTCAGAAATCTCAAAACATCCATGTCCCATTAACACGTCACATCAAACACCACAATCTGATTTTTAGTTCAGCTGAAGGCTGAGGATCTACACCACTGACAACAGCCACGCATCTGGTCACATACAGTCAGGAAATGAATAACTCTGCTTGAACCGAGGAGAGTGAGGGTGCAATAAAAACACATCCTGCAAAGGGATCTGCAAGGGGAAATGGGAGGAGAGCTCAGCTCACATGAGAAGAACAAAGCCTGTCTTAGAGCAGACCCCACTCTTCTGCAAAACACAGCGCAGGAAAGGGCCTGAGCCTCAAAACTACCAGGGAGATATTTCCAGGCCAGTAACTCAGCCTGCACAACAGCCTGTACCCAGGGTGCCAAGAGGGCACTGAGAGGTCCTCCTTGCACTGAGCAGCCTGGCCTTTGAGCAGAGCCCAGTCCTGGGCTGCAGGACGCTGATGAATATGTTTGGCTTGCCAGTCACCCAAATACCTATGGTAACCAAGAAGTTGAGACTGCTGTTTGTGAAGTAAGAAACTACACATTTGGCTAGGCCAGGCACAGTTTTGGTATTCATTTCTATAACCACAGATGGATTTTGGAAGCAGTTAAACAAACATGCCCAGAAGACCTGGGAGAGAGTACAAGAGCATGCTCTCTCTTGATATTTCTGATATTCCCAAAGTTAAACAAACACAAAAAAAAAAAAAAAAAAGAAGCTGTGAGCCTTTTTTAACACATTATAATGCAGTGAGAAGGAGAATATATTATGTTTTGTTTTGTTTAGTTCATTGTCCTCGGTGACTTCAGTCTTGCCCACCTCATGCAGAAAAAACCTCCACTGACCTGCCTGGAAAGTGTTTCCAGAAGGGAAGCAGGACCAGTCAGTCCCTAAGTGAGTTAAATAGAAAATGTACCTACTCTTGCTTAAAAATTAAACAGCTTTGCATGGTGACACTTTGGTGACTTGGACAGTTTCAGTGACATAGTACATCTAGTGATACCATGAGCATGACCTTCCTGTTTGCAGAGAGGTGTTTGTGTTGTACAGACATATGCCTTGTTGATATCTTTGGCCACCTGCTGTCTTGTTTTATCTGATTAATATTTTATTGATTTTTCATGTAATTGGCATATCCATTCACATAGTAATTAAAATCAGAAATATTTCATTGAGTGGATATCTGCACTGAGTTGTGACACCTGGCCTAGATGGTGTACGTGAACATCTTTTATTCATAGATTTTGTGACCTAGAACTAGAATTCTTCTAAAGTAATTAGCCATGACAGATGAGTACTAAATCAGATGACAAACAAACACAATAAAACAGAAGATGGATTATTTCTTCTCCCACATTTCTGATAAATGGCAAGAAACTTCAGTGTGTTTGCCAGAGAGCTTCACTTCCTCTTCTGTATGAGTGTGTGTGAAATGAAAGGTACATTTTGTATTAATGTAGGTGTATTACATCTAAAAATAAATACATTGTGACCTCGCCTTCACCTAGGAGTAAATGAGAGCAAAGCTGAACCTTCAGAAGAAAGTAGACAGATACTGAAGGCATACAAACAGAAGTGCTTGGGCCACCGGGGATAATGGTGCTATTTGTAGAGCCAACTCAAAGTGCTCTGAAGTCAATAACCACCTAATTAGCCTTGATGGGCTTCAGATCTTTGGTTCTTGTGACAAAAGCAAGAATCTGCTCGAGTTTATCTGAGAATTACAGTTTGCACTTACATTTCAGTAAAGCAAATGGTGTAGTTTATACTTTCTTGTACGTTATTACAATTTCTTTTTGTTGACACATGAGGTAGGATTGTTCCTCAGATGCAGGTGAGATGTATATATTTTTTTGAGAAATCAGATGTCAGAGCAGAATTAGGTGCTTGAAGGATCTTGACAGTAAAAGACAAAGGGAGGTAAGATACACTGCAGCAAAAACAGACTGTGCATATTGAAAGGTGTGAAGGTTTTTATTGTAACTGTACAAGAAGAAATCCTTGAAATAACTTTAAAGAGGCTCAGTCTCACAACTGAATTAATGGATCACTCTTTAGGACCCTGGATAACTAAGTTGAATGCACACTTGCTTTTTATATTTGGATTTGGCCTCTGTTGTGTGTGACCACACCTGTTGGGTGATCCTACCTGAGGATCCTACCTGCCTTCCCAAGGGAAGCGTATCTCTGGCTGGCTGACAGATTGGAAGGGAAACTGGCAGCCTACCACCAGGACAGTATGATTCTCATCTTGGCACTTTGCCTGTAAGACATGGGAAGAATTTGTCTGACCCATGAAATGCAGCACGAAGGAGAGGAGCGGTACAGGGGCGGAGATCTTCCATTGCCCCACTGCTCAAGGAGCCCCTGCCAGTCATGGGGCTGCTGGCTCCACAACAGCCCCTGTCTTCCCTGGGAGTGAGTAGGGGCCACCCAGCCACCCCTGGGCAGCACACAGGCAGCATTCCCGGGCCAATCTCAGCTCCAACCTCCCACAGCCCAAATGGTGATGAGAGCCCCACAAGGTGCCCACAGCCATAGGTGGGGGATGCAGGAAGGAGCAGCCTCCCAAGCCACCTCCCTGCTGTAGGCAGTGGTGCCTACAGCAGCCCATGCTCTCTGTGCAAAGTGCAGAAGACAGTGGTTATCTCACCTAGCCTCACAGACCTTGCACTGACACGGATATGGAGCAGCCACATGGTCAGGGCACTGGAAAAGGCTTAAAATCTGCTCCCAACTGTTTCCCGGAGGGTGTTTACTTCCTCCCAGCTAACCGACATGACTGACTGTACAAACACTCCTTGCCCCTTTGAGGACAAAGTCAAACAAGGAAGTCTCCAGCAGCAATTTAAGTTTGTGTGACTTTGCTCTCAGACACATTAAGAGTGATTATATGGCTGGTAACTGTTTCTTAGTTGGGAGATGGTAACAAAGAGCTGGGAGTTCAAAGACTAGCTAGAGTCACTTATTCAGTTATCATAATAACCAGGGTACAAATGATAACAGACTGTGAAACAGAATTGCCATTAGACTTAACAACAGATGGGTAACTGTTCACAAATCCCTTCAGTACTGAAAAGTGCACCTCAATGGTTTTAGCCCCATGCAAACTAACCAGGCTTGGGCTCTTTCAGGCAGGGAGCCTCAGGTATGGATTCAGACAGAAGAGCTGGAAAACAGGGACCATCTTGAGCAGTGGTCCTACAGGGTAGTGGCATCACCTACCTGGTACCTGGCCCCTCTGGCAGGTCCTCTGCCTGTGTGAATGTTGAGCCCCAGCTAGAGAATCACAGGGAAAGGAGGGGTGGGCTAGCCATGAAAAAGGGATCACAAAACCTCAAAGTAGGAAGGAAACAGAAGAAGAGAGAATGGAAGACAAGTGGGATGTGGAAGAGAAAGTTGGACAGAAGAAGAAACAATAGTGCTTGTCAGAGGGTGGACATCTCCCTAACCGCCAGCCCATTCCCCCCAGGAGGCTTGAGTGCTGCCAGGAGGAGCGGGGTGACTCAGAGCACTGCATCCTCCCCCTGAGCCAGGTCCAAAGGACAGGCTGTGCTGTACCGTGATGGACAACTGACTGTACGGCATAAATTGTTGGCACCTGGTTGAGACATAAAGCCAAGGTTCTGTATACTGTGTCTACTCATCAAAGCTCTTATTGTTTTTACCTCAGAAGAGCAGGATGTGACACCTAGATTCCTGCCCAGATTTTAACCAGGTCATTAATTTTTTTTCCCCATCAGTGTAAACTGTGTTTTGCTTTGCAGTGGCATCCAGTGCTACTGGGTGCCCTTTAATGCTATACTGTTGTCCTCCCTGACAGGTTGAGGAAAATAATTTTAGCAAAACCAACTATTTTTTCAAGAATATTTTGGTTGAAATTGCTTATCCACCCTCACAGATCTACCACCTATGTCAGCCTCATTTCTGCAGCAAGACTTCCTGTAATCTCTCCGGTGAAGTTTTGCCACACACAAATCAAATCAAGAGAAGCTTTTATTGATGTGAAATACAACTGAGAGAGCATTCCCAGGCTATACGTCCTAATCAAATGGATTTTCCTTTCAAATTTTCAGCATGATTTAGATTTCCACATGTGTTACTCTGCTACAAAAACGGTTGTCATGCAAGACCAAACTACGTTATGCTTTCAAAGCTGTCACTCTGTTGAAAGGAATATGGAATATGAACATCAGAGATAATTCAGCTGCAGATCACTCTCCTTTGTGGGAGGAATTGGGTTTTGGCCACCAGGACCTATAGAGCAATCATCCGTCTCACTGTGACAAAATGCAAGACAGCACATGTATGTATCCGGGTGAGTTTGGACAACCAGTTCTACTTTATAGCAGCTGTTAGTAGTCTGGTGTTTCTAGACAAATACCTGTTATTCCATATTTATTAACCATCAATTTACAGGCCAGCTCTTCAGCTAGTGTACATCTGGACTGCTCTGTTGAGATTGCTTGCTTGTATTATACAAGCTGCTGCCCGACCTTAACATGCTGCACATTTCTTAATACTTCCATATTTATAAATAAGGCATTTTAGACGGAGAAGAACACTCTTTAATGCTTTGCTTGGAAAGCAGAACACTGTCTTCTTTTCATATGAGTGCATGAGAAGGGACTGAGGGCAGATAGTGACCAATGGGAAATACGGTGGTTTATTGTCTTGCATCCACAGATAACTGACCCGAGGATCTTAGACTCTAAATCTTATACTACTTAGCCCTGACAAAATCACTAGGTGTTACCTGACAAAAAGGGTACACAGTGACAGAAACAAAACATATCAAATGCCCTTAGGTTTCTTCCCTTGAAATTAAAGACCTCTTGTAGAATACTGAGGTTGACAAATTCACAAAATATCTAATGGAAGTAGATGCTTTTGAATCAGAAGACCATAGTCCTCTGTCTGAGATCATGGACAGCCATATCACCCAGTACTCCCAACACAGGAACTAGCCACATAATCACCTTATATGAGTTAGTCATGGGTGACTTTACTTGTGACTTTAGATAATTTTCACAAACACACCAGATAGGACCTGTGGGGCCAATTATTGGTACCCCTTAGTTGAGTACAGATTGCAGAGCAGAATTTGTTTGGCCAGATTGACCAGTCTCTGTGCTGATGAAACACTACCGACACTGCTGGCTGTGCATGGAAGTAAATAGAGGGGCTGCTGGGGGAGCTCTGATTTGAGTCAGAAAGGCATTCAGTGGTAATCCTAAGCAACAAGCAAGGGCTGACTGCGCTTCAGGCAAAAGAAAAGGAAGAAAAATTAATGCAGCTGTAATTGTTTTGGGTTTTAAATACATATCATTAAATGCTAATTTAGTGATTTTTTTTTTCCCCCCATAGTACTCATTTTTTGAATAAACCTCAGTGCTCCCTCCCTTCACAGTGCTGTCAGATGACTTATCACAGACCATGCTGATCAGCTGGGTCCACTTCTAGCCCCTATGCATGCTACTTTACTTGACATTTTTGGCTGCCTTGTTAGTTCAGACAGGTTGCACAAGGAAAGGAGCATAACAGTATTTCCAGGCTTTGTATCAAGCCAGTGATTTGTTAGTGTTTCAACCATGCCAGAGTGTGATGAAATGTTCTGTCCCTTCTTTGAAAGAAACCTCATCATAAATTCAGTAAGTTTAAAAAACGAACCATGGCATAATGCTTCATTATCAGCCACAAAGTCCCTTTGGTTACAAACCAAACACTAAGCTTCTTTGCAGGAGAATTTAAGTGGTATGAGCAAAGACAGTCACCTCCATGGCTCCTGTTCCCACTTGCTCTCCAGCTTTGGTGAGGGCAGGGATACAAATTTCTTCACGTTCCCATTTGCTGGGCGATAACAGCTCTAATGAGGCAGTGTTGACAAGGCAGGGCCATTTATCAGTCTCTTGCCTGACCTCGTTCAGAGACCAGCTAGAGATGACGCACTGGGTGTCACCGGGAGCTGTCGCCTGCCCTCAGGGCCTGCCAGGTCAGGACCTCAGCAGACCTTCCAGTGCCTCCAGAGAGGCAGAGCTCTTTCCATTTGCCAGGAATATCAATTTGAGTTGAATGTGGGTCAGCCGAACGTGACACATAGTTCTAAAAACGCCAAAACTGTGCCTCCAGCATCATTGCAGCTCTCTTCAATCCCACCTGGTCTTTGATTTCCTGTGGCAGAAAGTCCACGGTCCTTGTGTAGCTGCAAGAAACCGAGTCCTCTCCGCTGCTGCTGCTGCTTACATGGTCACAAGAACCTCTTGCAGCACAAAGGAGCTCACACCAAATGTGGCCCTCAGGGATGTGTGTAGTATAAATTAAATTGAAAGTGCAGATAGATCAACTAGTACCATCAAGGTACATGGCATTACCTGATTCTTCTCATTGTAAAAGCATGTTTTTCATCTGTTTATAATTTTGTCAGACTCTAGGAGAGGGCAGGAGGACATTTTCCATGCCAGGTGTCTCCCCACAGCTGAATCTTTCATTTAATTATTTTACAGAGTTTCTGAAAAGTGGTTTAGCCATTTCCAAGAATGAAACTGGGAGCAGGGGAAGGAGAGAGAAATGTTGTCAAGGCAACAGTAATCCCATTATTTTCTAACTTCTGAATGCCTGAGTAGGCAACCTTTATCTTCTTTTCATGCCATTTTTGTACATAATAATAATGTTGGAGACAATTATTCTCATCAGCTTTAAGAAAATAGCATGCCAGGGTAGTGAAGAGACAGTAAGACATGCTTTTGCAAACAAAACAAACTGGCACCTTCATACTGTTGGCTGCTGGAACTCCTGCTGCTATTTTGAAAACAGGCTTTCAGGGCCTAACTACTCCGTTAGCAATATCAATTTAAATTGCCCTCCATCCGGACAAGATCAAGAAATTAATTTCCCCAGCTTGGAGTGCAGTTGACAGCCTCCACGTGTTCTGGTATTGAAATTGTTGAGCATATGTTAGTGTTCAGTAATAATTTCCCTCCAGATTTTATGGCTCATTGTCATTTTTCACACAACAAAATGTTTTAATGAGAAGGAAGGCTCTGCTTTATGTTTTGGGGAATGTCCCTGGGGGGAGGATTTTAATTTATGCATGATGAGGGAGACTTTTAAATCATATTGCATCAGTTACCATTTGTCAGATAAGATGTGTTCTTACTATAAACTGAGCCTACAGCACATTTGTAACGTGCACTAAATGAAAGAAATAAAATGAAAAGAAAAAATAAATAATTGGCCTTTCAGGAGTCCTGCTGGATTTGCATGCTTTCCTTTCCCTCCTCTAGAGCAAATGAAGTCGGTCAAAAAATTTCACTTGGTACAGATCTGTCAATACTGGCAGTACATACAGGAATGTAGAACAGAGGTTGGTTTAGGAAAAAGAAGCAGAGTGGAGCATGACAGTCACACTTGAACAGACAACTTTGTGTTTCCATTCAGAAAACATTTTATTTCCAAATTTATTTTGGTTTTTTTTTTTTTACATTTGTCCATTGTTTTTCTTTGAGTAATTTTGGGTATTTTCATACCATTACTCCATATTTTTATATTTTCATAACTCAGAACATGGAGGCAACAATTCCTAGCAAATAGGCCACTGGTCTACAGCAAATGAAATCTAAATACTATTCAGGGGTTTGCCACTGCACTTCTCGTCTGTATGATAAGCCATTTTATTTCTGTTTCTCAGTTCCCCAGCCCATGAAATGGGAATGATGTATGATCTCACTGATTAAGTACATTGATATCTAAAATAAAAGGCTCTGTGGAAAAGCTGGGTTACATTATTTGTGTTATATATAAAATATATAGTATAAAAAAGTGTTTACCCATGCGTAAGAAATCTAATGGGCATGAGAGGAGATCAGACATATTATAGGAGATGTCAATATTATTGATTTTGTCCTTATTTAAATTGAAATGTCTCCAAAAGTAGGACTTTTTCCACAGAAAATAAGTCTTCCTTGGCTCCTGCTCATGTTTTGCACCATCAAGCAGGGCCTGTATCTTTGATTTACCCTGGGTATTATCCTGCTGTGCTACCTCCCACATCATCAGAGCTTGTCACCTTTCTGCTATAGGAAGCTGAGCTCACATTTCTTTTTCAAGTATGTTCTGACAACCCATGCAGCTTTGTACCTAGTTAATATCTGCGTAGGTACTGAATCCAATCCAGCACTGTACACCAATTAAGTAATTGCACTTTGAGAACAGGTGTGACATTTAAAAAATCCCAGCAAAACATCAAGCAAAACATTAGCAGCACTGCAAAGAATTTCTGAGAATATCAGAGGTGATTTTACTACTGCAACAGCAGCAAGAAAAATAAACCCATGGCAGGAACAGGAAAACACACTTGTTAAATAACAGCCAGATCAGCCAGTGTGAAAATCTGACAAGGGGTTATTGGCTGCAAAGGAGTACTTGTGCATACACCACATCACCACCACGAAGATACACGATGTTATTAGTACAATGTGAACCTTCACTCAGCTGTCACTAAACCACAGGATGTGCTGGGTCGTTTAACTAATTCCGAGATGCATTTCATGGAGTCAGCTGTTCTGCTGTATAACTTACACTAACTGTTATCCACCTGCCAGGGTGAAGTAAGCCACTTCTTGTCATGTGGCAGCACTGAAGAAACAAAGCCGCACGTCCTTTCTCCTCCTCCCAGCCCCCTCAAAAACAAAGTACTGCAGTAGTGCATAGAGAACTTAGACCCCACATCTGCAATTGCTTAAATGTGGGCTGAATTTTACTCCTGAACTTCCTAATTTGACCTAGTGTAGGGTTTAATCCTGCCTGTAATTAAGTAAATGGCAGGATTTCCACAGGGAGGAAGCTAAGTTCTTGTGCCTTAGCAGAAATAGGAACATGGTTCTATGCCCACAGAAGTACATGTGATTTTTCACATTAGTCATGCATTAATCAAATGCTCTGTCCTAAATAATAACAATACCCTCTGTTCCAAATAATAACAATAACGGAGTACATGGCATTCTCAGGGGGCAGGTATAGTGGTGCAGGCAAGGGTCAACACAGTTCATGCACTTCTAACATGGTCAACACAGTGTTTACTCATTGCTAGGCTTGGGAAGCAAACATGGATGCTGTTTATCTGTCATTTTAATTACTACTATAGCACTGGCATGGTGGAGAAATCCACAGTTTTGAAACAGCAGTTGGCAGCTGCATTTCCTGCACTACTCCTATCTTCAAAGAGGTAAAACACCTGATATTTTTCTCTCTCTTACAGCAATATAAAGAGTAGTAAAAGTCTTGTGATGACCACACATAGGTATATATGCATATATAAAGTGACATCTCTGTAATTACTGAGAAACTGAGGGGCAGACACAAGAAAAGCTGATGTTTTTCAAAATTAGACAGTAACCAAAAAACTAGAAATGGGCCATAGATGTCTTCACTCATGGACTTATTTCAAATATTAGGACACAGTTCCAACAAGAAATAACACCAAGTATAGCGGCATCAAGAAAGCATTAATGGGTTGAGGAGATGGGGTCTCCATGCATTCTCTGCAAGTTTTGGTCTGATAGGCATTTGCAACATACTGAAATGCCCCGGTGTTGCTCTATTGTCACCTAAGCAATGTATCTGACCTTTCCATATCAATTCTTGTGCAATGTGGATAGCATGAGAGCTTTAACCAAGCAAGACAAATAAAAGCCAATATTCATAATTGCAGTCATGTTATCTGTCTTGGATGCTTTTGCTCAGGGATTGCCCTGGCTTCATTTGCTGAATAGTGACTGAACGGCACTTTTGTGGATTTAACCTTTGCTTTGTTACTTCGCATTTCTCTGAGTCACAAGGAGTTTGTTCCCTGTTCTTGAGCTCACCTGCAAAAAGCACAGTTTCCTTTCTCTGACACAAAACATGCACACACAGGGTAGAGACAGAAGAAACACTGTTACTATTTCTCCTTGGGTAATTTGAAGAGATCAAGTAGATAAAAGCAACAGTGTCTCTGCCTTGTTTACATTCCTGCTACGCAGGTACAGATAGGGCACAGACCCATACGTGTCTACCAGGGCACTGCTGAGCACACACAAAAACTCCTCTGGAAATTGAAGCTCTGCCAAAGGAAAACTCAAGGGTCTTTTCACAATAGCTAAGGTGGGGATTAACGCTTCCAATTGTGTGCACTTTTTAATTTCCTTGGGGCAACATTCCTTATGCTATAAAGGCATGTGGTTTATTTTGCTTCTAGTTACACAACATACATCTCATAAAAAGAGTAATAAAATATTATCTGACTTGCTCTTGCTGTTTTCTAGATCATAGTTTGTCAGCAATGTCTTGACCAGTATGAGGATGCTTTCAAAGCATTAGTCAAAAAGGACTGTTTGCCACATTTTTAAACCTGAACTTCACCTTTTATGTTAATTTTCTAAATGTCTTACTTCTTGCTCAGATTTTAACAGGCAATTCCTAAACCTGAGTACAACCCCTTTTGCACGTCTGACAACAAACCAATTTTTTTCAGAGAATGACTGTAAGGACTTTTGGAAAGTCAAGCCTCCTTAGCATTGCTCACACTGAGTTTAGCCTGAACTGTGATATCCCAAATAATTAGGCATTTTTGGAAATATGAGCAAAATCTGAACTCTTTCTAGAGAGGCATTTCAATGCTGAATGCTTTAATAGTGACTTTTTCCCACAGATGGGTCAGTGGGGTGGCACACGCAGTAAGTTTCAGAAAAGCTCTTCTCTCTTCTTGTTCATAGAGCTAGGGCAAATCTCCCTACATACAAATTTTCACAGACTCCTTTGTGGACTGATTTGAAATCTATTAAAGAAGAATGTTATTCAAAACTGAGATGTGATTAGAAATTGTTTGTTAGTTATGAATCCTCACTCCTTCCCTTCACAAAAACACTTACTTCAGCAAGCAAGATGTTGCTTTATATCATGAGGGCTATATATTTGTCCCCAGACAAGCCTTCTCTGGCCCTTTCTGTCACCATGGTCTAAATCTTTTAAGTTTTATACATAGATACGATTACTTGATTAAGGTGGGCCTCATCTTCTTTCCAGCAAGGCCAGAGATTGACCTGCCAGTGGTGGTGTTGAGCAGGATTCTTCCCTGCACCCACAGAAACAGCACCTGGAATCCCAAAGGTGGAGAAGCAACCAGGGCTTTCTGGGCCAGGGAGATGGCTTCCGCTTGAAGCCCATGCCAGTACGGTTCCTCATGTCTTCCCTGGACAAATACACTTGCTGCAGATACAATTGCTGCAGTACAATTGCTGCAGACACTAACAAGAGGGTGCACCTGGGATGGCATTGCTGAGGGCTAGCAAACTTGCTGTTGCCAGCTGCAGCAGGGATGGGCCACCTCCGATTCATGGGCAGCATGTGCAAAGAACATGGGATTTGCTGCTGGGGAAGAGTCAAGGACGGTCAGATCCATTCAGCAGAGAAAAAGAAAACAAAGTGAGAGGGAGGCAGGGTATCTTGGGAAACTGCAAACATCTTTCTTATCAAAGAGGCTCCCAGGGTCATAACACCACCAATTTGGCCCATTGCCCCAGACGTTTATTCCAGTTGCTCCCAGTGTCACATGGCCCTGAATGCCTGTCTTCTTATACTGCACTGCTCCTTGTCTACTTTTCCATTGTAATTAACAAAGTCCCAATTGCCTTTGTGCAGTTCTTGTGAACCACTGCTTAGGGTTGATACATTAATTCTCTTGGAAAATTTGCAACGTTTGAATCTAATTCGTCTTGGCAAGGGGGGACAGACACAGTATTGCTCAAGTGTCATCAGCTTGCATTGCAGTGACCGGTTCAAAATTCTAGGCTTTAACTGGGAAAGAACCTGGGGGAAAAAACTTCTGGAGCTGTAACAGTTTCCAGTGAAACAAGCAGTACTTGCACAAAGCCTGCTGTGTTGCTCCAAGCAGCACTTGTACCTTTTGCTGTTTAGCTGCTTGAAATTTTACACTGTCATTACTGAGAATGTTGGTGGTTTTTTTTTTTTCCAAATAATAATTTGAGTTATTAAAGTTATTAGTCTTCATCATGACTACTGCTATTAGACATTCACATCTAAGTTGAGCTTCTGTAGCAATTGCCACTGAAGCAGAAAGCTACATGCAAGTGCAGAAGTGATGCCTGGATGAGCTGAAGTAACTTCTTAAGGTTGTGCATAAAATCCGTGGCTTGATGCAGGAAATGAGCTCAGATCTTGCAAGTCGTGGTCCAGTGCCTGCGCCCACACAGAGAGTGGTCATGAGTTTTTCTGCTGAATGACAACAGAAACGTGGAAACCCAAGCTCAAAAAGGCAAACAAAACCTGAGCACTGTAAAATCCTTCCATGGAAGATGTGGAATGAGCACCTGTACATGGACAGGATAAAATTCACTCTTGTGAGAACTGCTGTTTCCAAGCCAAAGCACCGCAGTGAGCTCTCACTGCGAGCAAATTCTTGTGGTAACTGTGGGCAGTGACAAAACATCCTTGGCAGCTTTAGCTGTGCTGGAGCTAGCTGTGTCTGCTCCCTTTGCAAAGCAAGGGAGGAAAAAAGGGAGATCTGTCAGAAGCAGGCATGGCCACCCTCCGCCCTCCTGGCAGCAGCAAGAACAGCAAGCTGGCTCTTCACAGTGCTTCCCACATGTCTCCGTCCCATGTCCATCCTGCCTCTAGCTCTTCTTTCTGTCAGGAAGAAATTTTTTTTAAATTATTATCATTTTTTGGTCAGCATTGCCAAGAAGACTTGAGCTGGCTCTGCAAAGCCCCACTGAAATCCCAAAGAAAGGCATGTCTGAGGTTTATGTTAGCTTTGACTCAAGGATAAATCTCACCTACAGCATCCAGATGGCCAGTTTCCGCATTCATTGGATCTACTGCAGTTTAAGATAGCATGTCCAAAGACATGCCAAAAGGTAGGAGTTGACCAAACAGTAAACAGGAGTTCAGTTCATGCACCAGCAAAGACCATATTCCATTCCTGACTGCCTCTGGGTGACATGGATATCCCTGTGAAGAGCATCCTGCACCAGGAAAGCAAAGGGCTGTAGCATCTGCCCCGCTTCAACCCAGAGATCTTCTCTCTGAGGCCACTGTGTTGCATTGATCCAAGAACTGCAGATTTATTTCCTCAGCATGCCAGCTCTGGGCAGACCTGCCTAATAAATACACAGTACATAGTATGACACTTTGATGGGCCTTAGAGTCCTGTTACTATTGTCCTTCTCATCTGTGGCAGAAGTTGCCTCTGGAAGACTGAAGAACAGTATCACTAATGTTAGTGGGCACTGGGGTCTGCCTAGGGCCTCCAGTAGGGCTCCACCCCCTCATGCTGCTGATAAGAGTAACTATTTATACGAATTTATCAACATCTAATGTATTACACAAAAAGCAGAATGATCTAATGGCTTGGTTAGCAGCAACCAGAACAATGAAAAAAAAAACCCAACAGCCCAGCCAAACAGGAAGAACACTGTAGTGGTTTGTAACTCAAATTTCAATTTGCAGGTCACCTGCTATTTTCCACTAGAGGTGTGAATACTATGAGAAATTTCATATATGAGAGTCCATCCTTTATGAATATAAATGTTTTTTATTTTTGAGACATATTTGTCTCAGAACAATGAACTGTTCTCTTTTGAACTTAATTTCTCAGATAATTCTTTACTGCATAGACATAGACTATAGACTACAACTTCTGCATTAGTGAACCATAGACTAGGTAAGGATATTTGCAATTGGGAGTAATGGCATGCAGATTCATAGCTCTGTGTTTCTGCTGAGAGAGAGAGTTGAATAATACTTGGCACCAGTCTGGAAATAAGAAGCTGCAAAATCTAGTCTTTAGCAAAAGTCTGAAGAAACAGCAAATGTTAAGAATCCAGGTCAGCTGCACTGGTAGCTCACTGCGTTGCCTTCAGCTGGTCTCTGTCAGCAAACCCACAAGCATCTCACCTGAAATGAGCTTTAGTGGTCCCTACACGTATGTGAACACACACACAGTATCCAGTAAGACAACCATAAAATTTACCTAAGCAAACTGCACAACAACTAAGAAGAGATATCTGGCTGCAGCTTGAAAGATTAATGGCAAACCATCAATATCCTTCATGCCTAGCTTCACACAGCTTTGTTTATTATTTATTATTTATGGCACAGCTGAGAGAAAATTCTAGGATGATCGACCTCTATTAAGTGGTGCAGTGTGAACAAGGGAAAAAAATGGAAAAAGGCCATGTGCACCTCCTGTAAGAAAAAAGCCTATAAGCAAACAATTCACACTCTAGTAGCTCTCATGCTGCCTATAGGATTCACACAACAGGATAGTGTGAATTTATTTGTCCAGAAAAAATGAGCTATTGTCTCTTCAATTCTGACAATTGTGAAGTGCAAGGATAAAGGTCTGGAAATACTATCACAAGACATATTTGAGCAATGAAGCTTTTAACAGGTACTGGTGTGCTGGGCTACTTCACTCTTCAAGTTGCACCCTTTGTCTTATACCAAGGATTGGCAACAATCTTTCAGCAAGATGCTTTGAGATTCAGGGAGATGAGGCTGGATGGTTTTTGCAAGAGACAGCAAATGAAAGTTAAGAGCTTGCAGACAGAATGTTATTAATCTACCAAAAATGGGACAGATACATGAAACGTGAAAAGAGAAATGGAAGGAAAAGACTCCATAAGGACTTCTCTACTCACACAGTTTACACTTTTATCTGGATTTTATGGAGACATATGGTATTGAGACATCTCTCTCTTTACATTTGGATGGTTTATGTATCACTCCTTATCATTTCAAAACAATGGTGGGAAAATGGGGGAGAATCTGTTGTTAGTAAAATTTCTCAGCGTTTCCAGGAATGTTCTCCTTTTCCAGAGGTAAAAGTTCCAGCTACTATTTCAGTAACCTGTCCTGTCATGCTGTCAGCTTGTTTGGTCTCTCCTTTAAAAAAGGGTTGTACAACTAGTGCTAAAATCCTCTTCAGCACAGAGAGCTGCCATACAGCATAAAACCATAACAAGTGCCTACTGAGTCAGACCACCGGTCCATGTTGCACGGTATTCTTTTTCAACAGTTATTTTTTCAAACAGCTACTATTTGGGAAGTGCACATGAGTGAGGACACATTCTCCTCTCCTTTTCCCTTGTTGGGGGTGCTAGAAGGCACCTCCTTGCCTATTGCCTCTAGTATTTGCAAACATATCCCTTTCTGAATCTGCTGATAACATCTGCAGCAAGTTTCAGAAGTTTTCTGTCCAATGAAGAAAGAAAAATTTCCTTTTACTAACTTTAAGACAATCCTCTACTAATTTAATGTAGCACAGGCCCACAGTTCCACACTCAGTGTATCCATCACCTTCACTTAATCACAAACCTCAGCTTTCTGTTTTCTAAACTAAACAGTCCCAGATTTTTTAGTCTCTTCTCTTAAGGCAGCTGCTCCATCCTCTTGATCATTGTAGCTGCCCTTTTCTGTACTTTCTCCACCTTCACTAGATCCTTTTGTGATGCAGAGACCAGGATCGTACACGGTACTTAAGACAGGGGCACATCAGGTTTTGAATAGCAGAAAGTCATGCCCTCTGTCCTGTTCTCAGTATCCATCCTGATGATGCCCAACATTTTGAGGGTTTGTTTGGCCATGCTGCACACTGAGTTGATCCTGGCAACAGCAACACTAAGATCTCTTTCCTGAGTAGTAATGGCCAGTTTCAAGTTCAGCATCAGGTAAACATGATTTAGATTATTAGATTACTAATGCAAATACAGAACTCAAGCATATTTTGATACTATTCCTAAAATTAAAATGCAAACCAACCCTTTTTACAGTCCTTGGAACATGGATTCATTTCTTTCTTTGACAACTTTCATAGCCTAACATCTGATAACTGTTTTCAAGGAAAAAAATTTACAAAGTGGCTTAGAAAACTAATTTTGTAAGCATTTGCTTGAGCTTCTGAAATATAGCAGGTTACTATAAAAAGAGGTCTGCTCCCTTTTTAGGACTAAAATTTAAAGTAGACATCCTTCTAAGCTTGGCAAATGGTTAGTAATATTTTTGTATTGATATCTATATAATTATTATAAATTAATTATAAATTTAACATTATTAATAAATTGGGAATTGATTGCATTAGGCATTGTACTTCTGATAACTCATCAGAACTCTCACCACACATAACATATAAAGCAGTTATATTCAATCAAATTAAATATTGGATATTATATCTAAGTTTCACTGATAAATTTTAAGAATGAGGCCAAAACAAAAGCAGGTCATAGGATGAAATTTTGCTATGTGCTGAAGGTTACTGTCAAACCATACACTATGGGTCCCACTTTTAAACTCTGGCATTGGAGGAAATTCCACCTATTGTAAACTGGAGCTACTCATTGCTTTTGCAGATATTTCTACCAGTTCACAGGACTCTTACATATGTGTATGGAAATCACCTGCCTCAGATGATTGCTTTTGCTCTAAGTGAACTTGGCTGTTTTGCTAAATCTGCTCCTTGTTTTCTACCAGGATGTTTTGGAAGTGGACTAGACAGCAGCCTCGCTGATTGCTACAAAACCAGCATTTACCAGACAGAGGAACTGATGCTTATGGATTTGTGCCAAAAACAACTGACCTCGTTATCAGTTATCCTGACTTGGGTAAATATCAAAATACCAGTTGTAAAGAGTATATTCATGCCTTGGTTCTAAAATCCCATTCATTAATACTTTTGCCAAAGGGAATGAAAAATAAATACACAGAATAGTCACTGTAAAGAAAACCACTGGATGCTTGTTCTACACTGTGTAAACTGCTGTAATATTCTTGGTCCTTGCCTCTTTATATGACTTCAGTCTATAAAATTTGTATGAGCTAAAGTAACCTGTTTGAAATTGCTCCACAGGCTGGAGAGATTACCCAATATAAAGCAGTGCTGTTGGGTTTGATAGCCCCAAAAGGAAACACCTAATAATTTCATATTTCATATTTCCTTAGTCTTGAAAAATTTCCTACCTCCCTCTGCTCGTATCAACTTACCTCCTACCTCCCCTACTGAGAGCCCAAGCAAGTCCAAGCTATGTAAGTGCAGGATACTTCCTTCTGCCTCTGCATCTTCTGTGCTGAGACCTTGGACCCTTGTCATTTCAATACTCAATATTCTACGTCTGTCAGAGATGTCTTGCTAGCTCTCCTCCTAGAGGACTGACTGTCTTTTCTCATAATAGAACAGCACGGAGAAAAGAAATACTTTGGGAGATGGTGTCTCCCAGTTTGGTTCATAGATCTGCCTGGGCCAGAAGGTCTGTGCTCTGCCTCTACTTGCAGCACACACAAGGCCACTCATTACCTCTTTGGTGGCCTGTGGCATGTAAACATGAAGAGAGACTCTGTCAGAATATCCTGGCATGTCCCCATCTGTAAATCCACATGAAAAATCCTGTATTTTGGAACAATGTGGACCGTTTCAATGCCAGAATATTGCCTGCTGAATTCTTCACCTCAAGAACAACTTCTCCCTATCAGGAGAGTCTGCTGCAGAAAGGGTTGCATCTGGGGGTGGCAAAGAGATCATCCTGATTCCCCATCCCTCTTAACATGGATAGGAAGATTTCACCAGGGATCTCCAGCAGTGTTATCCAACATCAGAGTCTGTGGGGGCACCTTTGTGGATGTGAGAGGAAAGTACAACTCTTTTAAGTTAGGATGTGATGCTGCTGGGAATCAAGAAGGTCATTTTCTATAACTGGAAACAAATTTCAAAAGCAGGCTGATTCTTGTTTGATGTTTTCAGACATGCCAGTTTAAAGCTAATCGGGCAAAATAATTTTTTCTAGTCCTCTGAGTTTTGAGCTAATGTGATTTGCTGGCTAAAGGACTTGATATCAGCCCTACCATAAACAGCCATGAAATCGGAGATGTCTTTTGTCTCCTTGTGATTCATGCAAAGACCTGTAGCATTTTAAGACCAGCAATTGGTATAAGAAATTGACTTGATTGAGATATAAAAGATGTTTTATTTATCAGAAATTGACTACTTATTAAAGAGCTGAGTAAAGTTGAAGAGTTAAAGCAAATTAGTGCTAAAAGAAGGGCAAAGAACAAAACGTCATTGCCATTCTCTTGTATAAGTAGAGGAGAAAATATGAATCCTTCCTGTTTTCTGTACCATCACCTGACAAGGGGCAGCCAGCCTCTGAGCTGTGCTGGACTGCAGTACTCCTTCCTGCTGCTTTCATAACAGCATCACCTGCATCAATTCTGCTGTGAGCAAATCTGAGCACATGGGTGCTCTGAAATGACACTAGGTGCAATTCCTTCCCACTTGGTATCTGTGACAAATAGTTCCCCCAGTGTTAGAAGGAGAATTTTCATGAGTGAAGGGAAAAGACTTGGTTCAATGTTCATACATTTCAAATGAACTTTATTCCCACAACTATAGATACAGTAATGCAATTCTCCTCCCTCTTTCTCAGGAAATTAGCGTCTGTGTTCACTGCTTTCCACATTCTTGGTTTTCAGGAAGAGCTGTAATCCAGCTAGAGTGATAGACCTCGACTTTTAATTTCCAGAGCAGTGCAGACTTTCAGGACCTCACAGCATTCTTCAATATACATCATCGCTTCCCGTGAGAGAAGAATCAGACCTACCTTATAAGCCTGGCATCACTCTGTAACTGCACACTTTGCAGGAGGGGAGGAGGAAGGAGGAGAGAGCAGGGAGTACTGCTGAGGGTGTAGCTGTATGAATAAAAACCCCTGAAATTTTCATCTCACCTAGACTTTGATGGAAAAATGATTTGCTTCTTCTTAGTTCAGGGATGTCTTTGGCTGGAATTTTAGATTTAGAAAACAGACAATCAGATCAGGTTTAAGAAAACAGACAAGAGTTTTAAATTTCATCCATATTTTAAGTATCGTGAAGGTGGATCTGCTGTTCACCTCCCCACTCAGCCCCAAGTAAACATCTCAAGAGTAATTTCTATGGATTGCATCATGCCAGGATATGTGGTTGTTACCGATCAAGTTGATGTTTTCCCGGCAGGCTGCTGACAGCCAGCATGTGTTTCCACCCTGCACAACAATGAAAGCAGACCATTTGTGGGAATATACCATGGGGAAAGACACCCGGTAGGTAAACAGCTGTTTAAATATTAAGATAAGTATCTGAATAGTTCCTGACTGGGAGATAATTTTTAACAATCTTTGTGCATGTGGGCAGACATTAGCAAAACTTTGGAGCCATCCATTTATAACTCCAGTCTGCAGGCAGAAAGGTTGGCCATGTAACATCTTCATCTTCTGATAGGAAAAAGCCCGTAAGTTAAAGAACAATGGGTCTAAAAAGTGCTGAGCCACTCCTCCTGAGTAAGGGCCAAGTCTTGCTCCATCCAAGAAAGTTTTGGAAGGGGCTGCAAAAGTACTGCTACATGTGCTGGTGCAGGGCAGGGGCAAACATTTCTTCTGAGGGTCAGGTAAGGAGCACTTCCAGAGAGGGAATAGCAAATGCTCATTCTGCAGCCAGAACGAGAGAAACAGGCTGATGGTTTAAGCAGACTCTCCCATCCCAGCAACAGCATTTGCAGAAAAATTGTGGACTTGTATGAAGGTGTGCAGCAGATGAATCTATGTAGTTAAACATCTTCTCTTGGGCATATCACCTCTCCCTTCCTTCTCTTCCCTTCTACCACCACCACCAGCCTTGTCACATGATTTTTGAGCAAACAGCAGCCCCTCATCAACCACAGCTGTAACTGGGGAGAGAAAGACCAGTCATTGTTGCAGAGCACAACTGCCCCACTACCAGCAACACTGCACACCTCCACAGATGGGGAGATACACAGCACACAGGCTCATGTCCCAGAGGCAGCAGGGCCAAGTCACAGGCAGTGAAGACACCTCTTTTTTTTCTAAGCACTCTGATCATAAATATGAGCAGTAATCAAAAACATGTGAGATGATCCATCCTCTCAAAAAAATTAGTTTTAGGATGGATTTCAACTGAGGTGTCAAACTCCTGTTAACAGAAGCTGGTTTATACTGGAATTATAATTTTTTGTTATTATTAGAGGGAATAAATGTGATACTGCTTGTCTAGATTTTTTTTTTTTACTGAAAAGAGCATTTTTCAGCTCTGGTACTTTTCAGTTGTGACAGAAAGCCTTAGTGAGGGCAATGGGCATATGAGAGCATGCAGCAGCCCTCTGGCCAGAGTCTGAAGTGAGACAGGTGGCAGTGTGCATGGCCACCACTGCCTCTACAGGGGTGAGGAGAGGGTAACTAGCTGGGAACACCAAGGGTGTCCTGCTGCCTGGTCAGATGAAGAAGTACCAGCCTCTGGGACTCTGCCACAGGTGACCCATGTCCCACTCTGCCCTAATCCTACCTGGAGAAACCCAGAGGTGATACCTCCCCAAATGCAGCAGTTCGTGCCAGACCCAGCTCTGCCTTGCTCCCTCCCTCCCTGTCCTCCCTGCCTTTAACACTCTTTCTGACCCTCAGTAGTCCCAGCTCCAGCTTAGATGTTACCCTCCAACCTTCTCTCTGTAGAAGGTGGTTTTCTGCTGCAGGAAGTCACAGTTCTACTTTGACTTCACCAAAGTAAATCACCTCTTGTCCTTCATCTTCATTTTCAGCAAAACAGATGAGTTAAAATCAGTGGATATTTTACTTAACAAAATGATAGATAAAAATGCTCCCCTTTCATCAGACTGTTTTATCTCCCATACCCTGTAAATGGCAGAAAGAAGAAAGCCCAGAAACTCAACAAAAGAAGAGCAGAGTTTGTCTCTTATCTTCAGTACCACTGGTAATGTGCAGTGAGATGGCAGCTGCTGCACCACTGCCACAGAGAGCAAGCCCTCTTGATATGGGGAAGTACAATAAGGGACTGAAACAACTTATTCTGTCCCAAGTGTACGATCCTTTTTTTTGTGTTTTGTTTTAATTTCATATAGACTCACATCCAACAGGTTTAAGCTTGAACTTCACATTCAGATAACCCCTTAGAACTCTTATATGAAATTTGGCATTAAATGACAAAATTTATACTTTCACCTCATCTGGTTCCATTAATCAATCCATGGCCCCAGTTTTACCCAAGTGTCTTGCAATATTTTCAATAAGTCTAGATTTTTTTTTTATTTCCAGTGAATTTGACTGGTTTTCAGTTTAATGAGAGGTGCTGTGCATGCCATGAGCTGGGATGTGCCCACAGCAACTTTGCACTCCCAGGAAGGTCTCAACAGCCTGTTAGCTGATGTCAGGAAAGGGCCATTTTTAAAAGTTCAACAGAATAGCCCAGTCTGAAGCATTAGATTTCACTTCAAAAGCTGAAAGCAAGTAGCAATTGTAAGAAATAGAAAATGAGGTACTACCATGTTGTGTCGACATTAGCCTTATTACATACAAAAATAAGAATTTTATTAAGACCAATCAAGTGCCCAAAAATAGCCAATTCAAACTATATCACACAGCAGAGGTCTTCTTATCCTGAAGTTGCCTCAAAATCTTTTAGAAAGCCCCAAGTGAGGAAAGCCCTTTTAAGGGCACCACAGTCCACTGCTAAACTGTGACTTCCCCTGCCAGGAAACACTGACACAAGCAGGTGAGTAATGCCCTTGGTAT
Organism: Athene noctua; assembly: GCF_965140245.1. Classification (NCBI taxonomy): domain Eukaryota; kingdom Metazoa; phylum Chordata; class Aves; order Strigiformes; family Strigidae; genus Athene; species Athene noctua. Next base: position 37,592,297 of record NC_134039.1, on the reverse strand, counting down.
CCCTTAGGATATAACAGTTTTGTCGTGGTAGAAAGTTGTTCTCAACTGTTTCCCATCTTGTGGCGGTTTGACTTTGGCTAAATGCCAGGTACCCACCAAGTCGCTCTATCACTTCCCCCCCTTTCCCCTTGTTTTCTCAACAGGGCCAAGAGGGGAAAGAAAATAAGATAGACCAACCCTTGTGGGTAAAACAAAAGCAGTTGTAATATAAGCAAAGTGAAGCAAAGGTCCATGCGCGGAAGCAAAAAAAAAAAAAAAAAAAGAAAACAGATTTACTCTCTCCTTCTCATGAAGAGGTGATGTCGGGCCTTCTCAGGAGCAGGGCTCCCATACCTGTAGTGGCTGCCTCGGAGGACCAAGGGTGACCCCAGCCCCTTCCTCCTTTCTCCCAGCTTTGTACTGAGCAGACGTCATATGGTCTGGAATATCCCTTTGGTCAATTCGGGTCAGCTGTCCTGGCTGTGTCCCCTCCCAAGATCTTGCCCACCCCGTCCCACTGGGGGGAAAAATGTCGGCAAGAGCCTTGGTGCTGTGTAAGCACTGCTCAGCAGCAGCCACAACACCAGGGTGCTACCAACACCCTGCCAGCTCCCAGCATAAACCACAGCACCGTGAGGGCTGCTGTAGGGGAAACCAATTCCAGCTCAGCCAGACCCAGTACACATCTGTAGCCCAACTCAGTCTCTTCCAGGAGTATGCAACCACATTTTGGATGTGTCACTGTAAGGGAACGTGACATCTGGAATAGGAAGAGAGGATGGGGAAAGTATTGCACAGCACCGCAATACTGTGGCTATTCAGTTGAAACACGTGCCAACTTTGGTGGTTTCATTGAGCTGTTTGCAAAAAAAAAAGGAAGATGAAGAGATAAAAACAGGAGTATTATTGATGCCCGTAGCATGGGCATTGTGTAAAAAAGGGATTTTATGAAGAGATTGTAAAACATTGTGTTCTGAAGAGTACCAAGCAATGGTAATCTGTCTATAATGTCATACAAGACTGGTCTAAGAGCAGCAAAACACTGAGCAGACAAGAGCAAGGGGACTCCTTCACACCCATGCATATAAAGAGCTGCTAGCAAAAGTGCAGGGATATTTCCTTAGGAAAAGAGATTAAAAAGAGCACCCAAACTGAAAGCATTATTCTATACCATTAAAGTATTTTTTTCATTCTCACAAGCATAGAAGCTAAGGGTCTAGGATTGGGAGTTTACAGCCAATGACATGGAGATGCTTCACAGCACGCTGTGATGGAGCTAGGATGAATCCCCCTGGAAGCCTCTGCGAGATTAATGTTTGGTTCATACAGAATTGTCATCTGCTTTTCTGGTGGTACAAATTGTGACAGCACAACATGGAAAAGTCATGGATTAATTTTATGTATGTGAGTCAAATATAGGGTCCAGACGTCCTTCATTACTGTGAGCACTCTTTAGCCCTAGAAAATGTGAAGTAACATGATTTCATGGATTCTCTTAATCCACATTCACTGAAGTGTAAGCAACAGTATGCTTGTCTCGGCTCTGGCTCAGAACATGCATGTCTACATTTAGTGCAGCAATGATGAACAGTAAATTAAGAAATTGTATTGAGAATCATTGGGTTTAGAGTGAAAAGAAATCAGCAAGATTGAAAAGCTCAGTAAAATCAGGCTAGTGGGTATGCATGGAAGAGAGCTGTTGAAGGATTGGGGGAAATCCTTACAAGTGAGCAAACACAGTGTCTTCTAAGAAGGAAAAGACAGAGAAGACGGATGCTGAGGAAAGCATGGGAAGGAGGTCTTGCCAAATATTGCACTCCATGGAGAAGTCACCTACCCATGATAACAGCAAGAAAGAACCTTTGAGGAAGAAGCTAAGGCAGACAAACAAGGCATGAAGACTGTAGGCACAAGATGTAGCAAGACAGAGAGGTGGAGGTGCTAAAAGAAAGCAAAACTCTGTTGGATTCCTGCACTGTCTCCAGACTGTTCTCAGTGTGTTTGTTAGGAGGAGCTGATGTCTTTTGGATTGGATGCATTTGGCAGGATGAAGGCATACATGTTTGCTTCCAAAAAGAGATACACTGAATTTTGGAACAGACAACTAGGTTAGATAGTATAAGGTATGCACTTGTGTTACGGGGACACTAAGGAGATAGCTAAAGCCACTGGTCCCATTTTTAGATGGTTAAATTTTGATTTGAAGAATCTATCTTTGGATCTTATACCAGTCCCATTACATCACTGTGTATACCTACAACCCTGTAAACACACCCTTAGGGCAGCTCACACAAGCTTTTCAGCTTGGGCATGGAGTATTTCAGCTCACATGCTTATTTGGAGTGCCCTTCTGCCCAGATGTCCACAGCTTTGAAAAGCTCAAATTAGACATTGTCATGAGCCTGGCACAAAGCAAGTGATGGTTTTAGCAGGTTAGCTTGCATAGGTTCACGAGACTAGGAGGAACCTTCTTCAAGCTTACTGCCATTTCTGTACTCGCTAAACACTATGGGCTCCCACGTACTGTGCTGCCAGCACTCCTTTTGCTGTACCTCACACCAGCTGCCCCTCCAGCAGCAGAAGCAGCCAAGCCCTGTGGTCAGGTGCATGAGGATGGCAGACAGGAAGACAGCCCACTGCATGTGCAGCAGTACGTGTCCAGCGTTCGGTGCATGAAATTGCATTATTCCCTAAATATGTGACAGAATCCCATCAGCATGTACCCCACTGCAAGAATCTCACCCAGTTCTTACAGGTCTCAGTGTTGTCAGCACTGGATGCTGGTTTACGGTTGCTGTGATAAACGCCCAAGGAAGCACTTGTGACAGGAGGTGTTCACCCACCAGAAGCAGGAAGGAGGCTTTCTGGCTTTTAAAATGTAGTTATTTCTTCACTCTTGTTTACCCTATTCTTTCTTGTCAGTTGAATAGGAATTTAAAAGCAGAACCGATTTTTTTTAATATATAAACATTTGTGGTAAGCACTGAGCCACAGCAGTGTTGCAACCAAAACACAGTTGCTCAACAGCACCTGTTAGTGCAATTACTTTGACATAAAATGTGTTCTTTACTGTTGTCTACAGAGAAAACCAGCACCAGCCTGTTACCCTTCAGCTCCAGCTGGCAACAAAATTTTTTACCTTGATCTTGCATAATATTGCAGATGAAAATTACAAAATTCCAGTGATCAAACTTGTTTTTCACTTATTACCCAGTGCAAGCTATACCTTGCAACCAGATAACCTTAAGAAACAATAATAAACCAAGCTGTTTATTTACAGATATATATTTTCATGGGACCTGAATACATATACATCAAGGAAAGCATACCTGAAGGCATATTTTTCCATTAGTTTTCTCCATGGCTGAGTTAGTGCGAGAGAGAAGGCAGAGTCTTAACGACAGTCATCTTTTTCTTTGTATGGTCTCACAGACCTTTCCACAGTCCTAAGTAGGGAGAGACTCCAAAGTAGTGGCTAACGGCAAAAGGTCAACCATATAATTAGGATCCAATCTGAAGTTCTGCCAAGTTTCCCCTAAAATAACTGTCATTGTAGAGTGCACAGTGCAGATGTTACCCATATATTTAGGGTTAAGGGGTTTTATGGTTGTTACAGACCGTTTCTAAGAGGTATGTGAAACATAACTGAAGTGAGCAAGAGCAAGCCAGGGAGGTTCTAGTTCACTGCAATGGGGCATGCACTTCTTGTGGGAAAGGTGTACGGGTTCATAAACTTAAAAAAGGTGAAACTGCATTAGCCAGTGTGGAAAATCAATGAGACACATGTTCTTAGCAGGTCTACAGGGAGCCTGATCCATAGGTCCCTGGGGAACCATGTGAAATTGGAACATTTCCTGACAGTAGACTCTTGGAGCAGATTTTTATACATCTGTTGTGCAAGAAGCAACACAGGGAAATAGTGTAGCAGGCATGGGCTGTCCAAGGCCTTCTGCAGGACTCAGGATTGTCATAGCTCTCTATCTTCCATGCAGAACTGTAGCATATATATGATAATTTGGCTCTGAATGTGTCTACACAGTTTTGACACCATTACAGCAATGTATAGTACCTTACAGACAGTCTATACAGACATGCTAAAGCCAACTTTGTTGAAATAAAAAGGCAGAAAAAAGTTGGGAAGCAAGCAGAGTGAAGGATAAAAAATTTCATTTATCTGTGAAATGAAAGAGCAGGAGAGAGATGATAAAGTTATCATGAACAGTTTTCATTGTCAGGGTATGACTTCAGGCTGATGGACCAAATACTGAGTCAATACTCAGAATAAGCATGAGTTGAGGGCTCTTCTCACAGAACATGCTCAGTGGTCCACAGGATAAGGTCTTGTATGAATTATGATGAAGTGGGGTCTGCAGAGGAAGGGCTCATCCCACCATTTAATGGAAGTGATGGGAGCTGGTAAAATTTAGATTGCGACCCATAGAGCCAAGAAAAAACAGCATGAAAGTAGGGCCCTGTAACAGACATAAATGAGACCCAAGAAGAAATGGATTTTAAGAAACCTGAATGTGGTCCCACAAATCTATGTTTAGCATTTATTCACAGCAGTGACTGGCAGACTGGGAAAGGTCTCTAAGCTTGTTGTTCATTCTTCTATTTTTATATATTCTTTATACCTTTAAAATTGGAAAAGAAAGAATCTCAAAAAATGAGCAAAAAACACACAAAAGGACACCTGAGGGAAAAAGGTTGTTCTTTATAACTTGCAAAGCTAACATTGTTGAACAACAGAAGGAATAAATGTCAGCAAAAACATTGTGTAGCAAAAGGGCATTACTCATAGCCTGATATAAACAACTAACAACTCCCATCTGGCAAGAAAAGTCTTTGCGAAGGGAAACACACAGGAGTTTTAACTCCTGCTATTGATAACTGAGGCCTGTTGTAGGAAATGCCTGCAGGATCCAACTGTGATTGCAGCAGAGGGAAGGGAAATGACATGCTCATGTCTAAAATAGCTTGGAGTCTGACAGTATTTGAGGCATTTCAAAATAGCACACATTCAGAAATGAAAAGCAAGTAGAAATGGACAGTGGGTACAAGGCAGTTCAGGCAGATGAATTCTAAGATGGCTCCTTGTGCCTGACTTTTTCATGATAGAGCATCCACATTACCATCAGCCCTAACATCTCGTTTGGAGGAGGGAAGAGGAGAGCCAGGCAGCAGTGGTTCAAACTGTAGGTGAAACTCTTTGGGAAAAGAGAAACAAGAAACTAAAATTGATGATAATTTTGATAATTCCAGTGAGAAATTGTCATTCATATAGAGTTTGAGCCAGAGCCCACCAAAGCCAAGAAGAGCCTAGCCGTCAGATTCAGTGGGCTCTGGCTCATGTCCATAGGCTAAACGCTTTCTCTGGCAAGTCTACAGAGTGATTCAGCCCCAAACTGCTCAGCACAGCCAAATTCAAAAGCCCTATTCATATTCTAAAAAAGGCAACTGGACATCATTCTATGGTCCCAGTTGCACAATTGTCTTCAAACAGGTGGCAGAAACAACATCCATCACCAGCCAGAAAACCAAAGAAAGTCAGCAGCTTGTGCTAGAGTAAGATTTTATATTTAACACTCATACTGTGGAAACAGTTTTAAATTTTTAATTGAGATTACTCTCTTTAAAAGCACTGGTCAGGCTTTTTCTTTTTTTTTTTTTTTTTTTTTTCCCTCTGATTTCACTGCAGAACTAATATATTCATCTCCTCTCACAGGAAATCATATTAGTATGTGGAACTGATACAGCAAAGGGTAGCAGGAATGGTAAGATACTTGAGGAGCTTTCCATTATTGCAGGAAGAAAGACACCTAGAAATTAAATTAGCATATTTGGATAAAGGTATTAGTAATAATATTTTGGATAAAGGATACTGGAGAAGAGTACATCTCACAGAGAAGGAATTTCTGGTGGGAAGAAAGCAGCTATTTTACAGATTGCCCAGGAAGGATGCAAATCAATAGGCATAAAGATACATTATCGGACCTATCTTTTGCAAATAAAGCTTTTTCAAAAGATCATAGTTTCCAGCCCCTATAAGACTAATATCCTAAATAGAGGGCAGTGGTCAATGGCTCAACATCCAGATGGAGTTTGGTGACAAGTGGTGTCTCTCAGGGGTCTGTACTGGGACAAGTGGTGTTTAATATATCTTCATCAGTGACATAGATATTGGGATAAAGTGCACCCTCAACAAATTTGCAGACAACACCAAGCTGAGTGGTGCAGTTGACACACCTGAGGGACAGGATGTCATCCAGAGGGATCTGGACAAGTTCAAGAAGTGGGCCTGTGTGAAACTCATGAGGTTCAACAAGACCAAGTGCAAGGTCCTGCACACGGGTTGGGGCAATCCCCAGTATCAAGACAGGCTGAGGGATGAAAGGATTGAAAGCAGCCCTGCCAAGAAGGACTTGGAGGTACTGGTGGATGAAAAGCTGGATATGAGCTGGCAATGTGCATTCAGAGCCCAGAAAGCCAACCATGTGCTGGGCTACATCAAAAGCAGGGTAGTCAGCACATCAAGGGGGGTGATTCTGCCCCTCTACTCTACTCTGGTGAGAGGCCACCTGGAGTACTGCATCCAGCTGGAGTCCTCAGCACAGGAAAGACATGGACCCATTGGAGTGGGTCCAGAGGAGGGCGACAAATATGATCAGAGGGCAGGTAGACCTCTCCTATGAGGAAAGGCTGAGAGAGTTGGGGTTGTTCAGCCTGGAGAAGAGAAGGCTCTGGGGAGAGAGGATTTGGAACTTAAGGACACTTATTAGGGACAGATTTTTTAGCAGGGCCTGTACAATAGGACAAGGTATAATGGTTTTAAACTAAAAGAGAGTGGGTTTAGACTAGAAATATGGATGGAATTTTTTACAGTGAGGATGGTAAAACGCTCAACAGGTTGCCCAGAAAGGCTGTAGATGCCCCATCCCTGGAAACATTCAAGATCAGATCAGATGGGGCTTTGAGCAACCTGATCGAGTTGAAGATGTCCCTGGTCCTTGGAAGGGGGTTAGATTATGTGACCTGTAAAGGTCGCTTCCAATGCAAACTATTCTAAATCCCAAATTACACCAGTATGAGCATCCACACAGTGGAAGAATGGAAGGAGCAGCAAGTCAGCCATCCAAGTCTCTGTCAAGTTTTTCTGCGCAAGAGGTTGAATTATATGTAAGCAGCACCAGCCTATGATACATAGAGGTTAAAATGCAAATAATATATCTCATGCTTTGCAATACCCAAGCAGAAGATGCTTCAGTGATTATTTAGTTTTATAGATGGACTAAGTACTTGTGATGAATATATTTCTGTCTCCCCAAAACTCCCAGGTAATTTAAGGGAAAAAAATAATTCAGGCTTTACCTATCTGATAGAGGGAGAGACTAAAAATTAATAGCAAAACATTTAAATAATTACTATTGACATTTCCATTTTGACATTTTTTAAATTGAAAGGTTTGCTTGGAAGAGGTGCAATTTCCTTTCAAAGTATCATTCTTTGTTTTAAAACAATCTAGCTGACAAGGAAAAAGATGTTGAAGATCCCACAAATGTAATAAAAGGTTTTGAATTTAGCTTAAAATTTGAATAGTTCCTGTTCTGCTTGACTCAGACTCTTCTCACAGGCCCCTCTAGCTTTTCAGATTTGGGCCAATGAACAAAAACATCTATTATTTATGCATGTTGTTTGAACTATGACATAGGGTGAATCTGCAATGTAGTGATGATCCAAGAGAAAAGGCAATATCTTGGCAAGGGAAGAAGAGCTCCTTATGAAAACTATACCGCTGAATTCCCTGTTGCTTTGTGGTCATTGTAAACAGTTCATGCAGGGTCAATGCCTGTAGCACACCTTCATTCTCTTAAGACAATATTCCTTACCCATTTGTAACTGCTGAAAATAGCTGCAGGACAATACACCATCAAGTCCTTGGGTCCACATCAGAAGTAAATGTTGGATGGTGTTGTTACACAAAGTTGTTCTAAAAACCCCTTGATGAGAGAAAGCTAAGAATAAAACTAACTTTCCAAAGAATTAGAAGGCCACGTTTTCATCATCAGTAGAGAAATCCTGGCCATGCTTTAAATCATCAAAAAGTTCCCATAGACTTCAACAGGAACAGAAATTTAAGAAAGTATGCACCAGCCTGTCCAAGGACAATTTATTTCCTTTTGTCTTGAACTTAATGTAGGGAGGTTTTTTGGTTTTTTTTCAGTCCTGGACAAGGACACAAGGAGGAAATCTCCATTTTGTGGTAATAGGTGCATGTAGGAACTTGTTGAAGAATAAACAATGAAGTGATTCCTATTGGCATTTCTGACTGTCTATAATTTCACTGTTCACATACTTCTAGCACTAAAACATTAAGGATCATATAAGTATTCCCATTTATACTTTCTGTCATTCTTCACAAGAAAAGCATCTTGAAGAACTTGCCTTATGTTTGATGAAAAAAACTCCAAAATTCATTGTGTGATAAACATCCATATTTAATAGAGTTGACTACAATCCCTTCCAAAGGAGAAGGAAATAAAAGAATTTTAAAAAAGACAGGCTGGGAAAGGAACATGTCACACAGCTATGCTCCAAATACTCACCACTCAAGCTCTGCCTCAGTTTGGCAGAAATTAAAACAACGGGGTAGATCTGAAAATTGCTTCCTTTTCTCATCCCCCTTCCCTCTCCAACTGGGAGCAGAACAGACTAGCAGAAAAAATTCCCCTGGTGAGCTGTAACCTGTGTTTAATAGTCTTGAGGTCAAATTATACAAATTATTCAACATACTTTGATCTCTTACTATCACTTTTCTATCTCTTCATCTCATATAAATCATCCAGCTTTCCTCTCCAAATTTCTCCTGTTCCCCTGCAAACACACCCATTTTCAGTCTGCTATGGAGTAATGACCTTGTCTTCAAGATCCCATTAACCTGACAAAAGGTGCACTGACATTGCCAAGGAAGAAGAACAAGGGCAGGTTGTGCAGGTTTGCTTTCCCAGGCAATTCTAGACATACAAGAAATTCATAACTGAGAAGTTTAAACATGTTGTAACAATATAAATGTGCTGTATATCGTACATAGTAATATGTCCTAACAGGAACCCTTACAAAAACTTTGGCAATCAAATGGTACTAAAAAGCTATCTTTCTTCACCCACATTGTAATGTTTTCAGTTTCTTATTGTTAAATTAAATGAATACATGAAATAACAAGAGTTGAAAGGAAAAGGTGTACTGCAGAGCCTCCCCAATCACAAACTAGATCTGTAGATAATTAATTCTGACCAGCCATATGGCCTTGTACCACATCTCTACTGTTTTCTATTCATGTATAATTCAAGTGCATTAAAACTACACTAAAGTTGCAAAGTCAACATTCAAAAGGTTGAAAATGCCAGAATGAAAGCTGCTTGGGCAACATCAGTCCAGCTCGCTTATGTGAAAGCAAACAGGTATAGTCTTAATTTTATAACCACGTATTTATTCCCCGCCCTCACTAGCCTGCCTCAGTATACGCAGCAGACTCACATACAGATATTTAAGATTCTATTTCATACTTTCTTTTTGAAGGTTGATTAAACTAAGGAAGAATGGGCATATAATCTGGCAGTGAATTTCACAGACATTTGCTGCCAGTGAAGAAACGTTCCAGGCTGCAGATAGGGATATGCAGAGGAGAAGACCATATGCCCTTGTCCTGACCTACCTGCCCTGATTAAACTGTCCTACTCCTGTCGGTCTTTTCCCTATGCCTTCTACTTTTTTCTCTCGCAGCCCCAGCCTTCCCACTTCAGCCTCCTTATCCAAGGACCAAACTTCCCTCCTATCCTATTCGCACTCACAATCTTCCTAACATTTTTCATGCAAATACCCTTCATTCCAAATCCAGTTTTCCCTATTAATTTTCTAGGTTTACCCACAACCCCTCTTTTTTTCTCTCTCCCAGACCCTCATGTTTCTACTCTCTTTATACGACTAAGCATTTCCAGCTAACCCTTTATGATCCTTATATTAAGTAACACTCTACCACAACCAGACTTGACCCTTAGCTCTTGATCACTCCTCATACAAGGCAAATTAATTGCTCTTCCAGATCACCTGAGCAGACACGAGCAGTCTCCTTACCTTCTACAAGGGTTTCTGGCACCCAGGTAGAACCCTTCAACTGGGAAAAGCAGCACCAGAGAAAGACCTGATTCGAGCAAGGTACCCTGGACCTAGCATATGTCTGTGAAGGACAGATTTACTTTTCTTTTTTTTCTCCTTTATCTTCTTTTTTTCCTTTTCCTCCTTTGTCTTATTTTTCTTCTTTATCTCCTTTTTTTTTATTTTTTCTTCTTTCTCTTTGTCTCTTTTTCCCATTTTCTGAGAATTTAGCTGCCAAACTATAACAAGTCTCAGCGGAGCACATATGAAGAGATTTTTTTTAAAATGTTCAGGTTGGCCCAAACCTGTCAATTTGTCCAAAGGAGAAGGCAAAAAGAAAATTCTTTAAAAACAAAAAACCTTGTCAGGTTTCAGAATGTCATTTCAGAGCTGTAAAGGTACAAGTGTTCCCCACTGAATTCTCTGAGGGGTTGAGCATTCTTTCCTTTTTATTAAATAAAACATCTTTTCTCTTAAAAATGACTTTCAGAGGAGACTTAACTATTTTGCCTTTTTCCGGAAGTATTCTATCCAACAACATAGCTGTTCTGGAAAATTTCATATGGATGTATTTTCTCAGAAAGATCCTTGCGGGCCCACAAAACCCAAGCTAATCCACCCAAATGGCCATCCCACTTCCACCCTGACTCTTATTAAATGCTTTTGTTTCTTAATGAAAGCAGATTTTTATAATTTTTTTTTTTTTTCCCCTAAATGAGTGTATTTTCCATGTTTTGTCACAAGTGAGTAAGATTGGGCTTTTTTCCTCTTGAAAATTCAGTTACTGGAAAATGGAAATTTGGCTCTCTGTAAAGCATTTCAGATAAATAAAATCATGTGTATCCATCACTCTAGTGATACACAGGAGTATCAGTGAAACCTGAGGGAGGTGCAGTTCAGGAACTCCTCCAAGGAAGTCTACACACAATGGTTTGGAAATACTCCCTGGTTTCTTCTTGTAGTTTAGTTTGGCTGACATGCACTTTAGGAAAAAAAGTGCACATCTGGTTCCTGCAAAGATTGACCTACATGCTTAATTTACCCTTTGAAAAGTCAGTAAGATTGAATATGTGCACAAATCTTTGAAGAGGTAAGGCATAAATAACCTTCTGGTGGAACCACAGGGGAATATGTGTGATCATGGATGGCATCTACTTTCTGTCTTCTGATACTACAAAGGCTAAGTGCAGTCTGCAACAGTTTACAGATTAATTATCAACTACACGTTAAGTTTTTTTCATTTCTTACCTCTTCTCTTCCTTCTTGTAGCTGACAGCTGGTAGTTTTACTTTGTTCTCACTTTGAGAGGGCCTACGTTTTACTGGTAATAAGTCCCCTCAAAGAATTCTGCTTCGAGGTTCTTGCAGCACAGAAGATCTTCTAATCAATTCCATTTCTTCTGACAGCAAATTCAGAGATTTCCAGCAACACACTTTGAGTGGATCAGAGCAATGGAAATACCCTTGGAGACTTCTGGAGAGGGCAGGTCTGTTCTGGAGTACTTACAAGTCAAAGGCAATTACCATATATCTCCAGGAGAAACTCTGACCTGGTGGCTTGAAGGTACACTACCACACTGGTGAGAAAAGGCATTCAGGATGATTTAAAAAATTAAATAAAAAAATCCAAAACCACAAAAAAACCCAAACAACAAAAACTCCACAAAACATTGTATTATTTTTTTTACTGGACTCTAGAAATTATGCTTTTCTGACTTTTTTTCACAGAATCACAGAATCGTCTAGGTTGGAAAAGGCCTTGAAGATCATCCAGTCCAAGCATTTACCTAACATTAGCAGTTCCCAACTACACCTTATCCCTCAGCGCTATGTCGACCCGACTCTTAAACACCTCCAGGGATGGGGACTCCACCACCTCCCTGGGCAGCCCATTGCAACACCCAACAACCTGTTCTGTAAAGAAATGCTTCCTAATATCTAGTCTGAACTTTCCCTGGTGCAACTTGAGGCCATTCCCTCTTGTCCTACTGCTTGTTACTTCGTTAAAGAGACTCATCCCCAGCTCTCTGCAGCCTCCTTTCAGGGAACTGTCGAGGGCGATGAGGTCTCCCCTCAGCCTCCTCTTCTCCAGACTAAACACCCCCAGTTCCCTCAGCTGCCCCCTGTACGACCTGTGCTCCAGACCCTGCACCAGCTTCGTTGCCCTTCTCTGGACACGCTCGAGTCATTCAATGTCCTTTTTGTAGTAAGGGGCCCAAAACTGAACACAGGAATCGAGGTGCGGCCTCACCAGTGCCGAGTACAGGGGTCAGATCCCTTCCCTGTCCCTGCTGGCCACGCTATTGCTGACACAAGCCAGGATGCCTTTGGCCTTCTTGGCCCCCTGGGCACACTGCTGGCTCCTGTTCAGCCGGCTGTCAATCAACACCCCCAGGTCCCTCTCTGACTGGCAGCTCTCCAGCCACTCCTCCCCAAGCCTGTAGCGCTGCTGGGGGGTGTTGTGGCCCAAGGGCAGCCCCCGGCATTTGGTCTTATTGAAACTCCTCCAGTTAGCCTCAGCCCATGGCTCCAGTCTGTCCAGGTCTCTCTGCAGAGCCTCCCTACCCTCGAGCAGATCAACACTCCCACCCAACTTGGGGTCATCTGCAAACTGACTGAGGGTGCCCTCGATCCCCTCGTCTAGATCATCAATAAAGATGTTAAACAGGAGTGGCCCCAAAACCGAGCCCTGGGGGACACCACTCGTGACCGGCTGCCAACTGGATTTAATTCCATTCACCACAACTCTCTGGGCCTGGCCATCCAGCCAGTTTTTTACCCAGAGAAGTGTGTGCCCATCCAAGCCTCAAGCAGCCAGTTTCGCCAGGGGAATGCTGTTGGAAACGGTGTCAAAGGCCTTGCTAAAGTCACGGTAAACTACATCCACAGCCTTTCCCCCATCCAATAGGCAGGTCGCCGTGTTGTAGAAGGAGATCAGGTTTGTCAGGCAGGACCTGCCTTTCATAAACCCATGCTGACTGGGCCTGATCCCCTGGTTCTCCATTATATGACTTTTAATGGCACCGGAGATGACCTGCTCCATGACCTTCCCTGGCACCGAGGTCAGACTGACAGGTCTATAGTTTCCCGGATCCTCCTTTCTGCCTTTCTGGTAGATGGGTGTCACATTTGCCACCCTCCAGTCCAGTGGGACCTCCCCAGTTAGCCATGACTTCAGGTAAATCATGGACAGTGGCTTGGCGAGCACATCTGCCAATTCCCTCAGCACCCTTGGGTGTAACCCATCCGGTCCCACAGAGTTGTGTGCATCCAAGTGGTGTAGCAGGTCTCTGACCACCTCCTCTTCAACTGTGCTGACCTCAATCTGCTTCCCCTCCCCGTCTCCCAGCTCATGAGGCTGGGTGTCCAGGAACAGCCGGTTCCACTGCTAAAGACTGAGGCAAAGCAGGCGTTGAGCACCTCAGCCTTTTCCTCAGCCTTAGTTACCATGTTTCCCTCTGCATCCAGTAAATGAAGGAGATTTTCTCTAATCCTCCTTTTGCTATTAATGAATTTATAGAAACATTTTTTATTATCTTTAACAGCTGTAGCCAGGTTGAGCTCTAGCTGTGCCTTGGCTCTCCTAATGTTCTCCCCACATAGCTTCACTACATCTTTATAGTCTTCATGAGACACCTGCCCCCTCTTCCAAGGGCAATAGATTCTCCTTTCGTTCTTGAGATCCAGCCAAAGGTCCTTGTTTAGCCAGGCCAGTCTCCTTCCCCGCCTGCTTGTTTTTTGGCACACGGGAACATCCTGCTCCTGTGCCTTTAGGACTTCTCTCTTGAAGTATGTCCAGCCTTCCTGGACTCCCATATCCTTCAAGGCAGTCTCCCAAGGGATTTTGTTCATCAGTCTTTTGAACAGGTCAAAGTTAGCTAGTTAGCTAGTTGACAAAGTTAGTTTCTCTGGAAATTAACTACCTAAATGCATTGTTTTTGAAGAAAACTATCAAATGCTTTGTGGACTCCAGCAGATAAGACACTGTAATACAGTTGTTCATAGATTTGTTGGTGTAAGTAAGCTAAATTTCCACAAATATTGCACTGGGAGAAGCGCTTTGAAGTCAGTCCTACAGCAGATATTGAATCTCGCTCCTGAGAGAGACAAAATATCTATCAAATGCCAATGCACCTCTGACAGACTGGATGGGAGACAAAATTCAAAATAAATGTAAAGAATAGGGCCTGATCCACTGGAGCAAATCTGTGCATATTTTTGGAAATTAACTTTATTTAAGGTATTTGTATTAAACACAAAACAAAATGCTAAAGTAGAATTAGCATCAAAAGTGCATGAAGGATCAAACAACTCACATTCTTATAATCCAATTATTAACATAAAAGCTTCAGTGGTTCAGAGTAAAACACCGCACTAGTGCAACCTTCAGCAGAATGAAATGGAGCTTGGAATGAGCTCAGGCTGCAGTCCAGAAAGTGGAGGTTTCACTGAAAGGACCTCAAGAGACCATCACCATGTCAGCCTGAAAAGAGAGTGGGACCCATCCCATGCATTGTTTCAGCAACCCTAGATGTCAAAAGAATCACTTAACACATTATAAAAGCTAAAGATGGACGGTTGAACGGACTAATGAAATATGCAAATTGAAACAGCCAAAAATTCACAAAGTATGAGCAATGGAAATGAACCCAGAAAACCATTCAGCCAGAAGGTTAGAAAGCATGAGTCAGGAGAATGATGAATGCTAATGCGCCTTTGAAAAATGTGAGGCAAATACTTATCCAGAACTGGACAGAAATGAGGTCAAAAGAGCCAAGGCAGAGATGAGGGAATAGCCTAAGTGTTCAGCCTAAAAAGAAGGAGCAAAGCAAATCCACTGCTGGTAGCTGAAATGTGAAGAAGTGAGACAAACTGTCACCTGGTTTAGTATATCAAGAGTGGGATCGCTCAGGAGATGAACACATCCTAGTCACCACATACATATACTGTCTGTTATAAAACACACCATAATTAGAAAAACAAAATTCAATAAGCAGGGTCCCACTAGATGCTACAGAACGATTCAGCACAGTATACAAGAAAACAAGAAAACCGGTTTATCTATCTTCTTTATCAGCCTCAGCTCCCATTATGAAGACACACAGACTTGGACATGGACAAATTCAGTACTGACTAGCATATTACATTGTAACCATTCTTTGCCAAGAACTATATTTTCAAAATAACCCACTTATTGTGCATCGGTTAATTTGGGATCCCAAATATTAGGCACTTAAACGTCTACCATCAGCAGTGTTCTGCACTTAACTCTGCCCACTGAAGCTCCTGTTCTGAACATCCTGTCCAATTCCTGAAAAAATGAAGTGTTTGCAGAGACTGTTGGCTTAAGCTGCCATTGTGTGGCCACTCAGCTTCTTGTTCAGCCAACGTCCTGGAGCCTCAAATTTGAGAAACTGAAACGCAATAACCTAAAATTTGCAAAAGAACTGAAATTTGTTATGAGTAATTGGTCTTGGGGGAGTTTAGCTTAATCTATGGCATATTCCACCCCTTTTCCCTCCTCCCTACCTGCCCCAGAGCCCACAAGAAAAACAGAACACACTTTTGAAAAGTATTGGAAAGTCCCACATCAGAGATTATTGTAAGTAAATTGTAAGAGAGTGGACTCCCCGTTAAGGATAAGGCATTGACAAAGCAATCAGCAGTAAATGTGAACAAGCAGAATGCTCAATAACTGAGAAATAGTAAAATTTTGTAAATCAGCCAAACTGAGTGAGAAGTCACTTTATTAGCAGATCCAAAAAGGACCAAACTACATTTTGTGGTAGATAAAACTCAAAGAATAAGACAGCTAAGAACCACAATGCCTTGGAAAGCCATATGCTTGGGAAATACTGGATGCATGCATTTATCATACTGAGCTCCTGGTGTTGCAGACCTGAGGCCTAAATTTGGGGTTGACTTTCATACTCTAACTCTTGCAAAAATAAGTTTAGACAACTTGTTGGAAAGGTCAGGCTAGTTTCATATGTTCTGATAGTTAACCTCATCCTATCCTTATAGCAGATACATCTAGACACACACACACAAAAATCTGCATGAGGTGACAGTCAAAGAATTAAAATATTTTTTTCTGAACTGTGGAGGAAAGACTTGTAATTCACTTGAGGTTTTGGGAAAGCAGTACATGAGTGGTTAATATTTTGCCAGACCCACTGCGAAGAAGTAATAAAAATAAAAGCTGTGCAGCTGCCCCTTCTAAGCTGAGAACAAATCACAAAGACAGGCACAAACAAAAGGCAGGTGAGTTCTCAACTGAACGATTAGAAGGAGGACAAACAAGGAAAAAAAAAAAAAAAAAAAGGTAAAGCAATCCAACCTCTTCAACAAAATTTAATCAGAAAAGCAGTAAATCTACTGAAAACAAAGTTTCAAATAACAAACAGCAATAAAAGTGCAATATAAATAATAGCCTCAAGGCCAAAGTCTAGAGATTAGCAGAGCAATCAAAGAGAGCCAGAAACAAACAATCGTAAATCTGCGAAGCAGTCTGTCAAGCAAACAGCTCTCAAAACCAGATTTAGAAAACAAGCTCTGTGGAAGGAATGGTCAAAGGCTGACTGATAGAGCCAATATATCCACCCAGGCTGGGATTTCTTAGTGAACATCAATCTAATGAAACAAAAAGACTTTTCCTAAAAAGCAACTACACATTGCCAGGATAAGGGATCATAAGGAACAGATCAGAAGTCTGATGCCATAACTTTAGTATTAAATAGAGCTATTCGCACTGGGCACTGAAAATTTTCATGATGTTGACTTACGCTTACTCTTAGGAAATACATTAGAGTTGTACTGTAGTATACAGTACACATCAGCCTAAGCAACAATAATCAATACACCTTTGTCATACGGTCAATGAAAATATACACTGAGATTCAGCAGCCTTTCCCTGAGTGTGGATCTGCACACTTAAATGAGACAAAGTATACAAACTGTACCTTTTTTAATCTTCTGCCCCCTCCTCAGTTGATGAGATTCAGAGGCTACCACAGCTCTTAGGCAATTGTGGACTCTATTCTGGGCATAAAAGTGCCACAAAATGATCATTTGGTAATAGAAGACCCTGCCCTTGCCTGCAAGATCATAACACCCAGAACAGTAATATTTCAGAATAAGCCGGCCTTTGAATGTAGACAGTTGGCAAGTTGAATTTTATAATCGTGCATTAATATTCCAGAATTTAAGGATAAAAATTTAATAATTTTCTGCCAGACAGAGCTGATACCTATTTCCCTAAAATATTTATTCTGATAAGTTTGACTTTAACCACTTGCCCTTTTTATGATGAGGCCTCATTTCAAATCTTGCAATGCATCTTCTGTTCTGAGGCAGACTGTTGCCACGCTTGGCAGTGGCAAGGCCCAAACTTGCTAAATCTGTGCATATTCTGAACTTTCTGGTGACAAACCATGGCACTGAGGTTAGCAAAACCAGCAACATGCATGAAGAGAAGTGCACGTCTTATCAAGTATTTGCAGGGTCGGAGCCTGCTATAATATTATTAACACAGGATCATTTAACAGAGAGACCAGAAACTTTTCTTTGTGTTCAAGGAATAAATCCCCTACTGTTTCAAAGCTCCTGAACCAATAGGGTTTTCATATCTGTCTGTGTCCACTGTCTATTTTGGATCTTTGTAATTTACCCTGCCCTACATTTAGGCCTGGAGCAGCTGAGAGAAAAGTCTGGATGTGTTTATTTTTTTATTTCCCACGGAGCAGAGCCACGAGATAGTCGTCCCCAAAAGGAAACTAGCCCTGACTGCATGACTGACAGGATTGCAGCAAAAAAAAATATAGCTCATTTTAAAGTTTACCCAAGAGCAGTATCTCTTCAAGCAGCATGACCCTGTGGCTTCATTTAACATTTCTAGGACAGAGTCTGTAAGGTTAATGTGTTAAGACAGTAAAAACTTTCCCTTTGCCTCCGGCACATCACTTCTATTCAGCAAGGCAAATAATACCCCACCTACAGCAGCCTGCCCAGAAGCCCAAAGGCTGCACAGCAACAAGCCTCCGTTTCTTCACGTCTCCTTGTCTCCTTGAGACTGACATTGCCTGGGTGCTGAATAGCCTGGTGGGAAGAGTTCAATGCAGGGTTTGCACTTTCCCAGCCATTAGCCAGCTGCCACCGCATTTCATTATCTTAGGGGGTGCTTTTATACATCAAAGGCACTTCCAAACAGTGTGATGAAGTGGAAGTAACCGAGCTCGGTCCACGTTGCAAGTTGCAGTATTATTTATTGTCATTTTTTTGCGCCCATCTCGTGCCATCTGGCCTGCTAACTGTAAAGGCCAGTGATGGAAAAGAGACTCAACACACCCCTTTCGGTTTCTTGGAGTGAATCCTGCTGAACAACTAGGCCTTGGAGCAACTGCCTGTTGTTTTGGGGACTCTCTATTGTTTTGCACAAGGAGCCCTCTAAAAAGCAAAGGGAAAAAAACAAAGGTAGCACACAGGATCTCATGCGAAAACAAAGTAAGCAGAGCATGAAAAGCAGCACTGAGATGGCTTTTTCTTTGCTTTCTTTCCAACATAGCCAAGAAATAAAGAGTTGAAAAAGGTTTTCTTTCAGTCTTCTAAAGAAGCTGCCTGTGAACAAGGTAGTGGGTTTTGCACAAAATTGCCTTGGATCACTGTTCGGCTGTTTTAACTTACTTCAGCTTTTATCTTATTATGGTTTTCTTTTAATGAAAAAAGCCCATATGGTTGGTGATTTATTCTACCTCTCCAGAGTTTGAAACCTGCTTTCCATTACTGGAAATCTCTAATTGATACATATATAAAATCTTGAGAATTACATTAAAAGGTGAAAAAAAGTGAAATCTCGCCACGTGCCACAGACTAATGAGTGGCTTAAACAGGAGTTGTCAGTGGATGTATGATTAAGTTCCACTCTTATACGGTGGCTCGGTTTTACAGACAGGGAATAAACTACAACACATTTCTACCTCTGCTGTGCCTGCCTGCCACCAAAATACCCTGTCACCAGAAAAACAAATTCAACAAGAAATGTTCATATTTCCACACTGACATTTTATGGCATAGATATTTTGTCTAGTGATTTATTTTATTTTCATTTAGCCATTAACTTGAGGTTTTAAAAATAAAGTAGCTTGACTGTGAATAAGACAGGACAACTGACTGTGCAATGTCAAGGTAGTATGCCTTGAAAAATGCCCCAGACAGGCAGGTCATCGCTTGCAGAACACTGGTTCTGTTTTTCACGAAAATCACAACACTGTTTTGCATTTTTGATTACTTGCTATGAAAATCATTATTTGGTATGGTGACTCCTGGGACTAAGGCGCTGATTCTGTAAACCAAGTCACGTATGTAAAAGCTTTTGCTCATAAAGATTCCAAAGGTGAGTGTGCACGAAAAAGAGTTTGCAGAATCAGGGTCAAATTTGGCAGCCCTTTAGTAAGCTTGATTAACTTAATTTGAGATTTCATGAATAGAGGCTGAGACAATTTTGTCCTGAAATCTCTTTCTGTTCTGTGCTCACTGCAGCTAATCTGTAGCTGCGAAATATCTCCCTGTAAGCTAGCAATTAGACTGTTATCCAAGACTGACTTACTTGGAAGTAGTAGTCAGAGAAGTTAACCTACTGACAGCCAACATCAAAACCAAAATCCCTGACCTTGACTGTTCTTAACACAAAAACCTTTTTCCTGCTGTTTTTGAATGAACAAATGAACAAGAGCCAGCAAATGATACAGCAGATATTTTCTTCTGAAAAAATAAAGCAAATTTATTTCTGTATACAGTCTGCTGTCCAAGCACAAAGACAGGAAGTAATATTGAGAAATCCTTAAAAATATGATTTATACTGGATAGAGTCTCTTCCTTCTCTTTTATATCACTTGGAACAAATAGTAAGCCAAGAATTTCCTGAACTTTTGTAATTTGTTTGGAAAATGGGTTCTCCCTTCCTTGTTACCACATTGTGAAGAAAGCGTTTATTTCTAGTAGTAGGTTTTAAATGTCACTTAAAATAAAACTGCATCTTGTACACTCTGCTCCATCTCTACCCGGCTTTCTTTGTAATGGGATTGAACAGGTGCTGTGACACAGCTTCATTTTCAAGCTACACACAGATAATCTTCCCCATTTTAGAGCACGGCAGGCATCGCTTCTTGAGTAACCAAGCCCGTGCCATGCAAATAGAGGGAACAAAATAAAGAAGTCCTTTGCTCAGTTTTAGAAATATAAGCAAGCCAGACGTATCCAGTAAGTCCCCACCATACAGATCTGTGAAGTGTCCCAAATGAGCTACCCATGAGCTACCAGGGCTCATGGGACAGACATTCTCATGCAGATGAACTAGGGGAACTGCTCAAAAGAAATATGGACAATGCAAGTAGGTTTTCCATCTGTATAAGACAATAGGATAGCACCTCTTTTGTCATTTTGATGAGTTTTGTCATTTTGATTCCTCATTCAGGACCAAATGTGTAAAACAGGGTCCCTCGATAGCCTGGATGGGCAGCGTTTTACCCCAGTGGCCCCACAAGCTGTTGTTTGGACTATGGCACCTGGACAAAATTCCCCTCAGGGAGGCAGTGTGCAGCATCTTCTGCAGAGAGGTGGGCAGCCAGCAGATCCCTCTCTACATGGCTTTGGAGGAGGAAAACACAGCTGAGGAGCATGAAGCTGTAGGGCATAGGCACCGAGCTGCCATGGGAGCGGAGGGAAAGAGTCCAGAGGGGCTTGTGCTCTGGAGAGGCAAGCGCTCGATCTTGCCAGTACATTTGTCTAGGGGGACAGGCTAATTTCACCCTCTGATAAACTGGATTAGGGAAAAATTCACTGAGTTAGCCTTCAGGCTCGGTTCCTCACTGAGAAAAGCAGGCCCAGCTTTCACTGTCCGGCTGGAGCAGAGCAGCAGCTGAAGACATGGCCCCCAGCGCTTTCTGTCCTGCTGCGGGCTCTCTCCTGGCAGCGATGCTGTCAGACCCTTGCTGCAGGCAGGTGCACTCTGAGGGCCAGATTGCAGCTTGCCCAAACACAGCTATCTCTGAGAGTTCGGTCCTCTCCAGCCCCCACCTCCCCCTTGCCATCCCGCATGGCTGTCATATGGATGCTTTTCCTTGCCAGCTGGTTTGGAGCAACCCAAACTGTTACTGTGGCACGGCTCTGGCATGGTAGGAAGGAGAAAGGACACTAGATCTGGTATTTCCTTGCTGCTATTGGGAAAACAGGGAGGGATTAGAAAGAGAAAATGCAAACAGAGCTGCATTCAGAGTTACATGTAGCTCTTCTCTTTCAGGAGAAAGGGGTGAGGTGCAAACAAACAGGCTGAATCTCTCAGGATTGCCTCTCAAACCATGTAGCAGCCCTGGCTGCGAGCTGGCCAACCAGGTCCTAAATCTGACTGTCAGAAGGAAAAGAGAGTTCAAATGATGCATCCCATTCACCAAAACAATAATAAAAGTAGACTCCCATGTGAAGATATGTTTCCTCTGCATTAGAGTATCTTTAAATATCATGACAGCAAAGACTAAAGATAATAATAGTTGTCACTTTGTTTCAGATGTGGTAAACTAAAAGCAGCTTTCTTTAGCTTTGCATTTCATTAAAGGTCACAGTGAATTATGAATCTCTCTTCTGAACTACTCAGCTATTTTCATGCAGTGTCACTGTCTGGACAACCCTCCTAACACATCAACAGTTAACAAGCAATGACAGTAAGTTATGAGGCACAATTCAAGGAAACAAAAAACCAAAACTGGAAGGATATGAATTCTGTGGAGCACATAAAGAAAAATGGGTGGGATGCTCATTTCCTCAAATTGTGTATCAGCTCCATAACTTAGCTACAAATTATCCCCCATGAAATGATGAGGGTATCGTCTTACACCCCACCTTTGTCTTCTTTTTCCAGCACTCCACTGTAGAACCAGATCTCTGCTTCTTCTATTTGAAGGACTGTAATTTTTACATGGTTTTGAAATATAAAAGTACAGTTGTTGAAATGATTCAATGCTGGTCTTCCAGCACAGAAAATCAACTGATGACTTCAAAATATCTGAAAAAAAGAAATCACAATGCAGACCTGCACTAACTTATGCTCAAATGATAGTGCTTAGACTATATTTAGCAAGACAACAAATTAAGGATGAATTATAACATCTTGAAAACAAAACAGATTTTTCATACAAAACCTTTCAGCAGCTTTCAGTCAGGATGTCTGCATTTCTGAATGAGATATTTTTAACATGTATTTTTAAAAAACTTCTGGGTTTAGTTTCCTGTTATCTCATTATCTCTTTTTTTCCTAAAAAACACCCCACTTTCCTCTTCAATTTTTTTTGTAACTTAATACTAAGAAATGCATTTTTAATCCAGTTTAGTTTCTACATTATCATTAATGTCTTCTGCTTTCAATAAGATACACACAGTAAATGAAAATGCTATACACTGATACAGTGTGTTCAGTACACAGTGTACCAAAAGTGTGTTTGTTTTTAATGCTTAGCAGTTCTCAGTTATTAGGGTAACTGAAATTCTTATTTTTTCATTTTGTTTAGGAAAAAAAAAAAAGGAAATTCTGAATCCATTTTAAGAAAATAGTTCCTCTTCTGGTATCAAAAGGTCTGAAACAGTGCTAAGAGGCAGGTTTTCCAGGGCACGATGAGAAGTGACTATGTAAAAATACTGAGTTACAGAGACTTTTTTTTTTTGCTTTTGCTGCACAAATATGGACTTGCAAGACAAAACAAATGTGTTATATCCTTAAGGTGGCATTTTCTAGGAAAATATTTATGTGTTTAGGAGACACTAAATTTATGTTACTGTAGGATAGATTAATTAAATATTACCTTGCCACTACAGCAAAGCAAATACTTGTTTGTTTTATTACATGAAATACACACTCTCTAGATGAGGAAGAGTTGCAAATAGATATAACAAGCATAGGTTTGTGCTGAAAGACAAAATAGCAAACATATAGTATAGTATTTCAAGACAAAGCAAAATAAATGAAATAATTTTTTTCCACTGTTAGAATTTCACAAAACAGATGCAAATTCAGAGTTGCAAATTTCTAGAAACAAATTAAACTGAAAGAGGATGCTCTGTACGGAAAAAAAATTAGTTTGACAATGTTAAATAGATAGCTGGGATCTGCTGGGAATACATACCTTGGTTTCATCTGACTGACCTCATATCATTGCTATGGCACATAACTACACCTGACAGGTCATTGATTTGGCAGTATGTAAAGTGGATCCTTAAGGAAATAGCTTGGCAGAGAGCGGCTTCCCACGTTTTTCACATTCCCACAGAAAAAGTGTCCCTACCATAGTATTCATCACATATAGAGAAGAAACAATGCTCTTACAAAAAGCTTTATAAATAAAAAAGATGGTCAGCAACAGCCTCACCTGTCAAATAGCAGATTTCAAGGCTCAGATCACAGAAATGATAGAATGATACTGATTTCAAATTTCAGAATGAAAAAAGCTTTTTTTTTTTTTTTTTTTTCTGTTTTCAGACCAGCTTTCACACCATGACTCCAATAACCTTGACACTTTCCATGCTTGGTTCTGCTTGATAATTTTGTCAGAAATATGCAGTACACACATGTGCACAATAACAAACCCAAATTAGAATGCTATTTATTCTGATGACACAAAGACAATTTTACTCTACTTTGTGCTACCAAATGTACCACAATGTTTTCATCACCATGTTAAAGAAAGTAAGCCTAATGGCTTATACAGTCCTACTGCACAAGAACCCCTCAAACATTTGCTCAAGTCATGCATGGTTTTAGTCACATGCATAATAGCCTACAGAAAAAAGGCACAAAAGGAGGGCTTTATGTATCAAACTGAAAGAAGTATTTCCCTGTGCTAATGCTAGGCAAACAACAGAAAGCTGCAGGATATCATATTAACATGATTTCTTGTGAGAGAGAAATAGATTAATCAATATTTAAAAACTACAGTACCTGTGTCTGGAGACAACAAACACATAAACAAAAATGATAATGAGAGACAAAACCAATTTAGATGCCAACATAAAAACAAAACAAAACAAAACAAAAACCCCCAATTTTTTTACATGTTTACAATAAACTAAATTATATTACTTTAACATGGATTAATAGAAAAGCTTTTTGTCAGGATATGAAAGAGCCACCTTTTTGGTTTTTTATTACATAGATGGACATGCTCACATTTTCAGGAAAAGTCATAAACAGGTAAAACATTGTTATATATTGAAAGAAGAGTGTTTAGTGGTAGTATACTTCAGTTACCAATGCCTGCATAAAGCCTTATGCATTAACATGGGGCTACTGCTCTGGAGTCAACACCACCCATAAGGTGTCACCCAAGAGAAAAGAGTAAGGAGAGGGAAATCATTAGGCAAAATCATCAGCTGACATAAACTGACAGGACACTCCCCGCCTACCCCCTGCCCTCACAGAAGCCAAAGCTGCACTTCACAGTAGCAAACAAAGCCAAGTACAAAACTACGAGTGAAATCAGAGTAATCTGACCATATTCACAGACAGGACATACAACTCTTCTATGAATCTAGAGGGCAGTCAACAGAGTTGTCTTAAATCAGATGCCTACCCAGTAACACAGGACTGGTTGCAGGATATACTCTGCCATTTTCTAAGCAAAAAGCAACAGACCCACAGGGGACACAGTCTTATGGGTCAAGTTCTTGTTTCCAGCAAGAAGACAACACAATGTACCTCTTCTGCACTGTTCAATTATTCAAGAGTGCCAATAAAATTAAATGTTTAGAAAAGCCCAACCTTTTAATCTTGATACAAAATGTTGTCTTAGAATATGTGTAAGTCATATGCATAAAATACGTCTGTAGCATTTCCATCTGTAGATTCTGAGGACTGGTATGAATGAGATCAGTACCGGTATTCTCATTTTCAAATGGAAATCAGTATATCAAGACAAAGGAAGGGAACTAGCCCAAATCCCTCAGCAGCCTGAAAATAAGCAAAATGCTTTGTAGACCAAAACTTTCTAAGTATCATATCTACAAGAATGTATCATCTCCCTCAACACCAGACTGGGACCCCAGCTGACAAAGACCCCTCTATGGCAAAGAGCTGCGTAATTCTACAAAGCAGTGCAAAATGGAAGTCCATTCCACACAGGAAAAAAATGTTAATTTATAGAAGTGGAAATTTTCATGGGAATGGCTTACTTTTGATAAAATGCTTCTCAGGGCCAGAATAAAATTTTGATTCAAAATGAATAAGAGAGGTCTCTAAAATAGCTTCAGAGTTCAAATCCCCATGTACAGTGTGAGTATTTCCAAATTATTTCATACGCAGGAAGTTTTCACTGGAAGAATAAACCTTCAGTTTAAGCCTTCTGCCTCCCACTGAATGCCTCATCACTGGGCTATCAACTATTCTGGTGTATTTATACCTGGTGTGTGTGTGGCCTGAAGCTTCAGTGTCAGGAGGACTGAATTTTTGAGCTGATATTTTTCAAATATTCTTCTAAATGTTAATGCTGGATGATCTTGACTTTTTCTTTGCATGGGAATAAGAGGCCAACAAAATCCTCCCCTGCCCCCAAAAGAAAAAAACAAATAACCAACAAAACACACAAAAAAGCCATAAGACCTTGTCGCGTAGTAGAATACAGGACGATGCACCCTTAGGTGGAAGCATAGCTGCTGATCTGGCAGTTAGATACCAGCACTGCCCTTTGCAGAGTGTTTTGCAGGATAGCTATCTGGCTGCTGCACACACAGATACACCCTCTTCTAAGGGAACATAACTATTCCTACACAGTGCCTTTTTTTGCTTTTCACATCTTTTAGATATTGCTACAAAACATGACCCTAGTTAAGAGATTATCTCTGTTTACCACAATATGTAGTGTGCTCTGTTGTCAACATATTTTTTCAGACTGTCCATCTGTGTGCACTAACATTTCTAAAATTAAACAAAAAACAACATATGTGAAGTGGAAGTACCTACAGATTAACTATATCTTCAGGAATTTAAAATATTAGAAAAGAATCATCAGTATTACCTTTAAGATAACCCGCACTGTGTCAGAGCTCAGTCAGTGCAGCTGTGTTTGCAATGGTTTAAGCTCACACCAGAGCCACAGAGAAAGCCTGGCATTCCACAGAGCCTACCCGGCCCATCGTATTATTTTCTTTCTTCCTATTTCCAACTGGGAACAGCAGTGCCCTGGTTACCTGATGTCAGGAACAGACATGAAGCAAAGTAGGAAAACTTTGCCAGGACTCCAGATTTCTGCTCTTTCCTCCTGTGCCAGGTTGAGCAAGGGTTATACTGCATGCAGACCCAAGTTCTAACTCACTTATCAGGACTGACTCTTGGATGAACCTCATACCACCATTTGCAGGATATATGCCTATATATAGTGTTTGAACAAGGCAAATGGAAGTGTGTTAAAGCTTGAAACTGAGGTTTTGACCTTGACTTAACATTTGTGACAACATACTCAGATACAAGATAACAGGCAGCTCCTTTATTTACTGTCATACAAGGCATGCAGGAATATTAACCTTAAGATTGCTCTTTTAGTACTGACAGAAACAAATCACTTACCAACAAGTGGAATTTCCCATTAGCTTTTAACACTGTGGAGCGAAAATACAGTCTCTCTGAAAGTCAGCAATGAAACTATCATAAATTCATTAAATTGGTCCTCAGATTATAAGAACTATGAAGTTCATGAAGAAGTAGTTTTTCATTTTCTTTAGGGATTTAGAGAAAACCATGAGAACACAGGTGAAATTACAAGTGAGGTTTTGCTGTTGAGATTTTTTTTTCCCTTTGTTTGCAAAGGAAAAAATAAACCGCTTAAAAAACTCTTTCAGAGACATGAAAAGCTTTGCAAATTTGGATTGAGGGAATGGATTTGACAGGCTGAAATGAGAAAAAAACCCGGAAACATAGGAATCTTTGCTTTCCACGTTAGCTAGTCAAACCATGTAGGTTTCTGATTATAGGATGTTTTCATTCAGAAAGCTGCTAAAGCTTTTTACAAGAAGCAAGAATTTGAGTGGATTTTGCTTTGGGGCAATTTGAACACTTTTTCTTCACTGTGAGGTTTGACCCCTAAATACATAATTTCTGTAACATTGATTCTTTAGATTATTTATTACTCCATGACACTTGTGTAACCCTGAGAAACCAGCAAATTCATGTTTACTGTGAACCTAATGCAGTAGAAGAATGTACAAAGCTGGTTATTCTTGCGAGCGTTCACACCTCTCTCAGTGGTTCGTCACCACTACACGAAAGCGGTGTGAAACTATAAAGCTGTCCATAGAAGGAGCTTTCTAATAAGCCTGGGCTCTCTGATGATGCAAATCTGGTGTAACATTTGTGGCGTTGCTCCCCAGGGCTGTCCCAAGCCACATTTCTGCAGGAAGAGCCACAAAAAGGCATAGAGTCATGGCTTCTAAGAGGACAAAGCCGAGTCTTTCACTACCAACATGGCAGTGCACAAGATTTCAGGTCCCATAAGCCCCTCTAGACAAGCATGCCAAACTCTTTCAGTATTGCAGTTTAAGCCCATTTTTAAACGGCTACTTCCATCATTGCAGCTGCAGGACAAAGACATGTAACATGGGCAAAGATGACTATTTTGTATGAAGGAACATGGACAGGAAAGGATGTCCAGGGCCTTTACTTCAGCCCTCTTCCCCTCACTGTGTTGCAGAAACTCTATCATATAGCATCTTTCACAAAAACTGATGGAAACCTCTATAAATCTTTTATTTAAGAAAAATAGTAAAAAGTATTATTCCTGGGAAAGAAAATATGGTGATTTCTGAGCTCCCAAAAGGCCTAAACAATATGTTGACATTAAACTCAACTGCTGGTGTGACCTTCCAAAATTAACTGCTTCCCAATCATGACAATAAAATGGAGGGAGAAGCATCATGTGCATAGTAATGCAACATCTGCAGGACTGAACGCAGGGATCACTTCCATGGATCTAATTACCTCACAAAAATGTCCAGGTTACAAGAACTTGGATTTGTTCGATAGCAATTGACAAAGTGTGAAAACGTGACCAGTCCAGGTGGCAGACGAAAGCTTCTCATTCATTTAGGTTTCTTGTCTGAATTTGTGTTTAAGCAAAAATAAATCAAAGAGGAGTTCTGTAACTGCTGAAATAAGCCATACACACCACAATTAAGACAGCTGGATAACTTGTGTTCCTCTCCTGTCTCCTACAGCAGACCATACTACCGTGCTTTGGTCAACATACGCAAAATACAACTCCTTTTCAATCACATCTATTGAGCTTATATATTCCTTACTTGGGGAACTCTCTTCTCCTAGAAGCTAGAGCCTAATCTTGGTTTTCATTTCTAGTCACTAATGTACTTACGATAATAAAAGACCAGATCAATCAAGCTTCTGTCCTTCAGTACTGTGGTCCACTCTGAAATATTGTACTAAACACAAAGAAGGCCAAAAGCAACAAGGAATCTGATGCAGGCAACTGATCTCTGCACTAGTGAAATGTAACTATGAAGTTGCAAATGATGCTCTGCGCTTGTGAAATGCATTTGGCTCTAATACGTATTTAAACATGAATTGAAACAACTGTATTTTGGAGACATTCAGTCAGTTTTCCTATATAAACTCTGTGCATGTTTTTGTTTCCCTCTTGTATTTACCTTATCCTCTATTCACTGAGCTGTGAGTTCAGAGTGATAACATAACCTAAGCAAAAAACAGGCATCAAAGCAATGAAAATGTTATTTTTCAAAGGTAACAATTTCAACAGTATCAAATAAGCAGGAAAAGTACCTTTGTCTTTCAGATTCCTTGAGCACTTCTCCCCTTCCTCCAGGCTTCCTATGCCAGTTCAGGTGAACATACAAAAGGCTTCACTTTCACAGTACTAGCTGTATACTCCTTTATGCCTGTTAGAAGTTTTCTAACATTCCTTCACTCCCATAGTAATAGAGGGGTTGACAGCACTCAGAAAAGTGGAGCAACACCAAGCATTTTAGAAGGCATAGATTATAGGTATATATATATAGATTGTTTGATCATGCAACTTTTTTAAAGAATCGGAGCTGAAAACAACTTTGTGATCCTTGAAAACAAAGGAAGTCTCTCTAAATGTGCATGCATCATTGATGTTAGAGGAAGGAGGGTTCTTCCTCTCTAAGAAAAGGCTGATCCCTAAGTATTCTTATAAAATATTTAAGATTTTAATATTTTTTTTTTTATCGGGACAGCTGGACAGCTGCATAAGGCACAGCTTGGGAAGAAGGTACAAAAAATCTGCACACCTTTCATGAACCTTAGACCCACATACAAAGAATGACTACCAAGTCAGCATGGTATGACCAGTTACTGCTCAGAAAATGCAGGGAAAGGTTAAGAAAATGCCCATAATATAGAAGCTTATATATTTGTAAACTCAGAGTTTAAGAATAACAAAATAAAAGGGCTAATGATCTAATATTTTATTAACTGTTCTATTGTTTCAACTTCTCATATATCACAGACCTCCATATTTAATCCAGTTTTTCTAATAACAAACCTACTAACTTATGTTTAACTTAAATATATTTTCCAGAAAGTCACACTGTCTTGATTTGCAGACATCAGGAAATGAGGCTCTTGGTTCCTTTGATGGGCTGCTCAAAGGATCAAACCCTCTTTGTGAAAAATGTATACTACCAAAAAATGCCCGGATTCAGTCATTTCCCAAACTTCTCATTATCTCCCTCTCTATAATAAGGCTGTAGGATTCTTGGTCACCCAGTATTTGACACTGGGATGGTTCTTTCAGGCTGTTAGGCAGCTTCTCAGTCCTGTCCTTTTGATATGCTAACAAGGATAGAGAGCTAAGGTCCAACTGCCAGGAACTCTTTCAACCCTGATGTCATCCTGCTCTGCACTCTCCCCAGTTTCTGAAGTCCTTATGCCAACACTGACACCAACATGATAAGCAGTTTCCTAGCATCCATCATGTCACATTTCAAAGTAAAATCACACCTTTCCCCAATTGTTATACACCTAAAGGTCTCACTTTCTGCCCTAACATTGTGCTGTTAGGCGCTACTCTTCCTCATCTGCCGAGCTGCAAATACATTCCAGCCACTGGACACAGTTTCCCATTGCATAGACAGAGGACCTGTATTTCTTACTCCTAAGTGAATGAATGACTTTGAATATGTTTCAACGATGTCAAATATAACGTAAATGGACTGCTTATCAAGCAATATAGATCACTCGCTATCAGCACTTTATTGTCCTTGGTTTATGCTCCACCAGACTGGCATATAGGCATTTTAAGAGGAGAGATACATGAATTTTCAAAACACTAATGAAAATCCTTAATAGTGCTTTTACAGTGCTGGTCCCTACACAACTTGACTGGAAATCATCATTCAGTGATGAGTCTCCATTGACAGTATTTGTGAGAACAGCCAGTTCTACTCCATTTATTGTGTTCTATGACACATTACACAGTTCTTAACAAAGCTATTATGACTCAAAAAAGCATCCAAACAAATGAAAGCTCTGTACGTTACAGCACCAAGGGACAAATCCTACTCTCTCTGAAATCAAGTAGAGCCTGGGAATGTTCTTTGTTGAGAGCAGGAGCAGATTCAATCTAAAAAAAATTAAACAACTCACCCCTATATTGCCACACACATAAA
Source organism: Athene noctua (assembly GCF_965140245.1). NCBI lineage: Eukaryota > Metazoa > Chordata > Aves > Strigiformes > Strigidae > Athene > Athene noctua. The sequence goes on along the minus strand of NC_134039.1, from coordinate 37,561,473 downwards.
GGAAATTAATTTAAAACAATCAGCAGCATCTTTCCCTCTAATCCAAGGTGACAATAATCTATTCTGTGTAATCTAAATTACATTAGTCAGCTGAGGAAGTTTTTAGTGGATTTACCTAAAATGATCCATCAGCATTCACAAGTACAGACAGGAAGCCAAGACTGAATAGCAACTTACTTGGAAAAACAAAACAAAGCAAATCAAAATACCCATCAATTATTTATTTCTAAGTGTATTAATTTACAAGTAGGATAAATTCACTCCATGACCATGTTAATGGATCATAATGAAAAAAGTATGATATTGCAGGGTTTTGTGCAGTCAGTGAATATCCAAACATTCAGCTGAAAGGTGATGTTTAAGTATCATTGTGCAATGAAATGCACAGCACAAGATAAAAACAAACAGACCCCCTCCTACCATTTAAAGGAAACTCAAGTGAAAAACATGAGAAACAATGATAGTCAATGGGCCACGGTAAAGATGGGTCCACTGCCTCATTCTTTTCACCACCACTGATATTAGAAGTTTTAGCTGGACAGATAAACAGGAGTAGGAGGCAGCCTTATTTACAACACATTAACTGAAAGATAAGGAGGAGTTCAGTGCACCACCTAAAACAGGGACACCTCTAAGAGTCTATCTATTGCTTTCTGCTCCTTTAGTGACCCTGGCTGCCCTTCCCTGTCATGAGTAAGCATCTTCTGTGCAATGAGACCGTGCTGTTTCACAAGATGTCAATTCAATATGACCATCCTCCTGGTCTCATGGAGCAAAAAGAAAACAAGAACTTCAGGACAGTGTTAGCAATTTCCTAAAGTAAGGGAACATGTGGACAGACCCTGTCGCTTCTAAAACTTATTTCACTATTTCATGACAAAGATGTTAGAGTTGCCCTGGCTCCCCAGCTGCCCTTCTAGATTTTAGAGACCCAAAGCTTGGCAGCAGCATACCCCTCGTGAAAAAATGGATGTCTGAGAAGTCAAAGATAGCAATAACCTAGAACTGTGTAAGAAAAGACAATTTTAATCTTATAGTGGCTCGTTACGGTTAATTGTTGACACCTTCACCAGTAGGTTACAAAAAGTAAACAGGTATGTGATCTGTAGCTACCACATAAAAGTCATGTCATGTTCGTCCCTTAAGATCTCGCAAGAAGCCAGAAGCAGCACTGGTAAAAATACTCAAATGGCATACACAGTCTTTGCAAGACTGCAGAGTACTACAGGCAGCATCTATTGCCCAGTGGGGTGTGACTCAGGAAAACAATCATGTTGTTAAACTGGCAGAGACTCCCTTCACCAGGCACTTGCCAGGATGCAGTGAGAGTACATCCGTTACACTTTGGTAGCCGCTATCAGACAACGCTTTTCTACTCCTCTGGGCCTGCAACACCACCTGAAAGGAGCAAAGAGACCCTGTCCTACTTTGTGATTCCTCAAACTGTTTATTGCCAGCCTGATACTCCTGTCCAAATCCAGCACAACTTAGCTGGGGGTATAATTCATCTGACAGAGCTACACCCCCCAACAGCTACCACCCAAGAGCAGGAGTCCAGCCAGGTTCCCCACACAACACGGGGCTCCTGCCTGGCAGCTGGAACAAAAATAAACCACTCCAGCGTGTTTTCTGTGTAAACTCAGTGTAGCTAATACAAAAACCCATAAATGTGTTTGGGTCCTGTTACAGCACTCTTTTCTCAAGGAAGATGCACTTAAAATGTCCAGTTTTATGCTTAGTGAGCTTAACTTGATTAGCAATTACACTGACGTCAATCCAAAGTGAATCTAATGATTTCAAATGAGCCGTTTTACTTTGACACTAGACAGCAGAATTTGGCTTCTCATGTTTGGGAACTGACTTTTGAAAACTGAGAGGAACATGAAAAGAGGACTGAAATAAATACTTACTTCTTCTTTACATCAAGAAAACAATACATATAAATTGATAATAATTGAATATATGTTAATAATTGAATACGTATTAATTGGTTGGACTAGATTATCTTCAAGGTCTTTTCCAACATAGACAATTCTGTGAAATTAACATGCAGTACAAAATTCCTTGAGGAAAAGTGTGTATGCCCCCAGGCACAGAGCACAGGAAGCTGCCATGGGACAAGCCAAACCCTGCAACTTCTCAGAAATAAATTTCCATCATTCCAACTACCCAAGCCTGTGTTCCTGAAATTCAGGAAACATATTGCTAATGATTTCCTCTAAGGTACTGCAACTCCAGTGGATTTCAAAATGAACATGTGAGCAGAGTAAACGATTCTTCATTTGGGGCATTAGGAGTTAATAAAATAGTTACAGGTAGCTAATCAATATACTGCAAGTTAAAGCACATTAAATAATCATGTAGGAGCGTTCAGAAGGAGAGGGTGAGTCTCACGTAACTTGATGGAAGTCAGTGATATCTGAGCAAGCTTTCACTCTCTTTATATGAAGAAGAGAAGCCAGTGCTTATTCTAGATTGCATCCCTTCTAGTCTAGGACACTGAAATCAATTTGAGGATAATCCCATGGAGGGTCAGTTTCTCTTCACTGACCATAAGGAGAGCCTAGGGAAGAAGTCTCAGACTCAGGTGTGGAGATGACTGGAGAGTTAATATTGGAAAAGAGAAACCAACAGGCCATGAAGAGGCATTCTCAGCTGGATGCAGGGCACTAGTAAAAGAGGTAACAAGCCTCTCTGAAAGTATTTTCTCCATCTGTGGATCAGTCTTTCCAACTCTGGTAAAAATAAACCAAATTAATTTCAACTCAAAGTGATGACACCTATGTCACTGTTAGTTCAGAAAAGGACATTTTTTCATGGCTTCAGCATTCTGTAATGAGATTTAACATGCCCTGACTTTAGAGTTTCATTTGACTTTCCACCCTCCAGTTTTTCCTGTTTCCTCCTTTCATTGCCATTTGGAGAAAAGGCAGAACTTCAGATAAAAAGCCTAAGAATTCTCCCCATATTTCCAGGGAGGACACCAGGTCCTTTCTTGCCTTTGGCTGTGTCCACTACTTTTTGCGTAAATATTATGCAATAATAATTGTTTAACCATACCAAGCTATTTGCAAGAGCTTCTGACACTTCTTATGCCACTCCAATCTCTTCTTTCATAGCTATAATTTAGGTTCTTCTATATTTGCATGGATGTACCTCTACATACATGCAGCATATAAGTAACTGAACTGCTAAACATTTTAAGTAACGTGACCATTCTCGAGAAGGTAAGGCAGTGTGCAGACCCACCACGGGAACAGCCAACCAACCACAGTTACCTCTCCCTGAACAATTTCCACTGAAAAGGGTTCTTTCTTTAGCAATCATTAGCCAAAAAGGCCTTTTCGCAATTTATATAAAATTCACATCACTGCAGCTCCCCCGGCTGCTAACCTTATGCTATCTGCAGCCCAGGCTGGATCCACACTGCTTACAGTTACATCGGAAAGTGGGCTCTGGAGAAAACAATCACTTGAGAACTTCATTCCAGCACTGCCATTTACCTTGGACTTGAGCAGTATATACTAACCATGGATGCAGTCAAGCACATACCAAACTTAAGGACCATGAAGATGAAGGACAGGATTATCCCTTCATTGTGAATGTGGAAAGTCAGTTTCGCAAAGTACGGCTGCTGTGCTAAGGAGCAGGTAACATGAATGCTGCAGAGCCGTGCCCCATTCCTGTAGGTGTCTTAAAAGCAGCTATACAAGGCTTGTAAGGCTTCTAGCAAGCACACTTAGTTCACAAGCAAGATTTGTCAGGTTTATTAGCACAAGAGCCCAGGGCAATGAGATATAGAATAAGTGGAAATTTTCAAATATACACAGGACAGAGGTAAGCTAAAATTAAAAGCTTGTTGGGTGTTTTCCCCCCTGTAAATTCCTTCATTTGTTCTCAAGGACAGCATATAAATATGTATGTTACAGCCCATGTGATCAGACACTCTCTCAAGACCTATAAACAATGGAACTATGAGTCATTATTAGGCTGGAATTACATTCAGTTCTTTCTCACTGATGCACCATACGGATTATTTGTCTGGTCTTTTGCTCTCCCCACTCTCCTCCTCACAGATCATACATAACCCCTTCTCAAAATTTCAGCAGGAGTGTGTTTGCTTCGCACACTGCAGTTCTTGCAGCCAGGTGACAATAGCGGTCTGCAGGGCTCATACGCAGAAGCACTGAGCTCACCACATCTCCGACACCCGCAGCCGTCTGCCAGAGGCTGCCAGCTCCCCAGCAGATGTGACAGCAGCACGAGGCTCCTACCGTGCCTCGGGCATTGCAGTCTGATGTGACTCAAATCTACCAACCCTAACAACTTCAGCTAATTTTTGAGCAAGAGTCATTTCTGCCATCTCACCTACCAGGATGGTAATTTCTGGCAAAATGGAGGAAGGAGTGGGTTTGGATAGTTAACACATCTTAACCCACTGCTGTTAGGTCAAACCTAGCAATACATCAGTCAAAGCTGTCATCTTTCATTTAAAAGTAAAAGGTAAAGCTAGTTTCTAGCCTTCACAGTCGTAGAAAAAAATGTGTTGAAGTTATGACTTCCAAATCTTCAAAGACAGATTGTAAATAAAAGTGCTGACATTTATTGCTTTTAAGCAAATCACATACTGGAGTGTGACTCATGAACATTGGAACTGGCAAGCACCAAGGCAATCATGTTGAGAATGAGATCATGATGCAGTAGGTGTGCAGCATTCTCTTTCCAGCCTATTCACTATCTCTGTTCTACAGTAATAAAGAGGAAAGTTTCTTTTCAGTCAATAATAAAGATTTTAATGTGCCTTCCACTGCCTATGGAAATAATAAAAACCGCATTTCTGCTATGAGAAATCTATGGACACATAGCTGATCTCCTAAAATACTGAAGGGCATATGATGTATTCACATGAGTAAGTCAAAAGGTATCATGGTACTCATAATGGTAAAATTAGGAATGTGCAAAGGCTGGGGTCTTAGATTTTAAAAGTGCAGATCACATTGGAACTCAAGTCTTCCTTTTATTGATTGTAAACTGCTTAGAAAGGGATGCTCCTGTAGATAAAGGGGTGTACCAAAAGTGGAAAGGAAATCAACATATCTGTACTGCAGAATTAGTCATTGGGTTACATCAGTTTGATAATTCAGGAGACATTTTGAACACATAACAGCTTGGCTTTGAATTAACTTCACTGAAGTCTACAAATAGTGATTTCAAATTTGAATGACGTGCACATATTTTTCTACTGAATAATTGCGGAAACTATCACTTTTGGTATTCAGAGTCAGTGTTCTGCTGTTCATAATGCAGGACTTGTGAATTCTGCAAGTAACAGGCTTTGAAGACAGTCACAGGAACATTTGGATAAACAATCAAGCAGATATATTTGTTCAGCTGTCCTTCTGAAAAGTACTTACGTATTTGCAATGTGTTTTTTCTCAGTTATATTACAAAAGCTTCACCTATGTTAAACCCAGACAACAAATAAAGTATCATATTATCAAAATTTAGAGTCCGGTACCTTCATCACACCGAAACAGATCTTTTACAAACACAGAAATAAATTTATCATTTGCTTTAATGTCATCATGATTCAGACCGATACTGCTATTTCCACTGCCTTATTTTTCCCTACTGATCTGAAGTCTACAAACAGAATGACCTTATACTGACTGCAAGCTGGGGAGTTAGACAATAGGCTGTGAATGACAAAGGAAGAAAACAGTTAGGGGTTAAAAAAGAGATTATTATAATACAAGCTAAATTTAGAGGTGGAATTGTAAAGGTCGGTTAATAACGTAGTATCACTTTACAGCATTAGGTGTACCACACAGGCAGCTTGATTTTATTTTACAGTTATGATATAGAGCCTTTCACACTAACAAATTTCTAATTTACACACCATAGAACTTGAATGTTACTAGACATGAGCAACTGTTCTGGTGCACCCATCTAGGGAAAGGGTGCTAGGCTGAAATGAAATTGGCCTTTTGCTGATTGTTCAGCGAACTGCTTACCAAAAACCAGAGAAATCTCTCTCCTGCATCACAAAGTATTAGCATGAATATACAATTAAGATTCTAAAAGTATCCTAGCTTTATTTCATTTCACTTCACCCTAGTATTAAATTGATTAAAATGTTGTGAATATTCCTTTAGACAACTACAATTTGCTTTAGAACTCTACAGAATATCTTGAAAATCTGCTCAGCTGAGTAGCAAATTGAGTCAAGCTGCAAATTCACATTCAGAAAATTGAAAGAGAAAAATAGGAATACATGTTCCTGTTAATACCAATGTATTAAGGCATAAAAAGTGAATGAGGATAATTTTCCCCCATCTATGTGAATTTACAATCTACAGAACACCTGCAGTGACCTGTGAATTAAATCACAGCAAGCAGGGACTTCAGGATGACCCACTGAAAAAGACTAATAATAAAATGTGTGTGTATATATATTTACACAAGAAGTTTACATGTGTCCCTGTGTACATACAAATAAAACTCGGTTTAAAATTCAATGCATGGAAGGAACGTTGTATTTCAATATTCTTTTTAAAGTACAAGAAACTCATTAATTAACCTGTGGCCACCAAAACTCCAAAGATACCAATTATTACCTGTTATTAGGTTACAAAAAGCAAAAATAATTTAATTTTATAGAACATCAAACAGCAAGGGTACACTGTTGGAAGTATCATTAGTCAGCAGATGATACTATTGGTACTAGAAATCTGTCTTTAAGCTGATCTTGGAGTTAGCAGCTGTACTCAAGCCTTAGCTCCATGTTATAGCCCTTTAGGAAAGCATTACTGTCTGAAAGCCAACCTGGGCAGCATCCTCACTCCTGCCCATGTCGTTGGGCATTTCAGACACTGCTGCTCCTCGCAGGTATTCAAGGCTGCTCCAAGAACCCTGAAGTTCTCCTTCTTTGCATCCTTACAAACCTTAAGAGATTCATTTATCATTTTATTCAGTTATATAATCAGCACATAAAACAACCATGTTGGATTTTATGATGCCCCAGAGAAACTGCAAAGCTAGAGGCCATTTTCTGACATCCAAGAAGTAAAAGCATCAAATAAAGCTACACCTCTCAAGAAAACTTTAAAAGGTTGTTGCAAGCTGTGATGAGACGCCGAGCAGCTCATCACAGGAATCACAAGGTAAAAATGCTTCCCTCTACAAAAACATGTCCAACATTCCCTCAGTCTGGGATTTTTCTCATCCGGTATCATCACAGTCCTATTTCCCTTCCTCGTGTGTTGGCCATGGGTCAATTCCAGTGGAGAAAACCTCAAAACCTGGAGGCAGCTTTTCTCTTGTTTTCCTTACTTGCAAGTCATTTTTTCTTGCCAGCTTTGCAGTCACAGAAATATAATACTACAAGGGCAAAAAGCTGCTGTCATGCATGAAGCGTTACTGCTCATGTGGATTTCTTCCCAGCAGCTGGGAGGAAGTGTTCTTGTTGAGGTAAAAACATCAAATGCTTAGAAAATAAGGAGTTAGGAAAAGCTGTATACAAGGTTCATGCTTGAGAAACACAAGGACACAAAAGACTTAGCCACTAAGAAAATGCCACTGGACACTGAGTTACAATAATTTAGTTCTGTTCATTTATGGTAAATCAGCCATTTTACTGTTGACCTACTTTTTATCAGCAATAATTTGTCACAGTGCATTCTCCAACTGCTACTGAAAGAAAGGTTGAAGCCATACATTAAGAGTATAGTGTCAAAGCAACTGATGTTAATTATACCCTGCAATTCCTATGTTGATGAAATTGTCACTGCTAACCATTAATACAGCATTTACTGTCTAAGCCCAGCTTGCTCTACCAACCCTTGAAAGCCACTGAACTAACATCCTGCTTCACAATGGCTCACTTTATGCTACACTGGAATGTAAATCTGAAACACGTAAAAATAACCTCTGCTATTACACCAAGAATGTGTAAATATACATTCCTTTTTAGGAGAGCTATTTATCTCCAGTCTATACATGCTTCACTCTTTAAACTAAAAACAGCTTTAATGTTCTTCAGTCAAGTGGCAGCTTCTGCCAATACAAACTATTTTCCCTAAAAATTATGGCATCGAGTAGAGGAAACTTTGGAAAATGTAGAGTGCTATTTGATTTATGGAAATGCAGAAATAAGCTTTACATAGATACACAGAAAAGAAAAGCAGCAATGCCCTTCATTTTATTCATTGCTAACCTGCACAGTAACAAGAGATGATATTCTCCCAGCATAAGCAAGGTTAATTAGAAGGACATTTTATGTGGATTTAGTGTTCATGTTCAGAGACATCTGCTTAATTTGGTGACAGAAATGTTTACAAGCATCAGCACGAACCAACCACTCCAGGAGCATTAACTGGATTCTTTATGGTTTGCACATCAGTAAACTGTTTTGTAAGGTCCTACTGCTTCTAAATCATCTCTCAAACTACTCTTTTGCCCATTTAAATTGAAGGCGCTCAAGAGCATACAGGCTTAATAATATTTAGCCTTCAGAACTGTCATCACTAGCTATGAGAGGAGACAGCACAACATCTGATCCAAGAAGACTCTCTTTTTAGTGATGAATAGGAGAGACTTATTTATCCTATGAACTGACTCAATACGAGATAACAACAAAAGTAGAAGCCAGTGATGGTGTTTTCACATCAGAAGAGTGCCTCATGTAGGTTATTTCCAAATTCTCATGTAGACCAATAGAACGAACCAATAATAAAAAAATCCCGTGGCACAATGAGGCCTGTCATACAGATCTACAAGAAGACCTTTGCAGAGCCAGCAGAAAAGCAGAAAACTAAAATCAGCGTTATCAGTAATTGAATGAAGGCCCTCACATCTCTATTCAGACCTAAGAATGAATGACCCTAAGATCTACAGGAAGAAAAATCACGGTCCAAATGACTGCTTAAACCAGACGTACACCAGAATAAGCAGGAAAAAAAACACAACTGCAAAGAGAACAAAAGAACAGATATTCTTACAGAACACATATAATACAACTCTTTATAGGAGGAGCATCGTTACTGAATATGAAATACAAAAGTAAACTCGAGGGCATAGGATCTGGTACCACACATGGCACAGTGGGGGAACATGCTGTGAGAAAAAGAAACATTTGCTCACCTAGCATAAGCTAGAAGGCAATTGTACATTTTATAAAGACATCCCCTGAATAGCCAACAAGTCTTAGCAGACTGGTCCATCAATCTAAGAGCTGTAACATTAAAGCCGCGTACAGCCGCGCCTGCCCTCAGAACACTAACAGGATTATTCAGTGCTTCACTAGGGATGTCCAACTAATTTAACTAACGTGCACTGGGCAAGCAGGTCTTGAATCTTGCTGTCTCACTTCTAATATTTGCACTAAAATAAAAGCCTTGCTGGTTTCATAATGGCACCTTAAATGAAATTCAAATGTGACAGGATTGGCAACAGCCTCCTCTTACAGACTCTCAGAGCCTGTCCTGTGCCCTGCTGCCACAGTATGCTAAGTACTTTCAAAATCAGACAAGGGCACATTGTGTGCACACTGGAGTATATTTAAATTCCAGCTGGAAGAAAGCCCAACTCTGAGGACACAGGTTGTACCCATTACTAGTTACAGCTGCAGTTAAAAAATTATGCCATGAATGAAAGCACCCTACCGTAAAAGGACTAAAATGTTAACCATCTAAGGGAGCAGGCTCATTCTTGGTTCAGCGTCACAGGCCAGCCTCACAGATGGAATACTTGCTGCCTCACAAGGCTATGCTTAACTTATCAAAAAGAAAGTACCGACAGCTAATGCTTTCATAATGTGCATAGCTCATGTCAAAGACCAACTACACAGCTACCCTTTCAGATGCTGTTCTCACTGTGCAGCAGCAAAGATTACAGGCCGCACCACGATATACCAAACACAGCTCAGTCAGCAGTGAGCTTCATGAAAGTTTAATATAGCTTTAAAGGAAGCCAAGCTCAATGTTTTTCTTTCTATTTGGATATACTTACGCTGTCTGCCGACATGTAAAGCAACAGAAATGTCTTTGAGTACTCCTGCTGCTTGAATAAATCTTTTGCTTACAGACTTAACTTGAAAGCTTCATCTTAATAGTAGTGGAATTTTTAAGGTATCAAGATATGAACCTAAGCTTTGACTCTACACGAGTAACACCTGTACTTTAAAGCAAGCTCATTCCAAAGCTTTGGTAATCGATCTAGTATTGCCATATCCACATACTGAGCAAGCTCTTTAAAGTATACTGCTCCAGGAGCACTTACGCTTCCACCAGTCTATGCCAGAAAGTCATAGTACTGCAGAAGCCCTAGCAATACTTAAAAGTGCTGAAATGTTGGCATACATATGCAGATTATCATAAAAAAATAATATTTGAAAAAGCTGAACTTTCAGACAGTGGCAAAGAAACTGGCAAACGCAGCTAGACAGTTCAGTCTTACATTTTGCTTATATATAATCAGTTTATATTACAGGTCAGAAGACAAAGCTTTGAACTGGAGATACATCACATTACTACCACATCGTAAAGGTGCATTGTTGAGCAGGAGTTGCCTCAATGCATGGCAAGTCTGAAGCTCAGTTCTGTCCATAGCTAGCAAGTTTAATTGGCAAGTAATGATAGTTTTCCTTCAGAATAAGAGCAGCAGTTCTCATAACTAAAGTGACCAAGCAGGGTAGGCCTTTTATTAAACACTCACATAACAAAGCATACAGGAGATAAGGAAAAGAAAGTTGAGTTTTACTCCAGCACTTCTAACAAGTGTAAATAAAGGGGTAAGGAATTTCTCCCAAGTGTAACTAACCACTGTGCTGTATACAAATGACATTCAGTGTGGTGCTTAAGTGAATCACATCTCTACATCATTCATTAACTTTGAATACACATGTAAGTATGGGCTTCTCACTTTGCCTCAACCAACCTTTTTAAGTTTGGGAAAAAAGATCTACATACCTTTTGTTGAATTCCATCTTAATGATTTCTAAAGTGAAAGTCTTGCATCTGAAGAAAGCAAAAGGCGAGCAACCTTTCTGTAGAGCGGTTAACCTGCTCTTAAGGCTAAGGGACACTTGTCCCAGAAACTCTTATTGAGCAGGGAATCATTCCATCAGGGAAGAACTGAGCACTTGTGAGCAAGTAGGTCAAAATGGACATTTAGGTTTCCTATATCCTTCATCAGGAAGCCAGGTAAACTTTGATCCTCTGGATTTATTCAAGTCATCTTTGGTGGATGTTATTTCTGTACCTTTTCCTCATATCCTTGAATTATTGGCCCTGGAGTTATTTCCACATTGAGTGATTTTAAAAGGTTTAAAGTGACATGTACATCATTGTGTTTCCCTAAACTTCCCAAGCATTTATATGAGGTCTTCATTAATCCATGTCTGTACCAAGTGCTCCCTAGCATCAGGGTGCTATTGATGTTTATCTTAAGCCTTTATAGTACCTATTTCTACTGAGACAAAAATAGTTTAACTGATCCTATATAATCACGACAAGAGATTAATTAAAATGCCAAGATAGGAAACAATTTATTATAGAGAGAAGAAAAATTTCTCATCCAAAATATAGAAATCTGTACAACTTTGCCACAATCAATATACATGAACTGTACAAATTTACACCAGTTCATAATTTACCAAATAAAAGATGACTAACAAAGTTCACAAAATAGATGGTGGTTTGTGGAAAAAGACTTTTACCCAATTAAGAACAAGGAAATTACAAACCAGACCTCCACTTTCTAAAAATAAGAAGTTTACTCAGTCTTAGAAAACTACAAGCTAGCAAATGTACAGATAGCTGGCTGGTGCTAACACCACAGTTCAGACAGTGTCTTTATACGGTCTTTTTAAAGCCTGTTGCCATGGCAGATTCTGATCACTTGCTACTTTTGAGGGCAATGTAAAGATCTGACCATTTCCCCAGGTCATACTTACTAGTTTATATTATGTACATTTATACATATTTGTAAGTGCTAGGTAAAAGTCTGAAAATAAAATTTCCAGTACTATGGTGTTCATAATAAGTCTTGTTACTGAGCTGCCCAAAATGCTAACAATTAATAAATGTAATAGTGCAAATTTACTCTGCAAGACCTACTGCAGAGAATCACTTTATAAATACAGATTGGGGTTGAAAATTCATGTAGAAATTAAGTAAGATGTCTTGGAGAAACTGACCCTTCCTAGATCTTCTTCACTCCCTAGCAAGTTGCAATCATTTTGACTCACAGGCTATTAAATCACTGAAAGGTACTGTCCAAACTATGGCACTGTCACTTTAAAGTATACCACTCTAACGTGTGCCAGATCTTCACAGCTGTGACATGGTTTAAATTCCATAATCCATCCCCAGAGGTGCCCACCCAAAGTAAAAACCAAATTTATCCATCCATTTTAAGGTGATCCATCCACAGACTTTATCTTAACCTGATACAGTCATCATATTGTAGCTTTTGGAAGGGCTAGTTCTGCCCAAGAGAAGTTCCTCCTTACAGCTTATTCTGCTGTCTACCATTTGCATGTTGGTGTTATTTTGGCTACCTCCTGCTGGTGCAGCTTCATACAGCACACAGATTGAGCCATCCTCTCCAATACGATAGGACACTTCATACGGGTCAACCCATAGAGTGAGTTCGCTCGGAAGAAGCTGGAACAGTTCCTGACTGCTCAATCCAATCCGCTGTGCTGCCTGTCCAATGAGAGGATCCATTTTATGGTTGATCCGGATACATCGGTAACCTGATCCCTTGCATGGCTTTTCTGGGAACCAGTGGTGTTTATAATGTTCTATAAAAAAAAATAAAAATATCCTACTTAATTCTGTATTCAAAGAGATGTGCAGTGATCATTGCTCTCCATGTTGGAAAGCTTACTACTTTATCATCAAGTGACCTGAAAAATCATTAGAGCATTTATTTTTGTTGATGATTTATCTAAGTGCAGTGTCCCTTGCAAAGTACTCATGTATGAAGTTACTGTTTCATGCTGCCATATACAAAGAACCAGGTTTGCCATCTGAACGGAGAGAGATGCAACTTCCTGGCATTCATAGAAACGAATATATAGAAGTGATTACATAGCAGAAAAAAGTCAAGGGCTTCAAAACTCCACGAACCAAGAAGGAAATAAAACCATTTTTCCAGTATCCTCTCGAGATCACACCCATGCTTAGGTCCTCACGTTTTAAGAGCGGCCAAGAATAACTAGGGAAGGAGCTGGCCAGAATTTACCGACTGACTCAAGAGGTATTTCACCACCGCTCTTCCCAGCCTGTTTTCCAGGGCAAGATACCAATGACTTCACTTACCTCAGGAGTTCTATCCCACCCAAAAGCCTATCGGTCTGAGACTACTTGTAGCACTATGAGGCACACCGGGACAGAGGCTCGGGCTTACAAAGCCCACGGGGCAGCGAAGCAGCTCTCGGTATTTGATCCTAACCGGGGTCGTCGGGTGGCTATGAGATGTTTCCAGAAGAAAAGGGAACTGAGCCTCATCGTCCACCGCTGAATTTCACTTGACAAAAGAACAACTTCGGATCATTTTTCCTTCTGGAAACCGGGCGGTTTTAGCCCTTGGAGCGGAGCCCAACTCCGGGCTGCTCCGAGCGCTTTGTCTACGGAGCCCGGGGGAGGGGGGGCCTGCCTGCGCGACACCTAAGCCCCTTTTGTTTACAGCCCTCTTCTGCCGCCCCCACCCGCCGGGGGCCCGGTCGGCACGGGGCGGAGGGTGGTGTCCCCCGAAGGGGCGAGCCACGGTCGGCGAGCCCCGCTGGCCCCCCGCGCCTGCCCCTCGGCGGCTTCAGCCCCTCAGAGGGACCGCTCTTCCCCTTCCCAGCTCTCCGGCCGCCAGCGGGGCGCGGAACTGCAGCGGCCAGAGGTGCCGCCCGCAGCCCCGCCGTCCCGGGCAGGCGGCCCCCCGGCCGGAGGCGAGGAGCGGCTCCCGCCGCGCCCGCGTCGCCCTCACCTGCCAGCAGCTCCTGCAGGCTCTGGCTGAAGGTCTGCAGCTGCCGCTCGTTCATCAGCCCCTTGGTCCGCAAGAACTTGGAGATGAAGCCCACGGCCGCAGCGATCTCGCGTATCATGCTGGCCCGGGTGTACAGGGCGGGATGCATGGAGGCGGCGGCGGGCGGCAGCCAGCTCTCCGGGACGGCCGGCGCTGGGACGGGACGGGGCGCGGGGCGAGCGGCGCGGAGCGGGACGGGGCGCGGCTCTAACTGGGAGAGGAGCGGGCAGCGGAGCCCAGATCACATCCCGGGGGCGGCAGCCTCCACCTCCTCTTCCGACGGCAGGGGGGCGGCGGCAGCAGCAGCGGCGGCCGCGGCAGCGCACACCGCATCTCCTGCTGCGAGGGGCGAAGGGAGCTGCCCGCCGACCGCCGCCTCTTATAGCCGCCGGCGGGCGGAAGTGGCATCAGGGCGCCGGGGGCGCGCCGCCGCCAATCCAGCGATCGCACCATCGTGACGGCGGCGGCGGGGCGGGGGCGGCGGGCAGAGCGGGGGGTGACGTCATCGATTGTAAACAAATAGAGCCGGGGAGCGCGGAGACGCGCGGACTTCGGCGTAAGGGGGCCGTGTGCGCGCGCGAGGGTTGGCGGCCACAGAGCCGCGTAGGCAGCGGCGGCGCGGAAGGGAGCGGGGAGGGCGCCGGTGCGGTGCAGGCCCCGCCCGAAGGAGAGCAGCGCCCGCGGTTCGCGCACCGGCGTGGGGATGCGCGGCGCGGAGGCCGGACTGACCCCCTGGCTGCGCCGGTGCGACACCGGGCGAGGCGCGCGGGCACGGCGGCGCGCTGTATCTGGGGAGAGCAGGGCCACGTCAGCGGCGGGGGCGGGCGGGGCGGGGCCGCGGGAGCGCGCAGGCGGGTGAGCGTGTGTCTGTGCTGCGCGGGGCGCGCGGCGGCTGCCTTGTACGTGCGTGGGGCGCGCTCGTCCGTGTCTGGCCACGCTAAGCCGGGTGGGCAGGGGGGCGCAAAGGCCTGTGTGTGTTTATCCCCCCGTAGCCGCCGGAGGTGACGTGGCTCTCCCCCTTCTCCCGGAGCCCCAGTGCGGCCGCTCCTCTACCCTGCACCCCGGGAGCCCCGAGCGCGGCTTTGTCCTCGCATGTGTTTACCGAGGCCTTTAGACCACGTTTGCGTGGGGGTCTCCAGGCAGGGCCCCCGCGCGGAGCCGAAGCCCTGCCTCCGGGCGGCTGGTGGGCCAGCAGGCCTGTGGGCACAAGCAAAGTGGAGGGTGTGCTGCTCAGCGGGGCAAGTGTCTTCTCAGCAGGCCACGGGCCAAACCCCAGCCCTGGTTCTTTGGGGACACCCTAGAAATACAGCTTTTAGTCTAACGTGCACCTCATGCACGCTGCTCAATGGCATATTCTCCCTTGGGACCATACGATTACCCCAGCTTTTCTATCACGCTTTGAAAGGGAAAAACCCTGCGTGGACAGGAGCACTGGTGTGTGTTACTCGGCTAGCAGTGGCCAAGAAGAGCATAAAGCCCCAAGCCTCCTAATGCCATGTGTCTCTCCTATTTCAAAACCAACGGGCAGATGAAAGAAGCAGCAGAAGGTTTTTTTGGGTTGTTGGTTTTTTTGTTGTTGTGTTTGTTTTTTTTTAAATGTACGCAAAGTGTAGCTTCTTTGATAGAAAACTCATTCTTCCCTTAGGCTCTATCCCCTGCCCCTATGCAAAGCTGCAAATGAAATGCGGCCTAATATTTACATGTACACGTCAGTTCAAAGATCAGGCCGTTAAAGGCACAATAATAACACATAGTAAAAATAATTCAGTAATGGAATATATTTGCACGTGAAAATTTTAATAAATGATAAAAGTACACCATTTTTGGTTGTCTGGTGTTAGAGATGTAGCTGCATAGTGCTTTTGGTTTTTCTCTGCACTCAGCATATACTCTATCTTAAACTCTCACCTCAAGGGACTCTCCAACTCTATACACAAGGGAAATCTGCAAAACACCTTCAAAAGATAATTCTGAGACCTTAAAACTCACAGTCTTACTTCATACTAAAGATGGTGGTGTGGGTTTTAGAGCTCAGTCTCGTCTATTTTCCTCCCACTAACTCTTGAGTGACCATGAGCTGTCCCTCTGTCCCGTGAGATGGGAGGAGCTGCCAACCCGGCCCCTCCTCTTGCTGCTCCATAGGTGCCAGTCTCCTGTCTTCTCCGTGCTTCTGCAGCATGTGTGAGGTAAGTCCAGAGCTGCCATTTCTGCTCTGTTCGTAGGTTGGAATTTGCTGTTCTCTCTGAAACCTCGAAGCAGCAGATGCTTCTCTCCCCCTTCACAACAGGGTCCATCATCCTACTGGAAAATATCGCTTCTCTTGTGTAAAATCAACATCATTCTCAGAGCTTCACAATTATCCCATAATCACTACTGGAAATACTTCAGCAAAAAAGAATACAATGATTGCTACCTTTGCTTGGGCATGACCTTTATCTGAGCCAGTTTCTTCTCTCCTGTTATGTTCCAATCAAAATCAAATGCTCAGAAGGAGTTTTAGGAACTCCCAAGTAGATAGCACCCCAAAGCATGAGGTTTAGAAAGCTCTCCTCAGCTTGCTACAGCAGTAACAGTTATGGACAGCAAAGCTCTTCAGATTTGAATCATCCCTCTTGAATTGTGCTTTTAAGAACATAATATGGCAGTGTGCACCTTATGACGCATTCTGCAAGAGGGGAAGAAATTGAAAAGATTTTTTTTTTAAAAAAAGCTTGCTAGACCATCAAAGGGTTTCCCTCAAATCTCCTCCATAGTCAGTAAAATCAGAGCACTTCAGCAATCGAGAAGATTTGATAGTTCCTATTGCTTCCAAACAGTTACAGCATGTATAAAGAGAGTCTTGTCTCTGGAAAGTCTAAATGGCTGTGTATACAGATCCAGCCTACTAGTGAGGAATGAACTACCTCGGTGTTCTTACTATGCAGCCAGCAAGCAGCTCAAGTGTAACTCTTGAGGCCAAGGCTCTGTGAGATGCCTGCCAGCAAGACCTCATCCCTAGCTCTGGGAGGGAACAAGGTAACAGGAACTGCTGATGCAGAGAACCGTCTTGTTTTCCCTGTGTAGGGAAGTCCACCTCCATTTAAGTGCTATGGTGGGATAGCAAAGAAGCTGCTGCCATTTCCTGCCTGTGAAATGCTCCCAAAGATCCTCATCTCTAAAGTATGGAAGCTCTTAGCAATGATGAAGGCTTTGGCATACAGCTCACGGGATCAGGGAAAGTCAGCTTTCCTTCATAGGACTTCAGTGGAGAACGTCGGAGAAACTGGCTGTACCTTAGCCTGTTGCTGGTTTGTACCTGAGCTTCCTGCCAGTATGACAGCATGTTTCCCTGATGCTATTTTGCTCTGAACTTCTTCAGCAGCTGTACATTTTAGGATATATGAAGTGGTTGTTACTTTTTCTGGCCAGGTCCCAGCTGTCTACTCCTGCCTCAGCAGCTCCAGACACAGAGGAGGCTGGTCAATAGTGCAAGATACACCCTGATACATTAATGGCAGAGTGCTGAAGAAGATAAATATAAACATTTAATAACTGCCTTATTCAGCCCATCTGATACTTTAAATGAAGCAGAGCCCCTAGAGAGAGAAAATAAAGAAAAAGAGTATGTGATCATGTAATTGAAGACTGGATCATAATGAATATGCACAGAAGGTTTGAATTAAGGTTGTATGGCAACCCAGCTTCTGATATTACCTAACTTTTAAGCAATACAATGCAACCTTTACAACATTTCTTTCATGTTGTTTTGGCAGGAACTGTTTCTTGCCATTGGTTTGGAGAGAGCCTAGCACTTTGTGAGTCTGTCATAATAGAAATAAGTAATAGAAATACAACTACTTTTATCTGTGCCACACACACACATATACACCCTGCAACTATTGCAACACGTTCCTTCCCCAGCTTTTTCTGAAGGAAGCTACTGAGTGTTCTTTATGGTAAGTGGGAAGATACAAGAATTCAAAGGGGAAGAATTAGAATGATTTGATTTTTAAAAGATTTGATCTGGTCCTAGAGTCTGAATTAATATATATGTGTTTACAAAAATAAACACACTACATGTACAGCATGGATTTTTTTTTTTTCCTCTTTAGGAAATTATTCCTGACAGAATAAGGAAATGCAAGAAAGTGTGAAGGTGTTACAGGCTTTTTATGCAGAATCCTGTGGAAGTCTGTCAGTGTAGAAAAGTATTAGGTTTGTTCTATTCCAGTCAATTCTAGCTATGGTTTTGCACTGTTTGGCATTGACCTAATAAAGAAGTAACAGTTGAGAAATAATTGGTATTTGTTTCCAGAAAGCTTTATATGTGCCTTAGATTGGCATAAGCTTTTTCTCACCTGTTAGCTGAAGAGTACTGCTTGCAATACATAAAATACAATAAAATCCATTCTATGTATTGAGTTTATTTTTCGTGTAGGTTGATGTTATTAGAATGCCACATTATTTTTGTCATTTAGCAAACATTTGAAAGCGTATAGCAAGAGGTTGCTGCTTTATTTTTTTTTTGTTTCTGCAGAGGAAAGCTTACCATGGGATGCATAAAACATTTATTAATGTTTTTACTCTCTTTAGTCTTTGCTCTGAATATGTAGTGACATCTGTAGAGACATTAAGTTGCTCTTCCAGGGGGCAGATGTAACCCAGAGAGTCCGTAACCAGCCCTGCATGTCCACGCTGCTCCCTACAGGACCCCGTGGCCTGGTTGTGAGTTCCCACCTTGTTCCATAAAGTTGTCAAGCAGGCACCTCTCAAGCTACAGCAGTGATATTGGAGTCCTTCTTGGAAAGACTTTGGCCATGCAACTTGGATTAAGATGGAGACAGAAGTGGTTATCCCCCCTTGCTGCAGGGTGAGTGCCCTTTGGTACCTGTCAAGGGTTATCTTGGGCCTAATTGCTTTCCTTAAAGCCAGCCCTCCAGAACAGGCTGCCATTCACATTGTGTTGCCACAAGACATGTTTGGACTTGAGCTCGCACTCAGACCTGGGCTCAGAAGTGCCTTACGGAGCCAGCCCACTTGTAAAGCAGCACTCTGCAGTGAGGCAGGGATAAAGGCTTTTCAGCTCTGATTGTAAGGCTTTCCCTCAACACAGCATTATGACATTCAAAGTAACCACAGTGTTGTAGCAATGAGTGTTTTATCCTGAAAAAGTGTGGGGGTGAAGAAGGCAGTTGCATATTCTTCCAAAATGGAGAAGTCTTACTTTTGAAAGCATAAGATAGACTGATATGAGTCAGAGAAAGGGCAAAAGTCTGATTTGTGACCACATTGGGAACCCCCCTCTTCCTTCAACATGTTCATGCATGCACACACACAGACGTACACACATGCACGCACTCTGCATTTGTAGACTGGTCTGTCAGGCAGTGAATTCCTCAAACCGTTTCTCACACAAGTAGAGTCCTGTTTAAGCAAGTGGGACAAGTCCCATAAGCCAAAATCCCATTATGCAGTCCAGCTATAGTCTAACAAACATCTCTGCCACTGCAGGAAGATTGAGAGGGGATGGAAAGACTTGGAGGGGCAAAGGGAAGCTGTCGGCATTGGTTATAACTACGGCACATTCTGGAGAAGTAATTTCAGGAAAACTTGCTCATGACATCCTAAAATGACAAAACTCTGCTGCACTTACTCCATACAGAAAAAGGCTTGCTCTGTGGAGGATAAGTTTGATTGCAAAGGGGCTACTCACAGAGAAGTGTGGTGTGAGCCTCAGGTGGCAGAAACCGGAATCTGTCCAGGATAGATTCAACAGAAGGCTCTTCCTATGCTGCTGCTTTAATTTCAGCAAAAAACATGTGACAGCATGCACATGCAGCAGATAAAAAAGCAAATTCAGAAAATAGTATTCTGTTTCTGTTATAAAGATGAACTATTCTCAAGTGGGATAGTAGCAGGTGCGGCAGCACACGGGGCACTTGACTTTAACAAAGCAGTCATAGTTTGGATCCAGGAACAGCCAAATTTAAGAAGACAATAGAAGCAGGTTATTTGCAAGCTTGTCAGCAGAGAGCTCCTCACAACAAAATTATACATAACCATTATTATGCATCCGTTTTTTCATTTGTATGCACTTATGAATAAACCAGGGCAAACTAATATAGATGAGCTAAACAATCAGACATTGCAATCCTGCATGGAGAAGTTATTAACAATAATATTAAAGTGAAAGGAGCATTTAAGTGAAAGGAGTGCCTTAACCATTTGTTGTTACACTCTGCAATCAAATGATGTAATCTCAAATTCAAAATTTTTACCTCTCCTGTAGTGTTTCATAGTGCAGCTGGGATGGGAGGGGTCATAAGGAGGTTTATAGTTCTCTGCATCCCGGAGCTTGTGTTCTGGCCTGCAGTATAGCTTTAGGAAGGCCTGAAACCGTCTCAGAACTCCCTTGTCCATAGTGGCTATATAAGGGCTCTTGCACTGCCTGGTGACTGCCAAAACAGCCTGTGTCCATCAGCACGGGGCTGTTGGTCCCCCCGTGGTCAGGCAGAGGGAGAACCAAGAGAGGTTACCTGCTGGAAGAAGAATATCCCAAGACCCACTTAGACATTTCTTCACGATGCTGAAGCAGCTTAGAGAAGCAGAGAGGGGCCTAACATTTACTTCCATGTTTAATCCCGCATTACGTGGTGTTCTTGAAGGGTTGATTTCTAGGTTTGAAGGCAATGGTTCCCAAACCAGGGCCATCACCCTCAGTAGGGGTCACAGCAGTGGCAAGTACTGTCCTGTGCTCAATCAAGAATTGGTCTCTTATGGTATTTTTGCTAGTAGTTGAGGAAGCATGAAATCAGCAGCAGGGAAACAAGATTACATCTAGAACAAGCTTATCAACTACTGTGTTAAGGACAGCAATAATCATTACAGATTATAATGTGGATACGGATTCTGCATAATCTTTGTCCACAGAACGGGCATCTAAACATCCGATTCGTCTAAACACGTTTGAACATATTTTTCACAAAGATATTTCCAGACCAGAGTTCCATACAGTGGAGAATCCACCAGCCTAACTATATTAGCCAAACCCCATGCATTTTAATGATACTTTTATAACAGTATTTCCTATCTGTTAGAATTAAAACTGTGACTGGCTGCAGATTTTAGGTGCAAATTTCATTAAAATAATTAAAGATGTTAGGAAACAAATATGTTGATCCTGCAAGTATTCATTTTTCCTTAGTTATTTGTAGCTTATGTAATTTGATTTATGATGTAGTTTAAAAAATCTAGACAGATTTCTTAAAAACCTTTAAAATATCTGAGAACCCTTTCATTTATTTTCTGTTTATGTCATAAAAATTTCTTAAGCAGCTTTATTTAGGTTTGTGATTTGGAAACTAAGATTTTAGCCTTTAAAAAATACGTATCCTTTGGACCTGTTATTAAGTACTAGCTACAAACCTTCAACAAATCTGCCTGTCTCAAAAATACCTCAAAACAGCAAAACATGGAGACATTGTAATGGTAATACTGGAGATTTTAGGCTAGGCTCACACAGACTACAAAGGAGATTGCCTGCTATTCACTTATTAAGACAGAAGAAACAATAAAACAGTGACCATAATATGTAGCTAGACATACACCCTGCCTCACAAACTCATAATATCCCTCTGCCAAAGCTGGACATTATTTTTTTGCTTGCAAATCAGGTGCTCCTGCACGTGTTTCATTCAGTGCAGAGTCTGGTTTTGGAGGACAAATGATTTCAGATTAGCAGCTTTTTTATTCTTTCATTGTGGTCTGTCATATCTAAATCCTGCATATCAATGCAATGAATACACTGCTGTAAAAACAGGCACTTACCATTTTTTTTCAGTTTTCCTAGCCAACACTTACCACAACTTATTCTCTTTCCCATTGTCATTTGTAGTCATGGCACTGCTCCTGTAACAGCTTTTTCTTCTCCTTGCAATGGTATTAACTCAGGCATTTTAATCAGTCTCAGACAGAAATTTAGCCTGTGACTTCTCAGGACAAAATTAATATAATTAGTTCTCTAGGATAGATTTGGTAGGTTGAGGGAACATCACATTGAGAGTCTGTATATTACCTTCCTTTGAGTACTGATAGATTTTCTGGATATTATCAGCTGGAAAAAAAATCACAGATACACAGTTCTTACTTGGTTGTGTAGCTGTATATATATTGCTGTTCAACTACATTTATGTGTGAACATTTCAAACATGCTTGTGTGAAAATGTAGTCATTCGTGCCTTTAACAGGATTGTGTTGGATATTGCATGCCTAAAATTAATCTGTTTGGCCAGTCCCCATGCAACTCAAACTCTTTCCCCAGAAGTGATGAACAAACATGAACACTCAGTAACTTACTTTCCTAAATTCACTCATGTGAGTTATCTCCCTGACTTTGATGAGATTATCCATATAATTGCAAATGAATAGGATCATGATTTTAGGGCATATAACCGAAGACTTTGCATGTCAGAGCTCCCACCACATGTTTTTTCTCCTTTCTGAGAGAAGTACCATAAACTGAGGAACATGCTTTGTCCTATATTGCCTATAAATTGCTAATTCCTACCCTCCACCCCCCCAAAAAAAAAAAAAAAAAAAAAAAATCCTAGTTTTTAATGGTACTACTTTTATGGAACACAAGACCTACCTGACTGTTAATACAAGTATCTTATATGAGCATACTTTACTACACTGGAAAAGGGGGGAGAGGAGCCTAAATACAAGCAGAGGCAGTAGTCTACTTCTATCTCACAAAAAAGTTTTTTTTCCTCCATTGTTTTCAAAGAACATCAGAAAAGATTAACTAAAACAGAAAGAAAGATCTTGACAGCAGAAACATACACCTCTATAAAATTAGGCTATTAGTTTTGAGTTAGATTAACCAGACATCTCAGAGTCCTGTGATGAAAACAAGAAAAGCACAGCTTTTTAATTAAAAAAATAAAAAAGGAGAGTTGTATAGCATTTATGAATCTTAAAAAACACAGCCTTGTAATCTAAGTGTTTTTGCCTTCTGCTTCCAACGCTGCCTTCAAACAGTGACCATTTTTTCCCCCATGTTTGTCTCTAACGCATTTCTAGAGACAGAGGAACAAAAAGCTGCTTGATACTACCCCTCTTACAATGGAAAGGAGATGTGCCTGGCTGTGTGGGAGGAGCCGCTCAATTCTTCCATGTAGCACTGGGTACACATGCTTGGAGCGGCATTAAGTGTTCCTGGGAGAAGGAACAGAGTGTTCCAGCAGGATCTAACATACACGCAAAGATAGAAAGCCATTTTCTTCACAGCTACACAATGCATTAATACAAGATCCCAAGCTTGCAGATGATGAACCTACTGTTTCATAACTTTTT
The DNA here is from genome assembly GCF_965140245.1 of Athene noctua. NCBI lineage: Eukaryota > Metazoa > Chordata > Aves > Strigiformes > Strigidae > Athene > Athene noctua. The sequence goes on along the minus strand of NC_134039.1, from coordinate 37,538,118 downwards.
CTTTCCTTTTCTTTTTCACATTTAATACACATTTAAATTATCTAATAGAACTCTCTGGTTTTTTTTCAAACATGATTTTTTTTTTAACTTCACTGCTTCATGAAAAAAATTACATAAGAGGTATAGCAGTCGCATAAAGCATCCCTTAAAGGTCTTTGCAGCAGCAACATTTTCTTCACCTTGGGTTTTTGTGCCCCACAACTCAGCTAGCAGTCAGAGGAGAGGGAAAAAGCAAAAATTCATGAGATAACAGGGGAGAAGGGAGAGCTAAGGCCATGTACATCTACACTATGGAACAAGAACATGGTGCTGTGCTCCACCATAAGCAGGTGGAGCCCCACCAGCTGTCTCAGCCCTTCTCTGATGCTGCGTTGTTGCAGCCAGCACAAGCCCATCAACTGCACTACTTCATACCAAGAAACCAACATGTGCAAGGCCAAGGCAGTGTCTGCAGCACATTCCTTCTCATAGACATGCCTTCATTGTTTCCGCTCAGTTTTGTTACCCAGGAGCTGTGGGGTATTTCCTGCAGAGTCATCTCCTCCCACCAGCTCAAGAGCTTTAGTGTCATCTACCAGGCAGCATGGTTTCAGTAGAGCCATGCCAGAACTGGTGCTGCCAGGACTCAAACACTTCCTTTTCACATAAAATTAAAAAAGCAAAACCCAACAACAACAAAATTTGCCCTTTTTTTCCCCCCCAGAAAATTCCAGATCTGTTCAAAGCTACCTCCAAGTTTAGATGCATATCCCCTAGAATTTCTATATCGTTATCATAGTATACAGAAATTACTAGGGATGTCCAGGAGTGATCATAAGAGAGGTTCTTCGGTTGCCACAGTCCTAGAGGAAATGATCTGGCCATCATTTATGCGATTTCCTACTTCTTGTCAAAGGCAAATTAACTAGTTTGTATAAAGATGACTTAGTAATAGCTGATATTTCTTGAAGACTCATTATCTTTTTCTTTCTTAAGGCAGTGAAATGTATAGTAAGAAATAGTGATTGAAACCTGGATTTTAACTTGCTAGACTACTGCAGTGATTTTAACACAAACTAGACAGTCTTAGAATGATGAACCAAACCTTACTTCTCTGCTTTGTTAGTTTAACCTCGATATTTCAGCCAATGGCCAAAAGTCTAACAAAGATCAGCTTCAGTTGCTCAAGATTTGAAGAGAAGAGTAGCTACAACCCTCAGACTAACACAACAGCTGTGAGGGCTCAGTGACTCAAGGAGCTTTGAGCTTTGATGTGAGGAATCCTACTTTCTTAGGGTGCAAATGAAAATTTTTCCTTTTGCTAGCTCACAGTGCATTTGATAACTGTGAATCTCATTTCATTTTTAATCTAATAATCTAAAATTACTTTGACCCTGTGTTTGTAAATGCCAGAAACTTGCTTTACTTTCCTCACTGGCTATAAAGCAGTTACTTTGACCACAGAAATGCTTTTGTCATCAGTGGAGGTTTTAGAGCAAAGACAATTACTATTCCTGATAAAGGTAAACACCCTCCTTTGTGAAGACAGACATAAAAAATTACCTGCACTAAATAAAGATATGTATGGTCATATAAAAATGCAATAGTGTTGCTCATTAACTCCAAAGATTGGAGACCAAGAAGGTGTTTAATGGGGGGTGGAGGAGAATTTTACATGCACTGATTTCTGAAGCAAATGAAACAAAGAGAGTGGAATATTTTTGTTTTATAACTGCCATGAGTCCTTTCCAAGTATTTTTATAGTTATCATTGCTAACTTCTTCATTGATTATATATCAATTGCATTAACTCCTTGACATGAAGGTAACCAGCCTGTTTATCCATACCTTCCTGTTCTGAAAACATAAAGCCAACACATTATTGTGCACTAATGTCAGCTGTTTGCTGGTGTGTGCACTTCCCAAATTCAACAGACTTTCTTCTGATCTTAGAAGAGTTTTGCCGTGGAATTCTGTGGAAAGAGGGTAAGATTTTACAACATTTTTCACTGTGCTGAATTATTTAGAAACCTTTCCTTTAAAATTTACCAAGCCAATTTTATTTTCTTTCACCTGTCTTTTGACCTATTGACTAACATTCAGTTGTTGTTTTTCTCAGTTTTAACTGACAGCGCATTAAAATGTTGGGAAGTAGATGAGTTCCTTCTTGCCAATAGCAGAGTATGAGATCAGGTGTTGTGAAGAGGCAGAGTCCAGAGGATGCTTATTAGGAACTGTATCTTCTCAGTAGCTCTTTAGCAAGTAGCTCCAAGTCCTAGGACTGGAGAACTCTGGTTACCCCATGCACATGACAAATGGTTTAAAAGCTACCAAAATTATTGGAATACTAAAGGGTGCCTTCAAAGGGAGTTAGGCATATATATTAGTGTAAGATCAACTATTTTTATTTTTAGGATGGTTGAATGGACTGTTTCTCCCTTGCAGATCAAGGAACACAAATAATAATGAATGTCATCCCATTGCTAATTTGAATTCTTTTAATCCCTCTACAAATACCAAAAGAACTAAAATCCATTTTTTAAAACTGATGCCAGAATAGTTAAAGTTTTGAATAGCATATTTCATTATAAAACCCAAGAAATGTTAAATTTTAAAAAGTGGTAGATTGCCACATGGATTACAGCAATGATAAAACACAGTACAATAGACACTTTCCTCAACAAGTTGTTCACGATTTAGATGCAAACACGGAATTACATTCTAAAGAAGTTTGAAAATGTTTTCAGTCAACAGACTTTAAAGTTTTACAATTAGATTGGGACCATTCTATTAACACAGGTAAAGTCCTACTCCACAAGAGAAATAAATCCATTTCTACTTTCAGTTTCATACACACAGGTATTATGAAGAGCATCAAGTATGTCCCCTGGAAAAAAAAAAAAAAAAAAAAAAATGTAAACACTCATCAATTTGCCAGAACAGAAAGCAAAGACAGTGTAGTGAAGCATTTCAGATTTATTTAGGTATGTCATTTTTACATCCCAGAGCTCATAAAAGATGAGTAACTGTTTTTACCTCCACTTAGCAAAGCCTTTTATGAGAAGTCACACCTTTCCTCCTCTCAAATTTGTGCAGGCTCTCCCATACCCCCTCTGCTTGGCCCCAGCTCTAACTGGCTCCCCCCAGAGATGAGGGGACATTGGACTGACCAACAGCCCCCACCCCACTGCCTCTGAGAGAGTTGCAAAGGACTTGGGTGACACAAGCTCCATCCACAGGCATGCACAGAAGGAAAAGCCAGGACGAGAGTCTTTTTGTTCCTGTATGATTCCCGTTTAACCCAATTAACTAACATCCCTTTAGCCTGTTACATGTTTCTTCACCCTGAATTACAACACATGGCCTTGTACGCAAAGCCACACAGAAACTGTGCTTGTGTGCTGAGGCCCAAGAGAAGAAAACTAGATGATCTCTAAGATCCCTTCCAACCCAGCCCATTCCATTCTAAATTTACAGAGTGAAACTTTTGGTGTTGAGTACCCCAAAACCATAATATACAGCTTCTGGAGCCTGGTCCTGTGGGCAATATGTGACCACCTCTATCCTGGTCCCATGGGCTGTACATGTGTTGGTGGATGGAGCACATTAGGTGCATGGTCCTTGCCAAGGACGGTGTGTATCAGGCTACTAATGCATTGCGAGCATGGAGAAAAGCGTTGCTGCAGTAGTAGGAGTGAGCTCCAAGTGTGGGGTACACCAGGGAGAGCCCCAGGACTGACAGAACGGATGGATGTCTGTCACCTCAGAATATTTTTGCTGCCTGTTTGATGGCTACACCAGGCAGAGTGCTGGTGTAATGGAGGATCTGAGCTCTTAGAAACAATCAGGTCCACCTTGCAGCTGATAATGTGAATGTCTAAATATATTAGTGATTAGGGCTACCCTGCATAGATTAAAGTCACAGCTCTGTATCTCCCATCTGAGGCACAACAGTTGGCCTGATGACAGTGCAAACATGAACTCTGTGACCTGTTTTTCCAAACTGATGTTTAGAGCATGTTTTAAATATACTGGATCACTGTCTGTAATAGCGGATCAAAACAAATGCAATCCCTCCTCCAAGGATGGCTTCCTTAAACTCCATAAATTACACTCGAGTGGAGCAAGCTACATGACTAAGGAGGTCATATCTTTAAAGTTTTAGATGCCTCTAAAAGTGTGCCACTTTGTATTTCTGAAAAAGAAGAAAACCCCAACAAGCCAACCAAGAACAAAAACCCACTAACACTTGTGTATACAGTGTCAGCAAAAGCTTTAAGCAAAAGCAAAAGCTCAAATTCAAGCATTTCATTTTATCACCACTATAGCAATAATGCATAACATACCCTGTTTTGTTATAATGCCACCTCTTCTTATAAAGCAGCCTCTGTTATCTGTCTTACACACTTAATGGGACAGAAACCAATCCTGCGATGCTGAAAAAGCTGTTCTAATTGCTTGTCTGTCCATAGCTGAATTTAAGGCATTGCTGTCTCGACAAATGGGAGTCCCTTTGCTCTCTGTCAGAAATCCCCAATATAATTATAAATGATTCAGTTCTTCCTGTATTTTTCCCTAGGCAATGACCTGCTTCGCTTGTATGGTAAAATCAACCCCGATTTTATCATCCAGAGGATTACAAAGTTGCCTTATCTTTTTCAAATAAATACAACTGGGAACTGCAAAAAGAGAAAATGAAAGACCTTATTCCTTTAATTGTTCACCATTTTAGCATGAAGAAGTTACACACAGGGGAGACTTCAAACTTCTTTCATGTTCATACCCTTTAATTCAATTAAGGCCCTAAGATAAAGCAAAGAGCTAACAAGTCAAATACTATTGCTACTGATAATGTAACTGACCAAAAAAAATTAATGGCACATAAACAATTCAAGTAGCTGTTTTGTTATGAGATTCTTCTTCCGAAGCAGGTTAGTTTGCCTAGTATATAACAAAATTGTGGGTGAATTCCCCACTCACTTCAGGCTTTGATTTAAAATAGGCCACTGAATTTAGGCACTTGAAGTGCAAAGAGGTATTTATATTATCTAAATGGTCTTCTGTTATCTGAAGAGATCAATGGCATACATTTTACTTGCATTGCCTGCGTTCAGAGCCTAAGGGGAAAACAAAAGCACAAATAATAGATTGATTTAGATGGAATTTGAGATTATAGTCTAAGGATTTCAGACACATTTTGAGGGTGTGTGAGAGGTCATGTAAAGACCCAACCACATGTGGGGTTTTTTGTGTGGTTAAAAGTATTGGCTGTCAAATCTGTGACTTTAAAGAAAATGGAATTTAGGCTTAGAATCATTACTGTAGTCAAAGGGAGGGATCACCAGCCTCATCCTGAGCCCTAAAGAGTGAAACACAAAAAACAGGCAATAGGAAAGCAGAAAAATATTTTATTGAATTAAAAAACAAGTATGCAGTCATGATAAATATTTTTACACTGACACATTTTCATATAGTTTTTACACTGACACATTTTCATGTAGTACCAAAAAAAGAACTCAGAAATACCTATCCTGATCCAGAGAAGGAAAAAAAAAAAAAAACCAAACACAACAACAACAACCAAAAAAAAAAGGAATATACATAAAATGAAAAAATACTCAGAAAAATGTCTAAAAAATCCTATTCCCTGAAACCCCTGAAGATACCTAAATCTGCTGAAAATATACGCAGAAGTGGATTTCATGATCAAGCAAAGATTGACAGTGTTTATTTGAGGTGCTGCATTTTTCTCAGGCATGTTGTTTAATTAAATAATGCAAAAAAAGAGAAGTATGAAAAATGTTGGCTGTACACATTTGGGATGACTGGAATAAAAAAGGCATCAAATTCTCACCTCCTAACAGAAGTCAGGTAGCAGCTGTTGCTCAAGTATTTACATACAGATCCTTTCTCACAACAGGGATTTTAAAAAGAAGATAGCTTTATCTGTTCTCACTTGCAGCTCTCAATTACTGCTTTGAATCAAACCGATCAGAAAGTTCCCAGTGAACAACTCTGAATGAACTTAAAGTCAGTGAGACATTGGCAAGCTGGTTTGCTTGTCATCTCCCAGAAACTCTTGAGTAACAGAGTATCTCGAAATAAGGGTGAGGTGTGAGGGAGGAACCTTCTCCCTATGTAATACATGCAAATGCCCAAAACGAATTTCAGTAGGATCTTAGGAAACCAGTGTGGGTCCTGTAGCTTATATGAGTTTCTCCTGCAGGAGTGTTGTATGGGAAATAATTCACCCCTAGTGAAGAAGCTGGCTCTTGGACTTCACTGCTCCTCCTTAGGATGTCCACACTGCCTGGCCTCATTAATCTTGTTTTTCATGGTCACTGTACTGTGCAGTTTTTCCATTAACATATTGCAGTGCTGCCCTAGGCAGCTTTAATTTACTCTGTATTTGCCTAATTTATTTAGGCATTTGTAGTGCATTGACCACTGTAGGGTCTCTCTTTCTATGGACAGATGAGGAGAGCATATGGTGGGAACTGTGAGCTATTGACTGTGCTCCTGGGAAGCCCTGTAAAGGGGCAAAGATACTCTGGCACAGCAGTTCTGTGCACCAGCTCAATTTAAAAAAAAAAAAAAAAAAAAAAAAAATTACAATTTTCCACACAGGGAGAACTTTATATACATTTATGCCTATGCATATTGTGCACTGAAGAAAGGAAAGAGAGAAAGTACCTACAGCCTAGAATAGGTGTTTACACCCCCTGATAATTTTGGGATCCACCTCAAAGAGCAGATATTGCAGAGCTCAGAAGCAGATCATTATATGGCAATACAGGGAGCAGCACACAATTCACTCTCAGTACATTCTATTTTCTGTCATTTTTAGAGGGAACAATAGAACTGGCCAGATTCATCAAACAAAGTGAAAAATTTTGACAACGTGTTAATAGAAATAGGGCTTCTTTCCATGAGAACATCTCTTCTGCATTTTACATATAAAGATACATTTTCTTGCTTGGAAATAAAGGTCATAATTCTTTTATCCTTTTTGCTCACTAAAAGTATACATGGCCTTTTTTTTAGGAACACAAAAAAGCATGCTTTTTTAAAATTCCACTTAGGTTTAATATATGTTGGTGCAAGTTGTGAATCAAATATAAATTATTTGGGTTTGCAAGAATACATAAGCATCATCTACTGTTGAAGAACATTTGTTAATATTAAATTGCTTCATATCCAATCCTTATTAACATCTTGTTTTTATTATTAACTGCAGTTGAACAAAAGTGGAGAGAAAGCCTGATATGTTAATATTTCATTCTTTTATCATCAATGTTTAAATTGTATCCCATGTTCAATGGATATTCATCAGATGGTACCTGTAGTACAATCTGAGTTGTTTTCCCCATGCTGAGAAAAATGTTATGGATTTTTGATGACAATATTCAGAAATGACTGGTGATTTGGGGGGCCAAATTTGAGACCTTTTAACAGATATATCCGTGGTTACTGTGAATACAGTTCACACGCTGAAGAACTATCAGGATAGTAATAATGAGAAGGAAAATCTAATTCACTCCAAATCTAGGAAAACTGAAGATCAGGCCTGTAGTTTAAACGTTAAAATATCCACTCATCTCCAAAGTAAGCTGGAAGAGCCCTGCTCAGAATAATGAAAAGCCAGCTGAGCTTGAACTAAGTACCTGTCACTCCTGTGTCGCTGTCATTACATGTGCAGTTGCTGTAGACACAAAGACATGATTTTAGATGAAGGAGCCGTTACCAGCTCACAGCCCTGCCTTGACCATTTGTCCCTCAACAATGTCAAGGAACAAGGCGATTGGAAGAACAGAGATGAGTGCTGATAGAAGGATAAGAATATCCTGAAAGGCTCAAAAGCTTGTTCAACTTGTTTTGTGGCAACGAAGTAGCCTTTGAAATCATTTAAATTACAAACAGTGAAAGTTTATTGTTAAACAGTTACAGTTTCTGAGACATAGGGGGCATCTGAAGGGAGAGGAGAGCTGGAGCTGGATGGAGGAGGGAGTTTCTTACCAGCACGTTGCCTGCGTGTCTTCTCAGGCAGCGCAAAGAGCAGATATTTGCTGGGCCAAGGACAACCCTTATCTATTCAGGACCTACTTCGTTACCAGTATTGATCAGCCTGTTCCTGGGCACAGGAAGGCTTTAAGGGGAAGGTGACACCATGGAAATATGAGAGAAGGGAAGCAGAAATATTTACATTCCTCCCCAGATCCATTTTCTTTTACAGTATCACACATAAATGTATCCTCTGATGTGACTGACTTCAGTTCTAGGTGGAAGTGAGGAAATACTGAGAAAGTTATGAAAGTCACAAAGTGGTGTTTACACCTTCTCATACCTGTAAAGCCTGGGAGAAGAGTCTACAAGTGCACACCACAGTGTTGTTTGGCATCTCCACCATAGGGTCATACGGAGATAGTTTTGCTGGAGACCTGATCCTTCACACTGATTCAGGTCAAGAGAGGAACCATCCTCTTGGGGAGAAGTTCCAAGAGTACTCTCACTCTACAGAGAAAATAGATTTCTCTATATTTTGTACATTCTCTACATTATATTCTATAATGTATCGCTGTATATTATAGCTCTCCCAATATGACTGACCAGATCTCCAGAGAAAATCAGCCAGTCCATCATTCCATCTGCAGTCCCAGCCTGAGAAAGATTCTGGGTCATCAGAGAGACCAAACGCAGCCACTTGTCACACCAATAGGAATGTATCAACATTAAGTCCCTGACTTTAACCATACCAGTGCGTTCTTGGAATATGAAAATGTAGTTACTCAGAAATTGTGGTCCGGAAGTGTCATGAGCACCAGCTGATCCAAGCAAAAAACTGCTATTCCCACATCTGCATAACTGCTGTATGCTTCTGCTGAGGGAACACTCCAGGGATACGCCATGAATAAAATTACATCTTATTTCAGTAAGACCTCCTGCGTCCAAACAGCTGAAGGCACCTTATCAAGACAACTAGTGACAGCTTCAGCTCCAGATAGTATGTATTTCTACAAAGAAACCAACTCTGTGATGAAACACAGGAAAACCTGTAGAACTGCATACGTTGCACAAAGTAAATTCACATAATGCAGTTGCTTCTGGTAGGAAGCAGACAATACCACATTCACTGAAGCTTTAGGAAGACACTATTTTCACTCTGCTTACAAAAAGCAGTTGCTATCAGAGGCCTAAAGGAAATTGTAGGTGTTAGCTATCCTAACCATTGTGGATTTGACTGCCGGTTTTGTATCATCCTGAAGTTGTACATGCTTGCATGCACATCTAAATGTCAAACTCTTTATATGCATTGCAACTCAACTGGGTCATGTTAACAAGATATTCAGAAGAGTTTCTTCAGCTGTTCTCCCAACCAAACCAGCTTTAATCAAAGTCTTTCCTCTGCCTCAGCCTCAGTAACAAAAATACACCTGTACTTTCCTCTTATCCTCCGTGTTGTCAGAGCTCTGACTTGACGGTCTGAGATAAAACCTGTACGAACACATTCACATGCAAAACAATACCGGCTCTTACTTCATGAGTGTCAGAGTGTTTGTCTTCGGAAATTTGTTTGAGTTGCCTATTTCCTGTCTGAGCTTTGTGGAGGTGTCTCACAGTTGGACTTGGGGTGAGTGAATGGTACTGCATGCAACAAATATATGCCCAAATCTTTCAAGTATTTGCAGACACCAGCATGACCATGCCCAAAATGGATTTTTTTTTCTCTTTCACCTGAAGTAGTACCAAAGTAAAAGAGTTGTATGCACAGTGGAACTTAGTGCAGAAATAAAGCATTTGACTAGCTCTATGACATGTTATTATTTTGCAGGGTATTTAGGTTACTGAATGATTATACAGGAATTTAGACATTCATATGATGTTTGCCAAAATTCATTTCATATTCTTTTCTCTCTTTTACATTCAGTGCATAAAGAAAATAATTTCTGACTTATATAAATGGCATACAAAAACACTCTCCCCGAACTTTTCCAGAGTTTAATCCAGCCATCAGAAGTGACAACAGCATAGATAAGCACAAATGTCAGCCAGCTGCACACTAGCACAGACATGTTCCATGGATGAGGTGGTAACAGGTTGCACTTTTTACAGAAAGAAGGCTGATGTAGAGTCATGTTTTCTTTCCAGCACATATGTTCTTAAAAAATTTGCTATTGCTTAGTTAAAAACAAAATAAAACAACTGCTGCTAACATGAAGACAAGTTTCAAGTGACCCCTCAGTTTTCTAGGTGGTGGTTTGTTATCTTGAAATAATGCATGCCTACGTACGCACACGTGCTCTCATAGTAAATTTTCTAAATACTAGCAGATTTTCCTAGTATTCACATGTTCTTGTTACAAAACATATTCTCTAAGACGAAATTAATATTTCAAGTCAGATCTAGTGATTTTTCTTAAACTAGACTGAAACTTTCCCCTCAGAGCCCAAGCACAGGGAAAGCATGGAAAGTGAAAAAATAAGGACTGCTCTTTGGGGAGGGGGTGGCTGGCTTCCAAGGGCACAAAGAAAGTACATGTCAGAGCAGCTGCAAATGCTTGAACTGGGATTCAAGCACACAACCGCAGCCCTCATGGTGATTAAGGAATAAGTTAGCTCTCTGTAAAAAGATCTATTATTTATAACGTGCAGTGCTCAGCACTGTACAAGCAAGGAGGGAAGCACCAACTCAGCTCCTTTCTTCCAGTCTTAAATTTATCACCAGCTCTCAGATCATTCCCAGCACACACTGCACTTGAAGCTCAGACACCTGGTTATACCCGCTTTCTTAATTATGCATTTTAAATCTATTCCTCTTCTGATTTTATACTTTCAAACCAGTTCAGCTATCACCTGATTGCAGTTTACACACAAACCTAATTAACATGCTACAGCTTGGGAACTGCTGTGCCGTGTCATTCCATTAAAAGGAAACAAGCTGTTCCTGTGATGCATCCAATTGCCTGTTCACACAACAAAGTTAAACCCTTTAAAAAAAAAAAAAAAAAACAAAAAAAAAACACCAAACAGGTATTACACACTTTTTGAACTGTGCAGCCATATGAGGTTAAACCTTTCCCACCCCTTGCATAATAGTGCTCACATTATGCCTCTGGAAACCTGTCCAGGTGTGATTCCCACTGCCTGGAATCACGGGGTTAGCAGAGACAGGATCTTGAAACCACCGACACTGGCTTTCAATACACTCCTTATTTCCAGGTAAATATTCTGCAACCGTGTGATTTTTTGGCACTACCTTAACTATTGTGGCTTTGTCCCGAAGGACAAGCTAACCCAGTTTAAAATAAATGTATTTAGTAGTGCAGATCTCTGTAGCCTGCCTAGTAGGACTTTAACCATGGCTTTGTAAATGATTTCAAAACCAAGGTACAAACCAAAGTGAATTTTTTTGTTGACTATTTTTTAAATAATAATTTGAGCATTGTTTTACACGGGGTTTTTTTCTGCAAGCTCTACAGGTTTACCTAACTGTAGGCATATTTGTGAAGGCATCAGATTTAATTTTTGCTTTTGAATCAGAATGTAAGTTACTGTTTTAAGGAAGATTTTTATATTGAACTTGCTCAAAATATATGCAGCCAAGAGGAAGACAGACCAAGTGACTGAACCTCCCTCCCTCCTACCCACACACAGAAACCCACATACTATGGCCAGATCTAGTAAATGCTGTTTCAGGAGGAGTTAATTTTAACTTCTTTAGTTTATGTCCAGCACATTTGTTGTGGTTTATGTCAATGGCCATGCACTAGTGGACAGGAGACTCAAATGTTTAATGGAAAATACTTAGTTGTGTTGTTAGTAAAGTACTTGTTTGTGGATGTATGTATTAATAACAAAACATGTTTTAAGTACGACTGTTACTCTGTCAATGTTTTAACACAGTAAAAAAAAAAAATTGTTGTCTTCAGGAAGAAAATAGTCCTGAAGTTATTCAACATGGACAAAAATTGCCCAAATAGAGTTGTAAGACTGTTCAAAGCATTTCATAATGAAACAAAACCATGCCCAGTTTGTCATTTCTTCCATAACCACCATTTGGACTGGGCATGCTGTAAGGTTCATATGCTTCTTTCAAAGATTGTGCACTGGATTTTAGCTATGCTTCTTGTGAGCCATTTCATAACCAAATGATGGGAAAACTGTGGTTTTACAGTCTAAGCAAAATCTAGTGATTTTGAAAAATGATGAGCCCAGCACTCCAAAAATTGACCCAGGGTCGGTCTCCAAGTACAGAGTATTAAGACCCAGCATACTGCTTCTTGCAGGACCCAGATTTTCCTTCCTTCCTGTTCCTGGCAAAGGATGGATAGAAAGTGATTTTGACAGCTAGGTTAGAGCTATCAGATATTGTGTTTGTCACAGGAATCTTTTTTCCAACCATTTTATTCTGGTGGTAATGTTGCTTGAATTACCTCGTTAATCCTGCATTTTTGTTTCACATCTGGTGAGGGGACGATGAGGTAACCCTGAATAACATGCAAATATGAGTTAATATTTGCACACCACTGTCTTTTTTTTTTTTTTCTGGTTAGCACGTTGATCTACAAAAACATAAGAATTGAACAATATTGCCATTATTTAGATTACATAGAGAGCTCAGAAAAATGTATTAAATTGTCCTGTTGTCTTGTGTATGCAAGATACAAACTAAATTTTGTTCTTAACTGACTGGTGTTCTATGTCTTCTTTGAATGGGACTGTTAAGGACTATTAGAAAACGAAAACTACTCAAAGCCACTACAAATGCAGAATGAACTAGGCCAGTAAATCAAGGGTAAATACTCACCTTTGATGTAACTATATTGGCCTAAGTACAGCCCTGACAGTTTAAAGTGTTTCTCTTGCTAAGTGAGCATGAAGCCTTTGCCTCCCTCTGCAAAAACAATCAAGTGGCAATTGCAGTAGTAGAGCTCTCAAATACTTGCTGACTGTTATGGAGACAATAAATGAGAATTTGTTTCCCAGTATATTTGGATTTTTAAGGGACAACCAGTCCTCATGAGACAGTTGTCTAGACCAAAGAGACAGCATTAAGTAGCCTACCATCTGACAAAGCAGATAGCATAGGCATAGCCCCATTCAGGCCAGCCAAAGCTTCACAAAATCCTGATTTTGCCCCATCAGGAAGGTATTATTTGTGTCAGGAGACAGACAGCAGAAAGGTGGTACACAGATGGAAAGTGGGTCAATCAAAGGTGAAGAGGCACAAGGGGCAGTGTTTAGCTGCTGTCGCTTCTTGAAGATAAGATTATCTGAAGTCTTGCATTTTTAGTCATTTATAGATGCATCTCACTATTTGGTTCAAATATTTATTAGAACCCATCAAATGGTCAAGCAACATTTATTATTGTTGTTTCCAAAGCTGATTACAAAGATAGATATTGCTTGTTAATCTTTTCCCATTCCTTGATTATACATTTAGAATATATGCTCCTGCATCTCTTTTCAGAGCACAGATGCTAAAACCACAGGACATCATTTTAATCCTCAGGTACTGTCACAGCTATGGATCCAACTGGTTTTATTCCAGGTAAAGCACAGCCAACTGCAATATGCCTACTTGCAAAACCCTAATTGGGGTAACCATCAACTAAACAAATAATGTTTAGCTGACCCATGCACAAAATAAATCCCTCTTCTTTAGATATTAAGCTTATAGTCTCTTATCGCCTTACATGATGGGAGGTAGGGGCGGTTCAGGAGTTTGTCCAGTTTTGGGTAACAGGGCACAAAATGTGGAGCTTATCTGACTTGAATGGAGACAGACTTTGACCCTGGCTATCAGGAAAACACAGCTATTGGTAGAGTTGCAGATGACTCTTTCACTATAGTTGTGAACCCTCTAGAGGAAAATAAATAAATAAAAAGCTCCTGAAGAATTAGATAGAAAGTTTCAGCCCCAAAGCTGCAGTAAGACTCAAGGGTGCTGAAACAGTCAGCTTTATGTAGTGATAGAGAGCAATGCCTAAGACAGCAAATGAGCAATGCAAGTGCATTTAAAGCATTTGCTTCAGTTTGAAAAGGAAACATAAAGTACATACTTCTTCAGTTCAGGCCTTTAAAGGAAACATTTATGGCTTATGGCTGCAAATGGGTAGCACATTTAAAAGTATTTCTTAAAATTACAAGAGGGAAGCTGTTGTTAAATTGTTCATTAATGAACAGGGCCCTGGAAATAAAAGTATTTGCCAAACAAATAATTAAAAAATATAAGCCATTTTTGGAACACCAGTTATTTCTTGTTTAAAACTAACTGATTAAAGAGATGACAAGCTGTATTAGAGCATCCTAGTTACAACACTGCAAAATTCAGAGAGAAATCTTTACTATGCTGAGTACCGAAGGATGCACATCTGCCAGCAGCACGTGTGAGCACTCTTTATTTACTTTCTGCTCCCACAGGTGTTCACAGAGTACTGTTCCCACATCAGCTGGCAGAAAGGTCTGAAAGCACCCCAAACACTTCTGTGAGCATGTATTTCTGCATAAACACAAGCCACACATGCATGAACAACAGGCAGGTGCACACCTGCCTGTGCACAGAGCGGTGTTTGGCACTGGTTTGATTCATCATCACAAACTGGCTCATCGCAGTGCAGGGTGTGAGGTGTGGATCCGATACCTCAGGTACCCAAACAAGGGCTCCTTTCTGTGCAGTCTTTCAGGCAGCAGAGTTGTCCAGCTGCCACTTCAAGGGCAGCAGCCCTGTGCAAACACCCAGTTGCAAACGTCACATACCCTGGGCATTAGTCACAGTACGTTGCAGGCTAGCATGTGTTCATGCAAATACCATAAAAGTCAATAAATACATAAAAACCCTCCCTGTCAGTGGGTGTCAAATGAAAGAATCCCAACAGGAAGAGGCATTTACCATGGGAGAGGACGGACTGCAGGGCAGCTGCAAAGCTTCATCCGGCCTCCCAGCACGGTGCTACCTGCCATTGCCAAATCCTCCCTGCTGAGCAGACCTACAGAAGCCACCCATGCCCTCCACCTCCAGCCTAGCCCTGAGTCCACTTGGGTAGCGTTATGTGCCACACAGAGCATTGCCTCAAGAAATTCCCAGGGGCCGGATCAGAGGAGAAGGAGTCGTTCCACTCAATTTTTCCCATATTGTGCATTGTGCAGAGGCAGCATCGTACACTTGCTCCATGCAATAACCACCTGTACCCTGAACACTTTTTTCCCGGTTTCCTCTCAGTCCCATCAGCATTGCTCTATATTCTTTCCAACATGGGCCACATAATCTTTCATAGATAATTCCACAGCAAAAAAGAAACTTGGATTTCTTAAAGGATTGATGAAGTCCCCCAGTTTTACTTTTTACCTCTACTGTAAATTAACCGTCCCTGAAGACCCTGGAGCAAAAAGTTGCAACCTTTTATTGTTGCAGGGTGTTTGGTAGCTAAGATTTCTTCTGAGAAATGCAAAAAAGGTACAAGCCAGGAACATAAATTAGTTTACAAAAGACAATTTATTAAAGCAGCAAGCCATTGGAACCCTTTCACTAGCCTTCATGACTCACGTCTAAACAGGCTGATAAAGTGATTCATCCTGCAGGAGAGTCATGTTTAAATACACTGCCACTATCACATTTCCAGCCCCATAACAGCCAGTCCCATGGCTTTTCTCATCCCAAGAGGCACCAGCCATGCAGACAAGGAACCATATAAATTCCTTCACACTTGCAGGCTTGGCAGTAAACAGGCTGACTCTACAAGGTGGGTGGATAAAAACAAATCAAAAGAATGCCCTTTACAGCTGATCTAGGTGATGGTGGGGGGGAGGAGGAAGAAGAGGGGCAGGTAACTGGGCTCACTCCTGTGTTTGCATTAGAGTGAGCCTTTTGTCCTTACACTTCACAGCTCACTGTGAGACCATTCCACTTAAATTTAGAAAGGCATCATCCAACAGATTTTATCAATCCTGGATTCATTTAATTATTAGTACCAGTACCACAGCTGGGAGATCTATGGCTAAAGGGCCAATGTTTTAGACATACGTCTGGTTTTCAAAAGATACAAAAATACTGCCTATTTCATCTCTTCCATTAAAAAAAAAAATTTAAAAAAATCTGCCAAAACAAAGTTTAAAAGATTTAAAGCTGTACCAGCACTGATTTTATATAGTTCTAAATATTCGTATGTTTTATTCAGGATCAGTAGAGATATTTCAGATAACTTTTCTGGGCATATTACTTCAGAGCAGGAGCAGGGAAGAATAACTGCATGCTCAACAGTACCAAAATCATGTCATTTGAGCAGAACGTTAATTAATTTTTTGACCCTTCAGTCTCTCTGACACAGTTCTGAGAAGCTTATTGCTGTTGTCAGGTCAGAACTTGTTTCAAAGAGCCAAGTGTTAACTTTCCATTTACAGATTATGCTGGCAGGAGTCTATCTGCTTACATAGGATATGTCTTTGTCCTTGACCGACCTGCATTATTTCTATAGTTCTCTAGTGCAGAAACAAGGAATTAGCCTTCCAACACAATTTATAGATGACATTGATCAGTGGGATAAAAATCCACAGCTGATTAGTTCTGCCCTCTGTAGGAGTTAATGAGAAAATAAACCTTCCCTTTAATGAGATTGACAACATAAAAAATGTTTTCTGGGAAATAGATAAGATACCCTATTGCAAAAACAATACATAAAAGTTTCCAAAACCCCATAGAAATTGTAAGGCTCAATAAATAGGATGGACAATCAAAGGCCCCTGGAATACTCCTGCACAGCAAATAAGCTCCTCCCTTCCGTAACAGAACTACAACCAAGCCTATTTTGTTAGAGAATGCTAAAATAGCATCGAAGACAGTCAAGAAAACTGCTCAGTCTTGTGGTGTTTTGTAATTTAAGCTTTAGCCTGTATGTTGTACAGGAAAACCACATTTGTTTGTAGAGCTTACCTCTTGAATGGGACCAACAATTGTAAATACTTGAGGCTTATCTCAAATGACAAGAGACATAATGATATAGGCACAGGTAAAGGCATATGCCAAGTACCTCTATTTTTAGAGAGCACAAATGAAGTTATAAGTTACATACAGCACAACACCACCATCACCCCCAAAAAAACCCCAAACTAAGAAGTTTGATGCCAGTTAAGCCATTGCTTTCCAGAGAGAGATCTCTGCATTTTCAGAAACATCAAGCTTTCTTGAGAAGTTTTTTAATTTGGATCCCAGAAACTGAGACACTTCTCAAGTTACATATGTTATTGAAACACAGACCTTGTGTAACTCCATGTATTGCATATGCTTTTTTTCCCTTCCATGCCAAAGACGTTGCTGTAGATATGTTGTCATTAACTAAAATAGTTACAGTATGATATGCAAATTGAGGAAGTAAATTGTTTCATACAAAAGAATTTCCTATTAGAGATGTGTCTGTCGGAGTTATAAATGCTACTGTGAAGCAGTTGAAGTCACTCAAATAAATGTCTTTGGCCAAAGAGATCAGTCAATCAGTTTGCTTGCATTTTCCCCCAAGGGATTTTACTTACAATGGAGACCTAAAGATCTCATTTCCAAGGGACATCCTCGCAAAGACAGTTGCTGGCTGACACAGCTGTTACAGAACACCAAGGAAATCACACCATGAAAATAATACCTTGGTGTATACAATACATGTATCATTCACTCAGTGTTACAAGTATGGTGGAATGTCACATGGGAGTAATTTTAAAGTCTACCTAGACTATAAAAACATGCCCTCTCCAGAACGTAGGGCGCATATGCATCCACATCCCTTGTGGCAGGGTAGGATGGGAAGGGGAGCACTGAAAGCATTCCACCAGAAAAATAATAGCCCTCTAAAGAATACACTTCTCACCCCATATGGCAGTGGATTATTACACTGCCATTGTTGAAGCCCTTCTCTGCTCTGTTTGTTCTGCTGTCATCTACAAAGAGCAGGGATCAGACTGGATTAGCTAGGTGTGGCATGCTCCATGTTGTTTTGGGAGTATTACTAATCTTGTCATAATATCAACTGCAAGGCATCCCTCAGTGGTAAGAGGGCGTGGAGCTAATACAGACAAAGGGAAGAAGGATCACCAGCACAAGACAGACAGCAAACCAAGAAATGAAACAGGATCAAGAGGCAAGAAAACCAGAAAAGGAGAGAAATATTATATGAGAAGGCAGGGAGGGTGCAAAAATAGACACAAAAAAACAAACGCAATTTTACACCAGAGGACTCATGACATGCCAAAGGGCCCCCAGTTCTTTTGGCACCTTTTCGATGACAGTAGGACTAACTACTGCATCACATCAGTACTGAGATGCAAATAGTCATCTCACACTGACTTTTAATCACAGACACCTCAAATTCAGAACAGCACAGCAAGAGAGCACCAAGAGGTCTGCATATCATACAGTGGCCATACAAGGACTTAATCACCTTCTGGTGAATTTACGGAGCATCTGCTCTGTAAGGCCCCAGTGCTTAAGTATTAATAATGTGTTTTTGGGAACACTACTCCATATTGAGGAAGATTACCATGCATGTCCTTAGCCATGAACACCAGGAGATGAAAGAGCTGTTCTGTTTGACCTTTATTGTAAAGGAGAGAGGATTCTGGAAAGAAAAGTGTGATTATTTGTATGTCTCAATTTATAGCCTACACAACGCTTTTTCAGCTCATGCAGCTGTGTGTCACTGTGGGAGAGAGGAGCTCTCAGACTTTATTTAGCTGTTCTCATACCTAAGAGAATGTGATGTTTGCTTCCCTGGTCCAAATAAATGTCTAAAAAAAAAATGAACAAAGATTGCTTTCTCTTCCTTTTTTTTCCTCCTAAGTGACACACTTAACAAAAATATTAGGCAATATGTATATATACACTTTTTTCCTATTCTGGTTATCGTTTAGGATCCTGCAGAAGTAAGGATTTCTTTTGGCAATTTAGGAAAGGAGGATAAGTCTTACATATAAAAACCAACCTAGAGAGAAATGAACTTTTCCCCACATATTTTCTGTGGTTTTACATTAACCTTGAAAGATGTCTGTACCCCCTTAGGGCAGGAAGAAGCCAGCTTCAGGGCTTGGAAATCATTCCTTTAGGTGGCAAGAAATAAGAACAGTTTACCTAAATGTTTATCAGTACTGCATCACTGGGTTTTTTTGAGAAATTGCAAAAAGTAATACACTGAGAATTTTTCTCTCCCTTTGTTTTACTGTGTTTCATACTATGCTAACAAATACTATGTGGAAACCAAACTTTTTAGTTTTGTGCCTAGCAAAAATCCTCCTGTGGCCTTCAGAAAACCAAAGGGAAATCCAAAAAGTAGCATCCATCAAAAATATATCTTGTTGTGATTTGAGATTTGGAAGGATCAGTACCATCCCAAACTCAAAAAACAGAGATACTGTTCCCAAAATACTGTAACAGTTTTAGTAGTGATGTTACTAGTTGATATAACAGCACTGAGAAACAAGGTCAGTTGGCCATTTAGAACACCAAAGTAGAAAGTGTGTAAACCGTTGGGAACACCATATATTGAATTTCAATGAACCAAGGGTTTTGAAAGCCCTGTTTAAGACATCTTAACTGAGCCTGATTTTTGAAAATGTTGGTCCCTGAAAATAAGTCTTTTGGAATGATTTGTAATGCAGCACTCATTTTGAGAAATAAAGTCACCCTTTCTGTAATCACTGTGTCTAAACTCTGTAATATTGTAAAGACCTTCATATTTTAATTGCAAAATAAGCACTGAATCAAGCTTAGCAGTCTCTTAGTCACAAGTTATCTCCAATTTCCAAAAGAATTTTAAGTTAATGAAAATATTTGCAGGAGGGCGAGTTGCAGGAGAAGGTTTTAAATTAGAAGGGTCAGTAACATCTTAGCAATTTTTGTGCTACATTAAGCCAGAAAATTGTTTCTATGCTTGTCATGCTTAACTTACAGGGAAAGCTTCAATGCATATCTAACATAGCAATAGTTATAAAAAAGCTGTAAAAAGATGGATAAAATGAAAGAGTTCATAATCAGCCATTATTAATGAATTTCTCAAATAATAAACATATATTTTCACTTCAGAACTGGTATTTTCCAAACTGATTTCCAGCATGTTAAACACATGACAGAAACAAAAACTTTTGAAATTTCAAATAGTTAATATAGCTACATTTTATACCTATGGGTGAAGTTAAGAAGAGCCAAATTTTGTCTCCATTTGTGTGTGAAGAATATAAGGAGTTGTAACTGCAAACACGCCTGCCTATATGTTATGAATAAATACTGGTTGTGACTAAGAAGTGCTGGTTTAAGTGTCCTGAGATATACCTGAAAAACAACACAACACTACCATAAGCATCTTAAAATAAGAACTGTTTGCCCTAGAGAGGAGAGAAAAGGAAGATGAGATACCAGATCCTGATCATATATTTTAAATCCCAGAAGCACCTCAGACTTCACTTTTGTCAGAATACCAGAGCTAACACCTCTTCTCTAAATGAAGATGCCTTAGTCTTTCTAACACCTCCCCTTGTTGGACAAATTACTTTGTCCATAGTACCACGTTGTTCACTGAAAAGGAAGAGTGATATTTTAATAACTTAGTCATCTACATGATTTGTCAGTTTCATGTAGAAACTTCCCTGAAAAATTTCCCTGACCAAATATTAGTCAGAGGCTAACAAAACATTTTGTAAACGGCTGTGGTCCAAGCTAAAACTTGTTCTATTATCAGCCATCTGGATGAAGTGAGTACCATAATATTTGCTGTCCTTTCTTGCTTGGAAAAAAAAAAAAAAAAAGTGGCACAACATGTGGGCTGACTTACATCAGTACAGCTTTGTATAGGAGGGTCATGGCAAATATCACCTCCATCCTGTTAAAAACACTGTCACTCTATGGATTGAATCTATGACTGGTGGTATCTTGCCATAACTTCACTGATTTCAACATAGCTATGATGATCACACAGGGGATCGCACAGGGAATCTAATTTGTTGGACTGTCATAGCCAAAGTAATGTTTCCTGTCCATTATCCATGCATGTGCACAAACAAAACAAATAATATTGAAAAAAAAAAAAAATCTCACATGATCTAATTTGGATTCAATTTAGGAACATTTTTCTCCTCTTCAAAGTACATATGGACGATGTTTTCCCTGTTTCCCAGCTTTCTCCACATATATAGGAGCTGCCTCATCTTACACTCAAACTTGCATGGGTGACAGTCTTACCATGATTTATTACCCTAGGGTCACACTTAAAACAAAAGCTACAGAAGCATTTGTTCATGCAATGACACAAATCCTTTTTTTTTTTTTTTTTTAATTTTTTATCTCCTTGCCTTTTAAGTGTTCTCTTTTCCTTCATTAGGAATCAGTATCTGAGATCACATTTTTCACTTTACAAAATCTAGCTGAGAGACACTTTTCCCCTCTGCTATATTTGTTATTCTTTCTCCTCTACTATTACTCAGAAAGTATATAAATAAAAATCACACTTTCCAAATAATATACAACAAAGAAAAATAACAGACTTCTCAGTTAATCATTGGATTATTTGCCTTCTTCAGACTGTCAACAACTTCTCAATGGAAATATTCTGTGATTCATTTCTTCCTTATTCTCATCCCAGGGAATAATTTCCCTACTCTCTTTCACCTTAAGATACAAAGCTCCCTTGTTTGTTTAGAGGGGCTGGTTGGCTGGTTTGGTTTTGGATACTGTGCCACTGAAATACACTTACAAGTAGATGATGTGATAAATTCTATGAAGCGAAGAAGCATGAAGTACAATAATTTAAAATATTGAGGTCAGCTAGGGCTTGCAGTGTCACAGATGACTTCAGTGTGTGCCCCTGACGTGGTCCTCGGTACAGATACATTCCTTCACTTTCAGTAGTTATGCCAACCATTCAAGCTCAGAAATCCTTCCTTTTGCAAATATGTGTGTGCAACTCCATCCATTTCAGTGGAGCTTTACTCACATTTAATGAAGTTTTGAGGATCTGAATTTTCAAATGCTTTATATGCTTCATTTCAAGAACCATCCACTTGGATTAACTAATTAACACTGAGCTTTGTTGGTGATGACTAGATCTTCACAGATTTTCACATACAGCCATTTGTCTGCAATTGGCTAGTGTCAATAACATTCAGGATAAATAATTTGCCTATAAATTTTTTCATGCCTGCTTATATCCAGCTCCTCTAGATCAGTCCTTATGGGCATATTACAAACCTTTGCTTTGGACTGCAGAAGTCTATATCTGCCCCTCACAGTTCTCCGTGAGTACTAATCTAGAAATTTCCCCTAGAGATAACCAGACATTTTCCTGAAATCTATATGAGAAAGACTCACTGGAGTTTTGTGAAAGAAGATATGCACAACTCTCCTTAATAACAAATAGATTTTTCTGCTACTTTCCACTGAACAAAAAAAGCACATTTACTATAATAAGGGGAAAATGCAATCTAATTTTCCTAAATACTAGTTAGTTTCTTGTTGATTTTTTTAGTAGGAATGAGGACAAAAGCGGCATCCAGCAGCACACACCTAACAAAGACTGCTGTAGTGCTAGGATGTCTCTCCAGCTGCTGCTTTATTGAATCCTCTCTTTACAAGACCTATTATCCATGCATCATACTTCTTGTTTCCTCTCCTTCACCAGCATCTTCCCTACCACAGGTGGCCACTGCTGGCCCTGAATTGAAATTTTCTTGTGCAATAGACCCTCTAACCTCTCTTTTAAACTGTACAACCTCCATTCAGTTTGCAATATACTAAGAAATACTGCTCTCCCTTTCAATTATTGTGCCTTCAGCATTATATCTGATCATTATTTTCCTCCTTTTTTTCTCTTTGTTACCTCTTTAAAATCAGAAAATAGCATCTCTTATCATTGCAGACATGTAATCAGGATAATCAAAGGCAGTTCCTGTAGGCTGCAAAGACAAATTTTAGAAAATCAGAACACCTAAATGTAAAAGTCTTGGATTAGATAGTTTTAGAAATGTTTTTAGATAGATGTTTCTAAGCATGTGTCTTCAAATGATACAAATACAGATCTCAATAGAGCCTTCAGGTCTCACGTTTGTAACTCTAGTTCAGAATCCAGTAATGCACAAAATATAATATATCCTTATGTTAACCATGGCAGTAGTCAAGCCCTTTAGACTGAAAACCAGAAAATATAATGCACATTCAAGGACAGCTGTTGCTACATTTTTATTTCACAAGAACTTACACTACATCTAGTCCGCAGGTGATATGACAGCTGGCCAACATTTGGCTTCAGATAAGAATTGTTTTTCTTTACAGAGTTTCCTGGACCAAATCCCATTGCCTAATTAATTATAACAACTAAATAAGAACATTTTTGCCTTTTGCAGTATTCTTCATTTAAGTATCTGTTACGTTTTGAAAGGATATAGGTTACAGTTACTAATTTTCTAGGTACTTAAGGAAGAACATGTAGAACATATGTAAAAACACATACAGTGACTTTTTGGTTTAGTTTGAAATATGTATGATATTTTTTGTGAATGATCCATTCTCACAAAAAAAAAAAAAAAGAAAGAAAAAAAGAATAGAAAGAAAAAATACAAATCACCTCTAAATCATTCTTCACAAGACCTATCAAATCCCACCAAATTAAAAGTCCAGAATTACAAGAATTTGATTAATACAGACACAAATGAGAGAAAACATTTAAATTTGGGACCTCCATTTGCTAACTTCATATCTGAGCAGAACAGAGCCCTTTAGTGATTACTCAAACTGTAGTCCATAGACTCAATACTGAACCAACTGCTTTGCAGTAGTCCAGCTGTAAGCCTTGCAGAGCACTCCTCTACTTGTACTGACCAGCTGCAGGAATATTTGGATGATGCAACATTTCTCTGACTGCTTCTTTTTTCTACCCTGACCATTGCAAAAAGAAGTGGTATACTGATGATGTCATCTTGCTCCAGCAGACTCTGATAGTTAGCCAACATCTTTGGGTCAGCAGATACACTGCCTATCTTTTAGCTCTAGTTTTGAGAGAAGATTGACTGTAGGTCCACCTTCAGCAGTGGTCCTCACAGCCCCAGAGTATCTCTGAGTCTGAGTGGGCACAGTTGTGAATACACATTAACTTGTCTCACCTGACTGAATATAGCAGCTCACAAACCTCTTTTTGCTATGCTCTGCATAAATTCCATGCGGCAAGAGTCAGAGCCCAGAAGAATTTATTTCCCTGTCTTTACTCTTCCCCATCATCCTCCAGTTCAAGATTAGCTAATGCATTTTCCTCAGCATTGCCAAAATAAAGTAGTAACATCTAAACTAAGACCAATATTTTCAAATCAGAAAGGGACAACCTAAAAAGTCCAAGAGCAAAACCAGGAATATATTCACATACATTGCTTCAGTATCATGGGTGCTTTGCTAACACCGTTTATTTAATAAGAAATTTTGACAGAGTCTAGGATTCCCAGTTATGGCTGAGATCCATTGTGCTAGGTTTTACATGTGGAGAAAAAAAGATAACTACTTTATTCAGATATTTCAAATCCCATACTTACACATAAATCCATGTATGAAATATAATACAAGAAATTCATATATAATGAAGACAGATTTTGTCAAACTACTGCTTTCCAAGATATATGTTAGATTAATATGTTAGACTGGCATTTTAGCACACTGAAGATCGTAAGACGTGTTTTATGGTGCATTAAAATCTCGTAATAACAATTTCAGAGAGTTAGCATAATATATTATTCAGAGTTAAATACTGCCTTGAATTATAAGGGCTAGCATGCCATCAGGCTATAATAAACTAGAGCTTTGAAATATCAATTTTCATTTATCAGTAAGGTCATTTACATAGCTAAAGCAAGAACATAATGATGAATTTTTTCGCTATCTAGGAGAAAAAAAATTGCACTTCTTTTCCAACATCCAGAAAATACAAAAACATTCTGAGAGCACTATTATTAAGTCATTTAACCTTTCATACAAAATAAATTGTCATGGATTTAGTTATAAAACTGGAAGTAAATACATTCTGGTTTCTTATATTGAATGTAAGTAAACTTATCTAAACTCTAGGGGAAATACTGTATTCAAGCATAAATGTATTACTTTAACTGGGGTTTTGACAAATTACATCTTTTTATTTGATATTTCTGTAAGTGACTCTGCAACCTTGCAGCATTCCTCTATAACTTCACCCCAAAGAGGAATTCATCAGCATGAGTTACTTTGAGCTGCACATTGCCCTTAATCCAAATATGAAATACTGTATTTTAAGGCCTTTAAGCTGATAAAAGGGTATGCTCATACAGTTAATGGGGTGAAAAAGAGGGCAGCTGATAAAAGAGATAGTGAAAAGGGCACTAGATTAAAAAATACCTTTATCGTCAATTCTCACTCTAACATCCTCCATCCTCATGTGTGTGGAGAGCCACTGGAGTCACCACTGTTGTGTCCAATACTCTGGAGAGCTTCAGACTACCTTCAACTGATTTAGTGGCTGAAACTTCAGTGTGCAGTAGCCCTTCCTTCAAAAACACATGGCCAGGTAAGGCAGCAGGCCACCAGGAATGTGTTCTGCCATATGCATGTGTGCATCCCAGAGCTCTGGTCACCCCATTTCCCATGCTGTTGATATCTTTCTATTTGGCAATGAACTTTTGGAATGTAGCAGTTTATAAACATGCAATTCCTCCTCTGCCTTCAGCACACGTACATGGTGAGGACACCGAAGCCTGTGGACATGAGCCACAGCCCAGAAATGGCAAACCAACTTGCACATAGGTGCTAAAGCCATTGCTATGGGAATGCAGTGCGCCAAGGATAAGTTTGGTACACGGAGGTTTAGTTTGACCTCCCCCAACATACTGAGGGAGACACAGATCATGGGTCCAGGAACATACATTATTATATTGTCCAGAAAAGGTCAGAAATTCCTCTCCACCTGGCTGTTATGTGCTTATGTAGTCATAGGGGACAGTCAGTAGAGAGGTGCTCCTGAAAACTCTGCTATAGAAGCTATGGAGAAACACCCCCTGGGCACAACAGGTCTCTTCATTCCTAGAGAAAGAGAAAGAGAAGTGATGAGGCTTCCTATCCACAGCAGCGCCTGACCGCAGTGAATCTGAGCCAATTTTGCTTGGATGTGAACTAGTGCAAACAGTCCTTTTTCCACTGTCCTCTGTGACATCTTCTGTGTTAGGACTAAACTGTTATTTACACTATAATCTCTAATCATAGCAGCTAGGAGATCAGGTCTAAGGCAGTTGTTTAAATGGGTTCCAGGGCTTACTGCTTTCAAGTTTGCTGTAAAAACTCACCCATTTTGTCAATGCCTCTGAAGTGTTTCTTCACCTAAAAAAGAACATCATGCTATTCTGTTCAGCTTGCCATACGAGGAATTCAATGTGTGTCACAGTCAGTGTTAATTTTGTAATGTAATTTTACAAAGCTCTCAACTCACAGGAAGCAGTCTACTATGTATGCACAGAGCTCAGTCATTTAAATAAATAGACCACTCTAGTTGCAGTTGCAGCCCAACACGCAGCAGAGCCTCTATCCTGATTTTTGATAGCATGCTAGCTTTAAGTTCAACAGCAAAGATATTTTGCGTCGTCTAATTTAATACTAGTCAGGATAATCTCTCACCAGTTGTTTTTTAACCACAACATCCATTGTTACCACCAAATCTTCCTCTGCACTGAGGTTTCCTTCAAATTCCTCTTCTTTTGGTCATGAATTGGAGCAGTCCTTTCCTTTCCTTTCCTTTCCTTTCCTTTCCTTTCCTTTCCTTTCCTTTCCTTTCCTTTCCTTTCCTTTCCTTTCCTTTCCTTTCCTTTCCTTTCCTTTCCTTTCCTTTCCTTTCCTTCCCTTCCCTTCCCTTCCCTTCCCTTCCCTTCCCTTCCCTTCCCTTCCCTTCCCTTCCCTTCCCTTTTTTTCAAGTATCTATGGTGTAAAAGAGAAAGGAAGGGCAGATTTAATATTTCAAATTAAAGATAATGCTAGACTTTTCTTACATATTTTATCTCAAAGTGTAATTGCATGTACGAGTCACTGTTTACATGCCTCTGTGGAGGTGACAAACAGACCTGCAACAGTAGAGCAAGTTTAAATTAGTATTTTAAAGATATTTTCATTCTATACATCTTAATCTTTAACCTTTTCTATTTTTCCCTTCCCTCATTCCCTCATACACACTGAAATTGCTATTCCTTTTTTCCTTTTTTTTTTTTTTTTTTTTTTTTTTTGTCACTGGCCCTATTAGCAATATAGCAGAATGAGACAGTGATGGGCCTGTATAGAATAAAAAAATGTTGTCAGGCTGGTGTCAGGTCAGATTGGACTTTGAGGAAAGAATCAAACAGTCTCTTTTCAAAATGATTGATGCCTTCTCTGGCTTTAGTTTAATGATTTTGTGCATTCTTATCAACAGCTTTGGGTCAGCTGCAGTGAGATTTCCAGCACTGCTCTTGTAATCTCTGCTGAAGTGGATTGTCAAGATTTTCACTTGGTTTAGGCTAGTGCAGGGGACGGAGATTAAAATCCCTGTAGTCAGCTCCTGCAAATTCCCCTCAGTGCTGCCAGCCTATGGGTGAAATATGCTGGGAGTGGGCAAAGGTAAGATCACTACTCTGAATTTAACTTTGGATAAAAATTAATATCCCTGTTTTTAAAATACAAGGGTAAGACTCAGATTCACATTTAGTTGAGTGAGTGTCCCGATTTTCAATAGTGCTAAGAATTACTAGGTGTGCAGTACTGAGGGAGAAAAGGAAAGAAAAAACAAACACTGAGGTACAGACTTGGGAGCCAAATTTTTGCCAGCGTGGTCAGGTCAGAGCTCCACCCTAGCTCTGGAGCAGCCCTTGATATGAGCACCAGAAAAGTGACATCACACTGTACATTTTGATTCCACCACATTTGTTTTCAGACTCATTTGTCAACAACAAAAGAACAAAGTTCAAGCAAAATGCTAGGGTGTCATTTCTTACCAATAATGAACAAGACTAAAGACACCTCCTGCAGATTAATGACTGGGTGGAACCCGTTAATCACCTCAAGCCATTAACCCTAACTGCCATTAAACTCTAGCCAAATCCTCAATCACTGTGGCTGCTATTCACCCCTCCTGTTTACAGACCCATCCCCCAAACTCCTCACTGACTCCCAGTCAAAAAAATCAGCTAAAAATGTCATGTGGGAATTTGTACTACATGTGTGTAGAGAGATAGAAGCCAGCCACACACAAAATGAAGTCACCCATTTCTGACCTATTTCAGAGCAATATTCATTTCACGTCACGTACATGTCAGCACAAACAAGGTATCTGTGGGCATGGAAAACCTGACATATTAGTTAACTGGGGATCACCGATCTTTCCACAGGGTAGTTTAGTTTATAACGTAGCAGGAAACAAGAGAGCAGGAAGAAAGGAACTGGGGGGAAAGGAGGCAGAAACAGAGGAAAAAAAAAAAAACAAAACACTGTGGGAGATAAATCTGACCATTCAGCATTCTGAAGAGGAACTTATTCATAAAGTTCATTCGTGATGTATTCTGATAGCCTTTTGTTTCAGTTTATTTTATAACCCTATTGTACAGTAGGCAGCCTGTTGTTTGCTCTAATCATCGGTTTCCATGACCTTCACCTTTATTGATTCGGTTTCTTCCAAAGTTTAATGCAGTCTCTGAGATTAAAGCCATTTTTCTCCAGGACGAGTTGGTTAACAGTAGATTTACTTTAAGAAGTAGAAGTCATTTTGATTAGTAAAAAATTATTTTTATCACAGAAGGTATGTTTTAAGTAAATAAAACCTCTTTACAGAGATAAGCAAAGGATTCCAGCTCATAGAGAGTCAGCATTTTTTTTTAAAGTGCAAAAAAGTGAACGAAATAAATAAAAGCAGCATTCCTTATAGTATATTTATGAGTGCTATCAAATACTACAGATTTGAAGAATAAGGTACACAGGATTTTATTCTCCTCTCCCAGATGTTATTTTAATCAGGCTTATAGTTTCAATAGGTAGAGAATCATACAATGTGAAGTAATTTTTCCCCAGCAGATATAGTAATATAACTCAGTATTTTACAAGTGTAGCAACTGAGATTGTAAACCAAAGACAGAATTTATTGTAAGAATATAATAAACCCAATCCCATTTTCCTTAACAATTTATATTTCTGATTTGATTATACAGCTTATTTGCTTGGCTTTATGGCTGCATTAAACTTCCTCCTCCTTGATGATACTTCGTTCTCTAATGTCTATAGTCAACCTTCAGTCACACGTTTTGATAAGAAAAGCACCCAGCTGCTTTTTGCACATAGTATATTAAATACTGCAGACTGCTTTCCATAGTCACACATACACGGATCTGATTCTGCAGCCCCTTTACCTCGCTTGAAACCATAATGAATTACCAGAGATAAACAGACTGAACCAAACCCACTGCAGTAAATGGAAAATCGTCTGTTGACCTCACAGGGCTTTGAACCATTCCTCCCCTGACAGCAGACATTCATTTCCTGTTCCCAGCTTCTGCCAGGGTAATAATAAATGTATTACCCAACTCAGCTCTAGCACTTGGTAGGAAAATGAACCAGAGAGAACATGCAGTACAAATTAATGTACCTAATTTTTTCTGTACCCTACATAAAATCCAGAAGGAAAAAAAATATGTAGAATTATCATAATCTGAATAAAGAATTGAACAGGAAACTTAAAATAAATCTTCACTACTAATTTTTCTCAAATACTTTCTCGCCATTAATTTTTCATTACCACAATATAATTTAAAAAAAAAAAAAAAAAAGACTCTAATGAATTAATTATACATTTATCTCGTAAATATTTGAACCACATATTGCTTTCTGTTAAAACGGTACAGATTTACTGGAAGAGAAACCAAACAGCAGCTACAGAACCACCACTTCCTGTTGATAACAAAACCTGAGCTCTACATGCTCACAAATTAGCATCTGTTGTCTGGAGTTTCCCCTATAGTGCTTCAGCTGTGTTTTCCCTAGCTATTGTTTTGTTTTCATCCCTAAGAGTTTTCTAAAATTCCTCTGAAATGGAACAATTGGGGGGAAAAAAAAAAAAAAAAGTTACTATGGTAACAACAACAACAACAAAAAAGAAAAATGCTTTAAGCAGACCAATGTCTCAGGGCACAGCTTCTCAACAGAGACCAATGCACTGGTGCTTTGTCCATGAATAGAGCAATCTGGAGGCCTATTTAAAGGTGTTGAACTCAGGCAATATATTAATGATGTACTCTTTTATTTAGAATAAAGTATTTTTCTTTAGTGAGAAGCTGTATTGCATTTTGTGTGACATTAATGAGTACATATATCTTTGTGTAATAGATATCCTCCACAGAAACTATTTTAAGATAACGTTAAGGTCAAACCACTATATGCTCAAAAGATAAAACAAAGCTAAAAAATAACAGCAGAAAATCAATGATAAATGTATGTAGGCTTTTTCACCTCTTCACACATAAAAATAAAAGACTCTTTAATTACTAACCCAAATGCTATTTCTTGTACTCAACAGCAGATGGGATCTTCTGGGTTAATGAGACCAATCCTCAGCTATTTCAGGCAACCACACTGCCTAAACCCAGACATGAAAAAAACCACACTCCTTAAAACAGCTATGACTTTTGTAATTATGACTCCTGTCAAGAAGCTGTCCCAGAGCTTTATTCCTCTGATGTCTCAAAACCATCCTCTTATTTTCATTAAAGTTTATTCATTGCCAGATCAACCTTTATTTTTTTTCTCTCCAGAGCAAACAATATTTTCCCTACGCAATCATTGTTCCATTGAATTTGACACCGTTTCCCACAGCATTGTCCTGGTGAAACTGGCTGCTCATGGCTTGGATGGGCACAGGCCTCGCTAGGTAAAAAACTGTCTGGATGGCTGGGCCCAGAGAGTTGTGGTGAACGGAGTTAAATCCAGTTGGTGGCCGGTCACGAGTGGTGTCCCCCAGGGCTCGGTTTTGGGGCCACTCCTGTTTAACATCTTTATTGATGATCTAGACAAGGGGATCGAGTGCACCCTCAGTCAGTTTGCAGATGACACCAAGTTGGGTGGGAGTGTTGATCTGCTCGAGGGTAGGGAGGCTGAACAGGAGCCAGCAGTGTGTCCAAGTGGCCAAGAAGGCCAATGGCATCCTGGCTTGTGTCAGCAATAGCGTGGCCAGCAGGGACAGGGAAGGGATCTCACCCCTGTACTCGGCGCTGGTGAGGCTGCACCTTGATTCCTATGTTCAGTTTTGGGCCCCTCACTACAAAAAGGACATTGAATGACTCGAGCGTGTCCAGAGAAGGGCAACGAAGCTGGTGCAGGGTCTGGAGCACAGGTCGTACGGGGAGCGGCTGAGGGAACTGGGGGTGTTTAATCTGGAGAAGAGGAGGCTGAGGGGAGACCTCATCGCCCTCTACAACTACCTGAAAGGAGGTTGCAGAGAGCTCGGGATGAGTCTCTGTAACTAAGTAGTAAGCAATAAGACAAGAGGGAATGGCCTCAAGTTGCGCCAGGGAAGGTTTAGACTAGATATTAGGAAGCATTTCTTTATAGAACGGGTTGTTAGACATTGGAATGGGCTGCCCAGGGAGGTGGTGGAATCCCCATATTTGGAGGTGTTTAAGAGTCGGGTTGACATAGCATTTAGGAATATGGTATAGTTGAAAATGTCAGTGTTAGGTTAATGGTTGGACTAGATGATCTTCAAGGCCTTTTCCAACGTAGATGATTCTGTGATTCTGCTCATCTTTGTTTCTAAGACATACTCTCATTTATAGCACTGTAGACTACAATCCTGTAGTCCTCTTCAGCTGTTCACATGTAATTTCATTCTCCCTGAGCAGCAACAAAGTCCAGATGTGGTTTTACCTGGACCTTGATGGGACCTTAGTTTGATGGGACTAAATCTTCTTTGACATCATTGGGACTCACTCCCCTGATACATCGTGGAAAACATCATCATACTATCCTTCTCTTAGGCTGTGTATCAACTCATGTTGAAAACACCATATTAAATTATGATGAAAAAGAATATTAGAGTATTTCATCTTTTCATGGAAATTAGGACTACGAGAAATTTCTAAATTATCTAGTTTTCATGTCTTTCCTTTACAAGGCACTATATTTCATCAAAATATGTCTACCAGATCCAATTATTTTTGTGAAACCCAATGTTTATCAGTTATCAAAAGTCCTCATTCAATCTAAAGTAAGGAACACAGAAGATAAGGCATTTCTTTATTTTACACGATGGTCACATTGTGGAGCCCTTCAAAATACAAACCAACAAATCTATGAAACATATCAAAGAAAAATGTTTGATTCTAATTTTTAGATACTTGGTTCACTATGTATTCCCTATGTGATACTCATGTCCTTAAGTGATGGATGAGGTAGTTATTCACAAACACTCCAGTCCATAGGAAAATATCTGAGAAATAAGGGGACTGAGTCAGAAGACAAAAAGAGGGTCTTTTGAAGGTAAGAACTCCGTAGAAAGGATGGTGGCAGATTTTTTCATAGTTGAAGTGTCTCCATCACCTTACTTGCAAAGAAATCGAGCAAAGAAAGCCTTGGGAATAATGGTCTATAAACACTTGCTTTAAAAGTAATTGACAACTTCAATTGCTATGATACTTTAATCTCAGGGGAAAAAAGCTGAAATGCCTGCAATATAGTGTTGAAAGCTCTTTCTCCTTGTTGACTGCAGGAGAGAGTCACAAGTATTTTATCCTGGTGTTGCACATAAATTCATGTAAATATAGAGCAAGAGCAGAACAAAATAAAGCAGTGTGGTTCAGAAACCAAGAGCAGATTTGATAGAGTTTTTACCACAAAAGCAAATTTTTAAAATCAAGTGTACATTTACATTCCTGCAATCATAAACATTTTGCTGTGGAGTTAATATGGAGTTAGTCTATGAATGTGGTCAGCATTTTTGCTGATACATTTCTCTTTTGGTGCTGCAATTTCAGAGTTGTGCAAAGGCTACAGGATAAAGTATGGTCATTGACCACACTTTGGTTTAAAAACACTCAATGTCACCTTGAAATAAAACAGTGCTATGTGGGATAATGGATCCGTATATTTGCAGTTTAGAGTTCATGTGACTGTGAAACTAATGGCATTAGCAAAAACCAGGCGAAGCATTAGCAAGCAAGTTGTAAGCTTTCCTCGCTTTAGTCAGAATCTATTTCACCCTTATTACCACAGACCAGGGCAGAGACTGCTGGATGTTTCACTGCTGTGACAAGAGTTTCTGATGCTCAACAAAGGGCCAAAGGGGAGACCAAATTCTTCTCATTTCAACTAGGATTTGGGTACAGGTGTCTAGAGAGGAAACCTAAATGGATAATGACAAAGGATTTCTTGGCTATAGGATGTAAAAGGATTCATCCAGAGCTCAAAAAATACAAATTACTGTACCGTTGTATCCCACCACTGTGACATGATTAAACAAATATAATAATATTTATTTAAAAAATCAGTGTCCTAACTATAAAATACATTTGAAATCGATGAAAAATGCAAGTAGCCGTTCAAAGATGTAGAATAAGATGGGCCTAGTACCAGATCAAATGACACACTGACAGGAAGAGATGTCAGCAGAGCTGAACTTACTTACCTCATCAGAAGAGTTAACATGTGAATACCACAGTAAGGCACAGCTCACAACTGATGGTTGTAAAAGCCAAGGAGCCCCTGTGCCAGCCTCATATGTGAAAACCATCGTGACAACCAGTGAAGACACAACAACAACAACATTATGAAGAGCAAAGTGTGTGCACACCAGCTCACAGTGGTTCCCCTGGGCCAGCGTATGCTCTTGGCAGCAGATTGCTCTGAACACAGAGGAGCAAAGGTGTTGATATTCTGTACAGACACCCATCATACTGACTAAACAACAAGACCCTTAAAGATGTGTTCTAAAAGGCACCTCAGTGACTTTGCCCACTGTTTCTGAATTTTAGAGCTTTTAGAGCACCTAACTCTATTAGTTTCCTACTGCTTAAGTAGTAGTCCTACAGATAAGAAGAAAAAAAAGACGTATTGCCATGCTTCATGATGATTTCAGTGTGCTATTATTAAGAAGACCTGATTTTCTAGGGCTGACCTACACTACTTTTTCAAAAATTCAAGTTCTTCAGTTTGCTGCCCAAAACCCACCTAAAGCTACAGGTCATTTATGGTCATTTGGGTAATTATTATTTTGAATACACAGTGTTATAAAAATCTTCCATATCTACCTAGGGAGACAATTACAAGAAAGCTAACTTGATTATTTTTTATATTGTCATCTGTTAACAAGCCTTGAACCAATTCATGTCACATACAGAATAGTCCTGGGGTTGCATCAGTAATACTCTGAAATTGAACGCTGTCTTCGTTGCATTTGCCATATACTTGTTTGTATTACAATATTTATCACAATAGGATTTTAATGTCAACTCAGACCTGCTTAATCTGTGCCTATCTTATCCACATGTCTGGCTAGTTGAGAGACTTAAGTGGTAACTAATCTAAACAACATATGTACCACTCATCTAATTTTATGTTAATTCCAGTGAAAAACGACCTTAGCAAGTGTTTCAGAAGAAGCAGGTCTTATTAGTATTCTATAAAATCTAGAAATAAATAGCCTTAATTTAAACACTGATCTAATCTGTCGGCTCTCCTTATTGTTTTATAGTTACAGACTCCATCCAGGGCAGAAGAAAAGGAACATATGGACAGTCAAAGCACAAAAAGCTGAAAAAGCCTGGGTTTATATATATTATATATATTTATATATATTGTCCTGCTGGGAGATGAAAAACCCACAAATTAAGTTACATAAGTGACACAATTCTGCAGCTTCATCATTTGTTTATAATAATGCAAAGGCTTTGGCCAAACATGAAAAAAGAAACCCTAAGTCGATTATAGGAGTGTAGTGAGCGAGGAAATGCTCTTCTTGATCAGAGGAATGGCACACACTGAGACCGTTTCCTGCTGTAGCATGCGCTGCTAAGCACTAATCTATTCCCATGGAGATGAAAATTGAGGATGAAGGGCAAAACCAATCCTGCCTAGATTTTGACCTATGGCTCTAGGGAGATTAGTCATTTTGAACAGGAAAAGCACCCAAACAGTGCTACTATTCAGTATCTTTTTTTTTCTGTGTATGTGTAAAACCCTTTTTTCTCCTGAATAAAATGCTTATTCACTAATTTACCCTGAAATTTTTGTTCTTTGCCTGCTCCTATTCTTTATACATACTTCAGTTTCCTGGTCCACAGGCTCATCGAGTCTAGGTATAAACCAGGTTTCTGAGGGTGATATGTCTGGTATCCATGAGGAAACATTATTGTCTTTCAAAATCCAAAGAGCGTCTTTCTATGTAAATTCAGTATTTGGAGTATGTACTTAAAATTGTATTTAATCTGTTTACATCCACAACATGACACAGTTAATTCTTATTCCTTCTACTCAGTTTTCTTATACCTACCCTATGCTACATCAATTCTACTGTTTTAGACAAAGGTGGGAACAGAGAGGAAGACCTAAGTGTTTGTTCCATCTTTCAGGTTACATAGAACTATGTCTGATTTTTGTGATGCACAGACAAGCACATCCTTTCTACCACTTTACATACAATGCTTTCCCTCCCTATCTAGTCTTTCTTGACAGAAACTGGCTCCAGCAACTGAACTAAGGAGGAATAGGGGCCTATTGCTTCCATGAAGCAGTGGATCTACTTACATTATGTGATGAGCCTCTGGATGAAGAAACGTACACTGGAGTACTAGAATTAAGTGCTACCCAAAACCCATCACTTCCAAGTTTCTTTATCAGCAGAGGTAGAACCAGCTGAGCACTCCCCCTGCTTCTTCTGACTTGCTACTGAGTCTGGAAACATGGGTCAGCTGGACATACCAGCGTCCTGCAAAATGTCATACAGGGCAGCTGCTCCAGTTCAGACTTGCTGGACCCGGTGCCCAAATCACATTATTTGTCGTTCTGAAGGCTCATGGGGATATTCTGGGGAGCTTGTAGCTACCTGGTGGAAAGTGCCCAAGTCATGACACAGTACAACCCTATCTCAATGGGAACCTCAATTGCCCACAGCCCTAACCCCCCAAATTCTTGGAGTCTGCCAAAGATATAAGCTGCTGCTAAGGACCAAGGCAGACAATAAATGCAAAGCTGTTCCAGGCAAAGCCACAAAAGATAAGGATGAGCTACAGATGAGTGTTTTCTAATGGAAATCCCTCATATTTTTAACCCTCTATTCTTGCAAATGCCTTCTTTATTTTGCCTTAAGCTTTCTGGAAAAAATAGGATCATATCTGTGAAATTCAGACAGATTTTGATGGTTAGCTAGAAGTGAAGGATGAACCAAAATTAGGCATGAAATTGAAAACTGTTCTCTTGGTGATAAGGAAATAAGCTGTCAGAGGCCTTGGATGGAATATTTGACCTAGCAGCCTTTCCATCTCTAATTTCATTGATTAAAGTGATCATTAGCAATTTTCTTCATTTTGCATAGTATTTCTGGTTTTCATTAGTCCTTGCTTTGTCTCCGTCAAGTCCTTGCAGATCAATTTCATCTTTCCTTAGCATATTGCTAGGCTTTAATATAAGAGATTAAAGAGATAATTAACTTCATTGCATATCTGTAGATCACCAGCCTCCAAATTTGCCTTCAATGCACATGAAACTAACTAATTTTTTTATAGTATCTCCAACTTCATTTCCACCAATTATTTCATTTAACAACTCAGCATTTGAAAAGACACATTAATATACAGAGGATGACTGAACTGATCTTGCTAGATTTTCCTGACATCAGTAGCCTTAAAGGACTTCACATATTTCATAAATGTCCTTTTTTACAGTTACTGGCCACGGAAGACAGGGGCTGAACAACCATTGATATCAATACCAGGGAAGATGGTGTGGTGCAAAGATCCCCAAACTAACACTGATCTGAACCCCTAGGCTCATGCACAATGGCCACTGGTATTCAAAGCTATTATTCTTCCTACAGACTACAGGCCTCAAACCAGTGCTGCAGTGCCTTGGTGACAGGGGTCTCTCCAGGCCTCTGCTTCTGCAGCGTGGTATCTTCAGAAGTTTCAAGGACAGATAGGACAGAGGGCAGGGTGGAAGGGCAACCAAACTCGGCTGAAAACTGGGGCCAAGCATTAAGGAGCAGTCTTTCATAGAGAACAGATAACACAAATAGCATTCTTTTTAATAAATAAATTAATAAAATTAATAAATTTACATATAGTGTGGCAAAGTTTGCTATATCCAATTTATAAATATCCACAGGCTTAACACACTTTTGCACCAAGGCCATCTTTTGTTAGCCTTTGTATCTGCCTAAAGCAATGGGACTTCTTCTGACCCGCCTACTCAGTTAAATTTACTTTTAGGTATGTTTTAGAACTGAATGCATTTTAGTCCTCCAAATTGCCACAGTTGGTATATAGCATGGATCCTATGCGCCATGCTTGTTTTACCTAGAACAGCTGGTCTGCTATATAGGGGTATTTTCTCTAAGGTGGATGCTAGTGCTGAGCCATATTGGTTTTATAGTTAAACAAGGTATAAATTAGATCACTGTGTGGTCACCTACCCATGAAATAAAATCCATTAACAGCCATCTACTCACAGTTTAGAGAACTGTGAACTGGCATGTAAAATCAATGCATGTATCCTGGGACAAAGATCACTCTTCTACCTACATTTCTCCATTCTACCCACAGATGTACCTCTACTTTCAGGTAGAATTCCACCTTATTGTATCTTACTTTTCTTAGCGCAGTGATAAGTGTCAGTGTTAAGATATGAGGATTTTCCACATACAAATTAAAAGCAACATTAAAATCCCCAGGGAACTTCAGGGTCACTGCTGCTTTGTGACCTTTGAGGCTAAAATTCTGCTTGGACTAGGGATTCAGAAAATATAAATTTAGGAATAGATTTGAGATTATGACTGTCATATAGGATGGTAATTATTTACAATGCGTGCTAAATTGTGATCAGCATTTGGATTTGCATGATCTCCAAGGCCAGGCCATTCCATTCCATTCCATTCCATAGCAAACCTTGCTTTCTCCACATCTTTCTTCTCCCAAACAGGTAAGTGTTTATACTTGGGATTTGTAATCTCCTCAGATGTCACAGAAATTTTGTCTTTTATGTAGGTGAGACTTGATGCATTAATTGTTTCACAAGCTAGGACAAGAGCTGCAAACTGACGTCAACAGCTGACCTGAGTAGCTGGAAGACTTCTCTAAAGAGCTCTTATGTTCACACTGCGTTGAGCCATCGGATGCATGGTGTCAGCCTTCTGTCTAACATTTTTTGCTCAACTTTGGTGATTCCTTTGGGGAAGCTTATATTAATGGATGGATACAATGATGCGTTAAATGGATGTTTCCCAGACTTCTGTTCACTCTTACCTCATTATTTAGAAAACTTCAGCTGTTCATCCCAATTTCATCAGCAGATAAACACAACTCCCTTATCTTCGAAAGACTTTGTCAAATGTTGACAAATAGGTATATACTTTCAATGGGGAGGCTGAGAGGATATTCAACCAAATTTTTATTTCAGTTTACTGAGCAGCATCACTTCAGTTTTGCTCAGCTATTTTCATCCAAACCTGCATAATCATGTTCATCCTGCCATTTTCTTCATGTGAAGACATTGGTTTTAGCAAAACGCTTTCCCCATTCTCTTGGCAGCTAAGCGTATAACATGACATTGTTTCCTCCTGGATCATAAACAATGATCATAATTTATCCTATGATCTCCTAATTTTTGATCTGAACTTTTAGTTGATATTTTGAGCAATATTATTAAAATATCAAACACCACAATTACTTTTAATGGTATTGCTCTCCTCTGAATACTGCTACTGTACCTGCAGTGGAAGAGAATTATTTGTCCTTGGGCTACTTTAAGATACAAAATTAGTAAGCAAAAAAGTTACATGAAATTTAATAATTTGAACATGTTTCTGGGTAAATATTTTGCTCTTAAAATGTGCCAGATTGCACCAGCTCTCAGGAATTTCAAAATCATTTTCTAAGGAAGGATGTCCTAGCCCCTCTAATTCTTCACAGACCATCTGACATAGTAAAACTTGACAATGTATTGTTCCACCAATACATTAGGTTTAATTTTCAGGAGCAAAGTCTTCCTAGAAAACTACATTTTGAAAGTCTATTTGCACAGAGGCAACACCCTGAAGAGCAGATGTGAAAATGAGAAAGAATTTGCTTAATGAAGATTCCTCTCCCTCCTCTTTTTGCAAGTGTAAGGCCTGTGAGGTACAGAACACATTAAGGATCTTGAACTGCAGAAAAGTCTGCCTGTGCTGATGAGTAAAAGTCCTAAACACTTCAAGACTGGAATCTCAGAAGATGATCTTTAGGGGAATCCCTTATTAACTTAGTATGTCAGTATTTTCTGCTTGATCTGCAGTTCATTGCACGTCTTTTTTCTTTTTTTTTTTTTTTTCTTTCTTGGTTGCTAGTAATGAAGAGAAATACAGCTGATAATAAGGAGAATGGATGCTGGTACTATAATAAAGACAAAACTAGAAATGATGCAAGAATGGCAGCTATAGCAAGGATTTTTATAATGTAATTGCCATGCTATAATTTGCTATTCACCTTTTTTTTAAGTCTTAAAAAGTACATTTCATCCATCATAAAGGAGAAAGTGGATATGAGAAAGCGAACGAAAATGAAAAAGTAGCTTGCCACTCTTGAGTTAACCTCTCATAGAAATAAATAGGTGCATTCTCAGGTTCAACAAAGAGGAAGATAATGGGCAAAGGAAAACCATTCTTTTTCATTGTGCTTCTTGGCATCAAAGCCTAAGTTTCTTGTCAAAGAAGAATAAAGATAGAGACTACCTAAGGAGAAAAATAGTAATATCCCAATATGCTTCTAGAATAAGATCCCCCCTACAAGCCACTCTGCACTGGCACATCACTTCGCTCACAAATATCCTAGGAGATGTCAATTATGCAGAAGTCTAACATGATGGAGGCAAAGTGTACAGTTTGCCTTGTCCTGGCCCACTGAATCCCAGATGAGGTAAATCCATGTGAAAGCATATTTTTCTCCACTTTTCAGAGAAAAAAAAAAAAAAAAGCCAGTAACATTGTTATCGCTAGCCTACTTCATAAGACACCCCTGAAATCCATACTTTCTTACATTCAATTATTTACTTGGACCTCAGCCATATCAGTTATCTGTATTTAAATCTTTTTGTGCTTATTTCCCATGGAATCAAATGCATTCATTGACATGGTTGATAAACTCCAGTTTCAAATGGTAATGTCTTCCCAAAAGTATCGACTATAGTCATAGATATGGTCTAAGAACCCAGCTTAACACTGCTCACCTCAGTAACTGACGAAGGCAAAACCTGTATTTCAGTCTCATGTCAATCATTTACCCATTGAGTGGCCCTGGCAACTGATTATCTCCTTTTCTTACGGCGTCCATCCTTGAAGGAAGTAACAAACTGTCAAACTTCTAAGTAAATGCCTCAGCTCTACAAAATAAGAAAAAGATAAGCCAAGTATTAAATGCTATCATGTTCTACTGAGTATTGTTAAGCCTCCTTCTCAATCTGTTCTGATATACACTAAACAGCACTTATTTCACTATTGACCACATAGTTGCTTAGTAATATTGCATCATTATTACCATTTACACCTGTAACCTGTAGAAACGTTACTGAAAACAAACCTAATCACTCATCACCATTAACAGAAAAAGGCAGTTTAATTTTCAAGGCTATGTTATTTGGGGATTTGCTGAGACTTAAATGCATATCTTCATTTAAGCTTAGCACTCCAATTTCTACACACAAATACCTGTTCAGTAGAAGAGGGAAGCTAGGACACTGCATCAGATTGTTTGCTGAGAAGCAAAGATTTCCAGGGACTTCAACGGAGAAAAGAACTATAAATGACAACCATGAGAGACAGCTAGAGCAACAGCTCCCTGCCTCCCTCATTTCAGCTGGAGCAGATGAGATTGAACTGCCCTTGGAGAAACCTGTGAGCATGTAATGTATGTGTAAGGGTAAGATTAGCAGGAGAAAACCAGAAACTGAATGCACTCAGCTCTAAAAGAAATTCAGAGACCACTCATGAAATGGCTCCTTCAGAGTGGCACATGCTACTCTCTGTTGAATTTAATGGAGCTGTCCTAGAAAAGGTCAGGCTAGGAAATCTGCCAAGTGAGGCTTGAAGGAGACTAAACTATTACTATGAAAGAAACTAAGAAAAGGGCTATCATAAAGGGATTCAAATTTTACTTATAATTAGTTTACAACTCTCGTGTTGCAAGTAGATACTGAAAATTATCCTACATAGGGAATAATCAAAGTCAGTAGGATTTTTTTCTCAGATTTTCAGACTAAAGGTTTTATATATTAGGAATGCATAATGTCAGATAAATCAGCACTTCTGTTTCTTTCATCAGCTGTTTTTCTCTTGATGTTCTGTTCCTCAGGCACATGTAGCCTAATGTGGGTTTTGCCTGCAAGGATGCATCACATGTGAACTGGAATCTGTTATGGAAGAGACAGTTCTCCACAAAGGAA
This sequence comes from Athene noctua, assembly GCF_965140245.1. Taxonomy (NCBI): domain Eukaryota; kingdom Metazoa; phylum Chordata; class Aves; order Strigiformes; family Strigidae; genus Athene; species Athene noctua. The sequence continues at coordinate 37,496,488 of NC_134039.1, read as the reverse complement.
CAGGAGCACTAAGACAAGGAAACCTCTCAAAGTTTGTCTAGTCTCTTCCCATGAGCACATGAAAGCATAATTTGAACAGGTGATGAACCAGAATTTAAATGGGTAAAAAAAAATATATATGGAGCCTCATTGATAGTGGATATTGGAAACATGTAGATTTTTACAATGAGATATATGCTTAAGAGTGTTTCTGAACTAAAGAGTGCCTGGGAGTGGGCTCAAGAGTAAGTGAAATTACTCTGTCTTTTCTAAGCCAAGTGAAAAACAGGATTAGGCAGCTGCCAAACTTGGTATTAGAAGCAAGGCTATTTACTTCAGAGATCACTGAATGAGCATTTGTCTACCTTTGACTGCAGTCTACTGTCCTTCATCAATTGTTTTTCATTTATTTTTTGATTTAGTTGAAGTTTCTAATTTCCTGTAATCTGGGAAAAAGCACATTTTACAAAGGATCATAAACTTAATGGGAAGGACAGGATGCATTATTTATTTTCCTTCTTCCTTGCTGTCACTCTGATCTCAGGTCACATACATAAGTGTATGAGAAGATAATTCATAGACTTCCCTGTTTCCGAGCCTTCCAGCCACTGGGCTGTTGGATGCGCTTTCTCCCAACAGCCGAGGTAACTGCTGTCACTTTACAACCATAGCATCTCACAGATGTCTCTCTACATTTGCCACTCTATTCTCCATGTTTTCAGAACCTTCCTCCTATTTCAATAATAATTTCATATCTTCTGACCTGCCTTTCTTGTCGGTGCAGCCAAGATGCTGCCTTGACCCTGCTTGTCTTCTTTTTCCAGTCTACCCAGGTGGCTCACATAAATCCACAATCTTTTCTTTGGAAATCAGCACAATGGCTTCACTCCTGTTGCATCACATGCAACTGTCTTGCTTTTAAATCTCTACAGAATTTATGTTACGGCCTGTGTCGAGACCCTTAACTTGATAACCTTTAACTTGAAGGGCATTAACATATGCCCTTCAGAACTTTCTCCCACAAATCCCAGTGTGACCAAGGTGCGTTTGAAATGAAACCCCAGTTCTGTGGCCAAGGTGGCTCCCCCTCTTCATGTCTCATGAAGAAGCCCATTCCTTTCAACTCTCTCCTTATCCCTTCACCTCTGTTCCTGTGCTATTTCACATATATCTCATGAAATATCTAGTAGATAAATTTATCCAAAATTTATCCAAAAGTCCTATAGAAGTTCTGCCAGGCATTGTTCTACATATGTGATAATCTCTTCAGCTCAAGGATTGGTTCTTTTAGACGATTATTGTATACCACAAAATCATCAGCCTCTGCATAAACATAAATCAACAGCATTATAAAACAGAAATTACAGGTATTAGACAAAGGAAAAGATGCAGCCTAATTAATGGTCTGAGATTCAGGGAGTTTCAAATCAATTCAGGTTTCACCTGGATGTAAAACCCTCTATGTTCCTGAATAAGTTATTTGATGTTTCCATGGCTCTGTAAAAGAACAACATTGAGTTTCCCTGGGATTGCTGTTCTGCCATTTTTACGATTAGTATTGTAAACTCCTCAGGGCAGAGTCCCCCTTGTTACACATATAAATGATGCCTGCAGCAAAGAAACCCCAAACTCATCTGGGATCCTACTTTTTAACATATTATAAGGACTTCATTAAGTGCTCATTATTAATACAGCAGTTACTGGTGATACTGAAAAATGCTTTTTTTCTCTCTCTTTCACAAAGACACAGGCACACACACCCCGTTCATACAGGCTTTCTTTGGCTGCTCTCACCACCACACATTGACCTTTGAAATATGGATATAAAAGTGCTCAGAAATAAAGCTGGCAGCAACAGCAGCCCAACTGTCTTCATTTAGAATCTGAAACAAGTGGGGCCATAGTTTGCAAGCTGTCTTCATAATTACTCGAAGCAGTTGTCACTCTGGCTCTAGTTTGTTCGTTACACCCCAAACAAACAGCTGATATTTGTTAAAGTACATAAGCCACTTTGTTGAGGCAGGGTTCTTTATTCTTTATTGTGAGGAACCCTGCAGCTGTGAGTCACATGCAGTTCATAGTATTTCCTGATTTCCTTTGCTTTATTTGCTTCCCTGCATTCACTTCACATCAATATCTTTTTTTACCAGAGAGAGAGAGTAAAAACCAAAATACAATAAGGTAAACATTAGCTAACATAAAGCTTGATAGGCTTAAGGTTTATGACCCAAATCTGGTTCCCATTAAACAAATACTTTTGCTGTGGTAAAGAATGCTTAGCAATAAGAAAGTAATGGATGGAATTTGAGGCTGCTGCACTCCAGTGAAACAATTGCTGCTTACAGTTCAGTGTCTCCCTCCCTGCAGTAGCCTGAAGGGGAAGTGCATGGCCAGCATCAGTCTAAGCTGAGTCAGGAGGCTTCTGGGAAGGTTCTTTCTTTGCTCCCTTATATCATTAAAATTGAGGCTCTATCAAGTGTTCTGCAATATTCCATGTAAGAAAGATCAACCAGATGATGGGTGTGGATTAACGGCTGGGTAGTTGAATGGGAGTAGATCCCTTTTTGGTCTGCAATTGGCACGTCTCCATGACTGCTGGTGGAGATGAAGGAAGGAATGGAGAAGGTGTGCAGAAAGCAGAGCTGATTTAATCTGGGCTGTACAAGGGTAAAAATTCCTGTTCAGTGAGACTTTTTTCAAGCCTACTTCGGCAACGTGAGTTTGAAAGAATAAAGACAATAAATGAGCTCAGTAAGCTGAAGAATTTGATGCAGACTTGTAGAGACTGAACTGTTAAACAAGCTCTAGATGTGTGAACAGAGATCTCAGCTTGATCAGCTTCACAGCAACGATCACTGAAAGAAGTAATGTAATTTCTTTTAAAGTAAAGATACAGAGGAAAAAAACAACGAAGAAAGCATTGTAAATGTAGCGTATTTCATTTTGATAACATCCCTTATTCCCTTTCTCATTACTTGCAGAGAATTTTTATATGTGAAAAACCCTGTTCAACAATCTTTCAGATTATATGAAAGATGTTATTTGTTGTCCTTGTTGGAGAGGAAGAATCAACTGAGGTGTTGTTACTGCAACTCTTTAAAATGTGCATAAGGCAGTCAAGGTGAGAAAAGACCAGTAAAGGGAGGAAGTATTATTTATTTCTATCCTGTGGAATTGTAGCTGCAAGCTCATTGTTGTGGAAATATGAGCCCAGCACATTGTCTTGCCTGACATCTGCGCATCCAGCAAACTTGTACTAGTGCTGAGCTATTTGAGATAATACTTTTATCTGCACAGCAACTGACAAAAGATATGCTCCTAGACTACTAATCAGTCTTCCCATTAAACACAAGACAATGAGAAAGAAAGAAGGAAAGTGAGATACAGTGCAGGAGATGGGCATAGTAAGGCCATTTAATATTTAAGAACATCAGGAAAGCCAGGGAAGGAGGTAGAGATGCATGGGTTCTTCTCTCAGGAAAGGGGTCAAAAAAGGGAAGCTCAATGTAGTGAAAGAGTGTAGGAGGTGTAACCCATTACAGGAAGGTTACTCTTTTCCATTCAGTCACTTCCAGTCTCCTGCTGAAAAATCTATAAAAATGCAGTATGTAGAACAAGTTACCTTTTCATTATTCATAATTTAGGCCTTTAATTATCTTTCCTACATGGTAGCAGCTATAGCTTGCTCTTGATAGAGCTAACCTTGTCTTTCCACTCTTGTCTGTGTCTGATTTTTATACTTCGCATGTGAGAGACCAAGTTACTCTTTTACCAAGTACAGGAGAAACCAAGTGTCCAGAGAAAAAGGGAATGGACAATCCACAATCTCAGCACAGAGTATTTGCCACACCAATCTCAGATGAGGTATGTCTATAATACATCCTTACAGGAGGAGCTAGGAGAACTTCCCAGGTCACAGCTCTCAGATCTGACACGTGTTCTGGTCACTTCATACTCTGATGAGTGCTAAGATTTGAAATCTCATGCTTCCATGCCTGCACTTGAAGAAAAGGGAAGCATGAGGCGAGTAGGGGACCTGCAAGGAGTACAACTGGTTCCCAGTCTAAACCATACGGGACTGCAGGGACTGCCCTTGTGTGTGCCTGCTTTGCAGGCTGGACACAGTCACTGTGACCTTGTCTCTCTGACGACACCAAGCCAGTGCTGCTGTGGGTTATCTGCCAGTACAGAGACAAACTGCTTTTGTCCTGACGGCAGTTTGTTGTGCTTCCAGCTCACCTGAAAGAATTTTGACATTTTTATATAAGCCAAACCATGCCCAACACTAACTACACTGTACAGATGCAGAACTAGCAACAGCATCATGGGGCAAACTTGCAAAATTATTTTATTGTTTGCTGATTCCCTCCCAAATAGAAGTGAATTGTTTGCATGAAGAATGAGGTAGAAACATGATGCTTCAGTATATAACCCAAGTTGGGTCATTTATACAGGGTATGTGCCTATACCTGCATCCACCCTGTGCTTCCTGGTTTATGCATTAATAAAGCAATAAATTTTATTGGAGATTTGGCAAGCAAATCCAGCAAAAGCTTTTCATATTATTTTCTCTGGCACCCCTGCCAGTACATGCACCCACTGAAAAGATAACATAATGCTTATAAGGTAAGGGTGACAACAGAGTAGCCGTCTGCTGATATACTCCAAACATGCCCTTCAATGACAAGAAAACTTTCTATGCTGGGAAATTTTGAAAGCAGTGGATGCAGCTGACACAGATCAGAGGGGAGATGCCAGTGTAAAGGACTGTCAGAGCAGAGAGGTACTGGGCACTGAATTGATGATCAAGCTGAATCTTCTATAGAAAGTTTAATACATATTGATTAAAAAACTCTGAGGCAGTGCTATGATGATATAGAAATACATGTTAAAAGCTAATGCTGAGCGTTGCAAAAGGCTATATCTCTCAACTGGAAAGTAACCTTTCCAGTAAAGGCTGTCAAATTTCTTCCATTTCAGTAGGTATTTCCTTTGTCTCAGTTACTAAACAGAAATGTCTGCCTGTACTGAGACAAGCACCATCAAGCCTGTTGCTACTGCTATGTGGACTGGGGTTAGTCAAAACCCAAAGTGGAAAGCATCTTAATAAAACAATACTGCAAGCAGTATGTATTGAACTCTCAGTATCTGATTTGTTGTACTACAAAATACACTTCAGGAGGCGAAGCTTGAAAAGCAAGTATCTTTCAAGGGATTTTTGTTTCCCTCCTTTTCTCACTTCCTTCTATTTCCTGAATATATTCTATTATTTAAATATTTTACAAGAGAGACAGCATTCTCCTTCAATTTAAACCCTGGCGAAAGAGCATTAGAAAAAGTGACAAGACTATCTTTCAAAGGAGAGGGTCACACTAGTGGCTTGTTACTTCATTTTCATGACAAAGATTGCATCTGACATTTAATACCCAACATCTTTCAAGAAATATAGTGAAGTGCTCCACCATTTTGACCTTTTCTTGGGTCTTTATTTCTGATTGGCCCATCCATTTCACTCTTTCCTAGGCATTATAGCCCTATCAATCAAGAAAATAGAGATTACAGTCCACTGTGAAACAATACACATTTAAAGGAGGCACCATGAAGGTTTTTAGGCCCCACATCTTCTGCAGCTTAGAATTGTTATAAATGAATCACTAGAAACTATTTCCTTTTTTTTTATTATTCTTCTCCAGACTCTTGCAACAAATTAAGAAAATAATAACAGCTTCAGGATTTGCAAAGATACTGTGGCCACAGCACCAAACAACATCCCTAGGCAACGGGTTTGCATGAGGAATGGATTTGGCATGACTAACTGAGGATGCTCATTGAGAGGCAGAGATTTTTGCTCATTTCCAGATATGAAAGAATTTCCATTCTCTGTGCTACAGCAGCTTTGTTTCTTTCTCATTCTCACTCTCTTTCTGCCCCCTTCATGCATATTTTGGGGGGAGCACAGGTGAAATTTAAATAACATTTTAAAAATGTCCACTTCTAAAAAGCATTAATCAGTAACACCTAGTTCTTCACTGTCACTTTTCAACTGCAGATCGCAAAGCACTTCCTAGAATAGGGATGGGGTATTTTTAGGAATGTCATGTGTTTGATCCAGAAGCCACTGTGGAACCAGGAGTGGAATCCAGCGTTCCCCATTCCCTATGCTGTTACTCCATAGGAACTGAAATCATTACTGAAAATGCACAGGTAAAGACACACTTTTGGGCTTGCAGGAAGGTAACAGAAAAAAATGTGGAACACTATAGAGTACCATCTGCATCCCGTTTATTCACTGTTGCTGTATTTTCTCACAAAAGAAACAGTGATTTGTATACTGCAATTCATGGCAATGACAAATAGATCAAGGAGTTTATGGCCACTAGTGACTGACATCAGCTCTGAATTATGTCCTGTAGTGACCAAACTCTTAGCCACATACTGAAGATATAGTGAAGTACCACTGAAGTTGCTGTATAGTTAATGCAACAGCAGACAGTGCACTGTTCAAGTAGGTCAGCAAACAAAATTCATACAAAGGAGGAAAGTAAAGTAAAGAAGATACAAAATGGACAAATAAGGACTTCAGGGGAGGTATTTTCTAAAATTCACAGGCAGCTATAGAGAAAGCCTGACTGAAAAACTTCAATCTGAAATGGAAAAGAAAGAAACCCCATGCTTTTCATTGTTGCTGATGCAGTCAGTAGCATGTACATGCCATGGATACAGTTTTGCAGTGAAGGCTTTATTTTCTCTGAAATGTAATAATTTATTACATGTTGGACTCAAAACATCTTGTGAGGTTTAAGGAAGCAGAGTAAATTTTATGACCAGACTGCAACATTGCATGACAACTGGATGCAGTTATGATGAGGGGAGGATCGAGTGAGTGGAGTAGGGGATATTTCTCCTCAGCACTCCCCATGTCAGTAAATCTTTGCACAATAGTGATAAGCTCTTACAGAAAATGCTAGTACTGCTTATTGTAACTGTTTTCCTTTTGAACTAAGGTGAAGGTTTATTAAGGATTATTTTAAAAACTTGAACTGTATTAGAAATCTAGTTCATAACTGATCTGCTTATGGAAAGTTATTGCTTTGGATTAAAATTTCAGCAGGAAAAAAAAAAGTAGAGTTCAATTTTTTAAGAGTTCAAGAGCTTCAAGAGTTCAACAGTCACAACATTCTGCATAGGGCACTCAGCTGAGATCTTGGAGATGTTAGCTCGAGGGTGTTAGCCCTGCTCCAAAAATACAGTCTTTAACTTAAATTATGAAGTACAGGCTAATCCTTGGTGATGTGTTCTCATCTTATCCTTCTTGACTAAAAAAAAAATAAACAACCAAACCCCAAGAAATCAAACCCAAAAATAATTGTACAAAAAACATGATTTCATCCCTGTGAGGAATGGAAGGAAAAAACAAATGTGCAAAAAATTTTATGAGAATTCCCAGCCCCATTTTGTGGAGGAGAAAAATCACATGAGAAAAGCAGCTTTCCCAGTGCTGCAGTGCAAACTCCTGACAGATGGAGGGTTAAAAAACTAGGAGCTTTTACTAATACTTACAGCACAGGGCCCATTTTTTTCTGGGGAATGTATTTAATGCCAGTCAGCCCAGTATTTGCACCAGAGCTCTTCTCACAGAACATTTATACACATCAACTTCCCATTTCCCCTAGAGCTCCCTCTGTCCCCTCTGCCTGTGGTGGGAGTCCCTTTGGAAACAGGATGCCAGAGGAACAGTGGGCTCCCAGCCCAGAGCAATTAGGGCAGGGAGTAGACACAGTACTGGTGTACCCTCTTCAAGCTGTGCGCATCAGCCGGAACAAATGGGGTTGCACTCTGGCTGGGATGTGACAGGACCTCAACACATGCTCTGGCTGGACCCCACTGATGAGGGTTGTGTAGGCTGCTGAAGCCCCCTCCACTCCTTCCCATGGTGCTTTCTACTGCTGTTCTACCTCCTGACATTTCACAGGATTTTTAAAATAAATTAGTTTTCATTTCATTATTCCAGAAACACATATTCCTGGAAATTTGTCTTGCCATGTACCAACTGGAGAACTTCTCGTGCTACTGGCTCATGCTCATGTCCCCAGTTTGTGTAACTGGAGCTAACAGTCTCCAATTTTAATGTCAGGTTTATGTTCTCTGTCTCTCTAACTCCCACCTTCTTTCTCCCTCTTTGGCATCTGTGGTTTTCCTTCTCCTTCCAGCTTGGACTTGTGGTACTGGTGGCTTAAACCTGAAGGTTTGCCCTGACTGAAGTGCACACCTTTGAAATTCAGATGACCCAGGAAGATCTAAGACATTTCAAAAAGCGTATTCATTGAGCAATACTCTTACTCTGATCTACAGTGAATTTTGAAGCTTTAAGAGGAATTAGTAATTAGATGGGAAAATGTGCTTGAAAAGTTCATCTTATGGACTAGCTTTGGTTTAAGTTGGTGGTGTCAGGAAAACATCTGTAGGTTCTAGGCTTTGTAAAAGGCTGCAAGTTCTTCACATTAACTTTTTATGAACTAAATATATTGGCAAATGTGAGCAGTTTGGGGAGTGCTTGCTTTGTTTCTAGATTCTTTTGCTTCAGCATTAGAAAGAAAAATATATTTAATCTGTGTTTGATGAGAATTTTGAATGTTGTTTGCAAAGGCTATTTCATTAAATGAGATTCTGATACATTTGGTGCTGCCGAATGGCACCTTGTTCTCCATTTGTTTCAGTGCTACCATGTGGCTGTTGTTGATTTTCATGGCCATTAAGGGGACCTTTTTGTGCATGTTCTGTGCACAGAATAAATGTTCGGGTTGCTGACTCATTCTTCAAGGTGAAGGCAAATGTCTTCTGAAGTTCCAAAAAACATCACAGCCTTCAACTCCCAACCCTTTCCATCTTCTCTCTCTCTTGCTACTTTACCTCCAAGGGCTATCTTTTTTATTATTATGTTGCCTACTGTACCCCAGGGTAATAATAGCTTAGTCCCTTCCATGTAAAATCAGAAGAGATGTAAAAACTTCTCTTGACTTTTAGAAAGGTTCTGCCTTTTTCAATTAAAATTCTGCCCAAACGATGCCCTAACTCTGTTTTCTGAGGAATATTTGTTCATTTTTGCTTTTATATTTTCTGTGTTTCTCTGGTTGAGTTGTTTGCTGTAGGTGTTTTTCAGAGCATGTTTTTCAAAGTGGGTAAACAAAGTAATAGATGTTGTGAGTGACATTCTTGTCATGAAAAGTTTTTTTTCAGAGGAAGGTTTATGTGGCCTTCACTAGAGATGGGACTTAGTCTAACAGTGACATGCAAGTTAGTCACAAACTTTGATTAGAAATTCAGGTAATCTCTATGGGAATTCATTCAGTAACTGGATCCCCTCAGCTGATGTCTTTTTTACCAGCCCTCATCTGTTTCACTCTGTGCTTTTTGAATCACAGCTATAGCAAGCTCAGATACCACAGAATTCACCCTGCAGCTAAGCTCAAATCTATGATTCATCCTTTTTAGGCCTCATGGTCCCAGCATCTTGGGTACCATAGCTCCTGAAGAAGTGTCCTGGGCAAGGGAAAGGCTTGGTATTGGCAAGCAGCAGCATGCCTACCTACCCCCAGAGCAGGGATAGTGGGAGCTTTTCCCAAAACACCACACAGGAACAGATGTTGAACTTATGATGATGATTCCAACAGCCACAACTAAACCAACATGTCCCAAGGGAGGAGGCTGCATGAGTTTCAGGTGGCAGACTTTGTAGAATTCAGATTCTTATAGTCTATATACATTTTTTTTCTTTTCTCTAGTTGGATTTTTTTTTATTTTGGTTGGGTTTGGGTTGGGTTTTTTTTTTAAACCACAACATAATTTATGTGAAACATTCTGGGACTTGATAACACTCAGCCTTCAGGCACATGCCTAAGAATGCACCTAAGCATAAATTACTGTACAATAATTCAAGCCCTGTCTGGTCTTATTGCTTAATAAAATTAACATTGTGATATGAACCAAAATGTCTTGCAGTGAAATTGCACTTTTTTCAAGAGATCAATTGAAAGAAAAAAAGAACTCCACCCAATAAAAAAACCCAAACAGGTTCTTATGAGTGAGGTAAAATAAAACTCTCTTTCATCTCAAGACTTTCTTTTTCCTTTTTACAAGCCAGCAACGTAGTTGCTTTTTGCTCTGTAAGTAATGTGAGACACCTTTCTATGCATACTGAGTCATTTCATCATTCAGAAGCAAAGCAAAACCAGAAAGTTGAATGTGTTCCTGGTTTTTATCTTTAATGAAAAATACCTTTTCTCCAGTTTTTTGTAAGGCCAGCAGTAAAAGGAATAGTACAGTGCCGTGAAGAAAATATCTAAGAGACAGGAACTTCTCTGTCACTCTCTTCTTAAAAGTTCCCAAAATAAAAGTGATGTAGGAGATCCTCAGTGCTGTCTTGGTGTCAGACCAGGGTATCTCTGTTCTTCTTACTTTAAAATGTGTATAAATACAGACCAGCGCATAAGGAAACCCTAAGTCTAAGATCATAGTGACAAGAAGTGTGAGGAAGACTGACCGAAGATGCAGAGCCATGCAATATCAGTTAGATTGACAGGAAGGCCTGAGAATTAAAAGTGGTAAAGCACTTGTGGCAGGCAGTTTACTTGCTCTTTTATGTCTGTAGGAATGTGGAAAAGCTGGCCTTTTACTGGAGAATTCAACCTGTCACAGGGTCCAAGTATACAGCCTTCTGCAGCTCAAGAAATTGCATTGGCTACACAGAGACAAGCCACAGATCAAGCACACACTTTTCTATATGTGTAACTTGCAACTGAAGTTACAGAAATTAATTTCTGTAGAACTTACAGTTAGTTTTAGGTCTTTCCTATGCTGTGGAAAAGATACAATTCATTCCTAGGCTAAAACTCCAGATGTATGTTCATAGTTTTGCGTGGTTTTATTTCTTGAATGGAATAATCCTCTCTCTCCCAGTGATTGCACTGCTCATACCAATTCTTGTCAAGACAGGAAGATTGTTTAAAACAGTATGTGATGGTTAATACACTAAGCCCATGAGTGGTGCCTTGGAGATTATTTTGCAAATGCACAAAATCTCCTTACACGAAAAAGTCTGAGTATGAAAGCAGATATTTATTAAGGTAGCCCAAGGAAGCACAATGTAGTAATTGCTGGGAAACGCAAACCAAAAATAAATAGAGGTCTTGAAGTGCAACTGAATGAAATAAATGAGCAATGGTAGTCTTTTGTCAACCTCCTCTATGTGCTGGAATAAAAAAAGTGAATGTGAATCAAAATCAAAGACAGAGAAACTGCCTTTGAACTGGCCTAAGCATGCCTCAGTCTAGTCTGGGGAACGTGCATGCACTAGTTTGAGGATTTCACAATTATGAAAACTAAGAAGCCTTTTGTTTGTATATTTTTTTAAGTTTAATGTAGCACCATACACATCTTGTCAAAAAGGGGTTTGAGCAAGTCTTTATGTACTTTTAAAAGGCAAGTAAACAGACAAAGAGACACTGACTGGTTTATCTCTCCAGCCAACACACTAGAAAAGCAAACTTACTTTCTTCTAGGTACTACTTTTTAATTAGGTTCTTTCCAGTGTAAACTCTACAAGAAGATCTCCATGTGGGCTTGCAAGAACTCCCTTAGGTGGGTCCAGTAGAAAGTCTTGGTCACCATTAATGGGAGATGCCATGTTATGGAAGTCATCTTCTGTATATTCTCCTTTCTGCATTACCAGTATCCACCCTCAGGCCTGGGGACAGGGCAGTCAATTCAACTATCCCACAGTGCTAATATAAAGTGGAAATAAAAGGCACAATTTTCACAGTGGGGAAGAGGCCAATGTGAATAGCTTGGAAAAAATCAAAACCTCGGACAGAATGAAGAAAAGAATTAGGTCACTGACTCTGAGCCAGGAAAAAATACATACAGGAGGAAATTAGAACAGCAGAAATATTTCATATTAGCTCATCCAAAGATTTAACGTGCATGGGCAGCAGTATGTTCTGTCTTCTGGAAAACTATTATGGGCAGGAAAGATTGTTAGGAATTTCTATGCCAACTCCAGAGTGTAACCAGTCCTACCCAACAAATTACATATGTGGCAGTATACATATGATATAAGATATCCTTTAAGCCTGAAAGCCAAATGCTGGACTCATCCTAATGAGAAACAGCACACAGCATGCTTGTTAACCCTTTTATACTGTACATTATGCACACATTGCCAGAATATCATCAAGGTTGCAAAGAAGCACCCAACACTGTTATTCTCCTCACTGCAGATGTGGATATTTAACTACATGTTAACAATTTTTCACATTAAATTCACTCCCTCAGAGACTGGAAGGAAGCTACTGTTTTTTCCAAGGCTTCATTTTTTTGCAGAAGGCAAATGCAGTATAGGACATGATAAGTAACAGCTTGTAGAAGCCATTCCCTGGTGCATGAAGGGTAATAAATGATTGGAAACAATTGGCACAGAATTACCAAAGGAAAATTGTGTTTATCCAACCTGATTGCCACCTGGGATGAAAGCCCGTGGATAAGAGAAGAGCAGTAAAGGTCATTTACCTTGATTTCAGTATGACTTTTGACATACTCTTCCATAATGTCCTCATAGATGAGGAGATGTGAACTAGATGGACGGACACAAGGTTGATGGGAAAAACTGCTGGACTCTTGGGCTTGAAGGGTCTTTCTCAGTGGTCTGAAGTACAGTTGGTGGCCAGTTATGAGTGTGTTCCTTGAGTCAGTCCTGGGGTAATATGTCTAACATCTTTATCAGCAGCTCAAGCGCTGTGAGGAAAGTCACGCTTAGCAACCTCAGGGATGACACCAAACTGGAGGAAGGAGCTGACACACTAGAGGGCAGGGCTGTCATTCAAAGGGACCCAAAGTCTGGAAAAATGACCCAAACAGAAAGTCATGAAGCTGAATAAAGGCAAACAAAGTCCTACAGCTGGGATGGAATAACCTCATGCAACAACAGAGGTTGGGAACTGTCTGCAGAAAATTTTCTGGAGGGTCATGGTGGACAAGTTGAACATGAATGAGAAGATTATTATTGAAGCAATGAAGGTTAACCATATATAGCAAGAAGATAACAAGCAAATCAAATGCAGCTTTTATTTCCCTCTATTTATCACTCATGAGCTCTTACCTGGAATATTCTGTATGGCTTGGGGCCCTTCCATACAAGGCAAACTGGAGAGGCTCCTCTGGAGGGCCAATGAGATGATAATGGATAAAGCATAGAAAAGGAGAGGCTAAAGGAGCAGGATTTATTTAGCTGGATAAAAGAGGCCTAAAGGGGATCATAGAGAGCAGCTCTCAGAGATGCACAGTAAAAGGACAAAATGCAGGGAGTGATCACACTCTTCAGAAAGGGGCATTTCAATAAGGGTAGTGAAGCACTGGAAGAGGGGCCCTGAGAAGTAGCCGAATCTCCTTCTTTTGAGATCCAAAGAACTTACCTGTACAAGGCCCTGAGCAATCTGACCTAAATTAGGAAATTGGCCCTGCCCTGAGTGGGAGATGGACTACATGATTCTCTTCTGACCTAAACCCTTCTATGGTTCTATGATTCAAAATACCATGTGTTTAAGAAGCCTAAAACCCATGTCATACATGAACTCAGCCTCTCTGCCCTGACTGGTGTGGGACCCAGTAGATAAAACTCTGCCCACAGCTAGTATCTGGTGATCATAGGAATGTCCGTGCTTTTGGAAAAAGCAACACCAGTGAAGTGGTTGTAGCACTTCAAAGGCCCTTTGAATTCACAACTTTTATCTTGCAGGAAATATTCTAATCCCTGAGCAACTCACCCCAGTTCAAAAGAGAATTGTTCTGCAATTCAATTTCTGAAGCCTCTGTTAATACAAGTCATGTACAGGGAAAAAAAAATCATATGGTGAAGAGAACAAGCAAGTAGGGGCTGACTCTATAGTCAATTGATTAAGGCATTGAAGTAAGTGAAAACAAACTGGTGATAATTTAAAAAAAAGGTAAGAACAGAAGGTCTCTGCTCCCCAGCATATTCATGTGTTTTACATGTGAGAATCATCAACTAAAGGATCCAGGGAGAACAGAAAAGCACCTAAGTTATCTCTTCTAGTTGAGATAATTTTTGCATCTGCTCCCCAGTCAATAATAAAGAAATAATAAGAGAAAGAAAGTGAGAACTTACACAGAAGAGACTGGAGAATTTAATTCTGTCCCTTTTTCAGCCATAGACTGTCAATGTGATACAAGGCCAGTCCCTCAAACCAATTTTCACAGGCAGTGAGCCATAACAGGAGTCCTTTGCTTGAACCCCTGAGATCTAATACAGAGAACACTGATCTGCTTCCAAGTGTAACTGGAGCCAGTGTGAGCTGTGTTGTGAATATGCAGGCTACAGTTATTTAATGTTCCCAGGACCACTCACTTCTCCCAGGACCAACTACATGGAGTACCTTTGTCCATATTGTCAGCTTCCAAAATAGCATAGACTTCTCCACAGTGTCTCTTGGGACTAGTTTCTGGACTTGCTCAACTCCCGTGCTCAGGAATTGTCAAAGAGGAATTGGCATGAGCCAAAACTGTGCCAGGAACTGTTGTAACAAATTGGGATAGGGTCTGAGTGATCACCAGAGCATAAGGCTTACAGCTACACATGGAACAATGAGGAAAGTAAGATAATTGAATAAATGGCTGTGACGCAAATGCTGTCCTCCTCACTTAGTAAACACAGCTTTCCCGTGCTAGCCTTCCAAATTAGCCCTTCAAATATTCCCTCTTTCCTTTTTTTTCTGAGCTGTTGAGTAAGTATGCGAGATAAGATCTCAGTGAACAACTGAACAAAATCAATAAGATCCTCCATTAATCCTCCTGCCTTTATCTGTTGTGACATTTTAAACTTCTATTCCAAACTCTTTGTGTAAGGGCTCACTTCATCTCATATTTTGTAGCATGATATACAATCAGGACCCAACCCAGTCTAGAACTGCTTTGTAATAAATAATAAAGATTGTAAAAAATTATAACAATGTTTTTGAACAATTGTGTTTGGTTTTAAGACAGGTATGTCACTTCAAATTTTTCAGTTCTTTAATTTACACTTGGTTTTGTCTCTCAGTTCAGGAAGTCTGACAAATATTTTTAATGCTGGTTAAAATCATCAAATAGGAAAAATCTTGCAGTTCCCTAGTTCGGAGGATCTAGGTGTGAATAGCGATTGAGGTATCTCTAAAATGTCTCTAATTTGTACCATTTTAGAAACAATTCCTTGAGGCAAAAGGAGAGGTTTGGAAACACCAGCTTCTGAGTGTCGGGCTACCAAACCTCAAGCCTTTGTACTGGCTCCAATTTTTACCAGGACTTATTCATCTTGGAGCTGGCACAAGGCCTGGTATAACAGATTACCTTATGACTGTGTTACATCTCCTTTGTGCTAACCTGCAATGACTAAGCTGATAGGTCAAACATACGCTGAATAGAGTGTCATTTCTCTGTAAAAGACATATTTTGACTGTAACTGTAGACCTGTCAAAACTTAGACATTGAGCATCCTTACTCCTGCTCCACAATTTCACATACCTGCTAGGAGGCCTGAGAGACCAAGAACACAGATCCCCAGTGCCTGGTGTACCACAATGGAAGCGCATTCTTCAGTCAGTCAGAAATGCCTCATTCTGAAAGAAGAATTTTGCATGTGGATGGCATAATGGAAAATCCTTTGAAAAAATGCCAACTTCTTGCCAAAAGAAATTTTCAAAAAATGTTTTGGGGAAAATGAAAGTAAATCTCTACAAAATCTTAATCATCCAGGCTGCTTGGGAGCCAAAGGCGTTGTGAGCCAGGTAGCTGGGGAGCCATCAATTCAGAGAGATTAGGAATGTGTCAGCCTCAGAAACTGGTCATCCCAGGGAGCCCTTGAGCAGAAGAAGCCAGGCAGCCCGACAGCAAAAAGCATTGAGTTCTTTATTGTCAACATTTTTTTCAGTAGAAAGTAACTTTCAGCATATTTTCAACAGAATGTAATTCTCAGAAACCTCAACAGTGGCACTAATAAGTCACCCTAACTCTGTCAGATGTGAACGTCAGTCAGAGGATGGTGCCAAACTTCATAAAGGAAGGGGGAACAGAAAGCTGGGGGAACTCCCATGTCTCTAAGAAAGCAAGGTACTGCTTCAAGGTCCCAAATGCTCTTTGCTACTTATACTATAGCATAAAAATCACTCCTCTGTAACAGATAATTTTTTTCACGGGGACTAAAAGGACTACAATAGAACAAGGGATGACCTATCCTGTTCTACTTGGCAGCCCAGACCAGAGCAGTCTCCTTCAGCAGGAGTGAAGCCAGCACCTACAATGAGGTCAGAGGCATTTTGCAGATCTGAGGTGGCCTCGCTGCAGAAGTTTAGGACATTCACAGCTCAGGATAGAGCTGAATGAACTGGTGCAGAACTGTTGAGTAATTGTAATTTTATTCAGATTATATCCTGTTGCCAAGCTTGGGAGTTTCTATGTTCTTCTCTCCTTAATAAAAGTTCCATTGCTTTACATGTTAACTCAGAGCAGTTACAGGTCAAAGCACACTTTAGGCCTATGGACAGTGAGTGCCTGATAAGAGTGACTGCAGGAGGATATTGTTTTTCTCAGCCTGGACAGAGGCCAAAACAGTTTTGTTGGAATCCTAGATCCACTGAGTCCAAACTTTGTTTTTATCATAAATTGACAAGAAGACAGATTACTCATGGCATTGCTTCAGTGGGATACGGCACAGATTTATCACATACGACCACAACATGAGCAAGCCCTTCCGGGCTTGACTTCACATTTCTTCCTTCTATTTGACCCTTCATGCCGCTTTCTGCTTTCTTCCTGGCCCACGATTCTCTCTAGACATCATCTTCTACCCCAAGAACAGATCTATATCTCCATCTCACACTGTCTCAGTTCTTTCTATGGTTACAATCTCTCTGACTTCACATTATCCCCCGTTTTAGGCCAAGGGAAGGCCTGAAGCTGAAAAATCAATAGGGAAGTGTAAGAAAAGTAGCACAATCCAGACCTAGCCACAGGCAGCTCCTTTTATCTTCCTGAGATGAAATGTCATTTCTGTAGCAAGTGCCTTTTCATTTGGAATCCATCTTTTCAATGATGAAATAACACTTCTGAAAGAACCACATCAGAGAGGATGGTTCTTTGGGGATATAGTGATAATAAGCATAGCAAGTGACAGAGGATAATCTCAGCAAGCATTTAGTAAGGTAGGAAGCACAATATCTATTCAACCTTTGATTAGGTAGAAAACTTCAAACTGGGATAAAACCAAATCTCTAGCATCCATGACATCTCTAAAAAAGGCAACCAGCTGCCGGGGCATATAAAGAGTTATCGTCAGAAATTCAGAGACTCCAAAAGGCTCTGGATGTTTTTGCTCAAAAAATACTTATCCTAGACAAAATACTAGTATGCAATTAATTTTAAATATTCTCCTCAAAGTTAGTAGCTTCACATTTCCAAATCCAAGGCAATTCTTTGAATCAGTAAGATCTCACTATTGGCCTTTCATCTTTCTAAAGGATCCCACAACAGTACTGCCATCCACAGACTTAAATTCTTTGAATTCAGGTGGCTTTGCCCCAAAGCGCATATTTCCTTCAGTTGTCATTAATACGATGACTCATAATAAGGACCTAAAATTTTGGAAAACCAAAATTCGACTTTTTTTTCCCCTTTCTTAAATAAATAGGAGGAACAGCTAAAAATAAAAGGAAAAAAAAAAGTTTTGCTGTAAATGAGCAGTTCTGCCTCAGCTATCATCAAGCATTATATTTCATTGTCAGAGTCATGTAGAACACCTGGGTGGCTTATGTTTCCTTTTAATTTGTGCAGTTCCTGGAAAATAAAATGCCTTATTATGTTCTGCAATACAGTAGCATTTCTGCAAGTTGCCCCAAAGTATCTAAACATCACAATACTTTTGTTTTATTTCACTAAAATGAACAGACATCACAGAAGATATTTAGCTTTTGGCATTTAAAGGAACAGTTGGCGTGCACAGTTTAAAGTATTACTATTATTTTAGCTAAGATAATTAGTAGAAAATAACTGTTCTCTGGCAGATTGCATTTAAAACTGTACTATTGAACACATCCCCAATTACTATGAAACAAGTAATGTACAAGGAATATAACATTAAATACATGTCAGGCAGGGAAACAGCTGCTAAAATTTAAGATAGGTAATTGTGTAAAGTTCAAATAATACTAGCAGAAAATCCACCCATTTTGCTAAATCCATCACTTTGAAAATATAAATGTTTTTCTCTCACAGTAGAATAGATCTAAAAGTAAAATAAAAAATGCACTTAGTCTTTCGAGGTGTGCGGTGGAAATAGACATGCTTTGAGATCAAGTTTCTAAACCAACAGGAAAACTGTTTAAATACTAGTTTAACTATCAGAAAGACAATTTAAAGATATAAATATGAATATGATTGTATCCATTGTTCTTGGACTTATAGTTTTATTTACCATGAACACAGCTTACACTGAAACAGAATGCAAGCACAATTTAAACCTTTATTTAAAACGAGGTCTGGAGTGCCCCAGATGTGTCAGCTCCCCCCCACCCCGGAAAGAGGGGAGTCCTGTGAATAGGGAACGGAGCCAGGGGATTTGCAAAGCAGAAGTGCTCAGTGCTGCATTATCACAGTGCTGCTGTGATTGTGTCCAGTGTGGTGTGTCTTAATTTTACCATTAGCACCTCCCTCCTCCCCATGACCTCCTACTCTCAGTACATAAAAGCAAGTAAGAATGTAAGGAACGGGTGCAGCCTGCTCCTCCCTGAGGCTCTGGGGAAGGCTGGCTTTGGGCAGTCATTGCACTGTGTGTATTTCAGCTGCACCTTGGGACAACCGGCATCATGGAGGCATGTTGTGGGACTGTGCTGTACATTATTAATGTAAGAGAGGCCTTCAGCTTCACATGCACAGCAACTGGCATGAATTTAAATAAGACACTGAAGGGAATTAGCTGCAGAAAATTAATGCCAGGCGAGCCCATTCTAAACACAACATGCCCAAACCCCTTGTCTGAAAAACAATAAAGCTGAATGTAGATATTCATACTGTGAAATTACATGCTTGCACACATGGTCTCTGCACTTAGCACATATAAGTTGTCTCCAGCCATCACACACAGGCATACATACGCACTCACACGCACACATACATACATACAGTCATGCAGTTTAAATGCACATGTAAAAACATTCTGCTCGCTTTTCCCTCACATGTTAAATAGGTCAAAATAATGAAAGCATATACATGAACAGCTGTGCATGCCAGATATAGAACAAACATAGGAGTGTGAAGATGAAGCATGAGTCTGGATTACCACAAAACCAGATAAAAATGCAAAGAAATTACGTTTAGGATTTTACAATTTATCATTTGATATTGCAGCCCCATAAAATCATTCTTTTTTTGTGGTTAGAGACAATTCTAGATCATATTTTCCCCACAGATATCATATTTTATTGATCTTCTACTCCATCTATATTTTAATTTATAGTGATACTTTAACAAGAAAAGTAACGTATGCCACTACTAGTATTAGTAAGGTAGACTGTACAAAATCTGGTTGCTCATACATTAAATAAAATTGCTAAGTGAAATGTTTCTGTTGTTGTATTGCAATTCAGGTGAAAATTAATGCATTACCAGAGGCATAAGAGGTGTAACCAGAATCACTAAGTATGGATTCTGATTGACAAGCTATGGTAAGAAAAGTTGTGCTTTTTATAGGTTTGTAAGGAATTTAAGAATTGGAATTTCAATCCAGAAAATGAGAACTCTTAATTGGAATTGCTTGTGACAATTTTATAGCCCCAGATGTAGTGCTAGAACACTAGAACTGACAGAGAAATAATCACCATATTAAAAATTAGTTGAATTTTCTTTGTTTGTTCCTGCTTCCCACTTGAGTACTTTTGAGTACCATTTGTGAGCACATCTTCCTAGCTACTCAGTATCCAAACATATTGGAAGAACATCACAGGAGCACAAAGGGCAGATGATATGATTTATTAACAAAGTATTGAATGTGTGCATGTAGACTCCAAGTCTGAAGATGCATCACTCAGTAATTTTTGTGAGTATACCTCTTAATGTTAAAGCTCAGTATCTGCCATTAGCCAGACAGATTGTGTGTTAAATATATGCTTAGATCAAACTGTGTAGACAAATTCAGGTTTTTTAAAATTCACCATATTAAAAGACATGTATAAGTACAAATAAAATAATGCTCTAGAATTTAAATATAGTAATTTATTTTCAGGGGTTTTATCATTTTGAATGAGGACAGGAGGAGTGGGTGAGATAGAATATGATGACAGAATTATTACCCAGATCTACAGTTAAGCTACGTAAATAATTCATCTCCACACCAGATATGTCTTTCTGAAAATCTACCTCATGTCTTCCCTCTGCAATGAGCGTGTTACACATCATTATTTCAATGTTAATGACAGTGGAGACCAGATAGAGGAGCTCAGAGTGCCTACTGTGCAAGTGAAAATTGTTTGCCCTGTTCAAAATCAGGTAGGGCTTGATGTGGTAAAGGCTAAATACCATGAACAGTGAATGGCTTTCATTCAGTCTTTAGTGCTGATAAACAAGTTTATTGGTTTTATTGTTTATTTTTAGAATTAAAGCTAACCCATTCCTGTTAAACCTAGATACATGTCAAACAGTTCTATACGTAAAGAAATAAACTATTTCAGTTAGACCCACAGGAGAAAAAGACCAAAGAGTATTTAATCCATTTGGCTCTGAAAATAAGTTGTTCATTGGACAGGAAAATTATTGAGCAAGTGTAAGGAGTATATCTGAGTATTGTTCATGATTTCTCCTCTGAGGCAAAGACGAAGAAGAGATTTTGAAATTATTTATTACACTAGAGGTTTATTTGGGATTGCTGAAAGCAAAGTGCTAAGTGCATACTGGAGAGACAGGCATCCTTTCATCTAGGTACAGACAAGACCTGAAGAGCAGCATTTTGTGCTTGCTGTCAGCTGTATAAGGACAATAACCAGATCTGCAGGCAGGCTGAAATGAAAATGCCACAGTCTTTGGTTTGCCACAACCCAAGGCCAGAGACCCAAATGTAACACAGCACCCACAGTGAATGAGAGTAATGGTCAGATGCTTCTGCATTTCCGAAGGAAAGTAGCATTAAGCAAAAGTATTGCTTAAGAACTGAGCAAGAAAAAAATTATTTTAATGATCTTGGTCTGTCTGTTGTCATCCAGTTACAACATTGAGTGGGCACCAGATTTTTACAGCCTTGTAGATAACTTCAGAAAGACACAAGCCACATTTGACAGGTATAAAGCTAAATGAATTCACCACTTGAAGGTCAGGACTGCTGTTTAGTAAAGCCACTCATTTTTAATCAACCCTTGGATACTCCTATACTGGTGTCCCTGCCTCAGCTTCACCATTTCTTGAAGGAGTCCTGGAGCCTTTCTCTGCCCTTGCCCCTCTGCTCCTGATTTCTTCTCCAGAGCACACAGGTGAGTACACATACACAGACATGTTCCTTTTCCAAATACTAGTCAACGACATTTATTTCTTTCTGGCCACCCTAATAGACTACTAAATACCCTCCCCCCCCCAAAAAAAAAAAAAAAAAACCACAAAAACAAAAACAAAAAAAAACAAAAAACAACCCACTTCCCATCTTTTTTTCTGTGTGACACCCTAATCAGCATAATCACACCATCAAAGTCTTTTGTCCACAGCCCATCGTTGCTGGGGATGCTGGTTCAGGTGCTGGTTTGTCATCCAGGTTGCCATCTCTTTGTACACATGGGCTGCCACGTGAGTTGGTGATCATCCCCCTCTTTGAATTTCTGTCCCCTCTTAATGTGAAAGGCAAAGAAGGCAAATGATACTCAGAGCTGAAAAGGAGGCTGCAACTTGCAGCAGCTGCACACAATAGAGTTCCTAATAACAAATAGAAATCATAGAAATAACCGTCATCATTGCTACAGTACAATAATAGGGAGCGATTTAGTTTGAGATTCACATTAACAGAATGTGAATAGCACTGTTACAGCAGTGTGATACACATGGTTCCTGCCTCAGCTGTTACCAAAATACTGGCATCCTCGTGAAGCTTCTGTGAGGTGTTAGCTAATTTTTTCAGTGCAAAGGAAGAACTAACATCTCTTCAGAGGTATTTGCTAGGGTTATCCTCCCTACAAAAATGTATTAGAGGAGGCAGGTTATTTTTCAGTTTATGCATCAGGCACTACAAAAATGAAGACAAAATTGACCAGCCTAACTGGGGCCAGAACACAAAATCTGAATTTCAGGGAATTTGAAACTTGATGTTCTAAAACCCCAGGAAATTCTGAATTCTGTTCAAGTCACCATTCAATTCTTGTATCTGGGGATTTCACAGTAGTGGCAAGAAATTGTCAGTCCTGTTATTTATGTGTACAGTTCCCTCTGAGCTAGGATGGGTGCTTTTAGACTGAGCTTGCATCCATCAGCTTCATATTCAAGCTGGGGGATTTTCCTGAATTACCACCAGTATGTTATGTGTATTCATGACACCCTTAAAGTCACTGCTTACTTTTAAACTGCATACTGTGTTCAAGTTTGTAATTGGAGCCTCATACTCATGCCATTCCTGTCTTACAGGTCATTAGGAAGGTCATTCACTCACCGCTATACACTATCTTCTGTATTATGACTCAGGTTTCCTTACCACTTACATACTTAATTTCAGATTCTTCACAGACCCTCTAATACACAGTTTGTATTCCATAACATTACAGGACATTTCTTTTCAACTTTTATATTCTATCTGGAGATCATTTTCAATAGGATTGTTTGTAATTTTGTTTTTAGTTTACACATATCAAGGCATCACGACACATCTGTACTTCATACTTCTCTGCAAGTGTTTTAATGGAAATAAACATGATATCCTACAAGTGAAAGTCCTAGGGAAATAAGACAACAAAGGACAGCTGTGTCCTAGATTAAAAACTCAGGAGGGAATCCTTTCTGCTGCCTTCTGTATCCGTTAATAGTCTTTGGGCAACTCCCCTCTACTGGCCCCGAGGCTTTGTCTCTCTAAAGCCTCAACTTTAACTCCAGGTGTGGACTGGGCCTTACCAAAAGACTTCCAGCTCTGGCCAAGATGAACAACTGGTGAGTGGAAAATTCATTGCCCACGCCTTCCCTCTACAGGCCCTCTACAACCCCACCACAACTGGACCCCTTGGCTTTGCATCTTTACTAACCCTAAGTGTAAACCTATCCCAGAAAGTGATCAGACTTCTAAGGGGAGAGAGAATACCTTTGGCTGCCCAAACCTTCTCTTGACAGCACCTTTGCTGCTCTTCTTGATTGTCATTCTCCTAACCCTAAAAGTGACAGAAGCTCTAAACCCAGACAACCCTTGCCCTGTCCAAAACAAAAATTTCTTAGGGGAGATTAATATCTGTTGCCCAAACCTTCTGTGGGTAGCCCCTTGGCAGCCCCTCACTAACTGGATCCCTAGAGTCTATCTCCCCCCTAACCATCATACCCCAGTCCTAAACCTAGACATTCACTAAGCCTTAGACCAAGATCCTAAACCACAAGAATAGGTTTGGCAGCCTAATTGCTATTATCCTTCTGTGGCAGATCTAGGTATTTTCTCTCTCCTAACTTCAGTCCCAGGGATAACCATAACCCAGACAATGGCCAAGCTGAAACTTTTCCCTTGAGATGGTCTTCATCTGGGCTACTCTTGGGGTTTATTTTCTAATACATGGGACACACCTATGGTAAACTTGAGGTTAACAGACAGTTAAAGCTCAGGACTTCAGTTGTGTTAGCATTGCAGAGAGGCTACAAAGGAAAGTCTTGGACAACAAAAATAGGTCTTCTCTGAGAAATTTTCTATCTGAGATATCGCCTGGAGTGTCGGACTAATGTTCAGCCCATGTCTAAGGTTAGGATAAGAAGAGGGACAAAGCCTAGGGGTACAGTAGGAGTATGGCTGCAAAATGTCTGCCTAGGGGAAATTTGGGCAAAAAAAAGAATTCTCTCATGATTTTTATTTTGTTTGTTTTGGCCACAGCTAGGTTTGTGAGGGGTTAGTTCTATGGCCATTTCTAGGCAAGAGAGTTAGGAAAGACAAAACCTTGTGATACAGTTGGGATGGGGTTGCAAAGAGGATGCCAAGGGAAAGTTTGGGCAGCAAAAATAATTTACCCCTTTTAATTTTGTCAGTGGGAAGGGTGTCTGGGGAAAAGGCTTCAGTCACTTTTAGGGTTACAGCTAATGCAAGATGTGAGACAAAGCCTAAAGGTCCAGTTGGAGCAAAGGGTTGCAAAGGGATTTCTTACAGAAGGTTTCAGCAAAGAAAGGGCCAAGTCTGGAGGTCCTTACATAAATCTCAGCACTTGGTTAGGGTTAGGGTTAAGAGAAAGACAAAGACTCAGGTCCTGTTGTGGTGGGATCACAAAGAGATTGCCAAGGGGAGAGCTGAGCAACAAAAAGACTTCTCCCCTGAGAGCTTTTCCACCTGGGCCATTGCTAGGGGTCTTGAGCTAAATCTCAGCCAGCAGCAAGGTTTAGCTTTAATATTATATGTTTAAAAGTGTGAAAATCAAAAAAAAAAAAAAAAAAAAGATTAAAAAGTGACCTAAAGACTCAACAGATTTTAACACAAATACAACAAATTAACTGTCCATCTTCAAAAGAAATTTAAACCATGTAGCAACATTCCTGTGGTTATAAAACAAAAGTTACTTCTAAGATACCCCTATTATAGCTAGAACTGGTAGTGTTCTACTTCAGGGTAGTTTCACTGACTTAGGAAGGATCAGGAACATCCTTGCAAGTGTTCATTTGAGTCCTCCTCTTCTTATAGGCAGATCTCACTGAGAAAACTAACTTGGGGAAAACTTCAGTCTCAAATATTTTTGCTCCACAAAATTTTACACCCAGATGCCACCAGATAAGTGAGACCTTGATGCTCAGCAAATCTTGCTTCATTGGATGGAGATGGTCCAAGTCTTTCACTGTCCACATCCTCTGGTGGCACCCACCTACCAACCGCTGCCTTTCCAGTTCTCCCCTGAGTTGGACCAAATCAAGGACTCAGCAAAAATGCAGCCCAACAAAAAAAGTCTAGAACTTTCTGCTGGATTAGTGAGTTGAACTGGCTCACATGGAGTGAAACAAGAGACAAACACAAAGAGCAGGAAGGACATTTGGTGTTGCAGCCATGACAGCAGGGAGGAAAGAGAGAGAAGCACAGAGAGAAAGGCAGCATGGAGGAGTAGAACTGTCACTTTAGGATGCATCAAACAATTTCAGCCACCACATCTGACTGCATGTTAGGGGTGGCCTGTGCCAGTTCAACAGTCCTGCTCTCCTCTCAGGTCCTGATGTCCCCTTCCTATGCCTCTGTCACTTCTGGGCCGTTGCAGCCTCTCAACCCAACAAAGAGTTGTTTTCTAGAGGTTAGAGAATGAGACACCATAGTGCAAGGCCAGAGTAAAGCCACCGTAGGCCAGAGTAAAACCAGCATATCCCATGGAAGAGGACAGCATCGCAAGTCCCAGGATGCAGGATGATGGCTGTTGTCAGTCAGCTCAGCACAGTGGTATGCAAGGCCAGAGATCCTGACACAGGGACTCCCACAGCAGTCTGCCTGCTTCTCATACCATTCATTTCTCACTCTCCAGTCTGTCATCTGGAGAGATTACTAATTGATGGGTCATTTTGGAGTCCTCTAGCAGAACTCTTCTTGGGCTGCACATCAACTTTGTAAGCCTCCACCTGATCAAAGACCCCAGAGTCTCATCCAGAAGCAGTTATAGCTGGTGCTGGAAAGAAAATGACTGGAAAATGTCAGGATTTCTATCTCCTGAAAATGTCATGTTTGAGGTAAAAGAATCATCTGTCCAAGGCACACAAGGCAAAACCAATATTATGTCATGGAGAAAGAATTCTCAAAAAAAAAACCCCAAATCCTATTTGGGAATTTGAGTCCTTCACCTTGCTGAGAGGTGAACATCTTTTCAGACCAGCTACAGGGATCTATCTGTCTGTCATCTCCATCTTCCAGGAAGAGCTGCTGTCGAGGGCCGTGCGTCTCTGCCCTAGCGCACAGCAGTCTCTGGCCGTGCTGCTGCTGGTCTGCACCCCCTGCCTGGCCCCAGGTTCCTTGCTGCAGGAACAGATTATATAGGGGAAAAAGGGGAGAAGAGAGGGATGAGAAGAAGGAATAAGAAAGCATGCCTGCCTAAGTTTTAACCTGGTACAAAGTTGCAGCCATGGGGCTAGAAACTGTTCTTGGATGCAGCAGTATACGGACCTAGGCAAAAAGCGTTAACAGTTTTGATGGTGAGCCTGCCTCCTGAACTGCCCTCTGCCTCTCTCCACCTGACCACCTGATGACAACAGCCTTGACCCCTTTCATTTGAAGTTGTTTACAAGGAGCAATGATATTTGGACAGTATTTAAATACTTCTTGTAGAGTATCTCAGCAGCTGGCAATAAGGGGCCACAACATGTGACTGATGAACTCACAATAAATAATCCCTTGGACAACTGTTAAAAAACTCCAGTTTATGGCATTTTGGAAGAAACCTTATCTAATATGAAAAACATTAAAGGTGACTTAAATAGTTCTCTGAAACATCTGGTCTTGTAGTCATTTATCACATAAACTATGAAGAGGGCCAAATGAACTTTTTTTTCCCTTTTCCTTTATATATAGCTTTTTCCACTGGAAGAATACACTGCAGGCCCTTAATCACTTCTGCAATATCACAGAGCGCCAGCTTTATTTATCAAAGCAATACATATTTCAGCAGCAAGGGTATGTGGACGCATTTACATTTTATTTTTCTGTTTAACTAGGTGGTTTTTTAATCCTGAGGGTTTCTTGATGGACAAAGATTTTTTATTTGGAAGCTAATACTGATTTTTTTGGTTAGTGACAAGCTATCTCCACTGGAATATATTTTTAAACTTCTCTCTTTTTATAGAAGTTATTTTTTGTTTGTTAACAGCTGCTTACGCATTTTAGTGGTTATCCTACGCACTGAATCCTGTGGGCAAAGACGACACTGCTATGTAACTCAAAAACTGTATCATAACACATACATGCAAGGGGTTGATTATAGCTTCAGGGGAAGCGATTGTTTTGGCATTTCCTAGTTTCTCACTTCCTTTGTTTGCAATCTTGAATAACATCTCTGTTAACAGAGCGTTTTTTAATTCCCTAAACTTGCCTTTTCTGTTCAATGAGAACGCAGTATAACTTGTCTTCTTCCCAATGTATATTGCCATCAGAGCTGCAATCCTGGCTTTCAGCTCTGCAAGCAGAGACCTCCACCACTTCATCTACAGGACGAAGTATGTCGCTGGGTATCCTGGCCTCAGCATGAACTGTGTCTTTCCCTTTCTTTTGTGCATACCTTTAAGAGATGACAGACTGAGTTTCCTTTACATCTTTAACTGTGAAAACCAGCACTTTAGACTGGACCTGTGGATGAATATATTACAGTCTCTGATGAAACCTTCCTTTTTTTCCAGCTGACTGATGTGGCAGGGCTGTGTTTGCCACAGAGAAGAAATTTTCCTTTTGCTGTCCCAGACCAGCATCAGCCTAGCACACAGAAAGACTTGGAATTAGAGCCACTCCTCTGCTGCACCAAAAACTCCCCAGACTCTCAAGTGCTGCTCCCAGGTCTCCACATGCACCAGTCACCTGCTGGGACCTACACAGTCCCCCATCCTGCTCACAAGCCAGTTGGGACTGCCCCGCTCTCTCCAGAAGTGAACTGAGATCCCACCAACTAACCAAATCCCCCTTCCACCATTCCTAGTGACCTAGGAATCTATTGCATCTGCCCACACCACAGACCCCTTGCCCCTTTCAGAAATCCCTGCCTACAGATGTGACCATAAGCTGCTGATTCAAACAACTCCTTACAAAGAGATTCATTCGTAGTTTTGCCACGGGCACATGGCAAGCAGGAACCAAAAAGACATGCAAGCTTGGTACTTATATTCAGTTTGCTATTTCTTGCACCCCTTGGGGCAGCCTAACTGTCTACCCACTATGTAAGACCTGTGTTTTGATCACCTCTACTATATGAAGCTGCTGCCTCCCAAGCTCTCTCTCTCCCTCACTTTCCTCCAGACTTTCTAAAGTGAAAGTTTTAACTGATAAATGTTTGGGTTTGATCCTTAACCTTAGCAAGTAGCATATGCAACTTTGCTTGGCACCTAGAATTAACATTTCCACAGTAAAGTGCTTGACCATTGTTTAACTTTTTGACATTATACCCAAAGATGCCTTATCTCTTTGCCATTGTTTCACTTCCTTCTTGACAGTACTTGCAGTTCCTTTTGATTCCAGTCCATCTTGGCCGGCAGAATTACAAGCCAAAAGTGAAATAAGACATACCATGCAATGTACCTAACCAAACTGTTTAAGTTCTATATCCAGTCAGCAAAGAGAGCAAGATGTCTTTGGAGGACTGCTGAAGGATATCCAGTCCATCTTATTCAGGCATATCTAAGGGGCAGTGTAGTTCACCAAATCATACATGAACTGGTAGGAAAGTGGCAAGTGCCTCTATCTAGTTGTTCAGTTCACTTCTGAAGCAGAGCACTGAGAGGTACAGAGAAGGACGTGCCACTTAACCCTTACCAGACAGGGCAATGTGAGGGCAGTCACTCAGGAAGTAAAAGGCCTCTGCCCTAGCTTCTGCTCTGCTTGCACATCATCTCTCGTGCCTGAGAGCAGTGCTTTAGTGATAGGCTGTTTCATGGACACCATGTAAAGGTAATTTTTTTACACTCCCATGTAAAGAGATTTTCATCTCTTCTTTACAAGCTGAGCTACCATGAAGCCAGACACGTAGGTGTCCAGCAGCCACCTAGAAAACATACAAAAGTGATCGTAGTTTTATGCTAGTAACTAGGACACTCTTCAGATATGCTGACCACATGTCGTCTCCTTCAGGCTTCCTCTGGGATCTTAGGAAGACATATGCCCATCTAATACCTGGATCGCAGCGGGGAATACTCAGGAAGACTGACTTCCATCTTTGCAATGTGCACTTCGCAGCACCTAGGGACAGTGTCACTGGAAAGAGGCAGGCACCTGATGAATTTAGGTGCCTACAGGGGTAGCCAGTCCATTGAAGCAGGCAGGCTGGATTACTGTCTAGATCTCGGCTGAACTACAGGTCACAATGTTTCAGGCAGACAGGATCACACCTATATAATTTATAAAATAGTGCAGATATCTCCTTTGTTGTATGCATTTATCAACAAAGGAAAGTTATTGTCTCAAAGTATGGGAACAGACTGCTATAACCAATGCTGAATCTTTTCAGCTGGGTTTCTGAGGGACAGAAAAAAATTTTCATAAGCTGGTCTGTTTCTAGTTATCTTCCTGAGGCTGTCAGCCTGTGGTTTCCAGGCAGCTGCTACTGCTGCTGCTTCTTCTTTGGTGGTATTTTTTTAATTCAGCTATTTAAAATGTTTATGTGCACTTATTTTGTGCAGGCTCTTAACATTTCTCTGAAGAACACAAGTATGAGGCAAGAAATGGTGATTTCTAGCAGCTTATATCTGTGCTAAACTTCTCTGGAATTGCATGGGAGCAAGAAAAGACACATCTCTAGCCCAAGGCCCTTTCCCTTCTGAACTTCAAAGCTTGTCATAAACAATAAAAGCATTACAACTTTTTTTAATGAAAAGGTGAGTGAATGTTTTAAAATAGAGAGTATAAGGCAATATGTATGTGTATATCACAACGTACATACACAGGTTACCAGTGTCCCCTGTAAAACTTCAGATTTCTGAACTTTATCAAGTAAGTGGACAAAAGTTTAGCAGAAAAACAATGAGTTATTAGTTGGTCAGATATCTTTTAGGAGCTAAATAGACTCCAAGAAAGTCAGAGATCACTACCATAGTGCAAGCAGAACTAAAAATAAACTATTAAGTCAAAAACACAAAAATGCTGAAAGTCAATAACTTGAGGTAAGCAGCAGGATGCAGAACACCAACCACTGTACATGAAACACACTATTAGCTGCAGAGAAGCTGTCCAATAAAATAGACCAGTGACTCAGGGTCCAGGAGATTCATTCTGACACCATTCCAGGGATATCAGCATATGACTTTAAACACTGCATTAAGAGATAGAAAGCTTAATAGCTGCTTTCTGGTTTAGTACAATGCCTAGTGATAATATTCCTGAATTTAGAACTCATAAAATATCTGTCACCTCCAGAAGTAATACCTCAGTACTTTACTGAGATCAAATCCTTTAGTGAAGTGTGTCAAACAGGTCAGAGGCAAATGACAGTACATGAGAAGGGGCACTGCCTCCATAAAAGCATTTATAAGAAAAAGAATATGTGAGGCCAGAAGAGATACATGGGAACACAGATATTCATGACTTTCAAAGGCATTTTCAAGCTTTCTAAATCTCAATCATATATTCTATCCAACACTTTCAGAAATTAAAATGAAAACCAGACTGGCAAACATAGGCAGATGAGGCAGGCTCAATAAACCTGCCAAGGATATAGAAAAAAATGGGTTGATAGGTTGCCACTGGTTTGGGTCTACTGCCTTGGCTTGGTGAAACAGTCAGGCAGAAAAGAGGGGCTTACTGGCCAGCTCCTTTAGACTGGCTATTTTGACCAGGGCAATTTCCTAGTAGAGCCAATGAGCTGATTTCACTTCTAGATCCTTTTTCTGTCAAGTGACATTCCTACACAGTAGCAAACAAGCAATTCAAGTAATAATACTCCTTTATCTTGGACACCAAACTTTTATCTAAAAAAAAAGTTAAGACTATTAACCTTTGGAGCCTAAGCACCAGCTAGAAAGTATTTTTCTGATTCATTTTGCTTTACTGCCAATCTCTGTATGAAAATTACTTACGAGTTGAATATTTACAGCAGTAATGGCCTTCGAAGTTCAGTCCTTAAAGGCATTAAGTTATGAAAAATGGTTACCCTGAAAAAATGAGAACAATGGACCTTACTTATTCATTCTATATGTTCTGTCTAATAACTCAGAGCTAAACCTCACCCAGCTATGTTTGACTGAGGTCAAATGCAATAAAAGACTTAAAATAAATACTGAATTGCTATAGGAGGACCCTACCTGATGGCTTTCTTGCATGAATAAAGTGAAATCAAGACTACACTTTGGACTAAGCTCATAGAATTTGGAAGTAGAAGGTTGAGAGATCTGTGGAGATTAAACTGTTAGAATTCAACAACCTTCTATATTTTTAAACAAGGTTCTACAAAACAAGGTCACAAAGGACATTCCTCATTGTTCATTAAAGCTACTATTTCCTTGTATATGGTACTGCAGGGTGGAGTACAACTATTTTCTGCAAATCAACTGAGAAAGCCATTAGAATACAATAAAATTCAAATGTGTATTCTTATCAGATCCTTCCCTAAGAGCTAAATACTTGCATTATAACTGTATTATGTCAGATAATTTAATTCTAAGGAAAAAATTCTACTCCTCATACTCACTATTGATCTTGACTCCAAGCAGTCTGCTCTTCTGTCAAGCTCATATTGTATTCAGTATTGAAACTCTGGGATATGCTACTAATTTTTTGTTACTCCATAAACTACACATGAAACTATGTCAGCTCACCACTAGGTTAGCTGACTATGCAAGGTTTAGGGCTATGCTAGGTTTATAGTTTTGCTTTACCAGAATAGACTACAGCAGCAAAAGGCAGGACTAGCTTTAGGCCAAAGCAAAAGAGGAAATTGCTTACGGTAGCAACCTTCCTACTTTTGCTTCTTCAGACAGAACAGCAACTGCTGTGGAAAAATGAGCTGGAACAGCCAGTTTCTGACTCCCAGCTCCAACCTGCTGCTCCTGAGGAACAGGCAGAAGCAGTAACTGCTTACACTAGATCGCTGTTTTCCTTTTCCTCCCTGCACATATCCCAAACTCAGATTTCGGGAAAACTCGTAGACCCTGTCTAGTCATTTTCACATCTCTTACTTTGCTGTAACATCCCTGTCTCCCCGCTTCCCTAGACCAGCTCTTTTGACCCCTGCTGATTTTCCCAGCCCTTGCTCCACTAACTTCCCTCTAAGCCTGAGCTTTGCACCCTAGATACAACAAGAAGGAGAGAAAGCAAAATTCATTCTAAGCTGCTGAGAAGATTTAAGATAGCCTTGCCAGGTAATATGGTCCATAAATACAGTCTGGACATTTTCTACCCCAACAGTGACATGAATTCTGTGGAAGGGAATGCACGATACTTCTGAATGTGACGATTTAAGTTTAAACTTTTTCTTTTTTTAATGAATCAATTTAATTATCATGTTATAATTACAGAGCTGCCTCAATGTATATTTCCCAAGCTGCTATAGTGTGAGTGATGGCAGCATAGAGAAAACAGTTAGTGAGTTATGACCATACTCATTATGAGATGTGTGGGCCAGGAGGGTAGGTGACTTCAGCAAGGTGTGGAGGGAGATGTGATTTACTTGAAAGAATGCACTGAAAATAATGATATGGGTTCATGAAGTTTCAAAAAAGCCTATTTAATTCTTTTATAAATTATTTTTATGAAAAGGTTAGTGGAGGAAATGTTTTAAAGGCTATTCAGTCCCTTTGTCTCATTTTTTTTCCTTACAGTTTATTATTTAGTAACATTTCACTGTGCATGTCTTAAGCAATGAAGTTTCTACCACTTCCCTTAGAGAAATATTCCATAACTTGCAATTTCTCACTTGTCAGGAAATTTTCTCACAGCAGCTTGCATGTTTCCTGTACTAATTTTTTCCAGTTATGCTAGCAGTATCCTCATCTACTACTTTTAGCAAGAGCAGCAATGAGTATTGTTACTATTCTTACACTATTCCAGCAAATATGGGACACCCCCATGTAGCAAATGCTATATAACAAAGGTTCCTGCTCAAAAGTGGTAAAACTTTAAGCATTTCTTTAAGAAGTGAATTAAGATTTTGGCAATCTCATGAGAATTCATTTCACATTAAAAATTTTCCTCTGTTTTTCAGTGACACATAGATGCAGCCAACATTTATATTTTGAAATGCAAAAGTAGTGTATCTTTGGTTTTAAGCCATTGGTGGATTTGGGCTTCAATATTCCAGAAAGCTGTTGAAGTGAGCTTTCCTGGATATGCTCTGTCTATCTGCAAGGCAAAGGCAGCCAGTGTCAGTTTGTTCCCCCTTATGAAGTCCTGTCACTTTTTCTTCAGCATAAATGGAATTTTCATTTTTTGTGTCAAGAATGAGGACCAGCTTCCCTGTATGACTAGTCTTTGGGCAGTCTGGTGAGTCTTGCACTTTACATAAAGTGTGGAAACTCAACTAAGAAAATCAGAGTTCACCAAGCCACAACATAGCTGTAAAGTAGTAAGGCTGATGACGACAGCTGAACTTCGGCGAATCAGCCATGAAAGGTGAGATATTGCAAGTGGTCCAAAATGAGCAATATCATTCCACTGTGATTTCTATTATCTTAGCAACACATTTCAGTTCTGAATGTTAAAGATGAGAATTCTGAATTTTCCTTAAAACAAATGTTATAGAAAACTTGTCAAATGGAATTGGAACACTCTTGTTTGCTAAAACAAAAAGCTTTTGTTCTGAGTATATTTTTTCTTGCTGTAATGTTGTGATTTATAATGGTATGTATTGATTTTAAAGTTTTAATTTCAAAACAAAAATCTGAATTACTCTGTATTTTTAATCTTTTATTTAAGTATGGATCTGTCTAAATCCAAGGTTTTGCTTTCAGTGTAATAGCATTTCCCTACAGGAGTATATTCTACTGGAAAATTTTCAACTAGCTCTTTTTAATACATGAGCCGTTCTCCTTCTTTATGCATTTAACATTTCAAGATTAACAGGAATAGGCATGTTTATTGTTTTCCTGAAGTATAAATTTTGCTTAAATTATTCATTGCTCAAGTGTGTGATTCAGTGCCTAGAACTACAAATACCCTAGGTGATTTTTTTGCATAATTTGAACAGTTTGCCAATAACTTGGGTGTAAACTATTAAAGAAATCCACTCACTACCTGTACGTGCTGGAGTCATTAATCCTGATGGGTGTGTACTCTGCATTCTTTTCAAATATATGGGATGAAAAATCATGAATCCTTGAGTAGCATTTTTCAGGTAGCTTGTTTTGATCACACTTTCCATTGTGTAATTTAATCTTTAAAGTTTGTACCATGTGATGTGATTCAGAATTTAGCAAATAAATTTCTTTATCTGCTATTGTCAGTTGTTCAGAGTATGACAACTCTGAATAGTGTGGGACAGAATCCAGACGCTAACCTCAGTGTCCAGTTGCTGTGTATGGAGATCTTCAATCTGGTTTGACTAAGAATCTTTACTGTATTTTTGCATTAAATCTTTACAAGGTTAGGGCTTGGGGACTTTGTTTATCAAGCTTATACTGAAAGTCTAATCTCATTTCTTTTTTTGTTTGGTTGTTTGGTTTTTTTTTCACATGTATATAGTGTTTTGAAAGAGGGCTGTGGAATTACACTACTGAGTAACTACTTATCTAACCTGCTTCTAGATGAGTGGCAGAGACTGCAAATTTTGAAGTGGAACCATTAAGGCTGAAAAAAGGGAAATGATTGTCAGACCGACATGATACTATCCTAACATTAAATACTGCCAGTCATGGGAATAAATCTAGTCAGTTCAGTCTGACTTTGATCACTGCATTTCTACAGAGGGCCTGCCCCAGCACTGCATGAAGAGTACAAGCCTGACTAGACTCCTTCAAAGAGATCCTTATGTAGAATAGAGCTTCTGCTGCTTGGTTGCAATCATCACCTGAATTACCTTACTCTAAGAGCATTCATTTGAAATACTATGATTACAAGAAAAGTTGGCCCAGGAATACTGCGTTTCCTGGATTTTTTTCGAGGGCAGATTTTAAAGATGAAACTGCAAAACAGTAAAAGGATATTGAGCAGTAAAAGATTATGGAAATCTATACTGTCAAAAATAAACCAGTTTCAAAATACCTTACTAGTTCTTTTACTCAAAGATATAATAGATATGAGTCATATTCTAGATCTCTTTGTCTGGGTAGCACATGCTCTGTAAACTTTCAGCTGGACTAGATTAATGTGAATGGAAATGGAGGGCAAATTCTTGTCTCTGATTCAGCAGAATGCTCATGTATATTTAATCCCAAACACCTGATTCCCTCTAATTCAAACCTTAAAACATAAAGTATAAACTAGCCCCTTCTTGACTGACTGTTACTAGTAATATTGCAAAACAGGCAGCTTTCATGTCATTTAAGTAGCACTTATCCTTGAGATATATCCATGACTTAAAGTGAAGAGCTTGGGTTTTCTGATGCTCTGCTACTTGATGAGACTTAAATGTGAGAGTAGGGTACGTGGTAACACTGAGCATCCCCCTGGTATGGCACTGCAATGTCAAATAGATATCAGGATATTTACAGCCAAAAATTGTAATGAAAAGAGAGAATGTTTAAATTTGCAAATAATGTGGGAAGCACAAATCAATAATTAATGTAAGAAAAAAACCAGGGAAGATATGGCAAAATCCAGAGAAAACCAAAGCCACAAGCAAGAAGGTCAGAGGAAGTAATTAAATTGTTTATGTGTGACCTTTTTTCCAGCATGTGTTGGAAACAGTAAACTGTGTGTACTGGGGAGAATGTTGAGCCAGCTATTAATTGTACAAGCCAGACAGAAATTTGGAAAATCCATGGGAGATGAAGTGTATGAATGACTTGAGAAGGAAACTGTCAACACATCTAAGAAATCAATAAGATAGGTCAGAATTCTCACGAAGAGACATGGAAGAGATAACACTTCAGAGTAGAAAAGGTGACGTGCTACAAAGATGACCTGAGAGGAGGACAATAATAGAAAATCCAAAGTAGTCATATGTTACCCCAAAACCCACGAAGGCTCTAATGCACAGTCCTAAGTCCAAGTCCTCTCTAGACATATGACACAGAGCCAGGGAGTATTGCTGACATACACCACTCACAAAGCTGAGGAAAACTTCATCCCAGTGCAGAAGTCTGTCTTTTAGACTAAATTTCTTCATAGCTCTGTCTCCAGAAAAAGACAAGAGCATTACAATTTCATTCTTTCCTTCAGTATGTGGATGTCCAGAATAATATCAAAAGTGGTGGCTGCACCAGAGGAGCTCTCTGTTGGGTGGACTTCGCTAATTTTAAACAGTCCATTTCTCATTCTGTGATCACATCATGAGTAAGTGAAATCTTGTTTCTGACAATTTTATTACAGTGTGAATTTTGGATTTGTGGCTTCATAGGGTGAAATTCATCCTTACATATTAGGATGCCTAAAATGCAGATGCCCATCTCTGTAGCTGATAACATAATAAGACATAACTTCTAAAGAATCGTTCATTTCATCTACTTCAGACATCACTAAAAGAGACAAAACATACCCCACATGTATCAACAATGCTCCTTTAACTACAAACAGGGCTGTAGGTGACTACTCAGATGGAGCTCACTGTGTCACAGGTGTGTCTCACTTTGAATGGAAGTAGCCTAGATCTTAGTACAGCATCAACACTATGTAACTGAAGTGAATTTTCTAACAAACAACATTTGATCACAAGACATTTAAATGTGAATTTCCTGCAAGTAAACTGGGGAGCAATCAGATTTCATCTCAAGTACCAAAAAATTGGAAGGAGAGTACAACTTAATTGAATTTGTTGAATAACTGAGAGTTGGAAAGGCTGTTTGTAAGTCTATGTGTTAACTATTGCTTATCAAGTTGATATCAAATATGAATTATTGTTATTCAGCATTAATCAGATGTTTTTCACAAAGAAAGAGAGATCAGAAGTGATCAGTGAACTGAAAAAAAGGAGGTAAAACTGCTAGGACAGAAATCCTGGCTGAAGCAGTGCAACACTGACCACGTGAAGGTATGCAGCCCGAGACAGGGAGGTGATGAGGCCAGAATCTACCCAGGGTTCATCTTAAGTATCGTAACATTTCCAAAGCAATTTTCAGTTTACACTGATCTGTGTGTCATCCTGAAGCAGTTATTTCACTCCCTTGAATGCCTTCCCTCCTCTTGCCAGTTCTCACAGATCAGACTAGGAGCTTTGCAGGACTGAACCTCTGTCCAAAGTAGAGTAACCATCAGAGAGTTCCTCTAGTTACTGCTTCTGCAGCTGCTACTACATTTACCAAGATAAATAAAACTAGTAGTCTGAGTGTCTCACAAATGATATATCATAGTTTGGAACAACGGTGCATCATAACAGAAGTTTCAGAGCCCTGCAGAAGGAAGGAGTACTTAACAAGACAATTTCTAACCCAAATGCCATGAATTGTGTGATGAGCTTCATCAAGATTGAAAAGGTTTAGAGGCATGCTTCAAAGAAATTTGGGAAGCAGTACAATATTTTGTATGACCACATACTGTGATGAGCAAGGTCCATGTTTTAATCCTCTCCCCCCTCTTTCCACTCTCCTGTTAAAAGGAAAAAGAAAAAAGAGGGAGAGAAGAAGAGAGAGGAAGAAAACCTCAATGCCAGAAAGTCCTTTTGAAGTATTTGCTCTCTTGATTAAGAGTTCTCAGTTTGGCAAGACCTTAATCAAGATACATCAAAGAGGGTTCAAAATAAAGAGCAGCTGAATGAAAATGTATGAGATGACAGAAGGAATAAACAATAATAACTGTGCATATGTTTAAGTCATCTGAAAATGATTGCAACAATGTGTAAAATATCCGGAAATAGACATTAAAATGGCATTTTCATTTCCTAAGGGAAAAAAATCTTCTTAAATAACTCATGTTTAAACTAAACTACATCCATTCTCCCCTTTGCGTTATGACTTCAGGAGCTTTCCCATCCTCTCTGTTTGCTTATGTACAATGTGGAAACCGCTACTGTTCCTGGTTAGATTTTCTACCATAGCGGGTTTCTGGAGGTAAATATACTGGCAACATAGTCAAAACAAGAACCTCCTCACCGGTTATAACTCATATGGAAGCTTATATATGCCTTCCATTTGCTGGCATTTATTTCCCCCCAGTTGAAAAGGTCTTTTTGCAACAGAAGGTTGTGTGGAAAGTGTGATTAAAGGTATGAGGGAAATGATTCACACTTCACTGCCTGATGGCTTGAGGGTTGAAGAAAAGGCCAATAGGAACAGATGAAAAGGGAAATACAGGACAAAACTCAGAAATATAATAGGCAGCAGAAGGCAATACTATATTAATAACACAATGGCATCAGTTTTGGTTTGCATTTTTCAAATTCTTCCCATCCCCTTACCTGTGGAAATAATCTAAAACAATCTAACAATGAGGTATCTCTAAAATGTTACCACAGGTTTTAACTCAGGATCATATCTCAGCTTTGAAACAGCCCTATATCTTATATTCCATTTATTTTCTTTCAGTTGAAAACCTTGAAAATTAATTTGAAAGAGTACAACTCTTACAAAGCTATTCCCAATGGATGTTATTAAAAGTGAGCTAGTGCTCTGCAGCACAGTGACTTTGCACTGCCTGTATTTCCATTGTGACATTGTAAACACTTTTGAACAGCACCACCATAGTCATATTTTAACAAGGTGACAGAATAATAGCCTTTTCTCTGCTGAATTTTTTCAAGCATTCAAACTTTAGCAACCCTTGCAGTAAATGGTTTATAGCTAACAAGTGGAGATTAATTTTTGGCTCTGGTATTATCTGACAGACTATCATTACCAGTCACTAATGTCTTTCATGAAATGGATAAAAGGTCCAGGATATCATTCATGTGGCTCTTTTAAAATGCCCTGAGGTTTTCTGGTTTGTTTTGTTTTTGTTTTATCTCCATCTGAGTGTGACAAAATGTGGCAGACAGGAGGGCACAGCAGAATACTTCTGAATCATTTCACATATGTTGAACACAAGGTGTCTAAAGATAAAGCTGTGGAAATCAATGAATATATAGATGCTTTTGCCTTACCCTATGCCAGATAGTGAAGCACACTCACTAACATTGCAACTCTACACAGGCAGCCAAGTGCAGATTATTTGATCCTGTATTTACATTGCTGTAGTTTGTAATGAAGCACACGGGATATATTTGAAAACATTAAGATTTTGATATGCACTCAAACAAGCGTAAGTATGTGTGGGATATAGCACTGTCTGTATTAGTGTATGATGCTTGATAACGTACCATGTGCCTCCAAACTAAAACATACCTTCCTTACATCCTCATTTAGTCTCAAACAATGAGAAGTTCATGAAGCTATTGATGGGGTTCTATAGACTGGCTGAAATTAGATCATACCTTCACCTCTCTCTCCTTTTACCCTCATATACTTCTAACCTAGAAATTTTTATAAAATGGAGGTGGGATCAGGCATCTGTTGCCTCCAGTTATAAACCATCTCTTTTCACTTATTCTATACTGCTAGAGGACTTTCAATCATCTCCAGTCCACAGCAAAATAATTGGTGGCCTGAGACTAGCTGAAGGAGTGAAGAGTCCTAATTAAGTAGTCAGCTAATACCTTTTCTCATATTTCTGCATACCCACTAGAGATAAACCTAATGATAAGTCGTAGGATAATGGGGCCTGCTTTTATTTGTTGTCTATTGCTATTTTATTATTATTAGACTGCCTGCTATACTGTGAAAGTGCTCCTGATCAGTAGCCTGCTCTATAGATGGTCAAGCACATATACCCCAGCAGACCAGGAACACAGTCAAATGAAGAAGCATCTTCCCAGAGCTGGCTAACGGCCAAAGCAACTACAATTCAGTTAAAGCAGTACTGACTCCTATCTGTGAATCTATCCAGCCATGATCACTAACTGGAACACCTTGGCACTAATTTTCTATTTAGACTGCCACTCATCTATAAGTTCTGCAAAGTCCTGCTAAGTCCTGCTTCTACTTCTCATGTTCACAGGTATGCTCTTGACCCTTCTGAGATTCAGAAAGCTCTTTTTCTAGTTTCTCCTCCATTCAGCTTTCCTTCCTCCCTGCCCTGCAATGCAGCCAGAGCCTCCCAGGAGTGTTCGAACATCTTTTGGATCAGTGTTTTTTCAGAGAATTTTGGCCCCCTCCTTGTACTGCCAAGAGTGGGGATGTGTCTGTCTCAGCATGGTCTGCCAAGTCAAAGTTTATCTGGGAGAAGATAGTTGGAAAAAGCAGTTTCTTGCTAAAAAACACTACTCTAATTTCTAAAGCTGATCATATTGCTCCTACTGCCTTGAAACTGCAAAAGTCTAGTGTTTACCAATTACCTGTTTGCCCTAAACACATTTCACTCATGGCTGCAGTCTCTTCACCTCTGTTCCATCCTCTCCTGCCCTTCTCACTGCCTTCTCCCCACCTGGTGTATCCTCTTGTCCTCTGTGCCCACAGGATTTTCTTCTTGCTAGTTTATCACCCTTCCTAACCAAACCTCAGCCTCTCTGACACAGAAAAAAAAACAAATCTAAAAAACCTCTCCAACCCCATTGCAGCACAGGGATTCCATCCTCCATTTATGGCCATTCCAGTGTTATGCCCCTTCTTGCTCTGTCTGCCAGCTCTGTACACACAGGGCACAGCTGCGCAGGAACGTTCTTCTGGGAGAGGATTGTCATGTTAAGCCACAATAACTACAGCAGCACAGTCAACCTACTGTAGCTGTGCTGGGGATTTCACCAGTTTCAACAAGCTCTTAGCTGCTAAGAACTTCAGGGCACGGCCTGTCTACTCTGTTTCTACAGCATCTAGCACAGAGGAGCCCTCAGGCACTGTAGGACCAAAAGTAATTAGTATGGGTAATTCCTTTAGATATATCAGTATAGGGTATTAAAAACACATTTCCAAGTTTCTGAAAGTCTAAAGGGAGGCAATTATTTAACAAAAGTCCTTCCCCTCTGGCTCAGCCTGTAAATAAAATAGCTTCCATATTATTCTGTTAAAGAAAAAAATCTCTTCTTGCAAGATGTGTACGTATGCTTAAGAGTAGTTTCCTTCCTTCTGTAGGTCTAGTCACATTCATAAAGCTAAAAATGGACGAATGTCTCTTCAGCATCAGTATCCATGACTTCTGATACATATACATTTAAAGAGTGTATTAATATTCTCAGCACTGCAGCCAAATGTTAAGACCTACATGTTTATGTTAAATATTTCATTTTACTGGCTGAGTTTTAATGAATGAATTCAAATACTAGCAGAGAAGTATGTATTTTTCTTGGAAACTGGAAAAGTATTTTGGAAACATTCTCACACCATTATAGTAGTCCCAAAATGTATCTGGTAGGATGCCAAGGTATGAACAGTGTTACTGAATATAAAGTGATCGTGAAGAAGGCTGGGCTTGTAGAGCTCAGAATGGTTTTGGAAGAAAAATGAACTTTTCAGGCCTGTATTATGTCAGAAGGCAATTCTTTCCTCAAAAATCATGATTCTGAGTGTCAAGAGTCCAGTGCATGCAGCTATGAATACTAATGCTGGGTGAATAACTGTACACATAGCTAGTAAGTCTCACTGGACTTATCATGATGTTCTCTGTAATAGTAAATCAAATTCTTTGTCCAAAAAGAGTCACCACTTACCAATAAATGGTATCATATGATGTTCCTTAGCCATGTGGTATTGACTTCTGTTCACTAAATGGCTCACCTACATTCAGGAGACACGCCTGAGAAACTCACTGCGCTTCAAATCCCACGATGAAAACCAGTGAGAAAGCATTTTAAGAAGAGAGTGTGAGAGACCAAGCTTATTCATGAAGAAATGTAAAACACTTGAGATAATTTCTGACAAGTTCTACATCAAAAGTGCTGTATATTTGATCAAATGGTTGTAGACATCAAATTTTTAAGCTGTCGGCTTCTCCTTCTCCCTGTTTACAGAAACAGAGGGAGACATTTGTCAGTTCTTCAGTATTTCACATTCAATTTTCTCTTCTTAAGTAAGCAACTCACCAGCCCTCTTCCTCTGGGACTTTTCCGGTCTCTTTTCCTCCCCTTTCTAACGAATGACCCATGGGAGAAGTATTTCTCTTTCCTAGGATTTGCTCCATAACATTACACTTACATACATCAAGACTGTCTTCACATAACCAGCTCTGTGCAGAGAAGCTGCTGGAGTGCAGTGATGATCTTGGACCTGAAACACATTTAAAACATCTCCAGGTAAAAATCAGTTTTGTCACTGACATGCGCTTTCCGTTGTGTAACATGTTTTCTATCAGGTTGATAAAAAGCAGGCCAAAACACTATGCAGCAATAAATAATTGGAGACATACTTCACCTGACACAGATTTTCAGCTGTTATACTCCTCATTATCTACAAATGAGCATTTTCATACCCATTTTCCAGATCCCAGAATCAGTCAGTCCCCCAAAAGCACAGATGTTCCACATGTCCATTCAGCCTCCCTCTTCAACAGTGGCTTTAGCTGCTCAGCCAAAACCTCTTCTTGCTGACTTAGCAGATGTTCTTTTCTGAAGTTTTACTTTATCATACCAGGAGCAGAAAAAACTGTAAGCAGGATGCACAGTTTCAAAACAGACCCCAAATCACTATTTTTCTATAGATTAACCACTAAGAGTAAAATAATCCATAATCTCTCATTTTTGAGAACTGCCAGCTGTAACAAATATGATTAGCTAATTAGATTAATATCAGAAATGTTATTTTGCTTTAAAGTATTTGTGACTATATGAGGATGCTCATGTAATGTTCTGTGAAACAAAGGGGTTTTAAAGAAGTTACAATACCAATGCAAAATTGAAATACATAAACAGGAATACCAGTTAAAGTGCAACTCAAATCATGTAGTGGTTATGCCACAGAAAAGAAGCCAGGAAATGTCAGGATGGAAACTTATCCATTTGACATACCAGCTAGATAAATATGTCTTCAGAAGTGTGGTAAATTGGAAGTAGAATGTCTATGTTTAATAAACATAGTATTGAGCTAGAATTTGAAACTTTCATTGTCAAATTATTGTTGTAGAATGCACAAAAAAGTAACAGTCAGTGTGCTAACCCATGTCTGGGAAACAGTTTGGGTACTCTGAGACCAATGGTTTTCTCCCTAACTAATAAAGATCTCTGAAGTCGGGAAAAAACAAAAAACCCTGCTTGCAGGTAGGTCTACAGAAGGAATAAAACAGGGACTGGTGGATGATACACAACTAATGGTGCTAAATTTGAAAACTCTCTAGGTGTTTACTGAAGGCTGACATACAGATGGACGTGTAGAAAAGACAGAACTGAGGCCCCAGGCAGCTGAGACACATTTTGCTACCTTACTGCGGAATACTGTAAACCACGAGTTTATTCTGCCATTCCCAGATTAAGTACTCAGACTATCATGATATATGTTTACTAAAATAACTGAAATAATTAGTAAAATACTGTTGTGGTTTAACCCCATCTGGCAATTAAGCCCCACACAGCCACTCGCTCACTCCCTGCCTGGTGAGATGGGGGAGAAAATCGTAAGAGTAAAAGCAAGAAAACTCATGGGATGAGATAAAGACAGTTTAATAGGCAAAGCAAAAGCTGTGTGTGCAAGCAAAGCAAAGCAAGGAATTTGTTCAGCTCTTCCACTGGCAGGCAGGGGGGTTCAGCCACCTCCAGGAAAGCAGGGCTTCATCATGCATAACTGTTACTTGGGGAGACAAAATACCATAACTCCAAATGTACCCTCCCCTTCCTTCTTCCCTCAGTTTTATATGCTGAGCATGATGTCATATGGTACGGACTATCCCTTTGGTCAGCTGGGGTCAGCTGTCCTGGCTGTGTCCCCTCCCAACTTCTTGTGTTGCCTACTCACTGGCAGGGCGGTGTGAGGAGCAGAAAAGGCCTTGACGCTGTGTGAGCACGGCTCAGCAATAGCTAAAACATCCCTGTATTGTCAACACTGTTTCCAGCACAAATCCAAAACATAGCCCCATACTAGCTACTATGAAGAAAATTAACTCTATCCCAGGCAAGACTAGCACAGGTACATATCAGAGCAGTTTAGAAATTCAGTAAAACTATAGCAGCTGGGAACATGCAGTGCTCTTTTTAAAAAAACTATCATTTGATATTTGCCATTGTACACAATGGCTTCCCCTTGACATCTATTATTGTAGCACTCCCTCTATTATTAACTCCCACTGTTTCTGATTCATACAGGACTTTATTTCCTAGAAGATATCTCTTTTTTCACTTTCTGAATGTCTTTTCCATTCCAAGTACATTCTGCAACTGTTCCCTGTCTCTGGCATCATACAGTTGTCCCCTTGAAAAGCTCTGTTTACTTCAATAACCTATTCTTTCTTTGCTTCCACCCTTCTTGAAATATCCACCTAAGTGTTAAGTTGCAAAATGAAACCTTCCCAATGACGTTTCAAAGCCA
Organism: Athene noctua; assembly: GCF_965140245.1. Classification (NCBI taxonomy): domain Eukaryota; kingdom Metazoa; phylum Chordata; class Aves; order Strigiformes; family Strigidae; genus Athene; species Athene noctua. The sequence continues at coordinate 37,452,046 of NC_134039.1, read as the reverse complement.
TTGTAAATATATCCAAATATAACGCCATTTTTCTTTGCTTTAAAGTCTTTATTCAAACTAAGAAAAGTAAATTTTTAAAAAGTTTAAAAAAACTCTGCCTCTCAGTTGTTTGTGAACAGTTTGTTTCTAAGCAGCGGATAACTGTGAATCTGCACTCTGTTCCACCTTTATTCACTAATTCCAGGCTGTGTCCCCATTGTTTCAACCACTTAAAATGGGAATATTTGGTTGAAGTGAAATTCCAATTGCTCACTTTCATACATATTCATAGATGTGTTCCCATGTATTACAAGTAGAATGAGAAGAAACCTTCACAAGGGTAAATAAAGCTGCTTCTGCCTTATTTCTGATAGTCCTAGAGAGTGCTACTGGTGGGATTTTAAATGCCATGTATAGTGAGGTCTCAAGCCTTTCCCCATTCTCATTTCCACATTTTGAAGTATTCTGTAATCTTGTCCCATCCCTTTCAAAAGCTTTCTTCTGCTAGGGAACTTCCTTGCTTGCATGGTGAATTTCACTGAAGTCCTGTAAAAAATACCCCTGGGTATTTTCAGGGAACTAAGAAGAGACTGTTTCAATTTGACACCTTGTGGATCACTTACACTGAAGTAAGTTTATAAGAAGTTACAATCGATTCATCTCCTTATATATGCCAATTTACATTATCTTTAACCCAGATTTTTAAATCACTCTATTATATGTACGCAGTAGGTACATACTTTACACTTGGATATAGTAGCAAGTAAAACTGTAGTACTTCTGGTAGTCAGGACTTCACATTCCATTGAATTCTGTGGAAGTTTTGCACTTTGTCTCATTACCTGCCTCTAAGTGGCACACATATACATATATATGTGTATATGTATTATATGTATACATGGAAATACTGCAGACTGCATTGTGCATTTTATTCAAAACAGCTTCATCCAGATTACAGGCCAGAAGCATGTTGGTCTTGACATAATCTCAGAAACAGAATTGTTCTTCTTGTTTCATTTTCTTGAAATTCTATAAGCAGAAAGCCCAACAAAGAATGTGATAATGGAAAAGGAAAGTTAGATTGGTTTTCACCCTAAGATAGTTCTGACCATAAATAGCTCTGTTAACCACCTAAAGCACTACCGAAGTTTTAAAATAACCTATAATGGAGACCATACACTGTAAAAAGACTGTATGCATATAAGCAATTGACTTCTTAACTGCATATAACACTATTGAAAGTCAATCAAGCATTCACCCATTTTCTGATAATGAGCAGCTGTTATCTGACAGACACCATTTCCTACATATGCTTTTGCTCAGGGCTAGTTTGAGAAAAGTTTGCTGAAGGCAGGACTATTTTTGGCCCAGCAACACTTATGTTGCTATGTGCTCTCAGATTACTGGGCAGATAGGCACACAATGAAGTCAAACAGCTGATCTGCAAAACTGAGAACACTGCGGTTTCCTCCACTGGTGCTTGTTTGTGTATAAATATGCACATGTGCACATACTATGGGTAATGAAAGGTTATTTTTCTCTAGAAATGCTTGTCAAAGAAAAAGGCCACATCCTGCATCCTGTTAAAATCCTCTGTTAAAATGCAGTCAGAACCCCTTAACAAACTCTGTGAAATCACTCTATAAAGTCATGCCTGTGACAGTTTGTACCTTGTGTTTCAATGAGTAATTTAAAGTTGATCTTAGGTAAGATAGAAGGGCCATGTGCCAGTGTTGCTGCAAACACTGCTTCTTTCAGTCAGTTGATAATGGCAATGTTGAGAGCCTTTGATCATTGCAGAGCTTGTGATGGTTGCAAATACAGTATCACTTCCAATTCAGGTCAGATGAGGGATTCTTCCAAGGCCACTGGTAAAATCTAGCCACTGTCTTCTGTATAAGACTGGACTCAGTACCTTTAACTTCTCCTCTCTTTCCCTTCAGCCACTGTACTGGGCACCTGGTGAAATACAAGCCAAGTTGTCTCTGCAGTTTAGTTAGAAGCAGCATCCAAATTTGAGCCCACATGTTTTGTTAATTAATGTAGCACACCCTTACGCGATGAAACTCACCAATAAGCGTGGTGGCTCTTGAAAGGAGGTTGTGATACATAGATGCATTGGCCTGTACCATCAATATGTAGATCTGCAGCTTTTACCACAGTAGGCAGTATAAGAACCTCCATAAGCAGTACACACAGAAATGACAAAAACCCTGTATTAGATGTTGATATAGGTTGGTTTTCTTGACCGCATGCCTGCCTTATGATTAATTTGATGCTTTAGATATACACACATCCTGTCTCAGTCAACAGCCACAGTTACAGAAATAAATGTTTTTGTGTTTTCACCTAATGCAAGGTTCCTACGGGAGCAGGTGCCTCTGGTCTCCATGTTGCACTCCCCAAAGATGTTTCTGAAGAGAGGGCAGGAAAACCATTAAACCTGTGTGTTGGGAACATAGCCTGCAGTGCTCTTGCACAAGGGCTGATGGAGACAATCAACTCTGGCTTTCCCTGCTTGCCCTTTTCTGTTCTGCTGGGATATTTGGAACAGCATGTGGCACCAATAAGATTGAAGTTGTTTTTCATAGTGTGTGGGTGAGGGTAAGTTGAGTGAAGACATGTCATGAGAGAATCTGGGGTACATAAGAGTCCAAATCCAGACAACGTCTGTCCCACTGTGTGTGAGGGGGTGACCCATCAGCATCCACCTTCCTCCTGTAGCCACTTTCTCAGTAGGAGCCTGCTGGACACCAGTAAACAGCAACTTTGAGCAACAGCTATGCTGTTGAGTATCTGGCACCCCAGCCACCATGTCCTGGCCTCATGTGACAATAGAGATGTCCCTCTCCAGACACAGTGATTGGGTAGAAAGCCACTCCACTTCTGTAGTGACAACAAAGTTTCTTCAGACATTGTGCCATTTCCAAAACCCTGTTAGAAAATGAATACAGCTATGATCCCACTTTCTCCATAACTCCTCTGGGATGCATAATTTGCCCATGTATGCATTCCTTCTGTGGATTAGACCACCCACTTCTGTAAATGTTCTAATTTGCTTTGAGCTTTGTTATGGATTTTTCAGACTTTTTTTCCAGAATGGACGTGCAATGATAAACTTTGGTCCTGATGCAACACAGTGTTTCACTTTTTCTTCCTGAAGATTAATGAGGTCAAATAAAATCAGAGAAAACACACAAGTTTCAGGTTCTTTCTTCCAATGAATACAATTCAAACAATGACATATGACTTGATTCAGTGAAGCCCTTCATGTTATAACTGGATTCACCCTGGCAGAAAAGTTCCTTGAAGAGACCCTTTACTGAAGAAGATGAGTGAGTGCCTCTGAGAAGATGACACTAGTTTTCATTTCAGAGGTGGGTACCTTGGTTTTTGGTAGTGTTGAAATGTATTAGTTCCCCTGAATGTGACATATCTCCTATATCAGTTAAGATTGGAAATGCTATGATTTTATTGAGGGTGGGAAAGGGAAAATCCCAGCTTTGAAAGTCTTCATTACTGAAACATATCTCTTGGTCATATTTAAAAAAAAAAAAAAGTCTTAGTTCAGAATTGAAACAGGAGGGGAAATCCCTGAAAAGACAGAAAAGGAGAACCTGACATTTTCTTAGGACTCTACAACTAAGCTAATTCTCAGAAAGGTGCTATTCAAGTTGGAGAGTCAGAGCGTTCGACACCAGTTGCAGATTACTGAGGGCAGTTGCATGACCTATATTTGTTTGCAAGTCCCTAACTACAGGCATCTTTTGGAAATTTGCTAATAAACCCTTGCACTTCTTTTTTCCTTTCCCCTCCTCCCTTGCTCTTTCTAGATTTTTAAATCTTCTTCAGTGCTGTTCATAGAAGTTAACAACTGAAGACAGCAATTCCACCCTACAAAAACCACCTTTCCTTTCTGCAGTGTTAAGTAAGCCCAGTGGGAGAAAGCAATTATCAGAGACTTGCTACTGCAGTAAGCAAATGTCAGTCAGTAGAAAAAATGAAAATATTCTATAGTAGAAATCAGATCACCAGAAGCAAATGTCCCTAAGGTAGAAAAATACCACTTTGATCTCATATACTCTTTAATGTCAGCCATATCCAAGTGTGAAGAGAATTTGGTCTCTGACCATCTTTCTAGTATGTTTCAGTTAAAGATATGGGAATACCAGTCTACTCAGGTATGTGCTAAATAAAGACAACACTTAGGTTAAAAAAAAAAATCCTGAAGAGATATATACATTTTATTTTGATGACTACACTTTGTATCAATTTTTGCATTGGTTGGTGTCAGGGAAACTAGTGATGGGATAGAAAATATTCCTGATAAGATGAATCTCCAAGGTGTTGGAAACACAGGAAGAATTTTGATATTATGTAAGAAATTCTGGATGACTTTGAGGAATGATATAGTACAAATGGAAAGTAATACAGCAATAGAAGCTGTGGAACTGGTGTACAGAGTAATCACCAGCCACCCACATAACCAGCTCTGTCCTTTGGCGATAACGAGGCAAATGAAGCTGTAGGAAGCATTAAGCAAAATGATGTTAGTTGGAACAGCAGTGGGGAAAAGCAATGCACCTGGATTTGAGAAGAGTTAGATCAGTGTATGAAAGGGATTACAAGATACGGTTGCCTGCAATAGCAGGGGCTTGTGTGCCAGGAAGCCTGGATCTGTTTGGGGAAATCAAAGTAAAAACAAGATCAAGAAGACAAGTGCTACTTAAGTTACTGAAAATACACCTTGCAGCAATATGTGAATTATTATGTTTGCAGTAGCCTGAAAACTATTATTTGTTCAGCTTTTTTCATGAAATCAGGAAGCAAAGACTCAGAGTCTTTTTTTATCTGTATACAGCAGCTTTGCTTCATTTTCTGTAATCACTGAGAAGTTTTACCAGCAATGAATTAGAAGGTTTAGAAACAGGGAGAAAAAAAGATATTTTCTTGCTCTGATGATAACTAGGTAAAGCAAAAACGGATACTTGTGAGATAAGGTGGTAAAAGGATCACTGACAGGCCTGAAATTATCTAGAAGTAGTGGGTACTGGCAAGGCAAACATAACTCATTTACTGCAAAGCGGTGCACTTCTTGCCATGATCTGGTGATAAGTCAATGTTATCGCAGTAGGTCTGTGTGGCATCTGCTGCAGAGGGGTGTACCACTCTTCAGAGTAAGTGCTGCCTAGCAATATACAGTCAAGTCTTGTGACATATCCTCAAAAGAGATATACCAATTACCTTAATGGAAAGAAAGCTGTTTGCATATATGATTGAACTTTCATGCTATCTGTATAAAGGGCCTGGGGAGTGTGAAATGATTCATGGGTAGCTCCTTTTTCAGAAGACTGCTGAATAAGTTATTAGACAGGCAACTGCTCTCAGGCCAGTATATTGGGCTGAGGGAATGGGTAAACACAGAAAGAAAGAATGAAAGAATAAAGCGTGTGAGAGAGCAGTTGTTTGTACAATACTGTCCTGCTTCCAGGCAAATACACTTTCTAGTGTCCTAAATATCTTCCTGTAGTAACAGGCTGAGGGCTGTACTGAACTTTTAAGGTCTTCCTTAGTTGCTAAATTATGCCGAGACCAACCACAGTGAAACTATTCAAAAAAGATTTTTCATTATTTTGTTACTAGACTGCTTAGCATCTCAGTAACAGAAAGAAACAAAAAGCCCCAAAGATGAAGGACAAATTAGAGCTGTTAATCTTTAAAAGCACTGATCTTTCTGAATATTCTGGGACAGACTTCTTTCTCCCTGATACTAGCAAAGATTGGTTCTTAGAAGAGTCACTCTTGTATTTAATTGTTTTCTTTAAATGAGCATTCTTTTTTCATAACCATATCAATCTCAGACACATGGAATTAGCTGGCATTTGTTCATTCTTGAGGATTTGCCTCTCCTAGCAAAGATATTCCTGCCCAAGATTACTGACATAGCCAGCTATGCGGCCATTCAAAAGCACACAAGGATTTGTGTAGGGGAAGGGGAGATGCTGGTACACTGAAGTGCGTGTGGGCAGTTGGGAGATTACATCCATTTAAAAGGACTATGACTGCAGCAAAAAGAGATCTTTTCTTCAGCAGTTTTGTTCAAACCGCAAAACAGAACGGGCTACTCAATAATTTATTTTAAATTAAATAGTCTGACTCATACTTGCACTATATCAGAACTGGTTTGATTTAAATGTGGTCGTTCTCATAGTCCTTATATGCCTACTCCAGGAAAAGCAGCAATAGCATAAGGGAAATTATTTCTCAGTTCCACCATTTCCTGTCAGTCTCCATCAACCTGAAATCAAAATTGTCATTCAGCATAAATAAGGTAATATGAAAATATAGTCACTGAAATTGGACTAAATGGTGCTTTCAACATGGAGGATGATTCTGCTTTGATCATATCTGCAGTTGTCAGTTAATAGCTACCTAACAGAGAAAACCCCACAGATTTCTCTCTCCCTCCAAAGTTCTTTCCTTCAGTATTTGTTTTACTGAAGTCTAATCAAGTTATAAACACCGGATCAGAGCTCCTTTTAATTACTGCCTCAGAACATGACTGCAGTGGATCAGCAAAAGTTTAAAATTTTTAAAAATTTGTTTTCAAACTTATTTGTGGCATGAGACGGAGATGGGATATGAAATTGCAATCTGATTGAATTTCACCATGAGAACATTTGCAAGGCTATTCAAATAATTAAAACCGCCTCATTCAATTCGCTAAGCACAGTATGAGTCTCATCACTGTAACATGGGATGTAGCCCTGAAACTATTTCCCTCGGTAGATACATGTTAAATGTATCTATCTACCAACCTCATGATAAGACTTGTCAGGCTCACAGCTGAGTGCTCTGGTCATCACCTCACTTTTTGGGGTGAAACAAGAATCCAGGTACCCTAAAAGGAAAGAGAGACTGGAAAACAATACAAAGGGATGAAATAGAATGTATCTCAGTGATAAAAATATAGTCATAATAATTTTATTCAGTAGTAATTTATTTTGTCCCTCAAAGGTCTGTACCATATATTTAATATCTTCACAACAACAATAGACAGTGGGATTGAGTGCACCTTCAGCACATTTGCAGATGACACCGAGCCGAGTGGTGCACCTGATTCATTGGACGAAAAGGATGCTGTCAAGAAGCACCTTGATGGGCTTGAGGAATAGGCCCATGCAAACCTCATGAGGTTCAACAAGGCCATGTGCAAGGTCCTGCACCTGGGTCAGGCAAGGGGATGAATGGATTGAGAGCAACCCTGTGGAGACGGACTTGGGGGTAACGGTGGATGAAATATTGGACATGAGCCTACAATGTGTGCTTTCAGGCCAGAAATCCAACCATATCCTGGGCTGCATAAAAAGAAGAGTGGCCAGCAGGAAAAGGGTGGTGATTCTGCCCCTCTATTCTGCTCTCATGAGACCCCACCTGGAGTAATCCATCCTGCTCTGGGATCCCCAGTACAAGAAATTAATGGACTTGCTCAAGCAGGTCCAGGTCCAGATGAGGGCCACAAATATGATCAGAGGGATGGAGCACCTCTCCTATGAAGAAAAGCTGAGAAAGATGGGGCTGTTCAGCCTAAAGAGAACACTTTGGGGAGACCTTATTGCAGCCTTTCAATAGATAAAGGGGGCTTATAAGAAAGACAGAAAGACTTTTTACCAATGCCTGTAGTGACAGAACAAGGGGCAACAGTCTTAAACTGAAAAAGGGTAGATTTAGATCAGACATAAGAAATATTTTTATGATAAGGGTGGTGAGATACTGGAACAGGTTGCCCAGAGTAGCGGTGGATGACCCATCATTGCAAGTGTTCAAGGTCAGGTTGGATGGGGCTCTGAACAACCTGATCTACTGAAAGATGTCCCTGCCCATGGAAAGGGGTTTGGCACTAGATGACCTTTAAAGATCCCTTCCAACACAAACCATTCTGGGATTCTATGATTCCGTCAGTACAAATCATTTTAGGTTCTCAGTCCCTGGTGTGACACCTTAGAGACAGGCTGCTATATCTGAATAAGCATCCCACAAGAAGGAATTCCTCACCAAATAGCACACTAGAAATTTTTCAAAGATTGCTAGTGAAATTCAGTTCAGCTGTGTACCCAGTCATGCCTGAACAAGACTTCCAGTCATTATTTCATTTATTATATTTCTTAATTTCCCTATATCTATGTTAGAAATTCAGATAATGTCAGCATGAGCTGAAGAGGTTTGATTTTAAAAAGAAGCAGCTGGAACCTTTATTCAGTATCACAATCTACTCCATACTTCTTCTGAAACTTATTTCTTCAAATGTCATCATTTCTTTTTTATTTGTTTAGATGCTCCACTTTTTATCAATAATCTCACTATTGCTGCAGAACTTCCTGCTGATACCATGTTAGGAAGCAATGGGAGTACCACAAAGGAATATGTTCTCATATTTTCAGTATCACCTTTCTCCTTTTAAATTTCCTCTCGATTTGAATGGGAGGAAGGGGAGAGTCCAGAATCCAGTGTCTAGAAGATTTACTAGATTATCTTCCTGTCATTCTCTGCTAATACAAGATGCTTCCCTGCGTGGCATCAGCTTGTGTTTTACCAAGTCAAAGTCCCAAACAGACAAACATTCTTCCCAGGAAGACTCATATCTCACTATTGTAAAAGCTTGTTTCATACTTAGCCAAAATGGTGCTTTTCTTCCCATATAGATCTATCAAAAAGTAACACCCAAACTATTTTTCTTCCTTGAAATTTAACAGCTTTCAGTTATACACAAATTTCTGTGAGAAAACAGTGTGTTCTGTGAGCATCATGAGCAATTTTTACATCATATGATTAATCCAGAAACAGTAAATTTCAGCCCCAAAATTCTACAATCCTTGACGATAACTAAAAAAAGCCCTAAAGAACAGAAAAGTGAAAAGGCAACCCCAGCTATTGTTTTTGTTATAAACTTTAGTCAGAGTACTCACCAGCTTCACGGGAGTGAAGTGTTGTGAGAACCTTATTTGTGCAGACCTTTAAAGATAAAAGGATTGAAAGTTACTTTATATATATATATGTGATGACTATGTAGATGAACACTGGAGAAGAGCCTCTAGGGCAGAGAAGCCACTATCTGAACTTACAGTGCAATAACTGTTCATTACACAAGACAGGATTTCAGTGATATTCATTGGGAATTCGTATTTTGTATGTGTTCCAGTTTGAGTGTATATGGGATGTATAAAGGCATGCATATGGCATGTATAAGGACACACACACGTATATGCATGTACAGGCATTTCCTACTGCTCATTTTCTAAATGTATCTTTCCAAATACAAGCAATACTAAAATGGAACTAATGTTGTAAGCTTATGTAATTTAGTAATTTAGACTGAACAATATACAAGAATCCTTTAATTACATTCAAATATTTATTTTTAAATTGAAATTCAACGCAAAACATGACAAGACATGGAAATAAGCAATTACAATCCAGAGAGCATATATTTCTTAAACATATTCTTTCTCATATAACTAGAGGAAAGGTTAAGGTATTTTAAAATCAGTATAGTCAAATTTAGTACAACTTACTCCATATTCCTTCATCATTACAATAAAGATCATAGTCCTTGAAGTGTTGCTTGCCTGCTTTCTTTCTAGCCACTTCCTAGTAATCCTGATAAATATTTTATACAAAAACCTGTCCAGGTCTTCCTTTCAAAGTTCTGTTATTTTAATTCCTGTTAAAATCATATTTAGAAGATAAGAGTCAGTTCCTCTTTGGAAGGTTCAGTGTTTCAGAAGTTAAAATTTAGCCAGGCTACTTCCCTTCTCTTCAGCTACTACATGCCCAACAAATTCCTTTATACATTTCTCATTTTATTTTCAAATTAAAAAAAAAATGTTTAACGTGGCAATTCCTGTAAAAGGAATGCATTTCTAATATTTTGCAATTTAGTGTATGAGAGAAGAGTAAAAGCTCCTGCTTTGCATCACTCCTATATGTCTGATAGAAAATTCCCATCCATGACTCATACGTGGTACAACATAAGAAATCAGCCCACATGGTCACTGTACTGAGTTGCAGGAACCAAGTAAGCATGGGGTTTTCCAGATCACCACTGCAGTGTGAGCAACATTTAGAGAGATGAACTATTATTTCTGTCAATTCACTTGCATCCAATCATAGCCAGCACAGGGACCACAGACAGAAACACCCTGAGGAATAGGAGTTTCTGGTGGCTGACACAAAGTAGCGCAATGTGCAGACAGAGTGTTAGTGAATAAGGAAGGTGTAAATATGTTAGAAAAGGATAGGACAGGACAGGCTGCAGCCAGAGAGTTTAGGACTGCTTCAATCCTCTGGCCACAAACTACTGATGTATCAGAAAATATTACAGCTATGCTTATGCCCTCTTACAGATACCCCACCATAGTTTTCTCCCCCTTGAATCTGGCCTCATCGTTGTCAGGGTGTGGGTGTATTTTTATCCATATTTACTTGTGCGGATTAGAACGGATATTCAGTGAAATACCATTTGAGGCAGGCAGGGTACCCTCTGAAGATCACAGAGCCAGCTGAAAATTCTATGGTGAAATAATTTAATGAGAAAATGTCAATCAACCAAAATCAAAAGGTGTTGTGCAAGGCTGTTGGCGTCACAGCCTTCTGGCAAGCATTGTGTCACAGGCCATTAAGCATCTGTGAGCCCCATGACAGAACTGCCTCAGGGACCTTGGGATTTTCAGAGGTTGTCATATGCAGCTTTCCAGACTTCTGTACCCCTTCCAACGTGAAAAGCTCTAGGATCTCTTTCCCTGATGGTGCAAGGAGCCTGATAACCTTGAAAACCCTGACTCATGCCAAGGCTCAGAGGTCTGCCTCTCATGCTCCTTGATTTTGGCTCCTATGTGACACCAGGCCTCCTAACCTCCTGGTCATCTTACTGACTTTGCTTTTATAGCCAAACCAAGACCTGCAGTGCTTAGCTTTCCATTCTCACTTTCTCTATGAGCTTGTTAAGCCAGCTGATTTAATACATTTTTAGCTTTCCACAGGTAGGCATCTTCATTTTTCATTTCAAAATGGAGCATTCTTAGTCAGCAGGATTGCACTGTTGAGGGGATGCCAGTTTAGCTTTATCTTTAGATGTATCTCTGTAAAACCACAAGCTAAGGGCAAAATCAGATTGCTCTGCTCATCTAATCAAACCATCTCCTCTGTGTTAGAGGCTTTACTAGTAAAAAGATGCTTCTGTCAGAAAATATTACATCTATGTTTTTTGCTAAGAAAGGTTGGACCAGATGATCATTGAGGTCCCTTCCAACTTGGTATTCTATTATTCTGCATGGTTTTCTCTTTGTACTAGTATCTTAGGGATGGGGATTTTTTTAGGTCATAATGTTGTGACAGCTAATCTCGGTATGCCAACTAATCTCGATAGACACGTACCTTCTGCACACTGGCAAGACTTCAGTTAAGGGTTACCCCTATATCCTATTTCAATTTTGTGGAAACACAAGCCCTCAATATATGACAAGTGACACTTAACTGACCAAATATAATGTTGGTTTTAGACTTCACCAGCAAGAATCTCAGATGACACTGCTGAGTGGTCTCACACCTTTTCAAAGCTAACCTACATCTGCAGTGAAGACTGGGATGGGGCAGCAAGGGAACAGCTGTTCCCCACTTGTGTGACTGAGAGCACGTGCTGTGGCAGGCAGTCGTAACGTCAAAGTTGTATTCCTTAATCCCACTAAAATCACCTGTGAATAGAGTACCATGGATATTTTCCATCTCCCCTGCTGGAGCCAAGGGAGCTGACTATGAGAGAGAAATAAATACATATTTTTAAAGATTAAACCAGATAAAATTTGTTTCTCAATTTAAAAGCAAACTAGAAAGAGTTCTGAAAACTTCAAGAACCTGCTTATCTCCAGTAGCCTCATCTAGCACAAGCCTCATAGCCCTGCTGCAAGGTAGCTGTGATAAGTTATCATTACCACCCTACTGCAGATCACTGAACAAAACCAGTTAGCTTCATATTTCCTTTTTGAATTATTCTCTTTCAATGCTTAAAATGGACCAGTCAGACATCCAAAGGATAGTTACAGAATCCAAAATAACATGAAGTCAAATAGAAAATTTCTAAATTGGTTGCAGGTGCTAATTCTGCACCAGCTCTCTAGTTATTGTGTTTATTAACTTTAAAATCACATTTCCTATTTTTTTCATTCTTCCCTTTGACTTCACTGAAGATCAACACAAAGAAAGCAGAAACAGAGAAGTGGACAGACTTTGTGTTGTGTCACGTTTCACACAAAGGCACTCAGAGGCAATCAGATCACACTACTTTAAAAGTAGCTACCAACTTCCACAGAGAGGTAAAATATTCTATGCAAATTGTATATTACACTAAACTGATTGTATTTTTTCTAATACTGTGCATGTAGATCATAAACTGAAACATGACGTTGAAGTCTGTGGCTGCCTTCCACATTGTTTCATAAAACACCGTCATTGGTTGGGGTTTCTTTCAAAGGGATTTCAGTGTCCTACTGAGGCTAAAGAGAAAAGACATGATGAGAAGTTCACAGGAACTGTATTACCTCATGTAATTTGTCTTCCCCTGCTTAAATTCTTAATTTTTTCTTTCATATAATTTCCTTAGAGTTCATTTTATCAGAGACATTTTCATCCAGAGATAATGCAATACCAAATTTTTGATAGCTGTGAAAAACAAAAACAGCACTGATATTTCACAAGTAATACAGTCTGCTATTTCTAGATAATAATAGATTAATGACCATTAAATACATTTTCAAAAGCACATTTTGTAGATTTTTTTGCATGCCCCTAAGGTTTCCCTGTCTTCCTCATAGCTGTTGAAATGATTAAAATTTCACACACGAGCTGCCTTTTTGAAAGCAGGATTCCAAATGAAAAACAGATTTTGTTTCCATGTGAAAGCCTTTCAGGGTCAGTCAGTGGTTCCCTGTATCTACTTGCACACATACAGCTCCCAGGAGAGCTTCACTCCACTAAGCTGCACTTGGTTCCACCTTGCTCCTCTGCAAGAGATGAGGGGTTTAGAGCCTCTGAAGGGACAATGGAGTTACAGTTCTCCAAACTGGCCAGTTGTCTCAGTAAGGTACATTAAAGTTTTTGCAGAAGTAATGTGGGGGTTGGTCTCTTGCCAAAAGCTAGACTTCAAGGTCTCCTTTATGGTATTCCTCCTAATACAATATTTCCTTAATTTTTTGGATGTACTGCCTCTTTGTTTAACACCTTATTGCTAGAAACTTAACAGCAGTGAGTTTGGGCCCTTTACATTTCTAAAATAGACAAAGGTGAGGTATAGGAAGCCTAAAGTTTCCTTCCCTGCTCCTAGTCCCCAGAGTACTTTTTTGGACATATGACATGTGAGACGAAGCACTCATCCTGCAGTCAGTGAGCAACACCAGGGGATAGATAAAGCAAAAATGCAGCAGAGGGCTGGTTTATACTAACGCAGATGATAGTTTCCCTGTCATATCCTTCCCCACTTGCTGCCTTATGGCCAATGCACCCCATCTGGGATGGTGCTCACATAACCAAAACAAGGTCATTTTGATAGCTGAGTACCTGCTATGTCTTAAGTGACATACTGCATTTATTCAAATGAGATATTTTCTCTGACAGAGGGATGTTCAAGGTAACATTCTCTGACTTCTGATAGTTTCCTTCTTACCTTTTTTTGGTGTTAGCATTGCAGAGAAAGCTCATGTATCTCTAACAATTTGTCCAACACAAATTCAGTTCCTTCTAGGACTGCAGCTTGCCTGGTCAGTACTGGATACTTGTCCTCATTGAATTCAATCAGAGCTTTGCCCAAATCTTGACTGGAACCATAACATCAGAGGAAGGACCACAAGTGGTCAGTCATACATACCAAATAATGTTATGGGAATATTTTGAGACAGATAAGAAGGTCCAGACTAGATTATCTTCATGGCCAGACTCTCTAACATGAACACCACTGGTAGCATTAGTGGTGGTAAGCAGCAGACAGGCCACACAGAGGGAGATAGAACCAAGGCAGGTCAACACAGAAGTGCACATCCCCAATATCACCTTCATTTCCAGTAATCAAAGGCTGACTAACAGCATGAGATGTAATATTCACTCTGGTTTTCATCTAATAATTATAATAATTCTGGATATTCTTGCTGCTAATGTGTTTATTATTAATTCTTGCTGAAGTCCTCTGTGATATCCTCTGCCAGCCAATATTTACTTACATTTTTTGGAAAAAGCTTATCCTTGTGATTTACTGTCTTTTAATCTCACTTAAAGTCTCTGGTTTTGTGGTGGTGGGCTGGGATACAAAAGGCTTCAGTCCTGATTTCCCACAAGCCCATCTGGAAGTTGGCGTGGTCCAGCTTGCATCTAAGAGCCTGGACCACAATCCACAGGGCACTTCCATCAAACCTACTTTTTTGTCCCAGGGAGCAAGGCACAACTAGCACATGCAGCAAACACAGCTGTATGTCTCCTCCCGTGTCTGTGACATGCCAGCATAAACCACTAAATTCTTTCTACTACCAGCCTGTTAGAAAGGGTGAAGGGCAGTGGTTGCTGCTGAGTGGGGATAGGAAAAGGTGAAGGAAGCGCTGATCTAAACTAAAGGCAGGATATAATCCATGCTAGACAGTGTGAAGTATGGAAAGTATGTTTCAACAGAGCACCAAAACAAAACACGGTAATTAGTTCATCTGAACTCATGTCAAATTCCCCATCTTCTCAGATGGACTTAGTCTGAGACAGCCCAGACCTAACAAAAGCAATGGGCATTTGTGAAACACACTCCTTATGCAGTAAAAATGTCAAGGCTCCTCATGCTGCCAAGCATGATCAAAATAGATCAATGTTGCAAATACTGTCTCCCAAATTGCCATCATTGTTTACATCTGACTCTGATATACAGTCAGAAATAAACCAAGTTGTAATAACCATCTTTTTGATGTCAATGATTTCCCAGTCTGATGTGAGATACTATGCTGACACATGTATCTGTCTTCCTGTTATGTACTAGGCAGAGTATTTTGTAAGAAAGGACGCTGCAGCAATGAGTCAATAGTTCTCCTGGCCTACCAGACTCCATTAATTTTAAATTTCTGTCATATATCCAATTGATTTGCACTTATGTTGGCTTTCAATAAGTCATTTCAGCTAACTTATAGGATCCTTTAAATTTTAACGAAGCTTTGAAATTCCTGAATACATGTAGCCATTTTATAGCTATCAAGCAAAATCATTATACATGGTTACCCACAAAATACTGTGCTCTTTCAAAACCAGTAGTTTACTGACTGCTCTGTTACAAAATTCCTTAACTTGTCCCACTGGAGTAGATCATTTTGCATTAGTATTTGATGTGCTTAGCATTACCTTGGCATTATTTTTCCTCATTACGTATTTATGGAAATAAAAATATACTGTCAAAAATTTTCTTAAATACAAAGAATCTGATATAATAAAATTCTCTCACACTGAACCTAATATAAGAAAATGTTTGCTATCAAAGAAACATGAGGGTCTGCCTTGAGTTTTAACTATATTACTATTACTAAATTATGCTCCCCACAGATGCATGTGATCTTGGGTGTCTTTCTCCTTTGGTTCTTTTGATGAAGGCCAGCCTACAACTTTATCTGAATTCACTGGAACTACTATTATACTTAGTCTTAAGCACATAGTTACATGCTTGACAGGAGTCAGGATTTTTTTTTATTAATATCTCTTACCGTTAGTGCAAGAAAAGAATGACTAATACCCTCTGCTGAACTCCAGAGTCTAACAGAGGACATGACCAAATGAGTTGTGTGATTAGCTACAGAAAGACCACCCATATTCAGAGCTATTGACTGGATTCCAGCAGCAGATGCCAGAATGTATATGCAGCTCCTTTGCTAGGCGAGGGTATGCTTCAGAAAATTACAGCTACATGTAGCAAGGCATCTAAAATAATTTCTTATTGTGAACTAGCTCTACACACACTGAAGACAAAGAAAGACAAAAAAGCTCTTTAGTGATACCAGTCAAAAGCAAAGTTTTTCCATGGCAAACGAGCAGATGTAGAAAACATTGCTTGAAATCTTCTGACTCCATTCCTCCCACAGCATCAGCCTTAAGTGAAGTAAGTACAGGCAGGGGAAGGGTTACTGGTTTCCCAGCTGTTCACACAAAAGGACACTTTGCACCTGTTCCCAGTGAATGAAAGTTTGCTTTGTGTAAAAGCAGTTCATCACCCCAACATTGTCATTGGGTGGTGGAGCAGGCAGAACCCAGGCCCGTTCTGGCTGGAACCAGCAGCTACAGAGGAAGAGGGAGGCTGAAGGGCAGGTCTGTTGCAATCAAGCTTCATTAGCTTTAAAGTGTAAACATGCCCCCACCTGAACATTGATGTCATAGCAAATGCAAACAGCAGGGATGGTCAGCTAAGCGTAAGCAAGAGAATGTGTATTTTCCACTTTAATCCCAGCTCTATTTAGTTAACCATATTTGCTTAAGGCTGGCATACTTTTCATATCTACCAGTCAGCTATTATTCAGAAAAATCGTGACTTATTTCAGACATTGCCATAAGGTTTGTGGCAGGCCATCAGCTGGGGTAAAGGATTGTAGGTCTGTGGGATCTCAGGGGAGCCCCAGAAGTTCACACTAGTGAAGAGCATGTGGGCTGTCTTGGAAAAGTCAGTTCTCAGGTGATGCAGTCATGACAAAGGCATGGACTATGGGCAGAGCTGAGAAAACACAAGTTGCTAAGCAAGTATTTCTACACTGAAAAAGAGAAATAAACCCAAAATCCCATAACTAAAATAGCAGCTTCTCCTTTTTTCATGTCAAATGGTGACCCAGCAGTTTAAATGCTTCTCCTCCTCAGCACAGGGGTCACAAACAGGGCACATGGGCCATCCATCTGGGCTGGTGTGGCAGCAGAGGGATAGACCCAGATTTTATCTACATCTTCAATACTTTGACCCTCAAAATATATCACCTCCCACTCTCACTTTAATCCTGGGGTCTTTACTTTGGAGTTTATAATAAATCAATAGACAGTAAAAGAAAATCCCTGTGGGAGCAGCAATTGTGGCCCTATTACAAAAGCTTAAATTCCCCACCTGCCACTTGACCAGTAAAAAGCTTGGATTCCCTATTCCAGTCCAGATTATGTAAAACTATTCAAATCCTGAGTGACAGTATTTATGAAGACAGCTGTTGGGCTCTCCAACTGAGGGAGGCAAGGGGAAATGCTATGGAGTCCAGTAAGAGCTGTCCTGCTATTCACCCTCCCAGAGATCCTTACAATGCCTTTAAATGTTTTTTTTTTAGGTCCAGGTGGAGGGAAATGAATAACCAGTCAGAGAAATGAAAAAATCTCAACCCAAAAGTTCTCAGAAGTGCCCTTTAAAAACAGAGACTGATTCAGAGACCACTCTCCTCACACTCACTTCTCCCTCCTCCTTTCTCTCCCCACCATTTTTGGTTTGAGTTATCACAGAAAGTGACAGAAGATGCCTTGTGAACTGGTCATTGGTCAACATTGTTCAGCTTGATACATTTCTGAGAATATTACACTAGAAAGATGCTATCATGTTTTCAGTCAATCAAAAGTTTAACTACTCTTCATCTCACTGAAGCTCTGCCATTGTCAAGTATTGCCATTCTTGGTAGTATGTCATACTGGTTACCAGCAGGGTGTTGAAATTCAATTAAACAAAACAGTTTCCCATGGCAGTGGTTACTGTGCACCAGGGAAGGCTAGAGCCAGAAGCTCAGCTACTCACCATTACAGTCAATTATGAAAGCCCTTTTCACTTCCCTGTGTTCATTGGGTTTTGAACGCTCAGGCCATAATTTCAGAATTGGAGAAGCCTGTCTGTTTACACCTCTTTTTTTCAAAGATTGGGCTTCCACAGAAGTCAATAAGAAATGGTTTTTTTACTGGGAGGTGGATCAGGCCAATTAAGTTTTACTGAATGTGCGATGTTCATTTGACCTATATCACATCTGAGATCAGCCCTAACAATGTGATGTATCAGCATTTGATAAAACCTCCAAGATGCATAAACATACACATAACACGCCTGTTGCACTATGACTTTTCAACCTTGTCTTTAGTTCTAACTAGAAGCTTATTTCTTACCTTTGTAGCATTTGTAGTCACATTTTTCATGTACAGAACCTGGCTTTTCATTTGTTTGGTTTGGCAACACAGAGATCCCATAAACTGAACCAAGAGGAAAGTTGGAGATTCCCTTGCACAAAGGCTGCCCTGTTGCAGTCAGATCAAAGTCAGACCTTCCCCTCCTGGCATATTACAGGTTGATGGGCACAGCAGGACGTGGCCATAACCCTTGCACTCCCACTACTCCTAAAACCAGGATCAAATTTGTCTCATGTAACATCAAGAAGGTAGGTGCCTACCGCCTCCCAACCTATCTTTCTGAGAGAGGCTGGATGAATTGCCTGCTGGGGCTGTCCTATCTACATAGACTACAGAAGGCTAGCTGAGCCCAAATGACTTTTATATGGATAAGAGTAAGTAAAGCCAGTCTAGATCTAAGGGGTCATTACACCCCCAAAGTTCATACCAGGATTTCAATCTGCCACAGAACTGAAAAAATGGAGAATTAGTTTTCTTTGGTGTCCTTTATTCTGTTACCATCCAAAATACAAGCTAGTGCATTCACAGTTGCAAGTCTCCCTATCAAAAAGTTACACTTCTGAGTTAAACTTTCACAGACAAGAAGGCAAAAAAATAAAAGCAATGGCAAATATGAATTCTGATGTATTCTATGCAAAGTCTTTAATTTAATGACATAAAGTTATATGATTAAACACCAGAATTCATGTCACTATTATTCTTTACTTAATAACTAATACTTCTTTCTGACTGGTTATTGTCTATGAATTCTGAGGCAGCAGATGGGCAAGCAGAACATGTATACCCCCTAAAAGGAACCAAAATCTCATTCAGAGAGACTGTCAGCTTCCTTTGCAGGAGTGATGAGCATTCCGTGCCAGTTAAGTTGAAATGAAAATGGAAGGCACACAAACCTTTACAGAAAAAGTTCTTATATACACTGCTATACTGCATTTATAGCTAATATTTGACCATGTGAATAGCTCATAGGTGCAGGTTTCAATTATAAGTATTTATGCACGTGGCAAAAAAATAGCAGTTAGAAAGTGTTTATCCCTTCCTTGATTTGCCTTGTCAAAACATACACAATCATTTCTTTGTTTGCCCGTTTTTTCCTGAGAAACATCACTGTAATATATTAAACAGCTTCATAGCAGAAAGGGAACTGAAGTCACTATTAGGTTACAGCTCTGCACCACTATTTTCCACCAAAGAATGTACTCTAACAAGGCCCAGACAAGGCAAGAGAAAAGCTAAAGTCGAATTTGTGAAAGGGATCTGCAAAAGTCTAAATGCCTGGAGTTCAAAGTACCCGGGTTTTTCTCTGACTCAGAGAGACTCAGCAGCAGTTTCCCAGTGGTGCTGCCAATGAGCACGTTCTGGATAAACAGTGCAGTGGTTCTTCCCACACACATTCGGAACACAGAGCCCCCGTCTCCAACTGACATCAAGAGACTGGCCCAGGCACCTGGCACATTCTGGGATCATTCTCAAACCGCTTGTTAACCCAGCAGATACATTAAATGGAGTGAACTTGGCGCTTTAAGGTCAGTCCCCAGAGATAACATTATCAGAAGAGCCATTTGTCTCCAGTGAGAGCAAACACAACCATCTATCAGACTCCTTCTTTCCACAGGTCTTGCCAGAACCTGATAGGAAAAAAAAAAAAACCAAAACACAACAACAAAGAACTTCAGGAATCAGGGTTCTTGCTACCCTTATTTATTGACAGTGTTTTGTTTGATTTTATGATATGTCCAGCTACCTGGCCTGTAGCACTAGCAAGGTAGCAACAGCTTTAACCAGAGAAGCCTCAGGAAAAACCCAAATCATCTATGTAATATTGCCTTTTCATGCTGCAACAGCACTCAGATCCAGCTGTGCCAGCACAGCAATGCAGGCACCATTACCCAGAACATGAAGCTATACAGTTTTCATCTTTATCAATATCTTCATTCTTTCCCTTTGAACTATTCCAGACTTCAACACACACTGAGTTCAGAGAGAGTTCAAGCTCACTGCTTACATCAGGAGGGCTGAAATCTTCGGTTTCCATTTCACAGGGATTGTTGCAAGTTCACAGAGAGGGAAAAAGGCAACACCTAATATTTGTGCCAGCCTGGCACTCACTCCATGCTGCTCAGCCTCCTAGCTCTGCTCCTCACAGAGCTGGGATGGAAATCCATTTGCAGCTAGAAAGACTTGGCACATTAAAGGAATGCTGTCAAAGCAGTAGGCCTAAAATGTTATCTGTCCTCTCTTGTCTACATTTGTTTTCAAAATTCACATTATCTTTTCAGTATAGAAGTGTTTTATTTCCAGGCACAGCTTGGAGTGAACACTTTTCTAGGTCAGTGTCAATGTCAGAATCAGTAACAGTCTTAGTCTGGTGAGTGCACAAGGGAAAAACAAAACAAAGTACCCACACACAAAAAAAGGGGAGAGGGTAAAGACATCTTAGGAAAGGAACAACTTTTTCTGGACTTGCAGAACATTATCAGAAACAACTATAAGAAAAAGCAGATTTTTGGAAGTGAGGGAAATTATATGCCATGCACCTTCTCCACAGTAGGCTTCAGATCTCATATTTTAAAAAGGCATAATATACTGTTTTAGCTTATTGCCTTATTTGTGGTCTGTGATAAAAAAATGCATCATATAACATCCATTACACTACAGTGCATACTAAGGGGGGGGGGGGAAGGTAATACTGCATTTCTACAAATGGAAATGTTTGTGATAAATGGAAGATGAGAGAATTATCACTGAACAGTGTGTTCCCATTAAAAAGTGCAACACTTTTTAAAAATCTTTTGAATCCTACTGAGACATCAGCTTCAAAAAGCAACTAATGGTAGCAAAAATAACAAAGTACTGCTGCTGAATTACCACACTATTTCATATGCTGCTTTAAAATATGTTGTACCATTTAAAGTTATCTCTTTGGTTTTAACAGATTAGGTGAATTATCTTTATCACACCAGTGTGAGTAGGAGGACATCCCTTTGTTTCCTCAGAGAGCATGTTCCAGCATGGGGCATGCAGGCCATGGCAGAAAGCCTGTCCATGGAAGGGCTGGAGTAACTTATCACTGTGTGGAGAGTACAGCACTTGCTT
Source organism: Athene noctua (assembly GCF_965140245.1). Classification (NCBI taxonomy): domain Eukaryota; kingdom Metazoa; phylum Chordata; class Aves; order Strigiformes; family Strigidae; genus Athene; species Athene noctua. The sequence goes on along the minus strand of NC_134039.1, from coordinate 37,430,779 downwards.
CTGGACTTGCAGGTGCTCCCAGGCTGACAGTGCAAAGGTACACCCTTTGCCATGTACAGACAATGCTACAGGTAAGTAGCCAACACTGCCTAGACCTTTTGCTTGCTCTTGTTTGTTTGCTCTGACCAGTGCAACATGCTCTCTTGCTTCTCCATGCTACAAATGTCACAGCAAGTTTTATTTGCTATTCCTTGATCCCATACCTTCCCTCCAAATCAAATGGGTCTTATAAGTACATTTGGGTGGCAGATTTGCAAAATTGTAGGCTCCCTAAGGCAGAGCCAGCATTATCTGATTTGTCTGCAAAGGACCCAGCAGAATGAGGCCCTAAACCTAATTTGCAGCCTCTAGGCACTACAGTAATATCAATAATTTAATACAAATGACAATGAGAGGAAGGGACATGCTATTCACAATACTGACTTCTTCCCATCCACAGATGCTTGGCAGGCCATTTAGGGAGCATGTAGCGTTTGCTGAAATGGCCATTCTTTGTACAAATATGCCCCCAAGGAGCAGTAAAAAGAAACAGATGCAGATTAACATTAACAAATCACATACCCACTGCACTATACATGTAACCTAATGCATGTGAATAGTCCTACTGGCTTTACATCTGTTACAGAAGCACAGTCTTGTTGAAGGCATTGTCCTTTCTCACAGCATCATAGAATCATACATTCAGGTTGGAAAAGACCCTTGGGATCATTGAGTCTAACCATCAGCCCTACTCTACAAAGTTCTCCTCTACACCATATCCCCCAACATCTCATCTAAATGACCCTTAAACACATCCAGGGATGGTGATTCCACCAACTACCTGAGCAGCCTATTCCACTCTGACCACTCTTCCTGTGAAAATGTTTTTCCTAATGTCCAGTCTGAATCTCCCTTGTTGCAGTTTAAAGCCATTCCCTCTTGTTCTGTCACTAATTACCTGTGAGAAGAGACCAGCACCAACCTCTCTACAGTGTCCTTTCAGGTAGTTGTAGAGAGCGATGAGGTCTCCCCTCAGCCTTCTCCTCCTCAAACTAAGCAGTTCCAGCTCCTTCAATCACTCCTCATAGGATTTGTTCTCCAGGCCCTTCACCAGCTTCGTTGCCCTCCTCTGCACTCGCCCCAGCACCTTGATATCTCTCTCATATTGAGGTGACCAAAACTGGACAAAATACATCGGCTCTCCCCAAAAGCAAGGAGTTTGAAAGCAAAGGAAACAGCACCTACACAGAAACTGGGGGACATCAGAGAAGGGCAAGGTGCCTATCAAGCTCTCAGAATTTGAGGCATCTTGTGAAATCTTGCTAGTTCAGCTCTCTCTGTTCCTCATGGGGAAATAGAGGAGTGGTCTGATTCATCCATCCCAAGACCTAAGGAGTCTGTTATGAATCAAGGTGGTTGGAGCAGAGAGGGAGCCTGGATGACCTACTTACTCCAATTTTTAGATGACTAACATTGGGTGAAATAAATCTCACTTTGAGGCTGACAGTTATCTCCTGCCTACCACTGTCAAAAGTGAAGTGAGAGATGAGTAAGTACATCCCCTGCTGTCCAGGGCAGCCAGAGGTCAGTCACAGTGGAAAAGGTAGTTGTCACCTGTAGGAAAGCAGACCACCTACAGTAGGTGCCTAACTTTGATGTCATGACTTCTTCCCTCTGCTGACTGCACAGAGACAGAGCCTGGCAGCCCCAGCTAGGATAAGGCTCAAAGCACTTATTGTTCTCTTGATCTTAGATACTATCATAGGTGCGACAACAAAATTATTCACCCAGATGAGATGTCCCAGAATGTCCAAAAGTTCTCACGAGTTATGGATTACAATGACACTACACATTTTGGAGAAGGGATTCAAAAGTTCAGAGACCCAGCCATAGGGACTGGCAACATAGCAACCATAAATTTATTATAGCCCCAAACTAATCAAATTAGATCACATTCTTTAAAAAAACCCTGTGGTAGGTGGAGTGTGTGTTTGCTTGTATGTATACCTTTGGCTTTCCGTAGGAAGTCCCAGAACCTTGCTGCGTCTTCCTGTTTTCGAGTTGCCCTCTTGTGTCTTGTGATCAGGTGTTTTTGGCTTGTATGAATTCACACCACCATCCGTCTGCATCCTCTTGGCATGTACAGAGACTGAGAGTCAATGACCTTTCACACTACCTTCACTGCTTCTCTCAAAGGATCTATTATGTGGCTCACTGGAAGAGCACAAACCTGTTTCTGTTTGAGTCAGCATGACTCTTACAGTATAAACACTGAAAAAACCCTCTCTGTGCAGCTAGTCTCATTTTGCATTAGTCAGGAAAGGTCAAGGCAAAATTGGAGTCAGGATAAAATTGGTCAGTGTTTGGAATCAGTCCCACTTGAGCTTGACTTCCTGCTTCTGAAAAAAAAAAAAAAACAACCAACCAACCCACACTGCCTCCCATTATCTGAATACGAAGTTTAGTGAATGTTGCTATACATGCCACACAAACACATTTTACATACAGTAATTCCTTGAGTGCCTTAAACTACCATGAATAACAACGCTCTGCAGCTACCAAGAACCAGAAGGCTGGAGTCTGTATTCTTTTCATCTATATTTATATTATAGAGTTGGTTTATTCAGAGAATTGCTTCTAAAATTAGTGGCAATCCCTTCTAGAAATACACCCAGGCCAACAGAAGAAACTAAACTGGCAGGTTCCCACTTAGTACCCAGTGTTGTGGATTGAAGACTAATCGAAACAGCATGAATTTCAAGTTGTAAAAAGGCAGACAAAGCTGGCTTGATATTTTTTTACTTTTCTAATTGGGCTAGAAAAATGAAGTCACAATGTCCTGCTTTATCTGAACTAAAATAATCAAAATGTCAGTCTATATAGAAAGTAATTAGAGCTGTTAGTTTAAAAGGCAGATGAAAATGACAGTTTGTTACATGACTGTTTTTAATGGGATATCTGTCAAAGATAGAAATTCTGTCTCCCCCTTCCCTTCAGCCCCATTGTTTCATCAGGCAGCAAATCTTCATGGAAGAGCTAAAAACCAACATGAGACAGACAATGAAATAACCTCCAAGCTTTATGAATTTGAGGGTCTAGGGGGCACAAGATAGCACTCCACATTAGTGTCCAGCATTGTAGATGCCAAATAGATACCCAGTAGTATCCCAGAGTAGATACCTTCTTCAGTAGCTTTAACTTGCAATGATTTTCTTGCTCTGTGTTATTCCAACCTCAGTGCTTTCCATTAGCTGTTTGCATCCCCATCTTGACTACCAAAAATACAGCGTTTTCTGAAAGATTAGAGAAAGGAGGATTTCAGGTTTGGGGGTTCTGTTTTGCTTATTGTTGGGGTGTTTTCCTTCCTACAGCAACTGACTGTCCTCTCCCTTCTGCTGGACTATTTCTGGACTGGAAAAAATAATCTCTGCTCACCATACATAGGTATGACCTTCTCAATTTTCTTCTGAATATAAATTCCTTAGTACACATTAAAATGGATATTTCTGCAATACTAATCTGCTTTTCTCTGGCTGAAGTGAAGTGTCATCATGGCTCACATCTTTCCAGTGATGGTGAAGATGTGAAAACTTTTCAGAAATGCAATACATTTTAGGTTACATGAGTCAACCACAGGCCTCTTTATCAATGCTTTATAAGAAGTGCTATGTTCCTCTTCACAGGGACACAGAAGATTCAGGAAGCAAGACTTAAAACTAAGCCATTTCATTTCAGAAAATACCTTTGATGCTCCCTCTGATTCACAACAATGTAACCTTTCATCTTCAACTTCCCACCACCATCCTTTGATTTCCTATCTCCAGATGATGACTCCAGCTCTATTTCCCCCCAACAACTCTGAATGTATATCAGTATAACTGGTGTCTTCTCCCACTCCCTGCCATACACTTTCTATTCCTTATTGCCAGCCTCCCAAAGCTGTTCATCTTGTTTTCACACCAGCATTTACTCTGGCACAGTTCAGTCACTGTGCAGAGCCTTGCAGTACCCAGCAGGGCAGACACAATCCTGCACATGAGTGTGTCTTTTCCTGTGAATGAATTGCTATTCTAGAGCAACGGGGAAGATGTAACTCGGTGGTAAAAGAGATAAAAAGTCCAGAAGCCAAGGTCCCTGTCCTAGAAGGAAAAATTTTGACAGTTCAGGCTTATCACATCCCCAGTCCTTCTCCCAGCCTGAGCTGTTCTTGCCCTCCATGACTGGGCATGGCACCCTCACAGCCTGGCTCAGCCCCGAGAATCATACACAATTGTTTGGGATGGAAGGGACCTTTAAAGGTCATCTAATCCAACCCCCCTGCACTAAGCAGGGACATATTCCACTAGATCAGGAAGCTCAGAGCACAGTCCAGCCTGATCTTGAATGTTTCCAGGAATGGGGCATCTACCACCTCTCTGGGCAACCTGTTTCAGTGTTTCACCACCCTCATCATAAAAAATTTCTTCCTTATAATCTAGTCTGAATCTACCCTCTTTTAGTTAAAAACATTATCCCTCGTCCTGTCACTACAGGCCCTATTAAAAAGTCCATTCCCATCAAGAGGGGAATGACAGTCAGCAGAACAATGGCCATAAGGGACAAAGGGTGAAACATATCTAAAAGGTCTCCCTGCTGCCTTGCTCAACCTTAACTTGCAGTGTACTGAGTCATAGATTAAATGAAAGAACAAGCTCTGGGACTTTCTTGTAGAACCGCTGCCTCAGCTCCTGTATCACTCACAACATTGAGCACAGACTGATTGTACTTAGCAAAGGATAAAGAGATCATGCAAAGGAAGAGCAGCAAGCAGACTGAGGCCAGGAAAAGTTTTACAACTGATTTATTTGCTCTGGGCATTGTATGTGCAATGACAACGGTTATGTTGCTCCTACACTGAAGTAACGGGGATGCGAATGACACCCAGCTAGACAACTGACAGTAACAATCCACTTCTACTCAGTACTGGCAGTATTTCACAAGTCTGTGTTGAGACCTCAGGGAAAGTAGTGCCGATCTGTGTATTGACGGCCCTGGGGTGTGAGAACAAGGAAGCAAGCTATGTTCATCATAGCCTTTTATTATTTGACCTGGAATCGGTTTGTCAGCCGTTAATATAAACCAGTCAGCTTACACAGAGTAATATACAGACAGAAGCCTCTCATTGTCCACTTACTGGAAGACCTGTCTCATTACTTGCAGATGTGACAATTCTGGGAAGTTACATGGCCAACCCAAGCAACAGGGACGCACCTCAGCCAGGGTAGCATGCACATGCACAACACTGCAGGGAAGTCTGAGAAGCTGCTCCAGAGTTTGCAAATAACACTTCAGAACAGTACTGTTGCTTGAACATCTATGTCTTTAGTTTAAAAATAATACTGAACTACATAAATAGACTCCACAGTGAATGCAGCAGAAGGTGTAGGAATGTATGCCTTTGCCCTTCAGACAAGAGCACGTTTGCCTTCAGACAAACTTCATCTGAAGTTTTGGACACAAGTGTTATTTCTTCTAAACCCATGCATAACTTATTTCCATCATCACCATGAAATAGAAAGGAGACTTGGTAAGGACACAGCCAAGAGCTGAAAGGGAAAGGGAAATGACATATAATGATACAACAATTAAAAATCTGTGCAGAGGCTAGCAACCAGAGCTTGAAGTGAATCATAAAACAAAGATAAGACTTTGAAGTGGTGAATGTGATCTGAAAAAGTAGTGGATTGCTAAAACACAGTAGTATGATGCAGATGAAATGAATGTCAAAGGACAGCTTGGCACCATGCATAGCATGGAACACAGCTCATATCTGTTTTCTTGCTCTGGTTCACAAATAGACTCCAAAAACTGATGCGAAGACAAATAGCTCTAGCTCCAGGAAAATAATTTCCTGACTTCTGTACAAGAGTTTATTACTCAGCAGGTGAGAAAAATGGAAAAAAACAACCACAAAACCCTCTCAGCAATATAATGCTACTCATAAGAGCTATACCATTTTTAGAGATTAGGAATAAGTAGGACAAAGCAAATCCTGCATATTTTGTAAGCGATTTTTGAAAATTTGCTTACTCTAACAAAAACTCCCATACACATGGCAACATGATGGCTTTTAATAATGAAAACCTAATTCAACTCATTTCTTACAGAGCAAAATAGAAAACTTGCTAACAATTTATTGGCAGCAGCTTTACTTCTATTGCTTCTTTTAATGTAAGTTGCTGAGCTATTTAAACAATCTACCTCACAATCTTTAAGGAGTTCAGTTCACAAACACACATACAGTTGTCCTACTAATTTAACATCTGACTTCAGAACACAGCCTGAAATCATTAACACTTTGCTTCCTCTTACTCCATGTTTTTCTGAAGCAATACATACAGGCAGTTCTGTGTGTAGCTGCCTAACAACCATATTTAACATCTTTCCTCATGGTGTTCATCTTAGCATATTATCATTACTTTGGAAGTATGAACAGTTTGACAACAGAAGATAGCATATTGTAAAGTATTCCAAATACACACACATTTATATATATAAGCCCTTTCATTGGCCAGGAGAATTTTTTAAAAGATGTAAATTCTTTCTCAGTACAGAGGAAGAAACATGATGAAAAGAACTTAGAACTTGAATCAGGGAATCTAAATGTAACCCTCTACCATTTTCCTATATAAAACAGTAGAGTCTAGTGGATAAATAAGACTGTCAAGTAATATTTCCTTTTAAAGGCTACTGTAAAGCATAAGTCTGTGTGCTTTAAAACACACGTGATCTTAAATCATCTTTTAAATATGCTATAAGAGATATGACTCTTGTCTCAAATTTTTGATGCAGAAATACATACACACAGTTCTGCTTTCAAATAGTGCTGGAAAACACCATACAAAGAAATTTTACATGCTTAAAAAGAATAAACTAAAGCCAAGATACTGTACCTAAGTTTGTTTTAAGGAGGTAGATAAACTGAGTCTTTTGCATTCAGTTAGGTTCAAGGATGGCATACCTCTTGTTTCTGATAGAAAGTACTAGGCTGATTTGTCCAGCACAAATAAAAACTTCAAGTTCAGTAAAGTTATTCTTCAGCAAAGAGGAAGGAACATGAAAAATTAAGAAAGCACCCCAGCCATATATAAGGGATTCTGTGCTCAACCCCCTGCCATTCTCTTGTGCACAGTAATTGCAATTTCAGCTATATTCAACAGTAAACTCCATCTATTCTGTCTATCTTTGACACAAGGCATCTGAGAACCAGACTCATTAGTTTAGTCAGGTCTCCATCAAAATGGATTATTTCAAATGAAATGAGATAGGGCTTCGAAAGTGCAGTATGACATATAGACCCCAATATTTAAGTAGGCAGATGTCTGCTAATCCTCTAAGGAATGGACCATCTTAATAGTCAAGGCAGGTGCTCACACATCCAAGACATCCACACAGGCTGGCAGATGTGGCACAGAGCCTGTAGGAGATCCATCTCTTCCTGAAGTCCCAGCACGTTATCCCAGGGCACCTCCAATGTACCAGGTGCTTGTGTGTGCAGGCAACCTGATCAAGTCTGTAGACAATAAAGCCAGTAAAGCTAAAGGTCTGCTCACATCACAACACAGGGGAGCTCAGTTCAGCTGTGTGAGACCTACATCTTTCTAGGCCAGAAGCTACAGGTTGAGTGGAATACCCTACTACATCTCAAAAACCTCCAAACTATGGTTAGGCATCCAAATTGAGCCTTAGGTCCGTCTTAGGCTGAGAAGCATCACATTCTTGGCTGTACTGAGTCAACTTCTATTGACTGTAGAGGGAGCCTATACACCTGCCATGCATGCAGACACTTTCCTGTAGACAGCAAATTTGGTTTTGATCCTGAGCTGAATCCCATCCTTTAAAACTGGCAAGTAACAGATACAGCAATCAAACTCTTCCACTATCAGCAACTGACTATTGTTAATACCTGAAAAAACAGAGGCAATGAATAGATCATCCAGAGATTTAATCTGAGAGAGAAAGCAAATTTTAGTGTAGAGTATGAACCTGGAACCAATGTATCTCAGGGATTTGGATTAGATATAAGTCTGGGGCAGAGTTACATAGCTGAGGAGTACAACACTTCCCCACACCCAGGCAAGACCTTACATTCCATTCTCTCCTCTGCTGAAGAGGATTTGAACCTACATTTTTTACTACTGGGATACTGTCCTACAAATCAAGCCATCACGTGTGCTATTCTTCCTCTTTCCTCCCAGAGTCACTGCTCTTTGTATGGATGCAGTAAATGTTTACTGATCCTAAAAGTATGAGAAGGATTACATTTAACAGTGCTTGGGGCACTCAGTTAGCAAATGAAAGACCTCTGCTGCAGTTCCTGTGCTGTATCAAGTGGAAAACAGCTTTGAACTTAACCTTGTAGACAGAGAGCAGAAACATTTGTTTTGGTTTGATTTTTTTAAATGGATATCACATTTATAGATAACACAAATCAGTTTGACTGAAAATGCAGACTACACTTTATGAATGTGACCTATTCATCCTCATTTTGACCTGCTGTTTTTTCAGATTCATTTGGTTTTGTTCAGTTACCATGAAAAAGCAGTGGAAGCAAAATTAGGAGAAAAATCAATAAAATTCTCTACCAGCTGCTGACAGCTGCATAGTCAACAAGAAGTACTATAAGTTAGAGAGATCTCCCATATAAAGGCTCGATTCACAGAGTGAAGTACAAAATGTATTTTTTAAAGCTCCTTTTAAGCCAGCGAGAAGGTAGTCTCATTAATCTTTGATAGAAGATTTCTAAGGAAAACAGTAGAAGCATCCACTTTCCAGGATACCCACAAGATTTACTTATGATTGATCTGGCAACAATGTATCCTTGAAAGATAAGGTCCTACTCAAACTAATGTTAATCTGTTCAACATATCAATACCTAGAAAGTGTAGTGAGTTCTTTTTCTGTACATATACAATGTGGCAAAACCATAGTAAATAATTTGTATAGCAAATGAAGAGAGACCTAGCTTTTGTGTGCAAGGCCAGAATCTTAATTTACGACATCATAGATTAAATATGTTGTCCACCAACATGAGTCATTCTCACACAAGAGCCTTCCACCAGAAAACTGTCCTTGCAATTTCTATATTCAACAGATGCCAAGAGTAGTACATTTGTCCTTCAGAGGGAACTACCAAAAGATATTAAGAAGCTGTTGAAAAGCTTCAGAAGTAATATTGGAAAGCACTGAAAGAGGGATGTTTTCAGTGTCACCAAAACCTGACTTAGTTCTTGTCTCTTTGTTCTGCTAGTTGAACAATGAATATTCAGCACAGACATACAATGTCTAGAGAAAGACAGTAAAAATGCAAATCATGTGCTGGGTGGAAATCCTAGGAACAGATATCAAATTAATAGATCCTGAAGTTATAGAAATATTGACAAATATGCACTCTGCTATATTTGTAATAAGTATTTCCATCTGTCAGATACTGAAAGGAAATGAAAAAGCAGAATACTGTGAAGCTTGCAGACCACTTGACAGCATATAAGAATTTTATATTTTTGGTTGGATGATGGGTAGATCTTTAGAAAAAGATATGACTGGTCATGGTTCCCAAAAATGAACAAGAAACATTTGCTAAAATGCAAGGTTCTATGCTACAAAACTCCTGGGCTCTGTCATGGAGTCCCATTAAGAGTCATTCTCATGGATACTATTGGATTGTTCTTGGACCTTATTAATTCCTGACGAACATTTACATATTGATGCATGATGCATTGAAGACATCAAGCGTCACTGCACAGCACTCTTGCAAATGAGATTGCTCATTACCCTGGCTTGTTGAGGAAGGCTTGCAGCACAGTTTGTATGGGCTTTGTTCCCAGTTTTACTCTATTACGGCAGAAGTGATTTCTCTAATTGGCATGCTCTTTCTTTAATTGAACTTAATTGTGACAACAGTTTCTGCGATGATCTACAGTTGTGTAAAGTTTAGGATACCAACTACACTTCTGGCTTTTCAGCAGAGTCCAGATAAAGATGGTTTTACTGCAGAAAATAAAGAAAAATAAAGAAATTCAGCCTTTGAAATAAGAAAGAAACACTCAACTTTTCAAGGTCAAGTGCATATGTGGGAAGCCAGTGAAGGTTTTGCTTTTCATGCCCATTGGCCCCTTTTATGAAATTACTGCTTTGCATTTGCCCTTTCCTTTTGATGTCTTCCCCTCAATGTTTTGGCTGAAAGCAGGAAGTAGAGCAGCGGGTGAAAGCTCTCACACACAGGGAAAAAAATGTTAAAACATTTTCCATGGTCAAAGGGGGTTGGGGTTTGCAGAGTGGACAGAGAAGTGTGGTGAATCCAAAACTGGTTGTGCCCACCTCTAGGTGTAACCAAAACAGAGCAAGAACATTTAAGTTCAGTTCCACTGAAAATACAGACCAAGCACAAAATGAAAAAGGGCAACACAGGATGGTGAGGACTTCAAATGATCCAGAGAGAAAATTCCACAGGAAAGTATTAGCATGAACATAAGCCAGCTGTGTTAATGATGGGAGGCAGATCCTCTGTGTGCTCAACTTTATATATATTTTTTGTAATGGCCAAGCATTCCATTCAGGCAATATTCACAGTTTGCAGAGCCACTCATAAGGCCGCTAATTTTCAATGAAAAGTCATTAAAGAAATGTGGTTCTCACTTTGCGATAAGCATAGCTGTCCTTTGTTTCTTGTTTGCTTGCACTGTACGACTCTGTTGCAGTTTCATATTCTTTTAATTTTGATAGATTCTGATTAATCACAAAACTTAAATATGTCTGGAACAGAGATTGAACTCATTTTGATACCTTAAATTCCCTTGACACTCAACAGGCCTGCAGAAACTCCTACAAGACTCATCTTCTGAGTAAAAATACTTCCCAGCAGCCCACAGATACTGTCCAGACTCCATCCTCCTCTTGCTTCCATTTACAACGCTTAGCGTGTACAAAGACCAGAAACCAGACATCCTCAGCTAGGACTGCCTTCTCCAAGGAGAAATCACTGACTCTGATGGCATTGCCTTCAGTTTCCTTACCATCTTCCCTCTGCTGCCTGATAAAGAGAAAGGTTCAGCTGTAGGCTGATAAACATGTGAGAACATAGAGAAATCTCATGATTTGGGGATGTTGGGCCTTCAGCTGTGGTGAATTAGTGCACATGCTTGCTTCAGTAATGATCTGTCTTCTCCTGACAGCTGCGAACATGGGATGCTACAGCTCACTTCATGGTGTTTAGGCAGACAGAAAAAGTATGACCCATCCTAGTTTAAGCTGACCTATGAACACAGCACTGTATGTTTCCACACCAGGTGGATACCATGGTAATCAGACAGAATAAAAAAAACACCAAAACCCACTGTGCAGCTGCAAACCTGCTTTCTGTTACAACTTCTTGTTTTCAGGTCCTTGTATATACAACAAACAGATGCCCATGGGGTTGAGTTTTTCCAGACAAAGTAATTCTTCAAAGGGTAAGCAGTTATTTTCAAAGCTAGGCACAAAAGCATCGCAGAATTATTATCAGAGAGGTGAGAGGAGTTGTAAATAGCCCTTTCTCACAATAAAAAATTATCTGGTCTCCTTTCTATAGCTGAGCTGGCTGATGTTTGGCACTCAGAATGCTTAGATTATACATACTTAAGCCCCTAAACTGTACCTCAGAAAGGCTAAGGTACACTTTGAAAAGAAATATTTATGTAGTGTACGCTGGCAACAGCAAGAACATAGACCAAGAGAAGAACTCTGATAAAGTCACAGTACTCTGATAAGTATGCTCCTAGTGTAGCTACCCAGTCCATACTGGGACACAAACCAGTGACTACCAGTGAGCATTTGACAGTGCCAGACAATACCAAAGACCAAAATCTGTGCATGGATTGGACTGGGACTGCAGCAAAACTAGCAGAAATTAATATGTATATGGACCTGTGATACTGATCAAAGCCTTCAGAACAAACACTTAATTTCTTATATACATGATACTACATGTGCCATGCTCCTTATATGAGTCCTCAGGCAGAAGCAGACATGCTGTACATCTCACACAGCTGGTTTAAGTTAGAAGGTCAGTCTGTGAACTACAGAGGTTAAGGGAGGGGCACCCCCTGCCACAGAGATGGTAACCCCCAGCAAAAGAGCAGGCAGGCACTCCCAAAGGGACAGACATGCTCAAGCACTCCAGCAGGGTTTGCACTGGTTGTTTTAAGGTACACCCACAAGTACAGTACACAATATTTCTCCAATTACTTTTAAATTAAATGTCAACACAGTGGTGGGGATGAAAAAGCAACAGAAAATAAATACGGGCCCTGAAGAGCTCTCAATAGCTGGGAGGCACATAGAAAATGGCTCATTTAGCTCCCAAGTTTGAGAGGAACCTGCATTCAGGAACAATTCTCTGTGTGTGCGCATGTGGCATCATAACCTGGCACATAAAACCTGCATTTTTCTCTTTAATGTCACGCAATCAACTTTCCACTCTAGAAGTTACAGGATGTTGCATGTACATGGCAGTGAAGACTTATAACTATTCATGCATGTAGGCTGGAGTGCATGCATGCTGGAAACACTAATGCTGAGGATCTGACAAGTTTAGGGAACTTTAACTGACCTAATTAGGTACAATACACTCCCCCCTTCCCGGCTTTTTTTTGTATGTCTTTCCCAAGGAGACATCACCTCAGGGAAAGTTCTCTGTTTAGTAAGTTCTCTCAACTTCAGTGATACAGAGATTGTATTTCCAGGTGAAAGGCTGAGTTACTAGGGAGGCTGGATGTGAAACTTGTTTTAGCCTGTAAATCACAGGACTATGTTCTATGGGGCAAGCTCTGTTTTGATTTGGTACAGCATAAAGAGATTCCTATCAGAGTGCCCCATATAAACATCCAAAAAAAGATGATGTTTCTAACCCCACGGCAAGGAGCAGATATAATTTTCCATTATTCATGTATGGGTTAAAAATGTCAGTAGAAGTGTTACAAAACATTCAGTTCAAAAATAACCACTAGCCATACATTTAAGCAATCCTACAAATACATAATAATTTCTGGGAATGTCAACCAAAGTGTACAGACTGGTTCAGAAATTGCCTCTGTGTCAAAAATAACGTGTGTTTGAGAAAGGTCATTACAGTAGTTCAAAACTTGTGGTTGGCAGCAGCATGCTGGATGTTGCTGAGTCTGCAATTCTGTGGCAATACAAATATCAACACACAAAAACTGATGCTGTGCTGCTTGACCAGTAACTGAACATTGCAGGATATGTTCAAGACTGATTTATTAGAAACTTCATCAGCCGTTGAGTTAGGATTTCTCCATTATAGCCTTTTGAAGTGCAAATATGAACAAGATTACACCAAATTGCAATTATGTTTTATCCAAAGCTTTGCATATGATTTTGATTTTAAAATGCGCAAGACTGAACACATTCTTTGGAATGTTTGTTTGTTTTTTCCAGCTGGAGAAACACTCAGATCCCAGTACATCAAAAGATAAAGTAGTTTTGCTAAAGATTCTCCAGGGAAAAGACCTAGAAATTCCAACCACTGAGAGAAACTGGTAATTAACCTAAGATGAGGTATACTTGGCAGCAAAGTACATTTCTGGCCCTCTGTCATATCTGTATATCTCAGTCATTGCTGAACTTTGTTACAACAATCTCATGAAGAACGGCCTCATTTTTCTAGCACAGTGTGTGTTTTATATATATAGGAACTCATAAAGAGATCTCAAATCTGAGTTTTGTAGTCATGAAACAAATCAGCATCTTCCCATGGTTAATTCTATGTGCAGAAAAGAATAGAATCTGCTCAGTTACTTATTGTGTACTATTCACCCAGCTGTAGCCAAAACGCAGTAAAAATATCAAGTGTCTTACATCTAGCTAGGAATCATCACAGGACTATCTTTTTAACATCTCCACCCTTTGCTTCTTTGATCCTCTAAAAAAATCTATTTTAGGACACTATTTTAACGAGATGTAGAATTAAACAGTGTTTTCTCTATAATCTAGCTATAATTTAAAATGAAACTATATTTTAGGTAAATGACATTTCTATTGTAATCTTTTGAAGTTCCTGTAGAATTCTATTAGCTTTCATTCTGATTTTTCTACAGAAGCATGCCCAAACATCCCCATTTCCATAAAATGTATGTTTGACATTCATTACCTCAAAATCACTGTCTTGCCCAAGCAGCAGTCAAGTGACTAGTATCTTTCCTTTCAGTTCCTCATTCCACTGACAGCCTGTTCCAGATTTCTTAACCTTCTAAGCTTATTTTATAGGGTTCTCAAATGAACAGGTACCCTGACAAACATTTTGTGCAAGTGAAGATCTAAGTGCAGTATGACTTCCCATGTGTTCTTAAACATGAACTTTTGGAAGCTTGAGGAGTGGCAGGGAAGGGGGGGGAAGGGCAGGTGAGAGACAGAAGGGAGTCTCTGCATATTGATGATGGACCTAGTAGGGATGTCAGTCCTGCTCATGGATGTATGTGCACAACAGCAATGTACCACTGTCTGTTCATCTTGGATCATTTAGCTTACTAAGTAAAACTGCTAGACAAGATTTGCTGGGTTCTTTTCTGCCAGCATGTAGAAGATAGCTCTGTCCTCACTGAACCACAAACAGTGCCACTCAAGGACAACACCAAGGAAATATGATATATAGAAAGGAAAAACAGAATGCTTCAAGGATTTTAATTTGGGACTGAGACAAGTTTCAGAAGTATGAATTACCACTTAGTTAAGAAGAGAGCTGGAAACAAAGAAAGCAATAGTTGGGAAAAAAAAAAAGTGATTCTAACATTGTTCTTTGTATACAGGTTTGAGGTGGTTTGGGTTTTTTTTTCCTTTTTAGAAAGCTAAACATGAAAGTTCTTCTTCAAACAGACAGCCATCTGGCCCTTACTGGATTTTAATGCAGCTCCTGAAATCTGATCTGAATTCATATAGGCAATAGTGTCCTTTGAAGTTAGCAAGCACATAAACACAAAAGCTTTATCAGTAAGGCTATTCATACAGCAGTGATTGTAGAGTAAATTCATCCAGCCATAGCCTGTCCCAGCACAAAAACCATTCCCAGCAAAGCATTTTGAGGATGGGATCTCACTCCCTGAGCACACACAGTATCCTGTTACTCATGTGATGCGTCAAGCACTAAATAGAAACAAGAGTGGGATTGACCCTGTGACCTCTAGGACCTGCAGGGCTGTTACACAGGCGTCTGCGGCCTGAGTCTCTCACTGATTATATAGCAACACTAGTGTTCTGAAGGTTTAAAAAGACCTAAAAACAAGATTCTTGCTGTGTCGTTCAACAGCTACACAGTGCCAGAGAACGTGGCAGGTCTGCTTCACAGGATGGTGCAGGTCAAACTGATCTGTGGTCTGTAATTTTAGCCTTCTGCTCAGCCCAACATAGCAACGACATCTCCTAGCTGGCTCTTCCAAGACCTCCGACCCACAACTTCCTTCCTACAGCCCAAATTAACAACAGTTTCTACCAACATTAACATAGTTCAGAATGTCTATATATAGATATAATAATATAGAGTAAAATAGACCACTGTAGAACAACATAGATTGTCAAGATATGTCCAATTAATCTCTGGGTGTCCCGCACCATGAGGAAAAGCTGCAGGTTACCCCTAAGTCATCAAGATGTTAGGCATCAGGACATCCCTCAGCTCTGCCTGCCTCATCTCCCAGCTCCCACTTAGCCTGTCAGGATTGTCACCTACCAGAAATACTCTCACATGAAGCAATTAGCTCAACATCCTTATTTCCATCCCCATATCCATTTTTCCAACTATACCTCCACCTCTGGAGATGTCACCATGTAAAGACTAGAGTCAAAGCTTCATTAAACTGCAAAGCTGATTAGATACCTGTTGTCTGAGACCAAAATTTCCTATTATGGCCAGGCACAGCACAATTTCCATGAAATTCTGGCAGCTCCAGGATCACATAATTTGGGGTTTTCATACAGCCTTGTTCATCTTTCTATATAATTGCAATTCCCCAGCAATTGCAATATAAGTTTCTAACATGGCAAGAGTTCTTATCTTTAGGTTCCTCCTGAAAAATTGTCAGCAGGTGTTTAGTCAATTATTAGGCCTAGCATGAAGGACACAGCCAGCATAAAGATGAACCAATAACCAAATTGTATTTGATACAAAAGGGTCAGTACATGGGTGAGCACTGGGGGTACAAACAAGTCGGACAATACATAATCAACATCAATCCCACTGACCCCAACAATGACACCGCATGACCAACAATGGGTGGAATAAATGGTGACATGCAGTCTCCCATAGAAGGGGCAGGAGACAACCGAGTCAACAAGCCAAACACATAAGACCAAGGAAGCCACATACTGAATCTCTACACAGCCCACATTTACAAAAGCCAGACCTGGCTGGAGCCCAGTCCCAGGGAGGCAGGAGGTCCTTCCCCAACAGGGAACTCTGCACAGGGCATCCACCTCACAGACAGACACTGCCCCTGCCTGTAAGTGGTCCCAGCTTTTATCCCTCAGTGGGACACCTGACCTTTGTTTACTTAATGCAGACACCTGGGGCTCATTTACCCAAAGGCTCTCCCTGCAAGGCCGGCACCACCCTGGAGGGGGTTGAAACCCCAGCATTTCAGCACGTGATAACTCATGATTCATTAGTGCTGTTCCGCAGTTTCACTGCTCCCATCTCAAATCACAGTCTGATTCAACAATCTACTTCTATGAGGCACTTTACTATTTTGATAATATTTTCCAACCATTTGATGGGAAATAATAGAAACTAGTGGTTACTTATTTAAAACTGTATTTCCTTCCAAATTACCTAAACTCAATCTCACATCAGACATGAACTTTTCCTCAAAACTCTGTCTAGATACCTAAAATTAGATATGCATGGCAATACCTCCTCTTAATAGCATCTCAGAAAACTGGGAACAGTTTAGGACAACTCCAACATTCATTTTATCTCTAGCTAACAAATTAGTAACTATTTTTTTTCAATAGATCAATAGTTCCTTTGCCAACAAAAAGGCCCCTTTGCTTTATTTGGATTATATTTCTGTCACAGACAGCATACAAAGTTTCCAGGCTCTCACTGTAATTTTGAAACCAATATAAAATATATCCAGCCCTGCACGTGGCTATTTCTTATTATTAAATGATTTTTCATATGACATGTTAACATATTTCCCTGTCACACATTGGAAATTACAAAAAGAAAGTCATGTCTAGGATTAACTTGCAAGTGATCAAAAGATCTGGGAATACACTGACCTGGATAGTATTTTCAGGAAGCACTTTGTTTCAATGGCATCTCATATAAACATTTGTCTAAGACCTGAAGGGGAATTTATTAACTTGGCATGGTCATAATGTAACTCAGGAGTTATCCCAAGGCACTCCAGTACATTTATCTACAGAAACCAAGCCTCTCTCAAGTTTGTATTCAGTTCATAGTACGTAACCTCTGTTTCCATGGAAGGGGCTTACCAAACACTTTTGGCAAAGATTAAAGAGGCTTGTAGGTATCTTTAGCTAAAGTAGACCTCTTACCAAAACAAGTAATGAAAAAGGGACATTTTCATATTTGTGGATTTAGGTCCCAAACTAAAAACTTGACTTTTTTTTGGTTGGGTGTTTGGCAATGTCATTTTCAAAGCAATGCACCAATATTTTCCTTTGAGTTGTTCTCCTGGTTCAGCTAGGATAGGGTTAAGGTTCCGCAGCAGGGAGAAGGGATCTCCAGCCGGGTTATTCATACCGTGCTGACGTCATGTCCAGCACAGCAGTGCGGGAAGCTTTCCTTTGTGGCTTTTGCTGTGGGAAGCACGCGAGGCAGGCTGGCTGTGTTCACTGCGGTATTTCTCTGTGTATCTTTTGTCTTGTTTACTGTTATTACTGTTTATTGTTGTTATTATTGCTATTGTTGTTTCTTAGATTGTTTATTACACTGTTGTATTAAATTTCTCCTTATTTCAACCTGGGCGTTTGTGCCCTACTCTGTCCGAGGGTGGGGGAGGGACAACGGCAACATGGTCTCCGGTCCCAGCAGGGCCTAAACCAGCACAGTTGTCCATGGACAAGTTATTTTCATGATTCCTTATTGTCCCCTTTCTGTGAAGTCTTGAACACACTCCTTCAGTTTATCAAAACCTACCCACTGAAGAGCTATGCTCCACATTGATTTGATACATTTGCACAATAGTGCTTTCAGGTCACTGATTTGGGCAACTGGATTAGGCATAAATGTTCCCATATTCTGCTCCAGAGAACTGTTGTACCCTTTCCTGTGTGCTGAGGCAAATATGAGGTCCTACCTTCAGCTTCACAGGGATTTGCTTGTACTCTGTGGTATGTTAATTTTTCTCTGGGTACCCTACTTTCTACAGAGAACGTAAGCTTTTGTATGTCTAAGTTTAATTCAGCCAATCTGGCTCTTTCCAGAGCTGCTCAGAGTCTCTGGGTCATGCTATTCCATTATTTTTTCATCAATCAAAATCTCTGTTTAGACTATCTTTAGACTATCAAGATTAGTTGCCTTTTCTACTGAAACAACTCGAGTGCCTAAGTCAACCCAAACAAGAGCTTGAGGAACCTGTGCCTCCCCAAACAGGTACTGAATGTGAAAACCCTCTGCTCTGTTTCCCTCAGGACACCTGCCAGCACCCTCCTGGTCCATCAAGCATATGAAAATATTTAGCATCTGCCATTTTCTAAAAAATCTTTTCCTTTGTAGGTAGAGGTAAAAATGTCTCTTTCTTACATATTTAAGTATTTGATCCTATAATTAAGCAGTTGTTACTATTTTTCCTTTCCCCAGTTATCTCTTCGTTGAAGATACACCCAGAAATTTCAGACACTGGTGAATAAAAGTTTCTCCTTCTACTCTCTATTCCATCACAAATACTTGGTTGTACAAAGAACTGCCTTTAAGGACTGGAGTTTATGAAGCCTCGTGACCCTGCTCTTACCTCCCAGGTGCTTTTCATTATCTGATACTCTTACAATATTGGACTCTCCCTGTACTACTTTGTAAATGTCCTTCTTTGCAAAAGCCAAACCTCGCACATACTCCTCGCAAGATCTTGACCTTTTCAGTGGTCATCATTAAATAAAGTCTGCTCTGTTTGGAAGGAGTAATGTCAAGTATTACAGTTATCTTCTCCTCCCTCCAAGGACTGGTTTGATTGAGAGAAAGAGGTAAAGTCCAGTCTGAGGGACCCACAGAACCTTCTGAGCTGTTGGCTGCAGTCAAGTATCAACTTCATTTTAGGTGAAGTCCAAATGTGCACCTGCCTCTCCCCTCCTTCCCACATTGCCAACATTCAGGTTCCACAGGAAGGCAACTGGGACATGTGTGCTGAGCCAGTGTATCTGTGTGGTATTGCCTTAAGGGAGACAGGCTGCAAGAGCGCTGAGGTCATACAGCTCTCCTTCTCCCAAAGGACATGTCTTCCCCCAGCAATGTGACTCCACAGTCACTCACCTGAGGTCCACCACCTGTGGGCCAGAGATGGCCTTGAGGTGCACTGGGCAAGGCAGGAGGGTGAGCTGCCTGCCAGCCCTGCAGCTTGCTGCCCAGTGGCAGCAGTCGTTCACCCGCCCTTTCCATAAAGAAACTGGGACGTAAGATACTTCTTCACAAGATGTGGGTCCTAGCTAGTTCTTTTGTTCCGTGCCCACTGACATTATTAGGGAGCCAAAGCCCAAGCTGTGGATTTGTACCAAGTGAGTCAGAGAATTCTATGTGGGGATGCAGGATAGTTTATGGTATTTCTGGATTTTGAAACAAGGCTCAGCTGTTATACAAATACAAAATATTTCTCAGATGCTGGCCCTCTGGGCTA
The DNA here is from genome assembly GCF_965140245.1 of Athene noctua. Taxonomy (NCBI): domain Eukaryota; kingdom Metazoa; phylum Chordata; class Aves; order Strigiformes; family Strigidae; genus Athene; species Athene noctua. The sequence continues at coordinate 37,410,920 of NC_134039.1, read as the reverse complement.
CGGAATATATTGTGACCTCTGCTTGTGGGGAGGACAGCATGAGAAGGGTCTCTGTGCAAGCCAAGGCTTCAGGACAGTACCACAACAAACACAGAAACAGATAGCTATCACAGTGCGCTAAAGCTTTTTCCTTACTGCCTCGAGAAATGTGCACTTTGTGATGGTAAAAATCAATTGTTACAAGATTAGAAATGGGACAGTTGCCCATGAAGCTGGCTGAGCTGTCATTGTGCAAGGACTGGGGAGGAATGAGCAGTTGCTGCTCCTTTTTCCAGTTAGGCAGAGGACTTTGCATTCAGCATGCCTCCCTGGTCATTGATAAAAGCTTTTCTGATAACCTCCACTGAAAATTATTTCTTCCTTTTCTGCATTTATTGTAAGGAGATATGTGTTCCCCTGAGCAATTCATGTTACCAAGAAATAAAAACTGTTTGTTGGCGACGTAAAAATTTCCAAAGAAGAAATACCCATCAAACCCAGCCACAGTACTGGTCATTAGTATATGACAAGTTCTTTTCTGCCTTGAAAACCCTCTATATTTTTGTGAATTTCCAAAGGCAGACCATGAATAATGTTAGACAGTGAAGCCAGGTACAGAGTTTTCTTCTCAGATATAATTCAGAGTGCGTCTTATCATTGCAAGTGTATTTTTGCCAATTACTGTGTTTCGGTCTCTGTCTTCAGTCTTTACTGTCTTCAGTCAGGCAGGGGCATGACCATAGCTCAGTCACTCCAGTAGCTCCTCAGAGAACACCATAAACAAAACACTTGCTGGGCACAGCCCATAATGTTGGCAGAACAAGCAGAAACAAAAGCAGACAACTACCACTTTTTCATCTGCTTTGTCTTTCCCTCTGGTGTTTGTGGGGTGTGTACATACAGGCACATTTGCATGTGTGGGCGTTTAGAGGCCCCTGTGAGCAGGGGAACACAGCCAGCTGCTTTCACATGGGCCACTGGGGTGTCCACGCAAGGAGCAGCTCCCCAGAGCAGGGAGGCAGAAGGTGGCAGAAGGTGGCAGCAGCCCCCCCACCCCCCACCCCTCATGGGCACTCCTGCCCTGAGGGCACAGCCTGCCTACAAATGGGGTCAGACTCACAGAGAGGTTTCCCATTCTGTAAACTCTAGGTTTTGTTTCCTGCTGTTCATCAGCCAGTGGTGCCCAGGACCAAGAGAACCTCACAGAAGGCAAGCTCATGTGTAAACATTCACCAGCAATTAGTTCTGAGGTGGATTGATATCAGATACAAACACCTCGGTTCTTTACTATGTATTAATTATGGACTTAACACCATCAGCTCTTATTGATGCATGTGTCCAAAGCAGGACTCAACAGTCCAGCATACCAAGGAAACTGCCTACCAAGGATACTGTCTCAGCATTGCACTTGGGAGATGCTTATTTGCAGATTCCTAGGAACACAGGAACAGTGGTCTTTGCTCTGGCACCGGACCCACTCACACAGACCACCCAGGCCATGCAGAAGGTTTTGAGGGTAGCAGTGTAACATAGCGGATCATAGCACTTGTTTCTTCCATAGCAGAGATCAACGTTAGACCCGTGCCAAAACAGCTGGTTGTCTGGTGGATCACTGCAGTCATGCTCCTCTTGTAAGCACTCTTTTCTCTAGAAGGGGGATACTAGCTTACTCATACAACACCTCATTGCAGAGTCCTGTCATCATTTCCTGAAAAACTGAATGGAAATATTTGTCACAGTCCCTTTCACTAGGATTCAGAGGTGAGGGCTGCTGAAGGGTGAAGTCAGTTGTGCTCTAAACTAGTGCAAATCTGTTAGGTGGTAGAGAGAACTGTGAGGAAAATTTAGCAAGAACCACCAGACCTTTCAAACTGAACAGTCAGAAAACTCCCATATACACTGGTATTAAAATGAAAATACTTCAGAATCTTGTGTAAAAGCTATTATAGCTGCTACAGATAAAAAGACATAAGACTTTTTTATATATATCACAAAATCACAGAATGGTCTGATTTGGAAGAACCTCTAAAGATCATCTAGTTCCAACCCCCTTGCATAGGCAGAGACACTTTCCACTAGATCAGGTTGCTCAAAGCCACATCCAACCTGACCTTGAATGCTTGCAGGGAATGAATCGAACTTGGCCTTGAACACTTTCAGGGAGGGAATTATATTTAGGGATTGATCATTAGATACCTTGTAAATGACCTGCAATAGTGTCTTAAAATTCACAGTCAAGTCTGCAGGCCCATGAAGTTGTTTATAGATTTTAAATGGTCTTCTGAAAAATCAGTGCTGATGAATGCTGTGATCCTTGTGACTGAAACAAAAACAAGGCATTTCAAAGATTTTTCGAACACCCTAAAGTTGCCAGTATGCCATGTAACTTGATTTTGAGATAATATTGGTCTTTCAGTCTACACTGATGACACTAGAAATGGAATTTATATACGATGGAAAGGTTTTGCTGTTGACTTCTCCCTGACTGAAAATCTAGTCAACAGATATTTCAAGACAATCCTGAACAAACAACAGGGAAAGTCTGCTGTGCTTGATACCTACTGACACTATTAATCAAGACTGTGTATTCTTCTAGATAAGCAGAATGAATGGTATGAGAAGTACATGGCAATAAAAAGGTAGCTGCAAAAAGATGTGTCTGATTGCAAAAGTAGAGTAAGCCCAAGCACTCTGTGCTTCTGTAATGAAGTAACACCTCCCATATTTTGGCCAGTTTTGGATTTCAGTACCTGGGTATAACACATTCATTTTGATCCTCTGATTGCACATTTTCCCCAGTGGCTGTGTTAGCCTACAATAACTTTATTTTCCTGTTTATAAGGATATGTTTTCAGACTCCATTGTGAATTTATCAGTAGGAGCTGCTCATTTTCAATACTGCTTAAGGTGAAGGGCTTTCCCTTCTCATGTCCTTTCAACACAGTTGTACTTTTTTCCAAATGAAGCACAGCTATGACTCAATTTAGAGCCCTAGGTAGTTTTTGTGGTATTATAATGCTCTTCCAAGAACACGCAGGCTCATAAATTTATATGGTATGTGTTTCCTCACACTGATTCAACTGTGTTGTTAGAATAACATCATTTCTGCACTTATTGTTTGTGCTCTCGTTTACATTGGAGATGGTTCAAACTTCTCCTGCTAGGAGGTGTTCTTCAGTGTTCCTTTCCAATCCTTCACTAAATATACAGAACTGTGAATGGTATTTTCATTTGTGTAGCCTACTGTTGCATTTTTTAAAGTAGTTGCATTAAAGAAGGCTTCTGTCTCTGATTTCAGTCTAACAATGGTTGTGAAGTATCTGGGTTGTGGATGACTTGTGTTTGAGTGTGTTTAAGAGGTCATCATTTTTTTTGATGCCTGGTAAGTTGGACGTGTACAATAACCAGATACAGGTGCTTATCTTAGCTACTCTAAGGCATTTAGAATAGGTCAACATCTTTGATTCGGCCTGGTGCCCAGTTCCTTGAATGTGCTGATCTTTCTCACTCTATCACAAGTAAACTGTATTACAACAGTCACACCTACTCCACCTTACATGAAGCTATTTAGTGAACATGCAGTTCTAGAATGAGAAAGACATGGTTTGAGTTTGTTGTGGGTTTTTTAAAACTTTTTTGTGATTGATGTTTTATTTAATAATGGCAAAGGCCAGAGAGAACTGATCGCCTCTGAACAACTGAAATGTAGGCTGAACATACTGTAGTCCACAAAACCAACAAGCTAAAAACATATTTCCTCAAATGGCTATGTAAATCTTCATTAACTGTATCTTTTCCCATCCCTTTACCCACAAAAAAAAAATATAAAAAATCAGGTATTCCCACACTGCACTGATTGTATTAGCTGAAAGAATCCATAGTACTGGTCTGAAAGAAGCCTAAGAGATTAATTGATGCTTCCTATTAAGTATATAGAAAGTTTAATTGCCAAGTGGTTGTACTAACTAATCACTAAACTGTAATTTACATATTATTATCTTGAATTTGCCAGATTAGAGTTTGATTTTGTCAGACAATCTAAACCTAATGTTCTCTAATCCAAGGACCTATGTTAAGAGGAAAAGATGCAGAGTAGGGATCATTACAATTTCTCTTCACATTCTTCATCTCCAGTTCATCACAAGCTGCCAAAAAAGATGAACCTTGTTTTTATTTCGGAAAACCAGCAAACTAATTGCCAGATATTTATGATCTATGTGGATACAAATCTTTATGAAATACAGTCTCAGCTTGGAAAGTTCTCTGTTCATGGTTGATTTACAGTGCAAGTTAATGCCTAATTATTTCATTGTGCCTTTTGCCAGGGTATGAATAATTCATGATCCTTCTTTAACAAAACCAAGAACAGGTTGATGCATGATCTTGATCCACAGCCAGAATTATGAAAAGCACATCAATATTGGAACAGTTCGGGATTTTAAAAGAAGGGAGGAAGACCAGGCTTCACATTCTATGTAGATTATCCACATCAGCATCCAGAGTTTATATGTTTATGAACTATGCTGAGTAAGAGGTGGAAAGAATATGCAACTTATCACTTGCAAAATACTGCTAAACCTGAACATTTTAGCATTCCATCAGCCTCGTGACCTGGCCACAGTCTATCTTCATGGTACTAGTGCTCAGACGTTGACTGTGGGCACACTTTAGTTGGTGAGTCAGAAAGATGACCATGATCCAAGGGGAGAATATCTAGAAGATAAAATTTATTGCTCACATTGCACCCTCTACTGTCTAACTCCTGTAACAGCTCTGGGCAAACTCTGACTCCTTGGTCTAGGTACAGTAGACAGAGAAGTAATCCAAGGAAAAAAATGATATAGTAAAGACCTCGTAGGTAAAAAGCAAACCTGCATAAGATCAGAAATGAGCGACTACATTTTCATTAAATGGCTGATAGATTGTTAAATCCAAATATTTAATCCTGACTGCATTACAACTCTGAGTTCAATGGGAGATCCTCTTTAATGAAGTCAGCAGGACACTGCCTGTAGAATGTGGGCCACAGGATTAGGAATCCCATCTGGCTTCCTAGACCATTAGGTATATTTGAGGTTCAGATGCTAAAAGTCCATCAAAATGTCAAAGCAGTTTTGTGGAGTACAAGGACCACAGCTGTCCTTAATTAGACATGGCATCTCACTGACTCTCACATGCAAAAACCATCAAGCTGCCAGGTTAGGAAGATGGGTATAAGCACTGAAATGGGCTGGAGATGGGCCAGTTTGTTATCTTAAATTACACCCCAGCCAGGAGCATCCTGTGAGAGTATATCATTGCCCCACACTGTCTTGTTAATCATCCCGTCAACATGTCAATTAGCTCCTGTCAGGCTTTCCTCTGTTCCACCACTGTGTATTACTGAATACAGCCCCATCCTAAAAAAGATGAGCCGCCTTCTAAATTCCTACCCAAAATGAGTTACTGATGACCTAAGAGACAGCGGATTTCCCATTTACCCAGAGCTAGCTTACCTGTTAGGCTCCAAAGAGGAATCTAGAGTGTGATACTAAAATTTGGACCCTGATCTCAAGCATCTGAAGATATGCTACACAATACAGAGTGAAATCCATCTCTAGAGAGGTGAGTCTGCCCACCCTCACTGAGATGCATAAGACAGGTAGGATGGTCCATCCTTGCTGGCATCTGTCATACTTTACTGACCATAGAGGGAAAACAGATGCTTAACTTTTGGCAATTCACCTGAGGAAGACTTAACCCTACCCATAAGGCCCACACTGCAAGGCTTACAATCCAAAGGGACATGCTAGAGCATGCATGTCATAAGGAGAAAAGGCACCAGAAAGAGAATGGAAGAAAGACCAAATCTATATACAATTATATTACTTACAGATGTAGCTGATTGATAGGAAATAAAACCAGATAAAATATGAAAGAGATTAAGTCCGTGGTAATAATGGTAATTACTCAGCATCACGAGAGAAAGAGGTATTTCAATCTTTACTTTGATTAAAAGAAGAAAAAAAAATAAAAAACAAACAGAACATTACCAAAGGTTCTTCTGATCCCACTTTAGTTAGTATAAATATGGCACTATTTTATACATGCCAATAGAGAAAAACAGATATTTACTGGAATGGGAGAATATGGCTTTCAATTTCAATCTCCAGACACCATTACAGAGGGCTCAGCACTTCCAGAGCAGTGCTGAGGAGGTTATCACAAGTCAGTGGGTGGCAGCTTTCATAATCCTGTTTGCAACCATGCCCTCAGTCAGCTTTCCAAAAGAAAGAGCTTAAAGCAGGAGCTGATTCAGGCTTTCTTTTATTGCAGCCAGACATAGTAAATAAAACCAAAAGTTTAGCCCTCTCAGAAACCAAGCAAATGGGCAGATCTGTTGCAGTTATTTCAGAATTGTATCTCAGGAGAGCCATTAGTTTTGCACCATGCTCTGCTGTTGCTCAGGGATACTGTGGTCATAGGGACCAGCAAAGGAACAATTTTCTTCAGCTATATTCTGAGGGAGGAGACATGAAATTCCATTAAATACCAGTTCTTCCATAAAGCTTGAGACACCAGTGTCCATTACACTGTAAGGATCAGTTTTTCCCACTTCCTTTTTTAAAACCTCAGTATGATCTGCTTTCCTTTTAAATATTTACTGGGGGGAGCATGTGGAAGTAGTATAACAGCTAAGCAAGGAGTCATAGTTTAGGATGGTTGTCAGCTGAGCTTTTTTAAAGCAAAGAATTGTTTCTCAAGAGACTTAGCGAGAGCAAGAGTCTTTAAAAAGCAGCCTGCAGAAAGACAGCGTGTAGCAGGAGATGACACTGCTATGCTTGGACTTGACAAGCAACCTTTTCCCTCTTTGACTTCTGTTATTTTAGGATGGTAATGTGCTACTCTCAGACCGTTGTCCTTGGCAGAGACTGAAGCACAGCCAACACACCGATATCCTTGCTTATAACCGAAACTCAGGGTAGGAATGAAAACTCAGAGCCTAGATTAGGTGGAGCTCACTGTAATAAATATCCTCTCCTTTCATTATCTTCTCTGCTTCACAGCATTTGATATCAACCTCAGCCTTTCTTGTTTGTGAGTGCTGAATGTGTTAAATATAATGGAGAGCTCACAGTCAGTTAATGGTATCTGAAGTGTTTTCCTTTCCCATTGGAAAAAGATTAAACTTTGACTTAGAAACACCTATGTAGAATTCTTGTTTTCTTAAGAGCTCCTAAAGGTGGATACAAATCACGTTTCTTTAGCATGGTTCATGCCAGTCGAAACGTAGTGTGAATAGACATTTGACAGCAAAGTCATGGATTGCAAATGTTGAGTGAATAAAATACAAGTGTGCATGTAATCTGTTCACTCAGGTACCACGATGTCTAATGCAAACTGACATTAAAACCCCACAGCAATCTAAAAGGGAATGCAAATTACATGTATGGAAAGGATGTCTTCTAACGAAGCAGGTAATTCATGCCTTCCCAAGGAAAGCATTCAACCCACATGTATGGTGTCTTTTACAAGTTGCTTCAAGACAGGCACAAAATCAAAACTATCCGAACAGGAATGGACTTGAGACAAGGCACTGGTTGCCTGCATGTATTGCAATGGCATCTCCTATCCAAGCCTGTGCAGACTGTATTGTCCAGGAGCCCCACTAATATCCACTACAGGATCAGAAGGAATTTGTACATAGTTTGAATCTGAAAGAAAATTGGGATTTTTGGAGCTGGTGTCAGGAACACACCTGCCACCTGAAACACACCAGTCCCATGTGCCACAGGTAAATCCAGAGAAGACCACAGCAAAATCCAGAGCATAAACCCTGGCCATCTCACTGCATGAAAAGGACACGTATCTATGCAGCTTTGACAAAGGCTGGGGATATATACCTTGCCTTAGAAAGGGCTCTGTATCAGGGAATGAAGCTGGGGTTCTGTGTAGTGAAAATTCAACAAGTTAAATAAGTACCATCATCACAAAGCATAAAAATAAATTATTCTCCTGAAACTGCTTTGCTTACTAATTCAACACAGCAGAGCCCAGAAACAGAAAAAGAGTGTTGTTTCAGTAGAGCAAAGTGACAGGGCCAACAGCAGATGCATTTCTTGGCACTGAGTGCTGCAAATTTTGTAAGCAGCAGGGATGAACCTGTTTCACCAACGATTAAGTCTACACAAAAGCATCGCATTCAGCATTGGGAAAGAGGTTCATCTATTGTCCTGGCAAGCAGCACAGAAGATACAGTACCCTGGAGACAAAATATGAGGCTAGTTGGAAACACACTTGCCAACCTGAAAAGAAAGAGGGGCAACACAATGGTAACTAGCAAAGAAACAGCTGAGCATGGTGGCACCAGGCTGTGTCTTTCAACCCATGCTATCAACACTTGTTTATATAGCCAGCACGTTGTGAAGAAGCACTTGTCACTTTCCATTTGGTCACAGAGAGATGAATAGGGCCCAGTGTCAAAGGAGGTAGATTAGTGGCTTTGATTTGTCTTCTTTTAATACTCAACAATATTGGAAAGGATATAGTTAAATGGTAAGGCTGGCCATGTGCAAATTTATATCACAGTAGTAACATTGCTGACATTTGAGAAATGCCAAGAAGACTCAAGGAGATTTTGGAAAAATACAGGCCATCATCAACACAACTTGTAAGAAACACACTTCTAACGCTTCACACATGCCAAATTCAAGTGCAGGAAAATGTGGCTGTTGGCCAGTTTCAATGCACAGCATCCAAGGTATGGGTAGTGGTCAACCCCTTCAAAATTTCACCCTGTGAAAAAGCTGGTGCCTAGCTTCAATTCCTTCACCCATTTTAATATCTTTGTCAGTATTTATGGCAGAAGCTCACTTCTGCAGCTGTATTGAGAAAAACAAAACAGCTCTAAAATGTTCCATTGTATGTTACGTGCAAGTATCAAGTTAAAGGAAAAATGTGAATACTTTTGTGAAAAATGTGGATGCCTATGCTCCAAGTTATCTGAGAAACAAATGCTCATAATCTTTCTTTCCCCTGTTTGGACTCCCCTCAAAAAGAATCTAAGAAAGTGCTCTAAATGGCAATGGATGAAAAGCCATTTTAAAAACTTCAATTTTTTTGGTTTAAAAAGCATCCTAAGGCACATACTATTTTAATGACCACAGCAAATTGTAACCTTTTAAATATGCTTCCTCAAACTTTTTCCTATGAGGAAATCAGGAGCTATAAAAGATCCAAGGATAATAACATTACAGCAGAGGCTGACTGCTGGGGAAGTGACTAGTTGGACTGTCAAGGGGTGCTTGTTTTCCAGAAGACCTGTGTTGAAATGAAGCTATGTCTGTGGACCATATCAGCACTGTGGGATCAGTATTCTCAAATAGCAAACATATGACGTGGTATTTCTGACCCATTCTGATTTTGACTCATCATTTCAGATGCAGTGTATCCAAGAGCCGCCCAAGCTTTCATCCCCTAGAACAGTCCCTTCTGGATCCTGCACTCCAGGGAAGCTGCCCAATTCTTGACCCACATCAGACAATAAATATAATCACAGTAAGCCAAGAGTTGTTCCAGCAGCTTGTGAGCATACAAGGAGTTGGTCTATTCATACAAAGAGCTGTCATAGCTAGACTTCGGTGCAAGGGCCTCTTCTCCACCCCAGAGGTTAACAGAGACTATGAAGGCATAGAAAGCTGTCTTACACATAGAAGACTGGTTGCTTTTTGTTAGGAATCAGTAGTTTTAGCGATCCTTACTACTCTGAATCAAAATAGCTGATTTCAGAGCATGCCGAAAGGTTCAGTCCTTCTATACTCCCAAAAATTTTAACAAAAATTATTACAGAAATGAGGTAACTCTAGTGTTTAGTTTGTCTGTCTTGAAGCTACTGAAGAATACTGCTGCATCTTCTCTGTTTTCTTATTTCAGAATGTATCCATTTCATCATGACCCACAAAAACTATTACAATCCACATATCTCCTTTCTCACCCCTTTGATGTGGAAATGTTTCAAGATTAGAAATAAATTACTCTAGTTCACAGGACTGAAGTACCTCCATCAAATTTATGTCTTAGAAAAACAAAGCAAGCCCAATTAAAAATAAAAGTTCCTGGTCATCCTGGAGATACATATGTAGATAAATTTCAGATAATTCCTCCCCAATGCCCTAAGAAGATTAGCTGAGTTCTTTCTTTCATTTAAGCTTTTAACTGTGATACAATGAGTATTTTTCCAGTGCCTACATACAGGCTTTGAGTACTTTTGTCTGGTCTAAGCGAGAATGTTTTTCAGTGCCTTTTCAGGGAAGTAGCAGCAACTAGTTCTGTTAAACTGAAGGTCAGCTAATGTTTTCAGTGTGGTCATTTTCCAGTGGTTTCAAGTTGACCCTCACATATAAATGCCTTTAAAACTGCTTCCTTGTACAGTAGGCCTGTGAGGTGACTGCTAGAAGAGAGAACAAAGTTTTTTCTAAAAAAGAAAATAAAACTGAGAGAAGTTCTTAATGATGAGTTTTTAATGAAAGCTTTCAGTAAAAGTCTCTTATAGCATTTCTTCTGAATATAAGAAACCTAGTCAATAGTTTTAGAAAAAAGATGCTACATATATACTTTTTTTTAAACATCAAAAATACCTGTGACAGGTAGCGAGGGGTAGCCTATGACCCATGTATTGCAGAAAACTGCGTAAGTTTCCTAGATGTCCAAGCTGACTACAAAAAGTTTGAGACATATAAGAGCCACAGCTCCTTCCACCCCACTTTCTCCTGAATTAAGATCCAGCCTAGACCCTAATTTCTGAATTCAGTCCCTGACCCATGCCTTCAATAAAGTCCATCCCTGGTTGTTGTGAGAAAGGTGCTGGAAGCTGTGCCAACAGCAAGACACGTGCAGGACTGCTGTGAGCTCCTGGCTTCTGCAAGATCAAGTAGCTCATGCATCTTGTCCCACCTGAGAGAGCAGATCCTGGATCTCATGGCTGCTCACTTTACTTCTTCTACACACCGCAGACCAGGCTGAGCTGTTTTCCACATGATCAACAAGTAGGCTAAAATCTCTGTGGTTGGGAGACAAAGTGTGCATCTGGTAAGTGGGCTGCACCTCAACTCATGTCTGTGGTCCATGAGATGTGATCACCAAGGCTTCAGCTCCCTGGAGCCTAACGGGCAAACTGCAGCCAGGCACAGCCCCAGACCTACTGCCACACTACAGGATCAGCCTTTCCTGCCGGTTCCTTGTTCCAATTTTTTTTGGAAGGCTTAATTAGTCTAAATTGTTAGTCAACAGATGGTCATTTCACACAGTTGCCAAACAGGTCACTCAGTACTGCACCCATAGTTTCACATTATCTATGTGTAATCAATACGTATATGTCACTGATGGTCTGAAAGTTGTCCCATCACCCAACCCAGTGTTTGCTACAGAAACCCATCTTGTGGACAATGCAATCTAAATGCTCATTCATTTAGGGTATGTCCACTGTGCTAAATACAACAGAGTCAGGTAAAGAGCTATACTTTCTTCAGCATCTGTGTCTGCATCCCAGAGCAGAGAGTGGGCCAAGTACAAGCGAAGAAGCCAGTCCATTCCCAAATGCATTGAAGTTTAAGACTCACCACAGAGAAACACTCAAAGTCCTGCGGATGGGTTATCTATAAACTTTAAAAGTATGAAAGCACCTCAAGAGATTTATCCTAGCTGGCATGTATGGAAAAATGAAAGGATTATTGTCTTGCTAGTTTATATCTCATCTTTTTACATTAGGCTTAATTTTTAAGGCCATGTAGCGCTGTTTTATGATTAAGAGTGAGAATTAGAAACATAAGAATAACTTCTCCCACCCTCAGACATTTTAAATTAGTTTCAGGGAACATTTCAATACACTACCCATATCAACTCCCTCCCAGGGTGTCACAGGTCGCACCTTTACCTTTCACTTCATTGACAGGTATTAATCAAACAGACTTCAGAGCAGACATTTGAATACAGAGAGTGGAATTTTAGCTGGCAATAAAGATTTCAGCTTGGGTACTGCAATGTATTGAGATAGAAATCTTTCAGCCTAACTCAACCAGCCAAAATCTTTCTGTATTAGACATTGTAAGATGATCTTGCTATAGGTGAAATATGCCTGGGTATCAGGAAACACACAGAGACTGAAGAGGGAATAGGAATAGAGGTTTTCTTTAAATATTTCTTTACAAAAGAAAAGAATATTGGTTTCATTCTTTTCTCTCTAATGTTTTATCCAAGAACACATTTTTCAGTGGCATATTCATCTGAGGTGGCTAATAGGAACATCTCATTGGAAATTTTTCTCACAGTCATTAATGGAAAGTTTCTATTTCCTCTTGATGTATTGCTTATTTCTTTCATTTTTTAAGATTATTTCACACTGATAAACAGCAGTAAAAAACATCAGGAAAAGATAGAGATATCTTACTAATATCTTAAGGCAAATTAGATGAATTGCAAGATTTTACTTAGTCTTAAAAATATTTCAGCCACACTTAAGAAAACAGTATATAAAATTTCATCAAATAAATATATTATCATACCTCTGCTCAATGTTTTGTTTTTCTTGTTGAGGTTAGCAAATATGTATGAATACAAACACTTGTTGCTAATCAGCCCTTTTTCCCTCACTGATCCATATCCTATATTAATAATGCTATACATTTTTCAGTCAAAGTGCTCAAAGCATTTCATAAAAGCGTTAAAAATCATTATCCTTATTTTACAGACAGTGCCACAGAGGCGATGCAATGTTTGCAAAATTAGTCCATAAATCTGTTGCAGAGTCAAGAGCAGAATCCACACCTCTTTCATCCCTCCTCCCTGTCAGTCATTTTTTCATCATGAAAGAGGAAGACAGTGATGATGTATGAGGCTTCACCAAATAAATTAAAGATCACTTCACCCACACTGTGCATAACAGATCTTCTACAAACCCCAAGAACAGCAAAACAAAGCTGAATTAACTTTGTTAAAGGGGAAAAAAATGCCTCTGAGCATCATGGTGCTGAGGTTTGTATACACTTGCATATGCAAAGGCTGATCTCCGAGGTGGCCACCCAAGGCTAATTAGAATTGGAGGCATTCTCTAATTATAGAAGGGATAACACTTCCACTTATGGACAAATGCAAGGCTAATTGTTCAGTGATGATGGGAGGAAAAAGAAAGAGAAGAACTATGACTATTTAATGAGGTTTCTGAATACGTATACATTATTTAAAGTGTATTTAAGTGCAATTAAGTCTTGTTAAATTGCAGCTTCTCCCTGTGCTTTTCATATTGGGGAAGCGTGTGGCCTTGGGCTTAGTGCTGTCCATGCTGGAGGCTGGGTGGTGGCTTAAGCTCTTTGCCCAAATGGAGGCAGCTCATGAGAAGCTGTGTATTGATGTCTTCATGAAAGGCTCAATGCTTATGGTAGGCATCATGTTATCTAAGGCAGACAGAAATGAAGAAGAGGGATGCCTGCAAGTGGGGGTGCAAGTCACAGCAGAATTTTGTTTCTCCTGACAAAGAAGTTGCTCTCCTTTGAGGAGATGACAAGAAAGAACCACCCAGTGCCTTGGGGACATGCAACAGCCACCCTGAAAGAGCTGATGTGCCTTCCAGCAAATGCAGGAGCAGTTCAGTTCAGAAGCCTTGCTCTTGTCAAGGGAAGCTCCGTTCATCAGAGATACACAACATCACACACTGCCTCAGTGCTCTTGCACCAGCTGGCATGTCAGTGGAATTGTTACTTGTTTCATAACTAGATGTTAACTAAGGGCTCAGATGTCTACCTGGACACACAGGCTGGCATCAAAGCCATTGATGGCTGTTAAGACTGTTGCCATTCAGAGCAGCTGAGTATTAGTCCCCAAGTATTTTATCTAGAAAATTTAATTGCCTGTACCTGTTCCCACTGCCAAAAGCACACTCTGAAACTACCAGCAACCCTGACAGGGACAGAGAGTGGGAGTGGGGTCAGAGACATCGAGATCTGAGACTGACAGACAGGGAGAGGTAGAAAGGAGCCAGCTACCAAGAGCTTAAAACAGCAGAGCTCCCAAGGGGCAATCATATCAGAAAGGAGCAGAGCTCTGCTGAACCAGTTTTAGCTTCAGAACTGGAACCCAGCTGTGCTGTTAACAGCTAGCTCTGCTAAATCAGACCTCAGCAGCCTCAGCACAGCCCTCTCCATCACTCCTTTGCACTTCAGAAATGTAGAATGTGCTCAAAGCTTTCCCTGAGACTTTTCCTCTGGCAGGATATGAACTGGCATCTCATCTAGACATTAGTGCCCCGAGTGGGCAGTGATGAGGAAAGAGAGCGCCAAGATGTTGCTGTTGAACAGTTTTTCCATGTAATATATGTAGACCAGGAAGTTTCCATGACAGTGAATATTATCAGAACTGATGTTTGATCATCCTTCACTGGAAAATTCTTTCTAGATATATCTGAGTGGCCTTGTGTTAAGAGATATGAGAACCAGGCCCAACCTTCATTTGTTAAAAAAAGCACAGGCAAGTGAAAGAATGGCTAGCAACACCTTACAATGGAAAATACAGAAATATAACACAAATTGTTTTACATTTTTCCAGACTAGGTTAATGGAAAAAGTTATTGCTTGACTGTTTACATTTGTCAAGATAAATTTACACAGGTTTTATTTAGGCCATAAAACCCAGCTGGGACATATTTGCTCATTTCAGAAACAGTCATTCCATTTGCAAGACAAAGGAAAAGGCTAAGGTTTGAACTGACTCCCTTTCTCCACAAGGAAAGCAATGCAAAAAAAAATAATCCCACAACCATGTTACGCTCCTGTGTGGAAAAGATTGATATGTTAGCACTAGGCTTAGCTCTCTTGAGGGGCTTTTCAAAGTAACCTTGAACATGTGGTTCTATATGCTTTATTTAGAAGAATTTTCTTTTAAAAATCCTGCCAGATACTAATTCCTTTTGCCATCTGAAATATAGCTCATGAGGACTGCTTGTCTGCTTGCTTGTTTAGAGGCAAATCTGAGGTCTGACTCTTTTGAAAGGAAGGCATTAAGATACCGTGCACAGGGTATGACACAAGGCATGTTTAAAAGAACTGTCTGGTTCCTTCCAACCTGGGCAGCAGGCAGACAGAATTTCCTTTGTTTTTAATATATTCTAAACTAACTCTATTGTTTAGGGAAGGACTGTGAGCTACCAAATGTCAGAGCAATATTATGCCTTTGCTGTGCTACACCATCTGCCTTTGCACAGTTACTACAGTATTAGAAGTTGTCCTGTACAGCATTTCATGTTTTACATATGCCATATATCTGTTCATAGTATTAGCTTAAATATTTCAATACTGTCTACAGGCTTAAAAAACTCTCCTTTCTTGCTCAACTTCCCATCAACAGACATTATTATGTTCACTGGAATTCAGTAATTCTAGCAGAGTGGAGGGGTTTCTTATAGTCCATTTGCAGGGCTTTTTCCTGATAGTTTATATAGAATATAGCTTTACATTTCAGACAGACCAATGGACATAACTAAATTTCAGGCAGTGTCTTGCTGGCTGACAGATGGCAGGACAGACATTCTGTTTCATCAGGCATCTCCCATGTGTCTCATGGGGTGAGGGAAAAATGGGCAGAAATAAAAGATCTGTCATGGAAATGCAAATAATAGTTGTAAATCAACAGAAAGAGCAGAGATATGAAGTCACATAAAACTCTAAGCCAGTGGCAAAGTTAGATTATCTAGTCAAACTCCAGAAAATCTTCCAGTTCACTGGATTTTAACAAATAAAGAATATAGGGACTGGAATTCTAAATGTATCCATAGTTAACTTGAAATCAGAAGTGATCATGAAATATAGTACTAGGTAGTGCCTGCCTCTATCAAACCCCAGACTACACATCTAGGACAACAGAAATACACTCTAAGTGAAGGGGGAAAAAAATCACTTTATTTTCCCATTCTGGCAGAGATAAGAGAGAAACTCAGCCGGTTTAAAATTTAGTTGAATGAATGGAGACTTAAATGATGCTTAGCTATGGCTCAAGAAAAATTATGAACTATTCACAGACAGCTGTAACTTGCATAAGCGCTTGACAACACATAGAGCGAGTCTGACATTGATTTCCATATATATTTGAACACCTAAGAGCCACCAGAAGGTGCCTCAGGACAAGCTAGCTGTTTGATTTCCAAATTAAACTGGCCTTCTTGAGTAGTTCCTCTCTTTGGCCATCAAGAGAGTCCTAAAACGTCCTATTGGAGTGAAGAGGAACCTTGACTAGGAGACTACCCACATCAATGTGCATCATTCAGGTAACTTGGAATCAGACCACAGTTTCTCCTTTAGCATTCCTCTAGATATGCAGAAGCCTTCGAAATGTCAGAGTTAGTGATAAACTCTTCCTTATTTTTACTACCAAGGACTGTATCAGCCAAGTTTCTGAAACATCTTCCTCAGGAAAACAAAATGAAACCATATTCCTTCTCTTTGGCTTAATTTTTCACCTTATGTACCACAGGAGGCAGGCAGGCTTGGCAAGAGTGATGCTTTTAGGGGCTGATGGACTCAGAATGACAGACCTGAGACCACAAAAAAGATAAACAAGCCAATGTAATTTCAATATGCAATCAAATATTGTCTTCAACATACAATCAAAATTAGACTCTGCAGAAATTTGTGGGAGTCTTTACAGCTATGCATTAACTAACTTTCTGAAAGTCACTAACTTCAGTAATTGTTATAGTACTTACCCCAGCACTGAGATTGACAGAAAAATTATTTTGAGCAAATAATAAAAATTTATATTTTTAGAGCTCTGAAATTCAACATTTTAATACCTTTTGTATTGCTCTTAATATTAGCAACTATGGGGGTTTTTTTATTTCTGAAGGCAGTAATCCAGTTCCACAGGAGATGTAATTATCTGTGTCAAAGGGATGTAGATTATTACACATGAGAAATCAGTGTGAAGGGATGGCTAGTCCAGCAGTTTGGGGTTTTTGTTTAATCGAGAAGTTATAAAGGTTATAGACACTGCAATCTGATGGAGACCAGCTTTCTTCTGTAGTTTTCCCTTCACATTTGCCTTTTGAACATGGAATAGAATATCTTTTCCATGGAGAGGAAAGGTAGCTATTCCTCACGCTTTTCCATTAATGAGGAGCTGCTCTGTATGAACTATTATACCAAAAATAAATAAAGCCTGTTGCTATCTGGGAGCACAATTGAGTCAAACACCAAACACATAGTCAAAACAATGGTCTTTGAAGACTGGCATAAATCCAGAAAAAACTACAGAGCAAAGGATGTTCAGTTTTGAAATTTGCCGAACAAAGTAAAAAATAAAAAACTCTTCAGTTCACGTAACATATTTGTTTATTTCGATCTGAACTTTTTCAATCTAAACTCAAAAGTAAAGGTTTGTTGAAAATAGAGTGATGGCTCAAGGGGGTTACAAAGAAGCAACTGAGAGATGTCACTGACATTGTTCAGAAAAATCTTTTCAGTTATCAGAAATGAAGGGAGTGGAAAAAATAAATACGATTATCTGAAATCACTCAAGCTTCCATGTTTACCATTAATGATAAATCTTAGAGAACATATGATGGATACAGAGGAACTGATTTTTGTTACTGCACAATAATTAAAAGCTAGACACTAAGGAAGACAAAAAGAGGGAAAACCCCCACTTTTTTTAATAAAAGAAGCATGTAAAGCCAGTTAATCATTCTTTTAAATCCAAGAATCCTGAAGTTCAGGAAGAATGGGCTGCCCTAAATCTAAAAAGCAGTTTCAGAATTTGGTGTACTTTGTTTATTAAATTCCTCTCCCAGTAGATCCTCCAAGAGTTCATGTGAATTCCAGCTGAAAAACAGCTGCCCATGAACAGCTAAATGACCAGCCATGGCTGGTTTTATATGTCCTGTTTGATTATTTCTCCATTAGGGTGGAAACAGAAAGGAAAGGACACAGCTAAGGCTGTGGACCCTATGCAGCTTAACACATGCCACGTTCAAGTTTACTAATATCCTCTTGATATAAAGGTTGAGTTTTCTTTTTAAGTTAGTGTGGTGGTTTAAGGGAAAAATTACCCTGCTCGGACGTGAATCAGTATGGTATGAATAACCCGGCTGGAGATCCCTTCCCCCTTCTCTGTTGGGGAAACTTAACCCTGTCCTAGCTGAACCAGGACAGTTAGATAAGGATAACGACAGGTCTCTGTAAGAAAAGTTTGACCTCTGAGATGATCAAGGAAATTCCTGACCTGAAGAATTTACCAAGTGACAACATCTCACAGGTCACTAGCACTTCAGTGCTAACATTATAAAGGTCTCTGTTGAGATATCATGCATGATGTAGTGTTACAGCTAACATGTAACCATTGGCTGACATATGACTGATCTACAAAGTCATAATAGATTTTATTCACATTAACAGCACCACTAAATTTTACTCAAATTCTGATTAAATTTGAAAAACACTCACTCTGGAACACGATCATCTGCTAAAGGAGGATGTACACTGCAATATATTACAAGAAATAAGTATTCTTGGTTATCAATTTTAGTAGTTGCCCTAGCAGACACTGAAAAGGCCATGACTGAAATTTATTACAAATAAATACATATACAAATTTCTGGAATATTCAAAAATACCTCTTTTTGAGGTCATATGTAACTGAAAACCTAAAACTTGATACTTGTATTGGAGCATATAGAAGACAAACCCAGATACTAGAATGAGAGATTGAAAAGCTGTAATAATTTTGCAAATAGAATTGTATATTCTGAAGATGCATCTATTCATGGCTTATCTGAGCTTCCCCTAATCAACTTATCTTTCCTCCAGTTCACCAATATCACCATATTTTCCCAGTGCCTGCTTCCTTGGGAACTTACTAAACAGCGTGTCATGAACACATAAATAGGAATAAAGTGGACTCTGAATATTTAATGGATACAAATTTACATTGAGAGAGCTACCCTGCAGAGCTGGCACTGTGCTTGGCCACTACCCACTTCTCACTGCACTTCTGCCCACAAGCTTAGTTGTTTCTTCTGGAAGTTTTATGAATTTGCTGAGGACTTGAAGTAAATATTTCATCAGGTAAAGATTAACTTTTAAGAAAAAAAAAATAATGAGAAAAGTTTCTCTAGTAAGAGCCTCAGGATTTCTCAGGAACTTCATTCCTAAATTCTCTAAAAAGTCAGAAGTCTTTGTAGTGCAATAGTTTAGTGGTCTGTTATGACATTATTTTGTGAATTAAGAACACACCCATTGCTATCACTCACCACAAATGAAATCTCACCACAAACAGGCACTCTTGTAGAGCTTTCATTTTAGACCCTAAATTTTAAATTGTACAGCTTGGAGTTCTTCAGGCAAAACACACCTGAAGAGCCTTCTTGACTTTGACAACTCCTTGTCTATCCCACAGTTTACCAGCCTAGCTAGCCAGCTCAGAGCACAGCAAATTTATGTTGCTTCTGGGTGCTTCCAGCCCAGGGAAGCCTGGGCATAGGGCAATGATTTCAACAGAAAAGAGCCTGCACCTGTGTTGTGGTTTAACCCGGCAGGCAGCTAAAGACCACACAGCCATTCTCTCACTTCCCCCCAGTGGGATGAGGAAGAGAATTGGAGGAAAGGTAAAACTCATGGGTTGAGATAAAGACAGTTTAATAGGACAGAAAATGAAGGGAAAATAATAATGATAAGAGAATATCAAAACAAGTGATTCACAATGCAATTGCTCAACACCCACTGACAGATGCCCAGCCAGAGCCCAAACAGTGAGATGCCACCCCCAGCCAACTCCCCCGATTTTTATTGTTCAGCATGACATCATATGGTATGGAATATCCTTTTGGCCAGCTTGAGTCAGCTGTCCTGGCTGTGTCCCCTCCCAGCTTCTTGTACACTCCTAGCCTCCTCGCTGGCAGGGTAGTACAAGAAGTTGAAAAGTCCTTGACTTAGTGTAAGCACTGCTCAGCAACAACTAAAACATCAGTGTGTTATCAACATTATTCTCATCCTAAATCCAAAACACAGCACTATACCAGCTACTAGGAAGAAAATTAACTCTATCCCAGCTGAAGCCAGGACAGCCTGCTCAGTTTACCTCATTCAGGAATGTATGAAAGACAAGCAGATGTCTCTCCATCAGCATGCAGTCACCTGCACTGGGAAACTACCAACTATGTGAAGTGTCCAAGACTTACAGTGTTGACCGGGGCTCATTTTACCTGTCTTAGCTTCTTCATAATTTCCCATTCTCTGCTTGTTTAGACTGTAAACTACTCTGATCAGGAAATTTCTCCTACAGAAAATACAATATAATATATGACTTTAGTTTCAGTCAAAAGGTCTCAGCTTTAAAGTTATAAAGGTTATGTAAGTTACAGGGTTACAGGCTACATGAACACATGTGTGTATAGGTGTATATATAGATATTTATACAGGCACAGATTTGTACATAACACAATACATATTTTTTGACACAACCTATGTACACAATAAGAAATTTTACTTAGATTTAGACATCTAAATCTCAACTTAACACACCTGACTCCATGAGCAAAGGGGAGAAATAAGAAATGCTCCAGCACTAAACCCAATCCAGAAACATTTCACTACAGACTGGTTTATACTAATAGCATATTTCAAAAACAGAAGCAGTCTGGAGAGAGGAAAGGTAGACTGCAATGAATTATATTCAATTTGTAACAAAACCTGAAAGAGCCCCAAGACTTCTCAGCATGATGTTGCACCTTCTCTGAATCTGCTTGATTTCAAATGTCATCACAGCAGCCTCACTAACACTATCTAGGGCCATTGGTTCAGTATTCCCATAAGAGGTAATAATTTCCCACATGCTGGATATTTATGTAAAAATACATTCTACATAAAAAAGACCTGTGTGCATTTGACTTCAAAGAGTAAAAAAAGTCAGAAAATCACTTTTTGTCTTAGTTTCTTTATCAGTGTGTATGCATCATCAATGAAGACTTGCTTAGCTGCATTATCAACACAGGATGTTTCTAAGAAGCCTTGAACTAGAGGTTTCTGCCAGGACGAGTTCAAGGCTTGAAGCACCCACAGATGCAAAGAAGGTCTGAGAAAATCTGATTTGCAAATGAGCATGAGGGAGAGGATGGGAGGGAGGAAAGAGAGAAAAATAACTTTGGGGATCAGGTAGAAGATTCCTTTAGCTAATATTTTTGCCAAAAGGAACTCCTTCTGTTCCACTTGTTAATATATACCCCATTAATGAAAAGGACCCTGGTACATTTTCTTAAAATCTAAAGCAAGCAAGATTCAAGCCAGAAAGATTTGTATGTACAGAAAAGGTAAATTTCCTTCCCTAATACAAGTCACAGACATTTCTTTTCTGGTATTACAGTGCTTTCTTTGGTTATTAATTCCTTCCAAGCTGATATAGACTGCCCTGAAGAACATAAGATGCTCTTATTCTGGACTAGTGGTCCTGAGGAAGCTAAGTGCAGTGGTTTACCATGTTGGCAGTCCCCAGCTCTCTGCTCTGACTCTCTGCTTGAGGTAAATGCACAGTAGGAAAAACAAAAAGCAGGGCCTAATTTGCCCTAGTTCACAGTATGGCACAGAAGAATTTGTGGCCAAATATTTAGATGTTAGGTCATGAAAGGGAAGAGGAGGCCAAGGCTGGAAAGGGGATGGCAACATCCTAAAGCACTGCACCGGCTGCTTGGCAAACACAGGCAAGAGCCTTAGCACCATGCACATGCCAGCACCGTATGAATGTGTCTATGTGGTTCTGCTTTCCACCTTATATGTCCCAGATGTACTGCTGGCCTGGAAGGCTCTTGGACATCCCCCAGTCATCATAACCGAGTCTGACTTCACCCAGGAAAGTGTCTCCTATGGCCACCTAGGAAAGAGATCTGCTACTACCTGTAAGAGAAGGAATAGCCTTCAATCAGAGGAAGACCTCCATGTACTGGTGGGTTAGCTTCATGGTGCAGCTCTCTTAACACCTTCCTGAAAGCAAAGATTATGGCACAAAGGTGCAAGAAACAGCAGGTAGTGGTGATTGGGATAATCAGAAGAAATGCTGTAGAGTGAGACGATCTGCACAGAAACGTGGAGCATCTTTTGGGTCCTCAGGGATATCAGTGAAGTGTTCATGACCTTGCTACAGTAAATGATCCATAGTAGATCAGACCTGCCAGACACAGCAGCTTTGAAACTCACTACAGTCTGAATTCCAGACTGGTAATACTGCTTGGAAAGCCTTACCATCTAAGAATAAGGATTAGGGTGAAAAAGGGTGGTTTAGCAGCTTCCATCTATTTGGACAGAATGAAGAGGTTTGACTCCCTCCATAAGACTCCCACACACATGTGGTTTTCCCATGTTTCTTATTCTATGCTACACCTTTAAGAGAGGCAATAGGGAACCTCATCTTGAAAGGGCGGGAAGGAAAGGAAAATGCAACTGAAATGTAAGTCCAATACATATATCTACCAGACATTCAGTTTTGCTGGTCTTAGTTACAGTATATAATGATATAGGTTCCAAAAAAAGAGAGACAGAAAAAAAGCAGGCTGTTTTTCTAAATAGAATTAGCCTTGAGTTTAAAATACATAATAGAAGGTTCGAAATGTAGGCTAATGTTACGAAGCAAAAAAAAAAAGTTCTGCTGGAGAGGTTTGCAAAACCTCACACCACCACGGTCACCCATCTCTAAATGAAACCTTTTCCTTAGCTCCAAGGGGGAAAAATTAGTGTCCTAGAAGTGTCTTCCCTCCCACTGCTTGGTAAATGGATT
The DNA here is from genome assembly GCF_965140245.1 of Athene noctua. Taxonomy (NCBI): domain Eukaryota; kingdom Metazoa; phylum Chordata; class Aves; order Strigiformes; family Strigidae; genus Athene; species Athene noctua. The sequence goes on along the minus strand of NC_134039.1, from coordinate 37,388,162 downwards.
GCCTTCCTGCCTCAGGCAGCTTTTGGATTATATCCACTGCCAAACAAAGAGGCTCATCTGGCACTACAGCTTGACCATTTGTATTCCTCAAGTGGTCTAAAGCTTTTCTCATCCGGAGTTTTTCCATTCTGTTACATCTGAAGATATTTTTCCCTCCTCTCTCTACCATATGTCACCCTGAAATCAAGATGCCAATGTAACAAAGACATTTTGACCAATATTACATAAATGCTGATATGGTAATTTCTAGTTTAGAGGCACCAGCCAGGGCATGATTCACACATGGAGGGACTGATTTCACTGGAACTTAACAGACTAAGACAGGAACAAAATCCTCTCCCTTCATCGTAAGGGTAAGAGCTTCCTTCTTTTTAAAAATTAATTGTACCTCCTTCTTAAACAATTCCAGTCTTAGACAAAGACTTCATTAAATTAACAAAATTATTCCTGCACTGGAAATATAAAGCATTAGCTTTGAAAAACAGACTATCTGAAAGGTTCTCTTAAGGAAAGAAAGCATCCTAATTTGTATATTGTTAAAAGACTGGCTATATTTATTTAAAACGTTTAATCAAACACACTCACTGAATACATTCAATATGGTTTAATTTTTCCCATTCCTATCTACTCTAGGCTTAGTGCAACTTACATGTTCTCGTAACTCTTTCTGTAAGCATTACTGCAAGAGAATTAGTGCCACAAATAAAACTACAAATTTAGTTTAGTAGCCTCCCATTCAGACGAAACAGATTTTGTACATGAAAATGAACCAAAGCAGAAAGTGAACAGGATATTATGAGGCAAGGCAAATGGAAAAGATTCAACATATTCCTTACAGTAGGATACTGCAACTGTGGTAATAGGCAGAGATGGAGGAATTGAAGTTTGAAGGAGGGAAGACTCGTAAAAAGCCTCAAGCAGCATATCTGTGTGTTCATGTGAGATATATTTCCCAACTTTGGAAGCATTTCTGTAAATAGCTGCCTAAGAGAGAAACGGTTTATAGTTTGCTATGAACAACATCCTTCAGATAGTTCATAAAACAGCAGTTTGGTTATTTTATGTTATTTTGTTCTTTTCCGTTGTTATTTCTACAACTTCATCCATTAATGCTTTTAGCTTTACTGAGCCGAATTCTGCTGCTCTACCTTGTCATATATATTTGCACTCCCATCAGCTTTAAAGAGACTACATGCCACAGACAGAAATCAAGCCCACCCCACTATGTGAGAGGCAAGATGCTGGCCCAACCCTATATCAGACAGAGACCCTGCAAGAGCTGTGTCTGCTCCCGCTCTATGGCTGCCACTTGCCACTGTGGATACCAACAAGTGAGTGCTGGTGATTTACACCCACCTCAGCCTCATGGTTTGCAATGAAGACATCGGTCTTCATCTTTGCGGTGCCTAAACAAGAGGGCCCTGATCCCCATGCAGGACCTCTGGGTGTTACTGTACACACGTAGCTGGGCATACATCCTGCCTCCTTTCCCTGGCCACAAACCAAAAAGGAGGAATCCGGCTTCAGGGTGGAGCTGGGCTCCTGGGAGAGTGCTGGAGGCAGACTTCCCAGGGCAATAAGGTGCTCCAGACACTTTTCCTTCAGCTAGACAGTCAGAGCAGCAAGATCAGTCTTGCCTTGCCCATGACATAAGACAAACAAAACACCATCCCAGCACGGTGTCCCTGTGGGGAGAGAGATGGACACCGACACGAACCACCACAATACCTGCTTTCTCTTTGGCAGGCAGCAGAAAAACACCGCAAAGGCTTGCTGATGAGAAAGATGTAATAGCTGGACGTAAATCAGGTAGATGCAGTTTTGCTGCTAATGAATCAGCAGAGGAGCTGCAGTGAGGTGTTTTTACCTCTGGTTTGCTTTTGATGAAATCACAGCTGGGAAAGCAATGTTCTCACTGATTCATAAGCTGCAGATACTGTGGAAATACAGATTTACTCCTATCACTCAAGAATTCATTAAGTTAATAAGTTCCTGAAGAAGGCAATATAATAACAATGAGAGTTTTTCTTCCTGAGCTAGCTCTCTTCCTTTTAACCTCTAACAAAGGGGTGGATTTTCTGTTTATCTTCATTCCAGCTTCAAGCACTCACTGTAGTGAAAAAGAAATATTTCCTTACTAAACTTGCAGGAACCCAAGAAGGTATACTCAAGTGTATGTAATGAACTGTGTTACTTCGGATATGGGTAAACTCTAATGATACCAGAATAGTCCAGACAGCTGAAAAGTACATGAGAAAGGAACAAAGCCATCGTTTATTTTCTGTTCCTTTCTGAAAAAGGTGATCTTCACGTTTCTCTTTTGTTTACCCAGACCCAGGCCTTTACATACACTTAAAACATAAATTCAGTGATTTCACTTAGATATAATAAATTTTCTTGACTTTTTGGCAAGTTTTCTTCATTTCACTTGGTCCTTAATTTGGACAATGAGAATCTGTCTCAGTGCTGAACTGAGGATCTGCTTTTAGGAAGTATGAGCTCCCAATATTTGAATGGAGACCAACATTTCCTCCCCACCTCTGAAAATCCAGCTTTCAGGTTTAGAGAAAACATTTATTCCCTGAATATTACTCCAATTCCAATTCACAGTGCATACAAGTTTTCTTTTTGTCAGTGTTTCCTGCTATTGTGTTGCACAATCCATAATCCAGTTTCAAGTTTTCATTTCCCGTGAACATGGTGTTTTCAAAACTACTGTTTCAAGATATCATTCCATCACAATAACACATTTCTGTCTTTGCCCCATTTTTATCTTCTCATTCCCTAATACAATAATTGTTAATCTATAATGAGTCCATGTTCAAATTCCTTTATTAACAAGGAACAAATTCCTTAATTAATCAAGTGTTATCTGGCTGGTACATATGTATTTGTCACAACTCAGGGAAGAGTCAAAATAGGTTCTTCAAATATACCACTGGAGGAAGGAAAGGGAAGGAAAAGTGCCATTCACAATTGGAAAAGATAATGGGAACTTCACTCATAACTGTAGTTGTCTGTGTAAATATTTACCCACATGCTACCTGTAAGCCCAAGTATGGACGGTGCAGGACTCAGAAACAAGGATTCAGTATGAGTTTCCTATCAACTCCTTGTGATGAAAATCAGTTTAATCATTTGTCTTTTCTGATTTTCTTACACTTACCTCAATGCTGTTTGCACTGAGATTTAAGGCAGTAAGATAGATAGCTTATCACAGAACTCAGTAGAAAAACCCAGGGATGTCTGTGCAGCTCAGATCAGAGGAGAGGATAATATTTTAGTGCCACTGACAGGCAGGATGTCAGCAGCAGCACCAGGGCTCAGTGTTTGAACTCAGCCTCCTTGCAAATCTTGCATGGACTCACCAGCCCTCTTATGCAGCCACTGGCACTGGTCGAGGACAGACGTCCACCTTGGGTTGCTGTGGGGCATGGAGATGGTCCACAGGCACACCTACACAAACTGCCCCATCTCAGCTCTGCTGGAGCTCACAGACCAACTCTCCATCAGCAGATCCTTAGCCACATGAGCAACAAAGTATATCCTGACAAGTAGCTCACCCCAAGATAAGGGAAGAAAAAGGATGTGATATGACCTTGCCATAGTTAAACACCCTGAACTAATCAAAAGACATCAGAGCTGAGAAGTATAAACATGAGCTGGGTGGATAAACTTGGAGAGAAAATAGAATATGATACGGTTTGGTGCTACGCAAGGTTCAAGTTATGTGGTGGGATCTGTATATAAAACAATGAAATAGTACTGTTAACGAGAAGATGATTAGCATTTCAGGAATTTTCTTGCCTTGAAATCTAATCCTTAACAAGGCTGCATAAAGCTCTGGAAATCCCGCAACAGGCGGCAACAATGGTGGTGGACTCAGTACTCTTCTACTTTCCCTCTGCTTCTGTGAGAGTACTGTATGGATTCATGCAAGGAGTGGGAGATAGTCACTGCCCCATCACCATATTTATAAACGTCCCCAAATAGTCAAGGATTTGTGAGTGACCACTGGTGAACATGGCAAGTCTGTTTTGCTTTCAAATAATAAGGTCATAAACATAGTTCAAGAGCACTGTGATGACTTCTAATTTATTGATCCATTTTTTAGATCTGTTTTATTAGTACTGTTTATTGGATTTATGAGTGCTATTTGATTACAGCCTCTGGACACTGTGATGCAGAGCTTTATTTTGTCAAGCAGAGAGAGTATAAGGTACACCAAGGAAATCAGGTGATAACTAGAAAATAATTTCTCATTGTCCTGGTTCAGCTAGGATAGGGTTAAGTTTCCCCAGCAGGAGGAAGGGATTATTCATACCATGCTGACATCAGGTCTGTCGTGGCAGTGCGGGAAGCTTTCCTTTGTGGCTTTTGTCGCGGGAAGCACGCAAGGCAGGCTGGTTGTGTTCACTGCAGTATTTCTCTGTATATCTTTTGTCTTGTTTACTGTTATTACTGTTTCACACAGAATCACACAGAATCATCTAGGTTGGAAAGGACCTTGGAGATCACCTAGTCCAACCGTTCGCCGAGCACAGTTCCCACCTACAGCATATCCTTAAGCTCTAAATCGACCCAACTCTTGAACACCTCCAGGGATGGGGACTCCACCACCTCCCTGGGCAGCCCATTCCAACCCCTAACAACCCCTTCTGGAAAGAAATGCTTCCTAATATCTAGTCTAAACTTACCCTGGTGCAACTTGAGGCCATTACCTCCTGTCTTGTCACTTTCTACTAGGCTAAAGAGGCTCAAACCCATCTCTCTGCAGCTTCCTTTGAGGTAGCTGTAGAGGGCAATGAGGTCTCCCCTCAGCCTCCTCTTCTCCAGACTAAACAACCCCAGTTCCCTCAGCCGCTCCTCACAGGACATGTGTTCCAGACCCTTGACCAGCTTCGTTGCCCTTCTCTGGACACGCTCGAGTCATTCAATGTCCTTTTTGTAGTGAGGGGCCCAAAACTGAACACAGGAATTGAGGTGCGGCCTCACCAACACCAAGTACAGGGGCAAGATCCCTTCCCTGTGCCTGCTGGCCACGCTATTGCTGACACAAGCCAGGATGCCATTGGCCTTCTTGGCCCCCTGGGCACACTGCTGGCTCCTGTTCAGCCAGCTGTCAACCAACCCCCCCAGGTCCCTCTCTGACTGGCAGCTCTCCAGCCACTCCTCCCCAAGCCTGTAGCGCTGCTGGGGGTTGTTGTGGCCCAAGGGCAGCCCCCGGCATTTGGCCTTATTGAAACTCCTCCAGTTGGCCTCAGCCCATGGCTCCAGCCTGTCCAGGTCTCTCTGCAGAGCCTCCCTACCCTCGAGCAGATCAACACTCCCACCCAACTTGCGGTCATCTGCAAACTGACTGAGGGTACACTTGATCCCCTCATCCAGATCATCAATAAAGATGTTAAACAGGAGTGGCCCCAAAACCGAGCCCTGGGGGACACCACTCGTGACCGGCCGCCAACGGGATTTAACTCCGTTCACCACAACTCTCTGGGCCCAGTCATCCAGACAGTTTTTAACACAGCGAAGTGTGCGATTGTCGAAACCTCAAGCAGCCATTTTTGCCAGGAGAATGCTGTGGGAAACAGTGTCAAAAGCCTTGCTAAAGTCAAGGTAAACTACATCCACAGCCTTTCCCTCATCCAATAAACAGGTCATCCTGTCATAGAAGGAGATCAGGTTTGTCAAGCAGGACCTGCCTTTCATAAACCCATGCTGACTGGGCCTGAGCATCTGGTTGTCCCACATGTGTTGCATGATGGTGTTTAGGATTAGCTGCTCCATCAGCTTCCCGGGCACCAAAGTCAAGCTGACAGGCCTGTAATTTCCCGGATCGCTCTTCCAACCTTTCTTATAGATGGGCGTCACATTGGCCAATTTCCAATCAGTCAGGACCTCCCCGGTCAGCCAGGACTGCTGGTAAATGATAGAAAGTGGCCTGGCAAGCACCCCAGCCAGCTCCTTCAGCACCCTTCGGTGTATCCCATCTGGTCCCATAGACTTGTGTGTGTCTATGTGATGCAGCAGGTCACTGACTGTCTCCTGGATTGCAGTCTCTGTCTTCTGGCTGAGGAGGCTGGATTCCCTCAGTACAACTGGTCTTGTTATTAAAGACTGAGGCAAAGAAGGCATTAAGCACCTCAGTCTTCTCATCACTTGTTACCATATTTCCTCCTGCATCTAGCAGGGGATTGAGACTCTCCCTGGACTTTCTTTTGCTACTGACATACTTATAGAAACTTTTCTTGTTATCCTTGATTGCAGAGGCCAAATTAATTTCCAGTTGGGCTTTAGCCCTTCTGATTTCTGCCTTGCATAGCCTCACAGCCTCTTTGTAATCACTGTGTGTGGCTAGCCCTTTCTTCTAAAAGCTGTAAACTCTCCTTTTCTCCCTGACTTGCAGCCAAAACTCCCTGTTCAGCCAGGGTGGTCTTCTCTGGCGTCGGCTTCTCTTAGAGCACCTGGGGATCACCTGCTCCTGAGCCATTAACACTTCCTTCTTAAAGGAAGTTTATTGTTGTTATTATTGCTATTGTTGTTGTTCAGATTGATTATTACGCTGTTGTATTAAATCTTTCATTATTTCAACACGGGGTTTGTGCTTAACTTCCAACCCTGACCGGCTGAGGGTTGGGGAGGGACAACGGCAAAGTGGTCTCCAGTCCCAGCAGGCCCTAAACCACTACACTCATTAATATTGTTTCCCATTTGTGAGAGTTTTTCCTGGTTTGGAAGCGATAAGCAGAGAGGGAATTTTCAGTAGTTTGGGGTACATGAAAGCATTGTAAACTTCAAAGCCAGTGTTCTCAAATTTTCTGAAAGAGTGACCACCCCCACCCTGACTTTTTGGTTCTTCTTTTTCTATCTCAGATGCCTTCCTTCTTTTTGTCCCTGTGCTCCCTTTGAGTTGGCAGAAGCTTAGTTTCTTCAGGTCAGGAAAGGAAGAACAGGTTGTCATTACTGGATGCAAGCATAAGCATTCATTTTCTCACCCAGCAAAGTACCAAACTGCTGCCAAATAACTCTACATCTTCCAGTATTTTGAGGTCTCCTCTGAATCTTTTCATCACTTCGTTCAAATCATTTCATGACTCCTTACCAGTTGTGACCACAGTTGGAAAAAGGCTGATGCACAGCAAAAGTGAGAAACAAAGGTACACAGACATAAGCATGAAGGATGCTTACAACTTGGGAGAAGAGAGCAATTTCAAAGGCACAGGTGGCAGCACAAGTCGAGAAATTCAAAAGTGCCAATAACTCCCCATGAAGAGTATCCGGGCACACCAGGCACTGCCACAGCCTGATTCACAGAAGAACTCCAAGAAAGAGTGTGACTAATTGCAGAGGAAAGGTTTTACATTTACAGAGCAATAAGGACGTCTAGAGCAAGTTTATAAAAAGATCAGAATCATAAAGATACTAACACCTGGAAAAGTGCATTACAACATCACCTCAGTACACAGGAGATCTGGACATATAATTTACTCATCATTCTTTGGTATTCTGCCTTTAACACATTACTGACCTAGGGATCTCGCTAACAATAACCAAAAATAAAATATTAAACATATATTGCATTTTTCATGTGGTAAGACTTCTACAAGGTCATAATAACTTATTATTGGCAGGTAGTTGTCACAAGCCCTATTAAACAAGTCAGTCTATGAGCTGAAAACAAGCTATTTATTTAAGGTTTTCTGTTTGCAATGAGTGCCTTTTCACCTCATTATATAGCAGCATTTCTGACCCTCGTTTAGAGTTTTATAGAGAACAGTATGAGCTCAAAGGCAAATAAAACAATGATTGCTTTGGTGCACTCCCATGTAAATAGTTCTTTTGTTAGGAGGCAGCTACTAAAACTTGACAATCTTTATATAAAAGTAAGTATGTGGAAGCAAAGGAAAATATATAGGCCAAGGAAAAGTAACCTCTTGCACCCAATGTTTTTCTTAACTTACAGGTTTCTACTAGAGAAAAAGAAGGAAGGGACAGAGAACTTCAGTGAACTTGAACTGGCTTTTGAACAGATGTTTTTCATAAACTGAAAGAAATGGTGCAACATTTTCCTAGTGTTGGACTAAGGGCACCGATCCAACAAGCACAGGGCTCTTTCCATCCAGCAGGTAGGGAGGGAATGCTTGTTATACATGTCATCTTTTACCACAAAAAAATAAGTATTCTGAATTAGTTGGTAAGAGAGAACTTCTGGAGTATCTTTGAAGAGGTGTACCTAAAGTTTCAGAATAACTGCCAAGATACTTTCTGATGTATGGCCCTGAAACTGAAGGCATAGCAAAGAAATTCTCCTAAGATGGCATGCTTTCTGCTTGTTTTCCTTACTTTGTAACTGATGTAATCTTTTCTTACAGGTGGCGCTATGCCATCACCTCCTCTGCTTCTGACAGGTTCTTGCATCTTGAACTTAGTCTAAACATTTGGTCCTTATTTTTTTTTATGCTGAGGGGACTGTTAGAGGAAAAACAAACTAATTAGGAGATTTTCCAGCTGGAGAAATCAAAGTTCCAAAACTATATGTTAAAGAAGGGAGAACTTCCCCAAATGTCATAGACTGCAATAATAGGTCATGCATTGTATCTACAGGTGCTGCACTTTAAGCTTTTTAATGGAGCCATTAGACATTAAAGCTTTTAGTGCTGACTGTACTGTAACATGCTGAATGCTTTGTAATCCTTGAGAGTAAAAGCAATACAATGTCATTTTATATATTTTTCATCCTTAAATCATCAACCTATTTACACTGGGGCTAAGGGTTATTATCTCCATTTATTATGTGATGAACTATGATGAAGACAGATTAGATACCTCGCTGAAGGGCACAGAGTGATCAGTGAGAAAGACAGGACTACAGACATCTGGGTACCTCTGCTGCACTCCCTACAGTGTATATTTGTCGTCACTGACCAGATCTTGTTCTTCACCAGAGATTCTGTATTTGAGTAGTCATTCTGCAGAGATAAAGATATGGCAGTATGAAATATTGCCCATTTTTCTGTGTATGCTGAATAAAAGTACATGTGTGTATGATATGAATGAGCAGAAATATGTCAATACATAGATTAAAATGAATAGTGTAATTGCAAAATCAGTTTCTATTTGCTTGCTGAAGTATTGGCTGATCCTCTTGTGAAATCAATGTAAAGTACCACAGCTGAAGTTTTTATTCACTTCTTACCTATTTTGGATTTTTACTAATGGCCTAGAATGGGGACCTTCAGCCTTGAAGTTTCAGCCTATGTGAATTGCCAGAGCACGGCAACCTATGTGTCAAAACAGCCAAGCCAGCAGCATGCCAGCAGAAGTCAAAGTGGTGATACTTTTAATGTCAAAGCATTCCTCTGGGGAGGAGACAGGGAACACCTGTGATTATTCTGTGGCCATGCAAAGGACATTGCACAAACACTAGGAATCTGGGTTCTGAGTTTCTCATTAACATGAATACTGAAACTCACATGCATCAGGAGCAAGAAGCCTTTAGCAATTAGGAGATCTACAGTGGTGCAGCAGGCCTAAGGCAAGAAAAGATTATTCAGGCAACTGTAGTTCACAGCACAGAAATATCTTTGAGTTATTGAAAGAACAATGACCCTGCCAAAACCATCTGCCATTTTCCATAATTTCCTCTGCAGGTGATGCTAGACTACCCCCAGGTTTCTAGGTTGGCATGCATGGACCACAGGAACTGGCCCATACATGGGCACAGTAGGAGAAGGTAAGAGAACATGACTGGAGACAGGGCAGAGGGCAAAAGGTAAATCAAGATGTGTGAGAATGTGGTAGAACAAAGAAGGAAGTGATCTGACAGGAGATGAAGAAGAGTGTCAAAAATGGAAGAGAAATGTGCCAGTCTAACAGCTTGCTGCTGCCAAGGGAGAGATTCTGCCTCCCAAACCTCCACAATCCAGGTAGCTCTTCTTCCTTTCCACCTGCTCTGGGACTCACCACTGTCTCAGTGAAGCAGTTCAGCTCACTAAACTGTAGTAAAAACAGCCTTTCTTCTTTCTCAGAGTTTTTCCTTACTCTCTTTCTCTCCTCTTCCTCCTCCAGCTAAGTCTGTTCTCAGCTGGACCACTGGGCTTAGATGGGGCAAGGTGATTTCACAGGAGCCAGAATTCAGGGCAGTGGATGCAGGACTGCCATCTTCCTGATCACGTGGATTAATTCAGTCCCCTCCTGAAGCTTCACCCTGAGCACAGTTATCCCCCGCTCAGGCAGTTGCAGGCACGCTTGCCTGCTCATTGAATCTGTACTAAATTCCTATCCAAAGTGTGGGAGGAAGGATAGATGATTACTGGTCTGAAGTCTAGAAGAAGCTCTTAGGGAGGCAATACTGCATTTAATAGATCTTTCTTTATTAAATCTCATGATTCAGAGGGTCTGAATCAACTGTTTGATGCTGCCATTGCTGTGACTTAGGGTGCCTAAAGAAAATTATATCGCAGACTCTAAGATTTTATTTAATCCTTTCGATCAGATCATGCTTGAGCTCAAAGTTATTTAACAAAAGCAAACTATTTAGTAAAAAGTGCTATTGTTACGTTCTATGTGAATACATCCCTCATGTGCTGTTATTACAAGATTCTCTCAGGTTCTAACCTCTCTCAGGTTCTAACCTCACAAGCATTTTAATCTCATCCTTTGAGCATTAACCAGCTTTTGCAAATACAGGCCAATGCTTCTATGTCAAAGCGGACACATAGAAGCATATTCCAGCTGCTATTAGATTACAACAACTTCTAGTGTTGTGAGGATTCGCACACCCAAATCACAAACAGAAAATCTGAATTAAATATCTTTCACTACTCTGTCCTACTCTGTCCTTTAGGTACTATTAAGATGTTGAATTCAGAAGAAAGCTAGAAAAACAGCTTGATCTCAAGAAAAATCTGTCTTACGGAGAGACTGGTAAACAAACTGAAATTCGTCAAAGAAAAGGTTAGAGGAGATCTTGTCATGATATACGAGTATGAGGAAGACATTTCTGACAGACTGTCCTTTGTGCCTGCAGTGGCAGAGCAAAATCCAGTGGCTGCAATCTAAAGCTAGACAATGGCAGTCACTCCCTCCACCACAACATTCCACAGGCATGAGTGTATGGCCTGCATTTGCAGGAGTCCCCACTGTACCATACCCAGGGGACACAGGGCAGATGAAGATGAGGAAGGAGAACCTCAGGAGCATCTGATTCATACAAGGCTACCAACAAGCCTGGATGGTCCCAACCTTGGAGTGCCACATCTAGAGCACTCAAGGACCCCACACACATCCCCAAGGAACTATGGCATGGATGTCTTCACTCATTTTCATGCCATACTTGACAAAAATGAGGTAGTTCTGCACCTCACAATACATGATTGTTCCTATCACCCTGATCCCCTGGTCTCATCACTGTCACTCTCATCCCTCCTCTTGATTGTCTCCTTCTTTCCCTCAGCCTTCTCCTGATCCAGTCCTCTGGGAGAGACATCTCTGTGCATACTTGTGTATGAGGCTGGTAGCATTTCACAGGAATGGAAGAGGAATTACAGTGATAAAACACAAGTCTTCCTTCCACTGGTGAGAGAAAACAGGATAAAAGGAGATTTGGGGTTGTTTGCTTGTTTTCATGTAAAGGGCTCCTTATAGTGTGGTAAATCAGGGACATCTGTCATAGCCTGACTACCTGCTAGTCACTGTATTAAGGAGAAGGAAGTTGTCTGAAAAAGAGAGTAATTAGGGGAGGAATGAGCAAAGAGCTGAGACTTTCAAGGGGAGACAGAGACATTGTTGCTAAAAGCATCTGCTGGAAACACTGCTATATACTTTGGTAGATGAAGGGAGAGCAGTGGACATTGTCTATGTTGTAGTTCAGTAAGGCTTTCAACACTGTCTCCCATAAGATCCTCATAGAGAAGCGGATGAAGTATGAGCTGGATAAGCAGACAGTGAGGTGGATTGAAAACTAGCTGAATGGCCAGGCCCCAGGGGGTGGTGATCAGACCAGCATCTCACAGTGTACCCTAGGGATCAATACAGGGCCAAATCACCTCTTCATTTAAAAGGCGCTTTTCACCTCAGGGACATGAATCCTAATTCACTACAGTATGCCACAACACCCAGCTTTACTACTGATCATCTTGTTAATATGTAATATCAATAGATTACAAAAAATGTTTTGTAAATACTGCTAAAAATCTCCCACAGTTTTTCAAGGAAGGGAAGAAATTTGACAAGTTTTCATAAAAACATGCATCAGTCTATCTGACCTATCTGTACCATATTCCATTAATAAAATCCATCATAAAGTGCTTTCTTATTCAGCTCAACAGTGTTATCACTGTGGTTTAATGCATTTATACAGCAGCAAGGTAGACATTTGCATTTTATTTCCATTTTAACATGAAAGCCTGAATTAAGAACTGTACTGCTCCCGCTGTTTCTTCAGTATTGCATATTAGTCACTAGTCTTATCAGAAAACAAGAGACACTTGAGCTGATATTATGAAGTGCCTCATATAAGTGAGAGCATTTAAAAAAACTCTCTTTCATGTGGTTCTCAACAGCATTTCATTGAGCTTGAGCTGAACCTTGACACTGTTGATGCAAAAAGGAAAAGATGTTTTCACTCCATTTTGTAAATCCAGCCATGAGAGATACAGGCTGCCTGATTCAGAAAAGTAACCTAATTAATGCAAAGAATAAGACTGCACTTTTCTTCCAAGGTCTGTTTTTGAGTTAGAATTTGCTACAGGACTCTGCTGCAACTCTGGCACTCCTCAGCTAAGGCATTTTTTTCCTTCTTTCCCGTTTCAAGGGTTGGTACGATCTCAATGCTGTCAGACACAGTGGCCATTGCCCCAGGACCTGCAGATGGCCAGAACCCAGCTTGACCAGCAGCCAGACCAGACAGGCTGACCCACTTCTTTGACATCCATGAAACTAAACAAAAAACCCTTTACCTATTCTGTCAATTTAGATTTACAAGCTAGATACTACAACAGCTACTTTTCAGACAGTGGATCTCCACTGTGGATCTAGAATCCATACTTTACTGTTCATGTCCCCAGTATAAGGTAAGGGGAGCATTAAAGTTTAGAGATCCAGAAGATTCCCTTTCTGTGTAGTGAAAGATGTAGAGCTAGTCAACTGGACAAACCTGATCTCCCTCTATGATAGAGCGACCTGCTTACTGGATGACGGAAAGGCTGTGGATGTAGTTTACCTTGACTTTAGCAAGGCTTTTGACACCGTTTCCCACAGCATTCTCCTGGCAAAAATGGCTGCTTGAGGTTTCGACAATCGCACACTTCGCTGTGTTAAAAACTGTCTGGATGGCTGGGCCCAAAGAGTTGTGGTGAACGGAGTTAAATCCAGTTGGCGGCCGGTCACAAGTGGTGTCCCCCAGGGCTCGGTTTTGGGGCCACTCCTGTTTAACATCTTTATTGATGATCTAGACGAGGGGATCGAGGGCACCCTCAGTCAGTTTGCAGATGACCGCAAGTTGGGTGGGAGTGTTGATCTGCTCGAGGGTAGGGAGGCTCTGCAGAGAGACCTGGACAGGCTGGAGCCATGGGCTGAGGCCAACTGGAGGAGTTTCCATAAGGCCAAATGCCGGGGGCTGCCCTTGGGCCACAACAACCCCCAGCAGCGCTACAGGCTTGGGGAGGAGTGGCTGGAGAGCTGCCAGTCAGAGAGGGACCTGGGGGGGTTGGTTGACAGCCACCTGAACAGGAGCCAGCAGTGTGCCCAGGGGGCCAAGAAGGCCAATGGCATCCTGGTTTGTGTCAGCAATAGCGTGGCCAGCAGGCACAGGGAAGGGATCTTACCCCTGTACTCGGCACTTGTGAGGCCACACCTCGATTCCTGTGTTCAGTTTTGGGCTCCTCACTACAAAAAGGACATTGAATGACTCAAGTGTGTCCAGAGAAGGGCAACGAAGCTGGTGCAGGGTCTGGAGCACAGGTCGTACGGGGAGCGGCTGAGGGAACTGGGGGTGTTTAGTCTGGAGAAGAGGAGGCTGAGGGGAGACCTCATCGCCCTCTACAGCTACCTGAAAGGAGGTTGCAGAGAGCTGGGGATGAGTCTCTTTAACCAAGTAACAAGTGATAGGACAAGAGGGAATGGCCTCAAGTTGTGCCAGGGAAGGTTTAGACTGGATATTAGGTAGCATTTCTTTCCAGAATGGGTTGTTAGATGTTGGAACGGGCTGCTTGGGGAGGTGGTGGAGTCCCCATTCCTGGAGGTGTTTAAGAGTCGGGTTGACATAGCGCTGAGGGATCTGGTGTAGTTGGGAACTGTCAGTGCTAGGTTAATGGTTGGACAAGATGATCTTCAAGGTCTTTTCCAACCTAGACAATTCTGTGATTCTGTAGGTACTGGTGTCCCTCTGGAATCACATCCCTTGTTGCTTTGAAACTTGAACTTTAAATCTGGCATAGATACATTTTCTCTGTTTGTTTTTAATGTATCAAACATGATAAATCAGTAATTTTAACTCGTTGCTTAGTAGTATCATTTCCCCAGAGAAGGCTTTTAACATCCCATTCAGCCAAGAAAAAAGTGAACTTCTGAACCACAGCTTCAAACTATTGAGAGTACTGACAACAAAAGTACACATTCACATTATTCAGTGAAGCCTACTACAGACAAATTTTGTTGCAGTGACCCATTGAGACTAATCACAAGGACTCACATGGTGTTTCTGTGGTCTCTCTAGCACCAATAATAACTGCAAAATTCTGTGTGCTACCATTACTTACATCTCAATAATATAAGAAATCTTTGAAGTTTTAGAAAACTTAAAGCTTCTGCTTTGGCCAGCTTTTTAATTTTTTTTTTGTTGTTATTACTGTAAATGAGTTAGAATTAAAGATGGAGTTCTGGGTTACTGCTGCCAGATGAGGCAAGAACTCCGTGCTGTTTTGTTGTCTAGCATGGATGTAACATTCATGTGCACCTGGAAAATTAACAGGTGGAGTGGGTGGGGTTTTATAGGAGGCCTTAGTTCTTTCTCTCTGTGTTCTTGGGTTTATTTAAAACCACGACTTTCAACTTGTGGGTATGACCTTTATGTAAAGCAAACAAAAACTCTTTAACAATTGTGTGATGCAAAAGAGAAAACTTCATAACTACTGCCTACTAAAAAAAATACAGTTGAAAGTTTGTATGGAGCCACTGGCACATGAACAGAAAACAAATTAATGGCAGTCATTAATTTCTGGTGAAAGAACCAAAGATGGAAAAATGTTTACATGAACATGTAATGAGCTGCTTAATGAACTAGGTAATGGACTGATTTGTTCTGTAGAACAAAAATTTTAGTCCCAGATTTGGCCATCTTATATAAAATATTGGGCTCCATATAAAATATCAATTGTGACCTTACCTCAGGTCAAATCAGTATTAACTTTCCTCCCCTGCCAAAAATAAACTTTTCTCCTCATATACCTGATTCTCTACCAAAGAGTCAAAGGCAGGAAAAGCTGAGAAAATACCATCTCTTTAGCCTGGTCCCAAACCAAAGTTCTTCTGCCTTCTGTGTCAAGCGAACTTTACAATCTTGATCATTACGTGAAACCAAATCAAAGTTTAACTTACTTGGTCTCAGGCAAATAATCATAACAAACCTTTTACCTACGAACTCAGTAACACTCTCTTGCTTTTCAAAAGAGAGATACTGAAGGATGAAGCATGCCTATGATCCAGATCAAAACCAGAAATTCCCTAAGCATCTGGGAAAATGCCTCAGTCATTGATCTGGAGTCATTCACATTTTTTCTTCTCTCTCCTTTTCTGCTGTAAGAAATCTCACTTTTAGGAATTGGATAACAGAGAAGTGACAGGGTTAGGTGTCCACAGTCCCAAAGCATCTTTGGAGCCTGGTTCTTCCCTCACAGAGGCATCGGTCTGCCCTTGCAGGTAGGCATCTAAATCTTAGCAAGACAAGACATACCAGCATTTCTAACTTCAGCATTTCCTATAGTTAATTTAACCATTTTTCTTTGCTTTCCTTCACTTCCTATGCTCATTCCAAACCTGAATGTTTGAATCTCCACTTTTGTGTATAGCCATTACTGGCTTATAAGCTAGAGGTACCAGTGCCAGTCCAGGGGCCAAGCAAGGGACAGAGATGGTGGAAGCATCATCATTGCTCGAGTCATACTTGTGAATCTCTGAGAACCTGTTCTGTAGTTCTGAGCAGTGTATTTGCTAGATGGCACTGCCAACACACTGGTGCAAGAATGCTTATGTTGTTAGGAATAAAAACAAACATTTCATAGGATAAGATACATGATCTAACCTTCAAATAGCTCTTTCTTAAAAAACAAAGAAACAAGAATTTAATTCTCTTACTTTGTGGCCACAGTCAAGATGACTATAAATGACAAGATAGAAATGGCACTCAGTGCCAATCTAAGATTTTTCTGCTATGAAATAGTTCATGTACTTGGATGCTCTCAACATACCTGGGATATACACTGCAGAGAAAATGAGGAGTCCAGCCTTCAAGGATGAGAAATGAGCTTATGAATGACTGATGATGTAAGAGGAGCAAGCAGTTCATAGTATGCTAAATTTTTACAATTCACTTGCACAGTCCCTTTTGTTATTCTGGGATGACAAATCCCAGGATCTGCATTGCTCCAAAGTCTGTGTCTTTCTCCACTTGTTTGGGATTGATTTAGCTTCATGACCTACCGTAAGGAGAAAAACTCAACACAGTCTCTACAACTGCCATTTAAGATATAATTCTAATGCTTTTCTATGCATGAAGGCATGGAGACCTTGCGAGTAAAGCTTGAATCTCTGGGTCCTTTTTGTTTCCCAGAATTATAAAACAGAGTAGTGACTCTTTGCCAAACAGTGTGCAGCCATCCCATTATTCAGCTTCTTGTGGTCCACAATCCTGACTTCCAAAAGAGAAGTCCTTCCTCTGTGCACAAGACGTGAATGTCACAGTAAAGGTAACAGGCATACTCTAGTCCAGACTTTGTGTCACACAATAAGTTACTTAATTGGATACTTGAAAAAGAAAGAGGTGTACTTTTTATATGGTCCCAGAAATTGCTAGTATTTAAGACAGAAATCCTTTCATACTGGTTTGCCTTAATCTGAACAGCAACTCTTAACAGATGCTTGAGTCTGAACTCAGCTGTAATCAGTGGCTGCTGTACCAGTTTAAGAGGGGTGGGAGAAGAATTGGAAAGCATGTGTTTGTATGGAAAAGACGTGACTGAGTGTATCAATTAGACGCAGAAAGCAAGAAATACTTCAGAATGGACAGAATAGCCTTGTTTATGTAGATAACTTGCTTTCAAATTCCTTCAAGTATCTTTAACCCTGAGGTTATCCTGTTTCTCAGCAGAGATCACGTTGTTTCTCATGTGCGTACAAAACACTGTTCATGCCAGAGAACTGTCCACTGTGTGGAGAAGCTTAAAGAATGAGAACCTGTCTGCTATGTATGTGAACACAGTCAGTAAGCCTACAAGCAACATGGCAAGTCCATTCAGACAGAGTCTGTCATGGCATCTCATCTATGCTTTCTTGTACAAAAAGCCTTCAAGAAAAGCAACAATTAGGAGTGCTGTCCACACCCACAAACAGATGTAGAAGCAGAAAGCTAATACAGCAATTGGCCACGATAAACTCTCAAGAGAGATTTTGTAACCCACAATTGGCCAGGATAATCCCAGTCACATAGAAAACTGTTTGACCTCAGATTTCTTTCTTGGAGCATGTAGCTGGTTTGGTTTTTTTTTTTCCATGTACCTCTCTTGGGCATTCAATGGAATAGCTGTGTTTACTAGTGTTTCAGCCATTCCAAATATAATATGAGGGTGTGGAAAATGTAATGTTATTTCAGGTTTATAAACTTAAATTTATAGCATGGTCAGTGGCATGTGATTAAAATAATGTAAAAACTTCAAAGGAATGTTACCAGATACTAAAACTCTTTTAGAAGTGTTGGAGATTTTCAGAGAAGGTTCCCTTATAGAAGGGTTTCCATTTTACGTTTAGAATAGCCACACTTTGAACAGTCTCACATTTGTTGGAGTTCCATCCAAGGCAACTGCAGGTATATATCAAAGCAGAAGCCCTGATTCTCTGTGAGTAAATATCACATAATAGCAAAGTACTGTAGTATTTGCTATATTTAGTCCTATGAAGAGACCCAACTTGTTAGTTCAGCACCTCATGTTCTAATAATAACAATACTTATTTTTCTGATTTTGTGATTCACAAAAAATCATGAAACTGACACAAAGCATTTAGCAAAGAGTTATTGGATAATAGCTGAATCCTAAAAAGATTGCCAGAAGAGTCCTTCTGCCCCTCAATTGTATTATTATCTCAAGGAATCATACACAATCAGCCAAGCTGATGAGTATTATAGTATGTCATTTTCTTACTCCAAACATCATGTTCATGCATGAATCACCCTTTGAGAATAGTGCGAACACCAGTTT
This sequence comes from Athene noctua, assembly GCF_965140245.1. NCBI lineage: Eukaryota > Metazoa > Chordata > Aves > Strigiformes > Strigidae > Athene > Athene noctua. The sequence continues at coordinate 37,369,692 of NC_134039.1, read as the reverse complement.
AAAAGTGCTCTGGAGAGGCTATTGTAATGACAAAAGCCATTAGTATGAAATCAAGGTCATAGAGTTGGGAATTTTCTTTCTGAAAACTCTATTATTTTGCATAGTCCCAAAGCCCATAATTCATCTCCAGGTGGCAAGTATTCAAGGGCAAAGCTATGAAGGGGTAAGCAAGGGAAGAGTAGATCTACATTGTTGTCTAACAGTATTTTGACATCAGAAAAGTACTATGTTTTTGACAGATACTAAGGAATGATTATTTAAAGTTGTGTGTGTGACTCACATGCACAGGAGTTCACAGTATCAACAGTGGTATTGGACTTTTGAAGCTATAAGTAAATCATCCTGATGGAAAAAAAAAATTAACATGATCTCTGCCAACCAGCTCTTAGAAAATAAACCATGTGTATAACATGTGAAACAAGGAAGCAGAGTTTCCGCTAAATCAGCTTGTCTGAAATACCCATAATTTTTGTCTAGTACTCAAAAAGTATGTTAGTGTGTGCAGAGGCTACAGACAAACCAAGTGGCTGCTGGGAGGTTAGGGTCATCCTGCTGAAATTCCATTTCAGGTGACAAGCTAGCCAAAAACATGATGCATAAATGCTTCAAAGTATTCTTGAAAGCTGGGAGTAAGTTGGACCTAAACCACCCTAAATTGTCCCACAAGGATGAATTTTAATCATATTAGCATGTTCAGTAGCCCAGCCATACTTTGAATCTGCTTTGGGCCTGGTGGAATATGAATAATGAATGCAACAGCATCTACTTTTGCAACTTGCTGGTTCGCACTCAGGATTGTTGCTATATGATCTGTATCTGCCCAGAACAAGAAAAAAAATCCCTCTCTTAACATTGCCAGTGGAACACTCTGGCACATCTCACTTCATTCCTCCCTCCTGGTGCATTTGAAAAGGAGTTTATTGCTGTAGCTACTATTCAATGCAGGGACACTGAAGTGTTTTCTAGACAACAGAGTACTGAGGTAGAAAACTTTGCCCTTTCCAAAATGCAGAATTCCAACCAATATTGGGAATATTGCTAAATTAAAACTTAAAAACATGGTAAATTTTCACCCTTGCACTGATCAGCCTTTATTTAATGTGCAAATCCTGAGGAACTAAAAATAATATAAGGAAATGAAGAGAGAGAAGCACAATATTTTGTGATACTGTTCACGGTATTATACAACATGGGTCACTATAATGTAACAAATAATTTGGGATTTTATTTGGAGTATTTTATCTGCACATTTTCCTAAACTGTTCTCATAATAAACTCTTTTGCTTTCAATGCTCATTCATCAGGAGGGTTTTTGTTATCTGAAGGCTAAGTAAACAGGAGGGAAAAAAAGCAGCCCAAGCTATTGTATGTCACTGGGCAATGTCTTACTGCCACCTTGTGTTGAGCAAAAATTATGAATAGCTCACATTTCCTAGACAATAACAACAAAAAAATCCAACCAAACAACAAAAAAAAAGCTGTTCAGAAAATAAACAAGAAGGAAAACTTTCAGGAAGGTGTGTATGAATACATGAATACATATGAAACATTATAAAAATGGTTTAAGAGTTCGTAAAAAGAGGAAAATGCTTTCTTTTCATTTCAAATTTAACTTCATAAGTAAGTGGCAAGTGTCCACTAATGGTTAACAGTCTCTTGGCTGCTAAAAGCTGAAGAAGGGCAACATCTTTAATGGGGAAAATGAATGCACATTTATGATTTTATTCCCTTTGAGGATTTTTTTTTTTTTTACAGTTACATGATGAATAATGGGATTTCTTGAGAAGCTAGAGAGATTTTTATCCTACTCTTGGGCTATTTTTCAAACATTGCAAACAACACTTTTCACACATCGGTACATCCAAGTAATGAAAATTTCCTACAGTGGTTTAGCTTCTTACAGTTTGGAATAAATCCATGTGCTGCAGACAACTTTTCCACCCACCAGATAAATCATATATAATGACAGGATTGGTCCTTGCACTTTAACAACTTACAAAATTATTGCTAGAAGAAAATCTGTGCTCTGGTAGCTCCACAGGGATTAGTTTTGGTTGTGAAGCAATCACTGCACAGCAACACATACACACACACATGTGCAAGCATGCACAGACAAAGCCAAGAGATAGCAAACTCTCCTGCAGCAAACATTTGACCTTGCAGAACAATAATAAAAGAACATAGTTAATCAAGTATGTATTAAAGATGCCACCATTACTACAGGTTTGCTCTCTATCCATTATTACTAGATAATGCTGTCCCTACTGTTATGGCTCACAGAACACCATCCTTTATGCTTTAAATCAGTTATTTTCAACTTGTAGTTTGCAGACCCCTCAAAGTCCTGTAGACTATTTCTAAGGTGTCTGCAAAATCAGATTTTTAGAAAGAGCACACTTTTAAAAAAGTGTGTAGCTTTTGTAATTAACTATACATGCAAAATTTTCAAAAGGCTTTATTCCTCCATTGGCCAAAATTTAAAGATTCACAGACAGAAAGAGGTAGGAAAGCGCTGAATTAAAGCTCATACTTGATCTGAAAACTTTTCTTTAGGACACTGCTTACTTTTATCTTCAATACCGTTGAAACCAGTGAAATGTTACTATCAGCTTAACTGCTTAGTATGATGTCAATCACCAGTTACAAACTGCTTGAGGCTTTTCAAGGTTGTCATGCTACCATGGGCACGGATTTCTTTAGTACAGTAGATAACATGATTATTAGACAAGTCTTCAGTTAATCACAAAGTATCTTAGGGTGGCAATATTGATTAGTGAGAAGTGGTTCCACTAATTCCATCATCATCAAATGGTTCATATGAGCATTATGAAACAGTAATTGACTAAAGCTACGCAAGTTTCACCTCTCAGAAAGTCAGTGCCTGTGACGCCATTAGTCCCAGAACTTCGTGCAGTATGATAAATGGATGAACTAGTTACTTAATTTTGTGTGGATGGTAAAGACTCTTTTCAGACATCTATGACAGTTGCTAACCCCAAATCATAAAAATGAGCTTGTTTAATGTACTTGATGGAGGCACAATTCTGTCTCTTGAGGGTTCACTGACTTCAGTCACTGCAGTCTGTCCTCCAGGCATTATTTACAGGGTTGGTGAAAGTGCTTCCACAGCAATAAAAAAGTTAAAATAAAAAATAATAATAAAATATATATAATATGAATTACCACTTGGGCTTTGATGTCTGTAACTAGAATGTCTTCCCATTCCCATATTAACTCCTTGCTCATTATAAGGAACTTTTATCTGCTACTATTATTTCTAACTAGGAAAATCTGTGCTTTAGGCAGTCATGGGAATATATGAACAAGGTCTAGGTGTAGTGAGTTGCAGATGTTAAGGCATAGCTTGAGAGGCCCAAAACTGGGGATTGTTTTATATCCAAGTAAACAACCCAAGTCACATTGCCTGTGACTGCTGAACAACTGCTGAACAGAGAAGATCATTTAAAAAAAAAAAAAAAAAAAAAGTAACTCAAAGACAGGAAGAGAGATGAGAGAATCAAAAAGGGGCAGAGGATCAGAAAAGGGGCAGAAAACACATTATTTGTGCCCCAAATCCTCCTTCCTGTCAAGGACTTTTCTAAGGGAGGAATTTTCAAACCCTGGAACTCATAGTCTTGAGTGATCTCTTACAGTACCCATGTTAGGCTCCCACTAGGTTCCACAGCAATGTTTCTACTGCCCCAAACCCTCCCTTCTTCCTAGCCATCTGTTTCCTTAGGAGTTTTTCAAGCTTTCACAACAGACTCATATCATCCTGTTACAGTTCTGCTGGTCAAGGAGAAATTAGATGGCAGCTCTCCTCTTACTACTGCTGTATTTGTTACTGTCCTTGTCTTCTTTAATTTCACTGCACTGCATTATATTTCTCCTCTGCTCTTTATCTTCTCCTTTTGTTACAAAAAGAAGCAGCAAGACATACCCCTTCTACAGTCCCAAAAGTGCTCAGCGTCACCTAAGTCAGAGATCCCTCATGGCTATATGCAAGAAAGATGTTAGTAATAAGGAGTTTCTCAGCTCCAAGGCAGCTTCCATTCTGTCACTCTAAGTCTCAGTTGATTGTAGGGCTCCTAAATATGTAACATGGTAATATATTTCTATTTCAGTCTGCATAACCTGCTCCATGTATATATTCACAGAAGTTTCTGACGGTCTCATTCTAGATCCTGCAAAAAACACACTTGTGGTTAGTGTGACTGCCTGTAAACACAAAGATCTGTGAGGCCAAATACCAGGAAGTAATTAGAGATTCATGCATTGAAATATCTTTAAGAGTAAAGGAGAACTAACTGAGACCGTCTCTTCTGTTGCAGCATTGTCAAATTACCAGTGCTCATCCAGAGGCCACGTTTTCCTCTGGCAGGATGTGGGTATAAGTAAAACCTACTAAAAATGGTTGTTTAAGACTGAAGATGTCCCTTTCTTCCACATTGTAGGGAGAAAATTCACCAACAGGTGAAATACCTATCAATATCAAGGCTGCGCACTATGGATTGGGACAATAAATCCACAGGAAATCTAACATCTGTCATCTGATCCCAGCAAACCCTTGACTGTGTCACAGCTTTGAAGGCGTTCAGTTGGAAAAGCCTGTCTGGAAGCCCTATGTCTTTGCTGGTCTTTGAATCAGACTTGTTTGATGGTAGCCACTGGTGACTTTTAGCAGACTAGTATTTTCTCCTACTTCTGTCTGTAAAACCAGGTTAGAAGTCATTAATTTCATTATGGGAATGAGGTTCAGCTGCTTTTTCTTACAAGAGTTTGAAGGATTTCTTTGTTAAATTCTCAATTCCTTGCACAGGGTTTGTGACTGAAATAACTCTAATATATTGTTTTAACTTGCCTGTGATAATGAAAACACAAGAGAAAATGTATGCTCATACAGCAGCTCATTGTGCTGTGTAGATTTACCCACACCATCATGGACAATGGCTGCTTAGTTGCCAGGATTTAACAATAAAAAACCATCAACAAATAAAAATGTTTGACAATAAATTTAATTACTGTTGGGGGCAGGGGGGGGGGGGTGTCTTACATAACACCAAGGAAGGACTTGCTAAGGAAGGACAGTCAGTATTTCAAGAACAGGAACTATGCAAATAAATCACTGATGGAAAGAGAGCCCTGCATCTGGGACAGGATAAAAGGGAGCTGAGCAGCCAGCAGGATGTAAAATGACAGCTTTTAAACCACATCTCTAACTGCTGTGGCCAGTGGTTTATATCTCTGAGGAACAAGCAGGCAGCCATTGAAGGGTGGAACACAGAAAAACAGAAAAGATCAGCATATTATTACTTCTATTGTGACCAGACTATCTGTTCCTGTCCAATTTCTATAATAGCTAATTAGCAACTGCCAGAGTTTACCCCATCCAAACATCTGGTTATCCAGGCCTGGCTTTCCTCCCTAAAGCTTTAATGAATTTTAACATGTTTGAAAGAGCATTTCCCTCTGGCTTACTGAGATAAAGCAAGATATAAACTGTCCCTGGTACATCCTCTAATCAGTAGTGTTCCCAAAACAGCTTATTCCTCTACCCTCCCAGGCAATTTATTTGTCCCCAGATCTCCTAGATCCTGACTTGCTGAAAAAAAGCATCTGGTAAAGTACACAATGCCCTAAGCCTTATGAGAAGGACCATTACACCACTCTATCCAGGAACAAGAATAAAGCTGCTGAAGAGGCAGCTACTTACCACCAAATACTGTAATGAGGATTTGCACCAATGGAGGATGATACCTCCTGGTTCGGATACTTCTCCTCTGTGGTCTGCCTCCATCCCTGACAGAGGGATCACCTCTCACCTGCAGCAGTTGGTCAGTGAATGCTTCCAGCCCTTGCATATATTTTTATATTGCTTGCATCAACCAGGCCTCCACAATTGTCTGTAGTGTGAGTCTTACTCAGCATGATCCACCCTCTCTAAAACACATGGATTTCGTGTTAAATCTGTCTGTCTGACAGGAGGAGGTTGGGAATACAGCACTCAGACCAATTAACTGCAATTAAAACCGACCTTTTCCGAAAACATAGTCCTACATGGCAGTGTGAAAGGATGAAAGGAAGTGAGGTGGAACTGACCCAACACTTCAATAATTCCTGGAATTACTCCAGAGTTTCCCATTGACCAAACACCTGTGTGCCTTCACAGGCTACATGACTTATTTGCTCATCCAGCTTCTTATTCTGAGCACCCAGAATACCTCACAGGCAGGCAAACTGTGTTTAATCTGATAACTTCATACTGTCAGCAACTGGAAGCCAGAATAATTGTGCCAGTGAAAGTTTCTATACAAATTTCAGTAAGGTACTTCTGTACTGCTTTGGGAAGTCTTACGCAGCTGTGCGGTCACATGAGCTTACACTGAAACCAGTTACATGAATGAAAAAACTGGCTGTGAGACCATGTACAGCGAATAATCATAAACAATTTATTAGGTTTGACAAAGTGCCTGGCGAGAAGTCACAGGGTACTGGATGAAGCTATGCATTTTTTTTCTGTTTGCACAGAACTACTACATCAGAGGAAGAGAAAGGTGATAGCAGCCCTGTAGGCCTGCTGCTATATCCACTGAATCCTCTCCCTATCAAAGACTCTCTGGCAATAAGGAAGTTCAGAAAAGAGGGGAGAATGAGTACATGGCTGAAGGATGCATTTTTCTGCAGCCACTTGCTTCAGAGCATGGATGATTACCACAGTTAATTCTCTTGATGGTCCCTGTTTCTCCTAGTTCCCATTTTATTTATTGCTACTGCGCTGCCCTCTTACAACTGCCCTACAAAACGTCCCGGCTACCCGCCTCTACCACTTCCCAGGGGCTATTGCATATGCATCTCAGCTGTCCCTGCTCCCCAAGCATACTTCACTGCAGACTCAGCTATGAGAAACAAAGTTGAGGAGAGTAGAAAGCTTGTGATTGACACTACTATAGATTAGGAAATATATCTTCCTGTTTCAGGTGTCACAACATGAACCACCTGAAAATCCATTCCGCTTTGACCCAACCAGAATGAAAAGAGATGAAAAGAGCATAACAGGGATAGCCCTATGGACAGTTTTTAGCATCCAAAAAGAATTTAGACTGTATAGGTAGAAAGCATAGCTAGAAATTACATCGCATACTGGGACACTGTAACTGTTGATTAAAACTCACCAGCCATTTTGCTCTGTTCTTTAGTCAAGCAACAGTTCAAAGCAGCACATAAAGCAGAATTTTGTGTCTCTCTCCAAAACTCATTTTAGAAATGAGGACATACCTGTTGCTTTACCTGTAAAGTCATGAGAAGAAGAAATTTGTCCCTTATGACTCGGGAAGTTAGACAATTTCATTTTCCTTTCCCCCTTCCACATCCCTGAAATAATCCCTTGTTCTCCTAGGAGGGCTGTCCTTTCCTGGCACCTTCTCTTCTTTTGGATATTTTCCATACATATACACACTCAAAATGTTTCTGCTATAGGTTGTTATTTGAGTCTTGTAGCTCAAGTTTTGGGAGGGCTTATCAAGAAAAGGGAAAGATGAGAGATTCAGCTCAGTGGACCTTCTGCAGCATGCCAAAATCAAATATGACAGCAACAGGTTGGTATAGCAGGTGTCAACAACGGCTGCAAGACTGGAGACACAGACCTGTCTCACAGGTGAATATTATCTGTAAATCCCATACATAGTCTTAGTTGGAGGCCACCTCTGAAACCTCAACTGCTGCTCTCTGATTTAGGCAGGAACTCATGGTTGCATGTCATGTTGATTTCAGACTTAAATTTTCAAGGAAAAGAAATGCATTAACTTGCAGTATCCAGAGCCATTTTTTATACTCCTTCACAGGAGCATTCAGGTTATATTCCATATTTCATCTGGAGATCCCCTTACAGAGGTCTTTGTGGCACTTGAGATGATGGAGCTTTGACTTTTATTTTAACAGAGCTTGAGTCCTCTTAGTCATCATTTGAATGCATTCCTATATCCACCTCATACCCACAGATTTCTCACTGCCTATTGATACACTGGAGAGGAATACTGAACACATACATAGGTTGTATCTGTGTGGGGCCATTATATCTGATAGATTCTCTCTGGAGAACTTTAGTCACCCATGTAATTAGCCTGTGAGATTATGCACACAAAAAAGCAGCAGTACAATTACACAGCCCCAACTGAACTGTGGCATTTCCTGACATTTAGTGGTTAACTGTGTAAAAGTACGCCTGAGTTAACGTCAACTTTCGTATTTGATTCCCCTTAGATTTGTTGTTTGTGATTTTCCTTTGAGGATAACATTTCAAAAGGCTAATCCTTACTGCTTTGAAGCTATGCTGTTTAGACAGTAATTATACAGCAACCATGCAAACATTGTTGGTGATTGACTCAACACTAGTCCTATCATTTCGTTCTACTTCTCTGTTAGCAAACTGCCTTTAAAGTAATCACAGAATCAGAGAATCATCCAGGTTGGAAAGGACCCTGGAGATCATCTAGTCCAACCCTTCACCTAGCACAGCTCCCACCTACTGCATATCCTTAAGCTCTAAATCGACCCTACTCTTGAACACTTCCAGGGATGGGGACTCCACCACCTCCCTGGGCAGCCCATTCCAACACCTAACAACCTGCTCTGGAAAGAAATGCTTCCTAATATCTAGTCTGAACTTTCCCTGGAGCAACTTGAGGCCACTCCCTCTTGTCCTGTCGCTTTCTACTAGGCTAAAGAGGCTCAAACCCATATAATACATAAGTTATGTCCTATCTAGTTTGTAACTGTTTTGGAATTCAGGGAGCTTGGCTTATATTACTGCAGCACAGACTACTTCTTTCAAAATAGCTTCTTTTTTTTTCTAGTGAGGCGCTTTCCAAATGCTCATATTTTAATCAATTAAACCCTGATTTTGTTCACAAAAATACAGTGCCCTGCAGTCCAGGGAGGTCTATTTCAATATCAGTTCCAATATTTAATTTTTAGCTTTTGTTATGCTTAAAAATAACGTACCTTTTCCATTGTAAATATGTGGGGATTTTTTATTCCATCCAAAATCATTATCTGAACTAATGTTTCTAAAACCTTTCAAAGGCAACTGTCTTTTCACAGAAAACTCCACGGAGGGTGTTAGATAGTAAAATGGTTCTCTCTATGCTGGTGTCCCTAAAAGTAAGGAGCAAGAGGGGTCTTGATAAAAAAAATCGAAGCCTATATATATATAACCCTTGTGCTGGTTTGTATTACTTTTTTGTATCACTGCCTGGCAGATTAATACTGGGTTTTATCTTGCACATACCTAAATGCCTCAGGGATAAATGCACCAGTGATCCAAGGAAAAAGCATGACACTGGCTTTCTTTACATGTAGGTGATTTACATCATACTGAACATTGCTTCCGTCTACTGCCTTAGAATTTAAGGCTCAAGGCAGATTGTCCTCCTTCTCCTATGTGTTGTTTTCCTGATTTATAAACTCTGCAATAAGTATGACGGTCAGGTAAATGGGACTTGGGAACCTCTCTCAGATGCACAGGAGGTGCATGGAAATGGGGTAAAAAGATTGACTTCACCATCCAAGAACAGTCATTCAACCACTGGAAAGTTTATCCGGAGTCTGTGCAGTCTCCACACTTGGAGCTTTCATGACCCAACAGGATGCAGCCCTGAGCAACCTGGTCTGATCTCAGAGCCAACCTGGCTTTGAGCAGGGTTTGGACTAGAGATCTCCTGAGCTCATCTGCAGCCTGAGTTACTCTGTGACTCTGTGTCTTCCCTCAGCCTTTCAGCCACAATTATATCTCTAAATCAGAAACACAGCCTGGCTTTCAACAGGTTCAGAAACGGATAGAGCAATTACTTCTACCCAACTTCTGGTGCAGAACATGTAACTTCTGCATTACAGGTATGAGGTGCTGGCATTACTGCAAGAAACAATGCCTGGCATCAGTGGTAATTGAGTAGTGAGTGATGAGCTATCTCAGAAGGCTGAGGCTTCAGTGGTTTACTGCAATGTATCTACTGGCAATGTTTCATAGAAAAAGGAAACTAACTTTAGTCACTAACCCAAAGGTTCTAGCAACGTATCTTTCAAATGAAACCATTTCACACCTGAACAGATTGATCAGTGAAAATCAAAGTGTCCGAATGGGATGTTTTATGAAATTAATTAAAAGCAGAACATTTTGAGAGGTTGAAAGAACAGCCTGTAGGAACTGGAGGGCAAACAACAAATAAATAGTGGTCTGGAATAAATCTTCTTCCTATGAAAGTGCCTGACCACTAGACTATTTGCCATGCTGGAGCTTGGGTTCTGTAGTGGGTTGGGTTTTATTTTTGTTTTTCCTTTTTTATTATTATAATTGTTTGGCAGCTTAAGAAACTTTGGACTCCTTCCTGGCCAGTTGAATGATGTCTACCATCAGCTTTCTCAGGCAAGAATTCATGTTGCTCTCCATTCAGTCTAGGAATGAAGACCCTAAAATTCACTGTGATCTTCCTAAGAAGCCTCAGTTTAAACCAAGGCATGACAACTTTCTGTATCCTGGCAATACAAACTTAGTCAATGACCAACAAGTTAACTCAAAGCAGAGTATTATTTCTTTAGGAGAAATGCATCAAAGAGAAAAAAAATTATAAAAGAGTAAACTCTGTATAAATGTCAAGTTAAAAAAATAAAAGTATTGTCCACAATCTGAACAGCTACATGACTCAGAAAAGTCTTTTTATTGTGGGGCGGGTCTTTAGAGATGATCCCCCAAACAAACTTTAGTCTCTCTATAAGCAACACAGAAAGAAACATCTCCAAGGCATGTTGTTATGACATAAAGAGTGTGTGCAACAGACTGGGGGGGGGGGGGGAAAATCACTCTTAAAATAAAAACTTTAACTCTTCTTTAACTCTGCAGCTACAATGAGCTCCTTCATTAATTATATTCCATAATACTCAGTTTTATAAGACATCGTTGCTGAGTCTTAACTAAAAGTCATTAGAAACAATGGAAAAAATGAAGTCATTAGAAACTTGGAAAGGATACCCCGTGACAGCTAATTAGGGCCACTAATACATCCTGTTATACAGTAAGGTACTCAGTTATAGCTTCTCGCAAACTCCTCAAAGCAGGGTGGATGGGGTTTTTCTTTAAATGGAAAAAGTACAATACAGCACAAAGGAACAGAGGATTGATGTCTGTTTTATAGAGATGTACAGATCAAGCAGCTCATCCAGATCACAAAGAAAATTCAGCACAGACTCAAGTAAACTCTGACCAAGTAAGTTCCAATCCAAACCATTGTCTACACCACATCTTGCAAGTCCTACTACTGCTCTGAGAAAGGCTTTGAACTAGAAGAGAGAACTGACTTGTCAGATGTTCTAGTGCTGTTTCCACATGGAGGCTATGTCCCACAACAACCATTACCTAAATACCCATGTGTCAGTGTAAGTGAACCAGTTGTACTGGGTCTGGCTGAGCTGGAATTGGTTTCCCCTACAGCAGCCCTCATGGTGCTGTGGTTTATGCTGGGAGCTGGCAGGGTGTTGGTAGCACCCTGGTGTTGTGGCTGCTGCTGAGCAGTGCTTACACAGCACCAAGGCTCTTTATGACATTTCCCCCACAGTGGGACGGGGTGGGCAAGATCTTGGGAGGGGACACAGCCAGGACAGCTGACCCGAACTGACCAAAGGGATATTCCAGACCATATGACGTCTGCTCAGTACAAAGCTGGGAGAAAGGAGGAAGGGGCTGGGGTCACCCTTGGTCCTCAGACGCAACCACTACGGTATGGGAGCCCTGCTCCTGAGAAGGCCTGACAGCGCCTCTTCATGGGAAGGAGAGAATAAATCCATTTTCTTTTTTCTGCTTCCACGTGCAGACCTTTGCTTCGCTTTGCTTATATTAAAACTGATTTTGTTTTACCCACAATAGTTTGTCTATCTTATTTTCTTTCCCCTCTTTGCCCTGTTGAGAAAACAAGGGGAAAGGGGGGGAAGTGATAGAGCAACTTTGTGGGTACCCAGCATTTAGCCAAGGTCAAACCATCACACCCGTAAAAACATGTGAGGCTGACATTGATAGCTCATCCTGAGACCTGGCTATACATCAGGTGTCAATATGGAGCAGTGGGATCCCTGGAAGTGTGATGTTTTGTCCCATTTTTGAGCTACTTTCATATGTGATCTTTCCAGAATATGAGCCTCTCTCTGCTTTCTGGTATGAGAGATGTGTCTTTTGGCTTGGTATACCTGCAAAGGTCCAGAAGGCTGGTTGTGTTCCTCTGGATTTAATCCTAAATAAATGGAACTTAATATTATGCCCCTGTTTAGGTTAAAAGCAGCTTTTCCTTGAATTCAATGGATTTCAAGGATTTCATCCAACTTTCAAGCACAATGCCATTTCACCAGTTTTAAATAAATGCAATGGTTTTAATGCAGCAGACTGTCTATCCAGGATAGTGTAATATGTATATATGCTAATAGGTAGGCATTTTAATAATGTGCCATATTATTTATTATCCTTTCCATTATGAGATTAACTCATTATTCTGGCAGTTTAAATAGATCTGTTTTTCTTTTGCAGGGACGAAAATGGTGCTGGCATCATTTGCTGACTGGAGAACTTATTCATGAGATGAGCTAGAAGTGAACAGTGTTTCAAACAACTTTTGGACACTGTTTAGATCATTATTGAGTCTATTTTATGGAGATAATTTCACTTACCATTTAGGCAGTATTTAAAGAAAGCAAAAAGGCAACTTCAAAAATTTTCCTATTAAAGAAGACAGAAATGTGACATGGATTAAGTTACTAAAGGCTGCTGTCTTGCCACCCTCTTCAAATGAAGTGCATCTTAGTTTCTGAAGAAGAAAGGTTTTCTTTGGAAGGAAAGTTTCAGAAGAATTTCTTTAGATTATCATAACTTTTTAGCGATGGATTTCTTTAGAAATGACCCGCTCATGAGATTTTCCCATCTGTTTTCTATATTGAAAGGTTCCTTACAATACAGAAATTAAGAAGTACATAGGAAGAACTGTTTAACAGGACAGATAATGCAGAAATATTTTGTGAAAATAATACTGATGTATCTCATGATATTTAATATCTGGCTCTAGCCTCTGTAAACTTAAGGTACTTAAAGACATTTCTCAGAATTCCAAATTTCAGTCCTATGCATGAAAAACCATTTCCTTTAGCCAGAATTTTTATTGGTTCACATTACATGCTAAAAGCTAACATGCTGAAAGAGCAAAGTATAAAATGTATGATATAAATTAAATAAGTATGATATAACTGCAAGCTAAAGGATACAATGAGCTGCAGACACTGCCACAAGAAATTCTAGTAACTGATACACTAGCAATAAGCTGGGCTAGGGAGTCTCCAGCCTGGCAGCTCTGCAGAGCCAGGATCATTCTCCCACAGAAATGAGGCATGAGGCCTAGACTCTTTCAGATCATACAAACCCAGCCAATATGCAGTACTACATCTCAGGAAAAGCAGAAAAACCCAGAAACAAGTAGTCGTTAATCTCTCATAAGCCCCAAATTCAGTTTTCCAGCCCTGGCACAAAGCAAAGTGCCTTTTGGAGGCAATGACTGACAGGCTCCCAAAAGAGGTCTTATTTCGCAGATGGTGGAAGTGAACACCGTCTGGAACACATAAAATTTATGTTACACTAGTAAGGCCTTATTGTGAGCCCAAAATCTCAGAACATGCTGATATTAATGACAGAACCACTGCCAGTATCACTAAAACAAGGACTTCAACCCTTTTGTATAGCAGAAAACAATCACTTAGTTTTGTCATATACGGGATGTGAAAATAGCCCATGAGACAATTGGTAGCTAAACAATATTCAAAAGGGAGAACTCAGTAACTAGCAGATTACTTTATCAGAATATTTCAAATTTTAAAACAAATGAAAAATTCTTATAATTTTTTTTAAAAAAAGATCTACATACAACTGCTTGTCACTTTTCACTTTATCATGAGTTCTGTTTTTTCTCTTAGCAGATATACAAAAGTTCAACTTGAAATAAAGGTAACATTTCTTAGTATTACAACTGTCCTCTTCAGTTATTATTCTTTTGAAAAATAATAATTTGATATTAAAGATAAACACTTTGCAAATAAGGATATCTTATCCTCTGACATCTATTTGCCATTTTGATAACTGATTGTAAACTTGCTTATTGAAAGTATTTGTTTTTCACACAAACTGTTGTCTTCAGTACTGCCCAATACCTTCCATCAGGGAACATACTCCTCTGCATCTGTACTGTTTTTCTGCTATCTCTTTGGACATTTTCACCAAGTAGTTTTTTCTCAGCATGAGCCCAGCTGGCAAACTCTAACCTTCACTAAAGAGTTGTGGAACACTTTTTGCAACGGCCACAGCTTTTGAATAAAAAAAATCCAGAGTAAAAGCAAACCCATTCAATGCACTTACACTGTTGTTTTCCCATTTAGGAAATTATATTCTGAGTTCTGAATAGTTTCATTCTTTCTGCAAGTGAAGAGAACAGAGTTGTCACTATACTAATCTTTAGCTTGTGACTCTATTAAACCATTTTTTAGATTAACATGTATCTGAGGGGGCGGTTGCAATTCTGGTCTAAGCAACACAGCTAAAATTCCAAACCTTATTCCTAAGAGAGATGTATAAATCATGTAGATGTGTTGATTACCAAAATAGCTGACACCAAGTCCATGGAGACTGCTATTCATAGTAGTTTGTAGCTGTAACTGTATGTTACGACAGGATCTAAAATATAAGAATGTGTATGAATATCCTGTTGAGATGATGAATCTGTGGATTTTTTCCACTGTAGTGTAAAATAATTAATTATTTCTTAAATAGCAAAGGCACAGCACCAGAGAAATATAAGAAAGCTATTTCCAGCTCTAGGGAAAATTGTTGCCTGTTTTTGCGATGCTCTTAGCTAGTCAGCAGCACCTCTGTATTCGTTCCCTAGGACTCATGGATGCAGACTGGAGATTTTTAGGGGTGTTCACACAGTAAACTGAACATGTTGTAAATGAAGTAGCTCTTTTAATGACTTAGTCAAAGGATGCTGTGCTTTATGTTGAGGATGAATGCAACAAAAAGCTGATTTATTTTGCTCATCTTTGTATTATGTTGCAATCACTATGGAACTAATAGTCTAATCACTGCCTACCGACTGCAACACCAAAACAACCTCAAAAGTCAGTTGCATTGTAATTATATCCTAGGTGTTTTTAAGTGGCTACGAAGAAGACGGTAAGAAAATTACCGTGTGGCAGCAAAACAAACTACCACAGCTATTTTATGTTTACCTCTATTTTCATTATAAGAAATACCATCCCTATTTTCCTCCATTATCCTTTCTCCTTAAGCTAACACTAAAAGAAACAGACCATAGGGGTGGGTGTAGTCATGGTAATTCATAGGAGATGAATTCTCTCATCAGTTCATAGTACAGAGAGATTTTTCCTTCATCCCCATGAACATCCATAAGAAAAAGTGATCTATGCTTCCTTCATTGAAAAATTGTTATCAATAACAATTTAAATTAAAATGCAAAGCAAAGTTTCCTGGCTTGGGGGATGGTCAGTCACATCATACTTAGATAATACTATATATGGTTGAGTCAGACAAATAAACAGGACAAATTCTCAGCCAGGATAACTCAAGGTAATTCAAGTGATTTTATGGAACTGAACTGACTACATCAGTTGAACACGCAGTCTTAGAGGGGTAGAAGAAGCAGTGCTATCTTTATGGTGAGCTTCATACATTCTATTTCCATCATAAGACAGCATTTCACATACTTTTTTTTTGCTAACATCTAAGCATCATCTCTTAATGTTCCAAATGCCACTATTAAAAGAGAATGATCCATTGTCTGCACTACCAAAATCAAAAAGCTCTTTGCCCAGCTAATAGTAACAGCAACATCTGGCAACCAAGTAAGTTCAGCAAAAATTCCCTTTACCTTGCCCTTCTATTCTCCCAATATGTTCTTCAATTGAAAAACAGCTGTAATTTATTGAATTTAGATAGTAAATTTGAATGAAATTGATAAGACTAGATATGAGTTTATAACTTTCCAAAATACTAGGGGGTTTTGTTACAATTCTCTAATGGAAAAATGCTTGTGGATATTTGATGGGAATCCTGTCATCTTCATTACTATGACTATCACATGGGAAACCATTGATGAGCAAACAGAAACAGATGTCGTTCTTTACAACTTGTCTTGTCTTAGCAGGACTACCATATCCACTAAATCCAGCTGTCTGGATAAACCAGTGCCAAAGTATAACAGTATGTGGGGGATTCAAAACTTTTCTTCCCAACATTACATGTTTCCTGGTGGTATACCATACAGAGCTGGCCAGGAAAAAATAAACATTCTTAAGGCTAGAATAGAGGCTAGTTAATAGAAAGTTAATGTAAAATTATGATTTTTTCACCTACAATTTTATCTTGTGATTTATCCCATAGCTGGCCAATCAGTATCTGTCACCATAAGAGCCTTATATAGTGCTCATGGTGATGAGGATGCCAGGTTCTTCTGATTCAGTGTTGTTCTTTTGCCTCAGCTTGTACATTGAGCTGTGAAAAAGATGATTATGAGGGTCATTGGGAGAAAACCTCTGCAACTTTCAATTTAATGACAACTGTCCTGGGAACCACATTAAAGTAAAAGAACAAGTCCCATTTTTCACAGAATCACAGAATTGTCTAGGTTGGAAAAGACCTTGAAGATCATCCAGTCCAACCATTTACCTAACATTGACAGTTCCCAACTACACCAGATCCCTCAGCACTATGTCGTCTCTACTCTTAAACACTCAAGCACAGAGATATCAGCTCTGTATTCCTGACTGATGGTTTGCCAGCTGATTCCTTTCTCCATTTCAAAGTCACTTTGCCTTCAGATGGAAAACTACAGTTCTATCCCTCATTATACCTCTATTCCTGCAATAATTAACTTCCAGAGGGGAGAATATTACTGTGTGAAACCAAGTAGAGCTACACAGAAGACACTGGTTGCGAGGTCTGGAATCCAGGGTTGAAAATGTCTGACACAGAGTCTCATTAAATCATTTCTGGTTTCTTTATTTACTTTTTCTCTCATTTTGTGACTTGTGAAAGGAGGTAAAATATTTTGCAAGACTCTTAAAATGCTCTGAGAAACAAAGGATGTTCACACATCACCCAGATTATGTCAAGGCCTCCAAGCACACCAAAAAACTCTGTAACCTCTTGGCTATCTAGCACAGCATATTCTTTTCCTAGCCAGTACCACTTTCAGCCAGATGAAGATCTTGTAGGTCTCCTTGCCAGCAAGAGCCCTCATTTATTGCGGAGTTTTCTGCCAGCAGGGCAGCAGTGAGGGACCAGGCTCCATCCGTCATGCACATGAATCAGAACACAAAATCATGATAAGGCACAAGTTTATCACTCCTTCCTGAACAGACAAGGTCAGGCAACCTCTATGCAAACTTAATGCATCTGACAGCATCATGCTTAACAGTCAGGCCAGTAAACATGCTCTTAGCAGCTGGGGTCCAGACAGCTTGAAGACCATGTAAAGGATTCATGTAAGATGGATAGATAAATCTGGAATAGTCACACTTAAAGCCACTAAGGAGAAATAGTAACATCTACCAGAGATCCTAAAATGGGTGCCTAATATCAGTCAGATGAATTATCCCCTGAAGCGCACTGCATGAATTATAGGCTTTATCAATGACTACAGAAGGACTGGCGAATGATTGGTTAGATGCGTGCCCGTCTAAACATGAATGAGATGAATCCCTCTCATAAATAACTTGAAATTGGAGAAAGCAAGCCAGCAGCTGTATGATCTCCCAGGTGAGATTCAAACCTCTTCCCTCAGCTGTTGCCTCCTAGTTCTGCTTCAGCATTCTGTTTTGCACGACAGCATGTGGTTTTAGATTAGGTGCTGAGAGAAGAAATCCAGGCACAGCATCTGACAGGAAACGCAATTGCCTCAATCACTAAGAGCTATCAATGTTGTGATCAAGATGCTACAGTTCAATCTGACACCCAAGGAAGTCATAAAGAAACTCTCAGAAGAGAAGAAACCACAAAAGGGAGTATATATAAAGCTGAATAAAGTCTTTCTTAAAAAGAGATTTGTTGAATTATGCAGTTTGGAAGTAACTCATTATATGTAATAATACTCAACAAATGCTTTCTTCTAAATATGTTTTTTGAAAATAACTCTTCAAATTGAAACATTTCCATTTTTAACTTTAAAAGCATTACCTACCCAAAACAATGCTTCACTAGACCCAGCACAAAGTTAGAGAGGGATGTTTTGCCAAAACAGTCAAGTCATTTCTGGTTTACTTCAGCCCAAACCAAAGCTGCTCCTTCATTATTACTTTACATGTCATTACCCTGATACAATTACCTACAGATGACTGCAAACCAGGTAGATAGTTTCATACAAAAACTGATAAGTGTTTGAGAAATAATAACTCTGTTCCTCCTCTGCCTTTTATCTCCTTTGGATATTAATTGCATTGCGGATATCACTGATTTCTGAATGGAGAGAGGTTTTCTCCATACAGTTTGGAATACACAGAAAATTGGCCATTGAAGTTCCACAGAAGTTTGTTCTGAATAGGAAAGTCTCTGCTTTTCATAGCATTTTAGAAAGTTTTTCTATTAATAGTGGGGGTTTTTTTAATTTTCTTCTTTGTTTTGTTTTTCTTTATAAATCATCTTTTCATTTGCTCCAGAGAAAGTTAAAAAATAAGGCTTTATACAGAAACGATTGTGTAGAAGTAGGAATGCACACTGCATCATTTGTTAACTTCTGTAAAAGTATTACTGTCTACTGCTTTTTTAAAAACCCCACTCTTGTTACTAAAGGCAAAACCGACAGTGCAAGTTAAAATCATCCAATACTTGTTCTCATTATTATTAATTTCCCATTTACTTTGCCAGATTTTAACCATTTGGCAGAGATTTCATACAATGGGTGTCTACCATAACTGAAGTTTTTTAAACTTCTCAGACAAAATGTTTTATATTTTTGAGGACTAATCTAGAGCATTAAAATGTACTGTTTGCTCCATAATATCAAAATGGAAATTTCTTATAAGTCTAGCTTTGGATTAGTCACTTGAAATTTTCCTAGCAAATAGAAAAATATTTTTCATGTAATTTATGTTGGTCCCATGAAATCTGCCAGAATCTGTCTAAAGTAAACCCCTAGAAAAATGACAAATGGCATCTCCCTAACTAAATTTCAAAAGGTTTCTGTCCACACTTACTGAGAGGATCAGCTGAATTGCAACTACAGCTCTGGGACAAGCCAAGATTTTCCTCTCTTAACTGAAAACAGGAAGCTTCCCTTCTTTTTTCTGTAATTAGGGATGATAAAAGGAGGCTGTAGGCTTTTTGAAGACCAATATTTTGGCTGCAAAGCTACCCACCCATAAATGAGAAAGTACCAGAGCATAAATCCCTCTTGGTACTTTTTTTGGTCTCTTTGGGGAAGCACCCAGTTCAGATGATGGAGCACAACCTGAACAGCCTCCTGCCCCATTTCATCCAGTTCTGGCATTATGATGGGTCTTAATCACACATTCACTGCATGTATTGCATGAGACCCTTCCTCAGGGTACAGGAAGTCCTAGCTCTGGGAATGAATCATCACTAAGGCATGTAGGAGACTGCTGTCTTTGGATCACTACTCTTTATTTGTTCAAAAGCTGAGAAGCATGAGGTGACTGAGACTGACATTCATAGGGAGAGAAACGGCAGTTCTCATGTGAATGTTTCCACAGAAAAATAGGTTATACCTCTTTATCTAATGCACAGTTTCTTTGTGGTACTGGCCAAGCCATTTAAACTGAACTTTTCAGACGGTTCACTAAATGCATGCTCTTTATTCTCTGGGCACTTGACTTGAGACCTGAGGTCTGATTACCAAGGGAAATGAACACTTACAGCTGCAGCCGATGTCAATAGCATCTGTGCTCTGACCCTGTTAAGAGTTATTCAAAGCTAAGTACATGGAAAGCAGTATCTCAGATGTTTTGATTTGGACAGCAGGAATGAGTTATTTTTGCCAAGTTACTTTTGATTGGTGTGGCTACCTTTACCCTGTCTTTTGAAACCATCCACACTGAGACCACATCTGCCAACTTTCTCACCACAGAAATGTTTCTAGAGAAATCTCAATGATAGATCAAGAGATAAGACTCCAAGTGTGTTCTGAAGTTTTAAGCCCTCATTAAGATGACCACACACAGAGTGTAGACTATCTTAGGGCAAACTCTTACCTGGCTTGCTCTGCAGCTCTCAGCACTGATTTGCATTCTAGCTGGAAATCCATAACCTGACACCATGCCTCAGTAATGGCAACCTACTGTGCTTGGTCTGTTCCTACAAGAGTGTAGCAGATGAGGTGGGATATGCAGCCTGATTTTTAAGGCCAGGTCATACTGCAAAGCTGCCACAGACCCCACGGGGCTATTATCAGGACTGCAAAGACATGCTATTTGCTCCTCTGGCTATCAGGCAGCCATAAACATGTCATATGAACTCAGAAGCAAGCATCTATTCGAGGGACTAACCTGGGAGCCGGGCTCAGAGAGTGTAATAGCTAGATGAATATGTCCAGAATCTGGTGTATTTGAAATGGGACACAGCAAAACCCATTTCCAAACAGCTCCATCAGTGGACGATTGGAGGAAGAGTGAATCAGGGAAAGCTTTTTACCTCAATGTAGAGAGCATGCAAGATTTTGAGGACAATAGCCAAAAAGTTGAGGGCATGGTAATACAAGACCCCTTCAGCTGATGTACAGAGATCTCTCAAAGAGGTAATAGATAATCATCAGCCTGACATTTTCTGGTGCATGGAAAAAACAGCAAAGGTCCACCTATGAGCCTATCCTAGGACCTAGATGCAAGCCAGGCCCCTAGCCAGCCAAGTATAGCCAAGATGTTGTTTGTCTTTGCCAACGTGTGAGAGGCCTTCTACGCCTGTCAGCAGTAGCAGACAAGTTACATCTGACACGTGATCTGATATAGAACAAGAGAGAAACCTCAGGGAAACACAAGAAAAAACAAATGCAACAAATGGTGCTTGAAAACATGGGGGAAAAGTTGAGGACTTTTCCAGCCAGCTCTGATAACTTACATATCTCTGACAGACCTGCAGGGACATTGCTGGAGGTACATAATCCTGGGCCACATGATTTTATTTCTGGACCTTCCACCCTAAAGGGGTTGTCAGCAGCCAAAAGGCCAGCTAGGTGTCTTACAGCTAGAGGGCGATCCGTGACAGAGCTCTGAGGCACTTCTAGACAGTGCTGCACTCATTTCTCTGCCCTGAGCCTAAGCTTCGTTTGTGCTCTAGAGACCTATTTAAAGAGACAAGCCTGAAAGCTACAGCTCAGCCCGAGTTTTGGGTTAAATAAGGTAGAAAACTATAAACTGTAAGAACTGCTTAGCTCTTAAGAGGTAAGGCAGCAAAGCTGAGAATGGGTTTGGTCCACCTGGCTATAGTTAGTCCTCTGGCAAACAAATGAGGCTACCCAAACACAAAGGCTAAACCAAATGAGAGGATAAGGAGTTGTATACACAGAATCTGGGGATCTCCTACATTAAGGAGTGACTTGCCAGGTGAAAAGGGGAGAGGGCTGGCTGGAGCAGCCACTGGTCTAAGTTGCTGAGGTACCATGAAGCATAAGGTTTCAGCATACAGAGGCTTAGTAGCACAACTAATATGCTAGTTCAGAAGGTGACTGCAGGGGCCGGTGCGGACATCAGGCTGTGTGCATTTCTGGAACAACCAGGGAAGTAGGGCTGGAGAAAAACACTTAGGGGAGATATGGTTATGTTCAAAGTTAGCAGATATCATTAACATGAAGTATCATCTTGATCCATAAGGGACATCAGTCTAACTTGGAGATTAACCCTGGAAGGAGTCACCTGGCAAACCCTGCAGCTGTTTAGCAGACTATGGCTAAGGCTGATGGCAGCATGACAGTGCAGGTCAACAAAGACCAATGAACTGAGGCACTGTCAGTGCTCAAAGGAGACTACCAGGAAAAGATGCAAAAAGACAACTAATTAACTTTAGCTTCAGATTGGAGATTTATTTTAGAGTTGACAGAAAGTTGAGACTTAAGCATGAATGTTAGGATTTAGATTAGAAGAGGCCATTCACCTAATGTAATTATTTATTTTAAAAAGCAGATGCAAGGTAATTGGAGCTTAGTCAGTTAAATAACTTGGCTACATTTGCTTCCAAGGATGAAAATTAAAGTTCATGGAATTAATGCTGTGGCAAAGGTTTGTTTAGAATTGAGTTTGTGGTTGGAGCTAGGATGATACTTGTTTGGAAAAGTAGTAGAGAAGTGGTGTTTATAGGAGCCAGTTAAGTACATATACATAGTCCAAGCTGAGAGAGGTACTTGCTTTATTACCATTAGGACTAAGGCAAGTTAGACAGTGCAAGTGAATTCTGGACAAAATGAGGGCAATTACGATTTTCCCTAAATCCAAAAGTAGCCCCTCCCCCCCCAAGTTAAGCCAAAAAAATGCTTACACCTTTGAGAATATTTTTAATTCTGGGTAAAGAGTTTTCAATGTACAGCACCAGGAAATGGGAAGGAAATAGCAATTATATAAAAGAAATTATTCTACTAGGTTGTTTTGCCAATTATTAAGCCTAGCATAAAGGACACAGCCAGCATAAAGATAAACCAATAACCAAATTGTATTTGATACAAAAGGGTCAGTACATGGGTGAGCACTGGGGGTACAAACAAGTCAGTCAGATTATACATAAGCAACATCAATCCCACTGACCCCAACAATGACACCACACAACCAACAATGGGTGGAATAAATGGTGACATGCAGTCTCCCATAGAAGGGACAGGAGACAACCGAGTCAACAAGCCAAACACATAAGACCAAGGAAGCCACATACTGAATCTCTACACAGCCCACATTTACAAAAGCCAGACCTGGCTAGAGCCCAGTCCCAGGGAGGCAGGAGGCCCTTCCCCAACAGGGAACTCTGCAAAGAGCATCCACCTCACAGACAGACACTGCCCCTGCCTGCAAGTGGTCCCAGCTTTTATCCCTCAGTGGGACACCTGACCTTTGCTTACTCAATGCAGACACCTGGGGCTCCTTTACCCAATGGCTCTCCCTGCAAGGCCGGCACCACCCTGGAGGGAAACCTAAAGGCAAACTCACCCCCCCTTTGTGAAGGGTTGTGGGAATCACCCAGATGTCAACCTTAATTTGGGGCTTGGGGTTGAAACCCCAGCGTTTCATAGGTTAATATAAGTATACTGACCACATTAAAGATAAGTCTCAGCTAGAATTTAAAAGACAAACAAACAAAACCTCCAGGTCTCAATTAGAACTAATTGATAAAAGATGGCCTTAAAACAAAGTTTCTGCCTAGCTACACTCAAAGCCACCTAAACCAGTCCCAGTACTATATGTCAGAAAGCAGTTCACACCCAGCCTGATCTCAGGCTAGTACTCTAACTTATTTCTTTTACTAATATTTACCCACCTCTCCCTTTCAAAAATGATCCTGTACTGCAGATATCAAGGCCCAGGTATGGGTATTGGTATCTCAGAAATGTGCTACAGCCTTCTTTCTAGCCCAGCCATCTCTGTCTGAATTGCATGCAGGCAAACAGAATAGCAATATTTGAATGTTCAGATATTCCGAAGTTGGGGTTAGATTTAGATTTGGGATGAGGCTTCCATGAACTGAAGAGCAGAAGTAAGGTCTGGTCTGGTAGACCCTGTACTAATTTGAGGACTGGTGCTTGCAAAGAGACACCCTAGATCCTTTCATATAAGAAGCTGTGGAAGTAAAATCGTAGTAGCAGCTTTAAAGCACGTTCAAAAGATTTCAGTTAGGCAGCAGAAGAGCCTGTTTATGCACTACATGAAAATGTGAAGAGTGCCAGGAGCAGAAAGCATATCTCTCAACACAGAGATGTCCCCAACACAGAAGTGGTTTTTCCACCCAGGAAGGGTATGGCTTCACTTGCTGACTGTCTGTCCCCTTCCCACTGAAGCTGTACTTCTTCCTGGAAATCCTGACCACCCCAACCTGCCCAGCCACAGTGCACTTAGGTCTCTTCTCTGGGGTTGGAAAGGACAGCTTTGAACACTATAAAATCTCCAGATATTTGCATATTTCATCAGGCAACAAGGTCTGTTCCATTTCATCTGATCCTAATATCACCTTGAGAACAGCACAAGGAGTTAGGAAAAAAAAAAAAAGTGTTCCTAAAAGTTCTATTTAAACTAAATACACTTGTACTATCAGCTATCAGACAGGATGAGCACTTTTTTTTTTTTTTTTAATAACTTACCTCTTTTTCTTATAAGCCAAACTGGATGAATGCTAACATAAATACTGTAATTCCATCACAGTCTTGCAAATAAAGTCTTTGAGTTGATTTTCTTTCTTCATTCTTTTTTAAAAATCCCCCCTCAATTCACAACCACATCCAATGCTAAGCAAAATCAAAGACACTTACTTATACCAGTTATGGGATATTGTGTTTTGGTTTGTGGATGAGTTTTGAAAAAAATCTTTACAGATTATGAAAATGTTATATTGCAATGGTTATCTGCATTTGCAAGTGCTCACTCAGCTCTCTGAATATGTGTGTTAATTACACAACAGATTTGAACATTTGTGGAAGTTAGTGCTTCCTCACAAGTTATTTACCAAATAAATCATCTTTTCCCAAGTCTCACTTTCAATTCACCCAACCCAAGAATGCCTAAATCAATTCTAATGCTTTCCAATCAGTTCTGTGACACAAGAAAATAGTGAATTATCTATGTTTGGATGAATTGGTGGAGTGGCCCTATATGTAAGAGAATGCTATGACAGCTCAGAAATCAAGTATAGTAATAATGGGGCTGAGAGTGTTTGGATTAGTTTAAGGGCCAATAAAGCAGATCTTGCTGTAGAAGTCTGCTATAGACCCGCCAATCAAAGCGGTGAGGTGGATGAAGCTTTCTATAAACAGTTGGGAGAAATCTCGCGGTCACTTGCCGTTGTTCTTGGGGGGGACTTTAATCTCCCGGGTGTCTACTGGGATCACAGCACAGCAGAGAGGGAACAATCCAGGAGGTTCCTGGAATGTGTGGAGGATCAGTTCCTCACACAGCTGGTGAGTGAGCTGACCAGGGAAGGTGCCCTCCTGGAGCTGCTGCTTGTGAACAGGGAAGAGCTTGTGGGGGAAGTAAAGGTTGGAGGCCGTCGAGGGTGCAGTGACCATGAGATGATTGAGTTTTGATCCTTGGAGAAACAAAGAGAGGGGTTAGTAAAACTGCCACCTTAGACTTCTGGAGGGCAAACTTGTTCAAAAGACTGATGAACAGAATCCCTTGGGAGGCTGCCTTGAAGGAGATGGGAGTCCAGGGAGGCTGGACATACTTCAAGAGAGAAGTCTTAAAGGCACAGGATCAGGCTGTTCCCGTGTGCCAAAAAACATGCAGGCAGGGAAGGAGACCGGCCTGGCTAAACAGGGACCTTTGGCTGGATCTCAAGAATAAAAGGAGAATCTATTGCCTTTGGAAGAGGGGGCAGGTCTCTCATGAAGACTATAAAGATGTAGTGAAGTTATGCAGGGAGAACATTAGGAGAGCCAAAACACAGCAAGAGCTCAACTTGGCTACAGCTGTTAAAGATAATAAAAAATGTTTCTATAAATTGGTTAACAGCAAAAGGAGGATTAGGGAAATTCTCCCTCCTTTACTGGATGCAGAGGGAAACATGGTAACTAAGGCTGAGGAAAAGGCTGAGGTGCTCAACGCCTACTTTGCCTCAGTCTTTAGCAGAGGAACTGGCTGTTCCTGGACACCCAGCCTCATGAGCTGGGAGATGGGGAGGGGAAGCAGATTGAGGTCAGCACAGTTGAAGAGGAGGTGGTCAGAGACCTGCTACACCACTTGGATGCACACAACTCTGTGGGACCGGATGGGTTACACCCAAGGGTGCTGAGAGAGCTGGCAGATGTGCTCGCCAAGCCACTGTCCATGATTTACCTGAAGTCATGGCTAACTGGGGAGGTCCCACTGGACTGGAGGGTGGCAAATGTGACACCCATCTACCAGAAAGGCAGAAAGGAGGATCCAGGAAACTACAGACCTGTCAGTCTGACCTCGGTGCCAGGGAAGGTCATGGAGCAGGTCATCTCCGGTGCCATTAAAAGTCATATAATGGACAACCAGATGCTCAGGCCCAGTCAGCATGGGTTTATGAAAGGCAGGTCCTGCCTGACAAACCTGATCTCCTTCTATGACAGGACGACCTGCTTATTGGATGAGGGAAAGGCTGTGGATGTAGTTTACCTTGACTTTAGCAAGGCCTTTGACACCGCTTCCCACAGCATTCTCCTGGCAAAACTGGCTACTTGTGGCTTGGATGGGCACACACTTCACTGGGTAAAAAACTGTCTGGATGGCCGGGCCCAAAGAGTTGTGGTGAATGGAGTTAAATCCAGTTGGGGGCCGGTCACAAGTGGTGTCCCCCAGGGCTCGGTTTTGGGGCCACTCCTGTTTAACATTTTTATTGATGATCTAGACGAGGGGATCGAGTGCACCCTCAGTCAGTTTGCAGATGACACCAAGCTGGGTGGGAGTGTTGATCTGCTCGAGGGTAGGGAGGCTCTGCAGAGAGACCTGGACAGGCTGGAGCCATGGGCTGAGGCCAACTGGAGGAGTTTCCATAAGGCCAAATGCCGGGGGCTGCCCTTGGGCCACAATAACCCCCAGCAGCGCTACAGGCTTGGGGAGGAGTGGCTGGAGAGCTGCCAGTCAGAGAGGGACCTGGGGGGGTTGGTTGACAGCCGGCTGAACAGGAGCCAGCAGTGTGCCCAGGTGGCCAAGAAGGCCAATGGCATCCTGGCTTGTGTCAGCAATAGCATGGCCAGCAGGGACAGGGAAGGGATCTGACCCCTGTACTCAGCACTGGTGAGGCCGCACCTCGATTCCTGTGTTCAGTTTTGGGCCCCTCACTCCAAAAAGGACATTGAATGACTCGAGCGTGTCCAGAGAAGGGCCACGGAGCTGGTGCAGGGTCTGGAGCACAGGTCGTACGGGGAGCGGCTGAGGGAACTGGGGGTGTTTAGTCTGGAGAAGAGGAGGCTGAGGGGAGACCTCATCGCCCTCTACAGCTACCTGAAAGGAGGTTGCAGAGAGCTGGGGATGAGTCTCTTTAGCCAAGTAATAAGCGATAGGACAAGAGGGAATGGCCTGAAGTTGCGCCGGGGAAGGTTTAGACTGGATATTAGGAAGCATTTCTTTCCAGAACGGGTTGTTAGGTGTTGGAATGGGCTGCCCAGGGCAGTGGTGGAGTCCCCATCCCTGGAGGTGTTTAAGAGTCGGGTCAACATAGTGCTAAGGGACATGGTGTAGTTGGGAACTGTCAGTGCTAGGTTAATGGTTGGACAGGATTATCTTCAAGGTCTTTTCCAACCTAAACAATTCTGTGAATTCTCAAACACTCCGATACTAAAATCTGTCTGTGTTCAGAATTACTCAGTTGGTTAGCACACTTGTTAAAATTAAAATCTAACTGTAAATAATGTAAACAAGGGATATATCACTACTATTCTTCCATGAAGGATAAACAATGCACAGTTAGATCCACATGAACGAATCAAGATAAGTGGGAAACAAAAGGATTATTGGAGGGGTGGAGGCATTTCATCTGCTCTTGAAACTTATTATATACTTGACTGAGATCTCTCTTGCCAAACTTTATCAATGTGAAAAAGTACGAAAAAATAAATTATAAAAGGAATGAAGTTTAATAAAATGTATGGCTCGTTACCTATTGTAAACAGGCATTGATCCTGAAGCCACTTCTGTCTGACCTGATAAACAAATCCCCTAGAAACAAATCTACAAGAAGAAAAAGTAGTTCCTTATACCAGCATTCAGTAAGGAGGCTTTAAAAGAGTAAACACTATTGCTAAGCCTAGTATCAGTTAATCGAGCACTTGTTGAAAATTTTACTTAATTGCATATGAAAAGGATGCGATATCCTGGATGTTGGTAAATCTTCACCTGGGTACCTTGGTAAGTTTAATGACATACACTCATTTTTCTGCTTGTTTGTGGCATATTTCTGCCCTTTTTTAAAAAAATTATCTTCTTTACAAGTATTTTGCTGCTGAGAGATTCTATTCATAAAAGTAACTCTACTCATAAAAGTACTCATCAAGACACTCATAAGTATCAACTTTTTTTGAAAAAAAAGCGCTTAGTATACTGAAAATTTTTTAAAATAATATTTTTGATATAAGATTTCCATGAAAAGGTATCTTTAAACTTTCTACTTCTGCAACAGAACACTGTTCACATGAATATCCGGAAGCTCCATGCTTAGCTGCAAAATTCTGCATGGAGAAGAGGTGATTATTAAAATAAATAAATACATAAATAAGCACAGAGAATGCCTGGCCAAAAAATGATGAGTCAGATGTGATTGCACTTCACAAAATTAAAGACTTGAAAGATTATAAAGCCGTAGCAGCAAATCTCAGAGAACTGGTATGCAATCACATCTTTGCTCCAAAGAGGAAAATGGTAATAATTTGTCATTATTGTCATTCATGATATATCCTGAAAATGATTTTTAGTGCTTGTCCACTTTAATAAGCATATCTGTTAATTAGCCCATATTCATTAAAGGAGAATGAATAGACATTAATATATTTGTAGCTATTAACTAGAGTTGTAAAAAAAACATTTCCATCATAAAGACATTTTTTCTTCCTGTAAACATCTGAATCATTGTCTTCTAATGGCTGAAGAGTTTGTAAAAAGCCATACTTTGAGCTAGCAAACTTGATGAAATAAATTGTTTCTAATCACTTTATAAATCAATCTGATAGGACTATATAATTAGACAAAAATCATATTCAATGTGTGATATTCAATAGCTCAAGAAAAAAGTCAACATATGTTTAAATAAACTCACTCTAATAAATAAAAGTGCCCCAAAGAAGCCAGTCATGAACAGATTTAAGATTTATCTTAGCAAACAGAGAAACCGAATTAAAGAAGAGGTTGAATTAATAGTCTTTATTTATAACTTCAAATGTCAGTCCAGTTAGAGTTTGGCCATCAAAATACCTTAAAATTGATCTTCATGAATCACAGAACATAAGATTATTTACTGATCAATCAACAGATAAGTTACTTTGATAAACTGTTTTATTCATTATTTGATTATAAAGTGTGCATAATGTTTACCACAAAATATTTTTCCTGTTGAAAAGAAAAGCAAAAGTGATGAGACTCACCTTACATAAATGTTAGATTGTATTTGCTTAAGCATTCAGCAAGGAATTAGTATTTGTATATAAACTGTTTTGCAACAAGTAGGAGTTCTAGGAGCTAGTGACTTAATTTTTATCCCATGTACAGCAGTGTCACAATCTCGCTTACTGATGAGGGAGTGGCAAAAGGAAATTAGGCAGCTGCAGTACCAGATGAGCAGAGTTCCTAATTACACAGTTAGTCTTTACCATCTAATTAGTTCTATTGACTAATACTGACACTGCTTGCATACTCAAAGTTAGCGTCTGTTTAAACAGCTTGCTGAAATTGGGTTCTGAAACTGCTGAAACCTGCATTTAAACAGAATTCAAAGCACAGGCAATTGTTTCTGTACTAGCAAGATATCTACATTATTATGTTTATATTTTTTTCCCATTTGCATATTTTCCCATATAAAAAGTCTTACAGCAAGTTTCTAAGAAGCTTTTCTGATCATGTTTCCTAGGAACACACAGCTATAAATCTTCATTCTGCAAATAAAGAATGCAACAACCAAGCTCTGATTATTATCCAGACCTGGTCAAAGAAACCTGCATCAGTGTGGAACTTCTAAACAGGAAAGCTGATCTTCATAAAGATGTTGCTTTGTCCAGAAGCGGCAGTCCAGAAGGTGTCTTTGATTCCGGTGAAACGCAGGCAGTATCAGTTTGTATGGGTACCACCATGTACCCAGGTGACTACATTAGAAGACAGGGTTATACAGAGCCTTCACTTCTGAAGCTCTCCGCAAAGGAGTGCATTGGGAGCCACCACGCACCTTTACAGTTTGACCAGCATGCTCTGGCCAGAATTTCCACTTCTCCAACTTTAATGCGTCTAAGGATGACCTCTGCCTCAGAAGCACTGTCATTTCAGGACTGCTTGGACACAATTCAGCTGGGGAATCAGAAGAAATACACCGTCTCTCTCCACCACATTTATAGAGTCCACCTCGGGGCACTACAGCTTCCTCATTGTCATTGCCTTCTTGTGTCGATGCAAAATTACTGTCTTCCAAAACCAAGTCTGAGACAGCTATAGCAAACCCAGAGTCTGACAGCCCCAGATCATAGATGACAAGCCAAAAAGATACTCTCAGCAATAGCAGCCCCAATGAGACGCTTCAAAACTCCTGGAGAGCCAACTCTGTTACGCTGCCTGCGAGACTCCTCTGACCCAGTCCTACATCACAGGAGGGTGTCCAGGTAAAAGGAATAGGATGATGTAACCTCCTTTTCAGTCTTGCATAGTCAGCGTTGGTCCATCATGGCCCAGTGTGTAAACACCACCACAGTTCTTAACCTGAACTACAACCTGGCCTGTGTTCATTCAATAAAACAGAGCAACTTCTATGCTCATCAGAAAGGAAGATTTTTCCTTCGAGATCAGCAAAAGACAACGGTTCCAGCCCTGTCTCTTGGTGACCATGTTGGCCTACTCGCCTATGCACATGGACAGTCTTTCCCACCTCTGTCCATTCACCATGGTGGGCCAGCATAACTGTTTGTGGGGCTATGAAAGAACAAGACTAAGTAATTTATCCGGTTCTGGTTTCAGTTTTAAAAGGTTATTTTCTTCCCAAGTTCCTTCAGCAGGGTTCTTCCTAAGCCAGGGCAGTTCTCTATCCTGTTTTACTGAATAGCATTACTAACCCCAACAAAACCAAGAACGAAGTCATTCAAGATGCCTGAGCTAAATTTAAGGTTTGCTACTACCAAAGGAAGAGGTCCCATTCCCTTTCTTTATTTCCACTTACTTAGCTCTGTCACTCACCGGCCCCCTCCATTTTTGCATTCAGCTCCATAAATGAGCAGGCAATTGTGTAATCTTTTCTGAAAAAGAGAAACACTGATCCAGGAGTGCCAGCATCAGTAAAAAGAAATAAGCACGGGAGGAGCTAACCCTCTGTCTTTCCCTGGCAGAAAACTACTATTCAGTTATCCCCCATAACTTCAACCCAAGAGGAAAAGGCGAGGCACTGCATAAACCAGGTTTGCTACCAGATCTGCTCTGAAGGACCTTGCATTACTTGCACAAGCAGTTAAATTAGGACATATGCTTGACGCCATCATTATGCAAAGCACACATTTCACTGAACGTGGCTGGTATCAATAGGTGTATTGGCCTTTAATAACCAGCTAGTTTTGTGTCATGGACTAAGAGCTATTTTTTCCCCCTTCCAGTATAGAAAACATTCTGGATAACATGAGAGTTCTCCCCCTTTCTCCTCAACAGTGAAAATAATTAGCCAATGTCTATGTAGTACATGTCTCTTAAAAAATTAGTACTTTTTTCACAAAACCAAATTGTTCACTTGATTTCTGACCAAGTAACAAGAATATCTCTCTTTCTTTCAGAAGAATGGATTGCCTATACAAAGGTACGCATGTATGTTTTACCTTACTCCAAGCTTTACTTCTCTACATTTTCAATGAATTCACTCAAAGACAAAACTGAACAGTGAAGCACTTATGTGTAAATCAATTTAAATTTGTAGATTTGCTTTGTGAAATACCTGTCACCAGCTTGTTAAATTAAACTTTTAAATGAGATTTTGTTTCAAAGGTGGCCCTCTCCCCAACATGTTTAGCTATATTTCAGACAATACTTCAGCTAGACCATTGGAGAACTCTGCACTAGGAACTAACTGCCAAAAGGTCTGGCTGTTTGGATTAGCAGTGTCAAATTTCAGCTTGAAGAATGTGAAACACCTCAAAATCTTGAGCAAAATTCTTCAAAACTTTGTGGGAGGAAAAAGGGAGCAAAGAAGCTATCAAAACAGCTCAATATTGTCCTCATTCATGGTCAAAGCAGATCTAGGACTGCTATTGGATTGGGGGACTGTTAATCCTACAAACTTTGAATTGTATAAATTAGTGCAGGCAAGACAAGCTGCTGCATACTGTAGATCTGTGTAGTGAATTGGGTCAAGCTCTTACAAACAATTATCAGGAAGTAAAAGCTTGATTAGAAATTAGTTTGATGCAATCATGTTTGTTTCTTTAAGATGTTCAAATGTTTACAGAAGGGAAACGAAGTTTCTTTTCTCCCATACAACAAAGAAGTAGGAGCCAGTACCTCCCTTAATAACCATACCTCTCTCACTAATGGTGCAGTGCTCACCTTACTGCATGATTTCAGGTGGAACATGCAGGTGAGTGAGGTATATTGAAAACAAAAGCACTGGTGAGCAAGTCTTGGTGAAGACAGAAGTCACCTCACAGCAAACAACAATACACTGCTTCTGTGACTCTACCATAACGTGTTTCAGGTGTTAAGGCAGTAGAGATCATTAGTTGAGCTATACCTCCTCTTCTTCACAATGCCTACTCATTTTTCAGGTAAAAGCTCTGTTATAGCCTACACTTTACAAACAGGTCTCTGTTTCAAGTATGCTTCTGTTTGGGACTGGGTGGCTTGGAGAAGGCTGACACAGTCTATGAGTCATTGCACAGCGCAGTTCCCTAGACAAGGCTTAAGAGATGTGTGTGTGCATGTGAAATCACACTTTCATCATAGAAGAGGCCTCCTAGATTTTCTGAATTGTTGCGAATTCCAACACACTCTTTAACATTTTGAATTTACAATGGAGATGGGGAGACAAGGGGAAGGAAAGATCTTTTCATCTCAGTGTGAAAACAGGTGATCTGTACCTATTATGGGAAGAGTCTGTTCTGATCAAACTCAAAACTGTAATACATAAGTATATCTCACTGACAGAGGGAAGATTTATGTGATCTGTAGAAAACTTTGTGGGAGAGTTTGAAGAACACTGAATGCAAATCACTAAGCAGGAAAACATTACACATTTAGTGTACACATTTTCCGTTAGTGCCACTAGCCTGGCAGCTTCAGAGGGAAGCCACTATGTGCCAGCTAGGATATTGGCTCTGGACTTCTATTCAGATGCATTTTAAAATCAAGGAGTCACACAAGGAACACAAGCTTTGTTCCACAACCACCAGCAGGAAAGATTGACAAAAGGAGGTTTGGATGATGTATTATGATTTCTATTTTTTGTCTTGACCAATATTAGAATGTGCTGAAATATAAAACAAAAATCACCAGTTTCTGCTCTAAACTTTTTTTGTCAAGTTGCATTTGGTCCAAGGTCTGGGCAAGGGCTGTATTCAGCTTCTCCTTTATCCGAATCATTAGTCTAACTCCTTAAAAGCTAATCTCTTCTTATCACAGCCAAAGAAAACTGCTGAAATGTCAGATTATTCTCTCCATCTAGAAGCACACAGGGACAGCTGGCAACCCTCCTCCAAGGCTGAGTTATATATCGTCCAGAGTAAAAACACACCTCCATCCTTCAGTTCTAATAAACTCTCCCCATTTCCAGGCTGCACTTTCAAAAGCCTTTCTTAAAGCACCAATGCTCATTTTAAACAGCCTTTCCCCACACAGCCCTCAGTCAGGAATGCCAGTACATCTCTGTGGACATAGCAACATACTGAACTGATGCTGATTAAAAATAATCAGCCAAAATAAATAAACAAAAGGGACAAGAAGGGCAGCACAGAGAAAGGTGTGTGTGGTGGAGACAAGTTGAGATGCTAAAGCCAACAATGCCATGGAAGGAAACTCTGAGCTCATTTTCTTCTTGCACCATTCAGCAAATCAGAGACTGAGTGGAAAACTGGATCGCACTATTTCTTAAAGACAACCAGCTAATAAAGAGTCCTCTCAATAACTGCCGAAGCAGCTCATTTTCAATGAATTGAGGGAGCTGGCCTCAAATGTCTTGAAACGATCCTCTTCCTCTTTTAATTTCTCATATGCATGTAAAGTGTCATGCTAACTCTTTGAACCAGGGAGTCCAAATACTCTCCCTGTGTGGCTTGGGTAACAGTGTCGTCACCTGGCAGCTATCTCAGTACTGTGACCACCCCATAATGTTGACCTTTGTAACCTCTTCAGTTGCTCTTATTATCATCTAGAAGGTATTCCTTTAAATAGCGTATCTGTTATTTCAGTAAGGTGATTTATGTAGATGTCTGTTCCATGGAACAGCTAGTTAGGCTAGGATTACGGACATATAAAGATACGGACCTCTAAAAAGCAATCAGCTGAAACTCTCCATGCCCTGGAAACGACTATATACACAGAATATTTATTTCTTCAGATCATGAGCTTCTCCAGTGTCTTTAATCATTTTCCATAACTTTGTAATGCAAACCTGTGACATTATCTTGTTTCACAAAACACGTAGATTTAAAGGAGGCATTATTGCAGATGATATCTCCTCAGGTGCTTGAGTTCATCCCTAAAGTACAAGTGTTTCTTTCACTCAAACACTTCAGTCCTCTGCCCCTAGTAAAATGATCAATTAAAAACTAAAGAAAAAGGCAAAGCTACACGGTCTGCAGGCATGAAAAGGTGCTGAAACATGGCATACAGACTCAAAAAGTGGTAAATTGCATTACCAGCATTTCAGTAGTTTAATTTCCCCAGTAAAAACAACAAAAGCATCTAATGTATCTAATATATCTACAGGCATCAGGCCAGGTGATCACAAATACCTGTACCTTCATTTGTGAAGCATAGTAATTTAGGCATGTAAGCCATTAATCAGCCAGGCATGCCAGATTGCAAAGGTATGTTGTAGATACATATCCAAGTGTCCTTGGCATGCTCCCACACATCACAGGCTCGCATACCTATGTGAAGAGCTTGTTTAGACATATGTGTGTCTGAAGTTCAAGGCCTTTTTGATCTAGGAAAATAACACCATTTAACTCCATTAAATGAAACTATGCTTCCCATTACTTATCTTCATAAACCACTAGCCTCCAACTTCAAAACATATTCTGAAATTGAAGTAGACTAGGTACTTTAAAAATCAATAATACATTGGCAGAATTTTACTGTAAATCCAACCTGAAATAAATCTCCTGAATTTCTCAGTACAGGAGCAACAACTGTAAGAATTATCCTTGTATTCTATTGCGGCATCTGGCTTCTATAATAAACCAGCTGCCCAAGAGACTGTATTGTGACATCACTAGAAGTGTCAGAAGCATCTTAATACAATCATTACTAACACTTAAAATCTGCACTGGGTAGCACTCAGCGCACCTCATCAGGAAGCAGTCTCCCTTGCACTGCTATGGGCTTCCTGACAACCAAGAAACAGACCCCATCGATAAAAGTTCTCAAACTATGTGTTGGGTTCAATTTCATGAGAAACCTCAGAGTTTCATTTTAGACCCCTAAAGTTAAATATAGAGATTCTATGATCCCCATGCACTAGGGCTACCAGAAAAAGAAAAGCTTTTAGAGAACTCTTACATTGTACGTTGTAAACTCCTCAATACATATCTTTCAAACCCTAACATGTCCATGTTTCAAGTGTTAAAGTCCCAGGCCAGGCCCTCCTGATAGCCTATAGCCTGCAGACCTCTCTGTTGTTAGGAGCAGTTTTTCCTTTCATCTGTACAATAAATTGGTTTAGCTAAGACAATTGCAAGCAATGTTACTGTCAGATCATAACAAAAAGCATAATCTCCACGTCCTGCTATTCATATCAAATGCCAGTTCTCTACCTCAGAGCTCATCTGCTAGTTGATAAGTTGTCAAGTGACTATTCATGCACTTAAAGAGAAAAATATATCTGCCAGGTTTCACATCAGGTGTTGGCAAATGGCTAGATATTCACAGCAAGCTATCTGCCTAGACAAAAGAAACAGTAAGAATTATACTTAACTGACCAAAAATAACATGTATAATAAATGGTGACTGAAAACAGAATTTTTTTACATGCGTACTTCCTTCATGCTTCCTCTGTCAGCTACTTAATTACCGACCCTTTGAACTCTAACACAGTCTTCATGCATCAGTCAATTGAAGACAGCACAACAGCTGTAGACATCAGTCACTCTGCAACAGTATACTAACATAATTCATTAGGTATCGGTGTGAGTTATTAGCAAAATCCCAAAAGGATTTTGATGTGCACCAATAGTTTCTGTATTTGAATGCAAGCAGCCTCTGGCACAAACATGCTGCTGGGTATAGAATGCCTGTGTCACTTCACTTGATGGATCTACATCCTGGACAATGCCCTCCGTTAGTAACAACAATAGTTGGAAACAGTCATTTGTTTTCAATCTGCAGGGCCACTAAGTCATATTATATTCAAAATACAAAATATTTGAATTAGCAGAAAAAATGCTGAAAAGATTTAGAAAGAAAATAGCACAAACTAGCCAGAAGGTTAAACATTAAAAAACCCCAAACAAACAAACAAAAAAACCCTGACAAAAAAAACCAAACTGAAACATTTTAACTGTGTCACTAGTATGCCCTCTTTTCTTGAAATCATCTGAGTTATATAAAGGTTAAAATTAATGACAACCCACATATCAGCTAGGGACATGGTATTTAACTGCTCCTTTGGAATCCAGTACAAAAACATAGATTCTGAAATCTCACTCACTTTTTTACTAATCTCAGAAGAACCCATGAATTTCCAACATTTAAATTCTCTAAGTACCTATTATCTGAGCCAAGCCATGACCATAAACAGCAACAATGTGGAGTTGGAAAGATAATTAGATATTTGTTGTCTGTCACTGAAATTCTCTACTCATTGTTTCATTAACACTTTATGGCATAGCATTTGGGTTTTTAGCTCATTTCCTCCTGTATCAGCAAGGAGTACTTCAGCAGTGTCCTCTGCAGCCACGAGCAGAGAGACATGACATGTGTTGTTCTTGTGTCTCACAGATCAGCCGAGCACAAGCCTAGCTCCGTGGTAGTGAGTCTGCCAGGACACGAGGTGCTCCCTGGAGACCTCCTGGTGTCAGGCCATGCCATTGACTACCTGCCCCACACAGCCCTCCTGCTAAGTGCAGGTCAGACGCAGGGTGGGTTTGTTTGTCTCAGCCTAGCAAAAGCCACAACTGGTGTGTGTGTGGAAGGGGGGGGGGGGGGGGGGGGAGGATCAGTGCAACAGCAACATGCAAGGCAGCGCAGACTCCATGGAGGATCCTGTTATCCCACACCAAAGTGACTGAACCACTAACTTTAATATTCTTCTCAATTTTTTTTTTTTTCCTGCATTTTATTATTGAATGCAAAATGTAAGAGGTAGATGAGGGGGCCAGGACACTGATCACCTCCCTCTTCCACAGGCCAGGAGCAACCAGAGCCCAGGCCAGGATCTCCACCTGCCAAGGAGTTACAAATTCCTACCTGCACAGCTTCAGGAAGAGGGAAGAGAGTAGCCCATGCCACCCTTTCCAGTAGTGTTCTAATCACTAGGGTAGCAGACCCAACTCATGGTTAGAGGTTGCTCACAAGACCTTCCAACACTGAAATATAGACCTGCAAGCAATTTCCACAGATACCTATTGGGAATATAGTATAGTGTGCAGTGAGATAGAGATCAGAAGATGCTGATGACCAGAGATAAAAATTTTCTCAAAAAATAAGTCAAAGTCACAGCCAGCAGTTTCATGAAAGCAAACAAGACAGCCATCTCCAGAAAGAATGACCAAGGCCTTCAAAATCCAAAATGAGAAAGTTCTGACCATGATTCCCAGTCACACACAGGGCTGAGAGTAGGTGCCACATGTAGAAAACTCTTTCAAGTTTCTTGCTGGACAAACACAGCATTTCTCACCTCTCACCAGTGCATTCCTACATCTAGATACCCAGCTTTCCCTGTACCTCACTAAGGACTATGAATTACAACCTGCACCACTGTGCCAGCCCCTTGACAGATGTGAGGCTTAGGTTTTATAAGACTGTTTATTCACAGGAGCTTTAAATACTTGCATAGCTCCAAGATATCAGTGATGAGAAGACAGGGCCTAATTCTTGCTTCAAAACACTTAATATCTTCAAGTATTGGCTTGAGGTATGATGTGTTTTCTCATGTAAAGAACTGGTAATCACATACTGATCATCTGCAGCAAGTGGCAGTGTTTAGCATCATCCAAGATCCCATCACAGACAGACATAATTCTTGCTGGGAGGAGCCCAATAGGTTTAATGACTTTTAAGTCTGGTGCACAAACTGCTTAAAACATAAGTATTAAATCTGAGCCAAGTGTAGTATATCAGGCTTCATCTAACAGCAACAACAAAACAGTTTTATTTTTAGCTATTTGTTTCTTTACTGATAACACATTTGTTTTACCCATTAGAGTCCAAAAAGCTAAGGTGGCCATTTACCAAAAGAGGAGTTGTGAGTATTTCACCATGATTTTTTTTCCTTGCACTGACCTTGCCTTGTCCCACAACTAACCTGGGTAAAAAGAGTTTCTTTACTTTGTTGTCCTTGAAGAAAGGCAGCTAGCAGGTGAGCTGAACTCAGAGGTCTCTGCCCACCCTGGGACTGCTTGGACATTAATCTGCAATGAAAGTAGGGTGGCTCCAGTGCAGCCACCAGTGCCGCTGCATGTGATGCATGTGAAAACACAGTCAGTACCGCTGTCCCCCATCCCTGTGGGTGGTGGGAGGAGAGGTACCCTTGGCACCAGAAGGGCAGAGTGGGGTGGGTAAAGCAGGAGCTCTCATTCAAGGTGTTCAGGGTTGACAGCAGGTCCAGTGCAGGTCCCCCAGGTAAGAGAGCACAAGGTAGGTAAGTCAGTCACATCGTCGCTTTGACTATAGCGTGTTCTGTATTTTCTGCATGCCAACCTAGTCCTGAGTGCCTGAGGGCCCTGGAGTATCTGCCTACCTCCCACTTACGTGGAAGGGATCTAGGTTTTACCTATCAAAGTAGCTTTTTAAATGCTTTCTTAGGCCTTTCCTGCCTCATGAGCACCCTTACACGCACCAGTAAAAGCATACACACCAATACACTTCAGTTAATTTCCTTGTCTAACACATTTCCTTGTCTCTTCCAGTTATGAAAATTTTCAGTTACTACGGTATCCAAATTTCCTGAGTGTTGTTCATTATTCAGAAAATTATTCACAACTGTCGTGATAACTTTGCACCCCTAAACAAGTAATTGTGAACAGTCCCTTCCTAATATTTTTTGCATTTTATCTTCTAAATCTTGACTATCAAAGGAGAATTTGTGCAAGTGAAACCAATGCAAGGGCTCAGACTAGCATGTATGACAGTTCCCAATTCATTTGATAGCATTTCTATAGCATTTGAAGGAGCATGGCCTAAAACCCAGAATTTTTAAATTCGGCAAAGTATTTGAAATTTGCAATAATACGCATTTGATATTTAGCCAAAATGTGATTTATGATACTATTAAATGCCATAAAATTTAATTTATGAAGATTTACTGGTGCATTTGTTAAGGGTGTATATATATAATTGCATTATTGTTTCCACACCATTTCAAACTATCAAACTATCTTTCAAGATAGAGTTGAGCTGAAACTCTGAATTTCAAATATTATAATCAAACACATATTTCAAAATTGGCTTCAGTTCAGTGCCTAAAGTTCAGACAATAAAAATCCATGAGTATATTGTTCCAGAGAGCAGATAAAACTTAGGCAAACACTTTCTAAGTCTATGCTCACAGCACTAAATTAGAGTTCATAAATACTGGTTAAACTTTTTACATGGCAGACTCAGCCTGGAAAACAAAGCCAAACCAAAAGAAACTGGTTTTATTTCATGTTCCCTCACACAGACAAACTCCTCCTGCTCTTTAAGTTTTCTAAAAGCTCATTTTAAAGAGAGTACTCTGCAGCCAACCAAAGTTTTTTCAATATGTAGCTCGAATAAAAAATTGAAAATAAATAAATACACAAGCTTCATATACTTATGGCAGAATGATTTCATCTACGAGTTTATTGTCCCCTACTTCTGACAGTGTTGAAGGAAGCAATATATTTTATTTGTACTGTCTTCCAAGGGTAGTCCATTGTCTGTTGCCATACCAATGATTTGCCCTGCCAAAGACTTCTGTGTTACATAAATAAGATCTTACACACCCACACCTAAACCACCTACACACCCCACCCATAGCTACAAATAAACCTGCCATCACTGCCTCATCTCTGTGTAGGAGAGCCTGGAAATATAAGGAAACCACGCAGTTAAGGGCAAGCTCCTTACAGATCAGAGCAAGGTTACCAAGCTGGGTAAACTTCTTAATGGTCTTTAAAACACTGTATGACTCAGGAGTGGGTTTTTGTCATTCAACAGAGTAAGACAAACAGATGCAAGCAATTAGAAGCAAGCAACTGATTTGGAACACTGTCTTTCAACTATTAACATCATAGACTGCAGCACATATGAATTTTTCTGCTTTAAGGTATCAAAATACTCAGTATACTTTACCAAGAGTACTTAAAGATGGGGATAAAAATTTTGTGTTCAAGTTACCATTTTTCACTACATTAATATTGATATGAGACCTTTCTGCAAAAGTAATGCATAAGTGTAAAGTATATTTTTGTGGTTTGAAATGGAAGGGCAAGGGGGAAACTGAGTGTTGTAGAAGGTTAACAAGGACCCTCACAACCACCTGGATTTTGCCAGGCTTTCAGACTGCCCTAGATCAGAGAGGTACCACATTCAGAAAAAGGCATCAAGACAGACTTCTCAGCAGTGCCTGCAGATCTGGGGAAAGAAATTGCAGCATCACAGAGCTGACAAATGGGGCACGGTCACCCCCACTGCTGTCTTAGGGGCATGTTTGGAGACAGCCACGTAGAGGTCAGTGACAACACCAAGGTTTAGCTGCAGAAATCCTACCAAAGCCTGTCTGCCAGATAAACAAGGTTGCTGGCCTCTGGGCACCCGTAGCCATAGAAATGCCAAGCTTGGGCTACCAAGGTGACATTCAGATAACCCACACCTAACACCATCGACTTCCCCCCCCCCCCCCCCCCCCCCCCCCCCAGCAAACCTTTTGCTTCTCAAACAGGCTGTTTATATGCAGTTCCTTAGACTTGGTTGTTGAGGTCTCCTGACAGTGCCTAACTTATATGTGAACATCTGACTTAGGAGCAGGTCAGTAAGGTGATAGTGGACACCTTAGAACTAAACAACAATATCCAAGTACCTAAGACCTAGTCCTTTGGTACCTTGATTTTACCATTTGAAGAAAAGTAAATCCATCCCTGCTTTCCAGCAGCAGCAGTAGAACAGATTAAATTCCTTAGCAAACTACCCACTATTTTTTGATAAAGCATCTTACAAACATACTGTGTTACTTTCAAATTCAGTGTGTTTATATTCTAAATATTTTGAAGGAAAATGTCAGTTTTTTAAATCTTTTTTAAAGATTTTTAAAAGTTTTTTTAAAATATTTTTAAAGATTTTTTAAGCTTTCAGAAAAACAACTAGTACTGGCTCTTTACATGGGCAAATAGATCATAGATTCTTTTCATAAGGTCTGAAGCAGTTGATGCAATAGTCAGTGGTTCTCTTTCTTCTCCAATCAATAGAGTAAACCTTGTCATGAATTTATAAAGGCACAACAGACTGAGCAGAAAGATATCATCAGCTGGTTAGAAGTGAAAAAAGAAGCAGCAATGTGGGAGCTTTTCACAAGTGAATGCACTTACTTTCTGGATCATTTGCTCATTCTCAAGATGGTAACTTCAGATTTCATTTCTCAAAAATAATGAAACATTATTTGCCCAGCTGTCAGCATGGCAGACATAAAGCCACCTGTAATCTCTCATTGGGTATCTAAAGGGGAATGACTTAGTTTTTTCCCCATCTGTCCTGCTCATCCTGTTTCCACAATCCCCTTCAGTTTTCACTTCTGGATGGTATCCCTTCTTCTGGACATCACTTTATAGTGCTTTTCAAACACTATCTGAGAGCAGATCCTTCTAGCAATTTCAGCTGATATTCCACTATTCCTCTCACTAATGCTGAACAGAAGCCCCTCTCCAAT
This sequence comes from Athene noctua, assembly GCF_965140245.1. Taxonomy (NCBI): domain Eukaryota; kingdom Metazoa; phylum Chordata; class Aves; order Strigiformes; family Strigidae; genus Athene; species Athene noctua. The sequence continues at coordinate 37,327,508 of NC_134039.1, read as the reverse complement.
TCACTGTACTGGATATTTCTTTACCACTAGTCTGTAGCATTATACTCTTTATTTAACTTCATATAGAGCTGTGGTTAGATTATCCTGACTAGAGCATGAAAACCTCAGTATTCAGCAGACCTGAAGATCTAATATTACAAGAAAACAAGTAAACTAAAACCAGCTCCTCTCCCAAAAACTCCAAATTGTCTCTATCATATTGAATTTTAAGAGCTTTGAAATATGGACAAGAATATTGCACACTGTTACAAGAATAGCTGCACTATTTACATTCATCACACATCAAAAGTTAGTGTATTCATTTAAAAGGACGAAAGCTTCCCTAAACACCTTCATATCATTTTTCTCTTATTCCGCATAGACAATTTCTGTTGTCTTATTAAGTCAAAGGAAAAAGATTAGTGAAAAATTTTCCATGTTGCTGAAAAGTTAGCCTAGGCAGTACAAGAAGATCTGCTAAGTGAAGGGAATAGAGGAGTGGGCTGAATTCCTCCTTAGTGTGACAGAACAGGAAGGGAGAGGAACAGGGTTGACGGGACCAACCATTGGTCCAAGGCAGAATGGTAGCATCCTTCATTCTATACACTTTGTTCAGAGATATAAGAAGATTAAGAACAGGTGAATTCTGAGAAGGATGAGGATAGCAGGAGACATGCAGGCCCCTTGGTGAGTCTGAGGTAGGAACCCACAGATGAGCCTCAGCCAACCCTGCATGACCCATGAATGATAAACTATTCAGTCCATGCCAGCTTCCCAAACTCTCCTGACAAAGAAAGAACCCACTGAATTTGGGCAGCCAGTTTTACCAATACCTGCTGCTCTAAATACTTCCTAGTATAGAAATATTCCACTGATTTTAATGAATCTTCACAGGGAACTTTAAGACCACCCTTTAAGTTCTCAGGTCAGCTGTTCATGGCAACTAAAGAATTAGACAAGGGTAAGCAAACAGTCTCACTAGCTCTTCAGTCTTGGCATCTGGGTGACTGGTATTTTCATTAATGCTTTTCACACATATATAAAAAAATTCTACTCTGTAATCTGCAATTTGTGAGACTTTTTCAGATTTAGGTTAGATTCAGCACAGCTCCAAGATCACCGTCAGAGCTTAAAAAATACAAAATCTTAAACATACACATGCAGATTTCACTCAATACAGGTTAATAAAACAATTTAAAAAATCCAAACCTTCATGAGCCCTCTACTTATGTTATTCCGACAATTTTTTCTTATAGTAACTTTAAACAACTTCCATAGCAGCAGATGCATGGGGTAGGAAAGAAAGCATTTAGGAAGGTCATAGAAATCTGTAACTATGACTCTGATATTATTAATTCCTTCACACAGATCTGCAGGGGGCTCAGTTGCCCCTCTTCTGCCAGAGAGCACAGCAGGGACATAGTTGCCTCTGCAGCAGCCACAGAGACACCGCAGAGACATCACTCATGCCTTCCTCCTCACACAAAGCCCAATATTTAGCCTTCAGGCAGGTCAGGAAAAGTTTCTCAGAGTGTCGTCTTCTGCCCTCTCCAAATCAAATTACCATTTCATGAGAATTAACAGTGCAAATATGTTCTTCTCAGAAAGAAAAAATGAGATATATCGAACTGGCACAAATAGTAAATAACATGGATTTGCTTTGTTTTTAAAGATATTTATGAACACTTTAAAATACCTCCAGAGCAATGAACTTCTCTTGGATGTTGGTTTGTGGAGGCTTTTCACAAACTTAGAGGAGTTAAACAAGGTGAGTAAAAAAATGTCTTACTGAGATCAGAAATCAATCAGTCCAATAAAAGGACACAAGAAGCCATCCATAAAGTTTTTATTCAGATTTAATTCTCACATTTAGAACTTAGTTCAAATAATTAGTCTTTCTTTCATTTCTATTTGGTATATCAGTGGGGGTCAAATTTCACCAGGGCAAATTACTCTCGTGTGCCTCCAGCAAAAGATAAACAGGCATTTGAACGTGAAGGAGAGCTCATTTGGCAGGTGTTTCTGAAGCAAACATGAGCTTGAGACTAACTCTCATAAGCAGTATCCTTTTAAAAGGATTTGTGAAGATAAACTCCAATGGCACAATCTGTACAGCAAAACAGTAAGAATACAAAATAACTACAGTAAGAAGTTTCCTTTCACAAGCAGATGGGCACAAAGACTTTGCTATCTATTATGACACTCCAGTAGAGCAAGTTAAAACAAAACTATGACCCCTCTCCAGCTGGGGTTTCCCTTGGCATGGGTGGAAAGGGTATCTGCTACACAGATGGGATGCTCTGTGTTCATGTGCTACTTACCCTCCAGCTTCCAGGGGGAAGGAGACCACAAGGCTCCAGCTCTTTCCTGCTTGTGGCCAGTTGCTGGGAGACCATTCATCTCCTGGAAGTTAAAGGAACCCATAAGTCCAAAATAGCCTTTATATAACTTTAGAGGCAAAATAGAAGTTTTTCTTAGCTTGAGAGCTTTTTTACAGGACACCTTACCCTTAACAGCAAAGTGAATTTTGGAAGGGGCTCTTCAGCCACGTAAGTTGAATGACTGCTCACAATCACATCACATTCCTCAAACCAGTTGCCCACTTCAAATTCTTTCCCTTATTGTAACTCCCTTGCCTTAACAATTACCATCTTCCTTTTTAGCCAAAACAAGAAAAGCAAGAAAGCTCTTCAGAGTAGGGACAATTAGCCAGAGCTCAAACACATGAGCAAGTCACCTCTGCTCAGTGACTGACCACACACCAGATGAGCTGCTGCGAGTGACCACCCGAGCAGGTCTGGAGATACAAGGAAAGAGATTTTTAGCTGATGTGTTTCACCTTGTGCTTGCTGCAGGCTAAGACTCTTATGTGCAGCCAACTACCAGAGTTCAGTTGATGTGTCATTGCTGATTCCTTTGTTCTTGTTCAAAGAAGGGAGTGAGGTATATTGCTGCATGTCATTTAGCAAATCTTAAAGGCTTTGAGCTTGGCTGGAGCTTGATCATGTCTTGAGATAATTATCTTTAATACATTTTCTATTTTGTTTTCTAATTTTGTTGTCCTTATTAATGAGGATTGTAAACCTATTATCACCTATTATGCATACTTGGATATAAAATAATGATCAAGTGTAGGGGAAGGTAGCTGCTTTCAATGCCTTTCTTCATGCATTTTACAGCATACATTCTTCTTGACAGCAGGCTGAATCCATGAAAAAATGCATGCTGTAAAAGGTGTAAAATGCACCTTTTGTCAAAATGAAAGAATAAGCATCATCCTATAAGCCATTCTGCCCCCATAAATACACCAAACAAAGCAGTGTGTGCAGCTACACCAGCAGTTCAAAGCAGCATCACAGAGGATGATGTACCCTCTGGCCTAAAATTTGGCCTAAAGCTGAGCCTGGTAATGAATTTGTGCGCAAACAGTGTGTTCAGGAGGCAAGTGTGGGCTTAGGAGCAGGCTTTCACCCACATCTGACTGACACTGTGGGCACCCTTGAATCCAGTGTTAAAATTAAGTTATGGGGAATATGTGACTTTTTATAGCGTTTTATAGAAATTTCCCTTACCTCCAACGGCATGAAACAAACTCAAACTATGAAAGATGGTATCTCATTCAAATAGCCACGAAGACTTCCTTGTCACAGCTGTCATACACAATCAGTATTTTCCAGTAGATATTTTTCATGTCAATTCATGTTAAATACAGCTGCCACCATAAAATAAGTTTAAATGGAATAATTAATCTTGTTATCATTATGTAAGTGGGTATTTTTATAGATTTGGTTTAGCTAATTAAAGCATTCTGGGTGTAATTCTAAAACTAATTCTGGCAATGTCAGGGAGATAACTATAGGCACCCTATTACGCTTGGAGCCTTTGAAGAGACCAGGGATGGGAAATAAAGTCAGTCAAGGCCATGCAGTTTGGTCTCAGCCTCAAGCACCTCCTGCCAGTAAGAGGTTTTTCTTTTTGTTCATTGGCATGTTTAACGTGGTCGTGAAAAGGTGCTCTGTATGTGGAACAAAGTGTGGAAAGATTTTGCCTTCCTGCAGAACAGTAGCCCAGAACTTGAGGAGACTTTGGCCCTGGCAGAGGCAAGATTCTTGCTCTATAGAAGATGTTTGCGAGAGACCAGACCCCAGCCCCATCACTGGATGTTCCTTGCCTCCTCCCACTCCACTGCATAGATCCTTCCTTTACTCCATGGACCAGACCCACAAGTGTGTTTAAGTGCTTAATTAATTGCTCCATGGGACTGAAATACCTCTTGCACTTTGGCCTGTGTCTGCGAAGCAAGAGAGAGGCAAGGACACAGCTGTCCTGCAGTTGCTAAGCACTGCCCTGCAACCCTTTTGGGCAGTCTTCATGGTAAACAAGGCAGTTGTCCAAACAGCAGTCTCTGGGGGCTCTGTTTCCTATATAGCTTCCCAATGACCAAAAACTTGGAAATACTAATACAGACAGAAAGGTTCATGGTACAGGTTCATGGACCTGAACTTTCCCTAGCAGTAGAGGTCATTAAAAAACTTCTGGGAAAATACTAAAACAGAGCCTACCTCAGGGTTAGTATTTTTAAAAGGAAAAGGGAAGCTAGAGTTTGGCCTCTCACCCCCATCACCTCTGACCAGGTGTTCTTATCCATAGTTTGTGTGCAATAGACAAAATCCTAGACAAAACTGAGTTTTATCACAGATGGCATTCAGCATTTCTAAGACACTCAGATATAAAGTGACATGCGATATGAGGCCATGTAAAGCTGTTGCATAGATAGTGGTTTTTATCTTCAGCTTCTTTGTGAATTTCACATAATTTACTTCTAATGAGAACAAAGTCTAAGAATGCTTCACACCTCTGCAGAGCTGTTAGAACTGTTCTCCCACTCATTGCTTGAGCACTGTTGTGGGTTTTTTTACTGCTTTACCACATTTACTACTTTTTATCTTGCCCTTCACTTTTTTAATTCCCACTTTCTCCCTCTATTTTCCTAGGTACGAGGAAATCTCAGGTAAAATGCACATTACAAAACCAAAACTGTTGTTCCTCCCTTTGTCGTGACATTTTTCTGTCTTGATAAGTTCACCAGTCTTTTCTGCAGTTTTTCCAGGGTGAGCTCTGCCACACACCAGATTTATTGCCTTAATTATACCTCTGCTGTCTTCTACTTGGAAAACCTGAGACAGAGAGAAGATTTTGGCATCTACCTGAAAGTAAAGTGATGTGGTGGAGGTTGTTGTTGTTGTCTCCAGCCTTCCTACCTTATGAGAGGATTTTAACAGTGGACTAGGAAAGTTCATTAGAAGCAAACCTGTGTAGATAGCATTTTACACAGATTTTTTGAACTGCAGAGGGTATCATAGGTATAAAGTCAACCTTCTGAGTGTATGTTCCCCTGCACATGTGAAAGCCCATACTTGTAATTTATAACAGGCAAGAGGGGGAAGCTAAAAGGAAACACTGTATTTTTGCAGGCAGAAAATATGTACTGCCAGCCTCTATCATTCAGATGAATCACACAATCCCATGACTTGATTAACTCTATCTTAACAAAGTGAATTGGTTACAGAAAACAAGAAACAAAAATCAAGTCACATTGTAAAATCTCTCTCACATGGTTTACTTTGATACGTGTCCTGCATATCAGCTTGGTTTAGATGTTGGGTGGGAACAAAACGTGTTAGGATATTATGTGCTTTAGCAGGCAACTGGGCTCACATTCCCTGAGTACAAAACAGCCCCCAGCCTCATCAGCATGCCACATCAGCAGCAACATGCACAAACCTCAAAACTGGAGGAGCATACGATAGCTTCCTGCTGCTTAAGGAAAGGCGTATATGATACAAGCCAAAACAAGGGGAACAGAATGCCAGGAGCATATCAGTGCTTTCATGTGTCTTGGGAGCCCACAGTCAGAGAGCAGGGTGGGTTTTGGCAGAGCCCCGGCAAGAAAGCCAGGCTGCTTTCCTCCCTCATGGGTATTTGCTGACCCATGTGCCCACTGGGAGGAAGCAATATCCTGAATAGAACAGCAAGCAACCCCTCTACAACGACAGTGGTTTAGCACCTCTGACAGCTTTTGTTTAACCATAAAGCAAATATAGAAGTTGGTATCAAAACACTATCAGTAAGTGAGCATTTACCTCCCTCTAAGCCTGGAAAGAGCTATTAGTGATGATTTTGTAAAGTTACAGCACTAGAGCAGGATCTGTCTTTGCGAACACTGCATCAGCCTGAAGTGACGACAACAGCCAGTGCACCAGTGGGAGTCCTGGGGAGAGGGCTCTGCTCTTTCTGTCTTGTTATTTAGCAGACCCATGTGTACTGTAAATACTTTAGATTTACCTTCAACATGTAATGTTTTGTTAAAAGGCAGCCCAAAGCTGGGAGCACACCTCTTTGTAGCAGCCGAACTCTGCAGCCTTTAGGGCCTGGGAGTTTCACTTTGCTTGCTCCCTGACAAGGATTTCATACACTCACAGCTACGAAGTTCCCCAGTGGGAAGTAGCAGATGACCCTAAAGCAAAAGGCAGCCCTCAAACATAACTGAGGTTTTCCTGATAAAATTAAAATGGCAGATAAATATGAGCACTGCTCAATCTGTTAGCATGGCCACAGCATCTGAAATGGGAAGCAGAAATACAGAAAGTGAATCTGTAGGAGTGATGCAATTCAGACTGTAGAGAGCCTTTATGCTTGCTTGCTTACTCTCACTGTGTGAGGAGTTCATTTTTAAGTAGTCCCTGTCGAATTACAGTCAGCTGATGATGCAGAAAACTGTTTGCTACCTCCCTGCCAGGGAGGAAGTTGAGGTCTAAGGCAGCGGTGTGAGCAAAACAAACAGTGCAAGAGGCTGCCTCTGCCGGATCTGCTGGTCGCTCCTTCGCATCGGCTGACGCGGTATCCCCTCCTCCTTAACAATGTGTGGAAGAGGAGCACTGATGAAACAGAGAAAGGCTTTATCTCGTCACTTAAACAGAAGGTGGAGTGGTCCATATGTAAGTAGCTAAGGTTAAGAGTCAAGGGTGCAATTAACAATTAGCAAGTTATGTGGCCTTTTTGTGCGTGTTCTTTGAGTGTAAATGGGTCTGGTCTCCCTGCAGAGATGCAACGAGGATGTGCATGTCTTTCTACTACCCTGAGCCCTTCCCCATTCTGTAAGAAATGATTGGCACCACCCTTGTGCTGTCAAAGCCTCTCTGAGCAAGGTCATGGGACTCCCAAATCAGTGAGTCACTTGTATTTGCTCAGAATCATCTGCAGTGACTTGCAAACAATTAAGAGCAGATCACAAATGGGAACAAATCAAGTAAGATCTCAAATAAAGAGCTCTTTGAGTGGGATTTATGTCTAGGGAGGATTTGTTGGGGCTAATCCTTAATAGGATAAAATTTCACTTGCAAGGGGAATATTATGTCAGAGACCTTACCATGTAAAGTAGCTGGAGGAGCTATCTCAGCTACAGATTTTTTTCTAGCTATTGTACATAAAATAAAAGGGGTTGGTCCAGGAATATTTTTTTTCTTTTCTTAATAATTTATTGATTCTAAATAGTTTTTTAATTCAGTCCTGTTTAGGAAGCTAGAAATGAATCTCCAAGTGTCTTATGGTCATATAATACATTAGCAGATAGGTTTATTCTCCAAAGGCCTCATGCAGCCCCCACTGAAATCAAAGAAGCCAATCTTGACAGGGCCAGGCAGCACTTCACCCTCACCAGCAACACACCAAGGCCTTGAGCTACCCAGCATGGTGACTCACTCTCTGCCACCATACTTCTCCCCATCCTGGAGGCTAAAGGTCCAAATAAGTCCTTGGGAGATGAGGCAGAGAGTTAACGTCTTCCAGAGACAGATAAATCTGGGGGTCCTTTTTCTTGGGTAAATACTCCAATGACAGAATTACCACTTAAGAGAGAGACTCGGGTTCTTTCTCTTCTTGCCAAGTCTTATGAGGAATCTAGCATAATGGCCACACAAGGAGAACATGTTTGGCACAGAACAGGTCCCATAGGAAAATAAGATGGTTCTGGCACTAGTCTGGGGACTTCTGCTGGGAAAACAGCAGTTTTAGGTATGGCCCCCAAAGACCATAGGATATCTGGGGAATATTACTGGCAGAGAAATAGGTCCTTCCAGAGTTTAGATACCTCTGGACCAAGAAAACTAAAGATAGAGGAGTGACCCCCTCTTTATTCACAGACACCTGACAAATATCTGCCTTCATATTTTAATCAGTGACATAAGGAAGAGTTGCAGTTCCAGCTTCCCCTTCTGGTGTGTGTCTGTCTGGAATCATTATCTGCAATATCACTCAACACAAAAATTTGGAATTTAAGTTGCAGGTCCATTAAAGTTTTCCCCATAATGACCTTGAATCAGCAAAGACTTAGTTCTCATTTTTCACATTCTGAGGTGCCCCCATTCCAGTTAAATACTTCAGTCACTTCTGGCACCACTTCTCCAAAAACTAATTCTTATTAATTTCAACAGTCTTTTGATCAGGCTGTATATAATGAAAATTATTTTTCTTTCACTACCCCAAAGAGTTTAGAAAGGCAGGATTTTTTTTTTAAAGAACTTTTTAAGATTACAGTTTAAATGAGCTTAATATGATTCCCCCTGTTCCCAAGTCAGATTAGTAACCACAACCTTTAATTTAGCAGTGAATTTAAGCATGTTTGAATACAGGTTTTGAAATTCTGGCTCTGCTGACCTAAGAAGAGTTCAGCCGTTTTTTGCAATGAGGCCAAAATTTCATCTGGGGCTTCACTTACAAGGTGCTTTGGCTTCCACTGAAGAAAATCAGTATTCAACATCTTCTAGAAACAGGACTGTTTTTGCCAGCCTTGGCAATAACTCATGTTTCACATATTTCAGGGGATCTGGAAGGTAAAGTCAAGTGGTTGGACAACTTTCAGAAGTTTAGGCAGCTGCAAGAGATCATAATTTGACCTCAGGTCTGGGATCATGACAAAAGATTCTTTGTCCCAGAGGTAAGCAGATTTTTAAAAGGCATTTTTCCTTGAGGAAGGTTCAGTTTCCTATCTATCTTTATAGCATGGTCTAAAGTTGGCTGGTTGGCTATGTTCTAGTTACTGGGGATGGCTCTGCTCTAACAGAGATCCTGAGCACTGCAAACACCATAGCTGAACACGCAGGCAATGCACAGTGCCCTGGTGGCAGCATGGGTTGCTCTCAGCTAGCATCCAAGAGAGCACAATCGTATGATCCAGGAGGAGTCTCCAGTGTTTGCTTTTAGGGGGGCAGAATGAAGTGGGATAGATGTATTACTACCTTTTCATAAGGATATGAAGTAGAAACTATTTGCATCTTTCACTCCTCAAGCTGAGCCAGAAAAAATTCTATTTACATTTAAATAGCATTACAAAAATTTACACAGCATACCTGGGGAATGTGCACATTTCTGCTGTGGTTACTCCCTGTACTGGGTCTGGCTGAGCTGGAATTGGTTTCCCCTACAGCAGCCCTCACGGTGCTGTGGTTTATGCTGGGAGCTGGCAGGGTGTTGGTAGCACCCTGGTGTTGTGGCTGCTGCTGAGCAGTGCTTACACAGCACCAAGGCTCTTGCCGACATTTCCCCCCAGTGGGACGGGGTGGGCAAGATCCTGGGAGGGGACACAGCCAGGACAGCTGACCCGAACTGACCAAAGGGATATTCCAGACCATATGACGGGAGAAAGGAGGAAGGGAGGGGGGGGGGGGGTCACCCTTAGTCCTCCAAGGCAACCACTACGCGTATGGGAGCCCTGCTCCTGAGAAGGCCCGACAGCGCCTGTCCATGGGAAGTAGAGAATAAATCTGTTTGTGTTTGCTTCCACGCGCGGACCTTTGCTTTGCTTTGCTTACATTAAAACTGCTTTTGTTTCACCCACAAGGGTTAGTTTATCTTCTTTCCCCTCTTTACCCTGTTGAGAAAACAAGGGGAAAGGGCGGGGGGGAAGTGATAGAGCGACTTGGTGGATACCTGGCATTTAGCCAGAGTCAAACCATCACACTCCCTTACGCAGAATTTAAGCATCACTATGGCATCATCATCAAGTGGGTCTCACCTCAAGAACTTGCAGGGCTGCAAAAAACGTTAAACTCACTCTAGAAAAGAAAAACCCAGCTTAACATTTCAAAAGTGTAAACACATTTAAGCAATAGCACTGCTGAAAATACACAACCGTGCTCATCTATTAGCTGTGTGATGTGTCTAGCCTGAGATAAAAGCAGATGTGTGCTCAGTTTGTTTAACTGCTGGTTGCCTCCCAGTTCATCATCAGATATGCAAGATTCTCCATTCTCTCTCTCTCTCATTTTTGGGTCAAGTGTTTGAAGCAAAGCTTAAGGGAAAACAGCAATGAAAACATTTTGTCTTCAGCAAACAGAATATTCCTTCATGAAGGGAGGCTAACACTAGCAGGTAACGTCCCTAAATGTCCTTGTATCAGGGGTTAGCTCAATAGAATAATGTTTTGTTATGGCAGGTCCAGAATGAACCTCTGCAACAGTATTTGAGCAGGTGCAGGAAAGAAATAGCAAATGTGCAGCTTGTCAGGGAGAGACTGAGAAACAACCAAACCACCAAAAGAGTAAGTAATCTGCACAATTGTTTATTGTCACATCTGGACATGCAGTCTGCCAGGTGCTGAAGAAACCAGCTTGACTCTGGCCAGTGTCTGCCACTCAAAGGGAGCATTTTATTGACATGTTCAAGAATGTGGCAACAGGGTAACAGCAAGTTTAGACTGTCCTATACAAGGTGCTCCATATGCCTGGAAACAATATCAACATACCTCACCTCTTTGGCACCATAACAGCTATGTGTTTCATTAAAAATTACTGAAAAGTCCAGAGGTTTTTCCTATTTTCATTTCATACTTCATGTCTGTAAAGACTGCTGTTTTGATAGATATCTCAGAACAACAAGGTGTTATCCTACCAGGTGGATGTCCTTTTATGAACAGAATATTCATACAACATTCCATTATCTCCACAGGTAGCACAGTGGTCCCAGGCAAGCATGTTGATTTCTACAGCACTGTTTAGAGCAGTCTATCACCCTAGCAGAGAAGAAACTCACATCTCCAGACACGCAGACACTGTTTTGTAGCAGGGCACAGGTTGCTTGCTGGGCACAGCTGCTGAAGAATCTCTGCCTGCACAGGAGAGGAGGATTTCCTCCTTTCAAGAGCAGGAAGCAGAGCTTGGGTAGTTTGGAGAAGACCGTCATCTGAAAGGATGCTGGAAGATATATGCCATGGTGGCTGCAGTGTTTTTGTTTTCCTTCCCACATGAGGAGAATTCTAGTAGCAGAGGAGAAGGCACAACAACAGGGACATGGGGAGCAGAAGAAAAGGTTGCTGCTGATGTTTACGGTGTGGCAGGCAGAAGAGAAAGCAAGCCACTCTCCTGCCAATGCTTCCTTCTCCACTCATTGCTCGTTATACGAGACATCAGGCCCCAGTGCAGGAGGTAAGGGTGGCCATCGGGGGGCCACATTGCTTTCTGCAATACGTAATTAGAAAATGGAGAAGGAGGTAGTGTAACTCTTACCCACCAAGACAGCCAGCTGTCTGCAATCTGCAATATAAAAGTGCCTGGCTCTTGGCTACTTGTCTGAATGAAGTATCTTACAAGACAAAAATAGTGAGACAAGAAATTTTCAAGCCAAACTTTTTAGAACCCATGAAAGTATTTTAGGATCCATGAAGATTGTCTGGAATAGCTCTGATCAACCTCATTTGCTGTGAAGACTAGCTGGGCATTTCATGCCCAGAGATGCCCTATTGGTACAGAGTAGCCAAAGGAGAGATTATAAAGGATAAAGCCTGCAGCAGAGAAAGGAGGTGATTCCAGAAGTGAAATAGGACAGCAAGTTGGGAACAAAAAGGGAAATGAAAGAAAGATTCATGGAAAGGGATAGAAGGAGCCATAAACAAGGAAGAGATCAAAGGACTAAACTGCAAATCCAGTCGAGCGTCCAGGTTTCCTGCAGGCAGTTGCTTAGAAAAATCCCTCTTGCTTTTGTTAAATTGCTACCTATTATTTATTAAAATAACATCTGAGTTTTCAACATGGTTTGGAGATCAACCTGAAAGACTATGAAGAGTTCTCACATACATTTGTTGTCATATTTCTCACATCCTCATGACCTCTAAGCTAGGAAGACAAGCCAAAACTATTTTCTGTAGTTTTTGAAAGGTTTTTGTGATGCTATCAATTAACATTTCATTTCATCACTGCAAAAGCCTGTGAAGAAGGCAGCATACCAGTATTTAAAGGTACCAGAAAAAGGTGGCACTTCTCTATTTCTTTATCTCTTCCATTTTCAGAAGGTTCACTGTTTACTGGGTAGGATTTGTTAATTTATAGCATGCTGATTGTTGTATTTGTAGGTATTCCAGGTGATCCAGATGACTTTTCCTGTCAGGCAAGTAGTTCTTTTTTCATAATGAGATAGCTGCTACAAGGTACAAGCATTAGTAGCCAAAATCAAGAGAGATGTGATTTTTTTAAGCACTGCATTTGAGAGTGCAGACTAGGGAATGAGTAGTTGTGTACTATGTTGGAAACCATGCTTCTTGTTAAAAAGCATTTTATAAGATGCAGTGATTCATAGATGTGCCTCATCTTAGAAGTAGCAATTCCTTAAAATAACCACACGATCAAATTGTTCTTTTTGTTTTCCTCCTCAGAAAATGCAAGACTCCTTGATGTCTATCTCTTCCTATTCAATAACTTCCTCTTAATTACCAAAATTAAACGTAACAGGTAATAATGGATAGAGATATACATGGTGGTTATGTTTTTCATCTTCATAAATATTTTGAATGTCCTTTGGAAGATTAAACAATAAAAATACAAGATGATTAATCAGCATGAAGGACAGGTGATACTTCCTTATGTTAATAGCAAACCATAACTTACTCAAAATCCTGTTTCTAGTCCCAATATGTTACAGGAATACTATGACAGGCAGAATTTACATTACAAGACCTTAATATTCTCCTGGTATTTTTCTGATGTGCTAGATTTTGAAAGCTCAGAAAGGTTTCAAGAATGTAAGAAGTTTTCTAATGCTCCCCTTTATGACTCAGTCCAGCAACTTGAAAAGTTTCAATTTTTGTCCCAGAGATATTGGAACTGTTGGAAAGTAAAAAAAAAAAAAAAAAAAAAGGGGGGGGGGGTGAGGGGAGGGGAACAGGGAAATGCTAAAATAGATGGAAGGTTGACTTTTTTCTCAGTTTCAACACCGCCTGTTGTATGTGGCCTTGATTTCCTATAGTTTAAAATGGAGATATAATGCCTCTTCTTAAAAATATTTTTACTGATGAAAGATGGTATAGAGAAAATTCTATAGATGCTAAGTTTAGCCACCAAAAAAATGCACTGGATGACCTGAAATTCCTAAAGCTTCAGTGTAGGAGTACATCTAGCTAATTAAGCTTATGAAGATGCTGTAAATGAAGGCTAAGCAGACCCGTGCTAAATCTCAAGAAGTTTGTGTCCAATTTAAAGACCTTTTTTTAAAAAAAAAAAAAGAAAAAAAGCACGTGATCTGCCTTTGTAGGATAGAGAATGAATGCAGTGAGAGATGGTAAAACAGCAACACCATCCCATAGCATGGGCAGGAACGAAGGGAGCAGGGATTCAAAGGGCCTGGTGCCCACAGGCAAGTCTCTTTGAGAGTTTCCCCACATTCGTGTTGGTGACACTTCTGTGAGGTGCTGCAGCCTGTCTGGAGCCCAGCAATTGTGTGTTCTGCAAGTATGCAAGGGAACATGGGAAAAAGCACCTCCAAGGAATGGAGAGGAGGCCTGCTATTAAAAGAAGAAGGGAGGGGAAGGGGGTAAAAAAAGACCTTTGAACACCTTTAGCTGACTTTTCTGCCTGTGGACTTGTTTCTATTGTGTTTTTTTAGTACAAGGTGTGACCTTGCAGGAGAACTGCAGTACTGATGAGTTTTTCTGAGGTTCCTCGCAAATAAGCTGTCTGTGTACCTTTGATAAAACACATCATCTAAGGCTGTTTAGTGTCTATACTTCATGAGCAGATGGCAGACAACCAGCTAACCAACTTCAATTTCTATTTCCAGAAATACGGGGGCTCAGACACCAGCTTAATCTCTGTCTGTCCTTCCCTCTCTCCTGAGCTGCAGTCCCTCATAAGAGAGGGTGGGTTTTGCACAGTCCTAGACCAGCCCATCCCACTAGACAGACTGATACTGAGAAACATTGACTCCATCCACATTACAGGTATGTGCCCACATGCATTTGAACATCTTCATAAATACCACCTCAGTGCATCTCGTACGTGGCAGTGTAAGAATAAGATGCTGTTTTCCCACAAACCAGCTCCAGACACCTGGAGTGCAAGCGCTGGTGCCTCAGCACTATTCAGTTCACAGCTCTGCTCTTACTGCCAGGCATGACCTGCTAACACAGACATTACACCCCACATACACCTGCCTCTAACAGCGACTTTCATGTACACACCAGTGACTGTCAGATATTATCCATTCATCCCAAAGGAGATATCAAGACTCCAATTATTTCTTTCTCACAAACCAAGTATATCCTTGCCCTAACTGTCCTAACATGCTCTGTCAAACCATGGGCCTCTTTCCCAATTACATTTTCAATTCTGTAGTAGTTATGCAGCATTTTTTCACTTGTCCCGCTGCCCAATACCCCAGCACACAATTTAAGGAGGCTGGAGAGGAGATTTACCTCTTGCTGCTGCTCCTACTCACCTCCCCACCAACTACTGAGAGGATGGAAATCACCCACCACATGTCAAGGCTTCCTTGGTCACAGACATCCAAACACATCGCCAGGGGAAACTACCCCAATAACATCTGCTGCTGTGTCCTTGGGTGAGGAGAGGAGGACTGACCAGCCTTATCCTGTCAAAACAACATCTCTGGAGTCACCAAATCAGAGCTTGGGTGAGGGAGCAGGCATGAAAATACCAGGCCCACCCTTGGCCTGAGCCAAGGCTCTCACACACTTCAGTCTAACACTGCCCAGATCCCAGGAGCCTTCTTTACCATGGACAAATAAGAGAAAGGCAAATCTCCAGGCTCCAGGCCCTGTCAGCCATCCTAATCCTCAAGACTGAGAGGAAAAGCTCAGAGAGCTAGAGTGCTCTGTAGGAAATCAAAAGCTATGGAAATAAACCTGGAGCCCATAAAATTTATGATAACTTTGAAATATATTCACCCAGAGTAATTAGCATTCAGCATCAATGCTGATAGGAAGTAAAGGTAGGCAATAAAAGGCAAAGGACTAAAGATGAGATAAGGGGATGAACACAGAGAAGAATATCCTTTTTTTAAACATGCTCCAGGCACTGTCTGTCTGCCTAACAAGCCTCCCTACCAACGCGGCAGAAATGAAGCAAACGAAGCATCCACCTCTCCCCTACAGGGTGGAGGGGAGGGCAACCCCACATTCTTGCCTAAACCCAGACTATATGCAAGCTCGACAGCTCCCGGTGCTGGAGAGGGCAGTGCAGCCACCCTCCAGTTTGCACATACAAGATTAGACATAAAAGCCATAATGGAGATGGGAATCAGATTTGGGGATTTTTTTCCAAGCCAGCATTTCCTACACTCAGAGATTTCTAACCAGGGTCCTTCTATCCCCATGATTCAGTTGTAACAAGCAGAATAGACAAAGTTACCTGCTGCACCCCAGTCCAGGCTCTGGCCATTCGTTATGGCCCTTCCCTGCACACTGGACCTCATTGCTTGACACCTCCCCAGTATATTCCTACCAGCTTTATTACAGCTGTAGCTATGCCAGACTCAATTACTTACCTGTACTCTTGTAACACCTTGGAATCTCCACCCTAATACAGGACCCCTTGGAGTGAGGTACAATAAAAATAGTGAGAAAAATTACTATAGGGAGCTCACAGGTAAGATTTCCACTATTTTGTGTAAAACAAGAAGCAAAACTTCCCGTGTCAATGGAAAATGCCCCTCTGCATGGAATTTAAAAAAAAAAAAAATTAAACATTGTCAGGAATGTGTGTCCTTGGGGAATGCTGCCAATTTATTTGCAGTCTCAATGAGACTTTTACTACTGGTGGCAGTAAAAGATTATTTAGCATGTTCTCAGAAAGGGCAGCACATGACTTGTAGTTATCCATCATGTTAATCAAAAATGAAACCCTGATTTTTGATCTAACGAGTACTTTTCTTGAGAGTTGATCTCACTTTGGAAAGAAACATACCTCGATACAAGGACTAGGAAAAAAATATATGTATTGCAATATCATAGAAATACCCATTTGGCAGCAGACAGGAGGCTGATAATTATGCAGGGCATTTCTAGCTCCAAAGCCTGCCATGTATCAGTTGAAGCATAAGAGGTGTAATGGTGTGCTCCTACCACTGGGAAGATATCCTAAGGGCAGATCTATCTGCAAATGCAAGGACTTTGCACAAGAGACGTAACTTTGCATGTAAGTGTAATAGTAGGAATCTATCTCTGAAGATAGTAAGCAGCAACATACTTTATGATTAGGAAATTGCTTTCCTTTTAATGTTCTGCTCTGGATTTGATCTTTGCAATTGCGTATTATTGCTCCACTAATAATGCTTTATACTAAGTTTGGAGGAGCCAGAGCGACTGGTATGTCACTGTATTAATGACTGGTAATCTTTGTAGTTGCAGAATTTATTTTACAAAACATTACTGAGAGCCTTATGCCAAGCATTGCCCAGAAAATTCATTTTTAGGACTGCAAAGTTGCATTTCCCATTGATCACAGACAGATGGATGGCATGAGTTCTAAAACATATGCCCCCTACTGCTACAAATTTCCACTTATTGGTCACAGTAATTAATTAATTAACTAGTCTGTGCTCCATTTTCCTTTTCTATAAAACTAGAATTATAGGATGTTTTATCTTCCAGAAACATTTTGAGGTCTGACTGTAAAGCACTTGGAAATGCTTGGACAAGAAGCGTTACACAGCAGCAAGATATTCTACATGGCACAAGGCTTCAGAGGAAACTATATGATCTAGATGAGGTTATCATAAAGATATGTCAACTGCAATAGACTTAAAAAAATACTGTCTTGTGCTGGCAGGTCGAGATCCATGCTCTCGATGGATGTGTGGGTTCAGCAGCAGGGCTCCACTTAGGGCCCCCACTCGGAGGGAGGCAATCCCACACCTTGCTTGCCATCGCTTCCTTTACAGCCGTGTCAACTCTAGCTAAAAAAAAGGCAACACAACGTGCAACCACGTGAGTCCAGTTCATTGTAACAGGTTGCTGTGCCCTGCTCCTTGCTACTAACAGCCCACCCGAGCATGCCTGCCTTCTGCCACAGGATTTTGGCTACCTGAAGATGCTTTCCCCTCCTCGTCCCCTAAGCTTGTTTCACAGCAGACTTAAGCCACCCCTTCACTCTGGACATGCGCCGTTTGTGCTGACTTTGACCACTTGCAGGGAAACCTGCTACATGATGCTCAAAGTCACCTGTAGGACCCAGGAGATGCTCCTGTCACTGGTTAACTTCTCCTGCTGATGTTTGGCAGGAACCAGAGTGCTGCTGGCAACATGCCTGGCCCAGCAAAACTCTGCTGCCAGCAGCCAGCTGAGGCCACCCTAGGCAGCAGCACTGGCTCATGCACACACCCCAGGGAACACCCAAACCCACCATCAGCCTGAGAGCAGCCACTTATCTACATGGCAGCTGTCATACAGACCCATTTGAAATAAAATAAAAATGGGGCCTTTATTTTTTAAGTTTTGATATTTGTTTTTCTCTTAACTTCAGCTTTGATTTAGTCCACTTTGAATGAAAACTTGTCTTAATGATCCTCAGCTAGACTCAAAAATGCCTTAGATGCACAATGATAAAGTATTTAAAAATAAAACAAATGCAAGCAGAAGTAACTTTTTTAAATAACAAAGCTTCCCACACAAAAACCCCCTAACCCTATCAGTGTGCATTGCCCTATGAAGAATCAGAAAAGATGATTACATGTATCATTTCTTTAATCATAATCAATGTGATGTCAAATTGGACTAACAGCTGCATGAGGGAATTTGTATCACTTTATATTTTTCCACAGTCTTCAGCCTGCGAAATGCTTTCCTAATACGGCAAGAAAATAGGTATCGTCAGTGCATAGCAGTCTTCCTGTTACAAGCTTAGATAGAGACTGCCAAGGTTAAGTAACACACTTTTTTTTTTTTCTTCTCTAATTACACTAATATGCCTTCCCTAAATGAGGACTGCAGCCTAAAAGCACCTATACTGCAGTAAGAATCTATTACAGCTGTGACATTTGACCAAAACCAAACAAAATAACACCCCAGTGCTCTGGCTCACACATTCGCTACAGAATTTTTGCTATTGAACATGTACCAATTTTATAGCAGGGTTGATAGCAGGTCATATTCTTGTTGAAAAACACTAGCATTTCTGATTGCTAAAGAAAAGCCATGGTTTGCGTCACAGAAATGAAGACGGCCAGCCCCTCCAGAGAAATCAACACCAAAACACACCCCCACACCCAACTGATATGCAGTAGTACTCAATCAGAAAACTGTACACGCTCATCTATGCACAACACACGTCTTGCAATTTCAGATTGAACAGATGGTATGATTAATTCCACTATTATATAAATTTATCGCTCATTTTCACACCACATTTCTAGTAACAGTGCTGTATACAACATCTGAAAGCATGGTAGGCACTTCACTGAAGTATTTTTTTTCTCCTGTAAGCTGAATTTCATTCTCTAATACCTAATGCACAGAAATTTGACTAACACTAATATTAATCTACTGCATTTTACTTTTCAGGGAAGAGCAGTGAGTGAATTCTTTGCATTTCCAAGTCACTGGTTGGTACTTGGAATAGGTATCTACTCAAGGTGGTGTTACCTTCTGTTATTGAAGTATCACCTTTCCCTTCCAAAGCTGCCTTCACACCAGGTGGCTACCATCTTCTCAAAGTCTCCCAAGTGCAGTTTATCAAAGGAAAAACCCTGCAGTGAAAGGTTCTTTTCACTTGGATGTGGTGGCATCACTGCATTTTGTTGACTTTGGGCACTCTTAAACCCTAAGAGAGGTAGACTTTCCGGCACCAGCTGAACAAACTACCTTATTTCAGCTCTCAAGAACGTGAATTTCAGCATGATCAATACATTTTGTAAAGAAACTGCTAGGCAAGATGAGCTCATGGGTTTAGCTAACATGAATCTGGAAGGCAGACAGGAAGATGATCTGGATAAGACTGACACTGGCGAGGGCTGTCAGACCAGGGCCTCGAGCTACCTAAGCTGTATCAAAATGGAGACAGCAAACTGAATGAAACCGTACACGCCATATTCCCACTGATTCATCCCAAGCAGAGGGCTGTTATGCTACAAGCTGCCTCTTATTCAATTTCCTGATTTTTATGAAGTGCCTGCCTTGGCTCCCAGTTCACCCTGCCCACCTGCCTCTCACTGCCATACTGCACTCCGCCGGCTGCGTGGGGACCACGTGCAATGCATTGAGCTCAGGTGCAGTGAACCCTCTGCCTCACTCCCACCTCTCTCTCAGAGACCCAACACTCAGCAGACACACGAAAACACAGACCTGAAATACGCTGCTGTTGCTCATCCCACCCATACCACTGTCCTGCCCTCCGTTCTCTTCCCCCCATCCCCTCGTTTCCTCCCTGAGCCTTACAAAGCTCAACAGTTTAAATCCTGCCTCCTTTATACAGTCCCCTGCATAACCACCACACTGCACATCGGCCCCTCCTCTGCCAGCAGCTCCAGAGGGACCAGAGCAACCACCCCATGCCAAAGCCAGGCTCTGTGCTCTGCCAGACACGTGCAGACTCTTCTCACATCCTCTGCTGGGACTCCTTAGACCTGTAGGTCATCCAATTTATCTCTCCAGCTTTCTATTTTTCAAAGTGATGTCTTTAACTTGTTCAGGGTGTAAACACACACAACAAACAACTAGATAGCTCAATAACAAAATTTATGAATCCCAGCATAGCATGAAGTAGAACTGGCTGCCTCTTCTCAGGCATTTCTACTCTTTGCATCAAAACTCAGTGTCTCTACATGCATTACAGCAAGGAGAGCAGCTCCTGACTAGGCAAAATGCCTAGGGTGGGAGAAACACAGCTAGACCTTAAGCTTATATTGCTGCCAACTGATTTATAATGTCTAATCATAGCAATAGAGAGACAACTCAGCTTATGCAATGCAGACCATCTAGACTAGCATAGAGAGAAGGAAGTACTTTAAATCCATCTCTCCAGCCATCACCCCCTGCCCTCATACCTGGATGACAGCAGATGCAGAGCTGAATGCTATCAGTGTGATGTTAGAAACTGAAATTCATGTGGCAGCACATGACAGATCTCAGAGGTGGACAGAACCTGTGATACTGATAGCACTGGGGCTGTTTTCATCAGAGGAACAGGGAGCCCAAACTTCAGGGATTGCATTAAACTAATAAATATTACATAAAAACTTGAGAAAAAGCCTGCAGCTGCAACTTCACCATTGCAAGAAAACAGAACATTAAAATCCTACCTTCCAACCAAAAAGGAAACCTTCACTGGAAATCCCCAGCCCCAGACACAGGCTCCAGTAGCATGTAGTGGCCTGAACTGCGAGTCTCAGTCCTGGGGTAATTCATTTTCACTTCAGGAATTATGTGCATGGGCCTGAAGAAAGGATAAATAAAACCAAAGGCTCTGGGTGTTTATGTATCTGAAGTACTGGAACTTTTTTAGATTGTCTTGGTTTACAAATAATTTTTTCTTGTTATAGAAAACATGGTTGTCACAGATAGAAACAGCAATCTCCCAATTACACCGCGCAACACGAAACCAAGAAAAGCGCTGCTTTCTGCTTCCCAGATGAATCCTCTGAAATTTAATAATGTCAGCATGACACCAACAGAGCCAGTGGAAGACTATTGTGGTGACAACATAGTTATTTCTTCCAGCATGCCTTAAGTTTCTGAAGCTAACAACTTCTGACTTGACTAGACAGAAGTGAGGAGTTCTGACCAAGGGATGTAGGAATAAACTGGAGGGAGGAAAATGAGCCATGCAATACATGTATCACTCTTAGATGCTCCTTTGCTTCAGCTAAGAGAAGGCTCTTGCCATCCAGGGAAGTTTATTTTAATACAGCTTGTCATTTCCTAGAAAGCAGGACAGGGGAAAAAAACCTATGTTGGTGAGGAGAACCAGAGAAGTCTAGAAGGGTTACTCCAAGATCATTCAAATTGTATTAATAAATTTGATTAAATTAAAGTTGCATAACCATAGCTCCTGATTGTTATGACTCTCTACCTACTAAACTATGATATCACAAGATGTTTTTTGCATTAACATTGAGCTTGTGAAGGCAGATCAGTAAAAGCTTGTATCTTGTTGACTCCCCATTAATTTTTTAAATTAGATTATTTATGTTTCTTTGGGAAAGGTCATAATTACATATAATATTCTTTTAAACTAGAGATGCTACAGAATAACCAAAAAGAAAGAAGTGCAATGATGGGTTTTACTGGGTATTTTTATCAGGTTTTTCACCACTTTATTAACAGCAGATCTGTCATTATGCATTGTTCACACCCATTGCAGCATTAGAGTTCAAGTTTGCTTCACAAACTGAGGTGTTAAACTATTCAATATTTCACTGCCATCCCAGATCTGTGGTTCACACAGAAGGGTGCCCCTGTTCCCATTAATCACTTTATTTTTGCCTCTTTCTAAGGTACTGAAAGAAACCCACAGAAGAGCCTGAGACTGTTTGCCACAATGTTCATGCAGGTTACTACCACGGAGGGAGGGTGCTCTCAGCAGGTTAGCCTTGGCTAATCCCTCAAGATTAGCCAAAGACAGAAAGGGAAACTTCCTTAAAGCCACTCTAAGTGACTGTGGCACCCCACTTTCTGTCCCTAATCAGCTCTTCTCCCTCAGCAGAAAAGTTAGCCCTTAGAATATCCCCTCAGTGTTAGAAATTACTTCAGGGAGAACTGAACAGAGAAGCTACATAGATGCAGACTATGCTGAAGAACGCAGAAGCGCCCTTCCAGTCGTTTGCATTATTCACAGGGAAGCCAGCATTCACCTCTACTCCACAATCGAATCAGACAGGAGATCAGCTGTTGCCCCAACCCGGCTCTCTCCTCAGCTCCACCCATGAGAACAGGATATTACATTTTATCCACTTGAGCTGATTCACCTGTACCTGTAAACTATGGTCTAGAGGCTGTAGATATGTATGTACTTACCTGGTTCATTACTCTCCAGACACCGCCTGGAGTACACATTCCAGCTCTTACCCCTGTGCCTGTGATGGGCAAGGTTTTGTCACAGCTTCCTGGGAAAGGAACAGCCACTCAGGCTCCACAGCAAGTGGTGAAAGCGTTAGGCAGCAGAACAGAGTGGAAATTGCAGATCTGCTCCAGGACACCACTCAAGCTGCAACCACTTGGCCACAACTTGGCTTACACAGCTGTGCTCAATATCCCTGATCCCAAGCTCAGCTGGACACCATGTCACACCCTCCTCTTTACATCCTGGTGCCTCACCAAAACCTCACAGTACCCTGAAACCAATGCTGGTAGGACAGAAACATATTTAAAGCCCAGAGAAGTCACACCTGACAAACTAAGCTTTGCACTTTGTGCACTGGTAGAAGTGAGGGGGTGTTTTGCATCTGTGTATTTTTGCCAAAAACAACCTTAAGCAGGGTCTGCTCAGTTTACCAGACAACTAAGCAATCCCAGAGATTCAGCATTTCCTGGAGGCCCACATATCTCCAAGGAAGACACACCAGAGGAAGGTTCACACACAGGCTGTCGTCAGGGAGACATAAACTCAACAGGCTCTCCTGTGGTCTGGAGAGAATGATGCCTCAGAAAACAGTCAAGGCAGAAATTAACTTCACAACTCGAACTGCCTTGCAGGAGACTTCTTCTCTTCATACTTCTCCACTGTCTATACAGAGCCCCTAGGAAGATCTGATTCAATAGCTAAACACATTTTTTTTGTGAATGCCCCCACAGTTCAATAGTAGCTTTGTCATGGGACTGATCACACACACGTTAATCACCTGGCTTCTCTCTGCAATGCAGATCCACCCTGAAAGATTTCCATCTGACAAGCAAGCCCTTCATTAATCTAAAGAACTAAACCAAGTGCTACTTCCAAGTCTTCCAGCTATGCTAGTTGTCCGACAGCACTGCATGTGATGTCTGAACATAGCCAGGGACAGAAGGACTTTAATTGAACACAGGGTACTCAGCGGCTTTGTGCAGTTATTGGAAATGGGAAAATTACTCTGAATTTAACCTGTGAAAATACAGATTTGAAAAAAAGTCATTATCACTGCTGTCTCAAGAACATGAATGCTTTTGTTGCAGCTCCCCACAAGTTTAAGAAAGTGGAGCATTTAGCTTGTTCTTAGATGTGTGGCTTCCCAACAGTTCACTCGTAAAATGATAAATCCCTCATTTCAAAATAGCTTTGCTGTCTGAAATGGGGCAAGGTAGTTTTGAATGATAGAACTGGTCTATTAGAAGGGTCTAATTTATTTTTTTTTATTGTCAATCATTCCTTTAACAGATTAGAAAACAAAAATGACATTTCAGTAACATTTCATCATAGTTTTTACAGAACTGGTTGATTCATGGTGTCATCTTCTCATCCAAATCCACAGCCACCTTCCAAATCACAGAGTTTAGGAATTACAGTGCACGCTGGACTAAATTCTTTTACAATGTAAGGCACAACTACATGACCACAAATAGTGAACACAAACACTGAAAATAGAACTTAAGAGAATCGAACTTCAATTAAAAAGAAACAAAACCAAAACACACTCATGCAAAAAAAAAAAAAAAAAAAAAAAAAAAATCTATCTACACCTACCAAGATGGTATGATCCAGTTTAAAAGAAGTGCAGTACTCTGTAGGTAAAATTGCAACATAAGGCTAGTATAATACATTACCTCTAAATACTGTGTAAGAACTTATAACTTTTTCCATTTCTATTTTATACAATTATACAGAAATTAAGTTGTATGCGCGATATTCAAATCTGCAATAATAAACTGATCATTAAAATTCAGAAAAGAGGCAAACAAAACAATGTAATTTGTGGCACGCATCCATTACAGAATACCATTCATCAAGTTCACATCTTGAGTACTGAAGAAAAAAAAGGACAACTAAATTAATGGTACATTTGGTGAATGAGGTTATCTATAGCCAAATGACAAAGCTGCATACAAAATTGTTATACCCAGCAGACAGTGATTATGAAAGCTTGTGGTTATGATTTATTTCCTGTCCAGCAGCTAGAGTGTGCAAGATTGAAACTACATAAGTTAAAAGAATACAACAGAGTTTATAGTAACTTGAAACTATTGGATACTTTCAAACACATTAAAAAAGACTTTTTTCCTTTTTGGTGATCAACTTTTGCAATTTTGGCATTCACTATAACTTTTACAAAACATGACAGTGACCAACCCTTATTATACTTACCTAATGTTTGAATTTCATGCTGAGAGGTAGTTTAAATGAAATCTTATGTAACAGCATCAAATGGTGGGGGTTTATGATATTTTTGTGATTTTTTTTTTTTTCCTTTTCTTACAAAAGTGACAAATCCTATACAAGCAGCATTTTGGACACATTACTATAAAAAGTTCTGGTATTTGCTAACCCAGCGAGACATTCTTTCAAACATCCCTTTTGCACCAGGAATCTAGCTTTAGCATGATACAACAAAGTACTGTGCCATAAAGCCAACAGCAGGAGCCTGGACCTGCCAGCACTGGCCTGTTGACATATAACAATGAACACTCTTTCCCAACTCTCTCTACCCAAAAAAGGCAGGAAATACAGATTAATTTGGTTTTAGTTTAGGTCACAGGGGGAGGAAAAATTGGAAAACATGCCTACCAGGCTTCTGCTTTCATAGTAATGTTGATCCAAAAGGGTTATCAGGGCGTCAGTAACCTTCAAATGAGCAGATACTCCTCTATCTGCTGCACAGTGAGGGCATAGTATGTGGTGAGCTACAGACAAGAGGCAGAATTTATTACATTAACTAGTACCTATCCTCCTCATTATTGTGATCTTAAGTGGCATCTTATATTCTTTCTAAAGATGAAAACTTCTTTATTCAGTGTCCCTTATTCAGTGTCACTTAAACAA
This sequence comes from Athene noctua, assembly GCF_965140245.1. Taxonomy (NCBI): domain Eukaryota; kingdom Metazoa; phylum Chordata; class Aves; order Strigiformes; family Strigidae; genus Athene; species Athene noctua. Next base: position 37,302,303 of record NC_134039.1, on the reverse strand, counting down.
AAAAAATACCCCCAAAACTGAGATATTGTGGCAGGAATATACTATCCAATTATTGCTGTTTTTCAGAAGTACACCATTTAGTGCTTTTGGAGAGGCTGTGGTTGGACAATAAACTTAAACTAATCCTAGAAGTGATGCTGAGGTCAAGACCAAAAATTAAGAATTGGACAAATAGCAAGACCGCTGAAAATACATAAAATTCATGTTTTTTCATTTTATAATCTTAAAATGAAGCTCTACAAAGACAACATGTGTGTGACTACATGATTTCTGTTGTTACATGTGCTCTCAGATGATGATTGCATTTTTGGTACAAAGGAATTATGAGTGCAATTGTCCTTACATAGCAAGGGGCCAAATGTAATACAGTGAAAAGTCCAGCTGAAGATAAACCTTCTGTCCACTGATTACAGCTAACACACACAGTGCAAGTTATGCCATTCCATCTCCTGTAGATTATATTCAGTTAGACAGCAAAAAGTGCGTAGTGCAAATGACAGTATTGTTTCCTAGTCCTCTACGAATATCAGAGGGGAAGGATTGGTACTTGAAGGAACAATTTACCAGTTTCAACATACTCAAACCATGGTATCATTCTTCTTGGCATAGTTTATACTCTGTTTGAACTTAAGCTCCAGCAGCTTTCTGTCTGCCACTGATTACTGGTCATAAATTTTTTTTAAGTTTTGCAACAAGCATTTGTTCCCACTTCATGTTTAACTGACGTTTACCAATCCAGAAAATACTTGAATTTTTCTAGGTCCCTTCTTTAGGAATGTCACATCTCTTACATCTAGCATAAGAGACTCAACTGCTCTTGCTAATGTAAAACAAAGAGAGCAAGGTTACTTTGTGTTTCTGTTCCCAAATCCCTTCTTGTTTCACTAAGAAAGCTTTTCCAGTGAGGATTCACAAATAATCCTAATTGTCCCAAACACAACAAAAATAGTTATTCATTGTTCTTCTGTACCTAGCACTTCACACTCCACGGCAACTTAGTTATTTGACACCTTCCTAAACCAGAGGAAACACACTGTACCCTAGAGCCTTGGACTCTTGTGCCAGTCAGTGAAGCCAGCTGAAAAATGAGATCCCTCTAAACCTCTTGCCTCTGTTGGAAGCTGCAGCAGAGAATCCCCTTCCGTCTCTTCATCTGCAAACAGCAACTCTTCCTACTGTGACTCATTAATTTTATCCTCTTTGTTCAACCTTTGCAGAAAGGGGAAGATTACTGGAGGGAAGGAACACGTGGGGAAAAGAAATTAATAACAGTGAAGCACAGCCAGCTAAGATCAAAAGCCTGTTGCTGACCTCTGCAATGCTATCTGCCTCCAGAGGGGTGGCAGGATGGCAGTATGAAGTATTTATTGCTGACACGAGGCTGGAGTAGAACAGTAGGATTTGGCATTTTGGAGGCAACAACACAAGGGATTGTGGCTCTTTGAGAAGAGAGGTGATGTCTCCAGGAAGTTAAAGAACCTCTCCCCACCCTTAAGACTATCCTTCATGTTTTCCTGATTGCCTCTGTAGCTTGTCTCAACCCACATAGCAGCTGATCTGTTATATTCCGCTCCCCCAGCAATTCTGGAAGTGGATGGACTGTCCTGCAGAGGGGACAGTGTCAGGAACAAACCCCACACTTCACTGTCCCATGGTAATGGCTAGTAATCAAAGACAGCTGAGGATTCCACACACCTAACAGGTTCAAGCACTGGTTTTACCATTATTTCCACCTCTTGTTCTATAACAGCCTCTCTTCAGTGGATCAAGCAATCTGGTTCTTGCTAGAGGCTGTTACATCACTGTGCATCCTCCAGTTCCTCTTCTGCCATTTTATTAGTTTTTTCCCTCTGTTCCTTTGTTTGCAGTCTGAGAACTCAGTGCATTAAACTATTTTGTCTGGAATCCTTCAACTCAGTGTGGTAAAAGTTACCAGGCTTTTTACTAGGTTTTCCTATTACTTATATTTTAAAGCAGGTGCAACAAAAACCCCACATTCTTACTGAAATATGTCCATCAAAACAGTCAGACTCTGCAAGCAGATATATAAATACAAAGCTTTTCACCTTCCAGTTTCCCTTATTATGTATCTCACAAATAATTTTACTGAGCTTGAGCTTCCAACCTGGCAGCATTATACGATCTAGCATACCATCAACTTGTCAACAAATACAGACCTCCACTAAGAATCTTAATCACAAAAGAAGGAGAATAAGATCTAGAAATGGAGTCATAAATTTACTCCAGTGAAAAGCTGTAGAAATCCTATTGCTGCAGACTCAAAGCTCAAGAACGAATGTTTCTACCCCACCACTGTTCCTCCAGATTTCAACAATCCCTCTTTCTACAAATGTGTGTTTGAAAAGCATTTCCATCCTCTAAAAAAAGTTGGTTATATAAACCTGGTCAGCAAAAAAAACCTTCAGAAATTGAGCTGGTTTTGCTCCTGAAGCTCAGGAGCTCCAGACCGAGGTCTGATCTGCAGTCAACCAACCACCCTGCTTCAGTAGCCAGCTGAGTGAGGTGACTCTGCTTGTCTTTACACAAAGGCATCCCAAAAGGCTGAATTAAGAACCCTAGTAGAGTTTCTACCACTTCCTCTTTACTGCAGAACCCTCTCCTCAGCTTTCACAGGTTGCCATTCAAAAACAAAATGCCTGAACACAAGTGACTCTCTCAATCATTTTCCTAGCTCCCCCTGAAACACTTCCACCTCCCTCTGCCTCATGCATTTTGCCCTTGTGCAGTTGCAGGAAGTTCGTCTTCCCTCGCAAAATCCCTTCTGCTCCACGTGGTTGTCCTTCAGTCTGAGTGCAGCACGAGGCTCCATGTATTACACAACAGGGCAGAGTGCATCTAGGCTGGAACACGACTGTCACATCTTTACTTATCCCACATTTCCTCAGTCACATGTCACACAAAGACTCAAAAGCAAACTCTTTGGATTCTCTCAATAAATAAATAATTTTAAAAATTCCAAGAGGCAGAGATTCTGCTTGTATTTTTCTATTCAAAAGATTCTTATGCCGTGAGAATGAGAACAAACAGTGAGTGCAGAGGCTCTGTTCATATGGAATCGTTGCAGCAATTGTTGCTTTTGAGCAAGCAACTCTCAAGTTCAGACCAGAAAAGCAGGTCAATATTTCACATAAACCATGGTTGTATCCCAAACCCTTTTACACTGAGGAGAACCAGTTACATAATTCGACTGGCTTTTGGGAAATAAGAATTTAATTTTAAGAAAACTCCTAGTGGAAGACTCCTTGAGGCTGCAAATATAGAACTAGACAGGTAAGGTAAGATGGGATATGAAACATATAGATCACTACTTCTGGAGAGGAGGGATTAAGAAGTTTCTTCACCTGAGAGTTAATTAGGACTAGACATTTTTCATAAAAGAAAATCTTCTTCATTCACATACAGAGCTGTCAATGGATAAAAACAAATGAACCTGCCTTATGATATCTAAGCTTCCATCATTGTGACAGGATTTTCCTTACCTCAAGCAAGTAGTAGAGGAATTGAGGACACGGTCCTTTTCTCTGAACAGCTGGCACAACTATGGAAGACACAGAAGGCCCTGGGGTGTGGGGAATTTATGAGGGTATTTAAGACAAAGGGTCCCTAAATATAGGAAGAAATAATCCCTACTCAGAAGAAATAACCCTAGCTGTTTTGAAATACCAGATAAAAAGGGAAGAAAAGTTAGAGACAGGCAGGCAAGAATGAACAGGTGTAAATAAAAATCACATCAAAAAAGAAGTCTGGAGCCTATATGAACTCTACAAGAAAGCTTTGTTGCAAGAACAGAAAATATGAATAAATATCTAAAGATGCATATATTGGCTTCTTATTTAGAGCTGTCTGGCTCATAACTAACCTAGCAGCAGGAGAGTCACACCACTGTTCTGAGCAGATTAAATCATATAACATCTAAGACCCCACTGGTACTGGTGGGCAGATAGAGCAATGGAAAATAAGCTTATTAGGTGTATCAGGAATTAAGATTCTTCCACCAAAAGCTGAGGGAAGAGACACAAGAAAAGGTCAGATAAACTGCAGCAGTCTCAAAAATACTTTTTTTTAGTAGGATACCTAGCATGGAAGGTCTAGATGTTTCTTAGAAGCACAAGGACCTCTCAGGGCTTCCAGGGTATGGGGCAGGGGGAGAGATGCACTATGGGCTATACCAGTATTGTGTGTTTGCTTTTAAAAACCCACACATAAGGGTTTTTGGAATATTAAAATCTATCCACCAAATATGTCAAAATGAAATCAATCAATACGGGATGGAATATTGTACTGTATCATGTAATATACCTAATGTCAGCTAAACTTTGTTTCATCATTTGTTCACACATTCTCTCTCTCTCACACACACACACACACAAACTATGCAATACAGTATGTTTATGGATGTTCCAGTATCCAAGCGCTGTAGTTGGATAAGGACTCAGATGCTGATACTACAAGCTCTAAGTGGGCAAATAAAACCAAATTGGAGTTGAGTCCAGCCATTTCCCTCACTGTGGAGTTCAAACTTTAGAGAGAAGTCCAAGAACCAGAGAGATAGAAAGAACAAAATCACAAGGGGTTATAAAGAACATCAGATATGCAATCAAATGCAACACTTAGTTATGCTTTAGAGCAACATTTGATACATAAAATCCTCACAAGTTTTTGTGTCTTCCTTTTCTTTGAAGGAAACAAGAATAAACTGCAATATCACAAACTCTGTTTCTCTTGAACAAAAAAATTAAAGATAAAAAAATACATTGTTACTCCTCTGTTTAAACTTTATTTACAAATAACTGGGTATTTCTAATCTAGACATAGAAGCTCCTTCCAGGATAAATGGCAGTAAGCTAAGGATGATCTGAGCTCATGTCTCACAAAAAATACAATAGTTTTACTTGGTATCAATAAACATTTTAAAATATACTAAATTTTACCAAGTGTTACAATCATTGTCCAAACTGAATAGTAGTCTGAGTGCTGAATGAAGTGCAACAACAGAAATTATAAATTTTAGTGTAACATTTCTTTGTCACTCACGATAGCCAGTTATCCTTGCAAGTCATTAAAGCAAGTATCACAGACTCGGACAGGCTTCTTAGAAGAAGGAGTTAAGGCATTCTTTGCTGAGCACTCGGCACAAAAGATGTTTCCACACTGTCTACAGTGATGCTGTGAAAGAGAAGAAACATACATGCTGAACATCGATGACAGGGCATCGATCACTATCATGCTATGCTATGCTATATGCTACCATGTCAAGTCAACTCTCATGTTTCAGAAGTTAGTTTGAATTTTTAAATAGTAGTTACAGAGCATACAGAAGGACACAGGACTAAAATCTTTCTAAAGGGTACAGGAGTAAAATATTCAGAAGCTCTTTATGGAGTTGGGATACTGTACCAGTTTCAGAAATGAACTGGTTGAAGTTAATCCTCCTCTTGAGTTTCTCCTCTGCAGCTTGTTCTGGTCACAAAAAACATGTTGTTCTTACATGTAACTACCTGCTTTCACACTGAGAAGTAATGTTGAATCGAAGGATCCAGCAGCCTTTGTTCAAAGACTACCCAAAGAACCTAACTGAAATAATGCAGGACAGGGAGAGCCACCCGAGACCAGGTCAGGAAGCACTGCAAAATGGACCTCATGAATATCCCTTACCTACTTCATTGCCAAGTCACTTGTTGGAGGGACAGTAATCTCTGGATGAAGGGCAGACCCTGCCCATTGAAGGACGCTAACATCTTAGCTGACCAAGCTGTTTTTACAAAGAAGGTCTGACTACAGACCTAAAATACATCCAGTTGTTTCTTCTGTTCCATATCTAGTTACTGCTTAGTTACAAAGCACCAGATCATGTTGATGGCTCATATTTTCACATATACCTAATTTCAACGAATTTACATTTCTTTTACACCTGTAAATCCAGTTCAGACTGGTTATAAATAAGTTTACTCTAAATACCCTTACAACAGTGTAATTTTGCTTGCTTGCTTAAGGGATTGAACTATTTTAACACTGTTTATAAACTGATGCTGTTAAAATGGCAAAAGAATCATGAATAAGGTAAGCTCCACAAACTTTACTTCTAATATTTAAGGCACTGCAAGCAATAACTGTATTGGAGATGTCCTGAGTGTCACAGAACTATTAAGGCCATTTTCTGAAGTTTGTATGCCATCTAAGAGTTTGAAAACAACAGAAAAAGAAAATCCCCACAGACACACAGTAAAATACACCTACCCTTCTCACTGTCACCGAAAAGCCTTTTCCACAGGCCATACAATTCTGTACCTCATTGTCTTCTGCCCACTTCCTGTTGAGAGCTTGGGTGTGTTTGATCTATACAGAAGATATAAAAAAAGCAGGTTTATTTAAAATGCATGTCTAATTCCTACTAATTTCCCCTATTTTTACTGCACACACTACCCCAGTGCCGTATAAAAGCATGAATTCTGCCATGATACTGAGAGCTTATATTTGTTCAGAAAGAAAATCTTCCAATTTTCAAAACTATGAGCAGATTTAAGAACCCACAGACAGCAATATGGCCTTCGCACACACAAGCAGAACACCTTAATGACTCTGGAAAGGTAACCCACCACCAATCTGACACAAACTTTAAATTCTCCTAAGTTCCCACACAGAGAATCAACAGGTTTAATTGCTTAAAATCAAATTGTACCTGTAATGACTGGTTTTCTCGGCCAAGTTCCTGCATTGCAGCAGTAGTGTTGTCCAACTTTTTCTTCATTTCTACAAGTTTGGCTTGAAGCTTTTCAATTTCTCCCTCACTTTTTATACACCTGGGGAAAACCAGTAAAGAGTCAGCTCAAAGCATGTAAGGCAACGTACACTGCCTCTTTTAGGCAGGCTGTGACGTCTGAAGTTACTCATAAAATCCAGCCAAAAATATCCTTGCTGTGAAAAGTTCTTGGATACCTTGACTGGAAAAATGCTCTCTTGTAACAATCAGTTTATCTGGCATTGCTCTCAAATATCTGCAGCTTATTAATACCTGGAGTTACCCCCAAAACCAGGGACAGTACTGAATGCAGTGTATCAATAGCAAGCCCCAGTAAGTACCCCCGTGCAACAGGACACTCACATACCAGCTGCAGCAGATTGGGTGAGACAACAGAGCAGAAAAAGAAACCTTTTTCTTCTAGCATGGCCACGTCCCATCAGCTGAAATTCAGTTAACTGTTGAAAGGCAAATTTCACAAGGTGTTTTTCTGCCAAGCTGTAAACAGCTACTGGATGAATTCAACGTGATATGGCAAGGGATTGCCAAAGAAAGAGGATCTCACTTGAATTGATTCCATCCTTTCCCAAGGTCTACTGCTCCAAAGCCAAATCAGCAAGCTTGATAATATTGAAAAAAAATTTCCACTCTGCCTTCACCAAACATGTCAGGAAATAAGGACAGAGAAAGTTTCCCATCTCACGGATGTTTCTTACACCCTTGTAATCGCTGCTTTCAGGTAACTCCCACTGCCTTGCATGCCTCCTGCTGCTTGAAGGAAAGGCACTCAGCTTACTTAAGATTTAAATATATTGTAGAAACAATAGCAGAACTGGACAAGAGAATAATGTAGGTTTTCAGGAGAAAGAAAATACCTTCTGTGCGAACCTTAGCCTATCTAATCCAATTACACGTTCAATCTCCTAACATCAAGCAGTGGGCATACCTAGAAGTCCCTAAGCAAATTCTATGTTACTGAAGGCACTAAGCAGTCTCCTCTAGGCTTCTGGATGCCTAGTGCACCTAGTGTATCTGAGTCAAGGCAGAGGAACCTCAATGTGATGGAAAAGGACAGTTAACTCTGGTAAGAGAAGCTCTCTCTTACGGGCCTTGCAAGGTTCACACAACAGATGAGATGAGAAGCCACAACTTACCTCAAAGTTCAGAGGAATCCAATGGATTTAGAAAGCTCTTATGGATGAGCATAAATCTTCGAGCTCAAGCACAGAGTTGTGGCTTTGTTGGTAAGTAAGGTCCTGTAAGCCTGCCTGATCTTCTACAGAACGGTCACCTTGTCAAAGCCCACAAAGAGCACAGTGTGTTCCCAACACCCCTTGCTGTGCCTTGGCAGGGACAACAGAAGGTTGCACTCTGGAAACTGCACCCACAACCCAGGCACCAGGAACAAACACGGATTTCAATAAAGCACGCATAGAGAATCCTGAATCAACTGAAACAAGTTTTCAGTGTGAGGCTATCCATTTCCCAAACTATGCTTCCACACTGCAATGACCATAGCTTACCTCTCCAGCAACGCTCTTCTCTCATCCTGATTATTCTGCACTGTTGCTTCCAAGACAGCAATGTCCCCTCGTAAATCATCTGTCTGTTTCTCCAGCTCGCTCACTCGCCTCTGACTACTTTGCCACTCTTTCTTCATGGTAGCCAGGTTTTCATTCAGAGCTGTGACCTGCATGGTAAGCTTGGTCTCCTTTTCCTCATGTTTCCGGTTTTCTTCTTCTTTCTCTTTTTTCTCTGTGTGCTAAGAAAACAATGGATCGATTAAAAACAACCTTCCAAGTATTCTTTCCCTATTCCCTACATTTAATTGAGGCAAAGAATCTTACTGTACTAGAATCACTATTTTTAATCAACAAACTCCATTAGACAAGGCTGTCATCCCACTGAATTTTCCTACACCTCAAAGATTTCTTTTTCATTTAAAAATTAATGTAATGTGAAATGAAGTCAACTCTTTGCTTCCTCTCTGTCCCTGAAAATATCCAAAGGCATGTTCACAAAACAGTCTTATAGTCTCTGACATACTAACCAGTTTAGCTTCAATTTCAGCACATTCTTTCTTCAGTTCTTCTTCTCTCTTTTTCAGTTGATCTCTGACAGCTTGATGAGTGTTCTTCTCATGTTCCAGAGCTGAATTCATATTATCTATTTTGCCCTGCAGCTCTAATTTCTGTTGAATCAATAGCTGTTTTGCATCCTTGAGATTTGCCACCTCCTGTTAAGATACAGAGCTCAAAGTTAAACTAGCAACATTGAAAGTGTAAATGATTTAAATGCAAAACCGCTGTAATTCTTTCCAAGAAGAGAACAGCAATAATCTTTAGTTTTATCACTGGAAGAAAGGATGATTTTACAACACAAAGTATCGGTGATTTTCATGATCAAAGACTTTAGTCTTATACCTATAGTATGGATAACACACAATTTTTAAAATAATGTTTGTTTCTACTAAAGTAGTGGAAGCTCTTTTGGATTATTTTCTACAGTTCTTTGAAAAGATACGTCCATTGTCATTTTCTAGAGTCTGTTCTACTTCACATTGACCTCTGATTGCAATAATGAGGTTAAACACATCTTAATGACTATGTAAAAACCAAACACTGTGGAAGAAAGCTAGCTTCTATAAGTCTTGTATGTATAAATAATTATCCTAATGTATAAATAACTGCCCTATGTTTTAAGCAAGTAGGATGATATATTGGTTTTAAACGTTAGTTTTGCTTGTTCTTCTGTAATAAAACATAAAAAATCCTGAAGTAGAATAGTTAGCTAAATTTACAGGAATTATTTTCCTTAAAATTATTTAGCCAAGCATTCAGGTACTAACAGAGTAATAGGGATTCAAAATTCACATCACAAATTAACACCAAACCAAAGACAGCAGGAGAACATATCCTGAGGACAGAGGGATGACCTACAGATGCACATCTATCCATTCCTTGGTAGCACATGGGAAACAGTATAAGTCTTTAGGAGACAATTTCTGTTTCAGTCTGATTTCTTGTAGGGAGATCAAGAGATTAATATTAAGCTATCATTGATATGTATACATTTTATATAAATCTTTATAATTTTTTTTCTTTAGAATAGAAATAACCTTTCCCCAAAAATCCAAGAAAGTACTGGGCATAGATTGCTTGAAACAAGATTGCAAGAAACAAAGTACAGACTTCTATCTAAAAATAAGAGACAATTTTCTAAACACTGGAGAACAAAAGAACATCTGAAACTCATATCACATTATTTTCTTTTTATTAGCACATAGGCACTCTACCTTCATTTATACTTGTGCAGCAACTTACACCCTGTGTGCTTAACAGATGCAAATATAACTACTAGTAGCATAATGTGGAAAACACAAACTACGGTCTTCAGGAGCGTTTGTTTCTACAGAGACTAAAAAATTAAATACGTACAATGTGGTGAGAAATAGCCTGTTTTACTGAAGACCAAAAATTATTTAATCAAAGCCTCCAAACATGTACCCTTTTGAGAGCTCCCTGGATTGTTAGGATTTTGGAAGAGAGTTAGTCTTTTATGAGGTTCCTGACATTGTTTCTTCCCCAACTGTGACATTTAAAGAGATTTTAAGAAACCACAGCACATCAAGGGAGTTTCAACTCTACCATGTACCCTTGAGAAGTACCAGATGTGCATAGAACATCTTGGAAACTTCACATTCATGACACTTTAGGACATCTTTTCTGCACTTCAGAAGAGTCAAGCAAGGGTATGTACAGTGAATCTACAGTGGAACAGAAGAAGAGCCAGGACATACAACCCATCCTGAAGCTAAGGCAAGTTATGTGGTCCACCTGGCTGAGAACAACGGGCACCAATGCTCCAGAATTATCACTGCTCGGGTCAGCATTACTCAGGAACTCAATGCAATCTGTGCTTTGGTTCCATTACCTGTAATACTGATATTTTCAACAACCATCTTTGCATAGCCATTCCAGATAACATCTGAGTAGGCACATATTTGTTATCAGATAACCAACCACATGAAGACTCAGTTTGTCTCAATATACCTTCTCAAATTCTTGCTTGCAGGCTCTAAGCTCTTCACCCAGCTTGGCACTTTCTTTTTCAAGTCTAGTCCTTATTTCCTGAAGCTCTGTTGTTTTACATTTTTCATTAGCCAAGTCTTTTTCTTTCAAAATCTTAAAGAGAAAAAAAAAGAGCCCGAAAAGTTAGGTCTTCCAAGTTCACACAATAAGAAAAAACAATGAAACAAATAACATCTAGGGCCCAAAACCTGCTTGGAGCCTTTGTAATTAAGGGAAAACAACTGCCACATATCTCTATCCACAGTTCATAGTGCAAACAATTAGCAGCATGTTCGCAGTTTCAGACTTCAATAATGTTTTTCCACCTGTCTAGCCACTTAGAAGAAATTTCAAACCAAAGTCACATCAACTGTCTGTTAAAAGTCTTTGCATCAGAGATTCAGTAAAACTGCCACTGCTATGCACTGCAACAGTGCTATGCCCTCAAAATACCCCTTGTTTGAAGATGTAACAGGAATTAACAGAGGGTGCCTGTGTGGGGTGGATGTGTCTGTGAAGATTTCAAAAGACAGAGGCATTTACCCTGTCATTCTGAAGATCCTGTAACATTTTAGTCTTCTCGCCCAGCTGCTGCTCCTTCTTTGATGCATCCTGCTCCAGTGTAGACTTCGCTTTTTTCAGTTCCTGAATCTGCTGATTATTGCTAGCAATTCGATTTCTGCTGGAAATTAATTCTTCTTGAGCTAGAGCAAGCTTTTCTTCTGTGGACTAATTACAAAGAAAATTCTGCAAATTATCTCAACATAAGAGCTTCAGATACTCAACAGTCAAACATTTTCACATGGAAAAATCATTATCTAGAGTGCAACATTTAGCTTCAAATGTTGACAGAGCATAGTTAGAGAAACTTCTAGGTTACAAGGTTACCCTAAGCAAAAAGAACCTATACCAGTACCATTTCCAGCAGCAATACCTTATCGTACATATTCTGGCTTGCATTTTTCCACAGAGAAAAGGTGAAAACATTCAAAAGGGCAGAGAATGTAAGGTGATTGATGAAAAGAGAATAAACTTGAATTTGCTCACACAAATTTATTCTCCAAGCAAATCAACTGGTCTCTAACTCTAGACAGCTGTTAAACTTAAGAGATAATGAAACTATACAGTGAAGATTTCAAAAGTCACTCAGTGCTATTTTTTACCAATGACTTAATGAAGCTAGCGCTAGGAAAATGGTAAGATTTTAAAAAATCCTGTAGTGATATGTACAAGTTAAAAATGCTAATATTAGGACAAAAATGTTTCACAGTCTCAGCTGCATCAGCATTTTAAACACCAAATTTAAACTTCCATTCAAAATCTACTACAGAATGTATTTTATTTTGCCTCCAACTCTACCCATTTACCTAGAAAACCCAAGGAACATCCTAAAATTTGCACCCAAGGGTCATTCTATTTGCTCACAGCAAAAGCCAAGCTTCAGGGTTCTTCTTGATTTAGTATTCTGAAGGTTATTTTCTTTAAACTCTTCAGCTTAGGCATAGACTAGCTCCACTTAAAAGTATGTTCCTTCACAAAGAATCAATGAGAAAGAAAAACACCAAACTCATCCTCCACTCCCCCAAAATGTCACTGTTTTATGGACATTTTTGACACTAAGATACCGAATGTGAGGTGAGGAGATTTATTATTAGTAACAAGTTTATTACGTTCAGTGCACCAGTAAGGATCTAAATTCTTTCAAGTTAAACTAAATTCTTTTTGAAGCTCTTACTTAAATCCTAATCAAATCTCTTGTTGAATGTTAGTGATTTTAAAAGAAACAATAAGGAAAACTTTTGACTTCACTTAATTATGCATATGCTTCAGGAGTCACTCCTGTGCCGATTTAAAACCAAAATGATTTCTGATGCCTCCTAATCCACCCTTGTAAAGACTGAAGTATTTTGCCTGTAGAGTCAGACATAGTTTGAAACACCAGTGATGGAACACTGCTGATTCAATAGCATTTTCAACAACCCCAGTGGCTCTTAAAAAGCTCATGCTGGCTTTTAAAATTAATTTGCACACAAATTGTTTTATCTGCTTTGTAGGCTATTAGAGTTTACTGCTTAACACTTCACAAGGTGTTAACTCAAATTATTTTAAGCAAAATAGCAGGTAATTTTGCAATTTCAAGGTTTCAGCAAGGTGGTTTTTCAGAAAGTAAAATTATCTCTCTGCTCCACTGTGAGCAGTGGAGTACCATATCTTCCTAGCAATGAGAAAGGATGGGAAGTGTAGCATCATTATATAACATTTTCACAGGAAAACCCAATAGTCTCTGCAGTTTTAGAAAGAAACATAATGAAGCCACGGCTTTTATTCAAGCTTGTTTCCAGTGGAAGAAACGTGGTTACATCCAATTTTTTAGCACTGGATGATGAAATCTGATGAAGTGCATAGTGACACCCAAATTAAAAGCCTCACATAGGGTATACTCCTCTCTCAACACCCCCTCAAAGTGTCTACACTGGACAGGTTATCTCACTGTGTCTATACCTAGGCCAAGACAATGTAAACATTCTTATACAGGGAGACAGTATACAGCCTGCTCTGCACTGTATTATGCACAAACATTTCTGTAATTCAGTCATTTGCAAGATAAGAGACTTGGAATTTCACATACAATTTAGCATACTATAGCTTACATATATGAATGCCTCTTAATTGTGCTGTGATTAATAATGATGCTACCATTGAATATAATTTCAAAAGCAGATCAACCTTCTATCTATTTATGTCTTTTTTTTCTGCTTCACTCAAAAGTCCCTCACAGCAGCCTTTGGAAATGAGCAGAAATCTTCTGGCACATGGTTAAACATTCCAGTTATTGTCTTTGCTCCTGGCCCAGTCTCCGCTGAGACTGTAATTCAGCCCAATTCTTTTGGACTGCTGAGAAGCTCACATCTTTAACATAAAATCACCTCTCAAGACATCTGATGCCATCCACCTTATTTAATTACCATTCAGTTTTGCTATTACTCCCAGAATGCGATAGGTGTTCTACCAACAAGATACCACTCAGTCATGAGATTGTTCTTCAGAATGACAGACAAAACCGACTGCAAGGAAAAGGTACGGAAGAGGTCAATCTGTACTTGCTTTTGTAAATAAAAACAGATGCTAGGATGACTGGCACAGAGTTTAAATAAATAAATAAAAAGATATGACAACTTGGGCTGTTGCAGTGCAAATAATAGTGCGAAGTATAGAACTGGTCCTAGTTGGGTGGTAGGACCTGGATTCATTCCACCTAAGTGCACAAATGAGCATTTTAGTCTGTGTGCTCCCGAATCCCAGTCCTCAAGGAGAGATGCGAAACCATTCACAGATGCTAACCTGATCTCTCTTCGCTTCCTAAGAAGAAGGGTTAGATTGACTGTACGCAACTGAGGCTCCCAACTTACAGACCTAAGGTTTGGCAGCATGAATTTTGTCCAAGAACATCCACTGAAGATACACTGACAGTGATGCCAATATTGGAGGCAAAGAAACACTCTTTTGAGAACACAGAGGAAACCAGGACTGACTACGTAAAGCACAAATGCCAACACTGAAGGATACTTGGCACAGCTCAGGAAAGCAGGATTCACATGAAGTATGTTTACACCAATTCAAAATCAAAGCAAAAATAAGTTTTTATAAACTCTCCTATATTAAACAAAAATGCCTTTTCCACCAAACAAAACCCCATTAATTATTTTGTGTGTGCATAAAAAAAATATTTATGTTATATATATATTTGTATATATGTGCATATATATGCACACACAGAATATTTAGTGGGGCTTTTTTTATTACATATATTGTTTTTTATCAAAAACTATAGTTTTTGTAAGCAGTCAAATCCTACCCAATTTCTTTTTTCCAGTCACAGAGACAAAAGTGTATGAGTGTAGTTACTATTATAAATGGTGCATTTTTAAATCAAAGTAAATTTGCAGCAAATAGTAACCATAAAATTATAACTACGGTCTCACTTCAGTTTTGTTACACTTCTCACTTTTACTCTGCAAGACTTACAGCTTCAAAGTTTGCATCTGGCTACAACTACATAGCTAGGGTCTTTTGTTCCTGACCCAGAAACTAGGATTCAGCCGTGCTGATGGCACTCCAGAGAGCAGCTGCCCACTCTGCAGCTCTCTCTCGTGCAGTGCTGTATCTCCAACTGCAAAACCTCACTGAAGTGTTTGCTCACTTTTCAATCACACCTCACTCTACCAGACCGAGAAGAGCCAGCGATCCCAGCCGTGATATTCCGAACAAATGCCAGCAGATGGTGCTCTGTGTACAGCCCAACTCCTGCCATCCCCTCCTAGGAACTAGACCCTACTCATGCACCCATTCGCTGTACAGCCTTTTATCATCTATCTCCCCACGCCTGAAACCTTGGCCTCACCAATACCATGGTGCTACACCACGTGAGAATATTTACGTTTTCCCTTGTAGTATTTTTAAGTAAAGAAAACCTAGCATTGCTAGGATCCCACGATACTGCCTGGCCATGCCTGTCCTGGACAATGCTCCAAACAGTGCTGACACAATGTGGCTATAAAGGGAATTCATATCTCTACCAAAAATCCTGCACTGAAAGACACCCAAGCTCACTTTACATACAATTTTTAAAAACTTCTACCACTGCCTGCTAATAAGATTAAGACCACTCCAAACCCTAGCCCACCCATCAGTTTTGGTTCTAAACTATAATCAAAATCCATAGCTCTGGCTCAAATTATCTACTTTTATTAAGTAACTCACCCAAGGCAAAACATAATCCAGACACGTGACTTTGAATTGGATGTGAAACTCTACCATAAAGTTCTTCTGCCTTGAGTGGCATTTTGATACTCAGCTCTCAATACTAACATCACACTGAGGCTTTCTGAATGTGCTTTTTCCTTTTGTGGTGTTCTAAGTCAAGTTATCACTGTTTCTTTAGGTTAACATTGCAATGAGGCAGTACATCCATGATTAAAGATCAGCTCTCCAACTTTTCCCTCTTCTACATTTTACAGAAAAAAGTGGTGTCAAGCAGACCTCACTAATACTAATTAAAATGGGGTTTAATTTTTTTTTTTTTTTTTAAATCGAGCAAACACCCTTCATGTTAGTATACACCTCCAGCACTGAGGACCCCAAACTTCCCCAGGTTCTCTAGGCTCCATAGAGACCTACATCATAAATCAAATTACCTGACTGCTTATCTTGAAAATCTTTTTTTTTCATTGCCATCACCTTATTTTACTTTTTCACATGAATGTTCTCTCTCTCACTACCATCCCCATTCAGATTTAAAAGCATGTGGGATATCTACTGTCCTGTTTTATACTAGCCAGAACTAGAGGTCATCAAGCTGCTTTAACAGTACTTATTCAGAGCTGATTTTGCAACAAGTGATACTTAAATGAAAACTATAACAAAAAAAACAGTTAGTGAGCACATCCAATGCTTTTACAGGTCACTGCATTACCAAACGCTGATCTAAATGCACTGCAGGAAATTAACTCAGAGGCATGAGCGCTATAGCAACTAACCATAAAAAAGGGTATGTTTCAACCACCATTGCTTGTTAATCATGCTGAAGTTCTTTACAATTCAACATTGTGATTCAACCAAGTTGCACTGAAAGCAAAGTTTCTGTAACGTGCGGGGAAACATGGCAGGTAATCTAATGCTACAGAGGACTAAGATTAATAAAACTCCAATGGCCTACACGTAAAGGAGCTATTTCTCTTTTTATTAAAATAACCCCAAACCTGGAATTTTGCTAGGGCTCCACAGCTCACATGAGCCTATCTGAATTGATTTTACTGGTGGGACTGAAAGACCTCCACTGGGACAGGTGAAAGGGAGCGATGGAATCTAAGCAGTCACGAAAGGCTCCTTTATACATAATGAAGTAAACAAAAGCTGACATCTAAACCAGATCAGATGATCTGTCCTTCCAAAGTGCCTATTTCTCTCCATAAACTTCAGAAGAGTCTAGAACAACAGTGCAGACAGATAGAGACAAAACTGCAGGGGGATTCATCTGAAGTGAAATGTACCAAAGCTATCATGCCAGCAGACAGCCAGTCTCTGCAGCACAGTATGTCCTGGGACTATCTGGAGCATTGGCTTAGCACTGACAGAAAAAAAAAAAAAGACAAAAGCCACCTTTACTGACTGACAGAACTCCCAACAATGCCTCTTTGAAGGCACTACACCCTAATAAAAATCAGAGAAAATCAGCTTAGGAAGAGCAAACACTTCAAGGACTAAGTTCAGACACTTGTATTCCACACAGGTCTCTAAACCTACTGTTTCTATTAGTATGACATCTCTGAAAGTCTACAAGTCAGGAAGAAGCGGAAGGGGCAAGGCCATGGGAAAAAAATGACAAGTGAAATTCTAGTTAAATCATCTAGAAGATAGCTGTTATTCACATGCTAGCAGTCTTTGTCCTAATTAGCTATGCTGTTTAAATTAGGTGAAAGCTACAATATATAACAAGAGAAAGCAACACGAAAAATTAACTCTTAAAAGAATACAAAAATAAATAATCTTTCACTTTGCTGCTGAACAAATGCAAGGGTATTTCCGATAAACTGGCAAATACTCCTTGGCTTTAAATTAGTTTCAGGACGTCCATCGTCCCAGGGTAAGTGACTGAACAGCACTAAATTCTCTATATAGCAAAAGACATTTTTTCCACCTATATAGTTCTTGCACTGTTTACTGGTCCTCAAAATGGATCTAAACAGATCTACTAAGTCATATATGACATTAATATGACTGTATGTACCTTAAGGTCTTGCCTGGTTGCCAGCAGCTCAGACTCTTTCCCATAAAGGTCCAGCTGCAACTTCTCCATGTTTTCCTTATGTTTTTCATGGGTCTTCTCTAAGTCTGCTAGCTTGACTTTCTCTGCTTTAAGCTCCTGTGCTGACAAAATAGACTGCTGTTGCAGTTTATTCTCCAGTTCTGCCTGAAACATAAGTATAGTTTCATAAGCATGTTTCAAGTTACAGACAGTAAAGTAAGCTTAATAATTTCAATTAACTGCATTTCTACTGCAAGATGAGATTTTTTTCCACTTATGAAACAGCAGTTCGGTAATCTATGTTTGTGATTTTACAATAATATTTTGTAACTAATTTAATAACAAAATTTAATTCATGTTAAAAGGCTAAGTGAAACACATTAAGACAAAAAATTAAAAATGCAAATAATGTTTTCAAGTCCTAAAGTTTCCACAAAGGCACAAATATGATCATGTAACATCAGCCAAAGCTGGAGCAACATTTAATAGTGCATGGCATACAACACAACATATCCTAATATTGTAAGACATTTGAACCCTTTCCATTATGGTTTATGAGTTTCATACTGCCACTCAGATAAATTCTTTTGGTATAATAAGAGAAGACTTGGTTTAAAACTGCTGTGGACATTTCAAAACACTATAGAGTTTGTCTAAACTACTCTCACAAAATTCTACTGCTTTACAAGAAAATGGCAGCTCTTGCCTCATAGCACGTTCCTGAAGCAAAATAAACATGTTCAATCTAGCCACTTTTATCACTTTATTCAAACTAAATTCCTACAGAATTCATATTTCAGCACTGGTTCTTCTTACACTATTGTTGTTGATGTTGTTTTTTCTTTCTCCAACAGCATCTGAAGACTTTGTTCCCACATCCTGATTTTATAATTTCCAACAAGACCACAGCAAACAGATGATTATCACAAAGACACTGACATGAAAGCTGCAGCATTTATCAGAGAAATTCACATTAATTTTCTTAAAGGAGTAAGAGAGGCCAGTCTTACCTTTTCTAAAAGGGCAGTTTTTAATTCAGCTTGCAGTGTCTCACTATGTTTTTTCTTCTGCTCAAAAGATTCCTTTAACTCTCTCAGCTTTCCCAGGAGATGTTGCTCACTTTTCTCTTTCTCCTTCAGAAGACCCTGAATTTCCAGTACTTGTGCTCGTGCTGAATCAAGTTCTATCGACAACTGCTTAGAAATCTATATTCAAAAATATTAAATAACTGTATAAAATTTTAATTTAAATCTCTATTTGTACATGCTGTAGTATGTGAAACTGCCTATTGAACTGTATGGATGACAAATCATGCAGTTCAAAAAGCAGACAGCTTCACAGATGAAAAACTGGTCAAAGCTGTTAAAGCTGAAGATACAGCTTCCGGAAATCAGCTCCCAGAAGACGGCTAGAAGTTGGGAAGAATCTCTACTTTTCTCTAGACATCTGCTACTTTCCTCTGCCAGAGACCAGATACCAAGCTATACCTTTCTTGTGATCCAGTGTGCCCACTCACATTTTCACAAAGAGCTGCAGAATATTTGTAGAAAAACAGTTTCCAAGTACGCTACTGTTATTTCTTGTACACAGAACCAGACCATCCCACAGTGCCACTGATGCTATCTTCTGCTTCAGAGCTAGGTGACTGAACACTGGCGAGTAGATTTTAAGAGCTACCATAACACATTAAAATCATCTGTTATTCCCAATTTCCCACCCTCAGAGCAACTGCAGTCTTTTTTCACCATTCAGAACAAAGTGCAGACAACTTTTCTCAAGCCAGCAGTGTCTGGACTCTCCTGCTGCCAACTGCAGCAGATACCAAACTCACCCTCCTGCACTTGCCACAGAGAACCACAGTGCTTCTGCTGAAAAAAAGAGGAGCCAGGGGAGTAGCAGCAGTAGTCACATAGCCATTACTATCACACCTACACATCCACAAACCCTCTTTCAGGCAGTAAGAGTCCATCAAACTGTGTCCACTGACCACATCTTCGCTGATTTCTTTAGGGAACAGGTGATAGTTTGGATAAAGAAATCCATGAAAGCAGATTTGATTTTCAGGCTGCCAGCTGGACTACATGATTTTGCAGTCTGAATCCTCATCTTTAAAAAAGAAGTACATTTGGTCCTTACGCAGCCACAGGCAAGTGACTTATACAAGTTTGCAAAAGCAACTAAATCCTCCAAGGTTATCTGAAAATGTCCTGTCAACCACACAGAATGTATTGATTAGGCCTGAGACTAAAATAGATCTAAGGAGACTAACAACTTCTGTTGTATGAAAGTATGAAAAAGAATGAGGACATGGTACACCAAGTAACTGTTTCACTAATGAAAAAACCTGAAAGTCTAAAATCCCCCACTAAGGTATGTGGGGCACAGAAAGGTAGGAGTAAAACCTGTATATTAAAGCTTCACATTAACATCTGGGAAATTTTTAGTATCAATTTATCTCAGTGCCCTAGGTAGGCAGAGAACTGAGAACTGCAACCTCTTTATCTCTCATCAGTCCCAGCATGTGAGACTGAAAAAAAAATCATTTAAACATTTATTATTATTGGTTTCCAGATTTTTGAAAATAAGTGCACAGCTTACCCCCTCCTTTTTTTCCAGTGAGTTTTTCAACTCATTTCTCTCTTTTGCTACAGACTCTGTTTGTACCTGGAGCTGGTGTTTTACTTCTTGGCAAGATTTTTCCTAAAAAACATAAGACAAGGAAATATTCCTGTGAGCTTCTAAGACTAGGTACCAGCTATTTTCTCAGTATCTACAAAGCATTGAAAAATAATGCTTTTCTTTTCAGTAGAAAAGCTTTTCTTCTCAGCTGCAGACATATTTTCAGTTAAAACTTCTCAAAACTTGTAACAGTGGTAAATCTAAGCTGAACACAGCTGATATCATATACTAACGAATGCAACCATGTGCCAAAGATTTTTTCTAATTAGGGATGGTCTCCCTGTTTGAAAATGCTGTTTGGCAGCCCCTCTTGGGGGAAGCAGTAGGCTCATCATTCACCTCAGGATCCAAAATTTCTTGGTGTTCTAAAACTCACAAACAAGTACATTTGTGGGACTTGTATGCAAATACAACTACATTTTAAGCCCAAATGGCATGAACTTAAGAGAGTGGCAAGACTCCAAATGACTACAAAATTAGAAGCAGAATCTGCCCTCCTATCTTTAAGTCTAAATTGGGGAGAAAATCCTTCAAGTTTTTAGGAGAAACAAATATTTAAACAGCAGTAACTAGGTAAAGCAAACAAAAAGTCTTATCTTAAAAAGGTGAAAGAGTAAAGGAAAAAATCTTATTTTTAACTAGGAGCAGAATTATTTTTAGACCAGAATAAAAGCAGCTCTGAAAGGCTTCTGGGAAACGGTGACATATAAGATGAGAAGAGAATTAGAAAAGCCCCCCTACCATGTCTGAGGCAGGGGTGTCTGAACAACTGTGTAAGAAAATCTTTGAAACATGTATTCATACAGTGGCCATTCACGCTACCAACAAAGCAAAAGAGGAAAGAGAAATATGTATTTTAAAGCTAGTGAGAGTTCACTTTCTTTACCATAATAGATTGCTCTGGTGGTCAAGTACTTTTTGTTATACTGCCACTGGTGACACCTTTCTGAAACTGGAACAGTTCTAGTACTCTGGTAATACCATAAGCTGGGAATCTCCCCAGATGACAATGTTACTCTGCCTGCAGTATTAGCCTTCCAGCTTGTCCAGACAAGTGCACAGGAAGATTCTAAATACAAAGACTCCAGAAAGGAAACTAAATAGCCTCAGAAAAATAACATCATCTTCAATATGGTGGCACTTCAGCAAAGGGTTTGTACCTTTGCATTGTTATCATAAGGCTGATGTATTTTTAAAAAGGAGGACATCTCCCATCAAATTGTTTTACCACTTGTCTCCATTCAGTTTCTTCACCGTATTAAAGGCATGCAGCAAGAAAAAGGGATCTTGTTGTGTGATATGACTGATGTTTACTACTGTAAACATCCAAAGAAAAATTTAAGGTAGGACACATGTGCGAACTATTAAAAAAATCACAATTTGTTTTTCCTTGGGGGAATTAATTTCCATATTTTATCATTGTGTGTACACCGTTTTCAGATAGAAAGCAAAGCCATTTTATCAGACTGTAAATACACCAAACAAAGCCTAATGAAAGAAACTACAAACCATTTCTGCCACAGCTGCTTTTCCTTTTTGTATTTCTTTTTCTAATTCCTCCTTTCTTTTTTTGAAGGATTCAGAACTTTTTGAGAGCTTGTCTTTGGTAGCTGCAAGATCCTTTAATAGAGTATCCTTCTCTAATTTCACTTGTTGCAGCTCTGATGTTGCCACTTGCATTTTACAATCTAATTCCTTGAGTTGTTTACTTGCATCTTGATTTGATTTCTCAAGGATTTGTTTGAGGCTGGCCTTTTCCTCCTCCTGCTTTGAAATTTGCTGTTTCGCTTGTTGAAGGGCCTCAAATTTCTTCTGCAAATCCAGTTTTGCGTTAGACATCCTGCAATACAAAGAGAAAAATAATATTTTTAAAAAATTCTTCTTCATGGGTTTTTTGTATCATTAAATGTCTCTATTATTTAATATATTAACTGTAGAACTACTTCAACGCATACCTTTTTCATCCAGAGCATGGGCACTTTGTCTCTCCAATGAAGAAATACCAGCAACTCTAAATACTATTTTGAGATGGAATTTTCTTCCTCAACTATAATGAAAAGAAACTACCCCTTTGCGGCTTATGCATAAATTGCAAATTAGTCTTTGAAAAAAGTTACAGAGCTATGGATATTTAAAGATTGACCTCACTACATCAAACTGTTCAAATATTCAGCTGACAACAAGCATGGTGCATAAACTGAAGTGGATTGAATCACAGCAGCCATTCACAGGCGACAACATGGCAGATGGGGTCTGCATGGCATATAGAGTGAAAGAAAACAGGTGGGATAAAACTCAGTTCTCCTAGCAGAGGAAACATTATCACTTATCTATGACTTTAAGAATTCACGGGAGAGAAGAACAAAATTTCAATTCTAGTCCAAACCACTCTAGTTTTATGTCTGAGAAGTACTATAACCCAAGAAATGCATACGCTTCTCTTGCTGCTTCAAGTTGTTTACTCAGTTCTGCTGTTCGGAGGTCTAATTCTGTAGATAGTTGTCGCTGCTGCTGTAACTCCTGAAGAGCTTGTTCTTTGCTTGCTTTAGCATCAAGAATGTCAGCTTCAAGTTTCTGAGACAGAAAAATAGAGCCATCAGAACACAGCCAGCAAAATAAAAATAGCAACAAAAAGCAGAAGTAATCTACTCTATGAGTAGCATTTACTGTAGAAAGCAGTCACAATTTCACATCATGTCTACCTATTTCAATAGTTTGCTATTTGTCTTGCATTATTTAGTTCCTGCAAATCTCTTGCTCCTCCAAAACTGAACTATTTTGGTAAAACATTCTGAAAAGATAAAAAGAAGAAATCTTTTAAAAGCCTATACAAAACACCTATACAAAAAAAGGCCATACAGAGTGCTCAGCTTTGGGACCAGATTCTCAGCCACCACCAAGTAGTTTCAGCAGTTTCAGATGACTGCTGATTTACCCCAAGAACTCTGCCATTCTTTGTAATGAAAACAAAGACACAAACTACAGCTGTGAAGAAATTCTATGCTTGCCTGGAAGAGGTTTTTCTTGCTTGTTTTTTTCCAAAGGTACTTGTTCATTTACACAGCCTATAAACAACACAGGAGTCTTCCTGTGCAAATGGGCACTGCTTACACTCTTCAATACACTGGCTGTTTTACAGGCACTTCTGCTTTTACACAGTGGGCATAAAACAAAATCGCCAAGTTTCTCTGAGAAAATTCCTGAGGGCTTTTTTTTTTTTTTTTTTTTCTTTAAATGCATTCAACTGGAATAATCCCAAAGAATGGTGATGATGCCAAGATTTTACACAGAATTGCACTTCTGTTGACAGCATCAACAACCCTGCTCAGTTTCACACTTCAGCTACCAGGAACTTTATAAAATCTTGTGCAAGTGAGCACTGTACTCCTCCCAAGCATTTGTGTCTTTTGATTACTCATGAAACTTTAGCAAAAGACTGCAAAATAAACACACAAATCCAAGTGGGCAGGAAAAAAAAGTGTGCAAAAGAAGAGAGATGAAGCACAAAATAACTATGCCGATAAAGCTAATGGATGACAGCTTTATTTTTTTAATAGAATTAGATCTAAAATTTCATACGGGGAAAACAATATTCCTTCTCTTCTACAGAGCACACATGCTAGGAAAAACACCCAACTCAGTCTTGAGCATAAAGACTGCTAACGTCCCTCAAAACAGATAGACAACACTGCAAAACCTGTTCTGCATTGCTGCTAAGATCCCTGTATCATCGACTTTTACGTATTGTGAATTTTGACTACCAACTATTTTTAACAAATATTGAACAAAGGTTAAAGCCCAAATTTAAAAGCTCTCAAGCATCAGGACTAACTTATATCCTTAACTGAAAATGCTAGTATCTCAAAACACCAAAACGCCTTCCACCAGAATTATGTCCACTTTAAAAGAAAAACCGATTCCAGAACTGAAACGTAAAACTCAAGATCAAGTTAGTAATTTTGATAAAAAGCTTCTGTAAGGCTACTGAAAGGCTTTAGAAATAAATTAAACCAGACAGATAGCATTAACTTGGGCTAATCAATGTAACACATATTCCCTGATAACACTTGTAAAGCGTATAAGCTTGAAATGTGAAGACTAATTTTGGGATGTATTCACGTTCCCTCTCGTAACACTTTCCTGGTAGCACAGAGGTTGGTAAAAGCACCCATCCAGAAAAATGACAGGATAGTAGCAAAGTCCTAAGCCTGTCATTTTAGTGTGATATGTTAGCGGGAAAGAAGAGGAGAACAGGATTAAATGGTGGATCAGGAAACACTAGGGAAAAAGAAACTCTATAAAACTGGTATTCATAAAATCCTTCCCCCATAATTTGAGCACAGCTTCCATCACATGCTACCAAACAGCGGAGAACATCCATTTCTGTAAGTCCAGATACTGTGTTCAATACAAACCTTAAGCTGTCCCTCTAGCTCTTCAGTTTTCTGTTCTAAATACAGATGTTTCTCTTTGTACTCTTTAAGATTGACTTCCAACTGAGCACAGTATTCCTGCTTGTCATTCAGCTTAGCTGTAACCTGATCCAACTGAACGCTGACCTTATTTAACTCCTGAGGTAAAACAAAAATATGAGGGTTGTTAGCTTTTAAGTAACTTCCAAAAATGACCAATGTCATATATGCGTTAAATGATCTAACATGTTCAAATTAAAAAGGAAAATAATGTTTCTTTTTTAATCTAAGGAGCAGGAAGTTGAGAAGGGAAACTCAAACACATGCACAAATTCTCTCTGTTAAACTGACAAAGTTTCTTTTAAAGCCTCAATATACCTCAAAATTTACAGGCTGGGAGCTAAATCTTAACAAAGGTGTTTAGAAGAGGAATTGTAGGTAACAAATGCACAAGTAACTAGAAAGTAACACTACAAAACCTTAGAGAAAATTTTAGCTGTTTTCATGAAATCAAGTACCACCGAAGAAAGCCAATACCATAGAAACAGTCAGTTCTTCACAAACCAGAGATTATTTCAAACCATTTGGCTCAACACAAAACATAATTTCCACAAGAGACACGAACACATTTATCTAGTAAACACTTTGATGACAGCTACATCAAAGCTCATTGCTCTCCAACCAAGCTGATTTATTTATTAATTATTTAATAGTTGTGAAAAAAGGTCTTCAGCAATTAATTACATTCCCAAGTTAAAAAATCGTGCTATGTTATCATCTGCTGGATGCTTTCATGAAGACCACAGCAGCACTGATTCTATCAATGCAAATATTTGATTAAGCACCCAGTGGAATGCTTCAGTAGGATTAACGTACATTAGAACATGCAATTTTAACAACAGTCTTTTGGGTTTTTGTGTCCATTGGCACACAGATAATTATTTGTGAATACAGACATCTGATTCTGAATTTATCTGAATCTGCAATAAGAGTTAAGAGTTTTCACTTGTACCCAAGTGCACTCTACAATCTTTTCTTCATAACATACAGGTGAGAATTGACTTATACCCCATTAGGACATCTTAGATTCTGAAACATAATCCCACAGCAAGGAGTGGATTCCCAAGCAAATTCTTTACACTGCAAAATACACCTGGTCCAGATTACAGCAAAAAGAACTGAATACATACCACATGGTTAAAATATCCTAAATTATAATTTCTAAATGCATATTCGCATGTTTATTTAGTTTGTAAACAGACCATTTTTAGGTTTTAAAGTCGTTTTAAAGGTAACATAGAAACTTTAAGTTTATATGCTGCTTACAACCTGTTGCTTATCTTGCAGTGCATGCTGGGCAGTGTCCAGATGATTCTGAAGATCTGCTCTTTGAGCAGCTTTCGATGCTTCTGCTGAAAGTAGTAATTCAGTCTTTGCTTTCACCTAAAAGACAAGTTGTATTTCACTAAAACATCTATTTTACCATAACTCACTTTAATATTTTTTATACTTTTCAGTAAGTTTAATAGTGACATCAGTTATTCGCATGTGCTAGTGTAAAAAAGAAAGGAAGAAAGATATTCAAGGTTTAGACAAATATCAGGATTTTAAACCACAGTTAGTTCTTACTTTGAGCTAAAAAACCAGACAAAACAAAAAAACCCACTCCACCAGTCCCACTCATCTAGTCTAGGAAAATACTTTTACTTACTAACAAGGAACAACGGGATATACTTACTGCATTCACAGCCATGTATACCTTGATAACTTCAGACTACATGCACATACAAGGGCCTCCAAAATTTTTAAAAGCAAAAATAATGAGAAACAACAAAAATACGCTTCTACATGCATACTCTCTTTCTGTGCTCCTATCAGCCTGTTAGGGAACAACCTCCCTCCCTTCCAAAACACCCAGTAAACAAAATTTAGAAGGTAGGTATGAATGGTGTTGGTGCAGAGTGGCAATATTCAGTGTCACTTGCTATTGTCGTTTACTATTTTTCTGCCTTATAGAAGTGCTGCTTCTCTGAAGACTGTAAGGAAGCTCACATTGCCCTAAAAAGCAGTTGCAACAGTCCATAAATTATTCAGTTCTAGCTCTAATGTCTTGGTGAAAAAACAGCCCAGATAGTGTAGTGAAGCCCAGTAAAAACATCACAAAGCTACATCAGAAGGAGTTCCTAGACCTGTTTGGAAACTGAGTAACACTAATTCAAGACTACACAGTGTATTATTAATCCAGCATGTACCAATGCAAGAACTTCTGATTAAATGTTATTTATTCTTTGGGATAACTGAACATAATTAGCAGCTTTTAATTTAATTTTAATTTGATTTAATTTTAATTTAAGCAGCACTTAACAGTAAGAGAGTCCATGTTAAGTCCATACTGGGAAATTTCACTTTACTAAATTAAATTGAGAACGTGGCCTACAGCTTTTTTGTTTTGTTTTCGACAAAACGCACCAGCATCAGAAATTTCTAGGCATCAATATCTTAGTAACTCTGGTGCAAAGAATCCAGGACTGATAAGAGTAGGGTTTTGGATAGCTAATCATTACAAATACAACAAGAGATGCCTGAGGACAGATTTTTCGAGCTCAATTATGAACTTTGAGGTTTTTTAATTAAAAAAAAAACAACCCCACAAGAAAACAATATAGATTAAAAAATCCACAACAAAAAACCCACACACACTTGTCATCCACTGCTGTTCTGATTCCACCTACATTTTCCTCAATTTTATCTGCCTTATCCTACTTCATTCATCTGTTAGTAGAAACATGCAGTTTTTCCCAAATTGCTTCGTACTTTCTCTGGAGAGAATACAGAAATCACAAGCAGGATTTATCATAGCCAGATAGTACATTACCTGTACATCAAGTTGCGATACTTTTTCTTTACTTTCATTTAGCTGGCTGGTTAGTTCAGTGATGTTTGCTTCCAGGGAAAGAACACGGTCTTGAGCAGCTCTTAGATGTGCCTTTTGCTCCTGCACTTGCTCATGCAAATTCTCTTGGGCTTGTTTATGACTTTCTGATTGATTCTTCAGCTTCTCTGTCAGCTGAGTCACCTGCAGTGAAAAAAGAAAGGAGGCAAGTAGAAGAGAAGGCTGGAACAGCATGTCCAAGGAAGTCATAAATCTTTTGAATTTCAGTGTGTCATCTTATGGCTCTGGAGACTCAACACTATCACATTTCTTTTTCTGAATTATTACAGTCAAGCTATATTGTACGCAATACCAGAGTTTAAATAGGTTGCCAGTTGAAAATGGAAGCAAAAGGGAATCATCAATTTGGCCTTACTGTAACAAAAAAAAATACTAAGGAGACAGCAGATGCAGGTTAAAAATTTTGGTGTTGAAAGCAGGAATTAAACCTCTTTTTAAAATAAGAGAAACAAACATGTATATGTATTCAAAAATTATTTGTAAGCACATATTACTAGCATATGTATATAGGAAATATCTAGGAACTCCTTCTTTTATGCTGATAGCAAGGAAGTCACCAAAACACAAGTCCTGTGAAATTTAATAAGTATCAAAGAAACAGCAAAACACAAAAAGATTAGTGTCATATCTGATGAGATGGGGAAAAAAGGAAACAAGGAATGAGAATGAAAGAAAAGAAACAACTCTCCGAGTTCTTACCTGTATTTGCAATGCATGGTTTTTCTCTTGTAGCTGGTTAAGTACTGCAGTTTCTCCTTCCCCAGCTTGAATTTTTGCATATAAATCCTCTCTTTCCTTTTCTAGCAGAGAAATGTTTTCCTTGCTTTTTTGAAGCAAAGCCTCAAGATTTTGAATTTTTTGGTCCTTATCTCCAATTTGTCGTAGTACTTGCTCCAAATCATTCTAGAAAAACGCATAATAGCTTCCTTAATTATAAGGACCTTAGAAGTTACTCCTAATGCATAAAATGTTGGATAAATTTATTAAACATTTTTTGTATGTTATGTTCTAGATTTACAAGTTAATTTGTGGAAACTAGTGTAAGTCATGTAAGTCACTTCTACAGAGAAAACATTTTAAAAAATGAAAACCTGAAATACAAATTCACATAAGGATATATAACTATGTTACCTGGGCTTCTCGTAGTTTTGCTGTAGTATTTTGCTGAAGTGTCTGCTGTTCCTGGTGCTGCTGTTTTGCCTTATCTAATTGATGTTGCAATTCTGTGGAATTTGCTGCTTTTTCCTTTAGCTGAAAAAAACCAAAACCAACAAACAAACCAGACTAATGAGTAAACAAGCACCACTCAGTATGCCAACAGTGCTCCATGTTCATTCTAATGCTAAAAGATTTTAGTCTAAACATGAATATTTGAAAACTGATATAAAAATAAAAGTGTGTAATGCTAGTTAAAGAATCAAAATCTAACCAAAGCATTCCTTACTATTAATAGGTGAGATTCTATATCACAAGCAAGATCTATAAAACCAGTATCAAACATATGTATTTTAGGTCTGAAAATTCTAAAACACAAGAGATTTTTAGTACATTTTTTCCAATAGTTGTTAAGATGCAAAATGACTGATAATGTAGATACCTGTAAACCAACATTATTATGACTACTATTAGCATTTTTAGTAGCAACTTCAGCTTAGCAGTCTCTCCACTTCTATACTGGTCAAGGCGTTGCAAATTAGCTACAGAAAAGCTTTAAAGCTTTGACAACGTACCACTCAGGTATTTGACCAATCCCGCTACAGTCAGCAGAAAATCAGCAACATGTACAAGATGCTCATTAAAACAAATAAAAATTAATAAAACAAGTGTTTTCTGCCCATCCACCCCACACAAGTTATTAATTATCAGTGACCTGCTATGCCATGTTCACTTTTTCTTCACATAGGGCTTTATCTCACAAAAGTATCTACGCACAAAACTTTATTCATATGGGCTTAGGTGCACCTAAAGTCTTTTTTTTTTTTTCATAAGATCCTTAGACAAAGCTTGTAAGTGCAAAATGACCATCTTTTGCCCATCTGTAAAGTACCGTGAATATATATGCATCCAATGAGCATTTAGCTTTACAAAAAATTTGTAATGCTAGTGGCATCTAGGCAGATTTTGACAATTTTACATAAGACTTTAAACAGTATTAGACAAATGAAATTCCCATAAGGACAAACTTTATGAACTGCAACATCACCACAAGTGGTTACACAGGCTACTATCAGAACCAGAACTAGAGTTTGCATAAGAGTTTGCATACCTGCTCTTCAGCACGAGAAAGTTTTAACTGCAGATCAGCCACCTGCTGCTCTTTGTCCATCAGCTTCTCACTAGACAGCTGCCTTTGCTCCTTGAGCCGCCCATGTGCTTCCCCTAGCTGCCGCTCTGTTTCTAGAAGTTTGCTGTGCAACTGCAAAAAAAAAAGAAGTCATCCATTTTTTTAGACATTCTTTAGTCAACAGCACTGTATTTCAGACTCACTTTGTGCAATGTTTATCCCAAATTTTCATAACTCAAATTAAAATGACTACATGAACTCCTGAAGTCATGTATGTACATCATACACCTCCGAAACACAAATCATACTAAAGAACAGCATCAGCTGCACAAGCATGAACAAATATTAAAAAAAATTCATATAAAATAGTGATGCTTAGAGCAACTTCATCTTGCACAGCATATATCCTCCCTCCTGTAGATCCAGTGGCTGAAGCACCATGCCTTTACCTGCTCCACTGGCTCCCACAATATAGTGTTCTGCATTGCTAGACTAGGAAGAGCATAATTATTATCTTGACCTGGCTACATCAGTGGCATTCATTTTCTGCAGAGAAGAGATACATGAAACTTTAATGTACGGTACGGCAGTAACTTTGGTGGCTTATAGTCCAGCACCTCCCAGCAGCAGAGAGTAACTAAGAGGGATGCACTCTTCCAGCTAGACATAAGTCTGCCTCATCATTTTTTTCAGCCATCAAAAGCAGTACTGCACCATCTTCAAGGTGCAAGGATGTCCTTTTACTATTCACTGTTATAAAAAGCTCTCTCCAGAAAATCAGCTGTTCTCCTATTGGAAAATATCACTGTAGGTCCTGGGTTACCTCCTGCCTACTTCTACATGAACATATTCATGGATACACAAATGAACTTTCAACTCAGTGCGAAAACAGAAAATGGCTCGGGCCTTACACAACAGCAAGAGCTTTCTACAGGTATCAAGATGAATGAAGCTTGCATCCCTATGAAATAATGTCCAAGACCCTTGAACCATTCACCTTTTAACTCCAGCTCTTCCCTTCAATATCCCTAAACTTTTTTCACACTTTCCTCAAACCCCTACTAACAGCAAGGCAAAAGGCAGCACAATCTTGTTTCTCACTGCAAGCTACCACTTGTTGACCATCTGGCCACCTAGCAGAACAGAAAAAGGAACAGTGGTTTTGATAACATTAGATCTTTCCCCCAGGCACTGAGGAGGTCAGGCATGAATGTAAATCTGTCTCCTTCACCCAGCTGCCTGCTTCCACAAGAATTTAAACACTGAAGACCTTTTGGCCATCTGTCAAAATTTGGCTGAAGTTAACGAACAATGCAAAAGTTACAGGGAATGGAGACAGGAAAAGAAATGTGTCTATGTCTTATTTTCTTAGGAAACCAAGCTAAATTATTTATGTCCATAACCACAAAAAATGTGAAGGAAAAGCTGTTCAGCATGTGACCGAGATGCTGATTGCTAACTGTGACTGCACAGTTAAGAGACAGATAGGAGAAGACGGAGGACAGGGTGAGGAAAGAGATCATAATATCTCCTCCAGTAATCAAGAACATTTATCTTTTTCCACAGCAATCACTGAATTATTAATACTTCTCCTCACTGAAAATATGAATAAGAGCTGGAGGAAAACAGTCTAACGAAGAAAGGGTGCAACGACATAACTATAACTATTCACAGCTATGTTGATACTGGGAGACCATATCTGGAAAGGGGGAAATCAGTAAACATTTCACAAAAGTCCCTTTTACTACAGGCACAATGAAGTATTTTTGAAGAGGTTTAAGGCTGACTTTAAGTAAACAGAACCATAAAATCCAGGATTAACCTATGTTACAGAATACGAAAGTCATAAAAAACACTTAGACTTTCAAAGATACAATCAAGTAGATTCAAATTTTCTCAACAACACTATTTATTAGCAATTAACATTTCTTCAAGACTGAAGGAGTCCATATTTTCTTGTGCTACCCTCTTCCTATTGCTGTGCTGAAACCGTTATCATTGAGGTTTCTTTCCATTGTGAAGATCACTTCCTTCACCCAAATTCTAAAATATACAAACTCCTCCAGACACGCATCTGTTCAAAAGAATTTTGAGAAGATGGCAAGGATTCTTTGAAAGTGTGGTTTGACTAAACAACTATACATACACACCTTCATAAGTAGCATTCATTGTGTCAGCATAAGCTATTGGACTACATGCATAAAAAGATAACTCCATTAAAGTATTAAGTGAATAGATACAAGGAATTTAGTCTTTTCATTACAACAGTAACTGAACTCTTGTTTGGAAGGAGAGAGAGAAGTTTTTGCTTGGCTTTAGTTTTATTTTATACCATGTATGCAGGGGTTTTTTCCCTCCACTATTCTTTTACAATACAGTTCTAAAACACATCCTGAGATCCAGGAGCTTGTTGAGGTTAGACTGTCTTCCTTCCCAACGGTATTACCTGACAATGTGCAATGTCTCCATTTCCTTTCATAGGAATCCATTCAGCAATGCATTATTCACCTTCCTCTGCCTTCATTTTCCCACCCCAAAAATCCTTCCTGAAAATGCCCTCTCAGGCTAAAGCTGTATTTCAGCTCAACATCTTGGATGTGCCTCTGAAGCTTGCATATGTGTTGGCTAGGCAGACTGAGGCAGTTTTACCAAGTGAGAATTCCTAAGCAGATAACTAATATAATTTCCACCTCCTGCCCCAAGAGAAGACTGATGGGAGAAGGAAAATCATTCTGAGGATGTAATACATAGATAAAGTTTTGCCAAGCCACAGTTCTTCCAAGATAAACTATACATGCACAGCTTGTAACTTAATCTATTTCAGACTTGACAAAAGGTTGAAAACTGAGAAACACTCACTTTAAAATGATAAAGCTTTGGTGAAAGATTAAAATGAAATATGTCATACTAACAAAAAAAACAGATTATTTTTTCCATCTTAGGACTGGACACAATTCCTGATGCATAAATATTTCTCCGTTCTAACACATTACTCCTCAAGACACCAGATAAAACAGAGTTCAACCAGCCTCAAATTTCAGCATACCCCACGTTATATGAAAGTCCTGCTTTCATAACTCATTGGACTCAGCAGAACAATACATATATGGCGGGGGGACATATGCTCTGTATTTTCAGAGGTATCAGCAACAGAAAGAGGTGTTTGTGGAGAGACACAAAGGAAGCAATATTAAGACTTCACATTATCCCTGCTTTTCATACTAAACATTCCCTACTGTATTCACTGTTCAATTTTAAAGCAAATCAAGCACTGTTCAGTTCTAATGCAAAACAAAGACTCACTTTTCTCAAACTTCCTATAGAGTAGTAAAATTACTACTGAAAGTGAAACTACTTCTGATACTCCACCTGAATTTGTTTTTATCATCACCAAAATTCATTATAGCTTCATCTACCTTACCGAACCAGAATAATTAACCTTGCTGACTTCTTAGGATTTGTCTATTACCATATTTGTCATGGAACATCAATATTCTGCATTGGCCTCTCATTTGACAATACTCTTATTTCAGGGAATGTATCAACAGAAAACGTGGACGGGAAAAACTGTGGGATGAAAGAAGAGTTCATTTAACTGTGTAAGAGAAAAAAAGTGGACAAAAAAACCTGTCTCATGTCAGCTAAAGCCTTTGTTTATTCACATACACAAAAGTCAAATGAGAACATGAGAAATAACATACAAAGTTTATGCTCATTCAACTTTAATCTTCAAAGCTGAAATTATAAAGACAGTTTTAAGAAGAGTTCCAGAAATAACAGAATTAGTAAGATGTTTCCCTTTCAGAAAAAGGGGAATTATACTACAGATAGACAGATATTACATTAGTCCTCCCAGAAACAAAAATGTGGAAAGGTGTTTGTAACTGTAGATCTTGCTGAGTTTGACTGTGAAACAGGGGCTACAACTATCCTCATTTGCTCCTGACAAGAGTTCGGACCTACTAAAAAGATTGAAACATAACAAGAAACAAATACCAAAGAATTTCTGCACTCTTATCACAGCCGCTTTTTTTTGGCTGTTCTTTTCTTTACTTCTTTAAGGGGTAAAGGTGATTGTCTTTCATTCTCTGCAGTGTTAGGAAGAATATATTTATTCAGATACCAGCTAGCTTTATATTTATTCAAATATAAGTACTGGTTAGTTACTCCCCTTCAATAAGGAAATGCAAATGTATGTGAATGAAAAAAATGCATGCACAGTTTAAAAAATGATAATGGGATGGTTTAAGGAACCATCCCAGTAGGATGGTCTAGGAGGCTTAAGGAACCTTACCTGACTCAGCTCACTTTGGAGCTGCAGGCCGTGCTGCTCTTTTTCCTCCTTCTGCTGCTGGAGCTGTTTACATTCTGCCTTGAGATGCTGGTACTTCGTCTCTACTTCAGACAGCTCTTCTTTAAGTTTTTGGCTTGCTTCCCCCTTCTCACCTAGCTCTGTCTGTAATCTCTGTATCGAGGCTTCAGATGCAGACAACTTTGCCTGAAGCTGCTGGCAGTCCAGTTCTTTCTGATGATAGCTTGCCTGCACATTCTTCTTACTCACAGATACTTCATTGTGTTTTTCTTCTAGCTGGGTGTAGTCCTGTTCTTTCTTCAGCAGCTTCTCAGTCAGACTCTATGAAGAGAGTTACACAGCAATTCAAGTGCAATTCTGCTTACAGCTGTGCAATGCAGATTTCTTCTCAAGTGTTGATGCTGAACAGTGAAGAACTTGCTCCAAAACATTGTTAAAGAAAATATTGACCTCTATTTCATATGACACAAGTTAATTCTGGAGCCCATACAGCACACAGTTTCAACTAGAAATACTTTTTCGTATTCTCACATAAATCCACTTCCTCTGAGAACACCACAGAATCTCTATTTCTGTATCCTGAAGACTAATTTGCCTTCCCTGAACGTTCAAATTCTAGGTTATTACAACCGCATTTGCTTGGGGAAAAGCTGAAACAGTCATCTGAGTTATTAGTATACAGAAAAAATTTTCAAGTATTGCTGTCCTTCACGTGATTCCCTAAGCAACTTCTGTGGTTTAATTCAGGTCTAATCCTGTGCAGTCATCACGCTGGTCATTTTTAGAAGTATCCTAATTTTGCCCTGTCACTATACTTTACAGCATGATCTAATATCCAGATTATGGAAGAGGACCTGTGAAAACTAATAAAGTCTGTGATGTTGATAAATTACAAAATGAAACACTCATGATTTAACCTTCATTTTAGAAGAGGATATTTTTACATCTTAGTTCATACCATCTAATTTCCATGCATATAAATCAGCTCAAAGACGATGGCTACTTGGGAGTCTGAAAACACTAAAAACTGTGATTCCCTAAAGGAAAGACATGAACATCGCTGAGCATCAGATTTTAATTACCACATTAACAACAGTAAATATTGCTGAGTCATACTATCTGATTCACACACCAAGACAAATACTGGGGGAAGAAAAAGTATTTATAGATAATTTTCAGCTATTAAATATTGATTTTTATCAAATTTCACAAACTAATCAAAACTATATTCAGATAGAAATTAAATATCTTAATAGACAGGGTATAATTTCAGGAAGTCTGGGGTTTGTCCAGGCTTAGCTGAGGCACTAACTCGAATTTCAGAGATCTCCAAGCAGGACGAAGAAACCATGAGAACCATTTCAATTTTTCAGGGGCACTTTTTGAAGTATAGAAATGCAGCTGCAAGGAGGCTCTGATCATCATCCAACCCAGGTAATTCATTCCATCTTCTTGAAATGTACCAGCAGGTTCCATTTATTGCAGCATCTTACTGATACCTATCTCAGTGGAGCACTACTATGTATACCTTTAAATGCTTGTGTTCTTCCCGCAGTTTCAGTGACTATTATATTCTCTAGTGACCCTTTCAATTAAAATACAGAAAAATTAAGAGCACTTCTAGCATGTCAGCCTGAAAAAAATGCTAACACTGAGGTCAGTCTTATGTATCAAAACTTCAGATAATTCTGCAACTTTGAAATACTGTTCCAAAGTTAAGATAGTTAGTGCTACAATTCTACTTATGCTGAGCATCTTAAAAGCTCACTTCTGCACACTATCCAGGGATGAAATCTGTTTGCCAGAAGATAAAGCTGTAAAATTATTCCAATAAGTTGAACAGTTGAACACTTTTGTTCTTTACAGATTTTAACAAATTGTATTGGTCGTTATAAACCATATACAGACACTTCTATTTTACAATTGCGATAAAATAAACAGAAGAAATCTATTAAAAAAAGAGAGGTTAGAAAACAAGCAACCTTGCAAATGACAACTCTAGCCCTCCAAAAACCCATGTGAGAATAAATATAATTAATGCCCTATGTGTCCATTTAAAAAAAATACATACTTTCTAAAGCATACAACTGAGCCAAAAATTCTGGCTCAAGACTCGAGTTTTGCTATTGAATTCTAGCTCTGAAGTAGTGTATTTTGAAATGTTTCTTGAAAAAATAAAACAACTTGCTGCTGTTACAGGTATGCAGAAGTTTTTATATATGCAAATATAAAATTCAGGAATAAACCACATAAAGACCATACTGAGGCCAACTGCCATCTTCACCCTCCTGAAGTTAGTGGCAAGGCTCCCACTGCTTTTAGAATACATTTCGCCCTCAGAATACAAAACAAAGTTGCAATTCCTTTTCCATTAAAGAGAAATGACCAGGCAGGATCATTTAATTCATACTGAATAGTGTTCCTGAAATATCAACACACCACAGAACATTTTTCAACATAGCCGGGCAAGATAATCTTACTGCTACTTCATAACTAGATCCACGCATCACATAGAGAACTGCTATGAGCTACTAAAGAGTCAGTGCAGGGCACTATCTTAAACTTTCAAGTAAAGGGGGGGTGGGGAGGAAAAAAAGATAACAGTTACTGTTCCCTTGAAGCAGACTGAGACTCTGGGAAGCTTTCAGGAATGCTATGGTAAACCAAAAAAGAAGCAAAGCCTCTTCACCACGACAGACAAGCTATCCAAAGGACAGCCAAGAGCAGCAGCTCCACACAGCTGGAGTTGCTGCTCCACATCCTGCACTACTCTTCTCTCTCACTCCCTGGTCTGATGATCAATACAGCAATGAATACCAGTGTTTAAAGAGCCACTGCCCCTGACAGATGAACATCCTCTTTAAGTCATGAATGGCCAGACAGAGCCACAAACAGCTACTGCTGCTTTCATGAGAGAAGAGCTGGGTTTGCCTGACAGCCCACTACCTCCATGTGTGACTGAAGCCCATGATCAGACTCAAGGCCACAGAGCTGCTAAGTTATAGTCACTCAGGTTATATCAGCGGACCCAGCAGTGTCTCCTACCTGGATACATGTCCCAGATGCATCCCAGATATACAAAGGGCTATGTGGACACACACAAGACACCTCTCTTCCCCAAGCCTTGATTTCCACAGAAAGAAAGAGGAAATGAGTTCAGCACTCAATGAAGAGCCCTAAGCCTTCAAAGCTCACAAGATAGAAGGGGTAACACCACATTGATGCCTTCTTTTATAACTGCTACTTGGAAAAATACACATAATACATGTTGGTAGTGACAGTGGCCAGGCATTGAAAAATGAACTCTTCTGGTCACTGATCAAATTTCAGAATAGTTATGTCAGTAGAAGGTTAAAAACTAAGCATTTTTCCCTACAGATAATGCATTACAATTTTCCTAGAAGAAAACAAACAAAATTCCCACATGCAATGGGTTTAGAATTACAGCAAGTTTTATACTTCAGGGAATACACTTGTTTTACACAGGAGGTCTCTTCTGTGCTACAGGCCATTACTGGCCTCTGAAAGGCAAGCCAAGCCTCATAATTACAGTACTTTATAAATGAAGGAAAGGCAGTTCCTGCTGGTCTCAGAAAACTGATCTCATCTACTTTTTCATCTGCTCTTCTCAGTATAGCTCCTGAAAATATAAGAAACAGCTTGTTTGCTTGAGGTTGTACATGAGCTTGAAAAACTGTATCAGTATCTTTCCACATTGCAATGGAATTATAAATGGATGAACATATCAAAATGCAATATAATCTATCCAGAATTAATGGCTCCTCCCTCCTCCCTTATAGTTCTTCAAGGATGGCAAACTGTTCAAAGTGGGAACAATTTTTCTGTAATTTGGGAAGCTAGTCATACCTTTTCCAATTCTAGGCTCAAATCGTCCAGGGCCAAGATTCCTTGGCTAACATACCAGTCTTATGGATATCACCTTTCAAAAAGCTGCGTAAGAAGGTGGATGCAAACTATTTCAAGTCATTGAAACTGAAAGAGGAAGAGTAGCTTGCTGCCACTTCCTATTGCTGAAGTGGTGTTTGGCATTAACCCGACATAGTAGAAGAATCTCTCAAAGTATGGTTATCTTATGCACCAATCTGTTTCACAGAATAACAGAATCCTAGGTTGGAAAAGACCTTGAAGATCATCCAGTCCAAGCATTAACCTAACACTGACAGTTCCCAACTACACCAGATCCCTCAGCACTATGTTGACCCGACTCTTAAACACCTCCAGGGATGGGGACTCCACCACTGCCCTGGGCAGCCCATTCCAACGCCCAACAACCCATCTAGAAATGCTTCCTAATATCCAGTCTAAACCTTCCCTGGCACAACTTGAGGCCATTACCTCTTGTCTAATTGCTTACTACTTGGCTAAAGAGACTCATCCCCAGCTCTCTGCAACCTCCTTTCAGGTAGCTGTAGAGGGTGATGAGGTCTCCCCTCAGCCTCCTCTTCTCCAGACTAAACACCCCCAGTTCCCTCAGCCGCTCCTCGTACGACCTGTGCTCCAGACCCTGCACCAGCTTCGTTGCCCTTCTCTGGACACGCTCGAGTCATTCAATGTCCTTTTTGTAGTGAGGGGCCCAAAACTGAACACAGGAATCGAGGTGCGGCCTCACCAGTGCCGAGTACAGGGGTAAGATCCCTTCCCTGTCCCTGCTGGCCACGCTATTGCTGACACAAGCCAGGATGCCATTGGCCTTCTTGGCCACCTGGGCACACTGCTGGCTCCTGTTCAGCCGGCTGTCAACCAACCCCCCCAGGTCCCTCTCTGACTGGCAGCTCTCCAGCCACTCCTCCCCAAGCCTGTAGCGCTGCTGGGGGTTGTTGTGGCCCAAGGGCAGCCCCGGGCATTTGGCCTTATGGAAACTCCTCCAGTTGGCCTCAGCCCATGGCTCCAGCCTGTCCAGGTCTCTCTGCAGAGCCTCCCTACCCTCGAGCAGATCAACACTCCCACCCAGCTTGGTGTCATCTGCAAACTCACTGAGGGTGCACTCAATCCCCTCGTCTAGATCATCAATAAAGATGTTAAACAGGAGTGGCCCCAAAACCGAGCCCTGGGGGACACCACTTGTGACCGGCCGCCAACTGGATTTAACTCCATTCACCACAACTCTTTGGGCCCGGCCATCCAGACAGTTTTTCACCCAGTGAAGCGTGTGCCTTTGACCAAGCCTTGAGCCCCCAGTTTCACCAGGAGAATGCTGTGGGAAACGGTGTCAAAGGCTTTGCTAAAGTCAAGGTAAACAACATCCACAGCCTTTCCCTCATCCAATAAGCAGGTCGCCTTGTCGTAGAACGAGATCATGTTTGTCAGTCAGGACCTGCCTTTCATAAACCCATGCTGACTGGGCCTGAGCATCTCGTTCTCCATTATATGACTTTTAATGGCACCGGAGATGACCTGCTCCATGACCTTCCCTGGAACCGAGGTCAGACTGACAGGTCTATAGTTTCCTGGATCCTCCTTTCTGGTAGATGGGTGTCACATTTACCACCCTCCAGTCCAGTGGGACCTCCCCAGTTAGCCATGACTTCAGGTAAATCATGGACAGTGGCTTGGCGAGCACATCTGCCAATTCCCTCAGCACCCTTGGGTGTAACCCATCCGGTCCCACAGAGTTGTGTGCATCCAAGTGGTGTAGCAGGTCTCTGACCACCTCCTCTTCAACTGTGCTGACCTCAATCTGCTTCCCCTCCCTGTCTCCCAGCTCATGAGGCTGGGTGTCCAGGGAACAGCCAGTTCCACTGCTAAAGACTGAGGCAAAGTAGGCGTTGAGCACCTCAGCCTTTTCCTCAGCCTTAGTTACCATGTTTCCCTCTGCATCCAGTAAAGGAGGGAGAATTTCCCTAATCCTCCTTTTGCTGTTAACCAATTTATAGAAACATTTTTTATTATCCTTATAGAAACATTTTGTTATCCTTAACAGCTCTAGCTGTGCTTTGGCCCTCCTAATGTTCTCCCTGCATAACTTCACTACATCTTTACAGTCTTCATGAGACACCTGCCCCCTCTTCCAAAGGCAACAGATTCTCGTTTCGTTCTTGAGATCCAGCCACAGGTCCCTGTTTAGCCAGGCCGGTCTCCTTCCCCACCTGCTTGTTTTTTGGCACACGGGAACAGCCTGCTCCTGTGCCTTTAAGACTTCTCTCTTGAAGTATGTCCAGCCTCCCTGGACTCCCATCTCCTTCAAGGCAGCCTCCCAAGGGATTCTGTTCATCAGTCTTTTGAACAGGTCAAAGTTTGCCCTCCAGAAGTCTAAGGTGGCAGTTTTACTAACCCCTCTCTTTGTTTCTCCAAGGATCAAAACTCAATCGTCTCATGATCACTGCACCCTCGACGGCCTCCAACCTTTACTTCCCCCACAAGCTCTTCCCTGTTCACAAGCAGCAGCTCCAGGAGGGCACCTTCCCTGGTTGGCTCACTCACCAGCTGTGTGAGGAACTGATCCTCCACACATTCCAGGAACCTCCTGGATTGTTCCCTCTCTGCTGTGCTGTGATCCCAGCAGATACCCGGGAGATTAAAGTCCCCCCCAAGAACAACGGCAAGTGACCGTGAGATTTCTCCCAACGGTTTATAGAAAGCTTCATCCACCTCACCGCTTTGATTGGCGGGTCTATAGCAGACTCCCACAGCAAGATCTGCTTTATTGGCCCTTAAACTAATTCACATACTCTCAACATGGTTATCGCTATACTTGATTTCTGAGCTGTCATAGTGTTCTCTTACATATAGGGCCACTCCACCACCTCTCCTTCCCTGCCTATCCCTCCTAAAGAGCTTGTAGCCATTGATTGCAGCACTCCAGTTGTGTGAGGCATCCCACCACATTTCTGTTATAGCTACTATTTCACAGTTCTCATGCTGCATCATGGCCTCAAGCTGCCCCTGTCTGTTGCTCATACTGCGTGCATTGATATTCACTTCACACTGTTAATGGAACAGCAATATATTCAGGCAAGGGCTCTATACTGTATAGCAGTACTTCTGCCAAAAGCTTGATTCAGTGTTGCTGGTCTGTGGAAAAGTACGGCATGACAATTCTCACCATCTCAGTTCTGCACCTTATTTAATGAGCCAAACCAAGTGTCATCCTACTAAAGGCAAGTTTAATTTACCAAATTTTACTTGCACCTTCTTATAATCTTTGCAAATGCTGCTTTAATATCAGATTACCATCACAAAATGGTGTGGGTTGGAAGGGACCTTAAAAACCATCTAGTTCCAACCCCCCTGCCATGGGCAGGGACACCTTCCACTAGATCAGGTTGCTCAAAGCCCCGTCCAACCTGGCCTTGAACACTCCAGGAAGGGGCATCTATAGCTTCTCTGGGCAACCTGTTCCAATGTCTCACCACCCTCATAGTGAAGAATATCTTCCAAATACCTAATTTAAATCTATCTTCTTTCAGTTTAAAGCCATTACCCCTTGTCCTATTACTACATACCTATGTAAAAAGTCCCTCTCCAGCTTTCCTGTATGCACTATTTAGGTACTGGAAGGTTTCTATAAGGTCTCCCCGGAGCCTTCTCTTTTCTAGGCTGAACTATCTCAACTCTCTCAGCCTGTCCTCACAGGGGAGGTGCTCCAGCCCCCTGATCATCTTCATGACCCTCTTCTGGACTCAATCCAACAGGTCCATGTCCTTCTTATGTTGGGGGCCCCAGAGCTGAATGCAGTACTCCTGGTGGGGTCTCATCAGAGTGGAGTAGAGGGGCAGAATCACCTCCCTCAACCTCCTGATCACACTGCTTTAGATGCAGCACAGGATACAGCTGGCTTTCTGGGCTGTGAGCGCATATCATCAGGTCACGTTGAGCTTCTTATCAACCAACACCCCCAAGTCCTTCTCCACAGGGCTGCTCTCAATCCAGTCACCTCCCAGACTGTATTTGTGTTTGGGATTGCCCAACCCACACGCAGGACCTTGCACTTAGCCTTGTTGAACTTCATGAGGTTTGCATGGGCCCGTCTCTCTAAGCCTGTCCAGGTCCCTCTGGATGGCCCATCCCTTCCCTCCCATGTGTCAGCTGCACCACACAGCTTGGTGTTGTCAGTGAACTTGCTGAGGGTGCACTCAATCCTACTGTCCATGTTGCTGACAAAAATGTTAAACAACGCTTATCCCAATACTGACTACATTAAATACACACTGT
This sequence comes from Athene noctua, assembly GCF_965140245.1. NCBI lineage: Eukaryota > Metazoa > Chordata > Aves > Strigiformes > Strigidae > Athene > Athene noctua. Next base: position 37,259,856 of record NC_134039.1, on the reverse strand, counting down.
TTAGTCTCTGTCCTTTCCTTTTTCAAGGTTGACAACGTTGCTGGTAAATACACATATATAATGTGTAGAGTTCATATATGGTGTTATGTATACACGCAACAGAAAGCAGCATGCATCTTTCTCCTTGTCTTATTTCCTCCCTTACGTCCATTTATTACCCCACAACACATGCTTTCTTAATGCAAATACAAAACACAGGAAGCAAAAAGGGCTTTGATAAAACCTCTCAAGGAATATTTAATAAGCTGAAAAAACTTCTGGAGTTTATTTCTGTTTTCTACTATTCATGACTCTGATAAACAGCCAGAAAATATGACAGGAGTACAATCCCCAAACTAAGAAACAGGAAAACCAATGAAGAGAGCTTAAAAGGCCTTCAGAATTACAATTTTTAGGCAAACGTAGTATTTCAAAGAGTAATACTTTTAATGTGTGAGATGGCAATACTGTCCAATAATAGGTAAGCATAAGCTGCAGCAATTAGAAATCTGCAATCATAACAACCCTGAGAATTTCAGTTGTAACATATTCATCATGACTGTTAAAATATAGTGTTTGTACATTACGATATCCCTTGAGTTAAGCAAAACGGCAAAGGAATTCTCAACTTCTGCAGCACTAAGAAATGTCTTGTTACAGTCCTCAGTGCTTCTCAAGACAACGCAAGATATGTTTCCATTTTCATGTCAGCTGGCAAGCAAAGGATATAACAGCATTCTCACCTGTTTTTTCTGTTCTAGCTCTTTGACTGAAATTTGAAGTTTTTGCAGCTCCTGAACATACACAGCTACCTCTTGAGGTCCTTTGGCAAGTTCAGCTCTTAACTGGCTAATGGTAGCCTGAACAGATAAACAGAAAAGTTCACATTTAAAACAAAGCTTTGCATGCATAACCCAACAAAAGCAAAATGTCTGGTAGCAAAATAAAAAGCATCTTATATACAAATAAACAGCTTAAGAAGAAAATCACCTGCAAACTAACCTCAGAGCACCATGAGCCACAAAAGTACCACTGAGTATAGTTTCCAAGCTGAGATTAATTCACGTTCTACTTCAGAAGACAAAAATTGGCCCCAGTCCAATAGAAAATGCCAGGTTGAGTGCACAACCAATGAAAATCACAACAGATTAACCATTAATCATTATCACAGTTGAAACCCTCAAGGTGAAACCCTCCCCAGTCACAGCAGTTTACAATGGCCAAAATCTTCATCTTCCTGTTAAGAAAAAAGCACTGGAAAAGGTACTAAAAGTGAGTCTGGCATCTGATGCAAATTTGGTGTGTGACTTTTGGACACATCAACCCTTCCGGTCAGCATAATCAGGGGAACGATACTACCCTATTAAACAGGATGGGTAAAACCAAAATACATCAGTGATTGCACAGTATTTCAATACAGTAATGAAAGCAAACAAGAAAAGCACTTTAGACGGGTAACAATGGCTGCTCTAAAGCATGCTGCGTATGAATGCACTCGCTTTGAATATGCTATGTAATAGTGACCTTTTTAAAGAAGTTTTCTTTCCTATTGTTCTGATGACCACAGATTTCAGCACAAACATATAAATATTGAAATCAAGAATGAACTAAAGGAGAACAGAAGTAGAGACAATAAACATACTATTTACAACCTTCCTACAGAAAAAGGAAGACCAAGGAGAACATATGAACACATTATATGACTACATATAGTTAATAATTCTGATTTTCTGTAAGACTGTGCTTTACAAGGCTGTTTCGCTACAGAGTTGTTATCTAAAACACAACCTGGGATCTGTCTTTGGCAGACAAACATTCCAGGATGTTCTCAGAAAACAGAGTTATAATGCAGAAAACATGCAGAAGCTTGCTAAGGATACTATCCACTGCAGCCTTCCAAACTAGAATTCTAATTTATATGCATAAAGATACATTTATCTCATTCACAATTCAGTAAGCCCATCCTACATTTCATTCTTAACATGGAAGTATATCATGGATGAATATTCATTCATGATATTGTCTGGCTGATGTGTCTGTATGGCTAATGAACCAATAAGCAAACAGCAATCTATATGTTTAACCACCTCTTGAAATTATCTTGATACAACAGAAATCTACTCTAAGAATAAAAAGCTTTCAAAAAAAATTTACCTCAAATTTAAGAGTCTCCATTAGAAAGCAGAAAAAATAAAATGGATGGATGAAAAATGAAAATAAGCAGTCACAAAAACTGTTAGCAGACACACTTCCTCAAATTTGTTTGCAAGTATTCTGGTGGTTTTAATGTCTTTGATTAGTGGAAAAAGAAACAGTCCTAGCTTTATTAAATTTACCCATAATTTAATCTACTAATTTTGTTCAATTCTGTGGGCACTCAAATTAACAATCAAGCCTAGGCCCTGTATTTTATGAAGATTTATCAGATACTGAAGCAAATCCCAATCTGCCGAAGTTCAAAGAAATAATGAGTTCCACAACAGTGCAGCTGTTTTCATACTGTGTTTACTATGCAAGAGTCACTATAGCAAAAATCTAAACATTCATCTGAGAGATTTAGACACCAGAGTTTCAGGTACAACTCTAAAATAAGGCATAAACACTCAACAAACAAACAAAAAAGAAAGGACAGCAATGAACACATTTAGGCAACAACTGTAGAGCTATACTGTTCTTCACATCTCTCTCCTGCAGCATTTAAAGATGCTCATACAAGGTTAAGATGATCTTTGTTATTCTCTTCATCCACACCATAAATTTAACTTATTTTATAGATATGTCACTTTGGAAACCAATATTAATATACATAGCCCCAGCCAGCTTGGCAAAATCGCCAAGGATGGTGTAAGAACCACTTTACACTTTCAGCCCTTGCAATGGCCTTAAAGAGCAGAGCTGAGATGAAATGTGGCCAAACTCTTATGGACAAAATTGTTCCCATTATGCCAATGAAGGACTTCTATTTCTTGTTTTCTTACGGCTAACACTTTTCACAACTGTGACTTTTTAACAAAAGTAGAAATGTTTTCACTGCTACAACTCTGAGTAATTTTTATTTTTTAAAAAGTCTGATCTGTAACTTTACATCAACAGAACAGCTTTTATTTTTAACATGTCTTGGTCTATTGTTGCCGTATGTTGGAATTAAACAGAGAAGACAGTAACACTTCCAAGAAGAACCAGACTGCCAGTGCTTACCATGTTCTGCTATGCAGCAACTCAGTCTTCTCTGGTTCAGCCTACATACTGATGATACTACACAGACATCTGATATTATTATAATTGCTGTAGTGCAGTTTATAATCCTTCCATACATCTAAGACTTCTTATATGAACAAATCATAACAGCTAGGGGCATCATGCAGCCTTCTACATGATCTACCATTACTGCCAGGAGGACTGAAAAAAAACCTTCCTCACTTTTCTTTTTTCCTGTTAAAGACTGAAGCCTAAAGCTACATTTTAAAATGGCTAGTTATGTCAAAATGTTAACGTACCTAATTAGAGGGAACAGGGGAAATTCATGCTTCTGTGAGAATGTTTTAAGATAAAAGATTTTTGTTACACCCATGTCACTATGTCATTTTATCTTCACATGAAAACTAAATATCCAAAACCACAGAAGACTACAGAGAAAGTATTTTGAAATGAAATTTAAATCCTGCAGCATAATTGTGTGATCTCACAGTTAAAACCAAATTACAATTATGCAGCAACTTACATGGTCACATAACCACATTATATTCTTAACTCCAACTGTGATATTACTTTTTTCACATCTGATGAAGCTCTTGACATACATAATTTTAACCTGAAAACAATGGTAGATTCATGCTTAGTAAAATACTGTACCCTTGTACAATTCCTGGAGCTCAATATATCTGTTGGAGTGTGGGGAGGCAGGAGGGAAAGCCCTAAGGAGTTTAGAATAATGCCAGGCAGCACTTACAGCTCTGCAGCGCAAAGAAATAGAAAGTTAAAACTGCAGTTCTGAAATTTAGGGCACATGAAACCCCAGAATAAAAATATATCAGAAAACCTTGACATTCACGAATCTCAACAGGACAGAGGATACTAGGAGTCCTACAAAAACCCTAGGCATTCACTCACATAAGCTGGGGAATTCTGCAAGGATCTCACTTCACCAGGGTCAACAGCTTTGTGTTGACAAGTTTTGCTGGCACTGCTGCATTGGTGGGGGACAACAGAAAAGGGGAAGGGCAAAATTAAAAGGTCTCAAACACTGCTGACAGTCTTCAGTGAAGACTGTTATACTGTTAGGTCACCTATCAGTACAACTATACCAACCAATCAACCAGTGAGGTGCAACACCCAAGCAAGAGAATTCTTCTGCAGGTATGGATTTACCAACTCCTCAGTAGAATAAATCATATGTTAGACAAAAGCCTTTTTGGTGATACTGCATTTTTATCAGGATTTCTTGCCATTATCTCTGTCGGAGATTTCCCTCACTGTCATGTGAACAACATCAAATAGGCTTTAGTCAGGAGTGATCCGAGACATTTTGAGAAGTAAGGTTCCTTCTTAAAGATTCAAATCAGAGTTGTTACATCCCTTTTCCTCCATCTTGTATGGAAGCTAAGTGTTCACTGGTGGAAAACCAGATGAACCAAAACCAAGAAAACTGAGTATTTGCTATGGGAGAGGCAATTAGCTTTGCTTCCTTAAATACAGAGTTGTTATAAACTCTACATGCAAGAACAACAAAAAAAGGACAAATATTTTCAAAACTCCCATCAGCAATCTAAAACTTCCACTGATTGAGCCAAAGCTGGGTAAGCCTTCACAAAGTACTTCTGAAGAAACCAGCATATTCTGAAACTCAAGTAGACAGTGAGGTCCCTCTTAAATGAGATGAATTTAAAAAGTTAAAAATATGTAGGAAAATATGGAGAAAAAAAAATGTAAATTGATAAAAAAAAATAACATGAGAACAATAGATTTTATTTTATACTTTAGACTTCAGCAACAGAGGAAATGTAAAAAGTGAAAATATGGAGGAAAAAAATGTAAATTGATTAAAAAACCTAACACGAGAACAATAGGTTTTATTTTATACTTCAGACTTCAGCAACAAAGAGAGGAAAACTAAGGCGGTGGTGCCTGAAAACAGAGTACAGGTGACAACCTGACATCTTGACCTTATGACAGGGTGAGGCCTGGCTGTCATTCACTGTCTGCTCCGATCGGTAACAGGCAATGCTTGGAGGCCGTTATGCAGTGGACTGGGGAGGGTATGTGTCCAGAACAGATTTGTACCTTACACAGAAACTATTCCTACAGTAAGTAATAGGTGTAAAAAGGCCTCTCATGTGACAGTAAAAACTAGAAAGAACAAAAATGAAAACCAGTTTACAATATCCACTGAGATTTTAAAATCTTGTATAAATTCAAGAATTACATACATCCTATAAGAATATTGAAATTATTACCTACCTTGAACTAATCACTTCTTTTTATGTATTTTTAACACTCTAGGATCCATTTTCAGGCACATCAACTCAAACATTATCCAAAATTATCATTTTCAGTAACGTTTTTATCGGCGTGTAGCTCAGTAAGAGAAAAAAGTGTTTGAATCACACAGGTACTGCACTATTTGTCTCTCCCAGTACAAAGAGCACAGCTCCGCCAGAAGGTTTTTTCCTCTCATACTGGGCTCTCGTAGAAACTTTTTATGCCAAGAAAAGGTTTCAAAATGAAAAGCATGGGGACTTTTGGAGGGTAAATATTTGACAGAATTATGCAATTTACTGTAATGAAGAAACACGTCCATTAGGTAAGTTAGAAGACTCATTTAAGAAAGAGGCTTTTTCATTATGATGAATTAATATTTTCTATTTTATATGAAAATCGTGGCAAAGCTAGCACACACATCTTCAGGTATGATTATCACCTCTGAGTTAGCCTGCTCTGCCTGCAAGTGCTTGCACTCATCTTTCAGCTTCTCAGATTCTCTCTCACGTTCCAGTGTCATTTTGTCCATCAGTGTCTGAACTTGGACCAGCTCCTTCTTCAGGACAGCCACATCTTCCACACCAGGCCTTTGTAGCTGAAAAGCAGAAGAGAGTAGCAGTGAGCAACACACTGTTGCAGATATGCTTCCAGTGTCAGTTATCTCTAAAAACCTTTCAGACTGTCAATTTATAGACAAAGTAACATATACAGGATTACAGCTGGGGGGAGTGGGAACAAAAAAAAACAAACACCAAAACTACAGAAAAGTACTTATCATTCCCAAAGGAAATAGGATTTAATGGCTGACAAATGGGAAAAGGTCTCAAAGATTAAATTTCTGTAATTTTTATGTAGGTAGATGGCTAGGTTATAGGAGGGAGACCTTCCCTGGAAAAAAACACTGAAGTGACAGGAAATCAATGCAAAAAATTTATCTGAAGTCACAGTTCTCTAAGAAGTAGGCTGCACTGACTCCACTACTCTACAGAACGTATTCCATATATACTTTGCTGCTGTAATACTCAGAAGCACATCTCAGAACTGAGACACCTAACAATCCAGTGCTACACAGACTTTTATAATAACACTGCCTCTGTCTTCAAGAACTATTTCAGAAAACCACAAGAATAGACAAAAAAAGGGCAGCTGAAAGAAATGTCTTGAAGGTACTCTCAGACATGCCTCACACAAAACCCATAGGTAAAAATCTGTTGGGAATTACATCTAACGCACCATAACATCCCTCAAAATAAAAAGCTATGGAGGAAAAGGAGAGGGAAGGCAACAGTGGGCACTGAAGAAAGCAGACAAAAGGAGTGCTGGCATCTAGAAGACAAAAGGTACAGGAGAATGCAGAAGGAGAAAGGAAGACAAGAAACAATTACACAGAAAGGAATAGATACGTCTCGTGGCTGAGCAGGGCCAAGAGGGACTTGTGAGCCCTTCAGGGCAGCCAACTGCAGGGAAGAAGGGGGATAAATGGGTCCTAATTTCCTCCAGAGTCTAAACAGTGGTTGAGTGGGGAAAAACTAGCAAGTCCCCTTCACTACTGCTTTAGAAGTGGCACAACTGCTGAGTCTCTGGGATTGCTCCCTGGAGCCATGGCTGTATATAAAAGTCACCAGGAGCCAAAATCCTGGAATACAGACACGATGGTATCCAAGCACAAGAGGGACAATATTAACACAGGCATGATGATGACAGCTGCTAGCCTTTCAGTCACCATGTCACAAAACACCTCTCTGAGCACTTCTTATGAATGCAACGGTCCAGGGACAGCCAGAGAATAACACCTTATGGAAAAAGGGTGATCTAAAGACAGCTGTGCAAGTTAGAAATGGCATGCTCCAAGTACAGGCCTGCACAGCACATCTGTATTTGTAATACCCTGCAAAACAGCTGAAGGGTAGAGCATCAAACAAGCAGACTATAAGATAACGTACAGTCAATTTTAATATATGTCAGAAACAACATATACTTCCCCACTAGAAAAACACTGAAAATACAGGTCAGTGAAACAGATCAGAAACAATGTTGTTCTGACAAGCAGATGTCTCCCAGTTCAATAGTTTGACTGCTTTAAAACTGCATTTGCAAGCATTTAATTATATCCCTCCCTTGACTTGAAAATAACAAAAACATTAGTGTGATGTGAATACCAGCTCTGTCTTTAAGTATTCCACTGTACTTCTCTCCTTCTGCAGTTCTTGTGTCAGGTTTGTCACTTTCTGTTCTGCACCTTCCCGAAGGCTGATTTCTTCATCATACTTTGATTTAAGATCTAATAAGAAGGAAGTTGAATAAATGATCACTTGCACAAGTTGCACAAGAACAGAATCATACCTCATGTTAATATACTTACCCACAATTTCAGTGGCCAGTTGTGCAGCTTTTTGCTCAAACAAGTCTTTCATTTGCTTAATGTTAAAATTTTCTACTTGGATTTCTTCTAGTTGCCGTTCTAATGATTCTATTTCCATAAAAAGAACAGTATTATTTTCTGGAAGAACTAGGACAATACAGTTACTCACACCCATAAAGCAGGTAAATAAGTAATACAAATTCACTTATCCAATTAGCTTAGCAAAGTGAACAACTTTACTGAAGTTAAATATCTACAAGCATGATGCTGGAATCTGTCACTAGTTGAGTACTTTGCACTATTAAGTACATATTGGTTTTCACTGGTCACAAATAGCTCTTCGGATCACTGCAACATGCTGCTGAATTCCAAGCCCCAAACCGCAATAAAGCACTCTTTAATCATGATCAGTCACATGATATACCTTATGCACACATAAGGAAAATTTAATTCCATAAATGCCTCATGGAGAAAAATACAGAACAAAAATTATTGGTCTGCAAAATGAAAAAACAAAAAAATAATTGTTTTCTTTGCTAGCAATGAGTAAAGAAAAACTCTAAATAAAACCAGCCCTGACAAATGCTATAGTTTAAATATCAACAATCACTGTCTTTCTCAGCAAAAGACTTGTACTGAATGCTTGAATATATGAAATTATTAAAAACATGTTCAAAACTACTCATGAGAATTGCTTCCAGAGTCAGGAAAACTCCTGTCTCACTTCTAGCAATTACATATCTCAAGCCTCTGGAACATTTCCCCAGACTACAGCTATCAAGAGCCATCTATCTTAAGCACTTAATGAACTTTCTTCCCAGCAATTGTACCATTCCAGCTTTCTAGCTCGTTAGTTTTTACCAAAAGTGCTTTTTCATAAACTTAAAAGCTACACTGAAAAAAATTTCAGAAATTCCAGAACAGTGCAGAAATTAATATAATAAATGTTAGCCACCTGTAGATGTAGTCGTTGTCAATCCATCAGACTTAGAATCCTTAAGAAAACAGAATAAATGCATCATTAGACAGTAGGAATGAAAACTACTACTTCCAAAGTTCATCCCATTTTTGGAAACAAAAGGAAATAAAGACTTCCATGCTCAAATACTGCACAGCAGTGCAAAAATACCTGATTTGAAACAGTTTTATCTGGAAGACCGAAAAAGGCCAAGATGATTTTCCATTTCATGTATCATCACTACACTATCAGGCTTCCAGACTTGCAAGATTGCAGTAACAATCCCCTCCCCCTCCCTTTTCTCAGTATTGAAATTGCCCTAAAACCAGAGGTTACAGACATCATTAAATACATTCTGGGAAGGCATTCTGTCAGAAAGCAATTTCTGGGGTTTGTAACAATTCAGTCTCTAAGTAGCTCACAGTAATAAAAGAAGCAAGCGCTTTCTTAGGGCACAGCACACCACAATTTGCTTTGTCTTGTTTGTTCAGTTCATATGGACATCTGGTGAAATCCCACTACTGTTCTCCAAAAGTTCTTACAAGAAAAATCCCATCACCCTTTCTCATAACAGATGAAACACCACATTCCACTTCTTTTCTTTAATAAACTGAGTTCTGAATAAGCCCAACAGAAGGAAAAGTCTGAACTGAACTTGTAGAGACTAGTACGGAAGAATCATTATCTATTCTGACTATGTTCTTCAGAATTGTATATGCAGTTACATTGTGGAGAGATAACTAGCTTTGTTTTAAAGAACATGTCAATATTCAAATGATGGAACTAACTAAATCAGGCCACGTGCCTTACAAAAAAGGTATTAATCTTCAATGTCAATGCTGATGATAAACCTGCTTCAAGTATTTTAAAGCAATTACTTGCTGCCGCTGCCCCTGCAATTTCTCTAGTTCCTTCTTCAGCTCTTCTGAATACCATCTCTCCTCCTACGGGAAAAAAAAAAAAACAAACCAAACAACAAAACAAACAAAAACAAACAAACAAAACACCACAAAAAAAAAGGAAACGGGGAGAGAGAACTGTGAATTTCATTGTTTAAGACAGTGGAACACTTTGCAATTTGAAACAAAGAACCAAGTGCAAGTAAAATACATTTCCAACCTTCAGCGAAGCTTGCAAATCTTGGACTTCTTGTCGGAGCAGTGATACTTCATCTCTGAATAAATATACCCACAGAGTGGAAAAAATGAATACGTAGTGGTTATATTTTGTCAATTACATACAGGTTATGACGTGTATTAAATAACTGGAGTGATAGCCATGTACTACATAAATATAACTTACATAATTATAAATAGTTATTTTTAGATTTTTTGAAACTTGGCATAAACCAGATTAATAGATCCTTATTAGTCACTTTGCACATCACTTGAAAAAATGATAAACATGTTAACTGGATAAGTAAAGAAATAGATACGCAAAAAGTTTCATGAAAACAGAATGTGTATCTAAATCGGTGCATCAGCTCAACCACATGAGTTCAGAATGGCAGATGTGCATTGGGACATTTAACTGTTTTGCATGTCTTTTTATGAAAAGGACAGGTTTATTCTCCTTCACTTCCCATATCATGTAAAGGAACACTGCTAAGAGACAGCATGCTATCTTACTCCTTTTGAAATATGCAGTCACAAAATTTTTCATCCACACAGCAATGTGGTATGCACCACAGACACACTCACTTAATGGCCTGAATGCTTAAAGCCTTGGGATTTAAATTCTCAAATTTCATGCTTAAGCCTCCAGTCATGCAAGAACACAAGATCCAAGGCTACAACTGTTCCTAACTGATTTAGATAGCACCCTTCTAAACCACAGGTCTCCTTACAGAATTGCACAATATACATACAAGGATAATGTTGCATTACTGAGATACAGCCACTCCAAATCTAGAATGCACAGGTCATGAAAACAATGCAAACATACCCTTTCTTATTGTTTGTATAGAGGCAACACTGAGAAGTACGCAGAATATACATATAGGTACCAATGCCAACAAATTCTCTTAGTTTTACACCATACAATTTTACTGCTGCTGTGCTGCATTATCCCCTCCTCCACAGATGTTCTCTCAAATTTTCTTTCACTTCGAAGGAAAAAGAAAACCAAAGCAAGCTACTCCTTTAGCTAAACTGATGTAGATTCAATCTACATCAGCATATTAACATTGGATCAGGATCTAGAAGCAAGTGAAACACATGCACTTGAACCAGTAAAGCAAGAACTCCAAGGTGGACCAATTTTAATGGCAAAACAAACATGGGATATTGGGAGGTTTATTTTTTTCAGAGGATAATTTTCTGCTATTTACACATTATTCTGCCTGTGTGAGACATTCACTGAAGGTTTGCAAATACAACTTTACTGAGGCAGTTGTAGCTGTAATCCAAAACCTATACACTGGTTGTAAGTGGAGAAGAGGGAGCAGCTTTCTCACCAGCATGAGTAAATAAACTAATATTCACACCTGAGATTATACATTAAATCCTAGGCAGGTGAAGCAGTTAACTTTATTGAAGTTGGGCTGAATATATACCAGATCTGCAATGCTAAAGCTTTTAAGATGCTCCTGTCCTCATAGCAGATGAAAGGCTCTGAGCTGCATAAAAATAGTTTGTAGTAGAGAGGAAGAAGGGGAAGAGAAGGGGAAGACTGTTTGTAATGTAAGGACCCTTCTACAGCAGTTACCTTGATATTCCCAACATAGTTTTGTTTGATGGTTTTCAGATGAAACCTAAATTCAGTTTAACTGACCAATGGAAAATGAATGGGGGAAAAAAGTGTAAGGTATCACAGTAGACATTGTAACTCTTTTTCTTACTGCCATCTAAATCCTCAACAAATCTCCCCTTCTGTCACGACCGTTACAACCCCTTCCTCTTCTCAGTACATCTGAGCCTCACCATCTGGCAAATCCTTACTACCTTTTCCTTATAATCCTCTCCATTCCCCACCTGTAACGCCAGTGTCTCCATCCCAGCACCAAGTACCAATGGTCTTGCTGAACTGCACTGGGGAAGAGTTACATGATTTATTCTTGGCACTTAACCATGGTGGTTTATTGATGGTGTGGAAGGAAGAGGACACAATATAATTCATGGTACCTAGCTTTCTCTACTGAATTTCACCTCAGCCTTGTTCCTATGAGTTACATGTAAGTTTCCCTCCTAGAAGGCTAAACAGAGTAGCTCCCTGATGCAGGCTGAAGTATTTCTTTAATATGGTAATCCAAGTCTTGGAAAAACATGTTTATGTTGAATGAGAGTTTTCTCAAGCAAGCATGCCAACTGAGAAACATTAAGGAACACCACAGTAATAGGAAGAAATAGCTCATGTGTTACACAACAGCTCTCACCAGACTCCCTTCACTCCATCCAAACTTCCTGACCTTGTCCACTTTTTCAATTATATAAGAGAAAACAAAACCACTTGTCCTTAAACTTTAAAAAAACGGGGGAAAAAAAGAATTTCACCAGCCTACATCTGGTTGACATTGGAAATTTGCAGGCATAAAAATAAATATTTCATAAACTAGTTATGATGAATAATTCCTCCATGTGAATGCTATTATTCTACTAAGAGCATCATTTCAGGTCTAAGTTATATTGCTCCAACAAGGCTTAAATCAGACAGAGCAGAAATACTCATTCTTGAATACATGTGAACGTAGGAAACCCAACATAACTCCACTAGAACCTACCACTTTCTCCTATATAAAGCCATAATTTCTTTTGTTGCAGCATCAGGGAGAGGAGGCAGCTATCCACGAGGAAGGGCTCATCGTGCATGAAGACAAGACCTCTGCTAATGCTGGCTCTTATTGACTTGCCAGCTCTGCACAACACTGGGGAGACAGGGATCTTCATTTGGATAACAACTGAAATATGTTACCTTCCACACTCCTTTCTCACCAAAGAACCACCGTCTCTTGAATTAATTACATAAATATATGTATTTCATATTATTGGTCTTGTGGTGTGTACCTCTGAGTGCTGAATGAGGCCACAGGCAGCTGCACACTCTAACACTGCTGTGTGCAAACCAAGGGAGTTTGGAGGAACGTGACAAAACAGCAGCATGGTCTGTCATTTACAACAGTCCAGAACAAACACTGAACAGAAAAATAACTAGCAGGAGGCAAAAGGAAACCTACATAAATTTTACTCCTAAGAAAAAGCTTCCTGAACCAACACAGGCAAACTACTCAGTTCAAGTTTTGTAGATAAAGTTTCACGTTATCAGTTCCTGCTACATACAGCTGCTTTTAAAAATAAAGCAATCGGATACATTTCCTAGGAACAAATTTAACAATACAATTTTGACCAAACATTTAAATAAACTAAATTAGAGATTTCTGAAGATCAGCATGGAGTTTCTGGAACACAGGAGAAGAATTAGTGACACAGACAGAAACTTCTGATTTGAAACTAACTAGGTAATATGGAAGCCTATTTAGGCAAATACTGATGTTGTAATTACACAGTAAGTACTCTAACTACCCAGGACAAAACTAGGTTTTTTCTCTATCTTCAGGGTTGTCCTCACACACCCTCAAAAGATGAAATTTCAGCTCGATGCCAGAAATTAGGAGGAACCTGTATTTTTTCTGCACACTCCTAAAAATCATTCCAGTGTGTAATATTGCATTGTCAGCTGCTGGAGAAATAGGTGATTTAATTAACAATATAAACATGTGTATCTTATTTTCATTTATTGTCAGATCAGTATCAGCCAATGAAGTTTCAAGCTGCTTTTCAACTGTAGTTGCAAATGGAGTATACATAATTAAGTGTTCAGATTAATACAGCCTTCAGTGTAATCAGAAGCAACTCAACACTGACACAAAAGCACATGCACAAGTGAGTACTGTTTCACCTTTCCGGTGACAGATGACCTTCCCCTCCATGAGTTGAATCAATGCCAGAATTATGAACTGCTTCATAGTGCTTGAACAGCTCCTCAGCAGATCCATGAGACTTCATACAAAGAGGACAAATAAAGCCCTATTATAAAAAAGAAAATAAAAACAAATCTTTTAAAAAAGGTGAGTATTAAAAACTTTTTTTTCATCTTATTTTTACACAGAATTGTAAATTTTGGTTGAGCATCTAAAAGGTAGCAAAAACTATAAGATTCATTCTAATTCTTTCATGCTCTGATAACAGTTCTGGCAAATAAAAAGTTATAAAATGCCTACAAAGTCATATTCCATTATTCAGTGGGTTTTTCCCCAGTAACATTACATATTAGCAACAAAACCTTTATTTAGAAAATTAAGAAGTCATTTCAGAAGGACTGCTCTGCAATTTCCCCCCACCCCCACCCCACCCCCCCCCGAAAAGAATTTTCCATACAACTTTCCATAAATCCAGATTCTTCTTCCAAAGAGGAGGCGGTTTGGAGTTTGGTCTTAAAAAAAGGAGATGCAAAAATCCATTCTAAAGCACTGCTATTCATACACCTATTACCACCGTATTTAAACTACTGGTTTCAATATGGGCCAGAAGATTAAGAACCACTTTTTACCTTACATATAATTAGTTAGTAAATGCAATTCAGAGAAATACTGCCTTGAGAAAATCAGATCTCTACAGCCTAAAGAATCAGAAATCACCATTTTCATTCCAGCATAATTACTGCAAGCTTACCGGAGTGAAAATTAAGCAGAGCACTGCCCTCATTCTACCCATTAGCCCACAGACAAGTGAAAATGTAAATATCATGTATTTATGTATAAATATTATGTCCAAACTGCCATTTATCAGATGTACCATCCATCTCATTTTCTCTAGCAACCTATTACACCTGCTTTTTAAGTGCTGGACTTTATACTGGTTCTTCACTCACTTGGTTATGCCAACTTTGAGCCCAATTCCCATTTACTCTACAGCCCATATGCACCATGGTGGCAAAACAGAGACATTTCAAAGTGAAACAATTTAGTCTCATATTAAAGGCTTCCTGTAATTCCAAACTATGTAAAGAGAAACTTGTGTGAGATTAAGGCCCCCCTGTTTCTTAAATTAATTTCAAATGTGCTTTTGCACATTTATATGTTACCCTTAAATCCCTTATGCCAATACAAATTGCAGTGCACTCCAAATGGTAGCTAAACCAAGGCTCTCTAGTATCCAGGATGAGAGTACTCCTGAAGGATTATCAAATTTCACCTAATGTATACTCCCATATGTTATCTGAAGGATGTATGAAGAGTTCTGACACTCTTTTTCTCCTCTTAACTTTGCATTTGGATGTTAATAGACAATCCACAAAACCTGAAATATAAGCACAAAGTGAACATACCGAACGTGTATGTTGATAACCACAACAGCACTCATTTTCTAACTTGACGTTCATAGTATTTTGTTTCACTAGTCACTAAGAATTCAACAACCAAATGCTTACATGGATTTAACACAGAAAAACCATCACATTCTGCTACTCAAACATGGCTAGAGCTCCAGAGCACTGAACAGAGACTTCATAACTGCTATTACTTATTTAGTGTTTCAGAAATTAATTACTAAATAAATACAGTTGCTTGTCAAAACCACCACATATAATACTGAAGACCAATTCTGGCACAACTAGATCAAACAAAACAGTATATTCCTCCTTAAGCAGACAACATGCATTCACCCTGAACAACCATTTATTTATTTCCAGAATTGATCAGCACGGTTTCACCCCAGATTAAACCAAGTTAACTCATATATATGTATACATGCCAAAATAGCTACAGAAAATTTGTTAAACCACTAGGTTCCCAGTAATGTTTATCTGATACAATTAGCATATAATTATATGATGGCAGTGACAGTCGCTCTGAGCAAAAGAACCAGAGGGAGATTTCTGGAAAAAAGCAACAGCAATGAACCATAGGAGGGGTCAAAAAGCAAGGGATTTTTCTTCCCTAGTAGGTGAAAGAAGTCGGTCTCATACAACAACAGTGCAACAGCATCCTTTTGGGATGAAACACTACCAAGTGGTTCTCATTGTTGTGTTGAGTTTCTCAGTGATGGGAAGGTCTGCTGTTCACAGAGAAAAGCAACTGTTCCTCACAGCACCAGTAAGTGCATCTAGAAAGAACGGATGTAGAAATTGCTCTGGCCTCTCCTTCCTTTTGCCCTTTATTTCCTTCCATTTAAACAACAAAATCTGCTTCTTTGCTTTTTTGTGGTTGGGTATTATTCTGTGGAAAGAGAAGCCCTGGAGAACAGGAAAGAATAGATTACATGTGCAATTAGGACAGCAATCATTCATTTGTCTCAATTATTAGGCAAAGCCAGCCCACGATTTCCCAGGCAGGCAGATCTGAAGGCGGTGGCTGCAAGGGCAAGGGGCCAGACAAGAGCAGAGCTGCTGAGCCAAGGGAACATGCTGCAGCTGAGAGCCCGCAGAGTGAATGGGGAGCTCTGGGAAGGCAGGCATGCTGTCACCGGCAGAGGGGGAAAGCATGGTCAAAACCTCCTCTTCATGATCGAAAAACCCTTTCTCTCACACAAGCAGGGATAAATAGTGCACACACCAGCCCCGGCCCCTCCACCAGCACTGCCATGACCATGGCTGGCCTCGCTTTTGGGGGACCTGGCACTGCTGGAGTCAGCGCTGGGTTAGAGCTCTCACACACACCCTTACTCTAATGTAGCATTTCCTAGCTCTAACAGAGTAAGACACCACCCTTCTGCAATAGGACATCCTCATCAGAGAAAATGTCACCACCCCTGTGCAGAGCTGGGGTGGGCAGGAATGCCGGTTCCTACAGCTGCAGGCACCACCACCCACACATCAGAGCCTTAAACTGCACAAACCCAAGACCCGGTTGCATCTCACAGGCTGATAATATTCAGATGTTGACTGTTAACTGGCACTAATTCAGTTCTCTTTAGAGTAAGAAAGTCAGAATCATCAGGATCTTCTGGGCACCAGACAGAAGTGTGTAAAGGTTTCCTGGGCCTGCAACTATTAGCCCTCAGTGATAATCAATGTTCAGGGACTTGGGTTGGTTGGTCTCTTGCTTTATTGCTTTTAAAAATAAAATAAATACAGCCAGAAAAATATCTCAGCATCATCCTGAAAAGAATTTTGAAAATATATGCAAAAGTGTATTTTACTAATCTAAAGACAAATGTGTGAGAAGGGAGAGATAAAGAAACCTGATGGTCTGAGATGCTTAAATCTTGTAAGCATTTTTGTTAGTTTGTAGGAATTTATACCAAGTGCAAGATATTCCTATATCAGGACCATGCCTGCCCTGGATAAAGAGGAGATCGTGCAGTTACAACCATAAAACGCAACACTGGTCACTACAACTTGGGGGAGCAGATGGGTCCTTTCCAGTAAGCCTGCAATTGGCTCCCTTAACAGACTCCTTTACAGAAGCAAGTATGAGTGCAATGTTCTTATATTTGAAGAAGGAAGCTACCATATAAAACATGCACAGTTATACTTTTCAAAAGGCTGTATTTGCAAAGAGACACTTGATAGGTTTCATTTTAAAATGCATTTAGGAGATATTCTGCATAAAGCACAGCCACAGAGAAGTGAAAGGCAATTAATATTCTTCATTTAATAAAACCAAAGACATCACTTACAGCCCCTGCAGTGCTGCACTGTAAGTCATAACTCCCTAAATGACGTTTCTAAGTGGGCTTTATCTTTCACTTTACGCAGGGAGAAGAGATACCAACAGAAGTTAAAGGATGATTATTTGGGGTTTGTTTTTAAAAATAGAGGATCTTTCCACCAGGAAATGACCATTTATTGAACCCAAAGCTTTTTGCAGATGTCTGTCAGTTGACAGGAAAATAAAAATAAAACCACAACCACCACATGCACAAGTTTTTGTCAGGAAAGCATTCTTAAGATCACCACAGAACTACTGAAACAAGACAGAGCAGGAACAGTAAAAATAAAAGGAATCAAACCAAAACCCCATATACATGCAAAAACAAACCACTAGGAGTCAGCACACAATTGGCATTCCAGTGACAACAAGAGACATGCTAAACTTAAAATCCCAATTTTCTGTTCCCCAGGGAAATGTTTCTCTTTCAGGTGGATGCCTGTGAGCCATGCCTAGCACCCAGCACTTCCACAGTACCACACTGTTCACTGTGGGACAGGCCTTCCTCAGTGCAAAGACTCCAAAACACACAAGTTTCACTCAGAGCAGAACAGAAATTGCTACACAGAAGTTTTGTATGAAAGTGTCTTGCCTTAGCTTGAGTTATAATGCCAAATTTCTCCAAAGACCTCGGACTCCACGGAAGCACTGGAGGCTTCTTTACTTGACCTTCTCAAAACAAGACTTAGGAATAAGCCTGTAGAAAAACCTTTGTAGCTACTTTCCCCCTCTAATAGTTCAGGCCTGATAAAGTTAAGCTTCTCAGTGCTCCCTCTCCTAAAAGGCATACAAGGTAAATGATTCCTTTTAGGTAACATTCATACTTGTACAAATCATTAATAGAGTATTCTTTGGGAATTACGCCAGGATGCTAAAAGCAACACTGGAAGGAAACTCTCACCACAAGAACTACCATATTTATTTATATTCTACCAATATAATTTACAGAGCTATTAACTGTTGGAAGAACTTTGGCCTCCCACATCAAAACACACTGCCCAGCGAGAGCAGAGGCATGGATCCACAGGCACACTGTACACAACCAGACATACTGCGGTATACTGTAGAGCCCTTCTAATCCTCAGACTATTTTAAAACTGATTCAGAAATAGTTTACATAACAGAAGAATCAATGTATAAGACTGAATGAATTCTGTTTCTCTAGCTTCTCCTTGTATTCTGTAGGACTCGAGGGAGGGGGGGATGGGGGCAGGTCAGGGTGTAAAAATATATTTTTAAAAATTTCAGCCTTCTCAGAATATTTTCTTGTAATAGTCTTTTTCTCACTGTTCTGCACAAACCTGATCTAATGAAGTTGTGTAGTGCGACATTTTGAAAAGCAGTATTTTCCTTACTCACTAGCAAAGAAAGATTTTTCAAAGATACTCCCTCAACAGACTGAAGGCTCACACTTGAAGTTTAAAAAATAACCAAAGATTTGCATGTAGGTGTCTATTCCCCAATCACTACCAATGCACAGTTAATAGAACAAGAAATTAATCAGCTGACCTAATAGATGTGTATACCATATGTAGGGTCAGCATAACAGCTCCCTGGGCTCCATTAATGGTAACTGGAGCTCAAGACACCTACATATACATGCATTAAATCTGATTCATCTGCCAACTGCTCTTTTTTCCCCAGAGCTTTAACGAAATGGTCTTTGTAGAGCTAATATGAAATCTTTTCTTAAGTAATTAATGAGTGAAAGCACAGCTTACTTGATTTTAATCTCCTTTTTCACAACTTAAAATGAGTTATCTGGCAGAAAGATGACAACACTTCTTGAAGAACAGTCCCATGGGCAAAACAGTTTTTACAGGATGGAATTCAGATTTGCTCGTATAGTTGGAGTCCAAGAAAAAAGGTACCCTATTTAGTTTGAAAGTCATAGCTACATATCTTCACTAGCATTTTCTTGAAATGTCTTATGACTGTGTAGTCTATTCTCCAATCCCATTTTAATACTGCATAGAGCTGAAACAAGCGCTTCCATCTAGGTTGCGATGACTGCTGCTCATCTACAGCTGTATGTGGTAGTCATATAGCAAGGATAGCGCACACACACAGTTGTATTTGCTAATACAAATAAAGCTTCTACAACATCTTGAATTTTTATTCCAGTAATTATGACATGAGTCAAGCTTAAAGAACCAAGGAACTTCGTTGTTTTCCACTAAGAAGTCAATTTTATTCCACAAACACTCTTCTTGGAAAATACTGAAGTACTGTGGTGAACAAAAAACAAAAAAAAAACACACCAAAACAATCCAAAAATAAACACCAAACCCCACAGAATTTCAGTGTAATTGATACTTTTACCATACAGAAAAGAGTACCGAGTCTTCTACCATATACATGCTATAGGATAGATTAGCCCAATCCAGTAAGCACTTCAACATGCTTGGCATTCACATGACCGGGCTTTAAGTTTAAATAAATTTGAATTTCTGGGCCTCACCTTTGACCTTCCAGAAATACTGGGCCAGCACTCAAGCCTACAACCTGTTTCCAGTGAGCCACATGAATAAAAAGCAATAGCTGTGATGCAAGCCCAGAGCGCTAACACCTTCCATCCATGACCTGTATTTGCCTACATCTCATAACCCAGACTTACATTAACAACACTTTCACAACTGTATTGGTACAATAAGATGTATGCTGTGAATAAAGTCCAGCATGTTTAAAAACTGAAAGTAAGTTCAAGAACTGTACGGCATGTTCACATGTTCAGAAGCATGAACACTTTTATGGAGCTGCTTTTAGTCTCTGTGTGTCATGAATATTTGGAAAAGTTCTAAATTCACCATTCACATTTCTCCACTGCAGGTGAACTTCCACAATGTTCCCTGATACAAGAAACACATCTTCACCAGCGGTTTAAGCAGTAAATCTAAGCTAAAACTCAGATATTCTCCACTTACACAGTGATTTAAGGACTGAAACATGTTAAACAGAAGATTAGGAACTGTATATACTTAGGGCCAGAGGACAGAAAGATACTGATTTTTCAGAGCTGAAAGATGTATCAAGTAGTTTCTAGCTTTTATTTCCCAAATATTTATGGAAGCAATTAACTGAATCCTCAGGAAGTTCTCAGAGGCAGATTAAACTGTCTGCCTAGACAGCAAGGGTAAGACCACATTTCTGAAATAAATTACATAGTCTTACACACTGATTAAAAAAGAAGAAAAATCAGGAGATATTTTAAGTTAAAGAATAAAAAAAATTAGATCACTTCCTTCACATATTGTTAAAAGGAAAATACAGTTGACATCTTTGCCACACCTTCCACCAGAAAAAGCCTTTTCCTCTGTGTTTACATAAACAGTAAGATGACAGAGGCTTCCTCGGATATCATCTCTAATCATTAGAAAAGTAGGTTAAAAGGTCATGTTTTATATAATTAAGACCTGCAGTCCATTTCAATTTTACAAGTATTTAGCTTCCTGCACAAAAAGAAAAAAGGTGTCTCACTACAGCTTATTTTATGCCAGATTGCAGACTCCATGTCTTCCCAGAAAAGAAGCTGAATTCTTCCTCAGAAGAATAGAACCAACATAATTTCTAGTTCAGCTCTCTTCTGGTTTTATTACTATTGATGAGTAAGACTACAATTCTGTCTCACAACCTACAAGACTACAAATTTGTCACAAATTAGAAACTCTAATCCAGTGGATTCTCTATTTCTTAAAGTCTCATCACATGGCCAAGTTAAATCACATCAGTATCTCTAATGCTTAACTGTCTTAGTATTGTTCAGATGTTGCAGGAAATTAATGTATCAGTGTAGCTCAACCAATGATTTTTGTTCCTGTGCAAAGCAGACAATTAATGCTGAGGTAAAAACAGCTGCCACAACCTAATTTGAGAAGCCACTGAAAGAGCAGCCAAAGAGAACAAAATATCAGCATTAAAGCACTGACATGATGTTCTGTGCAAAGCCAGTTCAAAACATTCCAAGGGCATCCATAAAAGCAAAAGATGCAATCAATTACATCTACAGTAAGAGACAAGTAGGGAAAAAAACACCATAAAGAATGAGGTCTTTTCAAAGAAAGACAAGAAAACCCACACTTTCGCATGACTAGTATGTCAATTTACACTCTACGTAAGGCAGGCAATCCTACTATGAAAAGCCTATTCAGAAAACATCAGGGTCATATCTTGCTTGTATTAGCTAAGAAATACATATTTACTAAACATCTGGAAAGTTATAAAGACTACCCAAAAGAATTGTTTAAAAATTGCTTTAGATTTAGCCTAGCTGTAGATAAGACAATAGATGTTAACAGCCACAATATTCTAAACATTGCAGGAGTACCATACAGTGGTTTTTCTGGATGCCACAAGAGAAACTAGGAAGAGAAGTCTGAAACTAAGCCTCTCTGACTCGCTGTTTATACATACTGATCATCCAACAGACACAGTCAGGAAATGCTGGACACAGTTTAGAAATGTATCATTCCTTTAAGAAAAAGAAAACAAAACAGAAGAAGCCACACAGCTTTTGTTAGTGACGCCACTGTATACATGTAAGTGGGGAACAATGTCCCTGTTTGGGAACACGGCAATGACTTCCGTATGGCAGTTGTTTGGCTGAGTTGGCTATATATGGACAGACATTTGCCAACATTTTGGTGGTGGTTCCTGCAGCTGAATAAACCTTTGTCTTTTAAAGTAAAGCTTCACCAGTGCTTGGGGGGAAAGTATTTCACTGTCATTTTCACCAGTTATTATATGGTGCAATCCCTAGATTGAAAAATGAGGGCTGCACAGAGAGTTGTTTAAGAGGAAGACCATAAATAAGGCTGTAGATGAGCAGCAAGGATCCTTTCCCACAACAGGACATCAGACACCTTCAGAAAACGCAGGTGTGGACACCTGTGACTGACGAACAAGACCAACTCTGACTGCATGGAGGACAGAGAGGAGGAAAGAGCAAGGTGAACAGAGGGACATATGACCTGACTTACTAAAATTTTCATCAGCAGGGAGGGTGTATCAGTGGAAGACAAGTTAGTAAAGAAAGCTATAGGCAAAATTAAAAGGAAGCTACTAACGCTTTTGTCAACCAACTGACAATTTTTCAGGTCTCACAAAACACAGCCAAACACTGGCCTTCCCACACATCCTATCTACATGTTCAAGGAGAATGCACTTGGCAAAAAACTGAACTTGGGAGCTTCTTCAGCATTGTTTCCAACCAGATATATTTGGACTTTCCACAGTAGTATCCACAAGCAATAGAAAGCCAAGCATCAGTTTAAGTAAGCCAAACTCAGCAATGTTTCATATGTCTGCTGCATAATGTTATCAATGTCATCTTATATTATTCTTATAATGCTGTCCCAGGAATGGCAAAGATGGAATGAAAGGTGACAAGGTGTTGCTGTTTCAGGATTACAATCCTGAAAGCTTGTTGCAAATGCAAACTATCATTTTCCATCAACAAATGCAAACCATCACCTTCTCAGTAGTCAAGCATTTTAAACCTTACATACTAGTATTGATGATAGCAATAAACTGATTTCCCCTCTTTTTCAATGCTTCTATGCATGCTGATAAAAGATCAAACTGGAAAGAAAAAAAAAATTAAATTCTTTCTTTCTCACCTCTTCTAGATCTTTACAGAACCACTGTAACAAGAAACACAGCTCTAGCAACAGGAAACAGCTACAGCTAGAAACAACTGAAATCGCATTTCACGTGCTACACTCAATACACAAGTTTTATCAAGTTAAAAAGTTGTAATCAGCTATTGACAAATAAAAAGTACTGACAGGTAACTTACAGTGGAAAACCAAAAAGTGGGCAAGAACCCACAGTCAACTCCATGAAACTATCTTAACCATAACCCTGCTTAAATAAAAGGTTAATTTCTTCAGGTAACCAAACCACCTCTAATGGCTCACATCCCACAGTCTACTGACACCATCACACATCAGGAATGCTACTGTCTGTCACTGGTAAATCACAGCTTATTCAAAGTAAGGCACTTGCATTGTAACCCGGTAATAAAGCATAAAATCTGACTTGACCATGAACAAAGCACTACTGATGGTCTTTGCTTCAAGAGGAGGCAGAGAGGAGTCAATCAAAAGCAAGCCCCAAGTTGTCCTGGCTCTGAGGAGGTCCCCCAGCACTCCAGGAAAGCAGCACAGTTCAGTTTTACTACAGATCCTGCTCACTTTAACAGGTGACAGACACTTCACCCTTGAAAAGAGATCTCGGATAACTCTAGGATAAGCAGTGTATTGATGGCTTTCATCATCTTTGGGAATAACACCCCACTATTTGAAGTTTTCCCTTTTAAAATAAAGTGTAAATACACATCAAGTGTAGTGAAGGAAAAAGCACCACTTAGCAAATGCATACAGCAACAAACACAATAAAATTGCATCACTCACAGAGCCTCGAATAAACTCTTTGATTCCAAAACTACAAAAGTACCATCGGCAGAAAGAATGCAAAACTTCACCTCCCTACAAACCCATTTAGTGCATGGCAGGCTACCTGCCTCCAGAAGTCACATCTACTCTCTGAAGGTTCACAGTAGAAAAAATTCAGATAGCCTTGTGCAGCTGGAGGCTGTTACCTTACAGAATCTAAATTCTTCCAATCGGGTAGTATAAAACTGCACACTTCGTTTTAATTGTGCAGTTCTAAACTCCACAATTGGAAAAATTTAGAAATGAACTACTATTTATGTCTATTAACTGAAACATCCTTTGCATTTTGTTGGGGACATAAAAAAAAATAAAATTCTATATAAAAAAATTGGGGTTATAATTATTTTTATAATGTTGCTGCAATACGTAAGGCTCTTACGTTCAAGAAGAGAAGCTTCTACATTTTTTATATTCCTGTCCTCTGTTCCATCTTTTACTCAATGTATGTATTTAGGAATCTGCTTTAAACATAGTTAGCTAGTAAGAGCTCTAAATGTTTCTTTTCACAAAGGATATACCAGATCCAACACCACATTTATCACTATACTGAGTCTGATGTAAAGTAAACCAAATAAGGTAACAGTCTTATTTGAAAGAAAATCAAGCAAAAGCTGTTCAAAAACAATACAGCAAGTCCCCCAATACCGCAAATGTTTCATGCAAGAGAGAACTGCAAACCAGAAAACTAGAAATAGATTAATTCATCTGCTGAATGTATACTTTGAAATCATGCATAGGAGATCAAATTATGTATCAGCAAGGAATCAAAACAAACAATTTAAAAGCTGACACCCAAGCCACAAGAAAAGATGTATGTTCATTTAAAGCAGCCCCATTACCAAAGCTATTGAAACAAAATAAATAACACCCACAGTAACAGCTGGGAGATCACGAAGCTCCTGTCTTCCTTCTGTCCCAGTGTGCTCATTCTGGTAATGTTCAGACAGATCAGTGGGAGTTACATATACTTTCATACATAGTGGACAGATGAAGCCCTGTGAAATGTATATTTGTTTTTAAGAAACTAATAAAGACAAACAAGCAGATTTGGAATCAAATGTTGTTCAAATTCTTACACTGACACTTCTCTACAGTCACCAAAAGCAAAGTCTGTTTTCCTTTCAGAAAGACATTTTTTGCAAACCACACATCAATATCACGGAGAACGCAAGAAGGAACAGTTATTAAGAACATGAAGATAAACAAATCTGAAACACGCTAAAAACCAGCACCACTGGTGCATACTACCATGTGTTTTCCAGACACTCTTGGGTCCCCCCTTCATATGACAGAGGAATCAGCTGCATCACAAATTGTGAGTGGACCATTATGAAGCATCACGTCAGATCCACCACACGGTTTCCCATAAGGGCATTCAGATGTTTCACAGAGAGAAAAGGGTGGTGTGCTGAGACTGCAGAAATACCTCTGTAAATTAATTAAAGCAAGTTTGTAGCAGCAGGAGAGGCCTAGGCACCAGCATGGCAGCATGCTTACTCAGGATAAAATATGCACCTTCTTTGGCAGCATTTAACAAAAGAAACTCAGAATGCTCACCAGAAATTTACCAAAGCCAATAGTTAAATCGGTTTCTGAAGAACAGCAGTTTTACATCTTCAAGACACACGCTACATGCTTAAACACCTAGAAAAAGCAGGGGGGAGAGTAAGGTGCTCTGGGCATCTGTTCACACTGGTGGCGGGAAGATGCCTGCACCTCAGCAGCAGAGCACTACACAGGCAGGCAGAATAGCCTGAACACAACCTTCCATGCATGTATGGGAAGGTTAAAGCCCCTTACAAAGAGGATGTCTGTGGCAAACCTGTCTTGCTAACACAGCCATGTTACACTAATGAAAGTGTAAACACACTGGTGGACTCGCTGCAAGCATGGAAAATTCAGCAACCCTGTACTGCAGACAGAGTTGCACTGGGACCTATCCTACAGCTCAAACTTTTCCTCCTTGGGCAGATTGCACAGTGAATAAAAGATATATCTAGTCTTGAATACAGGTCCTATGTGTGCTCTGAAGTGCTGACGTGGCCACAGACAGGACTAAAGCAGATTTTCACCTCTTCTTGAGCAAGGAACAGTTTGAGTTCAGGCTTTCCCACTCCTTTTTGTTTCATATTTACAACTCTCAAAAAACAGAATGGATTTCAACCAGGTTTGAGGAGGTAGGAAACATGAGAATCTGCACAGATTTGTTAATTATCCTCCATTTAAATCTTGAAGCAATACAAATTAGAAAATCTATCCAAGAAACTGGAGTGAAAACAAGTCCACTGGAGTTCTGACTAGGTAACACTGGAGAACCAGGTAGGAACATAACAATGAAATGGAGAGCAAACATTCTGCAAAGTCTGGCTGTGATGCTGCTGGAGATAAGCTCTGAGACACCACCTCAGGCCAGCTGTGCAGGAAAAGGAAGACTAACAAGAAGGCTTGAGTTGTGTGCTGTAACACGTGAATCTTGGGAGAGTAAAAACCCATCATCAGCTTTGGAGCTCAATTTCAAACAGATTTTGAAATTATATGCTAAGAGAACACCCCACTTGTAACTAATGCAACAGATGGTGGAATTACTGTCAACCAAAAGATGCTTTTTCACATTATACAGTACCAACCAAAAGCGACAGCAGCCTTTGATCTGACCCCATTTCGACTCAGTAGCGAGAAAAGCCCATGGTGCGATAGTGCAGGCACACCGACACACTTTGAAAGCTCATCATATTGTCAAGGAAATACTACTACATTAGTATTGTAGTACATTGTGACACCCATCAGCTGTACAGTAAGTGATACTGCACTCTTGTTAACAGAATTGTGCAATTTTAGCCAAACTTTGGAAAAAAGTGATTATCTCATTGCACATTTGTATGCTTTAATTAACTACAAAAGTAAGGAGATTTTAGTCTGCAGTTTAGGAATATTTATTTGCTTCAGGGACAGTGTAAATATGCATACAAAATAGATCTGGACTCACAAATGTGTGACTTGTATAACATGCAGCAAAATATTAAGTAATGTCTGATTATACTGACTGTAATAAGGCTTCAAGAAATAAATACACAGATGCATGGATGGAAGGCAATTAGGATTTTAAACAGCACAGTGAAAGTTTCTCTTATCTCTTATCATAGCAGACATAGAAGCATTTGAATCATGATACACTTTATTCACTGTAAGAAAGGGCACTTTGCTCCCTTTAATGGTGTAATGGGAGTAATTAACCTTGCACTGCATTTGTATGCTAAGCTTGAAACATTTTCAAGCTAGGTAATCAGGCTACATTAGCACAAACCAACTACAACAGCCAGTGAAGTCAGTCTGCATTTTTCAGAGTTAATATTTGACAACACTGTAAATCCAAAAACACTGTACTATCAGATTGAAGAAGAGTAACAACTTATTCCGCTGGTTAAGTGTGGCATACAGCACATAAAAAATGGACAGGATTTACAAGTGGTAGATTTATACACCAACACCAAACAAAAAACATGTTTGATATTTCACAGAGGAAGAGGTTTCCAGTATACATTATAGCTTAGCAAAAACAAGGCAAAAAGGGAGTACAAATGTTGATAAAATGTTAAGTCTCATTTTTCAAAACTCTCATAAAACATTCATTACAAGGAGTCTTAATCTTACATCTCATGGCTTTTAACTTTAATAATTCATCTCTAGAATTACAGGAAAGATTACTTGTGACCATTTAGATAGAAAGTCTAATTAACAGTTACATATAAACATGGCCTAGCCTTCCTTTTTTATTTAAATAACAATCAATTCTTAGAAGATGACACTTCTAAGTATTTATTTAGTACAGCTGCTATTTAGGTAGGGCATCAAAAGTTACTGCCAACAGCTTCATGGATCAGAGAAACAGCACCCAAGGCTTAAGACTCCAGTCTCATGTATGGTGTACAGTACCTCAGAGGAGCCTTCATTGTTCACGTCCACGGCATTTCCTGGTGTGGCAGATGAATCCGAATCCGAGCTCTGAGATCCACCTCTACCTGGAGTCTGAAATAGAGGGGGGAGACAAAAGTTAGTGTCTACAGAGTGTATTTTAAAAAGCATGGCACATATGCTATACATAGGCCTCTCTTCTACTTGCTGGAATACAGAAGTATTTTACCTCTGCAAGAGTAATGAAGCAATAAGCAATTATTTAATTTTCACTACAACACTTCAACAAAAGCTTCTATCCCAGATTCTCCACGCATCAAAGGACAAGCAGACACCAGAACCAAAGGCCAGGATTTTAAACCACTTCCTCGCCTGAACACTCAAAGACAGAATTAGGCTAAATTCTGCCCATATATCACTCACTCTGATGTTAAATTAGATATCTACATCCAACAGGAAAACACTAGAAATTACAGTCTAAACAATTTCAGAAGTAGTAAACTAGTATCATACGACTTTCTTGATAACTCGTCAACAATCCGAACAAGCCTTTAAATATATGAAAGACAGAAGAGTGAGGACCCTGCTAATAAAATAAGCCCACAAGCAGGAACATTGCCTTCATTTGGAAAAAATAAAAATCAAGCCTGTGGTAAAGAGAAAATATGTTAATCAGTACGACAACCTATAAAAATAAACTCATATGAATATGTTGAAGATCAGAACAACAGTATTGACTTGAAACTATAGATTTAGAGAAAAGAGACAAATAAATTTGAAATACTACATGATTCAAAATCTGGATAGATGGATCACAGCTTATAATAATTATTTAACTGTAACTTTGATTTAACTTCCCTTACTCATCTCCAGAATGCCACTGCTTGACCAACAGCAGAAGAGTTAGCATTCTCAAAGCAAACATCAATAAAGAAATTATCTTAATACTGATATGCAATCCTAGTTTCAACAAAAAATTAAAGTTCATTACCCAATTCCATGATGACAACTGCAAATGGGAAGAAATAATGCTACTGCTGTAATTTAGCCCATCTGGAAATACTTGTTATGTTATAAAGGATTTTCTAACATAACATAGGGGGATTAAAGATACAGAATTTTATATATATGAGAGTCTCTACAGAGACACACACAGAAAGAGATAAATAGTTTTAGTTTCTAGATCCTGGTGTCTCTAAAATCTTATTTGTTTTAGAATTTTCTTGCTCAAATATATATCTTCTTTTTTTCCAAAGAAATCAGCTATATAACCTTTTATAAGATAACTACAACATGCATGCTTTTCCATACCTTGAAAATTAAGTACTTTTTCCTGCTCTGTTTTGTAAAGAATGTTCTATTTCCAACTTTCATAAAGATAATCGCCTTTTATTACCGATCAAATAAAAAAATATGTAAGAAAAAGTTCAAGCTACTGATTAAGGACTTAATTCTCAGTGAGATACAGTTCAGTTTTAGAAAGGCTCCAAAGACTGGCCAAAGGGAAGTGAGGAGGAGTGAAGCATCAAGCTGTTGGGGCTGGCGACAGTAAGTGAAGGAAAGGATCATCTCTCCTCATTCCAGACTTCTCTGAGGTCATCAGTTAAATGATCACATACACTGGTTTTCCTACTCCCTTACCTTTTTTATTTTAGACATTTTACATTTCTAAAGAAAGTAAGAACACAATATAGCTTCCTTCTAATACAGCATACAAAAGCGATAAGCAAAGTGATGCAAGCTCCCCAAGTTAATAGTAGGAGAGGCAAAAAAGGGTGTAAGCAAAGAATACGATGCACATACAAAGCACATCAAAGTGAAGGCATTAGTACTTCTCCTTCAGGTCACTGATACAGACAGTAAACAAGGCACATGACAGCATGGACCATGGGTGCACACTCATCAAGTTTTCATATGACATCAAACTGGGAGAACCAGTTGATACACTCACAAGGGCAGGGCTGCCATTCAGACAGACCTAGATGAGCTGGAGGAATAGGCCAGTGGGAACCTCATGCAATTCAACAGGGACAAACGCAGGGTCCTGTGCCTAGGAAGGAACACCCCTAGCAGCATCACAGGCTTCTCTACTGAAAAGGACCTGGGGCTTGTGTCAGACAGCAAGCAAACAGGAGCCAGCAGCGTGTCCTGGCAGCAGAAGGGGCCACCAGCACCCTGGGGTGCATTAACAGGAACCCAGCCAACCAACCAAAGGAAATGATAATCCCCCACTGGCCAGCACCCCTCAGACCACATCAAGATACTGCATCCAATTTTGTCTCTCCCAGTCCAGGGAGGACATTGATAATCCAGAGTGAGTTTGACAAAAGGCTACCAAGACAGCTTGAGGCTGGAGCACCTGCCCTGTTGGGAGAGGCTGAGTGAACAGGACTGGCCCAGCCTGGAGCAGGGACACCTCCGGGGAGACGTAACAGCAGCCCTACCACCACCTATGAGGAGGTCATCAGAAAGAAGAAACCAGGCTGCTCCCAGCAGCGCACAGTGAGAGAACAAGACACAGAAACTGAAACAAGGTTCCCACTGGACATAAGGAAAAGCTTATCCAGCATGAGGCCAGGCCTGAGCAGCCTGCTCCTGACGTCCAAGCTGGTCCTGTTTGCAGCAGGAGCTCAGACTAGAGAGCTCCTGAGCATCTTTCCCACCCAAATTGTTCTGTCATCTCTGAAACGCTGCCCTACAGAAACACGTCTTGCAGGAGAGCTGCAAAACACAAGTTTAGTAATTCCGTTAATGAAGACATGGATTGTGTGCATTGACAGTTGGAGGAATAATATCTAAAACTGGCAAGGTGCAGCCAAGTTTTTCAGCGAGACAGGTAAGTTAGAAGATTGCATCTAATGTTATAAACAGTTTTCTTCGGTTTATATAGTTCAGAAGTTCCTTTCCATGCAATCCATAAACCACAGTCAAGCAACTCAGAGGTAAGGCTCACTTGTGAATCCATTCTGTGTGAGAACAAAGAATCCAAAGATTATGTATATACACTTATGTCTACATAAGGGAAGATGAAGAAGTCAGATGACACAGCTTTTTTCCATAAAGAAGCTGAATTTTCATAACATAAGAATCAACTTCTTATTGAGAGGAATTTTTTAAAAGGCTTTAGAAATCTGAACATGATAAAAAGGCTTTCATATATCAGTTAGCTATGGTGGCTGTTCTGTTCTAGAAAGCCTGAGAACTTGGACCCTTATCTGTTCCAGCATTACATCCACAAGTAGAAATGGGATGTTTTGAAATGGAGAAAGTGTCATCATTAATAGATATGCACTTCTTTACTAATACTTTACAAGAAACAGAAGTCTTCTGTTCCACTGTTCGGCTCCAAAACCTGAAGTATATGCCTTCATGTAGCCTTGCACAGAAAGACACGAGAGCAGAGGGAGAACCTGGACAAAACTTTATAGCCTGCGTAATGGCAATAAGACCCGGTCCAACCGCCTCTCCCAACAGGCAGCACACACCTCCACTTTTGCAATACCCGACCATATGTTTCCAGCATACCCAATGAAACATTTTGTGCCAAACCCAAGAATCTTCTGTGACAATTAACACAGTATTTTCTTCACCTTATATTGGAACTTCTTATACAATGCTACTGTGCACTGTTAATCACCCGTCACATTTCACCCCAGAGTTGACTGCATTTTGCAATCAGATTCCCATATTAAATTCTGCTAGTTCTAGCACTACAAACTGGAGATTATTAAAACCACCAGAATGAAAGGTCTTATATTGAAAGTACAGTGTTATTACTACATGGTTGATTAAACTATTTGCTTTATGACACACTTCAGAAATGCTATAATTACAATAAAAGGCACCACATGGCATGTGTTATTACACACAGCATACAAGACAGGAATTACTAAACTGTACCTGGTAAAATCCTTTTAACCTTTTAAAAAATAGCATGCTCTCTTCAGAAGAGAAGCATAATTCCATGATATATTTAGGAAGCTTAGTACAAATAGGTGGTATTTTCTGGTGAGTGGCATGCACAGGGAAGAAGGGTGGGAAGGAAAGAGGTCATTAAGTAACTCTCAAGATCTGGGAAAAACCTTGTAGCATCCATTTGCAAAGTAATACACACTAGCAAGACAAATTTAATACAAGTTTGGAAGGATGCTATGGAAACCAAGACCATAAATGCAATTAACTTGTCTTTCAAAGCTGTACTATAATTCAAACATCCTTCACCAGCCCAATAAAGAACAAGGGATTGGGAATATTTTTTTAATTGCTCATTACATTATCAAATAGGTTTGCACCTATGTTTAAGAGAGGCTCCCAGACACTGTTGTATCATATTCCATTGAAAAAAAATCGTAACACACGGAAAAACTCTTTGTTTTCAGCTGGACTATACAGGGGAGCGAAAGAATGACTTACGAATACCACAGGAAAAGTAAATTTTCACACAGGCTTCTGTATATGTGTTTTTACAAAATTAACATTTGACCCTTAAAGGCATACCTGGAGTTGAAAGACTGATGGAAAATTACTCTCTCACCCAACGTATTTCTTCCCTAGCTGTCAGAGTTATATCTGTTTACTTTGCAAAAAAGCATGTTTCTACTACTAGCACTAGAGTTGTAGAATATGCTAAACTTCATAATGTTGTTCTCTACTTTCTTAAAACTGCAAGCTAATATAAAGAAACATCATTAACAACAAAAAGGACAACAAGGATTGCAGCTTGTTTTCTGAAAAGGAATAGAGAATTATACAGTGAATTAATCTTAATGCATTAAGATGATGGAGTATAAACATGGATCGCTACTATGTCATTTTTGCATAGTCATTTATCTGTATATAGCTACACTTCATTCAGTTATGATACTCTTTTTCAGCAGTTTTAAATTCAGAATAAATTAAACCTTTGAAAAAATGTTAAGCCTTGAGAAAGTGTGACCAAATATGTATTTATCCAGTTTTCCCAGCAGAGATTTAAATACTTCAGAAGGGTCCTATTGTCCAAACATATTGAGTTCCTGAAGGAACAGACAAGACACAAGAATGAGGCCAAAGTCCTTGTTATCAAACAACTCTCAATGCTAGAAACAGAGTATAGGGCAATAGAGAAGAGTAATACTGTTTACTTCTAAAGAAGTGTGATGATATTTTATGATTCCGTAAAACAAAATACTCCTGACTTCACAGGGCATAAAACCTTTCTTTCCAACTGCACCATCGGTTCCACGCAAGCAGACCCTGTGCCCAGGAAGAGGCACACGTGCTCCTTTCGACCCCACAGGGAGGGCTTGAGTACAGCTGCAGTTCTGCATGAATCCAAGTAAATACACTATCTAGGAAGCCCTGCAATCATAAATATAAAAAAGAATTATAGGTAAGGTATAAGATGCAATGCATCCCAGACATGTAAATATCTCTACTCCCGAGCCTGGAGTAAAAGAAAAAGTGACAGTACTACCTGAGCTACAGAAATGCCTGCAAAGTCCTGTTCTCCACCTAGATTCCAAGAACTGAAGTACTGTTAGTAACAGAGCAATAGGATCTTACAACCCAAATACAGTACAACCGCTAACAGCTGTAGACAGCCAGTTAAACACAAAGAATGAAGGCAAAAACTAATGTAAACAGTAGTCACAGTGGCCCAACAGACAAAACGTGAGCAATGGGAAGAAGGCTCAGAAGAAGGTCAAAGCAATCAGTTTTTCACCAGCTGAATATAAATGCTTCCTCCTTACAAAAAGGGGGGGGGCGGTGGTGTTGCAGTGTTGATTTTTTTTCCCCTAAGTTTTGGTATCTTCCAAATGTAAGAAGTGAGCTCTGCTTTCACAGACTAGAGGCAACAGCCACTGTCCCACTAGCAGATGAACTACGGGGAGCGGACACAATGACCACAAAGGGCCTTCAGAGTTGAACATAATAAAGAAAAGACAGCTCTCTAAAGAATACGCTGACAAAAATCAAAATATCTGGGCAGGAAGGTTGTGTCTTGGATATTTCACACAGATGTCTTTTAGTAAAGACTACCTTTTTCTAGATCCAGAACAATGCATGAAACTGAGAAGTGGCAAGAAGGAATGAAAGGAGGGTTTACAATACAAACATACAGAACAGATGGATCCCTGAGATGTCATAGTGAAAACATACCAAAAATTTAGAAACAGCTTTCAGGGAAAGGACCTAAAATGACGACCTAGTTGAAGACAGCATGGAGATACTAAATTTAAAAACTAAATTATTAATGTTCAGTAGTAAAAAGTATATAATACTTTCTACTTTGAAAATATGTCATTCAGAGTCACCATGAAGATGTTTTTAAAAACAGAAATCACAACTGTAGAAAAAATAACAAGGTGATCAGGGAACAGAAGAAGAAGAAACATCTGATGTTTTAAGACTTCAGGAACCAGAATTTCTAATCAGTGACTAAAACTATAAACAGTATCTTTGTAGTATTTGTCTTCCTCCTTTGCAGCTTGATGGCCATCTGAATTACAAAAAACAGGAACGTAATAAAGAATACCTTTCTTTTTTTAAAAACACCCCCATACTTTCATAACTCAAGTTATACCACCACTAATGACTAGCCATCCGGCTAGGAAGGATGGCATCACCTATAAACAAATAATAAACCCAATACATATTCAAAAAAAGAGATTTCTGTAACTGGAAGGTAGAGTTTTTTGCCAGCTACATTAGTGATGCACAAGGGTCAAGAGAAGGTTCCTTGGCCTTCAAATTACTGCCTCAGAGATGTGAAAGATTTTAATACTTCTGTTTATGAACTAAGCTAAGGCTCACTTTTAATGCCAAAGTACATCAGAAGTCTTTTTCACACTTTGCCAACCACAGATTGTAAATCAAAAAGGTTTGTATGAGGTTGTACATGCAATCACTACCTTTTAAAGGTCTAAAGCCCCTTTTAATAAGAGGCAGATTTTTAAAAGCATAGTTATTTGCACCAATTAAAAGATTAACACCTTTAAAAATCTTGGCATTTCTCTTTTTTGGGCAGGAAGAAGTCTGTTTCACCTTCGTTGACAATTAACTCTGCTGTAACCCTGTATTTTTCGGGAACCTCTGCGTAATAGTTTGTTTAAACTTTTCTGAGGAGATGGCTGTTTCTAACATAAAAACTTTTGCACTGACTTTAGATTTTTATAGGAAGTGTTTAACTTAACTTGTACTTAGGAGCAAATTTCCTTTGGCACCGTATCAAGCTTTTTCCTCTATTACAGAGGCTCTCCTTGATGGCCTGCTATTTCTCATAACCAATAAACACCCAGTTAAATGCTGCCAATACTAAATTAGGTCCATACGAGGGCTTCCCATCAAATTTCAGGAAGGAAGTTCTTCCCTGTAAACACAAAGCTCCGAATAGACGAAGAGCGATCTTCACCTGCCCAGGGTCTATGACCGATAAACAACCTGAGGCACGCTTTACACTAAAGTAAGTTGGCAGTATGCATACCGATGTCCTTTCTTGCCTTCTGTTAACTCTCATCCTTGCAGCAACGCTTCCTCGCGTGGCAGATAAGGAAAGCACGCCGGCATTTCCAATAAAACACCCTTTCACAGAGGTGTCACGCAGACAGCAGGCGTCGAAAGAAACACCAGATCAAAGCGCCGAGGGCGGCTGGTTCCTCTCTACCCGTGAGCGCCCTCCGCACGCCACACGGCTCTCCCGCCGGGCGGGATCTGGAGCGCTGCCTTCCCACCGCCGGCGTGACTCAACCCTTTTCGGTGCATCCTCCAGCCGAGCGCCAGCGACCGAGGACCGAGCGCCCCAGCCCTACGCCAGGCTGACACCTGTCCTGAGCCGGCACCTCCCCGGCGGCTTCGACCCGAGTCGCAAGAGGACGGCACGGCGGCTCGCACCGCCGCGGAGATCGGCGGGGATTTTGGAAGGCGAGAAAGGTTTCATAAAGGACTGTCACAACTTGGCTTTGCAAAGCAGGCAGAGCTGCCGGAAAAGCCAGTTCTAAAATAAGGGGGACGGCTGGCCGGTGGCTGCCGGGCACCCGGGCTTTCGCCGTCAGGACCCTCTTGTTGCCCCGCTAGCCCCCAAGGAAATACCCCCAGGTCCCCGCGGCGGCTCTCCCCAGGCCGGGCTTCCCTTGAGCCTGCCCGAGGCGCGGGCGGCCCGCAGCCGCGGCGACAGGCGAAGGCGGCGGGCGGAGACACCGCCGCTCTGCGGGAAGGAGCCACGCCTGGGCAGGGCCGCCCCTCGCCCCACCGACAGGCCCCTCGCCCGGCGGCAGGGGCCCGCCCTCCGCCGGCACTCCCGCCTAGCCCGGGGACGACGCCGCCGCCGCCGCCACCACCAGCCAGGACGCGGCGCGGGGCCGCGGGCCCGGCCCGGCCCGGCCCGTCGGGGCTCGCACCGTCCCCCGCGGCGGGAGAGGGGGCGGCGGCGGACAAGCCCGACGGCCTCCAGGGGCCTGCCGCGGCCGTGCGGCGCAGGACGGGCCGGGCCGGTGGCTCCGGCCCCACCGCGGGGAGCCCGGCCCCGAGCCCGGCCGGCACCAGGAAGCGGCACCGCCACGCCACGGCAGGGCTCGCCGCCCTCGCCGCCGGGGCGGGTCTCGCTGCCTTACCCGCTGCAGAATCCGCCTGAACATGGTGGCGGAGCCCGGATGCCGCCGGGCGGCCGCGGCCAAGCCGAGGGGGAAGCCGCGGGGCCCCGCACAGCGCCGCCCCCGCCCCGCAGGAGCCCGACGCGGCCCGCTCGCCCCGTGACAGCCGCCGCGGCCGGGGAGGCGGGGCAGCAGCCGCGCCGGGGCGGCACCGCGCCGCCCCGCCCCGGGGAGGGACGGGCCCCGCCGCGGGGAGCGAAACGGGGCAGAGGGGCCGGCAGAGCACACGGGGCGGGCGGGGGCTGCCCTTCGCGACGGGGCGGCTGTGGCGGCTGTGGCGGCGCGGGGCCTGCGCCCCCATCTCCTCTGCGGGGGTTGGGCCGGGCCGGGCTCCGTCCTACCGCGCCGGGCCCAGCACTGCAGCTCTCTGCCGGGCGCCCGGGGAATGTCGCGGCTGCTGAGGGCAGGGGCGGGGAGGAGGGAGGGCTGCCGTGTCTCCCCGCCGGCCCTCGGCCTCTGCCCGCCCGGCCCGCAGTGCCCGCCCGGCCCGGTGGAGGGGAGGAGGCCCCGCGGGCTTCCAGCCCCGCGGCAGCACGGCCGTTCTCCCGCCCTCCGGGGCTGCCCCGGGCGCCCGGCAACTGCAGGGCCCCATCGCTACTGACATTTCTCAGGAATCGGGTCCCGGCCGGGGGAAGGAAACAAGCTGCAACATGAACTCGCAGCTGAGGGCTCGCTGTATAGGCAAGGCGCAAACGCAGCTCCGTGTTTATTTTGTACTCGCGCGGTATTGAAAGTAGTGAGGAATGCACGTTAAAGGAGTATTGTTGAAGCATACTTGCTTGGATAATACACTGGGAATTTAATTCTGAAAGAGCAGTTGCTTCCTTGGAGCCCTGAACTGAGAAGGTGACCTTGCAGCATGACCTGTGAGGTGTTTTCTAAATATCAGAGAAGAACGTTTTGCTTGCATAAACACCAACATTCGAAAAAAAGTACAGCCCAAAAACACCACTTCAACTGAGAAACAATCTGTATCTGCAGGTGCTGAGGAAAAAACCTATGTGAGACGTGCCAGGAGAGTTGCTGGAATACCAGTAGTCTCTAGAATACATAATTCAACACACTACAGTTCCTTTTACTCTAAAGCTGCAACTTTTACATATTGGATGCAAGACAAAGGCTCATGAGTAAATAATAAACCTGTTCAGTGACTAACTGTGTCAAGTAGAATAAATATCATAGCAGAGCACCAGTTGTACTGCAAAGATCGAAAGCATTTTTCCACTCAAAGGCTGACATTTCTAAGCACTTTAAAATCCTCAGACTTAGTGTGAGTTATGAGCACATGACCAGAAGGATTCTACTGCAGCAGCTTAAGGCTTGAAGCACAGCAGCGTTATGTGATTGAAATCAGTTTCCTTCAGCTACAGGCTCCAGTGTGTTTCGTGCTCATGTAATTTAGTCCACAACTGGGGCAGGTTAAGAGCGCACATGCAGCTGGTAATAGCTTCAGCTGATGAGCAGTGACATCCTGATCACATCCATTACATCACTTTATTAGACTGGATATTAGGAAGCATTTCTTTCCAGAACGGGTTGTTGGGCATTGGAATGGGCTGCCCAGGGCAGTGGTGGAGTCCCCATCCCTGGAGGTGTTTAAGAGTCAGGTTGACAGCGCTGAGGGATCTGGTGTAGTTGGGAATGGTCAGTGTTAGGTTAACAGTTGGACTAAATGATCTTCAAGGTCTTTTCCAACCTTGATGATTCTGTGATTTTCATTTATGTGTCCATAGTACGAAAGGGCTTTGAAATTTGGCAGTTAGGTTTGTTTCTGAATTTTGTACATGGGATTAATGGAAATAGGATTGGTTTTGTACAGCTGTACAGTTCTTTAAATATCTAGGCAAGCTGTAGACATTAAATCTAATCAAAATGACTGCAAATTTTACTATCTCACTCTCTTTTACAAGTAACAGCATAGACAATGAACTGCTGGAGTGCTCAATTTGCCCTATCTAGGCAACTTAAACAGCCCATCTGTGCAACACATTTTTTACTCTCCTAGTTTAGCAATTACTGAGTGCTCAGAGGAAGATGACAGAGATTTGAGGACACTAGTTAAAAGTCTTGCTAAGTACCAGAGAATCCACATAAAAATTCACCCTTGGGGCAGAGATCTAGGGAAAAAAATAAGCTTAAATCAGTCCCATTTCCAGTGGAAGTTCTTGGTTTTAATTATGGTGTGTATGGTAATGCCTATGAATTTATGTCATGTGCTGCCCTAATATTGAACTCTCAGGCTGTTAGAATATAGGTTATGTGTTCAGGCATGAGTTGTAAATTTTCATTTCATCCAACCTCATAAAATCTCTGAGGGGTTTGGCAACAGGAGGGTTAAAAGGTGCCTTTCTATGGAGCCCACTGGTGGCAGAAAGTCTCAAACCACAATCACAGCAAACACTTTCCCACATCCAGCTGGAAGCGGGTATTTCATCCTCTAAACAGAAGCTGAAGGCTTTAAGTCTGAACTACATCAACCTCTTGCACACCTGCAGAGGCCAGCATGCCTTTATTTCAGTAGAGAACTGAAATCAATCTTTTGACTATACAAACAGTATTCAGGATGGCCCAGCACACACCAGCACTTAGACCTTCCAACATAAAACTGCCTTTTTTTTTTTTTTTTTCTATTTTTTATATGGCTATGCATATAGCCAAATAAAAGCAATGATTTCTGGACCATTTCTCACAGGAATCAGTACTCATGAAATCTTCTGCTGTGATGGAAGGCAAGAAGGAACCACCATCACTTGGTACAAAATACCAGGGAAATAATATGTGGTGTGTCCACAGCACATATGCTTGGTTAGACTTGTGGCCTATAACTTTGCAAAGATTCTGGGCTACTGTCCTACATGTTTTCAGTGTTTATACAGATGATTACTTTCAGTCATGTAAAGTTCCTGACCTCAAAATCTCTTGGTCACAAGCTCCTTGGGTTCATGACATGCTGTACTGGAAAAGTATCCCATTTTTTCAAGATGTTGCTTGTAAGTATCCTACCTATAAAAGTCATCAGCCTCTGGTTTTGGTTTTTTTCTTCCTAGCTGTTTAATTGCACATTTTTTACTCTCACTGTTATGCTGCTCACATACATTTGGCAAGTAGTTTTCAAATTTACCCACACCTTTTTCTGAGGCTCTCTCCTTTCAAGTTAAACTCTATGAAACTCAGTTGAACACAGTTTGTTTAAAGGATTTGTATGTTAAAATCCATAATCACTAGTAGGTAAAAGTAATATCTTAAAAATCCACATCACAAACCATGGAACAGACAAAGAGAAATAATATTTGTAAGTATTAAAAAGTTGCCAACCATCTGTTTTCAAAGATTAAAACTTTCCATAAACTCCCCTTTATCTCCTCAGCCAAGCTCCTCCAACAAATCTGTGTTTGAGTTATTGGAGAAAACTGGCTTCTACACACAATTTAAATATGAACACACACAACCCCAAACCCCAAGAAATGATACAGTTTACCATATGGAAATTATTGATCAAAAGAAGTATTTCATCTTAAAGTACTTCATACAAGCACAGCAAATTTGTTAGCTCTTGGAAATTGTATATAATATTCATACAACATCTACTGTGCATATTTATGAAATGGCAGCCAAGGAGTCAATACAGAGATTAAGATTACAGCCATCATCTCCTGTTCAGTTTTCAATGATTTAGAAAACCTGCCACCTGGATTTTGGATTCTAAAGGGACAGTAAAGTACATAACATTTCATAAACAGATTACATTAGTAAATCTGTGACTAGAAAAAGAAGCAAGCTACTGTAAGTGCAAAACTGTAATTCATAAATAGTACATCTTAAATTACAACATTGGTGAAACCGAGAGAAAACATACATCTGGAATTTTCAAATTCCTCCGAGTGGCTTATGAGGAATTTGCAAAAAATTAGGAATCAAAGCATCATTTCATCAAAATGCCTACTACAAATTGTCGTTTAAGAAGATGGCTGGACAGATGAAAATTCGTGAAGGAAAAGCTACCTTGAAGAAGAATGTTTAGGCTATTGATAGTCTGGCCCCTCAAAAACATTTGCAAACAAAATACACAGAGGACAGTTCAAATTCACGTTTTCTTCATTTTGCTGAGAAACTACAACTGAAACTTGCCAGTCTTGCAGGCAGCACCAATAAGCTTGAAGAGGTACTTGGTAAAAGAGAAGTTCTTGGTGAATCTAGTGATACTGAGAAATAAGTGTTATATGGTTGGGATAAGACATCAGTGAGACTCATAGTACATCAAGAAAAATTAATTTTACAAGTGACACATAAAGGTGAAAAGTCAAAAAAGTTGAAAAGATTGGAAACGAGAGAAATTCGTCATTTTGTTATAATCTCTCTAGACTTAAAAGACACAAAGTCATAAAGACTTTTGACAAAATTTGAAAGCTTTATGAAGTACTGATTCAAGCACAAACACATTTTCAACTGAAGGCAGGGCTGCTTAGCAGCACAGATGGGCCATTGCCATATAATTGGGGTACATGGACCTTGCCAGACAGTTCTAAGGCAGGCAGCTGCCCATCCCTCCCTGCCTGCCACCTATATATATATAGGGCACATCTGCTCCACAACAGCCAGAGGAGAACTAAGATATCCAAGTATGAAAATCTGT
The DNA here is from genome assembly GCF_965140245.1 of Athene noctua. Taxonomy (NCBI): domain Eukaryota; kingdom Metazoa; phylum Chordata; class Aves; order Strigiformes; family Strigidae; genus Athene; species Athene noctua. The sequence goes on along the minus strand of NC_134039.1, from coordinate 37,218,808 downwards.
ATTTGTTACTGATCTTGCTATTTACGTAGGAATATACCTTAAAATGGACAATGGCTAACTATTAAAATGACAGTATCTATCTTGGCTTCAGAAGAGTTTGATGGTTAGGACTGAACTCTCAGTATTTCATTATTTACCATTTGGCTCCTCCTCAGCTTTATTAGGGGAAAGAAATGTGTTTAGCCTGGAAAAATATTTAGGGTGGTTTTAAACTGGTATTAGCAAATCAAGATCATTCAGTGGCTTGGGCACTAGTCTAAGACTTAGGAGACAGCATTTAATTTTGTACTCGGCCCAAAACTAGTCCTCTGAGTAACAATCCCCACCTATAAAAAGGAAATACTGATACCTCTCTATTGTGAAAAGAAACTGGAATCTTGTGATGAAAAGCATTATAAAAAAGTATTACTACTGATGTAAATATACTGGCAATCAATTAGGTGGTGATAACCAAATGATTTATGAGCAGTGAGATAAATGGAAGTCTAGTTTCCCATGAAGAACATATCCCACAGCTTCACCTTTACAGAAACTAACAGAATCATCTAGGTTGGAAAAGACCTTGAAGATTATCCTGTTAACATTAACCTAACACTGACCATTCTCAACTACACCAGATCCCTCAGTGCTATGTCAGCCCGACTCTTAAACACCTCCAGGGATGGGGACTCCACCACCTCCCTGGGCAGCCCATTCCAACGCCCAACAACCCATCTAGAAATGCTTCCTAATATCCAGTCTAAACCTTCCCTGGCACAACTTGAGGCCATTCCCTCTTGTCCTATCGCTTGTTACTTGGTTAAAGAGACTCATCCCCAGCTCTCTGCACCCTCCTTTCAGGTAGCTCTAGAGGGCGATGAGGTCTCCCCTCAGCCTCCTCTTCTCCAGACTAAACACCCCCAGTTCCCTCAGCCGCTCCCCGTACGACCTGTGCTCCAGACCCTGCACCAGCTCCGTTGCCCTTCTCTGGACACGCTCGAGTCATTCAATGTCCTTTTTGTAGTGAGGGGCCCAAAACTGAACACAGGAATCGAGGTGCGGCCTCACCAGTGCCGAGTACAGGGGTAAGATCCCTTCCCTGTCCCTGCTGGCCACGCTGTTGCTGACACAAGCCAGGATGCCATCGGCCTTCTTGGCCACCTGGGCACACTGCTGGCTCCTGTTCAGCTGGCTGTGAATCAGCACCCCCAGGTCCCTCTCTGACTGGCAGCTCTCCAGCCACTCCTCCCCAAGCCTGTAGCGCTGCTGGGGGTTGTTGTGGCCCAAGGGCAGCCCCCGGCATTTGGCCTTATGGAAACTCCTCCAGTTGGCCTCAGCCCATGGCTCCAGCCTGTCCAGGTCTCTCTGCAGAGCCTCCCTACCCTCGAGCAGATCAACACTCCCACCCAGCTTGGTGTCATCTGCAAACTGACTGAGGGTGCACTCGATCCCCTCGTCTAGATCATCAATAAAGATGTTCAACAGGAGTGGCCCCAAAACCGAGCCCTGGGGGACACCACTCGTGACCGGCCGCCAACGGGATTTAACTCCATTCACCACAACTCTTTGGGCCCGGCCATCCAGACAGTTTTTTTACCCAGTGAAGCGTGTGCCCATCCAAGCCTCAAGCAGTCAGTTTCACCAGGAGAATGCTGTGGGAAATGGTGTCAGAGGCCTTGCTAAAGTCAAGGTAGACAACATCCACAGCCTTTCCCTCATCCAATAAGCAGGTCGCCCTGTCGTAGAAGGAGATCAGGTTTGTCAGGCAGGACCCGCCTTTCATAAACCCATGCTGACTGGGCCTGAGCATCTGGTTGTCCCGCATGTGTTGTGTGATGGCACTCAGGATGAGCTGCTCCATCAGCTTCCTGGGCACTGAAGTCAAGCTGACAGGCCTGTAATTTCCCAGATCATCCTTCCGACCCTTCTTATATATGGGCGTCACATTGGCCAGTTTCCAGTCTGTCGGGACCTCCCTGGTCAGCCAGGACTGCTGGTAAATGATGGAAAGTGACCCCAGCCAGCTCCTTCAGCACCCTCGGGTGTATCCCATCTGGTCCCATAGACTTGTGTATGTCTGTGTGATGCAGCAGGTCACTGACTGTCTCCTGGATTGCAGGGGAGTCGTTCTCCCAGTCTCTGTCTTCTGGCTGAGGAGGCTGGATTCCCTCAGTACAACTGGTCTTGCTATTAAAGACTGAGGCAAAGAAGGCATTAAGCACCTCAGCCTTCTCCTCATCACTTGTTACCATGTTTCCACCTGTGTCTAGCAGGGGATGGCGACTCTCCTTGGTCTTTCTTTTGCTGTTGACATACTTACAGAAACATTTCTTGTTATCCTTGACTGCTGAATGCAGATTAATTTCCAGCTGGGCTTTAGACCTCCTGATTTCTGCCCTGCATAGCCTCACAGAATCTTTGTAATCACTGTGAGTGGCTAGTCCGTTCTTCCAAAGGCTGTAAACTCTCCTTTTCTCCCTGAGTTGCAGCCAAAGCTCCCTGTTCAGCCAGGGTGACCTTCTCTGCCACTGGCTTCTCTTACAGCACCTGGGGACAGCCTGCTCCTGTGCCATTAAGACTTCCTTCTTAAAGAGTGTTCAGCCTTCCTGGACCCCTGTACTCTTCAGGACTGTCTCCCAAGGGATTCTGTCAAGTAGTTGCCTAAACAAGCCAAAGTCAGCCCATTCTCTTGTCTCTCCAAGGCCACTCAAGGCCCCCACCACACAGGAGACAGGATGTGCTGTTGTCAGTGCAGAGCTGCACAGGACATCAGTTTGGTTCACCTATCTTTCCAGTAGCATAAATGCAGATCTTTTACCTCTACCCAGTCATCAATTTTGTCTGAAACACAAGAATCATAACTACCTTTGAGGTGTCTATGCCTCTTTCAGTTTAAACTTAAACTGTCCCTTGGGTTCAAAAGGTATGTGGTGGGGAGGGACACTGAAAGACACAAGAGGTCATCTCTGCTTCCCTAAGGAGCTAGGCAAAACCCATAGGGTGGTTTTAGTCTGTGTTTGAACTAGTCACCAATTGTTCATGACCCATTCCCTTCTCACTACAGAGAAAACTAATAGCTCTTTAGTTCTTCACTCGAGGTACTGAAAAGGTTGGCCAGAGCATCAGTACTTCACCCCACAAGTGTTAGGGGGAACATGTTTGCTCAGCTATTTTAGAACCAGGCTGACTGTGACAACGTATGTAACAAAGAGCTGATGACTGGAGGCCAGTTCCTGTGCTATAGAAATCCTCTTTCAAGTCAGTCCAATTACTTGCATGAGTAATAAGCATATGTACTAATAAATGATTGCATGGCTAGCATTAATACCAAACCCAAGCGCTCAAAGTCATTACTTCTATCTAGTGTTACAGAACCCGAATGTTGTAGGATTTGCATGGGTCCCCCAACTAACCCTAATTAAAGACAGAAATAATAGAACAACAAAAATTGCTCCAGTGACTGATGTTTTTCCCATCCACCCCAAGACTGAATCACTGTGTGGAATATGCCACATACTTTGCTGGAATAGCTGGAGAGACAGGCACTGGAATTACAGAAAGCCCAGCAGCATGCAAGAAAACTTAAGTCATAAATATGTATGAGTTGATGTAAAAAATAAACCTGATATTAATATAACCAAAACCTGAGATAGAGAAGATCCACTGCTGAGTCATGCAGAGCACTCTTTGCCAAATGCCTCAGCTCAGAAATTATTCTGCATGAAGCTGAAAGCCTGACACAAAACAAACACTTTCAAATTCCACCCTAAAAAGATGTTGTGATACCATGGCCATTCTGATTCCATTACTTCAGAGACATTAGCTCTTGCTGGCAAGTTTCCTAGGCACTCTCCAGTAAATAGCACAGAAAATGGGTAAATACAAACAGGAAAAGGGATTGGTGTAATTCTACTGCAGAGTAAAATTCGAGTATTTTAATCACATTCTTTGGGGTTACTTATCTGCTGACTTTGGCATGTATTAATATACATACATAGCTTCTGTTTCTTTCGGTCTTCAACACAAACTTAGTCATCTCCATCAGTCTAGGCACGTTTGAGTCTATTTAAAAGATTTTTCAGCAAAATGCTTAAAGTGCCAAATGAAATAAGCAGGGAGCCCTTTGTGATGCAGGCTGTAGGGGATTCCAGTAGTACCAATCGTTTAAATTAATCTTATTACGACTGTCTTCAGTACAGCAGAAACGTAAGATGGATTTTCAATGTCATACGAAGATTTAGTGATAATAGAGTTATGGGCATTGTTTTGATCACCCTTCTGCATAATTGCAAAAAACCTAAAGGTTTTTGGGTTTTTTTAATATATGAAGGTCTATACAGCACTGATTCAAACACTGTCCTCTCTCTGAAAATTAATGCCCTATTTGTTTATGGCTTTGTATATAAGCAGATGCACTAAATGTTGGTTTTGCTGGGAGTCACTGTGTATATGCATTGCATCAGCAATTCGGTTAAATATTTTTAAATGGTCAGAATAGAGGCCACTAAACAGAGGACAAGTTTTAACTATATAAGGAGGTTCATAGGCTTTCTTAAAACAGTAAACAAATAGTCTTGTAGCTTTACAGTAATCACACAGTGCTTAATGGCATCTGTTATTATAAACTAAACCTATCAAAGTCTTTAAATTTGTATTTTAATGTTAGAAGTTTACTGAATCTAGGATCTAAAGTGCCATTTTTAAGCCATATAGTATTACACTGCTAAATGCCCATTTGGCCAGCCCTTGATTTTCTTGCCAAACCTGTCTAAGTAAAAATTGTAGTAATGATTCAGACATGAGGAAGAATCTTAGGTATAAGCAAAGGAGGATTAAAAATCTCTCTCAGTTAAGCATTTTTTTTAAAGTTAAAATGTTCACACTAAAAGAGTGGGACCTTTCATTCCTCTTCTTTTCCTGGTATAGAGCAGGTAAGATTCGTAATTTCATAAAATACTCGATAAAGTTTGCAAACAAATAAACTCTGGGTTTTTTATATATGGAAAATAAAATGTGTATACCAAAGCCTAGGTCAAATGGGCACTGGGATTTCCTGTGGAATAATTAAATGCTATATGGTCACATGGTTCTTAAGAATCAACCCTTCAACAGCCAAGGCTTCCCTTTCATTAATGCCAGCTACATGCTTTACTGGGTCAACTGACAATACAGTTTTAATCTGGATCAAATATGCATGCACCACTGTATATCTGTATCTTCTGAACTAACAAGAGTGTGGGATATAGTGTTGAAGCAGTTTTATACTTTCTTTTGACTGTAAGTTGATTGCAGACAAAAAAACTTCACCCATCAAATGCATTATAAAGCTGGCCAGAACAAAGTCATTGCTTTAAAACCATACTAACGCATTTTGTTAGGTAGGGTAGGTTTGCCCCAGACCTGCAATTTTACTATTTGTGCTGGTAACTTTTCTAATCCACCATTAAGCACTCTGAAACCAGATTTACCAAGCCATGTAACAACAGCTTGACCTCTATACCTGTCTTTTATTAGACAGTTGCTAGATGTAATGGTAAGAGGAATGACAGTAATGTATATGCTCCTTATTTCCGGCTTGGCATCATAAGATACTGAAATGGTTCCTCCAAAACTAGACATTATATACAGTACAAGTCTATAGCATGGGCCATCTCCGCCTCAGTAAATTTTTGAACCAAATAAGCAAGAAAAAGCATCTTCTAAATAAAAGATCTTTTTAAGGTTAAAGATTACAAACCTGATTAAAACCCATCCAACCTGCAAAATGTTTCAGTGGTGGTTTAACTACTTGGCTAGAATATGTGTTCAGTGCACCAAAATCTCTTGATGAGTTTGCCAGGTGATTTGGATGAGCAAAAAATGGAAAATCAGATGTACTCTTTGAAGTTGGCATATTTTATTCATATTAGATATTTCTGATCAAATATAGTGATTTCCCATAGTGAGTAATAAACCCTTTTTTTTGGTAGGCAATTGGACAATTCTGATTTGTATAAAAATCATTCCTTTTTAAGCCTGTGTAGCATAATCACAGACCCTGACAGTGTAATTGCAAAAATATAAGATTGAAAGGAGGCGATGGTCTCAGCTGTCCAGCAACATGATGTCCACAGCCAGTTTGTACAGGACATTAATTTTATAGCCTGGCCCAAGGCAGAAAAAGAAATGACCAGGCATTCAGTTCTTCATTTCAAGACATTAAAAAAAATCTCCTAATAGGTGACAGATATTGAAGGCTGGAATCCTGGCTCCCTTGCAGACAGTGGGAGTTTTACTGCTGACCTCAGCAAGGCATTGAAATCAATATTCCGGTCTACACTAAGGAAAGAGAACTATTACACATGGTTCATGACTGGGCAGGGCTCTTCTGGTCATCCTGACTTTTGATTCCCATTAAGGACTGGTGTTCCTGTTAGGTAGAAACACAGTTTGGGACTCTGTTGACATGGAAAGGCAGATAACGTGTACAAATACATGTCAGAAAGGTGTGTGAGGCTACAGCAGTAGGCCTGGTTGAGTGTGGGAACCAGAGTGAATCCCCCAGCTGCACAACACAAGGCCCCTGCTCTGAGGTCTCACAAGGAGACCTGTGCTCACCTATAGACATACATGGGATCTAGGAGAAAAAAAAAACCACGCATTGAGATTCACAACCTTATACTTTAAATATTGGGATACTAGACATGGAGCTATCTCAATCTCACTGGGGGTTTGCAAGGAAAGGCCCTGAAACAGAAAGGGGTTTTGTGAAGTGGTGGGCAATTAGTTGTAATAAGTAATCTACTGAAGGGATTCAAGAGTCATGTTTACAAAGGACCCATTGATGTTTAAGTACTATTTTCATGAATGTAACAAACAGCAAAAAGGTCTTCTCAGATATGAGCAGAAATTGATGCTGAATGAGGTTTCTAACCCGAAATGTATTTTAAGAATACTAAAGAGATTTTAAACTGAAGTTGCAGTCAGGAATTCAAATTGCATCTTGTTATTAAAGATGTTGGTTTCATGATGTCTGCTACCCTACTTACAAAGAACAAGTGCTGGCTACTCTATCTCTGCATCACAAAAATATTTACAGATTATTATAACAGGTCTGTCCATTTTTTAATTGCCAAGGTCCAGATTATTTCTTACTGAGACAAAACTATGTAAAGGCTAGAACTTTTTACAGTTACCATTTGGTATTTCTCCCTGACTATTTAGTGCCAAGTATGACTGGGATTTGTGGCTTTGAGTTACACTCTTCTGCATCCATAGGGTCATCACACAAAACCTGAACAACCCCCCCTCCCCGAACAGCCTGAGGTGGCTGGGGAGGCCTCTGGGGTTTCTTTGCTTTGCTTTGGAGCTACTCCCCAGCAAGGCTCCCTCTTCATCCCTGCTCTCACCAAATCCTCCCTTGAACCCACCAAATGCAGATTTGCAAGGATCTTTAGCATGCCCTTCTTCCCAGATGTGTTCCTGTCTGTTCTTTCTTTGTGATACCACAGGGAACATCTGCTTCCTCCACAGTGGTTTATGTCTTTCTCTGAGAGCTGAGCTGACACAGGGGCAGATCCCAGGGGCTGTCCTCCATGGCAGCATGCCTCCATCAGGTGACCACATCCATCAAGCAACCCACCAGGGGAGTAAGACTCGGTCACAAAATAAATCCCATTTCCTTTCCATGTACCAAATGACGTTTCTAAGACCCACAGCTGACAGCAATACTTCTTGCAGCAACGGAGCCCAGAAACCAAAAAGCCAGTCATCCAATGCCAGGCAAATATGCTGAAATAAAACTATTATCATCTGATGGAGCAAATGTGTCCCCACAGTCCCTGCTAAAGCTGAGGGTCTCTGGGCCATCCCACCCTTCCACCTCTACCAGCATAGCCCAAAGGGTAGACAGATCATATAATGATTACTAATGCCTTCTTGAAGCATGTTTTTGTATACCATTTATCTGGAGATTTATTTTTTTTTTGTTGGCCATCCCTATTGACCTTAGCAATTTGCATTTATGAGTAGACTACATGTACTTTTATGGCTGATGTTTCATGGCAGCAAATAAAAAATACTTAACTGCATCTGGGTACATGCAACTGAATCCTAATCCTACATTTAACCAGTCCTGGAAGGAGTGTCTTCTGTCCTTTCCCCCTGAGAACGGAGCTTGAGCTGCCAGAAAGGCCTGCTGAGGAAAGGAAAGGTCATTAGCGCCTGTGGATGAACTTGATCTCTTTGAAGAGACCTGTCTGCTGCGGACTTCAGGAGATTGAGGATATTATGCCTTCTGTTACAAAGAGCTGTGATGGTTGAACAGTACCCAACAGATCACTAAGATGTCATGTCACCAACTTCAGCTTAGCAGATAGCGTAGGCGAGGATGCATCAACATTCAGCATTCAGGCATCTCCTGGTAAAGTTTTCCTCTCTCCACCCTGACCACTCAGCATGTCAGCATTGTTTTACATCACCTTTGCTCACAGCTACATTCAAACATGATTAAGTCTTGTAATGCATGTGTTTTTACCATCATTACACAATCATTACACAGGCAATTGCTAGTTCATTGGGTGCCTTTTTTCCCCTTTTCCCCCTGCCTCCTCAGTGTCTGCTCGCAGCAGAAGCTAATGCCATTTTCAGCAGCTAAGAAAGACTGTGGTGGGACAGCAGAGGACCTGCTGACCAGCAACATGTCATGTAGTGTCAGAAGTGGAGGAGCACGTGGGGAGTCTCTGCACAGAGTAAACAAGAGGGGCTATTTAGGGGAAATAACAGAAAGCACTGGTAACAAGAAACATGCTTCAATCACTCACTAACAGAACTGTCCTTACACATCCTCCTCCACAGAGGGCCCACAGCTTCTTTTGCATTTGTGGAGAAACTGTCAAGTTGAGAGCCTGATCCAATTTAAAAAGTTGGATGTAATAACAAAATTATTCCATATTATACTATTATAATACACATACATACACAGAAGGACTGATATAAGAGGGTATAGGCTGCCTTAACTATGGTGTTCTCCACCAGTTGAAAACTTGACCATTCAGCATTTGTAACAATTGTTCAGTCTAGTATTTTTTATGCAATTAATCCACAAGTATGTCTATCAGTATATCTGTCTACATTTGAAACAACAACAGTCCCACTGAAAACTTTTTATCTGTTCACTTTCTTCACCTTTGGCAATTCCTAGTCAACAACAGAATTCATTTCTCACCTCAGACCCATTCACCCTCTTTCCAGGAAGCTGTCAAAAACTTTCAAATTTATTCTTTATGACTTCTTTTTCCTTATTCCACTGTCCTGTTGACACACAGTCCCGTGTTTGTAACCCACGCTGACCTGCTGTATGTGTGGCTTGTCCAACACTGCTACAGAGGCAAAATGGAGGCTGCGTTTCCTCCAGCCCAGGAGTTGCTTTGCCCTAGCCCCTGCTAGAAGTTAGTTGCCTACCAAAAATGGTTCTCTCTTCTTTAACCTTTGGCGTAAAGTTCAGGCCAAATCCATCTGCAGAACAGTGATTGCTAGAAAGGTACAAACCCCAGAAAATTAACATTTCTGCAAATTATAGCCAAACTAAGAAGATGTGAAGAATAAGATGCCAAGGGCTCCTATAACTAGCTAAAAATCTACTGAAGTCTTTCTGGGCTTGCCACAGCACACAGGCTGAATCACAACTCCCAAGACTTCCAGTTAACAACTAAAAGAGAGTAATGATCAATATCATTTTTCTCAGTGAGTGATTAAGACCACTTTTAACAATGCAGTCATGCATACTATGTACTAAAAGGGGTGATTCATTAGTTACTTGGAAGAGGAGCATCTTCTTTTCTCAGTTCAGAAGCCAGAGGGATTAGCCAGTGCCTCATGAGCATGGCTGATTAGCATGTAGAAAGAGAGGGGAGGAAATACTGGCTACTTTTGTCCCTGTCCCCACATCTGCAGGGCTCTTCTCATTAAAGCAAGAAAGAAATGGGGGAATTTCGTATTCAGCAGTGACATTGTTTTAGTCGTACTTTGCATAAATCTGACACCAGAGCTGGCTGCTGGCAGCTACTGGCAGCTCCCTCCTCTGCTCGGCAGTCACAGGCACCTGCCTCCAGCCCAGAGCATGATCTTCGTAGCCCTGCCAAGCAGCCTGAATAGCAATACCAGCTGCTCTGCACACCACCTTCTGATGTTGCTCTGGCACATACATGGGAAATTTGTTCATCCTGATTTCTGCAGTGATTGCCTCTTCTGAAATAAAATAGAAGAGTTATAGGTAGAACTGGCAAAGAGGACATTGACAGTAATGTATTTTTTGAACCATTTTATTGCTGAAATGAAATTTCTAACAATTCCTCCCAACTTTCCATCCTCTTAAGTTTGCTAACAATAATCTTCCTTTTAAGATGAGTTCATGCATACAGTAAAGAATATGTCGCTCCCAAGACTTTTTAGGTTTGGGTAGCTCCACCTTTTAAGGCATTCTTTGCAATGCCCTGGTGGTGCAACAGAACAGGTTGATGGCATAACTGTTTGAAAAGTAGTGCTGGGATTTCTTAGAGTCTTCTTCCCATGAGGAGAAATTATGTTGCCAAAGCCAGCATAATAATGATATTGCTGTCTTTTCATCATGACACAAGTTTAATTTATGGGCAAGTACAAAGCAATTTTTTTCCTGAAGAGACTGATCAAACTGTCACATCTCTCCCCTTTTCTTAGAGCCCAAATATCAGATAGAAGTATAACTGACATGCAACTCAATTTGCATGCTTCTAACTGGAGTCTCATGTAATAATCATTTGGACACGCTGTACTCAGAAAACTGGCAGCAATTCCAGATTGACGTATGTGAAAAACCTCTGGCACCAGCTTATAGATACTCAGTATCTGCAATGCTAGTTTATATACAATGCCCTTGCATCCAAACATAACCACCACACTGTTCCTAAGAACTGTTATATCCTGGATTGTACCGATTTCATTGAAACTGCATCACTCATTTTATCTTTGTCTCAGTGTTTCTCTCTGGTTTTGCTTAGTCTTTCTTTTGACCCAATCCCAGCTACCCCTTTTTGCCTTTCACTTCTCTTCTGCTGTGCCCCCGGTCACCTCCTTGGCTGCCACAGCACCAGCTATATAAGCAAAATTATTCATCTTCTCCCTTACTCATGCCTCTCTTTTCTTGAAGAGGTCTGGGTGGAATGAAAGGCGATGCAGCCTCCACATCCCAGGACAACTCTGACCCACATGAAACAGTAGCAGCTCTAAGGGGTGGATAAGCAACCGCTGTCAGTCCTTCCCTCCCCAAACACATTTGAACAGTATCCTTCCCTGAACACGGCCTACCCTCAACTCTCCTGTGCTGGTTGGTATTTATTATCAGCCTTTCATTACATTAATTCCTTCTTATTTCACCTTGTTGAGCGCAGAGCATGCTTCCCATAATGATGGTGAGGAAAAGAGTCTTTTAGGTGCCTGTCTAGCTGAGTGTCTGATAGAAAGACCACAGGGATTTTGGTTTATATTATTAATTATATAAGGGTGCTTAGAGCCTTGCCTACATAAATTCCAAACAATAGAATTCCAAACATACAAGTTGAAGCAAATATATTACTACTGAAGTAAGAAGTGCTTCGGAAAAAAAAAAAGATTTTTTGCAATTCAAGGAGAAAATATTTTGGTCTAAAACAAGGATAATTTTTGTGGGTTTGAAGGTCAAAAAAAAAGTCTCTTGAAAAACAAACAATTGACTTGAACATGACCAGGGTTTTCTTTCATTAAATACTGAAATATGTTGATGAAAAGAAGGATCTTCTGTGAAAATCTAATCTTCAGTCAAAAAGTTTAAATCTTCTTAATCTCCTGAATATATGCACAGCTCACATTGGACACCAAATGAAATCATCCTCATTATAACTGTGTATATAACCACTGAAGAGCAATTTATTCCATATGAAAACAGAGCGTTATCAATTCCGTATGTGAGGTTATTTTTTTTCTTTCACCATTACGCTTCAGCTTTCACCAGAAGCTTCAAAGACAAATAAATCATTAGTCATTTAACTGGTGATATATAGTAGTCATATTTGTCATCTCTGGCATGGTGTTACTTTTAAGCTTAAGTTAAAGCCATTCATTTGTGTCCTAAGTGACATATCTACATAAACTTCATTGCAGCAGATCTCTGATAATGCTGAAGAGAGAGCAAGGTCAGACCTTGGGAAGGAAAAGGGAGCACGGTGCTGAGTGATTGCTAAGATTATTTTTTTATTTTGTAACTCAGTAATTTGTATATTGCTCTCCTCTCACTTGTAAATGGCTGCATGATTTTAGGAAAAACATTTCCTGCCTTTTCCCCTCAGCTCCCCACAAGAAACAACCAGAGGCATTTATTTAGCATTGAAAATATCTGAACAATTTATTCACATTTAATAAAGTATGGGAGAACTGAAAACAGTGTAATTTGGTGGAAAGGGCTGGGCAGTTTTTCCTAGGAGTTAATACCTATGCTCTGCATAATGACAAAATTGCCTTTTTTCTTTATCAGTAATTCAGTGAGATTGTTACTCTGCCACTCTCTGAAAGGTCATCTATAATGGTTAATATGTAACTCACCAATGTGTCAGTTCTTCCCTAAAGCGTTATTTCAGGCACTGCAGGGGAATTCCCTCTGATATCTGTGCCAGAGCAAAGGTACGCTGGCAGCTGCAGTTTCACAAAGTGGACTTCAGCTCCAAGGCCTGCTTAGGAATGTCTCTCTCCCATCCCTGCCTTGCCTCCGGCTGCTTCTGCACACTCATGCTGTTCTGCAACTGTTGTTGGGGCTGTGCTGTAAATCAGGTCACTGAGATGAGTCAAGTTACAAATAATCTTTTTTATTTACAGGGATGTTCTTAATACAGGTTGCTTTTCTTACCAGAACAATGCCAGAAACCGCAGTGGTGGTGCAACTGAGGAGGCAGGGCCCTGGGTGGACAGAGAGGAGAGAAAAACAGTCAGGATAGCAGGCACTGAGGAGGAAGCGTGCCTGGGTTCATGGAACTGCTGGCTTGGTGTCTCTTCCACTAATAAGCGTAGAATGCACTCAGGAGGGTGTTATCATAAACCATTAACAAACAGAAAGTTCACACACAAAACGATGCATTGGTTTAAAAAAGACTAAAGCTAAAGAGTAAAAGTTGCTCCATATGTGACCTGCAGAAAAAGCAGCTATATACATAGGTGTTAGAGAATGTGTGCATATATATACACACACACACATATATATATTCACACACATACGCACTCGAAAATCATCTCTAAATTTTTTTAAAAATACAAAATATGTCTCACTTCAGAGTTTTTACCAGCCTTCAAAGCCTGCACGCAGCTCCGAAACCCCGGATGGTCGGTTCATGAAAGCAACAACCAGGAAAGCCTATAGAGGGAGCAGGTCGCCTTCTTTTCCTGACAGGAGTTTTCAACCTTAAGTGATGATCCTGAGAGAAAGAAGAAACAAAGGGGGAGGATGATGTCTCAGGGAGCAGACCCAAGAGCCAGAGCAGCTACCCTGCAAACAGGGGGAGCAGCAGCAGTACCTGCCTCTCAGGACATAGGCGAGAGGGCTGCAGATCCACATCTGCTGTCTTTTCCTTCTTCCCTCTTCTTCATGTTCATGCTTTGAGCCCTACAAGGAGTCAAGAATCTCAGTATTTTCCCCTTTCTGCAGTCACTGGGATGTCCCCTCACTTAAGCTCCTTCTGTGCACATTGCAGGATGGAGATTTGCCTGATTGGAAATTGAGCAGAATTTCATCTTCCAACACCTATGGCTGAAGTAATAGAGCACTGCCTAGAAGTAAGGGAAGAATGAAGTAAGAAAAGCCTGGCATTTCCTGTTGAACAAAAAGAATATACATAGAAAATGTATAACTGTATATCACAGACAACATAAGAGAAGCAGTATTAAGCAGAACCAATATTAAAACTGCATTCAGAAGAGAGAATTTCAGAAATACCAGTTAGTTGTTGTCAGTAGAAGCCTGAATTGAACATTATGTTTATTCTAATTTACATATGCATACAGAAAAATTTCTAAAAATCTTTAACACACGTATACCATATTGTAGGTCCAGAAAGCTGGTAGTTATTTATACAACTGTAAAGCCCAGAAGGCCCAGCCTAGTCAGAATTGCATTTGCTGAGCATGACACAAATCTGTACCAAGAGCCTTTGCCTTACCATGTTTATAATAGCCCAACAAAAGAGAGGACAAGATTTTTTTTCTTTTTCTTTTCCTTGTTGAAATGGATAGGGAGCTGTGACTAAAAAAGTTTAACAGAAACCGGATCTTGTCAAACAAACCCAGACTCAACCTTTGAGATCAAAATACAAGAAACTAAAAAATACCTGCTTGGGAGCAATGACTTTCATAAGATTCTTGACTGAGTAGCATATGCATTCTCAACTTAAAAATTGACAGTTACAAATGAAAAAGTGGTGCACAATACATGGCAAATACACATGCATTATTTACAGTGTTGGACCTGTGAGTTCTCTTTGTAGAAAGACTGGCCACTATAGAAAGAAAGAGTGTGCACCAGCTAACTTACATTTCTGTAAAAATCTGAAAACTGTCATAAAGCATACGATATTTATACATTTAAACTACACTAAGAATTCTTCCCCCCCCACGCACTAAGGTCTAATAATACTTTAATGTTGGTCTCCTGGGGAGCGAGAGCAGGTTTTAGGATTGCAACATAAACAGTTAAGCACAAGTCACGCAGCAGTAAAAGAGAAAAGGAATACTCTATGTCCTTCAATTCCCAGGGACTGGAGCATGAGGCACTAAAAAAAAAAAAAAAAAGGACAAAATTACTTTTCCTTAACTAATCCATATAACATCTTTCACCATTTGATACAGGTTTGACTTTTTTTTTTTTTTTTCCTTGCATCATTAGAGAGAGGCCATTTGAGGAATATATTCTGCACAGTGATGTAATTCAGCAACTTTCTGGAAAACAAAAATGCAGCCCTTTTTGCGGTGCACCAATGAAACACAACTGGCAGTTTTCTTCAAGTTGAGCCTAACTAAAAGCAGGCAATGTACCATGTAAGATCAAGCTCAGTGGTCTTGGATCACAATGTAATTTTTCATGGTTTTTATATGATTGAATATGACCTGAACATACCCTGCTGCTGAAACCAGGCCAGTGACAACAAATACATTCCTGTACAAGCTGTGTTGGTGTTACCAAGAATGGCTCAGCAAATTCATTTTCCTTTTTATCCAAAGTCTAGGTAGCTTTTGTCCATACCAACATGTGAGACCATCATTTCTGAGTATCTCCCAAGGGCATATCCACAGAAAGGTTGTCCTACAGTTCCATGAGGACAAAGGTTCCTGTCATGAGTTTGCTGTGTCATAACCTTTTTTGCACAAGGGCATTGAATGGTACTCAGTGACACTACTGCAGAAACACTGTATAATTTTGCATATTTGGTATTCTTTACCTAGGAGTGCTCCAAGTCTGGGAAATAAGATCAGGATCAAAAAGCATTTGCCTTAAGAGGAACAAAATCCCCCATGGTGACACACAGGGTAGTCAAAAGAGGAAGCCATAGTGCCTTCGGGCTTTATAGGCATGTTTCCCATCAAAAATATCTGAAGTAAGAGATCCTTGTCTATTTAGGCTGACAGAGGAGTCCTATCTCCAGGTGGGCACAATGTGGTAGCCCTGGCAAGCAACGAGTGCCTGAGCTGGGATGTGCTGTGTGTCCTGGCTTAGAGCACATCCTGCTTTTTCTCCAAGCAACCTGCGGGAGGGACAGGCAGCGTGTGTCCCACGTACCACCTCGACCCTTCCTGCCCCAAGCCGCAGGAAAGCTGCCATCGCAGCTCTCTGCAGCCGGCAGCAACCGCAGGTTGTGAGCAGCGGGTCCCACCCCCTCTGTGAACCAGTCTGAAGATGAAAAGTGCTGCGTAAGCGCCAGCCATTATTGTTCCTGGCAGAGCTGCGTGGGGACGTTTGCACGCAGCACCTGTGGGCTTGGCTAACCACTAACCAGTGTGGAGCCTTTACTCTTAGAAACACCAAGCAATATTCTCCAAACATATTGCTATTTGCAAAAGAAAGAGTCATTCTGACAACTAAGTCTTCCAGTAGTCACTGGAAGAGGCCAGTGTGTTGCCAGCATTACAAAGCTGGCAGAATTTCTATCATAAACATTGCTATCGGGCCATTGTATCTCAGCTGTAAAAACTTGCTCCAAGCTGATACTTGGCAAACAAGACCCATCAAGATAATCCTTTTTCGAACACATTATCCTATCTGAGTAATCTACAGACATGTAAATCAAGAAGTCTGCAAGTGTGGGCCCCACTGACACCTTTGCTGATTCTTCTCCACTGATACTACCAGCATCAGTGGGAAGTGAGCACCCGGCCACCCCAGAGTGCTTGCTCCGGGGCTTTCCTTTTACCTCCAGATGCCCTGGACAGTTCAGATAAAAATGCTGAGGAGGCACATGACAGAGCAGACAAGCTGCAGTCAGTGAGGAAACCCACAGAAGACCTTCCCCAGAAGAAAAGCCCATCTCCCAAGAACGCACACCTAGCAAGACACACAGGTGGAAACTCCCAGAGTCTACTTCCCCATATACACGCCTCCTTCCAGATCTGGAGTAGCCAGCTTTTCCACATAAGTGAAAGAAAAATTGCACATATTTCTATCTCAGGGGAAATGTCTGTTGTTGCTTCAAAATTAAAACAGCTTCTTGGTCATAATGCCATAATACTGCACTGGCTACACAGTCCTCTTGTGTTTCAAAAGGTTTCCTATCAACTCTGCCACATCTAACAAATGCTTTGGTGGAAACCACTGGCCCTTCTGAGTGAAGATTTTCAGATCTGCTCAGAATACCTCCGAGACAAATAAGCAGTTAAATGCAACAGGGCTGGAAAACTCAGCACTGAACAAATGGTAGCAACTCTTCATGTAACCACATTAAAGTATTCAGGATTTATAATCAGAAATACTCTTTTCATTGATTTCATTATTAGAAGTCTGTTACAGCTAAAGGGTTTTTTTAATGCTGAATCTTATTTCCAAATGCCCTCAGAGAACAACAGCCACAACAATAAAATTAGGAACCCATTACTGAAGATAAAATTAGAATAACTAAGCTTGACACTATACAGGGAAAAAGCAGTGTTAAAATGTATGAGGTAAAATGTTCTCTAACTATCCCAATGTTAAACTTAATTTTGTCCTTGGAATGAGCAAGGACAGAAATTTGTGACAAGCTACTACATTATTAAACACAACTGTGTTTTGTGCAAGTTACGTGCTAAATCAGTATATTTTTTTCAGTATAGTTAAGGCCAAAGATGCTTAATAAGATATTTTTAATTATTTTTTAATTCACAAGACTCTCTTTTTTTAAATGCTTTCTACCCTCCCTTCCTTCAGGATTATGACTCAGGGAAGTACTAAAAAAATAGATGGTTTACTTTTCAGTCCTGTTTACACAGGAAACCTGGAGGGATATCTTAAGTGAAAGAGATTCTTCATCAAATGTAGAGAAGACACTGCCATTGAACCTACCACCTCCATGGCAAAAGCAGCAAAAGGTGACAGGTATCCACCTATCTGTACTAGGGCAACCACTCAGATACTTCACAGTAAAATTTCCTGAAGTAGGTAGGACTAAGGTTTCAGAGCTGGACTAGAGTTAGGCTTCCCTCACCACTCCTGAACAAGTGTCTTCATGAGACAGACGTTCTCACACTGCTTGTGCACAGTGCACGCACAGGTTGTGCAGGCTGGAGAACGACAGTTACTTATCACCATCACATTAAAAAATGCATTCACTTTTTTCTTCAGGAGCAAAAAAAAGAAACCACGTATTTCCAAAACCAGAACTGTGTCGTACTATCCAAAACAGGATAAAAAGGGCAGGAGATGGTTGTGATCTGCTCTTTCTTCTCACATTAGGTAACTAACTCTTCCCTTCCTCCTCCTCTTTCAGCTTCAAACATGTGGCTGTCATAAAGTCTTTAAGGGAATATTGTCAAATACATTCACCAAACATTCTGACACTGATGAAAAAGAATCATTCAAATGAAAAATATACAGCAATGAAAATACTCTGTTTAGAGCATCGCTTCACATTAGTGAAGAGCTCATTTGCTATTCCTGGGTATTAGAATTGAGTTCAGTGCTTTTGTAATAAATATTTTTAAACAAAGGTTAAAGAACATGTTTGTCTTATGTTACATACTCAAAATGTCTGTGGAAACAAACAAGCACCCTCTTCTTACAGTAGTGTCTATAGGTCTTGAAACAAGGAGACAGACCAAATACACATGGGTTTCACAAACTGTTCTCTAGCAAAAATCTACACATATGAGCTGACTCCTTATCTCCACTTCAATCAAATGAGCTTATTGTTAAAGTTTTACAAAGCAACCCAGCAGCAAGGTGAAAGATGAAGAGATTATTGAATAATAGATAAGAATATTTTTAGTCAGCTCAGATGTATTCATGTATCTCAGAAAGCACCAGGAAAAAGCACTCAGAAAGGTGCTGGCTCAATTCCAGCAAAATCAACCCGACCGTCAGCACCCCGTGAGGGCTGATGGCTCCCTGGGACCAGGGTGCTGGGGGCTCCCCATGGGCGGTGGCAGGGCAGAGTCCAGAACAGGGCTGTCAGAGGGGCACAGAGGCACCCAAAGCCGCCCCAGCCCTGGGGAATGAGCACCTCCCTGGGGATGGGAACAGAGACCCATGGGTGGGCTCAGCTTGCGGGGCCCATGGCTGGGCAGGGCTCTGGGGAGCTGGAGACCGTCCCTGCTGCAGCATCGCTGGGGGCAGGGACCAGGGGGTTGAAATGGGTTCCTGGGCTGTAGGCAGGGTGGAGGCAGCCCTGGGGGGCTGGGCAGGGTCAGTCAGGGCTGGTGATGCCCTGAGGGCCCTGACACTCATGCAGAGGTGCAGAATTACTAAGAAAAGTGTTCTCGGTCTTTCTGCTCCTGGAATTGATGGAGATAATATTTTTTTTTTCCTTGTCACTCATAGCTTTATAAGCTCAGCTGTCCTGTCCTTTTATTTGCAGCAGCTGGAGCTATAAACCCATTCCCAAGGTCGTTCTTTCCCATCAGGTTTCCTACAGTGTTGTTAAATGCAGGGGCAATAAAGAATTTGTAATGCTCTGGAAAGGACCTTCCCCACACACAAAGAAGGAAACTACCAAATTGTCTGATTCCAGCGCTGTTCTGCTTCTTACACCCTGCATCCTTTAACCAAGTGAGAATCATTGCTCTATTATTATGTTCTGAAGAGACAAAGATTTTTAAAAGATCTTTTCACTGCCTGAGCCAGCCCTCTCCCTGTTGTCTTTCCTTTTTAATGAAGATCACAGGGCGGTTTGACATCTTTGATCTCACCACAGATCCTGAATGCCTCTGAAGAAGTGGAGGTATAATAACATCATCCACTTAAAAACTAGTGAGATACTGACTGAAACTGCATCTACTGTAATAAAGTACCAGTGAATAGTGAAGAGTCACTTGGATATTTAGAACTTAATTCATTAAAAAACATTTCTGAAAGGAACTCATTCATGTGTCCCTGGGAATGCTAATACAAGAAGTGCCATGCTAAATCATATGTGGCATTTAGTCTAGAATCAAAGTACTTTCACATAGTCCATCCTCACACAACACTGGCTATAGACCAGAAAAACCCTTATCTTACCTCATGTACAACTATATGCAATAGTGGGGTAGAAAGTCTTTTAAAAGGCAGGTGTAAACAGGGGATACTTAGTAGTATGCAAGAAGCACAGTCCATCACAATGTAGTGGTATGACAGTGCCAAAAATAGTGTACTGTGTGGAAAGATCCAAACATTCATCTTTTGGGGCAGGGACAGCCATAAACCTGCAGTTCTGTGGAGTTCAGTGCTGCCTGATTTACCCTGATTTTCTAACAGGAAATTTTTGGTGAACTCCTTGCTCTCTTAGCTAGACTGCTATAGGCAGCTGAGCTAACAAGTTCAAAATAAGCTCAGATGTGTCTAAGTTATACCTTCGGTCCTGGTGAAAAAGAGCAGATACAAACTGGTGCTTGAGACTGCAGCAGCCCAGCATTTTTGGACCTCTGTCCAGAAAAGCGTTTCAACACACATGGAGCTGTAAGGCTCTGAATAGACTTGGCAACTGTGTTAGCTTAATAATAATGAAGCATGTTGTGAGCTCCCTTCTGGACTGGGAATTGTCTCTGAAGGGTTTTATAAAATGCAGTAGAGCCTCACAAAGCAGAAAACAACAGTTATTCAGTTCCTCTCCTCTCCACTTGGAAGCATTGGAAGTAGAATATTTTGGCATAAAACCCAGACATATTAAAGCAAATGGCAGAACCCATCAAAGGCCCAGCAAAGTCAGTTTTGAGGGGTATGAGCAGGTACAGACAGGGCATCTGTCACAAGGCCAGGCAAGCCCAAGTGCCAGGTGACAGAGGTCAGGGTGAACACTGGCAAAAGGTGACAGGGAGCCCCACATCATCCTTCTGTCAGGACTTGGCTAGGCTGCTATGCCATTGCAGTGTGCACAGCCCAGAGGCTGCTTAGTAAGAAAATAGTGGTAAATAAATCTGTGCGTTATATCCTTCTGGTGACAACCCTTTTCAAAAGAAACCTGCAACAACCACCTTCAAGAGAAGAAAGACACATAAGAACCCCCCACAGAATCCCAGCCTGTACACATGCACACACACCAACACACAGAGACCAGCATATTTATCCAAAACAATCTCACACAGGATCTCACTTCAGATCTTGCATATCACATGGAGGTGGAGGGTCATCCACATGCAGATCCACTGCTTTTTCAGCTGTTTGGATCCACCATCTGCATCTTCCACTTCCCACCTCCCTCAAAGTGAAGCTTCAGAGTGGCTAAAATCCTGAAAATCTCCTTGCCTGAATATTGCATCATTTGGAAATGGCTGTTAGCTGATCGTCACCCCTGTAACTGCACCATCTGACATCTGAAGCTGTGTTTTCATTTCTGGGGAATAATGCACATGCCTCAACTCCCTTCTCAGATGTGTCATCTCACTGCTATTCCTTTCTTCTTTAAGCTACAGTTTGGTATTCTTTTAAGTGAACATGACTGCCAGTGAAGCAGTCCCTGCTTTCTCCCACTCCCACATCTTCCAGATAATCTGTTGTACTGTGCCATCATAAATATTTGTGTGGCTACATGGTGAACCAGATCAGGGAACTGATCCAGCTGAAAAACAGCCCCTGAGGGAAAAAATATGCAGTTTTTCCAATATAGTTCCCCACAAGGTCATAAAAATGCTTGTGCTGCAATTGTAAGGAGGTTTCTGTAAGCACAGGAATAATTGACTGAGAGAAGGAAGGGGAAACAGTCTGCTTTTTTTAAGCAGATCTGCAGGCCTTAATGTGGTGCCATAGTTTGGCATTTGCTTTCACCAGCATTTGTCCCCAGAAAGCACACATAAACCCCTGTTTTGGGGACTAAACAGGCACAGAGCTACCGAAGGTTCCTCCTGAATACCCAGGGAAAAGTTCTTTGTACAGTGATATCTAATTATTGCCTGCATTTAAGGCCAAGACCATAATCTTCAAGACAGAGTCCTTACACCTGAAGAGCTTTCTCCCATCAACAACAAGCTCAAGGATCCTTTGGAGTCAAATGCTAGCACTTCAGAGGCAAACAACTTATTTCTCCCTCTCTCACTTTGTCTGGATTTGAGGACTGATCAGACAGAATACTGCCTGGTTACATATTCCACAGCCCTATATCATAAAAGGGAGGAAAAAGTCTGGAAGCATTATTATTTGAGTGCATTTTACCAAAAAGCCTTTTGAAAACAACTCACCTCCCCATTTAACAGTGTCTAATAAAGTAAGCCTAAAACTAGAGACAGAAATCCCAGACACCAATTCCTTCAATTTAATTTCTTTTTGTCTCATTTTCTTTCCTCACAATAAAGTGACAGCTCCACTGCTGATATTTCTCAGGATAGGTGTGATAATCTTTTGTGAGACACTTGAAAATTGCAGTTAAATGCAAACTTGCTGCTGAATAAAGCTGTACAGAATACAAAAATGTCCTTCCCTTGTCTCCTCCACTTCAAAAAAGAGAGAGTCAAGAATTACTGTTTTCTGCCCAGTGGTTTGTGGTATGAGACAGCAAGTATATGAAACTAGCTGATCCCATGAGTGGGAGGACTGACTACAAAGAGAACTCTTTTCTTCTTTTATTGTTTCCAGCAACTGTACAATTAACTTAAATTGTGGCTATCTTTTCACCAGTAGGCTTAATGTATTCAGACTAAGGGTAGTGTCTAAGGGAACATTACCATTTCCTGAAGAGATTGCAAATCAACAGTCTTCCCTGAAATCGTATACCACCACTTACCCTTCACTAAACTAGAAACACAAAGGCAGTATGTTTTCATATGCTAGGGGACTTCCTTCACACAGTGTCTGTGTCGTGACAAGCTTGGGGATAGAGCTCTGACATATATGTTGATGGACATATGTAGCATGAGGCAGTTCATCTAGTAAAGATCAGGGGAAACCATGCACAAAGATAACAGGAAGAGACTGAACCTGGTCATCTCTTACTATGTGGGTAGCTCTGCTAATTTTGGAGAAAGCCAAGCAGGACTTGGCTATGTAACAAGCAAGCAAGCATTTTTAGACATTAAATGGGTTTGAACTCTAGGGACCCTAGAGGATATAAAATCCACTGCTGGGCAGGGACTGCATAAGGAAGTCAGAGGCTTGTTTTTAACATATCCTTGGGAAAGCCGGCAAGAAGAGCTGCCTTTGAATTTTTCCTCCTATTCACCTGCCAGTTCCCCAGATTTCATTCTGTCTCTGTTTCTGGCTGTAATGGTGTGTCTGTTGCAGCTGTGATGGCCTCAGGACGTAACCAAGGCAATATTTCTAAGGACAGGTCCTAGTTTTTATTAAATTGTGTATTTGGGGGGAAAAAACAGACAGATTTTCAGGCACACAAGCACATCTCAATGTCACTGAAAAGTCAGTGTACTCAAAAGTGTGTCTGAGCTTTTTCTAGCTATATCTGTCTAGTAAAAGATATGACACCTCCCTTCAACACCCCTCTCCTCCATTTGATGCTCAGTTCTCTCTCTCACCCAGTAAAGCCTCCCCTAACACCATCTCCATTCTGACAGCACTCCCAGTCTTGTCTGGACCCACTGAGTTTTCATACCTTCATTTCCACCTTTCTTTCTGTTCTTCTCACTCTGCCCCACCACCTCCTTAAGGTTAAGGCCTCACTGAGCAGAACTTCTAGATCCCTCACTCTTAGTACACTGAAGCCCCTTTGAAAGACCTCTGTCAGGCAGGACCAGATCCACAAAACTTTGTCTTCTGCAAGAGAGATTCCTGTCCAGCCAGAGCCGTTTTCTCTGCTAGGCACTGCCTGATAACTGCACGATGAGGCTGTGCTTCTGACTGTATCGCTCCAGCCATCCTGAGTAAATATAACCCTCAGAAACAAAGTTCCTTTCAGATTGAATCATGTCAGTGATAGTGTTCAATCTGCTGCCTGGCACACAGTTGCAGAAGTAGAGCCAGGATGAAGCAAGGATGAGAATGAAAGGCTAAGCATAAGGTGAAGGAGGAAAGCAGTGGGTTGAGGCCGAGAACCACTTAAGGTATCTGTGTCTGCAGAGAACACCAGCGGGTCAGAAAAGAGCTTTCTCAGTAGCAAGGAAGCAGCCAGCATACAACAGGCAGTATATTTCCCTGCGGTACATAATAACACGGCATTTTGTGAGCTTTGTCCACAGCTGCTGTGCAGAAAATGCAGCATTCTCTAGTTCTGCAGGAGTGGTTAAAAGGGACAAGAACAGGTTAAAGACCCTGTTGATCGAGGGGAAAAGGCAAGGGAAGGAAAATTCTCAGGTATTTGACTGAATGGGCCTTCAAGAACTGAAGGGGGCAGCACCCTGCAGACATGCACAGGTTGTCAGCACACCGAGGATGCATCGGACACTCTCTGCAACTGAAGTGAGTACTGAAGAAGGGCGCTGGGGGGAGAAGGAAGAATTTCTAGCAATGCTCTGCAGAACGATCTCCCCATATTCAAGCTTGGCTAAGGGCTGTGGTGAAGAGAAGAAATGTGTTAGATAGATAGGACAAGAGGAGAAGAATAATGCTCCAATCTCCTGCCCAGCACAGACCATACAGACATTTGAGCTGCCGATGAATCAACATGAATCAGTCCTATTATACCACAGACCGTAACCATGATGTAAACCGAGGTGACGCAGCAGCTGACTCAGAGGCACCTTGCATGTCCAGGGTGAGGCACAGAGCTGAGGACAGCAAGCTGTCAGCCATCCCCAAATAAACTCATAAAGCCTGGGCAACAGGCCCAAGGGATTTTGCCCTCTCTAGTTCAAATAACCAATACATATCATGCCAACCTGTAATGTGCAAAGGCTCACTGACTTCCTTTAAAAGAGCAAGTCTTTCTTCGGGATTGATTTGTCTCTCCAGGGAGGTCACTGACAACAAATAAAGGTGCTGCGACTACAGCCTGGCTCACCACACTCAAAGGAGATGGGGACTGGTCATTACGTAAGATCTTCTCTGAGGACTGGCTGAAGGCTAGCCAGGGACATGTGTAAAGACTCATGTCACTAGCAAGAGCTGCTTGACAGGACATAAACAGGAATCTAAGACTATGCAATAGACTATGCTGAGCCTTTAAAAAGCAGCTCTGAGCAAAGGTTGCTGTGTGAACCTCACCACAGACATCCAGCAGCAGAGCCACATAAGGCAGCAAACCACACAGCAAAATAATAAAGAACATATTATTTTAGTGGCATCAGTTTCCCTGTCCAGTCTCTCACATAGTGATATGAATAGCTGTGTTGACATGGAGAAAAGAACCATCTGACTTGAGATCTCAGCCGGGATCAGGTTTGCCACCAGGTAATTCCCCTTGAGACTACATCCCCAAGCTGCCCAAGAAGTCTTGACCCTCCATTATGCTTCTCTGAAGTACAGTTTCTCTAAAATGTCCCTCACTGTTGCAGGTAATAATTTGCTGATGGCTCATAAAGAATGCAACTTGTCTGCCTCTCCCTGTGTCACACACAATGCTTGCTGGCATGCAAGAAATGCAGGCAGAGCTGTCACAAGAAGATTTGGGAGCATCCCTCTCCCAGACAGCCTACTGTGCTGCTTCTTCCCACCTTTCACACTCCTACTAGTTGCCACCAGGGACCTGCAGGCCCTATGTCTGGGCAGCAACAGCTACTGGCATGCCCTTACACATCCCCCGGCTGTACGCTCCCCAAGTTATGACACTCTTCATGAAGCCCCTGTGTGGCTGACATCCTCTTTGGCCTGGCTCTGGCCATGGCTCTGCATGTTGGTATGCTTCTGCCCTTCCTCATCACAAGCCCCTCCCTTCAGTACGGATCAGATCCAAATAGAGCTAAACATGTTCACATTAGTAATAGGATGAGGCTCTCAGATCCCCATGTTAAACCTGGATGCAGGTGAGGCCTGTAATAAACCAGGGATGAGATTCATCTCCCTAAAACTTCTGAGGCCTTTAAGGTAAACATGCAAAACTGAGCTAATTGTCAACCTTTTTACTGGAGTAAAAGAAGCACTTCTGGAGTACAACTTAGCTGAATTAGTTTATATATCTACCTTAGAATGAGATGACTCATGTATTGCAGAGTATTTATTCCTCACCAATGAATCCCATTCTAGATGTCAAACAAATGAAACTGCATTTGCTTGCACCACTTCTTACAAATACCCACTTGGATACATTTATATCTGCTTGGAACTGGTTTATTTCAGTTTCATTTGCATAGCTGGAGTTGATTCTCACTTAAACATAGCAAAACTTTAGAATTAGGTCTCCCACCTATACATTCATGCATACTAAAAAGAATTTTTTTTTTTTTTTAATTGAAATTGTGCAGGCTGCTGAAAAAGTGAGCTACATCATTCTGAGCACAGGACACGGTGCTCCTCTTTGGCCTTGGATCTCTTTGTGCAGTACGCTGTGATCTTTTTGAACTGGAAGGTAGCAGGGACTGATGGAACTAGACTACCAGGGGGGACATCTCAGACAGAGGGGAACTGCAGACTTCAGCACTTTCTTCGATATCTGCATCAATGCAGCTAGAGTGAGGGCTTGTCTTTCTCTCCCTCTGCATTTTGTGCATGGGGCCAGGCACCTGGAAAGGAACATCACTCTCAACACCAGCATCACAACAGGGAAGAAGGAAACAGAGGTATATATTCAACATAGCTACGCATCTACTACTAACACACGGTGCCCCTGATCCTGAGAGATGATAGATGGCTTTCAGGGATAGTCCTGCACCACAGAAGGCACTGCCTGCTTTGTCACTGGCTATGGAAGAACAGGCTCAGTAGCATGCGTATCACAGAGAGTTAGACAGTGTGGCAGGTATGGGGTTATCTAGTGTTTCTACCTAGACATCATCCTTTCAGCTTTCACAACATTTACAATTAAGCTATAACAAATCAAAATACGACAGTCTTTACACAGTGTCACATTTGCAATTCTTACTTAGGACAGAGTAGAAAAGAATAAAGAAAAGTTGCAACAGTGTTGTTCTTCTTACTAAATAAAAATGATGTGTTCTGGCTTTTACTATGTTGAGCATACCAGATGGTCAGAGGGCCTCTATCTCTGTTGGACAGTATTGATTTTATCTTTGCATTCGTGCTCTTGAAGAACTGTGTGTAACAGCATGACAGAGTCAAAGAATGCCTGAAACAGGATTTAAGTTTGAATCATAAAACCACAGAATAATCATGGTTGGAAAGGACCTCTGGAGTTCACCTAGTCTAATCCCCTGCTCAGAGGAGGTCCATCACCCACACTGTATCAGGTCACTTGTTCAGGTTCGCCCTTGCTCTCGCAGCACTTTTCTGTGACTGAGGCTTTGGCAGCCATGATGCTTTTGCCAGCTGACACTGTTCCTACTTCACATCCAACCCTGGTTCTTGCAGTGCCTGCCCAGCACAAACATTTATGTAGTCTCCTAAGGAAGTGATTCAGCTGAAATATAATCTGTACCTCCAGTATAATAATACTTTTCTTAGCTGGAATGGTTCCCCAGTCCAACTTATTCTGCAATCCTACCCACAACTGTGCTAGCGTGGTGGAGGGAGAGCCAGACAAGGACAAGCAGCCAAGAGGAGGAAGGGAAAAGAGGAGGAAAGAGCAAGGAAAATGCCTGTCTGAGCCAGAGCTGCAGATTAATGAATTCTGTGCCAAGCCCAACCCTCAAAGAAGTAAGATTCAATTCCTATCCCTTCACAACTACAATTTCCTGATCTGTATAAGGGGGAGCTGGCTGACTTCATAGAGTTTGCAGATGAAAGATGAAAAGCATGACAGGTATTGCTTATTGACTATTTTCACACCCAAACTTATTGGAAAAACGCTACCAAATATATAGGAACCAGGTGAATCTGTACATGTGTTAGAAAGAAGAAGCAAGCATAAAGTTGGTCTGAACAGAAGTATAAAAGAAAATTTCCCAACTGAAATAGCCAGACTGGATGAGCTACAGAACCTGGGGCGTCTCCACCCAACATCTTGTGGAAAGGTACTTTCTTCAGTACTAGATCAAGCCTGAACAAAGCTGGAATGAACTCACCTACTTTGGCTCCAGCTTCCCCACTTTCACAGTGTTTCCATATTTGTCAAAAGGATTCAAAATGTTATTCAAAATAAGTGACAAAAAGAGCAACCACTGATCAAAGTAATCTGAGTAAATTCCAGAGTAGTACTAGATTGCTACTGATATACTGGAAATTCAGGCAATTGATCCTCATTAGGGGTGCTGCCAACATGCAGAAAAGACCTGCTTCATCCCATCCAGCAGTAGGTATTTAATGCAGACATCCGAGTTGGAAGCCATATCACACTAGTCTTTGTGTAGTCCATGAAGAGTAACAAGCATCCCCTGAAGATGATTCATCCCGACATCTAACTTACCATTTCTGTATAAACCCATCAGAGGTCAAGACTGCCCTGCAAGCACTACTCAAACCTTCATGCTCATCACTGACCAGTGAGAGGCTAGACACACTGCCCTGTCACTTTTGAGTCCATTCTCAGTCTCTACCGGACAGAGTTCAAAATGCAATTTGAAAGCCAACTGCAGATTGAACTGAAACTTGCGTTGCCAGAGATTATGCTTACTGAAATCAACCCAATACTGAAGCTTGAGCTTATTTTTAAAACTACAGGAGTGACACTGATCTGCCCAGATTTAAGGATAATACTCTTAACCAGAGTATAATATTCCCATATAGATTCAGCAGAAGCTAAGATCTCCAACTAGTCCTGAATCTCATTGTTACCCTGACTTTAACATTAAATGTATCCCTATAAAGACTTCTGGTCCTACCAAATGTGGAAGTAGGAGTAAGCTCCTGGCTCCTAACTGTCAAAAATCCTAATTGATTTCAGCACATGTACCACATAAGTAGCACAGAAAAGCTGCCTTAACAGCAAGGAGTGGCTATAACTAGAACCCTGTACCAAACCTTTAGCCTCTGCCTACAGCTATATCACTGATTACAGGTTCAAACTGAAGGGTGACTAGGAGAGCCACAGCCCACAGATCAAAGATACCTAAGTACATAATAGACACAGTACATGTTGTATACAGACTGACATAAACCAATCTGTAATGACAGTATTTCTCACAGCTAATATCAAGAGCACAGTTGTGTTCCTTTCTAACTAGATTACTGTATTTAAAATTAATACATTCGCTTCCTAAAGTATTAAGAATAACTTAATTTTCTAGGATTGATTCTATGGGCAAGATCTGTATAATTAAGAAAATGTCCTAATTCTATTTCCCTGCTAAATCCCATCCCACAGATTACTGCCTTATTCAGAAATCCAAACTCACCCTGCTAATTACAAATCCTTCTCCCCCAATTAGGTAATGGAAATAAAAACAAATGACTTAAGTAACTAATCACAGCTCAACAGTGCAGCTTGTATTGTGGATACCAAGTATTCCATACTGCAAGCATATTCATGGAATATGAACAAGGAAAGCACAGTCTGTCTGCACAAACTCCACAAACGGAAGAGGTTATGTTCACTGAGTGAAACAGAGCCAATTAAAAAAATTATTTGGGACTAATATGAAATGCAATTAACATGTCATCATTCAGAAGCTTACAGCTCCAGTGCGTTACTTGATTTTCAAGATGTTATATGAGCTGTTTTCTGCCTTTGTACTATGCTACTAAAAGATTTTACAAGTGGGTAGTTAAAGAGATCTCAGCAAGACCTGCAAGTAGAATATTTCTGTCTGACTTACTCCAAATGCATGCGGAGTGAAAGACCAGACTGGAAGTTGATTACACTGCTTTTAAACATCCCTGAATGTCATCTACAGTCTGCACAGTGACTTTTAAGTGTCACATGATTATTATGTAGAAACAAGCCAATCTTTGGTGCATATTAGCTTGAGGCTTTCAGAAGGCATAATATATTTCCATGATACCAATCCTGACTACAAAGAAAAACTTAATAAAAACTCCAATTATTAATATGCTGAACACGGTTTTGCGATTTGAAATCCAAGTGCTAGCACATTTAGCTTAGAGAGGAGAAGATTCTGGCAGCTAACTGGTCAGACTACAGCAGGGCAGCAACAAATGGAAAGCAACTTCCATTTTACTCCCTAGCTAGCAGATTATTTGCAATAGTCCATGGATAAAAGGACAGAAGAAGGATATCAAACCTCTGCCTTTGCAGTGCAGCATTAAAAGACCCCTGTATGTATAAGCAGAAGTACAGTTACCATATAAGAGCAGGAATAAAGAGGGAGGAAGAAAGATTAGTTGCACCTTCTGGTAAGGAGGAATGGGCAGTGGTTCAGACACTCACCTCTGGTTTGTGACACCAGACTCCAATTCCTTGTTGTGCCTCAGCTGATCTGCATAGCACCAGAAGACCCACTGATTGTCTCTGTGCTTTTTCCTATAAAATGACAATAGCAGACCACCATTACTCTGCGGGCGTGGCATAAGGAAGCTTGGCAAGAAAGAGAGAGGTGCTGAGATCCTATGAGTGTAGCTAGATGTGTAATGGAGGAGATTTAACACCTGGATGCAATGGTTCCGCTCCTCCACTCTCCTCTCTCCTCCTTGCCTGTATCCCCATCCCCAACTACACAGCCTCAGTTCCTCTCTTGTGTAACTTCTGATGCTCTGTGTGCACAATAAAGCCACCTCAACTTACTAAGCAGCAAAAAGCTATACTTTGTTTTTGTTTCGGGGTTATTTTAGTGCTGCCAAGTTGAGCCAGGTCACTGTACAGTTAGTGAGTCCCAGAGACAGTGGAGAGGACAGCCAGAACTACGTAGCATGAGGATGGAAAAACAGAGCAGGGGAGAGCACCAGGATCTCCCCTCTTCACTAATCAGTAATTCACTACACTGGGAATTATAGCACATAACTGCCCTTGACTGAGGGGCACCTTAGGTAGCAGTTCATAGGTACAGAGAAGCAGCATCTGTTTGTTGCAAGGAGTGGTGATTAAGGCCTGATCCAGCACAGACACCAGAGATCCAAGAGACTCCAAGAGATTGGCAAAGAGGTTACAACCAGTATAATGGAGCTGGAGCTTTGTATTTTTTCTTATATTCTTTCTTAAAGAAGAGACTGAAACTGTAGCAGCCCAAAAATATAGGCAGGGAAGTTTACTGCCAGCTAAGAAGAATACGCTCTCTCTATCCCTTAAGATAGAAGTCCTTAAGTCTTAGTTTCAATTGACTGCACAGTGCTACCCCACCAGATTTCATACTCTTACTCAGTTTGCTTGCATATAATACCATTTTCCTAATCTATTTTGCTTTCATAACATGCTTCAAGGACAGCCTGTGCATTTGAATAAGGGGGATACCAGGTGGCCATCTTCAGCAAGACAAAGCTTTGGGTCTGTGCAGCGGGACATAGTAAAGACATTATTTGCTGGCTGAAAGCCGCTGCATCCAGTGGGGCCCAGCAGAATATCTTGGGGCATGTTAAGAATTGATTTTAGTTAGGGACTACTGTTCTGCCAAATTATAACCACTGTGTTATAATAAATGTGTAGTGATTGGGTGATTTTGTATGCTTGCCCCCCTTCCAGAATGGCAGAGCAACAGCACATTTTGGTCTTACATCTTACTGCTGTGAAGGCTAAGGCTGCCACCATTTGATGCACAGAGGCTTTCTAAATCTGAAGCATACCATGCACCTTACTGTGGGGGACTGAGAATACATTCCTGATCACTGCTGACTCCATCCAAAAGAGGGCAGTGATACGCATCTACAACACATCCACCGTCCTCCTGAGTATTGGGATCAGACTGAGGTAAATACAGTTAAAAGCGTGCCTACTTCTGCAGAAAACAGCAAGGATGGGCATGAGCTGTTTGGCACCTGCCCACTTTCCACTTGCCAGCCTGAGTGACTAAGTCTTCATTTAAAGCAGGATCCCTTGGGAACCACTCTCAGCACATGTACAGAGCACAACCCATGCTCATGACTCTGGCTCTGTGGCCAGGTGTCCTAATTGCTCTGCTACCAGGCCGCTATGGGCTGACATAAATTACATTATTAATGGCTGGCTATAGCTGTTGGAAGCTGTGAACCAAGTTTATTAAACAGATAAATGCACAATCTTGAAGAAGAATGTATACTTTACCTTTCATGGCACCTTCCCTGCAGTATTTATCCCCCACTGTGGTGGCGAATTACATTACGCGAAGGCAATCAGATCATAAAACCTGTAAATATTCCTACCTGGTGTGATTAACAGAGGAAGAGAATTGCAACTGCTTATGTCTGCTATACACATTTTTCCAGATGCTCAGAAAGAATGGTGATTACATATTGTTTTCTCATTTTTAAAAAGATAAGAATATAATCTGTCAAGCTTCAACGTAGATCAACCAGCCTTTCATTCTCAGAATTCCAAAATACCAGTATTCAAAGGGCAGAGAGCACACCTAGCAATATGTGCTGCAAAGCTCTCAGTACACTAGAAGTGCAATAAATAAATGATCATAACAATAAAGCTGTCTTGCATGTAAATAACAGTTCACTTTGATGTTTAAATTTAGTAATCACTATTTCCCATTGTACATCAGTTTTGATTCACCTATCATGAAGAGTTGTTCTGATGATCATAACATAATGGTGCAAGGAATGGGAGGTGAAAACTAGGTAAGAACAATTTAGGAGAATGAAAGAAATAAAAATACACTCCTGGGAAATGAAACCAACAGAATGTGTGTACATGATAGTCCATAGAATACTTGAGCCAATTTATTAGATGCTTAAAAATTTATATAGAAAGTATAATAGGCATCACCCGATTTTAGGTACCTCCCAAGCAAGCAATTCTCAGGATATGCAGCAGAGAAGGAGAGGTTCTTTATCGCTGGCTGATCAGCATTCTCTTAACTCAGGTATTTTCACAGTTGCCTTGTCCAGGGGTCTTGCTCTCTGCTACCTACAGAGGAAGCCTAAGCAGCCTGGCTGGCTGACATGGTGCCTGAGGCCACAGGATTCAACAGCTGGGCTGGCTAAGACATCATGAATACCTATCTTAAGTATCTAATGCTGGGGAAATGTGCCTTGCCCCCCATCCGATACTGTAATAATCTGACAATCTTTATATTATTCACACATTATTTCTCAAATAAAAGATTTTCAAATTAACTCAGCTGTTTTTCTTTGGGGCTGTCTGGGCTTTTTGTTTTCTGAAGATCAGTATAATTTACAAATACCCAGTGCAGAAAACAGCATAGTAATATGAGAGGCAGGATAAAATACATCTTTAAAGGGTACATTTTTCCCTAACATAGCAGTCTACAGGATCTTAGGCTTTCACTGCCTCCCATCAGGCATCTTAAGAAACCTCAGATACTTTCCAGAGAAAGGAAGACAAAATGGTTTTGTTTTTTATTTAAGAGCTAAATAATTTCCAGAAATGTGTTTAACTCATTATTTTTCAGAAAGTTTTAGTTTGTTTATAGAACTTCTTATAGAGATCCCATTTTCTGTCCCCTTACAAAGCTTTGGTTTGGTTGCTTTATCTAGCACATCAAAAAGCCCTGGTGAAGATAGGACAAGCTAGTTTTAGTCTATTAAAGCTGGCTGGTCTGGAGTGTCCTAAACTTCCTGCTCCACTGAGGCTCAACACACAGCTCTAACCCGTGTCTCACAGCCCATCGCGAATGTTGCTATCTAAAACCCAAAAGCACATTCCTCTAATCTTTGGAAGTATGCAGAACCAAGTGCATAGAATAATATCCAGGTTTGTAGCTTGAACTATCACACACAGACAGCTAGAGAAACAAAATGTGGTGCCATACAATAAATGCAGCCAGAGGGAAAGACAAGAAAACTAGAGAGGTCAAGAGCGACAACACATTGCACAGGAGCAATATCAATACAGCATCCCTCCTTCCCCTCCTGCCTTACAGCTGGGTTAGGTTACTCTTCCAATTTATACAGATTCCCTTTCTAGAGTTCTGTAATCCCCCTCATTGGTGGGAATACTGTAATCCAGCAAAATAAAACAGATACTCAGGTAATGGCCGAAGCAGGCAACCATGTAGAGGCACTAAGGCTTGCTATGCTCTTTAGAGCAGGGAAAGATGACAACAAAGGACTACGCAGAAACACAAGCCTTTATATTCCCTTCTGAGCACTATTCAGTTTGGCTGGTTTGTAGTTCATTCCTGTCCAAACCAGCTATACTTTCTGTATGTCACCTTTTGCCAGATGTCATCTAAAGCTGGATAGCATTACTCCTGTCCCTTTTACTCTTCATGTGCATTCCCTTACCATTCAGTTTTCACTGATTATCCATCACAATGTGGTCTGAAATAACACTTATTTTGATTTGTTCTTTCCAACTCTGTGCCATTCCTATTCTGCTAATAATTGGAACAATATTCAGCAGAACAGATTTTATATAGCATGTAGCCAGCAGAAGCTGCTGTGTAATGTTGTTAAAAAGACAGTGTATGTTCCACTGCAGCTAAGACTGTTTTGCCTGATCTCCAGTAACTAAAACAAGGGTTTTCATCACCAGCTTACCATTTACCTATTGTTATAGCAAGAAAGACTAATTTCTTTTTTAGGTTTTCAACCGATACCAGTTTGATAAATATGTTATCTGTTATTGCATATAAATACATCCAGTGTTGATTTTCCAGGGTTTTAAGCTATTTTCTAGGACATTCTTCTTTCTCTGTGTTCCAGGACATCCTACTTTTTTATGTATTTTCAGACTGGATAACAAACGCTTCCCAGCATTAGGAAAGCTTTTTTCTTAATTCTCTATTTTCTATATTGTGCCTAGATTAAAAAAAAAAAAAAAAAAAAAGGTCCTGTAAGCCTGAAAACCCACATTGGTACCAAACTGAAGCTGAAGTAGAAAGCTTTTTAAAATGCTTCCCAAATGTTGTTTTAAACTGGAAGCATGACTACAATGTTTTTCTTGGTATACCTTATTGTCTTTGAAATACACAGACTACTATTCTTGATATGTTCTTATTTTCCTTGTATTTTATTTTATTAAGATGTGTCCCTTGGGAACGCATGGTGAGTCCCTTTTCATAGGGTGGCTCTGCCATCTAACTGTGGCATCTCTCCGCTGCCAAGTATGCAATGTATATTTTTGTTTAGTGTTTATTTAAGTGAGGTTCAGAGATTTTCACAGACCTAATCAAGTGTCACAGACTTTCACATCAGATGTAATATCTAGGGATAGCCCCAGCAAATATTAAAAATCAAGTGTTTTAGTGCAGGGGAGCCAGGTAAGCAAGTCTTGGAGCTGTTCAGATAATGTAAAACCTTCTTGAAACAGCCTCACTGAATAATTAACCTCTTCATTATGAGTTGTTCAGAAATATTCCAAGCTCCAACACTCTGCTCTAACAGAATTCTGAAAAAAGCAACTTCCTAAACTTGGTTGACAAGAGATATAGGAACATGGATAGAAGGATGGAAGGGGAAAAACTGGTTTATAAAGATGGGTGGTTTTGATCAGAAGACAGTAACAATATGACTTATAAAGTATAACTTTTAAATGTCATCCCCTAAATTTACCAGTCCCATGATTTTTAAGTCAGTATCAGGATTCTTTGGAGGGTCAAATTGTTAACCTTGCAGTGATTGGGCAGTCTGTACTGAAAAGATCTCATCACTTACAGATGGTGAGCAGTCCACATAATCCATTGGTCAAAAACAGCTGTAATGATTACTTCAAGGTTTTCTAAAACTTAAATGTGTTCATGGATACTTGCCAAAGGAGAAAAAAAGAGCTATGCAGGTTGTTTGGAACAAATAGTTATGTTAGTCCTTGAAGATCATTTCAGTTGCTGATATAGCTTAGAGGCTAAAAATTTACTATGTCTCAAAAAAAAAAAAAAAAATTCAGTCTGCACTGGTAGAAAATTAAAACCTTGTCAGGAAAGTTCCAGAATATTCAGTGGGTGTGACAGTCACACCATTCACACAGCTTGCTGTCAGCTCATGTTCAAATCCACTATTGGCACTCTTCCATTATTCCATAGTAGTCGAGGATCTCCTGAACAAAAAAAAAAAAAAAAGAAAGAAAAATAATTATTTCAGGAATTATTATGATGTTGGAGTCCACTCGTACTTTCAAATAATTGTTTCTCTTTTCTTCCCTCTTTGCTTGATCCAAATATAGCACAGACTACAATAATGCAAAACTCTATTCTCAGTTTCACTTTGATTCAGACTTCTTGGACATCCACACCACATGTAAATGTTGTCTGTTTTCTTGCATATCACTCCCACATTCAGACTCCCTTGGAATTTTAAAATTTTTATTAGAGAATTGTATCTTGCACACCTCCCAAGCTTAGCCTTAATTACCCTTTTTTTATTTTCTTCTTCTTCTCCAAATAAACTGAAATTAATAGTTAATGTTGCTATTCACGAGGAGAACAGTTTCCAAGGTTTTATGATATGGCAGGAAAACTGTCCTCCTTCTTGCATAAGTCATACATATATTATGTTAAATTTGGTATAGAGAAAGCAAACCTTCCAGGTTGTTGGCAACCTAATTCCATCACTGCTTGCAGATGAAATGAGATGACTTGCGGTGGTAGGAGGGCAGAGGAGTGGGTTCTAAATTACATACACTTGGTAATTCATGGCAGAAATTAAGCCTAGTAGGTACATCTGGTTCATGGACATGGAGATGTTTCAAATGGCCAGCACTGCCCTTGACAGCAGGTGGTGTTTTGGATAAACAGCATCAGGAAGCAGCTAGCAAAAGGGAAAAGAAATACACTTGAAGAAACTGTGTTGAAATTTGATCAAAGTGTTTTCCAGCCAGCTCAGCTCCTAAGAGACATGCAGATCATTTCAGTTCAAAAGCAATATCCACAGTTCAAGAGCAATAACGACAGTTCAAAAGCAGTAACTAGTCAGCAGTAATACTTGGACAAAAAGGGCTTGCATTACTCTAATAATTAATCACTTGTGTGACACATAGCAGCCACTGCTTCAGCTTTAACACCTGAATTTGAAGACCCAGTGTTAGACTTCTGCCTGAAAAAGCTGGAACGAACGAAAGAAAGGAGCGGAGAAATATCAGATACAGATGCTGTGAGAACCACCCCTGAATGGGTGCAGGTCTAAGATCTGTGGTGTTACTTTCAGTGTTGCATCTTTATTCTTAAGCGATTCAGAAGTTTGGGACTGCAGATGCTTATGTGACATGTCACCTACAGGACAGGATGAGGAAAAACGGCAGCTTCATTGTGCAGGTGCAGTGGGATTATCCATCACCAAAGAAAACCTCTGCAGAAAACGGAGCTTTCTCAGGCCAGTCTCAGAACTTTTGGACAAGTTCCCAGTGGAATTATCCCCAGTACAAAGCTCACTGTCTTTTACTCTGAATGTGAGTCACATAAACACATACAGAACCATGTACAGATCATGTAATAACTATTTTAAAAGACACTGAAAATAAAAAGAGCACAAAAAAGTCACCTTTAGAAAGAATGGGAGAGAGAAAACCATATGTAGCAGATGACAATCCCATCACTTAATGCACTTCTGGAAGACATTCAACCCTGTGACGTGCAACATATCAGAACCAAAACAAAACTTACATAACGTTGCATTACATTGACACAGTTTTCTAGGTAGAGGCACTGGCTGCAACTCATATAAACATACCCATGGAAAAATAATAGCTCATCCACATGTACAAGATTTACCAAATAAGTATCACAGTGCTTGACAATTATCATAGCACATGCTTCAAAAAGTGTGGCTATTAAAAACAATATCCATTGTTTCCTAACAGGAAATGGGTAATGTGGATTGATGTGGGTTATCTTCCATTATCTTCTGCCTTACAAGGTAACAATCTTACTCCATGGATACCACACAACACACCTCTGTGGTACACCACACAAATCTAGGTTTGGTAGCACTCCATAATTTCATTTTGATGCAACACAAGGACATATTTCACATTGTCTTAATTCTCACTTTGCTTCATATAAAGCTATATTGGCAGCATTTAAATCCCACCCCACCCCCCCCAACAGAAACTTCAGTTAACATTTAAGCTACAAAGGCTATTTTAAAATAAAGAGTTACAGTGTGGCCTGCTAAGCAAAAATTCAAAACATTGAAACTGCATGTTAAACATTACAAAACAGGAAGTGGAGGTCACCAGCAGCCGGATCTGTAACATATTTAAATCTTTTTGTTCTTGACAGATAATAACTAAGCATTCGTTAAAACCCTAACCATGATGATTGCTAGTAAACTTGTATATTTGCACAACACCTTGAAAAATGTGTAAATAAACCCAGCCTTTTGCTGAGAATTTAGAAGCATAGCTTCCATTATATTTCAGGTCTGTATACTTTAAAAAAAACAAACAAACAAAAAAAATCTGCATCAGATCCTAGTGAGTTCAGTATAATAAACCCAGTGAGCAAGAGTTGAGCACAGCATTCTTCTCTTTTCATGTTTTTCTTCATATGATGCAACAAAAGACATGAAAAGCTTCCAGACAGCTTGATCCAAGTAGATAAAAGGAAGGAACTGAAGGAGTTTCTGCTATTATAATACACTGACTGTAAAATAATTTTTATTTCCCCAGCCCTTGATTGTTCCTATTCAGTCCACATACATATGCTACTTCTGGCCTTTGTGCTACCTCAGCAATCTGTTCAGAGAATTCTCTCAAGCTGTATCTATACTATGGGAACCAGCAATGTTTTGCAAATCTCAGGTGTATGCATACTTGGCATGTCATGACCTGGGGCGTATCAAGACTTGGGGCCACTTGTTGGCATCCAGCTTGCAAGGAATGAAAAGTTTACAGATTGCTTTCTCATCCTTTTTCCTCTATAAACTATTTTCTATAAGGTGAAAACACAGGCAGGCAGAGTGGGAGGGCATCACAATGTGGTCCATTTAGACCTTTCAAGAAACCTTAAAAGAAACTAAATAATAAGAATTATCCTTCATAATGGTGCTTATCCACGATTTTGCACATCTTTAAAGGAACAATCACCCTACAAAGTAACAGACAACAATGTAATTAATTTTTTGACCACATGCCAACTTTCTGCCACCTCAGCCACAGCCAGGACTCCCTCCTGCCTACCTGTTTTGTACCAGTGCTCCCTGGGAAATTCTCCATGTTGTCCAGGCTGAGAGCAGAGCTCCCTCAGGATGCAGTCGCGTGGATGTGCACAGGGCAGTGTGTGCTGTGATAACCATGTACACACACAGCCAGAAATGAAGAGGACCAGGAAAAACTGCACATGCACATGGAAAGGGATCTTCTCTGGCATTTCAAGCAAGACTACACTGACCCTACCTCAAAGGATACTGGGTGTCAACCTAGGCCTATGTCAGACCAAATATTCTGGTCTCAGTCATATGATCAAATTATGGCACTTTAACAAGTTGCACCCTGTCAGTTTAACCATGCCAGCTATCCACGTGCATACTCTCAGACTGACCCAAATAACATGGCTCACTTAAACATCTTCCATGAAAGCTCAAGTTAAATCACCTTACAACTGCAGCAGGCTAAGTTTGCACACCTGGACAAGTACCAACAGTTAGCTCAGGGACATGTTTTCAACCCCCTGTAACTCAACTATGTGCTGAGACCTTAGTAACTGGCTGCAGACACAAATAATGTTCATATAGAGCCAGGCAAGTAACCATTTATAAACCAGACGAAGAGTAGAAGGGTGTAAAGGGTTGATATACAAGCACAAGGATGTTGATACTGCTGATTTGGGGATAAAGGCATTCACTTCAGGGTTAAAACTGCACTTCAGATTTCATCAAGCTGTAGAACTAATTTTAAAATTTTAGATTACTGATAAATAATTCTGAGAACATATTTAGATATGTATCTCAAACAGTATTCCTAATTATTACCACCAAAGGTGAAGGGCCCATGCACTTAGATCATCTTTTATAAAGTACAGGCACGTGGGGTCTCTGCCCCAGAGCACCAGCTCAGAACAGCACAGTACACTCTCCACACAGTGTGAAACACTATTCCTCCCAGCAATCACCTCTCACTATAGGTGAAGGCTGCTGTGTATACCTGCCTCAATACACAGCTTTCAATGCCCTCTGTACTGCCTGCACTGTGGACAAAATCCATGAGATCCACACTGCTGTTTTTCCACCAAGTGAAGGCCACCTCCAACGCCTGACTGCACTACAGTCTTCTGTAAGAAAGCCCTTCCCAGACACAAGGAATGGACATACCTCCCAGAAACCAAGCCTAGGCTTTTCCCAATGCCACAGAAAGTTAATCCATGATGAGCACTCTTCTTGTAAACTGCCTCTTCACTATTTGGGGTGGTGGAGGTAGCAAGAGGTCCTCTTGGAAAGCCCATGTCTTTTGTCTAAATTCACTATTCTGCATTCCATAAAAATCAGAACTATTTTCACTGAAGTCAAGAATCAACTGTACTTACACTGGCATGAAACACACTGCTGCTTTTAAAGAGGAACATGTTTGGCAAGCTTAACTACCAGCTGCATTATCTCAGCAGCTTCTAATTCTATACCACTAGCTCAAAACATGTTATCAGCTGTTGTATTTTGGATGTGCACTAAAAAGCAACCAGATACTTATCATAGTAATATTTCTACCACACAGTTAGCAAACCCACCCACCTACATAAGTATTCAGCCTGCTGTTCCTACGGCATAGCAAAGTCCCTACCTACAAAAGCTGCCATGTGCCTTAAGTATAAGCTTTGGTTTACAATGGGAGGAGAAAGTCATACCCATACAACTCTGCTGGTTGAATTCATAATTTTGCACCAGTGTGGCTGAATGATTAGAGTTCCAGTGCAAATATATGTGGTCCGATTGATCTCATTCCAATATAGTCATTCAAAAGTTATAAATTTCACTTCTGTTAAGCACCCCGTACAGTCAATGGAGAGAGAGTGACACCTCCAGGGTGATTTCTCTGATTTGTCGTAAATATTTTACATACACACACTGAAGGTACTATTTTTCCCATTGACTGAAAGGAAGCCTAGAACACTCGACTAATTCACATGTGCCTAAATTTGGGAAGATGACCCCCATGTATAGCATCACAGAGCTGTATAGAGGGAGAGTTTATTTTTCTTCTCAGACCAGAATGACATACATCAGCAAAAGCATTCCCATTTAAATATAACTGCATCAAACTGGGATTTGGGCTGGTTAGAAGTAAACTGCTCTGAAAAAGCATGTCTGGTGCAAAAAAAATCTGTGGCATTGTAAAGTGCCTGTAGCCAGGCTCTGCCACTGGAGAAAGAGGCATATACCATACCCAGGATTTTCCAAATCCCAATCTTTAATAATTTATTATTTGAAAGAAAGAATTGACATGATCTACAGTAACTCAGTCAACAGATGTAGCTTGAACATATTAGATTTTCTCCTGCATATAACAAAAAAAGAAGAGAATAAACCCACCGTCTTTCACTAGTGACAACTCCCTAGATCCAGCTCCTTCTCCTCATTTTCTCCACATTACTACATTTTTTGTTCAGACTTTTCTATAAGCACTTCACCTTATCACAGCACTTTTTACCTTTTTATCAAAGTCTGTAAAGACAGGAGGTGTAGATAGCTTTTCTTAGCTCAGAGGAAAGGGTGATGTAGTTAAAAAAAGAGTAAGCTGATAATAGCTAGAGTCCACTGTTTACCTATTATAGCTGGGCTGGTCATTATATTTGGGCTGTTGCCCTAGGAATTTACTTATATCTCCACTGCAGTGATGGGATGCAGTCAGGGTCATCCCTCCTGCAACTGTGGGAGTCTCATCGCAGAGGGTCCCTAAGGTATCACTACAGCCCAGCTAATGTTCATGGAGTAGGCTGGTCCTCCCAGCCTGCAGTGTAGCCCCCACCATCGCTGCATTGCTGTGACTGTACACAAGGTAGCTGGAATGCAGTTTCCCCAGGTATTGCTACCTGACTCATCATCACACCTCTGGCCACAGTCTATACATACCCACTTTTCCAGCATACACTTCTGTGGTTCTCTCAACAGTTCCAAGCCCTTCTCTTTCCCCATGAAGAACAATCAAGTAATGTTAACTACCTCTAAGTTGAGAAATTCCTCTGCAGAAGGTCTACCTCCTTTCTTCCCTGGCTGTGAAGGGGTTCCTTTTCTTGTGAAGACATAACCTGTGTTCCTACATGAGGTCTTCTTGTTGTTCTCCTATTGGGTTTTTTCCACCAGGAGTCCTCTGTTGTTCCTCCTCTTACAAGAGGTTTCTCATTGCCACTCCTGCCCTAGGATGACCATCTCTGAACCCTGCCATCTGGGGCAGATCCAGATCCCACCTCTCTTCTTAGGCAGATTCCCTGCTAGAATCTTGCTTTTTTCCTGATCCCAGGCCAGTGAGTGATCTCCACAAAAGCACAGACTTACCGTAGAATCAACAGCCCATTTGCACTTTCAGCTTTCCAAAGGCCAGTGGGCCTCCAGCCACCCCTAGATTTTTATTTTACTTGTCAGGTACTTGGAGGAAAAAGGAACTGATGGCCTTTGGTTACTAAACAGAAAAGTAGATTGTTTCCAGTGTGATAAGGAGTCTGGTATGGGCTGTTCTCTCTTCATTCTGCCAACTCCAAACTGCTCCACAAATGCTGCAATGACCAGCATGTGAGATAGATGTTTGCTTCAGATCTACAGGTGTTTCAGCTCTCTAATCCTCTGCCATTCAAAGTTAAGCACAGCTCAAAATACAATCAGAAGTTGCATTTTTAAAGTGTTAAAACCAATTAATAAACAGATGACTAAAGAAGAAAAATCCTACATTCCCAGAAGCAAATAGCTCAACTTCTGTTGTTTGTCATACTGTACTCTGTTCCATTGCCTGCTCCAGAAAGTAAATACCTCATTTTATTCACATTTCTGAGATATTTTATCCACCATAACTTAATATTTTCTTAGCACATAACTTTGTGAAATATGATATCTTTCTTTTCATTCTAGCTGAATGATTTTTCATGCTTTGATCAGTCTGAAGAGAATGATGGAGTTCTCCAGTTACACAGAGTTTCCATATGTGTATTGAATTTAACCAAGATTTGGAACTTCCAAGCAATCTATATTTTTTGCACTGAAAAACAGCAATAGAAGAAGCATCAAGATATTCACATTACCACCAAAAAAACCCCACAACCAAAACAAAACAACTAAAAAAAACCCCACCCAAAAAACCCAAACAAATATATTTGTGACAGGAAGGATAGAATTCATCTTTTCTAATCCAGGATTTTAAAACTCAGATGCTAAAGTGTAGGGTGGTCATTCCTGAGTCTACATATAGTCAGTGAACATACTGAGTACCTCTTCGAGACAAGTCATACTGCCCTAGCTTGTGATTACCATCAGATTCATTGCTCCCTGGAGGTCAAACTCTCTCTCTTTCAACTGCAAAGAAAGCCCAGGAAGGCCAGTTTAGATCTGGATGTTTAATTTTTAAGTATCTAAATCAGAGTGAGTTGTTAATTGATTTGCAAGCAATTAAATAATTCTAAAGTTTCAAAATTACTAAAAAAAAAAAAAAAAAAAAAAAAAGGACCAAAGCAAAGTCTCAAATCCAATTACCTGAAATGAGATAACAGAAATCACTTCTATGTCTGCAACATATGGCTGAGCAACTATCAGAAACAATAGTATGATGGTGGCTCTGAGACAAAAGCTTTAGTGTCTGCACCAGGAGGAACCATGGGGAACACAGACCCATTGATTTTGAAAATCACTTAGACTTATCATAGCAACATATTATTCAGAACTGCATGATCCTAAATGAAGCTTTCATAAGCATTTAGGAAATGCCAATCTAGCTGATTCATAGAACGGGTTAGGCCACAACCAAAGATAGTGTCCTTATTTCAACACATAAAAGATGAAGTGGTAAGTGTGCTACCAAGCTCCTTTGTTCTTTATTAAATCAGGAGCACACCCCACAGAAAATACATTGGCTTTGCTTTCAGAAAAATGCCTTACATGATGCATCTTGAGCTGTGAAGGAAGCAATACAAGCTCTTTATATGAGTCTAAAGTGTGGAAAAAAGGTCAGAACTCCCTAAACATACTAAACAATCTGTCCAAAACTCTGCAAAATTCAAATCTTTTAGGAACAGAAGGCACATCTCTTCAAAATGGCACTTAATTTATCTCAGTGAATCCCCTGAGATGAAAGCTATAACATACTGTGGGAGCAAAATCATCAGTAAAGTTTACAGCTGGAGGTGCCAGAGACGAAAAGTTCCCAAGAGAATCCAGAAAGGACTAGCAAAGCCAGCTCTCCAAATTTGCTGATGTAATGCTAGCAG
This sequence comes from Athene noctua, assembly GCF_965140245.1. Lineage (NCBI taxonomy): Eukaryota > Metazoa > Chordata > Aves > Strigiformes > Strigidae > Athene > Athene noctua. Next base: position 37,174,876 of record NC_134039.1, on the reverse strand, counting down.
CAGTTCTATTATTACATAATGGATTTTACAGGTATTCAGCCATTTTTTCAGGAAGACTCAGAACAATTTACTGTCTTACGATAGTTCCAAATGTGGGAGAATGTTAATTAAACAACAGGTTTCAGCTATACAGTTCTGATTTTAGTCATGACTGACTAATTACCCAGCTCTATCTGTTGAAAGCCAACTGTTATCTTACAGAAAGTTATTTAAACCAGTTCAGAAATATCTCCATTTGCTCATCCAATCTATATATCAATTTTTTTTTCCAGAATCATAAAAGTTGATTTAAATGGTTTTCCTGTGACTGAAAAACAACATTGTGAGCAAGCAGGGTATTAAACACAGTTTAACTTCACGGGAGGAGAATTACACCCCAGTCAGCGTAAGGCTCTTGTAACACTGCAGCCAAGCTGATCATGTATTGTTTCCTCCCCAAGATTTCCATTATTCAGAACTTTTTCAGATTTGCAAGACATTTCTTTTTGACATACCTCAAAACCAGTGTTATATAATGCAGAGTCTGCACTACAATTATCCTTTTCTAATGAAGTGAGAGATACAAATTTCTGTTCTAAACTATGTGTTTTCTCTAGCTATAAGCATAACCCCATCATTTCTGAGGCAGCTAAAGACTGCCAGAGGCCACCAGCCCCTGATACCCCAGGTAGATTCCCACACAGTCCTGCCTAACTTCTTTTCTGGTTCTGTGAATATGAACATTTTTAAGGGAACTTTTTTATGGTTTTTATATTCAGGAGAGACTTGGTGATTTTCTGCCACACAAAACACTATCTACAAAAGTCAACATAGCTTCTGAAGGGAATGTTGTTTAGACTCCCCGTCTCATTGTAACTCTTATTACAATATATCCCTTTCTTTTCCTTTTCCTTTCCCTTCCCCTCCCCTTTTCTCCTCTGCTCTCCTCAAACCACTCCAAATCATGCTGCTGCTTTACCTTACTACTGTGATGAACTATGATGGTGTTTGGAGAATGACTGTCACACAACACATATGCACAATTTCTTTTGTGCTATTTACTCCATCTAGCTGTAATGCAACCTATTTTTTATGGTATCTGGAAGTGGCTGACATTAAAGTGAATGAACAACTGTTAATGACAGTTGATACAAAATTATGCCTATCTTTATTGTTCATGCCAGTCAGTCTGACAATGCTCTCTGATTATGGGACTATACTAAAAACAATGAAGTTATATTAAATTACTACCTGTTGCCACATCCTAAAACTTGCTTGGTTAGGCATTTATGAGCTGCAACAGAAATCATCTTTGAGCTCTGAAGACTATTCTCACCAAAAACCCTGCAGAATCTTCTCACAGATTTCATATGCAGAAAGTAGAGGCAGGTAAGATGGGCTGAGTAAAAGCTCTGGGCAGGATTCACGTACTAATGGACCAAAAAAAGCTACAAAAATGCAAATTATTTTTATTCTTTTTATATGAAGAGCATAGATTTCAGTCCAATACTTTGGGGACAGACTTCCTCCCCCTGTCCTTTATTCAGAGAAAATACTTACTATAATTCAAAAGTAGCAGCTGATCTTCCTTGACACAATTTCAGGGATAGACAGAAGCCTCTCTGAACAGGACTGGACCACCATGGAAGTTTGTTGGTGGTTTTTATTAGTCTCAAATCCTAGTTCTTATTTACTATCTCTTACCCATTCTTGTCATTTTTGCTTCTTCAAAGTAATCTTTTGCATTCTCCTCCCTTCCTGGAGCTCCTTACACTCCCCGATACTAGTTTTATCCACACACTGACTACTTCTTGCTCACTGTAAATCTTTGGCCCTACTTTTGTCAGTACACCTACTGACTCTGCTGACTGACACTCTAGCACTCTGTCCTGCTCCACCTTCTCCCCCACATTTCCTTCCTTTCCTCTCTCCAATGATTGCTTTCCCTAAATTCCAGTCAAGAGGTCAGGAACAGACAGCGTCACAACCACATGGAAAAGTGTTTCCTCTACTTGCCATTTAAAATCATCTCCATTCCAGATGGTTACAAGCATTACCTGGTTGTGAATTGCTAGTGTGCATGTGCTCTAAAATTAGGCAACAGAGTGTAAGAGCATTAAATTGCAAAACAGAGAGACACAGCAGAAATTGCCATGTTGGTTGTTACAGCTGCCTGCCACACCTATAATTAGCATTGTCTAACAATTCTCATTCCATGGTGTTTTTTTAGTACTGAATACTTTGCCAAATCTCAATCCCCATAGCTTAAATTTTCCAGCTGGACATCTGCTTTAAGAAAGTATCAGTCAAAACTGTGCAACAACATGTAAGAATGAAACCACAGAAAAGCCAGTTTAGATCACATTTTACTCAAGTTAAAAAATTCAGGTAAACTTTTTCTTTGGAAACCTTTATATCCCCATATTTGGGGATAGAGGTTTGAATCTTAGCAGGGAATAGCCTCGTGTAAGAAAAGACCTTCTCACATATATGGGAGGAGAGGGGATGGGGAGAAGGGTAGCCTGGGACAGCAATCATAAGGATTGTATTTCAGAACTGAGAAAAAAAAAAGGTTAGGGTGAACAGTAAAAAGCTGTCTACACAAGGCGGAAGGATTGAAGCCCACTAGGACATGGTCCCCTTCAGAGAAGGCATCTCACCATTCTCCTGATGTAGCAAACATGATGTGAGCAAACTAACCGCCTCCACTTTGGTGAGGGCACACGGGAAGGATGGGAATATGTCCCAATTAATCTAAAGGCTTCAAATGGCTTACACAGAACATCAATATCGTTGCCATGTTGGTGAAGTCACCACTAATTGTTTAAAAATCTAATAAAGTAGGCCTCATACTATGAAGCATTTCTATTTGCCTTTTAAGCACTGTGAAGTGGCACAAAACAAACCTGCTGCAGAAAAAAAAAATAAAAATCTAAGGCTGCAGAAGAGAATTAGAAAATGGCACAGTTGCTTGCATTACCTTGTCTTCATCTCCCCTGCATTACAATATATTTGCTCTACAATATAATCTTTCACTGCAGGAATACATACCATTAGTTTGTACCTCATATTCAGTGCACACAAGATTCTACTCAGAGATGCCTTTCAGAGAAGACCACTGGCTCTTTAGCCTTTCTTCTTCACTGAAGAAGTTGTGAAATGTGTGGTAAAATAGATTTTATCTTCCAGAAGAGAAAGGATTATTCCACAGCTGAACACTTCTAAGAATAAATGGATTCTATATCTGTTTCTGCCACAGACTTCCTCAAAAGGTACTTTATGGACCTGCATCATATCAGAGATATGTATAGCTCCCTCATACATGTAAAGAGCAAAGTGCCTATGGTAAATAAATCCCTTGACTATGCTTGTTTGTCAGCCTGCCTGCCGTCTTGTCCCCAAACACCTCAACTGGAAGCCTGAATCCCCACATGCCAACCAGAAGACTGGGAATCTGTGATGGCTGGACTACCTTGTCCTGGTTCCCAGAAATGCGGGAACTAGTCAGAGCCTGCAAATCCTTCAGCTCAGAGCTAGAAACAGTAGCTACATTGAGATCCAGATGCCTCTATTGAATAAAGGGTTTAATGACAGCAGAATAAGGAATGCAACACTTACTTTTACCTACCCAACTGCAAAATCCTAAATAGAGACAAAGTAGTCTTTGTATTTCCTACAACTGAAACCACTTCTATTTCCTCCTTCTGGTAAAATGGGACAGCCACAACATGTAAGTCATCCTGTAGACAAAACACAACTTTATTTTGTAAGTATCAGGGTTCTAAGTGCACCAAGAGGCCTTACTGCTATTTGTGGATCTCACCTGGGGCCTCTCCTGCTGTCCTGCCCATGGCCCAGGACCCCATTTCAGCTCAGCCCAGAGCCATCAATCCCTGCACTAGCAATGCCATAGGAGTGCCAGCCTCTAACCCTGCCTCGTGCATGGACTTCAGATCCACACTGCAGCCTTGTCTCCAACCCTGTCTCTAGTCTTGTCTCCTTTTCTTCCCAGATGGACACCTTGGCTGGATGCTGGACCTGGGTCATCACTCCCCAAGTCCGGGACTGTTGATGGAGCCTGTTACCAGCAGCCGGCTCTGCCGACCATGTTTGGCCCCCATGGGAAAGCACTCCATGAGTTAGGGCACAGCCTGCACTGTGGTGACTGTCAGCCCTAAGGTTCCTATCCACAAAGGAGAAACGTGCTATGAAGCACTACGCAGCCTACGTTTGGGTTCACTTATAACACACTTAGTCTCCAAGTAAGAACCAGGTAAAGCTGTGACAAAAAAACACTCTCCAGAAAACCATGTTAGATAGGCACTGCCCAAATCCTGCCTCCCCTGGGCACAGGGCATATGCCCTTTAAATTCCTGTTTTCTTTTTCTTCCATTTTATAAATGCTGTTCACCTACCAAAATTGTCTGGTGATTCAACATCTGTGAGAGTCGATGTTCCTCATTCATCTCCCACATACAGGACTCATGCCTTAAGTTCAACAGGCTTATGTCTGCTTTGGATACATTTTTCCTGGAAAATATTGTCTCTGCTTACCTCATACTACCTATTTGAAGAACATGAAGTACCATTAAAGCACCTTTTACAAAATGCTTTGGCAGTGCATCAGATCCCTCCACCCCCAAACACCTTTTGCTTTCAGAAACTGTATCTGAGTTGGACACTGGCACCTATAAAAAGCACTCTCTTGAGTGCCATCTGTCAATGAGTCTTCAGCAAGGCTATAAAACAAGGGCACTGACAAACATATGCCAAAACACAATGCACGTCAGTTTGAGCATTTACAAAAAATATTCCAAGTTATATAACCATGGCAGCAGTCCTATATGGTTCCTCAAGCATCTTTTACGTCAGCCTCCTATCAGAGTTGGCATCCAGTGTTGGCTTTGTGCCTTTTTCCATCAGTCAGACTTCACAAAGGGGATATCATCTGCTCCTTTGCCAGTTTTAACACCAGAGTCAAGATGCTGAGCAGCCACAGCAAGTGCAAACCCTGTGGTATGATGTAGTTTGAGGTAAGCAGAGACACTGTTTTCCAGGACAAATGTGTCCAAAGCAAACATAAGCCCACTGAACCTAAAGCATGAGTTTACAGAATATGTGACAGGAAAACTGACTGATAATTAGGATGCTGGATGCGCACCCCAGTTCTGCTAACATGCTGTATGACCTTGAGCTATTTCTCTCTGCTCACCTCTAGCCTTTTGTTAATCTCAGCTATTCCAGTTAGAAACTTAATGCTTTCACTAGATACCCTATTTGACAAATCCTGTTACCATTCCCAGAATTTTTTACATGATATGATCATGGTATGATACCACTTGGCACATTCCTGCATGGCAAATTTACATAAGATGAGTCCACACCATGCAAAATGTCTGTAGCTTGCTGGTGGTGGCTGGCTCCTGAAAATGGAGTTGTGTTCTTCCTTGGCAGCAGTGGTTGGTGACTCTGTGCTAGCCAACAGGCAGGTGCAGGTAGAGGTATCTGGGTTGCGGCTTCCCATATCTGCTTCCCATGCTCTCCAGGATGAAGACAGCAGGCTAGATTTTGTTGTGTACCACTTTGATATAGCTGCAGTACTTCTAGCAGCTTCCAGCCTGGGGACACCTGCTACGGCTGACTGAACCACTACATGTTTGTAAAAGGGTCCACTGCTGTAGAGGAAGACCTGCCATGTTTCCAGCAGCAGTCTGTTCTTGTATTAACTCATCAAACTTGTGAGCCCAGAGTGAACTCATCCGACACCAGCCCAGGAGTGCAGGCATCACCTAGCCCTGCATGGTACAGATATAGTCCTGTGTTCAACTGTGAAACCCTGAAGAAGACAATCCTCAAAGGGATCTGGCAAGTGTAAGGCAAGGAGGGGAAGGCACAGGAGAAGGCTACTGTAGTCTTGGCAGCAGAACAGTGTGAGGAGAGGTGGTACCGAAATGGCAGCTAGTCACAGCAGGCAGTCAAGTGACTGAACTAATCAGCAAATTTGACTAATGATCTCAATGCCAAATCCATTTCCAAAAATCCCATGGAAAGCTCTTAAAAACAACATTCTTGCTGAAAACAGTGAGGAAGACAGGTGTCTACTTCCCTGTTTTTTTCTAACTGCAAAGAATTAATGGCTTCATTTTTATTTGTATTCTTAATACTGAATGGGCAAGGAAGGAATAATGAATCAGAACAACCATGAAAACTGCCTCTAAAGAAACATTTATTACCCATACCATTTTTCTGCACTGGTTTCATAAGGAGAATCACTGGATATCGCTGGGAAAAGAGACAAATCACTAGGTTGGCACTGACAGGTCCCAAGACCTTCCTCAGTATAATATAATGTTAGTGAGAGGATATGATATGCAATTACATGTCTCTGGCTGTCAATATATCCAGTGGTTCAGGTCTAGGAGAAGAGAGAAGGGGTGAAGATAACTCATGAAGAGCAAAAACTACAGAGTTTTAATCGAAGATTTTAGGCCAAGTAGTATAAAAATCAACTATTCAAAAATGAGTGGGCAAGTAATTCTAGTACACTCTTCCACTGTATTATTGTGCTTTTGTTTCAGAATTTCTCTTTCCTAAAATAGAACTTAAAAAAAACCCAGTACTTCAGATATTTGAAGATTTACAGCTTCATCATCTCCTGTTTTGTTTAGAGCCTTTTCATAAAACATCAACAATAGAGTGCTGAAAAGAGGAGATGAACTGGGAATTCAAGCACTAGTCCCAGAATAGAAAAGGAAGAGATAGTTGTCTTGTTTCCTGATATGAAAGGTCCCAGGAGAGAAGGCAGCAGGCTAAGAAGAGAAAAACTTCTTCCTTCCAAGACATTTTTCAGATTTTCCCAAATTATTTTTCAGACCAAAATATCATCAACATCAAATAATTCTCCCCAACACTCTTGCATTAAACCAGCATTTTCTAGTGGAAAACTTCTGTCAAAATGTCATGACCAACTCTATTCAGCAACTTCTGTTGCCATGGAGATCTTTTCAAGGTTACAAACAGAGCATTAGAAACAATATTTTCCCAGACAAGCTGCTCCTTGCTTACCCTGCAAAGGATCTGGTCAAATCACCACTCCCAAGAGCATTCACCTGCAAGGAGGGAGGGGCACACCAGCCTGAAGTAGAGATTGCAACATTTTCCAGGCAAGTTGAGTCATTTTGTGAGATACTTAGCCTACTTGCAAAGAGTTATTCCTGACTTTATTTCTTAATTTATCTTCCTTTTCTAGATAAATGTATCAGGGGCCTGCATAAATGTTTAATAATGTTTTTCTCTAGAGGTAACATGCCAAACTCTCCACTCCTATGTCTGCATTTTAACCTATGCCTTTGCCTTTTCCCCTGAAAACAATCAATCCTGCCTTTTTATGCCGTCAGTTTATATGGCCTCTATCTCCATCTATTTTTAGAGAGCAGGGAATGCTAGACAGCAGATAGCTGTTGATACCAGCCAGTGCTGGGTGAGAATCAGGCTCCAAGGATAGTAATTAAAGTCTTTTTGTTAGTTTGAACCTTTCAGTTTGAACCTTCAAAGTATGATCATGCCTGTCTAGACTTAGATATTAAGTTTCTCAGACAATGACATGATCTTGCCTGTGGTTCTACACATGGATGCACACACCCCTTTACTCAAATAACAGTAATGGGCTACGTTGCCCCTGACCTGATAAAACCAATGAAGTAGGGTGTTTTAGACAGTATCCCTCAGAGGAGTTATGCTGGGACATATCTGTGCAACAGCAGGGAAGAGCTCTCTTCACTCTGTATTACAAAGACAGACCTTCTCTTGTATTAATTAAGAGGGCTTCCCACAGCTGCCTTTTTGAATCCAGAGATCCCTTGCTCGGTATCTTTCCTGACAACAGTTTTCATGAAGCTTCTTAATTATCAGCCCTAAAACCAGCTCCTCTCCAACTACCAGAGAAACAAGTTCAGTACTCCCTGCCCTGAATGCACCCAGTTCCACTTTTTCTGGTCTACAAATCTTCAGCAGTATGGTAAGCTCTCCTCTAATGCAACAGGAAATGGACCCAGAAGTGCCACGGCCATGGGACGTTAGGCACTCATCCAGTATAAATACACTCTGCTGGTTCAAATGCAATAAAGAATTTTTGATGGATTCATTTTGCACTGGCAGATTTTATGCCAGATCAAGCACTGTCCATCTTTGCATGGCCACTGTAAAGCCTGAATAAACACGCAAAGCCAATATCCACACCAGAATGCGTTCAGCAGAAACATGATCATGTGTCCATCCATCATCTGGCTCAGGTTTGTACCGCTGGGTGACCCAAGAGGGGGTATGTCGCACAGGAACAGTCATGGTACCAAGGCCTGAGGGAATTCACAGTCCATACAGAAGTGGGCGATTCTCCTCTGGATCATGGGATTATCACTGGATCTGTGGAAACTGCTATTTGGTGGGGCAGTTTCTGCATTTTAGCCAGCACCACCTTTGGTTTGCACTCCTCCCAAGGGTGCAGGAAAGGGCCCACACCCCAGCAATGCAGCCTAACTGGTTGTACCTTGAAGGCTTGGCCTCAGTCCTCTGAAGTAGGGCAGTTTCATCACCCTAATGAGGGATGGACTGGACCACTCCTTGGTGACAATATCTGAGCTCTTCAGAGCAGACTATTCACAATCATTAACAGAGTCTGTCATTCCACTGGAAAAGCTAGTGATGATAGGTTATCATTCCTCAAACATGTCTTTAGGTTGGAGAACTTTTAGCTACCTGTGGTTTTATAGCTTCCCCAACCTTTGGCCCTGTTATGCTTAAGCAATTCAATAAAAATGACTGCTTCAGCAACAGCTGAAGAAAGGAAGTAGGGAAAAATCTTTCAAGACCTACGTGGTCTGTAGTGGAATAAAATACTTTACTCTGCTCACAGTGTGAACCTAGACTGCTCTCACAGTAGCCTTATTGAAAAAAGATGGTTAAATAGTAGTTGTGCAGATCCCAGGTCCCTTTTAAGTAAAGGCAAGGAGGCAGTAAGGAGGCAAGAAAAAAGCTTTGCTCTTTCTAGGGAAGACAGGAAATCTGAGACCATAGTTCCACAGTAACGAACTTTTGGCAGAAACATCCCATCCTGGAACTCAACCTTCACCTCCTATTGGCCAAGCAGGTCTTTCATAGCTGCACTGTGAAACACCACCACGGCATCATCACTTGAGACCCTGCCATGAACTCCACAAAGGAGCCAGTCTAAGTTAAAAACAAAATAAAGGTTATTTTTTAACGTGGATTAGTTCCTTGACTTGGTTCATGACTTCTGTGTTGGCTGATTGAGGGGCTAGCTCCTTGCAGTGCAAGGGAAGGAAAGATTATGTGGACATGCTAGGAGAAGGAAGCATGAGCCCCTTTATCTGGCACTGCCAGGCAGATGCCTCATACTGTGGAACTACAGCCTGAGGTCCTAACCTCTAAGAGGTCTAACCTGTTGAAAAAAAGTCTACCCAACCTCTAAGAAAAAAAATCAGGCCATCTTGTGATGTCTTAATAGGTTTGAATGTAGCACCTTGCTGAACTACTAAACAGTGCTGTGCACATGTTGCCTGGTAAAGAATCCTTCAATTTATAATGATTTTGGCAACTGTCTCTTGATTGAGACTCTTCCTTTGTTTAAAAAAAAAAAAAAAAAAAAGCACTCTCTCTCCTCTATATTACAAATACTTATGATGATGTGAGAAATGCCAAGGAAACTGAGAAATTGAGAGGAGAAATCAACAGACACTTAGGAGGAGCTTGGACACAATGGAAAAGAGGACTATAAAAATACTAAGTAAGTATGTTTTCATAAGCAATGATAATGAAAAGGCATAAAGCAAAGTTCTTCTAGGAAACCAGCACAGTGACCAACATGCTTTTCAGCCATAATATGATCTAGGAAAAACAAATAGGTAAACTGCATATATAGTCCTTTCTTAAGTCACCAAAGCACTGGGTAGTAGGTTAGCATCATTCAGTATAGTTGCCTAAAGCTTTAAATTCAGCTGTATGATCACTATAAAAAAGCACCACGAACTGTAACTGTTGTACTCAGGAGATCATAACCTCTGCTGTGGGATTTGCTAACCCCAATTTAGGTCATGTGACTAAGGTCAAGGAAAAGAGAAGATTTTTACCAACCTACCTCTGTGACATCTTTATTGAAGAAATAAATCTGCCTTTAGTTGGGTGCACCTGTACTCAAAAAGGGAGCCAATAAAAATCAGGAAATCAGTCTTCAGTATTTCCCAATAAAGATTATCTGCTTGTTTAGATCTGTTAGGTTTTGTAGGCCATTAAAAATAATCAGTGAGATGAAAGTATAAAAGAGGGCTTGATTCTTAACATGTCCTGTGCATTTAACACTTTTTGAGTGTTCCTGCTCAAACTCCATTCTAGAATAGCCTCATTAGTACAGTTTATGAGTCATTAATCACCTTGTCAATATTATCAGAAGTTCTCTTCTATAGCTTTCCAACTATTTCCTGTTCAGAGAAAGGAGAAACATCACACAGTTACAATAAACCAATTCGAGAATAGGAGTGTCATTCACACCTGTGCTGACAATTGCTCTGTGGTTTGCCCTGCAGGCTCTCCTATCAGTTGTCCTGTCTTCTGAGATTTGGAAATTCTTGTGTCAGCACAGCACTCTTCAGATGGAGGACTGAGTCTTGCAGGCAGGCTAGTGTAAAATGTATGAACAGTCATTGAAACAAGGATAAGAAAGAGCATCCACAGCAGGAAGTTGTCCCCAGCCATCCACAGCCTATCCATGCTCTAACTTCTACACACCAGTGGTCGTCTACCCCATTTTTAAAGGGTGCACTTAGGTACCTAAAAAGAGGATATGGATTCTCATTTAACCTAGGCACACTCCTACAGCCTAGGATGAGCCAGGAGAAAGAAGTGGGGTTCAGACCTGCTATGCAATTCAGCATATGATGTTTGGTATTTTAAGTAGCTGCAGACTGCTTTGCATCTTACTCTGAAACACCTTCCTTTCCACGGATTGCCTTGGAACCACAGGCCCTAACAGCAGGCCATGAATTCCATCTGGGGAGCTGGAGCCTGCAAGGTCAAGTGCTGCTTTGATAATGCTGAGGTCCCCCTGTAGATTTAGCCATTGCTGCCTAACCGGTGCCAGAAATAAATAACTATTACTTTCAGCTGGCAGAGCTGCAGTAATAAATCCACAATTTATTTTTCTGTTAATTGTGTCAGGTAGTTTGCTGCTTACAACTACTCCCCGTGCTCCCTCCAGGACAGATTTGTTATTTGTTCCCTCTTGATACCAAGGCATTTGCAAGTCATATTCTTCAGGGTCATAAACTTCCCTAATGATTAAAGTAACAGCATGAAATTCTGCAATGTAGGACTGACAAAACTGGACTTTGGAAAACTACTGTCTTTTTTTTTTTGTCTATGAGGAAAAAAAAGTGCTATAGACATCATCCCATGTGGAGTTGTTTTCTGTTTCAGTTTGTTGATCGTTTTTGTTCAGCTTTGTGATTATTGGACAAAGAAACCCATTATAACACCAAAAACTGCCATTCAGAGCAAACTCTGAAGTATTTTAGTTAAGGATATGAATTTTCCTACATTATTACCTTCCACATTACTGCTAGACAAATATAAAAGCCAATCTATGCAGTTCAAAAATTAAATAACCATGCAGAAATGTTACTGTACATTTGACAAAAAGAAGGAAAATATTTTAAGATCTACCTCTAAAGACGCATGAGAAAAATATTTAGCATGTTTCATCAACGTTCAGTAAGCAAACAATTTCCTTTTATTTCAGAAGAGCACCCAGCAATAAGATAAGGAGACCAACCACGCTTACAATACAAGCCTGTATCAAGCTCTACACCTGCATATGATAAAGACAGCCATATAAAAGGATAAGGGCATCAACTGGCTGATGATAGAGACTTAAGCTCCCTAAATCACACAGCAAAGATAAATTAGAACTATCTGCCACCTACATCAGATGGTGAAGTAGGCAGGAACACAATGCTCTAGATACTAATTAGTAGCATAATGGAGCCAGTATCTCATGTTCTAGTGTGTCAAATTCCAGCAGTGCCAGTGAGATCAGAACAGAAGCCACAGCAAGGTCACTGCGATCTGTCAGCAGGACAGCTTCAGCCAAGTACCGCAGCCTAATCCCTGTCTGCTGAGAATCTAGCGGAGGAGAAATGCCTGTAGTTAAAATGCACCTAAAGCAATATCCTCCAAGGGCATCAGGCTGGAAGCAGATTAGAGCTACACAAGATAATAAAAGGCAGTTGATTTTAACTGTTAAATGAGCACTTCTTTTTTTGATATAGGAATGTGCCTAAGTCTATTCACAGAAACAGCAAGGACATAAGCACTGTTGCAGGGACACATTACAATAGAAGCACCTTCAAACTGCACACCCCCTCCCCCTTTTCCAGCTTGGAAAAGCTACCTCTGTGTGGAAAGGTGACTATGCCCATACTCACCCCTTTGGTAGCTCACCCTGACAAGTTAAGTTCAAGATACAGCAAGTGTAGCAAAGGTCCACACAAATCCTCCCAGCATCACCTGCCAGGCAGAGAAATAATGTACCTGCTGCGCAACACATGAAGCACAAAACAAAAACCATTGTCTTAACTTTTGCCAAACCCAGAGGTAATTAATTAATCAGAGTTTATCCAGATGTGCCAGCCTACCCTTCCACAGTATGGTCACACTCACAACATTAGCATACTTCTGTCATGTTTCATGCCTGTCCTGAGGCTGTATGTAACCACAGCAAGCAACACAGCTGTCAGAGCAAAGATGGTGAAGAATACAATTTCTCTAACACACTCAGAGTGCCTGGAAAGTAGGACAAAGTTGTATGTTTGGGCTGCAGTATGGTGCACTGGGGCTGTTGCTTTCTGTGTAGATACAATCCTTATGTGCGTGTTACAAAAATAAATATTCTCTTTTTTCCACATGCATTGAAAATACTTTATGCTAAAAAAGTAGCTGCCCTAATTTGGTCAAAGTATGTGCAAATATAATAGAGAGAAGGAGGCACTCCTAGGGATTAGAAGACACATTAGTCCCATCTTTGTTCTTTTTGAGGTCCACTGGCTCCTTGTTGTTTGCTCATTCTGCCATTAATCTTCTGTCTGCCAAGAATTATTCTTAGAGGGAGTTATCCCCAGGAAAGATATTTGGAGTTAAATTTAACTTCTAATTATTCAAAACAGTTGTTGAAGTAAAGGAGGTGGGTAAGCCCGTTAGCAGAAAAGACAATATCAGTAGTGGTTATGCTGTGCCCTTTTCAGACTTCTGCAAGCTTCCATTCAGGTAAGGTTTCACATTGCAGTTAGCCAGATCCAAGAGCCAGATCTTACTGCTATAAGGGGTGGGCTGCCTCCTCCACCATTCCTCTCCATGCATTCCTGCTCCATCTCTTGCATGGTTTGGCAGCTCAGCTGAGCTGATCTGGCTCACTAAATCCTCAGAAGAATATACACTTGTTCATGTTGAGTCAGTTTTTGGGGGGTTCAGTGGCCCACCAAGGGCAAGAGGAGTGCTGGAAAAAGAAGGGGAAAATTGTGCAGCAGGTAGCAGAAGGAAGATCAGGAAGAAGGGAAGAAAGAAAGAAACTATCTTTTTCACATGACAGTGACCTTTAGATCTGCTGTTCTATGAGACCTCACCCTTACATACTACAATGGAAGAAAAAAAGCAGTTTACTTAACACGTATGAGGTGACACCTTCCATTTGTACCGCAGAAATCTTTATCTTGCACTGAAGAAGCTCAAGTAATCAAGTGACAGTACAGGGACTGCAAACTACTGAGGCAGACAAGAGATGTTTTTCTTACAAAAGAATTACTGACTGGAAGTCTTAGAAAGTGTAAAATTCTTCTTCTCCAGAAAGACATTAAATCAGCTAGGCAACAGTCTGGTATGTAATAACCTACAGGCTGTCTAAATAGGCAAGTGGTTTGAACGGGTAGGGAAGCACGCAAACACCTGTCAGTTTAGATTTTATCAAGAGGTGGACACAACAGTTTAAGTGTGTATATAAATGCTTCTCATTTTGAAAAAGCCAACAAATTCACCTCCTGTGAAGTGCTAGGTTTCCTCTTTTTTCTCCATCTGCCAGCTATTTTGAAGTGCATGAATGAAAAAGGATCGCAGACATTAGTGGAAGGAAGTAGCATTTAGAACCCTAGCAGACCCACTCTTACCAGCTTGGAGTACAACTGTGGTCGCGTGGAAAACCTACCCAAAAATGAAGTCCCACTTGTCTTTTCTGCCCCCTCATACCTGAACCAAATAGTCTGAACAGTGTGAGCAGGATGAAGGAAGAAGGAAGTAGGAAATCCACTGGCAAATGAGCAATGGTGCTATTTCCAAACAGAAAACTGAAGGTGAGCTTTCAAGATGAAGCACCTTCCATATGTTTCAAATTGTCCTTTGAAACAGGAATAGGGACAACTACCTCTCTGTCTTCCTGTCCTGACATATTGAGTCCTAATCTGTGCTGCTTATATTCTTTGTGTGATACACATCTTGTAAACAAAAGCTGACCTTTTTTCCAGGGCAGGGTAAGGCCACTTAGGTCCCTCTTTCTTTCCTTTGTCTCTTTCTTTCCCTTGTCCCTTTGCTGGCTGACTGGTCTTTGCAGATGTCACATTCAACGCAGATGCCTTTGCCCTTGCCCCATGCTCCCAGGGATGCCAGCGTACAGCCCATTTCATCACTGGAATTTTTACTACTGGATTTCCAGCCAGTACTCTTCAGCCCCTTTATCTCCTCTACACTGATCTTCAAATCCCCCAACCCTCTGGTCAAAGAGCAGAAGCTTGATATTTGGTGTTCTGCCTTCATTATTAAAGTGGCAGATTTTTCTCTCCAGCTGAGACTGACACCAGGCATCCGATGTGTTCCTGCAGTCAAGCTATTGGTATAAAGACTTCTGGGTTTCTCTGGGCCCACTGTTCTGCCGCTTATAATGTAGAGATGAATGAAAATTAAGAGATTGTAAAAAGGTTGGCATAATAGATGCTAAGAAAAGGTTTTATGTCTCCCATTTCAAGCCAGTGATGCAAAGAGAGAGGCAGCACAGGTAAGTAGCACATGGGAATGAGTGCCCAGAAGGCTTGTGGGTAGGTGTTAAAAGACTGATCACTTCTTTGTAAGAGTACATGCATTCAGTTAATCCAACTGGCACTAGCAGCTGATAAAAAGCCACCAAGGTAGCTTATGACAGTGTTTTCATGTGTGGTTCTGACAGTTGCTTTAGATTCAACAACGCATCCCATGTTGAATGGGAAAACCCAGGTTAAATACAGAATTAGAACCTAATGAATATAGGACCTGATGTTAGAATCTCTCCCAGTAGCTGAGTCTTCTTCCCTCGTTAGCAAGGCAGAGAAGCAGAACAGTAATATTCCTGTCACAGTGCAAAGACTAATTGAAAAGTGAGACAATCAATTGTTAATTTCATAGCTTCTCTAGCTGCTATAAAAGTACAACATTGTCATAATCCATTCATAAGAGACTTCTCATTGCACCAGCACAGACGACTTCTCATGCCATTGTACCTCCATATGGAATTAAAATCAGCATCACAGGAAGTCTGAGTAAGTGAGCATGAAAAAAACATCAATAGCAAGGATAAAGCCATAGTGTAACAAACACTCATCCACCATGATTAGCTGCCACCAGAGGAAATATGTAATTTATAACTCTGCTTCAGTCTCAATTATAAAGACTGACAAATGAAGAAAGACTTCTTTCATGTCTGCTGGAATCTTGTTCTTGATGAAGATATTGAATTCAAATACCTATTGCTTGACAGGCTCTTCTTTAGGTCTACTCAGCAAATCATTTACTTTTAAAAGCTAGCTGATACTGACAAAAATATAGATTTTGGTGAATAATCTAAGGCCCTCTCCTCTAAATTTAGTGAGTATTGTATTGTTACTTATCATGGTGGTCATTTATTAGATGGACAAAAATCTCAATATAGTAGGAATGTATTTCAACATTAAATGCCTACCATAAAGTTACTAATACAAACCTATTTTTGAGAAGCTAGGCAGACAGGAAAAGCAAAGCTTTCTGAAAACAATGGATGACTTCAGAGTGTGATACCAGCTCTGCACAGCTCTTACTAAGGTTACACCAGATATCTATTTTGCACACATAAGTCTCCTGATAGGTAAGAGCATGTAACATGATGGATCCACACTGAATGGTGTCAATTTTGGCTTCTTCACCGTTACAGGAAACTGCTCAGCTGACCAGAATTATACAGTGTATGTAAATCAATCCCTCACACAGGATATTGAAAGAAAAAATACTTTGTGGGTAGCAAGTGTAAGTGCACCAATTAGGATACTAATTTGTACCACAATGGACTGTAAACATCCCCCATGCTTCCAGCATTCACATTCTGTCATTTTAACCAGCTACATCAATAGGTAAGCAAGACAACTCCAAGACAGAGCCTAGAAATATGCCTAAAGATGAAGTTTAAGTCAAAGACCAGAGACCAGGAATTCTCAGCCCTGTTTCCTCTTCTACCATTGCAAGACAAGAGGTCATATGACAAGTTATTACCATGCCACTACCACCATGGCTCATGTAAAGCAAAGACAGTTCAACCTCCTGAAAAAGAAAACCGTTGGATTATCTACTACAGAGAAGTACTGAGAATAGTAATCAGGGAACTATTCTTTTATCTGATCTCAGTTTTAGTCTACTCCTTCCATTATAAGATGATGGGCCCATTACTAGCAAAGAGAATTTCACACATGTAAAGAGCCAAACATTAGAGCATAAACCTCTCTTTCCAAATCATAGCCTTTTTATTCTTCCTTTTCTTTTTTTACCCTGTAAGATTAACAGAATCCAATTATTCTAGTGCAAGGATGAAACAGAACAGATCATGTGCTCCAGTGAATGAAACAAAGTAGAAAAATATAGAAGCAGAAAAAAAATAGACTTATATATGACTAAGTAAACAGAGTCAGAAGAAATACAGCAGCTATAGAAAAAAATTTAAAACAGTAAAGACAAGCCAAGTGACTGAAAATTTGAGTTATGAAAGAGACACTCAGCACATATGAATGAACGTTTTGGCTTTCACAGTGGAATAAGAGATACAGAATTTTAAGCCAATTATTAAAAAAACCCCAGAGTGTTTATAACAACAATAACTGCCCTTCTCATATGAACAAATGCATGCCTCTTTCAGTTTGCTGATCCTTCTCTTCAGTGGCAACACCAGCTTAAACAACTCCCACCACCTTCCCACCACCAACAGTTTGATCCTGTTCTCTTCTTCATGAAGACAGATGTCTGGGAGGTCCCAGGGTGAACAGATTTCAAACTGACTGTACCCCCAATTGCCACCTAAACCCTGCTTTGTTTCAGCTGGATCAGTTCCCCAATTTCACAAACAGCAGACTGAGAGTCTTAGGAATTAGAATAAACTGCCTGAAAGATGGGGCTGGTGCCCAGAAGGTGCTTAGGACAGCTTAAACAGACTTGCCATCACTTGCCTTAATTAATTGTTCAATAAACGCTTTGTTTTAGTATCATGTGGCTCTGCCTCGGAGACAAGTAGTCCCTTACCTCATGGGTCTACCCACTCTCTCCCATCCCATGTCTCTATTTCCTTTTGGCAGACACAGATGGTTTTTGCAGCTTTACAATAAACAGGATTGTGGAACTTACTCAGCTGAAAAACAGATTTTGCCTTTGTTTTGCTCAAGTCAGTTCTCAAGGGATGCATCTTCCACCTATTTCACCCCACATGTACAAACTTGAAGGCACAAGCCAGTACCTGGGGACAGTGAACCACAGGACTCGCTCTGTTTGAGACTGGTTTAGCTAGTACATGCGTCCACGAAATTACAGTCCTGTGGGTCCTAAAACTATCCTCTTCAGCTGTACACATACAGCCACGTTTGTGGTAACTGTATGTGCAGCAAGAATGTAATTGATTGAAGTAGCAACCCATAAATAAGTAAATCACCTCTCATGTTCACTCCAGTCACTTCCAGTTAATTTGATGATTTCTTAATGTGATGGCCCAGTCTGACAATAGATACCTGTGGAACCTTATCACTCAGAGTCATTTGTAATTAAAGTGATTCCTGTCAGCAGAGACAATCAGATAATGAGTCGTCAGCTCTAGAAATGTCCATGAGGAGACACAATTTGTATGAAGCCAGCAATGACCCACCAATCTTGCCTTTGTTTTAATGCTCTGATCTCTCTCTTTCTCTCTAAAAACTGGAAAGAGCGAAAGTAAGGAAAAAAAATTCCTAATATGCCGATAGAGAAGACCATTCAAGAGACCTCTTCAATCAATCTGGCATGTCACAGTACTGAGAATTAGCAAGGGCAAAGAGAATGCATTGTTGGAAAACAACATAATTCTTCAAGGCTGACAGAGGAGTCAATCCAAAAGCAAAGAGAAGAAAGACAGTAAAGACATTCACTCACCTAGCCTAGGTAATAGGAATTTGAAAACGAGGGGGACAAGTTCTCATGATCTTATGAAAGAAACAGTTCACAAAGTGTTGGGCAAACAGGACAAAGAACACTGCCAGTGCAAGGCAGGAACTGGACAAAGCATATAGCACTGGAGCAGATCCTGCTGCCTGACCTAAGCCTGGTCCTGAGCCTGAAGTTTCACACCCCACTGCCATGACAAGCCATGCACTGTGTCCTCCACAGGTGCCATCAGCCCTTCCCTCCCTGTCTGCTCCTGCCCTAGCACTCATCCAGCCAGGGGCTAACTCAGAACAACTGGATGAGCCGCATAAAAACTCAGCAATACACTTCCAGGGCAGGACCACTATTTTCAACAGCAGCATGGTCTTAAACCTGCTGTGAAACCATACCTGAATCTATAGCAGACGTCTGAACACCAAAAACAGCCTACAAGATTTACAATAGAATTGCAACTTACTCTTCCCCTGCAAGGAAATTATTTGGGATTTTAAGAAAGGCTGGCTGCTTCTTTCTGTAAATATACCCAATAATGGCAGACTTCCCCTATCCTAAACCCTGTTGATCTGAAACAACTCTGGCATACTGCCAGATATCTACCAAATGACTAATCGGTCAGAAGCCCCACTGGGTTAAATATGTGGGCAACCTAACGGTGACTGCAGATTTCAGAGTGGGGATACTCTGGAAAAGGATATTGTAAGGAAAAACAAAAATTGCTCAAGCTTTCTTAGAACATTCAAAACATTTTTGTCAAAATATCAGATTACAAAAAAAAAAAAAAATCAGCCCTGCTAACTCTGAACACATTATTGCAGCTATTCAGCTGCTGAACTCTAGGACCCCTCAGGGTTAGCAAGGAGAAACAACAGTAAACAGGGAGTCAGGGTGCAAGTCCTACAGGACTCTACAATTTACCTACTGTCTCAGAATTTTTCACCAGAATAAAAACTGCCAGGTCACTGAATGAGGGCCAGTATAAGTAATTTCACACACTAGTACCTTAGATAAAGTTTCATGTTAGACAGGTATACCAGTCTTACTCTGTGTTTTCATTACTGTCTTGGCTGATAAGGTAGCAAAGACACCTTTCAAATGACAACAAGCTGCAAAGTGTTGCAAGCACCACAGTGGAAACAGACTTCAAAACGGCCTTGAAAAAACACAGGACAGGTAGGATGCAATTCAGAAATTATAAGTTCAAAGAACTATACTCAGGGAGTATTAATTGCACAAATACATAGTAAGCAGAATTCCGAAGAACAAAAACTGGGAGTATAGGAAACCACAAACAGAACATGAAGCAATCCATTGCCATAATATAAAGAACCCCAGAACTTTTCAAGTTCATCCTCAACAGTGTGGCTAATCTTAGGCAGCCACCATTTTTCTTAAAACTGTATGCTGAATCAGGTTTCTAGATAGGCCTGCAATTGTTCAGGTAATTTAGAAGGGAACAAGAAATTGAAGTCCACTGATTTCTTAAAAAAAAAACCACTTGTAAACGTAAGGTGGCATTTCAGGGTTAATAGGAGCAAGATTAAATCCGCCAGCTTGTGCATGAACCACTTTTCTCCCTTTTCAGCTCATCAGCTTATTTCTGAGAAGGCAATGCATGCTATTGAGAACTTAAGAGAACTGGACCCTCCCAGTGAGCGCAAATGCCAAACTCTTCCAAAAATACAAGACTCGCATTCATGCAATAACAGTATAAACAGATATAGTGGATGCAACTGCAAAAGGTATCTAGTGCTAAGTAAGTGTCCCTGTGAAGTCACTTCAGACCAGCTGTTTAAAAATTACATATGAATACCTCATTATCTGACTACCAATAGGCAGAGGGCAGTGTTACCTGCCTAGGTCTTTTTTCTTAGTCAATCAAACATAAATCTGTTTAAAAATATTCATATAATACACAGGTTTTTGTACATCAAGTACAATATATGAATAATAATACTTTTCTGGTATTGGCATAGTCTCTTACCCCTGGAAGCAACTGTACTTCAAGGATGATTGTTTTACTTGTCATATCTGAAGTCTAAATTTCCACAGAAATCAGGATGACAAGGGAAAAGAAAATCTTCACATGAAATTTGCATAGCTGGATATATTAGTTTCAGAAGTATTCACTTAAAACAAAAATAAGAAAATGTTATTTAAATTACTTGTACCTTATTTGATGAGCAGTGAGGGGAATCATATTTGAGACAATCTTTGATCTTTCCCATTCCATTTATTGTAAGCTACTAAAATGCATCTTTCATTCTTTCCCCTTAGCATAACTCAGTTTCTGTAGTTTCTAACAACAATCACATCTTTAAACTCCTCACCACAGACCTGAATGTTTGAACATATTTCTGATGTTGGAAGATACCTTCTATGTACCACCTTCTTCAGTTCCAGGTCAGAGGGAAAGCAAGCCTACAGCTTTAATTATCCTCCAGTGTTAAAAGGCTATTCATGAAGTACCTTCAGTTCTGCTTACTGTGAAAAAATAGCAGAACAAGAGAAACTAAGGAATAATGGAGGATATGGCCATACATCGTGTTATTACTTGCTACAAAATTCAGAAAATGGATCCAAGCAGATTCATTAATATTATCCAGTTGCTCCTCTGATAGCAATGCTGCTTCATCACTTGTGACTGGATTACACTGCCAACTTCCCTGGACATCACCTTTCATTTAAGGGGACTTGAAAAAGTCCTCAAGGTTCTTTGGGAGAGCAGATGAAATAATGGGGTTCTTAAAAAATACCCAGGATTTTTCTCCTCAGTCAACATTATGCAAGACTGAATGATCTAGGTAAAAGGACAGCAAGATATGTCTTTGGTCCATCAGATGCACAGGGTATAAAATAAGTAGTTCATGGCAGAGCAATAAGAGATGGCTTTCATGTCTGGCAACAGCACTATTTCAGCTGGTTTGAACAACTTCTCCATCTTAGCTCCCTCTCTGCTCTGCCAGTCAAGCTGTCTGAGCAACCAAGCAATGAACTTGATCAGAGAGCTGATCCATCTGTAAAACAAGCCAGCAAAAGAAATGGTTATTTTTAGATGGCTCCATTCCCAGTCCTGTTAAGTCTGCAAATGCCCAAACAGATCTGACAGCACGATGGAAGCACTGCATGGACATGACTGAGAAGCCAGGAGCAGTTGATTAAGTTGACAGTGGCACTTAAGAAATACATAAAATGATACTTAAAATACCACAACAATAAGAAAGCCCAACACAGCCACACAAATACAGGTACTGCAACCTTGATCCCAGTCTTACAACACATCAGATCCAGCAGTGAAGCTGACTTAGGAAGTCCTTGTCCCTCCAGCAGCTGTTTGCCTGTCCCTCAAGTGTGCTCATCAAACTGTTTCTATGTTGAATTGAAAACTGGTTCAACAAAAGCCATTAGAGTGAAAACAATGCTTGTAAGAAAAGGAAGCAGAAAAGGTAAATTCAGTGTGAGCATATTTCCTATAGAACCTTATATCAAAACAGCTAAACTAGTTGTGATTCACATTTTCTACTGTGTGGTGCAAATCCGCGCAATGGGACATGTTTTAAATGAAAATATGATCTGGCTCAAGTTCTTTTTTATTATTTTGCATCCACATAAGAGAAACTAAGGAGCACGGCCAAGCAAAATAAGGTGGTTACGATGTACTGTTTCATCATGCCCAGGGAGAGAAAAACAAGCACTGGTACATACATCTCCAACACCCAGCCATGAAAACAAGTTGGGTTTTTTTTTCTTTTTCAATTTTGTTTATTTGGACAGGCTTAGGAGGCTGTCCATTTCATAAAATAGAGACGATAACAGGAAACCAACTTCAGAGTACTTATCCCTGGTTAACCCTGAAATACTGCACAGGGTTTAAAGCAGATGACATGTACCCTTCGGTTAACAACTCACCACCCTGAAGGACCAGCCCATGTGAGAACAATAGTTCTGATTAACACCAGAAAGAGATCATATCAGCAAGGGGGAAAGAAAGCAAAACTACATGAACCCCACGCTTAGGTTTGTAAGAAAGCACAAAGGGAGATTATGTTCACAACTTTTTTCTGAAAGTCAATGAGATTTCAACATTTGCCTTCCCCACTCTGTAAAATCACCCTTTGGCATAATCTAAATTACAACATGAATTGACACCCAAGCTGGCTTAACTACACTTAAACATGCTTTCTGAAGGACACTGCCGTGGTCCCATAGCTCAGACATCACATTACCATTGTATACTTGGAGAACTGAGAACTGAGCTAGTCCCCATGAGATTGCTCTGAGATCCCATGTATTGTACATGACAGTTATGTAGTTACTTAAATAATGAGAAAACTGGGAATTATGAGAAGAAATTAATCCACAAGAGGCTGTTTCTAAATACACAGTATTACCAACCACTTGAATTCTGTCCTGAAACACTAGAAAAAGCATTATAGGACAAACTTCCTTTGACAGAAATAACTAACTGTTCTTTCTTATCTCTAATTTCTGTGAAACAGAAGACACCTTCTTTAATACCTACCAGATGCTATTCCCACTGTATTAAGGAAGACAAATTTCTTTTCTTAGATGCTGTCTCTTACTAGACACAGAGTGTATGTATCATACAGAATACCTGATAAAGAAACAAATATACATTCCAAAGACACATATATTTAAAAAATACCATATTGACTGTGATATTCAAATAGTATTCTAAAGTGTTTATGCATGTGCCTAAGTACTGTCCTGAAGCCTCACTGAGATCAAGTACAGGACATCCAAGATTGATAGATATTATTAAGATTGTTACCACAACTGCAGGACTGGATTGCAAACAGTAGCACAAGCACTATATGAAAGTTCCATTCCAGAAATAAAAATTTTGATTAAAACTATTTGCAATTAAGGACACATACTGCACAAGAAATTTCATCACTATGATCATATTTGCCAACATTTTGACTGACTGAAATACATTTTCTATCTAGGGATCCAACCTGCATATGCGTATCAAGTAGGTTTGATTTAAATGACAAATTCTTTTAAATACAGTTCTCTCAATCTTATTCCTCCTAGCTTCTGCTATAATTATTTTGGATAACATCTCTTTTCCATTAAGAACACTGATTCTTTCTGATACACTTAGCTGAAGAAGACCTTTTTGTTTAAGGGGTTTACCATATATTGAAAAAAAAGGCTGTAGCCTGCAAATGACTAAAAAGCATCCCATAAAATTCTGTGCATAAGGACACAAACTCCCTGTAAGATTAGTAATCATACTCATCTTGCATCAACTTGTGTAGGAGGAATAAGTAGCCCAAGCAACTCAACTGTGGTAAATATATCAGGTTGAAGTAACCACAGAAAATGTATACACCTCAGCTCTAAACAGCCAAAAACATCACACTGGTGTTATCAACATTGCAAAACAGCAGTATGAGCTAAAAGGCAAGCAGAAAACCTGAAATCAGAAATTCATGTTGAATTTTAGTGCTGCTATATGACTCAATGTGTAACCTTTAGCACTGAGCCTTTCACTGCTTCAGCTTCTCTATACAGGACAACAGGAATTTTCACTTTCATGGGGTATCAAATTTTCTTTGCTTACAAGCTTCTGTTAGTAATAGTTCTGTTCAAGATGGAAAGAGGCTAGCTTTACTAGAGCCGAGTGCAAGTAAACAGCATCTGTCGGCTACACAAAAAAATCCAAAACATCTCAGGTAAGGAAAGCATGGCCTAGTACTCTGCTCAACAGCAATTCGCTGCCCATCTGTACATAAAGTTGCAACTTGTGGACATCATTTCTGATCAATGCTCACATTTTAGATGAACCCTGCATTTTTACTGGCTGAAAATCTGACAAGAAATCAAGAAAATATAGACTACCTCCACTGACCTGAGCTTGGTTTTTTTAGCCACTTCCATGTTACCATGAACTTCCAGGATTCTTCAAGGGAGCCACTAAGACCCCCTAAATGCCATCTCCATCTCACCCTGTCTTACTATCTCAGCCTTGCAAGTCTTGCCCGTCCTTGAAGAGACAACCTGTACTGCAGGCTGGGAGAAAAGAAAGGAGAGAATGCTTGGGGAGATGACAGAGGGAGACTTGCACAGTGTCACTACTAGAGAAACCAAGGGGGCTGGAGGAACTCACAGAGCCACTGGCTGGGGGAAGAGGGAATGAATAGCATTGACAGCAGCAGCGGGAAAGGGTGGACAGTGGCATGGGAGACTGGCATACAGGATGGGGGTGCATGGAAAACAAGGAGCACACGCAGTCCCTGGCCTGGAGATGCCTTTCCCATATGCTTTTCCCTCTGCAAGTCCCACATGGCAAATACAGCCCGTAATCAGGTAATGCTCAAACTGGTAACCTGCTGAGTCATGGAGCAGGAGAAACCTGGCAGTGCTGAGTGAAATGGAGATGCTAGCTGCAATAGGAAAGCAGTGTAAGAGGACAGAGGGAGTCCCTGTCAGCAGGTGAGCTTGCTGGGCTCTACACAGCCTGTCCTGCCCTGCTTACCTGCCTTGTTCCAGGGCCTGTACTCTTCCAGTTTCTTACATATTAATGTTACTCTCCATTTAGCAAAACTTCCCTAATACTCATCTGCCCTTAGCAATCTCTTGTCTCCACTCTTTTGGCTTGGTCAGCACTTAATAATCTGATGATCTGTATCTAACTGCAACCTCACCTGTGACTGCCAGGCTCACTGTTCCCAGGGCCACCACCATGCCCACCTAAGGTGTCTCCAAGTACCTACTGTTATTTGTGGCTTGCACAACTGTTGTGCTGCACCCACATTATACATGTTAGTAGAATAAGTATATTGCAATTTAGGGCATGCAAACTTGTTTTGCTCAGACTTCAGGATGTTTTAGTATCATTATTCTTCATATGCTTTTCACATGGTTTGTGGCAGGTCTGCTCTTCATTTTCTTACTGATAGTCACAGCTGAAAGGTCTTATTTGGAATGATAAAGCTGAAGTTTTTTCTGTTAATTTTTAAACTTCCCTCTACTCCCCCCTGCAGTCCCCTCATATCAATAAACATCTGCCTTCCGTCCTGAAGGCCACCCATGCTAGTGTATTCCAGCAAGATCCTGTTACGGGTCACAGCACAGAGCCCAAGCTATGTACTTGCTTTACCTCCACCCAAAGGGATTTAAAGAAATTTAACCTCCAGACAATCTGGAAAATCTAAGTTGATCATTTACTGCTATTAACCCCACAAAAGATTACACTGAGTTGATATGCACAGGTAGTTACAGTATTTGCAAGCACAGACCTCATCAAATGCATATGCCACCTGATCAGGATGTTTGCAACAATTTTAAGTCAGCACACACTGCTTAAACAGTTGTTTTGTCCCCTTCCCCCTCATTATCCCTCTTCCCTTGCACATATACTCCTCTGCTTTGTCTTTCTCCCTAGAGATATAAACAATGGGTTTGATTCCTCTCTCACTGCTATCAGTGAGCTTCAGCTCACTCTATTCAGAGTGCCCAGACTATGCAAGGACAAATCTGCAGGCACTTTCTGCAACTGATTTGAAAACCAATAAAATTTTTAAAAAAGGCTAGAAACAGGAATCAAGCCCAATCCAATCATTACTGTAGAAGACACAGTTCAGGGGCATTGGCCAGCAATATGCTGAGGAAGGCTGGTACACCATAAAAGGATGATCACCTTTATTAGTAAAAATCTAGTGCAGATGAAGGAAGATCTTAGCTGTTAAGCACTCAGCTAGATCATGCACGCAAACCCTATCAGTACAGAGAAGATATTGAGATTACCCAAAGTTGAAAAGAAATCATAAAATTAACACCTTATTCCTTGCTGACACTCAAGACATTACATTGTGGAAGATATGACCCAGAAAAAAATCTGGAGATCAGGACTCACTTCGACAACCACTGCCTTAGACAAACACTCCTCACATTTTTTTCTGCTGTTCCTCTCTTTCTCCTCCAGTTCATCTGTGGTGGATGGATACTTCCACCATCAGCTTAACTGACACTTGCTGCTCCACTCTCCTGAGATTATTTTGGTATACTTATTCATTGTTGCTTCAGTTCATCGCCCCACTTGATCTCTCTCTGAGCCCACAGACTCAGAAGTAGTGTCCTACATGTTTTGTTACTTGCATTCAAGAACTATGCAAAGACAGAGAATGAACAAGGGCCCAGTTTATATGCATGATGGCAAAAAAGGTTTTACCCCCAAAAGCAACTGAACTGCCTATTCTGAACATGACACAGAGCATTTTGGATAATGGCACAGACCCTCCATTGCTCTCTTAGACACCTAGAATAAAGGAAGTAAGTTGTGCAGACTTCTGCATACGCAACAGTCAGGCCAAAAGAGGTAAGTGAGGTGGAGACAGGGAAGTGGCCACATCTCCCTTGCCTGCTTGCCTGTTCCCTATACCTTTTTCTTCCTGACTAACAGTGGAAAGTGCAGAGGCTGTTTCCACTGTTAGCAATTCCACTGCAATTAGCAGTGCCTCCGATATCAGATGGCCCTGCTTCTCTTTCCCTTTGAGCTCTCAGACTTACAGTCTTTGTTTCACTTCCAGCTGGACAGCTTTTCTAAGCCTTACCTGCATGTCTTGTCCTGCCATGTCATGGTTCTTGCTGCTCCACTCTTCTGATTTTATTGACAGATGGTAGTGCTTGCACTATAATACAGTAGCTTCATAGTCACTGCAAGATTGTAGTATTTCAGAGCACAGTTAGAGGTAGAAGGGAGCTGTCTCTTGCTATTTATAAAGAAAGGATAAAATAGGATAAATGAAGATAAAAGTTGGTAAGAAGAAAGGTGCAATAACTGTTCAGCCAGTAACAGCCAGTCCCATCTGGTAACTGGAACAAACTATGCAGTGCATCATACTGCTTTACTTTCCTGTCAACACAATCAAGCAAACTTAGCCACCTGGTGAGGCAAAGCTGTTGTGTTTTCAAACTATCTGCTCCTACAAATGCTTGACATTCTTGCTAAAGTTGTATCCTCTTTCCGTTACTGGAGAGCTGCTGTTAATGTCTGTAGTATTTGGGAAAGGCTTATGTGCATCAGCTGCACATAGCACTGCAAGCTTGCATGCACAATGAACTTTAGAAGTGCTTGATTTCTCTTCCTAAAACTCTGAAAAAACGGAATTTCCAACTCCTAACATAACAGTGGTTCCATCTGTTTCTAATCTCATTGTTCTGGGTACTTCTTACTGGCCCAAAGACACAGAGGAGAAGTCAGTGATTCTTTCCAGAATGTGGAAAATTATTTGTCAGTGCTACAGCCAGCTCAGTTGCTTTCCTCTAAACCACTCCACCGCTCAGGGTTATTGTTTCAGCCCTGATTGCGCTCATCAGCCCTACTTCCCACTTCTACAGAAAAAGCTGAAGAAGCGTCCATGCTAGAGGGGGGTTTATTATTGATAAAGTTCAACTTTTTAGCTCTTTGCCATACTTACATGCTACTTTAAATGGGTAGAAGGACAAATAAGTCAATTTATCATTCCCCCATCTTGTCTGAAAGCTCAGATAAATTACCAGGTTTGTCTGCCACTTAATGTCCAATATTAGCCACCAATGGCCATCATCCTGTACAGTCAGGCAGCAGCATCCTTAGAAGACAGAACCTGCCCACTAGGGCACACCACCACAGACTGCTCTGCTTCTACAGCACTTCTTGTACCTGTTTCTCAGCAAGGGGAGAGCACCTAGCCTGCTGGGCCAGCCCTCCATCCCCAGGTTCAGCTGATACAAGGATTCCTTGCCTTTTGCAATGGCAGTCCCTTGAAGCCAACACATAGCAGTATTTATCAAGCTCTTAAAATGGACCTTTTAGGAAAGGTGACAATGATTTTTAATCTCTAAAGCTAGTGTTTACTTCTACTGAACAGATATTCAGAGGAAATCTCCTACATCACTTCTGTGACATTATGGAAGCCAACCGATTTTCTGGAGTGTCAGAAACAAGCTCTGTATTTATAGCTTTTAAATAAAAGAAGTGATAAAATCCAAATCCTCCCCCTAATGTTTTCAAAATATATTTCACCTAAAGTAATTTCCTCTGTGAGTCAAACTCTGAGGAGTATTTAAGGTGAAGTAATTTCCAGCTCCTGGGAATATTACATTACCTTTGTCTACAAAAGTTTGGGCTCTGATCAAAGTTAATGCTCTGGTTAAGAGGTTCCTGCCTTTACCCCTCTACCCCACAGCTGAGGTTCCCATTCCTTCCTGCCTACTTAGCTGTACATGTTCTCCACTCAGGTATATCAACATAATCCTGTTCAACCCACATCCCCTTCTCCACTCCCACACACTGTATTATAACAATTCATGCTAACCTAGGTGGTCCTCACAGGACCAAGGGACTGAGGGAAAAGAAACACATCTGGTTAGACACATGGCAGTTTTCAGGAGAATCAGTAAGGACCACCTTCTCCACATCAACATACAAGGTATTTATACTCACACAGATCATACTTACAGGGCAATTCCCAAGACAAGGCAAGCTGAGTATATCTAACATCTTAGAGCAACCAGAGAAAGGGGGGTCCCAGCTCTTTCTCATACCAGTCTCAGTCATCTGGTCTTCCTTCTTGTCCTGTGCTGCCTTTCAATGAATTGATTCATCTTACTAAAGAGGCAGAAAACTAAACTAAAAAACAAAACGGAAAAGCAGATATTTTTCTGCTGCTTTAGTGAGTTGAATCAGCATACAGGCAGCTAAGCACTAGAGTCCACATATAAGAAGAAGCAGCACCATGCAGCTATGAGCGGGAGAGAGAAAATCAGCAGACCCTTTTCAAAACAATATGCCAGCAGATTCCCACCCCAAGGCATCCCATTCCAGTAACACTGGGCAGACTGAAAAACACCTGGCCTTTCAGCCTTTCCTCCCAAGCAGAATTGGAAGTCCAGAGATGTACACTTTGTAATAAAATAAAAAAGAGAACTGACTTGTTTACAAAGTTTCTTGCTATTTTTATTTCATGCAAACCCATCCAACCATTTCTAGAGCTAATAACATTTAAGCAGGCAGTTCCACGATTTCAAGCACTTCATTCTTATTATAGTTACTGTCACAGTAGTCATGATCCTAGAGCTGTGCCATCCTCAGCTACTAAATGGACCCACAGTTTGGGGGAAGGGATACCAGCCTGAAACTTTTCCAGAACTACAGGTCAGGTTCCCAGCCCGTGCCTGACTCTGGTTGATACTCGGTTTTCCCAGTTGAACCTGTCTGCTGGTGAGGTTTCATGCTAAAGTGCAATACATGTCTCTTCCAGTTTCTGATATATCATTTTCCAACATGATTCAGATAAAATCAGGAGAGTCCAGCATCTACACATCAGCACAAACCTTGTATGCTTTTCAGGTTTTGATACTTGTAGCCTTTTTGCATAACAACAAAGTTAAACTTGAGATTTACATCAGTAAAAAGCAGGCTACTTATGTATCCAAGCAGAAGCCTGGGGAAAAGTATAGGAGAAAAGGAAGCTAGGAGAGTAACATATATAGTTTGGGTTTTATACTCACGGTTGGTCCACATTTCAGGAAAATCTGAACATTGTTTCCTTTGCCTTTGGTCTGACTGCCTTCCTCGGAAGACACAAGGCAAAACCAGACAGGCATTCCCTTTCCAGTCTCCTGCTTACAAAACAACTTAAACGTATTACTCCTTCAAAGCATCTGTTTGCACTCCTAACATGAGAAAAAATGTTGAGACTTTATGTGTTTGATAATAAGTCATGACCTCTGCTTTGGAATTTGGTTAAACAGAGATTGTTACACTTCCAAAACCTAGTCACTTTTGAAACTTCAATGAACTAAAGTCTAATTATTCTAAAATTAAATTATTCCTGTGTTCCTGTTTTAGAGATCAGTAATCTCTACTGAGATTATTAAAGAAGCTTTGCTTCATTTCTTTTTACTTTTTAATTACACTAATGGATGAAATTTTATCTAGTGAGTCAGTGTTTTTAGTGCAGGGGTGGTGACCTCATGAGCTGAATACAGCATGCCAAGCAGTTCATCCAGGTCACAGCCCAATCTTAACACCATCCTCCAGAGCGTCCCTGAAATGCAACCAGGCAGCAAGCCACAAACCAGGCGATCACTTGGGCAGCCTGCACCAAACATTCTTCCAAGACCTTCACAGTCCTTCCACAGCTTGCCTTCATCTTGTCTATAGCCTAAAGGCAGGTCCCACCACCATTAGAAAGACACAAGGCAGGACTGTGTACATGTCTGCCAGCATAGATGTGCAGCCTCTGGCCATATAACACACTGTGCAGTGATCACAGGACAGAGCAAACCTGCATTAGCCATGTAACAGGACACACTGGCAGCCTCCAGTGACATGACTCATCTCACATGTACCTGGATGTGTGGCAGCCAGACCACAGGGCAGGTAGATTTTGAGAACATGACATACACGGCCACTTATCTGACAGGGAAAGGGGCCACACCTTTCCTTATCACATAGCTATCAGGAGCTATGTGACTGCCCAGGCTGAAAGCGCAGGCTCCGCTGCCTCAGAGCAATTCTGGTTATGGCAAATACACTGCTGATCCTACAAGCACATCATTTTTCTCTTTCTCTGTTTTGCAGATGTTCTCTATTACAGGGTAGAGTGGTCTGCATCTCCAAGATAAAGCTAGTCTATTTTATTACACATTAATGAGGTTTAGCACAAGGTTTCCTTTTATTTTTCACAACTCCACTGATAATGAACATTCTTCACATAGTCAGGCAGAATGCCTGCAGGACATCCTAAAGCCTCTGTTCCTTCCTACAAGCTGCTTGTAAAATGACAATGGAGTAAAATTGCTGAAGAAGAAAATGCTAAACTAATAGCTAAAGAAATAAGGTTGCCTTCCACTGAGCACTTGTTTATATGTCTACCTGCTTTTCTAAAGTGTGGTCTTTGGTCATGATCTTTAAGGGTCTTTCTTAAACCAGGGAAAGACACAGGAACAGCAAGGATCACAGATCAGTGACAGGAAGAGCAATGAAGCAGTAACCAGCCCTGTTAAGGATACAGGTGTTTGTCTTTTACAATGTAATGTGGCATCTGGCATAAAACACATCGACAGGGTAAATTCCCACCCAAAAGTTCAATGGTTGGAAAACAATTACAGAGGAAGCACCTTCTAGGCAAATGATCAAATCCCTCCCAGTGCCGGGACTTCAGTGGAAGACAACAGAGGTACATCTGTATTTGGTATTTCTTTATTAAAGCAGCTCTGGCTCTAAGTTTTCTCACTGTTATGATGAAAGCTATGCCTCAGGAATATGTTTTAATCTATATGCTTCAGGCATCCCAAAGCTGTATCCAAACACTGGCCTGAAATGTGGTACTTGCAGGCAGGCAAGGCAAAAGTGAAGGCCTTCAGGACAGAATGTTGTTCTGATACCTGGCTTCGGCTCCTCTGCCCAAAGCAAGGTGCTGCTGTTAACATTATCCTCTTTATGCAAACCAGTACTTTTCAACAAGAGAGCTACAGATCCCAGGAGGTTTATGGACCATTACTGAAGAGTCTGAGAAAAGTAGCTGTAAAGACAAGTTATTGTTAATAGTCTCAGAAACACCAATCAGATTACAAAAAAGGCAGAGTGTGTGTAGATCAGAAATCCCTGAGTTCTCCCCTTGTTCACTCTCCTGGGGATTTATACTCCACACTCACTCCTCATCCTCCTCCCTTGGGACTTCTTATTCCTATGGCTAAGCCCCATCTCTGATCTGCCTCCTGAAAATAATTCCCTTCTACATTCAAATCCCTCCTCTCTCCTTTAAAAATACAAAACTTTTACCAAATAACTACTGAAAAAATTCTCTGTACCTTCCTGCTCTGAGCAGACACAGTGCTGGCCATTCTAATATAGCAATTTAGCATATCTTTGGTATGTGTTGCACTTATAAATTTGAAAATGAAGCATGACATTTATCTACATAACTGTAATTTCTTAATGACTGTCCCTCAGGTGTTTCTTTTCTAAAGCACAATTACAGGCACTGAAGTGACTGTGTAAAATGGCATGCATACCCAAATACTCTGCTTATCTGCTTCCACGGTGTTCAGGGGTTATTTTCTAACTCAGTTGACATTAATGTTGCTTTAGGTGGAATGGCAGAGATGAATCAGCTGGAGGGGAGAAAACTTATTTCTAGACTTGTGACTACACTAACAGGCAAACTGCCACAATTCTGACCACAGGACTTACAGTTCCTGACTGTGGCCAGACTGTCCAAACCTCCACAAGAACAGGCTGGGAGAGGTCGCTGAGCCTCCAACTGCACCAAGTTACAGGAAAAAGCCAACAGCTGGTATCTCGCCACAGACAGGTGTATATTGCCCACTGGAGTGAGACTTGGGAAAGTGCTGAGGAAAAACATGCTTTCTTTAGGTGCTGAGCAGAGCTACCATTCCTATTCATGCACCAGCCCAGCCACATGTGGCACATCAGGTCACAGAATCATCAAGGCTGGAAAAGACCTTGAAGACCATCCAGTCCAACCATTAACCTCACACTGACCATTCTCAACTACACCAGATCCCTCAGTGCTATGTCAACCTAACTCTTAAACACCTCCAGGGATGGGGACTCCACCACCTCCCTGGGCAGCCCATTCCAACACCTAACAACCCCTTCTGGAAAGAAATGCTTCCTAATATCCAGTCTAAACCTTCCCTGGTGAAATTTGAGGCCATTCCCTCTTGTCCTATTGCTTGTTACTTGGTTAAAGAGACTCATCCCCAGCTCTCTGCACCCTCCTTTCAGGTAGCTCTAGAGGGCGATGAGGTCTCCCCTCAGCCTCCTCTTCTCCAGACTAAACACCCCCAGTTCCCTCAGCCGCTCCCCGTACGACCTGTGCTCCAGACCCTGCACCAGCTTCGTTGCCCTTCTCTGGACACGCTCGAGTCATTCAATGTCCTTTTTGTAGTGAGGGGCCCAAAACTGAACACAGGAATCGAGGTGCGGCCTCACCAGTGCCGAGTACAGGGGTCAGATCCCTTCCCTGTCCCTGCTGGCCACGCTATTGCTGACACAAGCCAGGATGCCATTGGCCTTCTTGGGCCCCTGGGCACACTGCTGGCTCCTGTTCAGCCGGCTGTCAATCAACACCCCCAGGTCCCTCTCTGACTGGCAGCTCTCCAGCCACTCCTCCCCAAGCCTGTAGCACTGCTGGGGGTTGTTGTGGCCCAAGGGCAGCCCCGGGCATTTGGCCTTATGGAAACTCCTCCAGTTGGCCTCAGCCCATGGCTCCAGCCTGTCCAGGTCTCTCTGCAGAGCCTCCCTACCCTCGAGCAGGTCAACACTCCCACCCAACTTGGGGTCATCTGCAAACTGACTGAGGGTGCACTCGATCCCCTCGTCTAGACCATCAATAAAGATGTTAAACAGGAGTGGCCCCAAAACCGAGCCCTGGAGGACACCACTCGTGACCGGCCGCCAGCTGGATTTAACTCCGTTCACCACAACTCTTTGGGCCCGGCCATCCAGACAGCTTTTTACCCAGAGAAGTGTGTGCCCATCCAAGCCTCGAGCAGCCAGTTTCACCAGGAGAATGCTGTGGGAAATGGTGTCAAAGGCTTTGCTAAAGTCAAGGTAGACAACATCCACAGCCTTTCCCTCATCCCATAAGCAGATCGCCCTGTCGTAGAAGGAGATCAGGTTTTTCAAGCAGGACCTGCCTTTCATAAACCCATGCTGACTGGGCCTGAGCATCTGGTTGTCCCAAGTGTTGTGTGATGGCACTCAGGATGAGCTGCTCCATCCATGAGCTTCCCGGGTACCGAAGTAAAGCTGACAGGCCTGTAATTTCCTGGATCATCCTTCCAACCCTTCTTATAGAAGGGCAACACATGGCCAGTTTCCAATCTGCTGGGGCCTTCCTGGTCAGCCAGGACTGCTGGTAAAAAGGGTCACAGATAAAAAGAGCACGTGGACAATACAGATCCCCAGAGGAACATGGAAGCAAATACACAAGCTAACACTCCTCCTATACCAGCACTTGTCCACCCTTATAAAACACAGCTTGGGGAGTAGTCCTATAAGAATGTTGGTTAATTTTGTATGGCCCAGGTTGAATTTGATGAATAGAAGCAAGATACAGTAGTCATTAGGATGGGTAAATTGAACACATTTGACATGAGAGTAACAGCTATAAATACAGAAAAACTCTGATGTCAGCTGCAGTCATTTCTCTGAGTATATTTACATTTTAAGGCACTTGCAAAATAAAAAGCAAAGACATATGTCATTACGTTTTGTTCCAATCCTCCAGCAGCAGTAGCATCACAGCACACAGTATAGGGCATGGTCTGGTCATCACAAAACTCTGAATCCAAAACTTTAAGCCTGTTCTTCTAAGTATTTGCCAAGCTCCAAAAGCACCCGAGTTTGTGACATGATGTTGTGCCCAAGATTATCTATGTACACTGAGTTAAGGTCTTAAAACATATTATTACATACCATTTTAGGGAGGCCCTTGCCTTACTCTGTTTACTACATGGATTTCCTCTGGGATGAAATCCAGACAATGTACTGATGGAGGCTACACTTTCTGGACACTCTTTCTTCCCTCTCCATTGTTTCTTGCAAAAATTGGCAAGTGATTAAATGTGAACTTGAAAAAAACAGAAGGTATCACAATGAAAGCAAATGAATGTGGCTTTTTGCCATGGAATTCTTCTGCAGTGCCAACCAAGCCATTTAAATCACACTTTTCACTGTTTTTTTAGAAATTGCATACTCCTCATCTTCCATATGTGGCTTGAGATTGTGGCTTCTAATTTGTAGCAGAGCTGAAGAGTCAGCTTGCATCTGATTTATGTGTATGCTTTACTTTGAGTATCTGCAGTTCTAAACACTGAGTACCCTGAAATATCAGTTCATGGGCATGTCAGTCATAACTCAGTATGGATAACAAAGACAGGGTACAAAAGCCCCATCATGTCACAGGAGTATTATGGAATAATTTCAATAAGGACACACAGGAGAAAGAAGTGCATTAGGAAATGAATCGCTCCGATTTCACAGCAGACTTCTGTAGCTACTTGTTAAGACATTTGATTTTGTTCTTAAAAGTACCATTTTGTGCATAATTTCCTAGACTATTCTCAAATCACAACCTGAAAAGAACAGAAATGCCATACTAAGTCACTACACCAACTCCTGGGTTCCTGTCACAGATGCCTCCCATGCATCCACAAGACAAAACTTCTGCACAGTCCATGAGCCAGACAAGCTGCCTTCCTGCCAGTGAACCAGCAAGGCATTTACTTTGTCAGGCTACATTTACTACCATTATTGGCTGATGGGAAAGGTAATTCAGGGACAGTAGGTTCCATCATGGAAGAAGAATGTGTTTGGACAGGTAAAACTCCCACCCACTCTTTTTAGATTCTATTCACAATGCCCAGCCCTTTCTATCTGTTCCTATCCATCCATAAGGGTTTCTGTTCCCAGTTGGAGGCCCATGCCTTTTGCCTATCCATCTGTGTCCTCCTCTTTCTCCAGCAAGGCTCTTATATCTGTCCCACTGTCCTGGCTAAGCCAGTCTCAGCATTCTCCCTTTGCCTTCCCTCCAAGGTCACTGCTTAAATATCTGTCTTCCAACAACTCGCAGGTTGACATAGCCTCCCAGTTTCTTGCTCAGATGTGTACCACTTACTTACTTCATTCCTGCCTTGACTTCAATGACCCTGCCCAATCCGCCTTTCTTTCAGTGTCTCTCCCAAGCAGTCTCCATCCTTGACCTTGACTTGTGAACTCTCCTCTACATCCATGTGGCAAGCTGTCCTACTTTTTGCCCACATAATTCCCAACCTATAAACTGGTTTTTTCATGTCCAGGCCCAACTTCCCTCCTCACTCACTGCCTCTTCTTGCACCACCTCCATCCAGCCACCTCCCATTCCTTTCCCTGTTTCCCCCAGCTCCCATGCCAAACTACACCGCAGGGATAAGTTTTCAAAAATATTTTTAAAGGAATGAAGTGACATATTCTTCCCTTAACCTTTCTTCCAGAAATGGCTCGATTACTTGGCTGCTATTTGTCAAAGTTTTCTGCCTAAAGCAGACATTAACTATGGAAAAGTGCAGCCAAAACTGTTAAAGCTTCTCAAAGTTATGAGCAACTGAATACAAGGAGTCACACCAGGACATGCTGTGCAGCCTTAACACCACACAGTGCTATCTGCCTGTCCTGGAATCTTACTTATATACAGGTGTAGTGCTTGCATTTAGATTATTGGCCTGAGTAAATATCCATTAGCTCCATTAATTTTAACTTTGCTTCAGTGCAAAATATTGGCCCTGGCTAAATAAAAAAAGGTGGTCAGCTTCAGCTTTTACCACACAGACATTGCTAAAAGCGCTTGCTAAAAATTCCACCCTTATGCATGTGCTAGCTATGAGCCACCCGCAAACAATCAGCAGAGCTTGCTTGCCAATGCTATACTGACACTCTGCTAGCAAATCCTTGTAAAAAACATGTTAAAAAGTACACATTTAAAGACAGACATTTGACTCTACTATGTCTAAGAGTTACAGGACCTGACATTTCCAAAATATTTGTTTGTTTCTTAAGTTTGCATTTTGTCTATATGTAATTTCTTTGTACCTTACCAGGAACCTTTAATTAACTGTTAGTAACTTTAGGAACCCTGAGCCATGCAGAAAAAGAGATATGTATGTGAAATTCCCAGGCTTTCATTAAGCAAAGACCATACATGAAGTGAAAAGAACCTTACAGACTGCATAGCCATGTTTTAAGCGTTTGCTTCTAAAATCTTTGTTGAAAAGTAAACAAACACACAAAACCCCATGCAGTGTCCTTAAAAACATGAATATTCTGCTCGTATTCTATTTTCACTTGGAAAAGTACATTACAGAGAATTTAAAAGTTTTCCTATATATCACTGTAGTTTTGGTAGGTAAACGCTGTAAATTTAAAAAAACCAACATAACATACAACAAAACAGACAAAACCAAAAATTTATGAATCATTATTTTTGTTTACTCCTGAAGTAATTGAAAACTAAACTAAACTTTATGTGCCTTCACTAAATCAGTTAAGAGGAAAAAAAACTCTCATTTTTCACTTAATTTTTACTTCTTCGAGTTTCTCATGAAAGTTCAGAAGATACTGGTGCTGCTTTCTTTCATTTCAGATTTCAACAGACAAGACAGAAACAGTGCAAGTAAAATGCCAGGAACAGTGAACTCATTTTATAAATAAAAGTGTGAGCATGTACAATATATAAAATACATGAGTTCATATTTGGTCAGATAATGTTCTTACACCTGTTCATTCAGGCTTTGGACCAAAGCACTTGCAGAGCTACTGAATGATATTTGAACAGAGCTGTGTAAAAATAGATCTGTTCTTGTAACATTATCAAAAGGATCTGACCTAACAGGTGACAGCATCTTATGGGGTAAATCATCTAAACTGGATGTTTCCTCATGTTTTAGGATTGGTTAGTATTACTCAGTATGCATAAAATAGCTGACCTCTACTACAGGACATAACTGTATTTATGGACCATCACCTACTTCTTCAGTCCCATGTCAAGTTTATACTATATTCCTAGTTTATATCATACACAAAAACTTTCATTGCAGTTGTTTTATTTGCCAACTAATCCAAGAATACAGTCAATGTAAGTTAAGTCACAATATTACTGCAGATCACTGGCAGACAGCAGTCTCTAAGTCGTCTCCTCTTTCTTAAATGTCTTACATATTTTATGCATGTAGCTATAGAAGTAAAGGACAGTAGTCTTTATGGTTTTTTCTTCCTTCAATTAAAGGAAGACTTGCTAAAAAATAATTGATACAATATCCACTGCATTTTAACTCTGTCAGTCTTCTCTGTTACCAAAGTCTGTGCACCCATTTAGCTTTACCTGCATGACTTAGGACTGTGCCCCCTCTTCAGAAACATTCCCCAGTAAGTGGCTTGGCCCAGTACCATTGCTGCAGCAGTCATTCAGTGCAACAGGGAAGATTAAACCTACTCTCTGCAGTCAGAGTCACCAAGGAAGACAGTTTTGGAAGCACTCTAAAACCATGCCACTGGAGATAAGAGCTGTACATGTTTGTATCAAGTAGGAAGGCAGGTGAGGAGCCTGCAAGAGTATGCTTATGTCCAATTAGCAGACAGCAAAAGCACCAGCTGCCCTGCTGAGCCACTCTTAACTCATGTTTGATCAGTTTTTGTAGGCATTGGTGAAGTTTAGTGACACACATTAATAAGACAATTGTGGCAATGTGGCTCATTTGCTCAAAACCCATAATATTCCCTGTTTTGACGCAGAGTTTACATTTTGTTTCAGCTCACTGCATGTGAGACTTAGCAACCTTGGCTTGAACCTTCAGATTTGTCTATACACAGAACACAGCATCAGTTTAATTTGAACAGTTTGCCAAGCCAGTGAAAAATTTGGTGGGGCATGGATGACTCAAGAATGACTTCACATCTGAATGATTCTAGATTTCAATCAGCATGAGCTTTAGCAAGCCCAGGGCTTTGGTTCTGAGGCATTCACTGAGCCACAGCATATTGCAGAAGGAAGGGTTTATAATTAAAAATCAGTGTTTGGGGAGTTCTTCTCCAGTTCCATGACACCTTTCTATGACATCATTTTCATAGTCTATACTGTCCACTGTGATTTCCATTTCTTTCTGCAGGAAACATGGGTTTCTGCTATATTTTTTAAACTTGGCTGTTTATAAGTAGGGCAGTGAAACAAAGCATTGTTACAAAGCTAAATGTTAACTGCTCTCCTGCTCCTTTGCCTGCAGTTGGGACTAAAATAAAACAGTTAATGATTGTGTAAGTATCTCAGAAACACCTCTACAGAAACACATCCCCCCTACTGTATCCTACCACAACACCCTAATTAACTAACTAATTAGCTAACATAATAGCCAGCATACCAGCTGACTGTGGGATTGCCAGCGCAGTATGGAATTTCTAGTAGTCAAAAGAAGTAGAAAAATATCAATGTCTTGCAGAGCAAGCATTCAGAAAGGGTTTCCCAGAAAAACCCAAGGAGGAAAAAGTTAAACAAGGAAAAAAAAAAAATATCAGACTTGCCAGAGCCATGTAATTAAAACATGACATACCTTCCAACATGGTGGGGATCATTCCTGTAATGTTCTTATTAAAAGTATTGATGTAAAAAAAAAAAAAATTGATCTCTTTTTTATGTACTTTCAGGCAGGAATGCTGCAAGAATATACCTAGGAGAATACACCTGATAGAAGGAACTCAGTGCCAGATCCAGCACAGATATGCCTTGAGGCCTTCATCCACATCATTGTCCGTTTTCACTTCTGTAAAATGAAGATAGACCTCACTCTTTTTTGCAGATACCAGATTACTTTACCTTCTACCAGGTAAACTGTAAAGGTAAAATGTAACACAGCAAACAAGTTCTTTTCCTGAGGGTTGTGAAACTCCTAGAAGGGCTTGGGGCAGAACAAAGTGGAGCACCTACAGAAACCTTTCACCCTGCATATATCACTGCAGGCTCCCCCGGCCAGGGAAGGAGGGCAGTTAAAACATCCTCAGCTGCCTCCACTGTGGAGTTAAACTAAGGATCATGTGCTGTCCTCCTCTTGCAATAAGAAGTAAGGGTGAAACCAATTTTCTTTCTTTAGGATTAATACTCCCCACTAGAGAGATCTCAAAGGCTTCCTTAATATACATTAAGTAAAAATACATATAAAAATAATACATTATTAAAAAATAATTAGGATAATGGAGACTCCTATCCTATATGGTAAAGAGACAGGAGAGGAGAAATCTTCTGTACTGCCTTTGTATTTGCCAGGCTGGTGATGACAGTAATGTTTTAGATGTTTGGCTCATAGTAAGAGAGCACTTTGTACAGTAGCATATTCACCTTGCAGATGTCTCACAATAGTTTGCAACAGCAGGTAAACACTAAATAAACAGGAACTACAAATATGACAACAGGGCAATGGAGA
The DNA here is from genome assembly GCF_965140245.1 of Athene noctua. Classification (NCBI taxonomy): domain Eukaryota; kingdom Metazoa; phylum Chordata; class Aves; order Strigiformes; family Strigidae; genus Athene; species Athene noctua. Next base: position 37,134,397 of record NC_134039.1, on the reverse strand, counting down.
AGCTAAGGAATTCAATTCTGTTTTTTCTGCAAGTTGCTGGCAGACAAGCACAGAACAAAGCTTTCATAAATTCACTTCCAGCTCAAGGTTAAACCAGCAAGCTGCAGGCACCTGTCATGGTATGCATGGGTTCCTCGTGGAAGTTAAATGACTTGCATATGGCCACTGAGCCATCTAGTAGCAGGACTTAAAACAAAATGCATATTTTCAGTTCCATATCGTAATAGACCAGGACTGGTCAACAGATCAAGTGTTGAGGTAGTAATCTGTTTCTTTTTTGAATGGAAATGTTAAGGAAAGGTTTAGCAGAAACAGGTATTTGTCTTTTGGGATGTAAAAATTAAAGAAGAAAATGTCTTTCTTTTCCTTCATATAAAGTGTGGCTTGAAGATTTTTTTTTATTTGTGTTGCAGCAACCCTAAATTCCTTGCACAAAGCAAAAGGATTAGATTTCTGGGATTTCAGATACCAGTCAATGCCAACTAATTGAAACAATGATGAGACTCTGTGTGCATGGCCATGTCTGGCTGACTCTTTAGCAAAATTTTGCTTACATAAAGGCCACCAATATTCTGAAAGACAAGAAGCACTGCTCCTGGCTGGGAAACAGGGAGCAGTTCTACGTAGCAATGGGACCTTTTCTTATCTTTTAGCTCTGTGTGCAAAGTAGCACATTCCTTTCCATGTATTAACAGCTTCAACCTTTCACATAAATAGCTTTTTGGAAGTTTAATTTGAACTTTCACTACTCTTTTTACCAGTAGAGCATTTAGGAGAAGAGTGGCTTGCTCTTTAGGATCTCAGGTGATTTTCTGTTTTCAGTTTATAACTGTAGATGTGCTACTATATTACAGGCAATCTGAATGTGTACGATACTTGCTGTACATGAAAGTGTTAGTCGTACAACTGGATGGGCACCATGCCAGCCAAACTCATCTGTCAGGCTGTCAACACTTCACTCTTTTTCTGCGGTGACCTATGTGGAAAATTTTCCTACAAACAGCTGTTCAGATCGTAGGCAGACAACAGGTTGTCTTAAACCCACTTTTAACTGTGCATAAAAGTTGGTAAATTTCTAGTTTCATCTGCAAAATAAACAATAACAGGACGTTCTTTTAATTTACATTTATGATTTGTTTTACATTTTCTATCTGTAGAAATTCTTCTGGACCTCCTAGCTCTATCGCCAAAAAAAGACTTTTAAGTTCACTGACCTTTTCCATTTGATGAAAAAAAAAAAAAAGAGATGTGAATCCTGCACACAGATTTGTCCTTTTTTTTTCTTAAGGGCTCATCAACAGATGTGAAAAGATGGCCCAGAATCATGTGACAAAAGCTCAGCAACAAGTAGTGTAAACCTGATGAAGACTTGTATTTCACAAAACTGAAGTGCTGTTTTATTATGTAAAGAAGCGTCTTTTTCAACAACACTGAAAATAAACACTGAAAGTGACAGAGTGACTTAGGACCTTAACCTTTTGGACTTTCAAGGAGACTTAGGCCTTAGGCTACAGGCCACATTATTTAAACATTCCCTAATGCCTTTGCATAAAATTTTCTTCTCAACAAATCTTGGATTTGAGAGATGCCAAAAGAAATAACTGATTGACAGCTGTAGGTAGGACTTAGACCTTCTGAATAAAGCCCTAGATGGCCTTGAGTAGAATTCATCATGCTGGATTAGACATCTGAAGAAAAGACCTGAGCTGATCAGTGAAGACACACTTGACCTGTTTTGAATGTCACCATCACCATGAAATGAAATGCTCTACAAAGTGCCCACTTCTCTTCCCTGGATTCAGAGGTTTCTGGATATTTCTAGATTCAACACTTCATTAAATAAATCTTCCTTTCAACTCAATTTTGGAAATAGGATTTAAGTCCCTAATCTTTCTGAGAATTCATCCTGTAATTTTTTTGTAGTCTAGTATAGACTCTTAACACCATATATAGCTAAGTTGGCATATGGGCAATTTTAATAAAGTAACACCAGGATGTCATTCAGCAGTGTGTCCTTAGTTCTCTAAAACCTTCATCAGAATTATCATTCCTGTTTTATAAAGGTGAAAACAGAGAGGCAGATACATTCTTTACCCTATCTGGCAGTAATATTTGGATATATGGCTGATGAAAAAGAAGAACCCTTCTGGGGGCCATTTAGACCAGTGTCTTAACTTAGCCATTTTTAATCACATTTTGGAAGAAGGTATTGATTGTGGAAATAACTTTGCATGCAGAGAGCCTTGGGAGACTGCTGCAATTGGCTTAACAGAGCTCTAACAGTCCTTGGGTTAGATTGCATCACATATGGATGTCTGACTGATGATCTTTATTAATTTTTTCCTTCAAATGTGACATTTACTTCTCCTCCAAGAGACATCCTCTTCATTCTTTTATTCATGCACATAGATTATACAGCATTTTTAAAAAATAAAAAGTACATTCAGTAATTCATACTGCTTGCTCTTCCTTGCCATTGCATGTAATTCTCATGACTGTACCTGATAACAGTATTTCCAGTGCACAGAAAGTTCCTTCACACAACATAGGGGCTGGTTTTATTTGTTTATCCTTCCCTTTACACGTTTCCAGAATGTTAACTCTGACATTTTGTATTTTTGTTGCAATTCTTCTTTGTGGTCTCAGAAATATGGATTGCAAGCACAGTCAGAGCTGTAATTGAGGGTAAAGTTAATCAAATACAAATGTTTATAAATCAGAGTTTTAAATGCTACAAACAAAAACATTTTTCCACTTCAGAGCTCATTCTGTTCTGTATAAACACATTTCTATGGCTGATTCTTCAGCCATTGAAAGCTTTTCTGAGTCTTCTTGATATAAAGGTGTAGGCCAATGCTAGTGGGAAGAAGGTTCAGTTCTGGGTGACTTCAAGAAGTCAAAGTCTGACTAGATTTCAATTTTCCTGAGTATACGGTAGGGATGATAGTACTCTCCAGAGGGTCTGCCTTTCATTCTTGTCCATACTGATTGCACAGAAAACCACTATCAAAAGGATTGATCTCAACAGACACAATAGTGTGAAATCAATTAGAAAAGCTACTGTTTCAGCATGAACATATTCATTAAAAAAACCACAGCTCCATGAAGGGGGTAAGAATAGTGCAACCAGAACACCAAAACCAGCTATTCATCCTACATGTGAGCCACAGAGATGAAACCATGGGAATATTAAAGAAATGCAATAAATGTATTAGATTAATGACACTGCCGGTATCAATTAATAGCAGCCCCTAGTTTTGTCACTGTACTGTTAAAAAAGTCCTACAGAGTATACATTTCCCAAAGGTCTAGTCTAAGGAATAAAAAGAACACATATATCCCTATCACAAGAAATATATTGTTTAGTAATGACTGTCATTTGCTGTTCGAAGAAGACCAACTTCTGTCTGCTTCTGCAACAGTTCTGCTGTTCAAAATTGTTATGAGTGCAAAATATGGCTCTGTGTATGTATAATTTCTATTAAAATCATAAAAAATAGAACAACTTCCAAATTAAAATGCTATTTCAAAAATCAAATTTTAAACTTGAAAAGTTATAAAATGAAATATGCTGACTTTCCATGGGTTTTCTTTTTTTATGGAAAAATCTTTGCTCCTTCTAAAAGGGCATTTTTGGACAGTTTTGCTATTCATGAAAAATAGTCATCAGTTTGATGTTCACACTACCACTCAGAACATATTAATTGTTTCTTAGAATAATTCAAAACTATGAATTGTTATGATACTGATTACCAAAGTATTTGTTTTCTTAATATTCATGTCTCTTTAGCCAAACAAATTGGGGTATTAACATTTACAAACATACTCTGGCTATAAAATTAGAGCACTTGTATTTAAAGGAGTTAGGTGTGCAACAAAGCTCCCTAGTTAATACTGAGAGGTACAGCTAAATGAGATGAAGCAACTGACTTATGAAGTTCCCATCCTTTCTCCCAGCTACCAAATGCTGTTCCTGCACCAAGCTCACGTCCTATCAGTTCTACGGACACAATTGTCATGAGGCAGCTCAGTAAACTAGATCACTCACAAGTGATCCAGGCTAAAAATAATTCTGTATCTATTTTCCTTGTTTTCCTTAATCCAAAGAAAGCAAAGTAAGGAGGATGTTATCTCTGCCAGGAAGGAAAGATGGTGGGGAGAAGCAAGATCTTTCATTAGAGTAAGTGCTGCTCTCAAGAAAACAGAGAAGTTTTCTGGGACACAAATCTTTCTACAGGTCCAAAATAGAATAGTAAACTTAAGCTAACTACATTCTGGAGACAATCGCTTTCAATTTTTCTAGGTTACATTAACCTATTTGATAATATAAGAGAGAAGAGTAATGGAAACAAGCAGATTAGATGGGAAATATAGCCAGAGGAGTGATGACAGGACAGAATGGGGAGAGGTGAAATACAAGTGATGCTTCTGTTCAAAGAAGGGAGCATTTACTGTGGTTGTTGTAGGAATGTATGTATTACTTTTGCATTTGTTGTTCTGACAGTTTGGTTCCACTACTTATACAGAGAGTTTGTGGGAAGATTGTTTCTGATGATGAGTTTGGTGAGGCTGGGGTGAGATTGGAGTTAGTTGGTGCCTTGCAGTGAGTGGGTGGGCAATATATTCTTTCAAACTGTGATCTTGTGATAAGCAACCCAGTATAACTGTAAAAAGATTAATTAAGGTCCAAACACATCTGTCAAGAGTTTATCAGCTAAGCCACAAAACCAATACACTCTTAGCCTTTAGTAAAACAACATGATATACTGCCTGCTAAAATTAGTCAGTTCCCTTGTGTTTGTTCATACAAACAGGCACATCTGTGATTACCACAGTTCTGCAGATCTGCAGAACTTGTGCCTGGTCTCCTGTTTCTGACTCCTTACAAGAACCAAACACCTGGCCAGAGACAGGCCCATAGGCTAAAAGTGAGCGAGACTAATGGCAAGACCACTGCCACTCACGACTGTCCTTTACTTAAGGATAGTAACATCAGTGCAGATTTTCATAGGGAAAAAAATCAAGTATGGATGCGTTCAGCAAAAGTCCAAAACAGTGCTGGCTCACAAGAATGATGACACGTGGCTTCCATTTCAGGCAGCCAAATCCATATGAGCTGATCTTTCAAATACATAGAGGATCTCTTGCATTAGGAAAAATATACTGGTTTAGTATGCTAGGCTAATTCAGGTACGCTTTCATGGAATTCTGTGGACATAATTGAATAGTCCTTGTTAAGAACATTGTTTTTGCTTGTTGCAGTACTAATTGCACAAAAGTTTATGCACAACAGACAATATGTTCAGTGTTTTCAATATCTAAGAACGATGTTAAGAATAAACACTAATGACATATTTTGCAAGATACATAATCTGTTTATGTGACTCAATATGTCTAAAGAGGAGATTTTGATTATTTTAATACAGTCCTGTGGTGGCTATTATTGACTTTCCAATAGGCAAATGGACAGTCTGACAGCTAAATACTTCAAGAGGTTCCCTATTTAAATATCTCCAAGAGCAGTAATTTTCCAATATATTACATTTGGGTTAAGGCACATAATAACCCAAGCAAAATGATGGTCAAAGAAATATCTTAGCTTGTTAACATGTAGGGGAGCAGCTAGAAAAAATGATGTATTGTCAACATGAACTTGTGCTTGGTCAATGCAAAATAAAACCTTTGCAAATGTTAACAAAACATAAATCCCAAGTACTTCGGTAGTTAAACTTCCTTCCTGTGAACCTCCTACCCCTCCACCAGAACAAACAAAGACAGATGCAATATATTACTATTTTACAATATACTTATTTTTTAAAAAAATCACGTCTCTTCAGACAGAACATTTCAAATTAATGTTTGCTTTTCAACAACTTAGAATTTTTAGTTAGATAAAATTACCGCCATGCTATCTCACCTTTTCAACTCCCTAATGAGGTATCACCTAATGATACCAGCCTATAAGCCAACATCCCATACACAAGATCATCACAGCCTAACTTAGCGCCCAGAAAAATGAAAACAGCTGCCGAACTTTTCACGGAAACATAATAATATCTGACACAGCAGGAAAAAAAATACTGTGTGTGTATTATTTCTTCACATCTATCCCAAAAGAAGTGCTTGTAAAGAATGAATATACTATTAGGAAATGTTACGTATTATGCTTTTATTAAAAGTGAATAATGATTTTGGGATTGTTCGGTTAAATTATTACCAAAGTTTACTAACAAGGCTTTACATAGCTTCTTTCACTTAAATAAAAATATACAAGCATAGAAATCAATGAAATTATAGCATGAAATAGTGCAGGAGTACCCACAAACTTGAAATTGTTTGTTCTTTGAGAAAAATAAGTTTATGGGAAATCCCTACAGTTTTGTTGTCAAGGAGTTTGGATTGCTTTGTAGCATAATGTCTACAATGCTGGGGTTTTCGGGGCAGTGGTGCTATCCCTTGCAAAAATGAAGATCATGTGCTCAAGCTATGGGAAAGTAATGTCAGTACTACTTAAGACCTGCTCTTGTTCCTTGCTAAAGTTAACCCAGGGTATTATTATCAATTAGGAGAAAAGCCTCTTCAGTGTTTAATAAACAACAGTGAGTTTTAAGAAAAATCTCCTAATTTTCAATTTGAGGCTGCATTTTACCTTCTTTGTGAGAAAGAATTCATCTAGGGTATTTCTTCAGTTGCACTACAGATCTGTATTTAAATCATTATACAAAAGTACAAGATTGGATTAATTATTAGGCAGAAAATGGGGAGGCTGCACCCATCCATACTCAGCACACAAAAGTTTCAAATCCTCTCAAAAAAGATGTGGTTTTTTCCTCTCATACTACGAAAGTTCAGTAATTAGGCATGCTGTTAGTACCAGCTGTCATGTTAACTGGGAGTTTTAAAATTAGACTAGATGGAAAAAAAAATCTGAGGTAAAGAAGATATCTTGAAATTGCAAGATGTGGACTCTGTGATCTACCCAATGATAATGATTGAAGGGACCTATAATTAACTATGAGAGCACTGCAAAGGATTTGAATGTTCTATTGCTGCAAGACATGTTACAGACACCAAATATTAATCATGACTTTTTTAATTCTTCTGTCCTCAGTGACCCATTCAAGTGTCACTGAGGAGGGCATCTTTGAGGGTGTCCTCAACCCTCATCATGTACTCAGTCTCTCACAGAATGCACTGGCATGGTTTTCTTCCTGCAGCAATGTTCAATTTGTTTTTCCAAGCTGCCTCTTCTCAGTTTGCAGTAACTGACAAGTCTTGCCCTGGGTGAATTTGTTCACTGGATATGCTCTCTCCAGGACAGTTTTCACTAGGAATCTTTCCTAGGATGTGTCACCATGAGTTTGCCTTGTATTCAGATCTCAGTTAACTATTAAAATCACACCACCATAGCTGCTTCTTCCTGTATCTAATTAATGAATTTTGTGCACCCTATCAGAGTCCTATCAATTCAAAATAGAAGAGAACCTGATTGCGGGAGAGATGAACACGCATACGACCAATGTGATCAAGCAGTGCCCCTTTATTGTAGCTAAGTAAGCCCTTTTACAGTGTTTTTCCGCACACGTGAATAATATGCAGTACAAGTCCTCAAGATTGGACAGTTAACTTAGCCCGCGCTTTAGAGCTTCTTACGATTGGATAAGAAGTGCCACATCATCTTGCCAGGCTTCCTGCCTTGTGGAACTTCCTCTTCCATTCCAACCCCTTTCGGGGGTTGTTTGTCTTCATTGAGTTCCTCCTCCCCCATTCAGGGTTACATCCTTATCACATTCTTGCTCAGGCTGAGGCTCTTGTCAGTCTTCTTCACACGCAGGATTGCTCACATGTCCATTACCTCGCAGAAAGTCCTCTAGAATCCCTCTTTTTGTTTTTGAGCAATCCAAATTCCTTGCAGGCCTTTTTGTACTGATTGTCTAATACAAGAAAATAAGCATGGCAAAATAATAGCAAGCATGATAACTACAACAGTTACAACAATTCCCCCTTGTAACAACTCCTTCAACCATCCTGTGATTCCTAATGAAGCAAACCATTCTGATAAGGATGATGTTACAGCAATTCACTTCTTCATGTTATCTTTGATTCTTCTTAGATTTTACTGTGTTATTGCCCCAAACACTGGAGTACCGACATTTTGGGGGACAGTAATTGCTAGGTTGGTACCCAGTATATGAAGGGTTGCTTGGAGACACTGTTTGGACGACAGTCAAGGGTGCATTAGAATTAATAAGGCAGCTGTTTTCTCATCCCCTTTAAACAATACTGCGTCATAGCTGGGCAATTCTGCTGCCTTTCGGAATAAACACATGTGGAGTTAGGGTTTGAACCATTATTTTTATAACACCAATATAATCCACATCAATTATTCCCAATAATACTTGAATGCCTTGGCGAGTTGCTGATGATCTCCCTATTATAAAAGCACTTAATCCAAATCCTAACGGTCCTTCCACGTTACTATCCACTAAGTGGACCTTCTGATCTTGTATTGTAACGTCTACTGCTGTTTCCATGTCCACTCCGGCACTCCCTGCTGTGGCGGAGGTATGATTGGACAGGAAACCACCTCCTGTCCCTGATCTTGAGCTTGCCATACACTCCTTATTTGTGTCTGAGCGCAAGAGGGATCCGCGCTCCTTTTTATGTTTCCCGAATGTCTTCTACACTCCTGGGTATGGTGATTATCCTTTTGACAATGACTACACCATTTTAGAGCCTTTAGACTTTTGCATTGCACTTGAAAGTGACCTTCTTTGCCACAGTAATGACACTTCTTTCCGCTTTTTTCTCCCCCCTTTTTAATTTGGAAAAATGGTGCAACCACTTTGCGCACAGCAGCCGCATAAGCTGCAACATTAGCTTATTGCATTCCTCTGTTGGTTAATTCAATCATGTCAGCCACAGACGCTCCTTGGGGGAGAGTAACTAACAATCGCTTGGTGGTTGGGTTGGCATTCTCAAAGGCCATTAATTTAAACATGTTCTCTTTCATTTCTAAGGTCATTTCAGGTTGCCGTTCAAGAGAGTCATAAAGGCGATCTACAAATTTGGAATAAGGCTCATTAAGGCCTTGTTTTACTGTTACAAATTTATCTTTCTGTATCAGGTACGGACATTAGGGCTTGACAAGCTATTGACTGTGATAGTCGTAACACTTCAGTAGAGAAATTTACTTGCAGATCTACTGCTGCAAAGGGTCCCATACCTAACAACATTTGTGCCTGAACGAGATAAAGTGGATCGCCTTGTGGTCGTGGTCGAGCTTGCTCATCATTAGCTAATTTAGTCCATGCACTTTCAAACAGCATTTTTTGAGATGGAGTTAATACAACTGCTGCTATTTGATCGATATCTTTTGAAAGTAACAGTGCTGATGAAAAAATATAATTCGTGATTTGTTTTGTTAATTGATGGTGAAGACCATTTTGTATTACTGAAGCTCTAGCCTTTTCAAGCAATTTCCAGTCTCAAGGATCCCATTCATTAGTACCAGTAGCACTATTAATAGAGACAGGAAATGCTTGTACACTTTCAGGGATAATACACCCTTCCACAATAGCATCTCTAATAACCCCTCTCCATCGGTGTGTGGCCACAGAGGCACTCCGCACCAGTGATGAGAAGATGTGAGGTTGTAGGGTGAGATGATGAAGGCACAGCCACAGCCTGTGATGATGACAGGAGCAGATTGGTAGCAGGTACTTGAACTGAATACTCAAGTGGTGTATCAGGAGCAGACAGTTGCAGTTGCACACCTGATGAAAAGACACAAAATTTGTGCTCCATCTTTTCTTCCTCTGTTGCAGCCAATTTTTCAAGCCTGTCTACAAGTTGCAGGAGTAAGGTTTCTGTGTTTGAAAAGCCAGTTTGTGAGGCAGGGGTCTGCTCTCCCGTAGTACTGCCCTGTGAGGAAGGCAAAGGAGGATACACGTCGCTGCCACTTGCGTTCCTGTCTGTGTTCCACCCACTGCTGGACTCCGTGCTCTGCCTACTGTTGGACTCTGCAGACTCTTCCAGTTTCTCTTCATTCTCCTTCCTGACAGCGTCAGACACACTTCTGGTGTTCTCAGCTCCCAACTGCGCAGCTTTCGGTTTAGCCCCCGCTGCCCGCCGCAGTCCTGGTGGCGCAATCAATGAAGCAAACGGGTTTTTTTTCTTACCTAACGTGACAGGAGCTGCTAGGGGCGCAGGCATTGAAGCAGACTGTCAGAGTTAGAAGCTGCTCCGATCGCCGCAAAGGTAGAAGCAGGAGCCACACGCTCGCTACTCAGCTCTTGCAATGTTTCTCGCATCAGCTTCCAGAGTGTGGCATAGCCGCTCACTTCTTTCACTGACCTTCCCCCATCACTAATTGAATTCCAAAGTTGTTTCCCAATAGATTCCCAGGTAGATATCTCAAATGTGAGCCCTACGCTGGGTATAAGTCCTTTTCTTGGCTCCATTTTAATAAGCCTTCCAGAGTGGCCATCATATTTTATCCCTCTCATTGAGAAGATATATTGGAGGAGTTTTACCACTGCTTGCTCATCTTTTGTGAGCACGGACCCCATTTCTCCCTGGCTGCCGCCTCTTCGTGGATTTTTAAAGTTACAGTGCGCTGTTTCTCACCTTCAGACATTGAGGCAGTGTCTGTTTCTGTTTTGACCGGCTTTCTCCACTCTAGATTGCACTCCGATGAGTCCTCATTCCAGGTGAAGTCTTGTACCAATCTTGAGGGTCCCTGTTCGGGCGCCAAATGCAGGAGAGCTGAGCACGCACACGACCAATGTGATCAAGCAGTGCCCCTTTATTGTAGCTAAGAAAGCCCTTTTATAGTGTTCTTCCGCACACATGAATAACATGCAATACAACTCCTTAAGATTGGACAGTTAACTTAGCCCGTGCTTTAAACCTTCCTACAATTGGATAAGAAGTGCCACATCAGCCTTGCTTGACTTTCTGCCTTGTGGAACTTCCTTTTCCGTCCAAACCCACTTCTGGGAGTTGTTTGTTTTCATTGAGCTCCTACTCTCCCATTCAGGGTTACGTCCTTATCGCATTCTTGCTCAGGCTGAGGCTCTTAGTCTTGTTCACATGCAGGATTGCTCACATGTCCATTACCTCACAGAAAGTCCTCTAGAATCCCTACACCTGATCAACAACAAAGTAGTCATAAAGCATCATTCTCTTCAGAGCTATAAAGGTTAATTAGGAGCAAGATGATCAACATTTTTAATTAAGCAAGGAGAAAATAATTTGAACAATCAGTATGACTAGAGTACCACTTTCAAACCCACACAGGCAAACTGTTACAAGACTCTCCATGCATATCAGTGAGTGATTCAAACCTGCTTCACAGAGGAAGATGTAAAATGCAAGACTGCTCTTCCCACAAAACTGTACAGTTTTATAAACTAAGTTGGTTTTAAACTGCACCTTTCATTTAAAGGGTAGTTCTATTCACATTTGCACCCACGGCCAAATCAATAAAAAAGTTTTCTGATGTCCTTTATCCTTGGCCAACTGTTTTTCTTCTTATTTGTGCTGTGCAACTACCTATGTAGGACTGTTGTTTAATACAATATCAACTGAACTGTCAGAACTTAAAATAAAGAATGGAAATGGCTTGTCAACTTGAATCATTTCACTGGTCAGTTTACAATCAGCCTCACACAGACTCCAACAGTACAACTGAAAAAAGTGAACAGCCACACAAGAACAGGGCAAGTGGTTCCCCATTTAGATAAGAGCTGAAGGTAGGTGAAGAAGCTACTTCTCTAGTTCTCTGGCTGTAGGCTAATGACAAAAGAGATTCAGTGGCACAATGAGGCAAGCACAGCTGTTCCTACTTGTCCATCTTCTGTTGTGCCAGTGAAACTGTTGGGTTACACTGAGCAGCAGGTCAAAGAGCTGATCTGCATTAGGAGTAAGAACTTCACTTTGGCAGGGATTTTAGCACCGCCAGGAAGGCTGGGCGCTCCCATAAACTGTGTTTCCGTCAACATCCCTGTCTCGTCAAATCATGTCCTCATGGTGAATTTCTGTGTATCGATGTTCTTTTATGCAAACTGTGGCTGGTCACATTTCCACATTTGTTTTTAATGTACATTGCAAATAATCAGAAATTAATATTACAGTAAACATAGCTAACTGAGGAATGACATTCTCTATCCACAAAACCAGATTAATGTCTCCTGTAGACATGTCCAGTCTTTAGCTTTTTCATGAAATCACCAATACAAATATTGATCATAAATGGCCTGTGGTAATGTCAGAGGTGGTAGTGAGCTTATTTAGACTCTGTCCTTAAGAACCAGATTAAAGCTACGTATTCACTGAGCAGCACTGAGCAGACATAAGCTAGCCACAGCATTTCAGTTATTAGTTTAAACTGGTGCTTGTTAATCTCACAATCTCACAGTTTAATGCTTTCATCTTACTGACAACCTGCTATATCTCCAGGACTGAAAGAGTCCTAGTTACATCCACACACTCCTAATTCAGTTCAGTGTACTGTGGGTAGTTTGCTTCTCCTAATTAAACAGCCATCACTGTAATGGGAAAGAAATTAAGTTTGCTGAAGTACTACAAATTTAAATCATGCAGCTGGTCCATTGGTGATGGTCCCTAAGGGGTGAAGACAGATCATCAGAGCTAGAAGGACAAGATCTATATGCAGAATGTGCATAGTCAAAATCCAGCATGGGCTGTCTGGCCACCAGTCTGTGATATGATCCGGATTTGCTGTTGAAATCAGAAATTAATAATTTTCTAAGCAATGATAAGATAATCACTCTATAAGCAAATCTAAATTTTATCTTTCCACAAATTATCTTTGTTTTTAAAGGGGAAAAATCTCCATTTACTTTACAGTCTCCATTTGTTATTTCATACTTAGCGCTACACTTTTAAGTCGTACAGCTAGTTCCAAATACTTCAGGTTCTAAGCACTAAGTCTTCTCCACATCCCTTATCTCCCAGTTTTTACACTCTGATGCAGAAAGACACGGGCTGTGCTTCTGTCTCATGCTTACACCTCAGTTTCATGATACAGGAGATTTTGGCAATGGAATTCTTCTCCACCCTCTCTGTCAGTCACTTGTTTTGCTAAGCATTGGAGATCTCTCCTACCCCACATGCAATGACAATTATTTGCACAAGATTTCCAGAGGTGCACTAAGCTAAACTAATAGTTCCCTGAAACTCTGAGCAGGAGGTCATGCTTCTGCCATTTATCTCCTACTAGCTATGGTACTCACCAGACCCTCCTTTGAGCTAATTTTATGTGCTAAAATGGCAGAGTAAAAAACAGGATTGGGGAGTTTTCTGCTGCTCTATCTAGTGAGCTAAATCAGCTCACAGAAGGGTCTGACAAATACTGAAGCTGTTGTCCAGGATGGGGAGAGAGACAGTGCAAAGCTCAGCTCAGGGAAGAAGCGCAAAACCACCCCACTTCCACAGAAGTAAGCTGGTACCTTCTCCTGCCCTCTTTTTGTTTGCATTATTTTCAACCTTATCTGGTCCTCTGATCCAGTTCACAATTCCCAAAGACTTGTGTCAACAACTGAGTGAGTGACAGCCTGAGTGTAGAATTTCTTCAGTTAGTTTCTCTCTAAAGGCCACATGTTGCCTGAGCAGTATTCTGCTTTAGACATGTCTAATTGGCTCATTTAAGTAAGACCATGCATGGAGGTGTTACCAGGCATTAAAGATGATAACTTGATGCATTCAGCTTTTACCAAGGCTCTGTTAGTCCACTGCATTCTCTGTTCTACCAGAACAGGAAAAATAACATTATGTATGAGGGGCAGCTGGGATATATTCCACAGACACGGTTCTCATGTTCATGTTCTTACTTATCATGTTTAGTATCTACACAAACCAGAGATAAGCTTGCATTCTTTATTATCACCAATAAAGTTTCACAACTACTCTCTAAATATATAAAATATTTGCACTAAAGCTGCTATGACAATTCAGAGTTTATCTCACAAATCATTCCGGAATAAGGTAAATCTGAACAGCAAGAAAGGACCTAATTTATCAGTAAGCTGACTCCTATACTTGTTTAAGAGCTACTTAGCTTCAGGGATGCATTTCAGAAAAGCACTTTCAACTATCAGAAAGTTATATAGTAATAGACTGTATTTCATAAGTAGCAAGATAAGTTTAATACCATAATTTGGTTGATCCTCAAAGCTGCAGAAAAATAACAGGGGTGCGTTTACCTGACTAGGATCTTCTGTGACTACAAGAGTTCAGAATAAGAAGCTTCAGCCAAAGCACAGTTGAGTTTGGGCGTCCACTCAACTGACATTTAGGAAAATGCCACAAAGACCAACCATCAGGACCCCAGCTGTACAGTCTGCAAAATCTTTCTCTCCACTAGATTTATCAACCCTGTGGGCTGACTAGACAAAGAATATCATAACTTTACACTGACATGTAGTTAACTATTAGAGTCCTGTCTGTGACATTTATTAATCTGTTTCCAAATACAACAAAGAGTTTCTTCAGTTCATTTTTCCTCATCGATAGACCTTGCCCAATGTTAGAAGAAATTTCAGGTTAGTCTGGGAAAAACTGGGCACTTGCATTTCCCAAGGAGTGAAATCAATCATCCTGATGACCATGGAAACAGTGAGTTCAGCAGAACCAAGTGCCTCCCTCCACTCAGCACTTCCCAAACTGCCCATCTTCCACCAAACTGCAACATGCAGACGCAGTGGCAACCAGAATTTTCTTCCGTCATTAGCAGCATGACAGCAGGCAAAAGACATAAGAAGTGGGCTTCCCTACAAATCTCATTACAGTGGGTTGCTTCCTCTCCCCTCTGTGAAAGCAGAGTAAAACTAGATATAGACAGAAGAAGCCATTTTCTCTCAAAAATTTCCATGCACTAAAAGATCACTAGATCTTTTTAATACAAAGCCAGTAATTTCTTTTTTTTTGAAGCATTCCCACTTAAATATTTACTGCTGCAACTGTAAAGACCTATGTGAGATTAATATGGGTATAGTTTTTGAAAAGCACTACTGGCCTGAGCCTGAGATTGGCAAGTAGAGAGTCAAAGTTTCATCTAGGTTCTATTGCTACATTTCTCCCATTTGATTTTCTCTGACCTGAAAAACAGAAGTATACTTGGATGCACAGCTAGTCTAAATCAGCTGACAAGTTTGGCCCACTACCTATCTAACAGAGACACTGTACATTCAAGTGATCCTTTGTAATGCAATCTGAGGACTGGCAATACCAAGTGGTTTGGCTATGTACAAATTCTCAGGCAAGTCTGCTCCAAAAATTTCAGAATGAGAAATAAACTGAAAAATTTCAGAAGCAGCACTGCACACTGAGGCTAAGAAAGATCTCCAGTCATCCCCATCTCTGACTGCCCAGCTCAGAGGGCACAGTGGCAGCTAAGGTGCAGCCGTCACTCAACACAATGATCAAAATGCAGATTGATTATCAGATCTCAGGTGATACTTACACTTTATCCTTTCAGTGTTTCACTGATTTTAATGCTCATGTATGCCGGATTTCTAAGAAGCTGAGAAAATTATCAGATATTGATTCAAACAGGGGTATATATGGCTACATGTTTCCAGGACTGCTTTATCTTTCAGGGGGGCAGTGCTGATTCTCCCCATTCCTGTCCTTATCCCATCCCTGCTTTGCCCCCTTTAAGCAATAAGGCCAGTCCAATAAGCCTTTCTGCTTAGCACTTCTGTGAACTTTTTAATCACACTGCAAACGTTGCTAAACATGATCCTCAGCTCTCACAAGACTTTTCCTCACTAAATTACTGTCATTCACCCAGCTGACATGTTCTTCAGCAGAACTGTAATACAGCCATAGTAGCCAGTGATCTTGAGAAAACAGCAGCAAACCATTCCTCCAGGCAGAGTAAAACTCTATCACAGCCCCCCAGACTGAAAAAGAGTATGACCACCAGGATACAGCTAACAAGCAGACCAACATCCACATAATAACTGTAAGGTATGGTATCTAGAAGAAAAAAAAAAAGAAGCACACCTTAGGTCATACATCTATATGCTTAACAGATCAGGAAGCAAGAAATCATTTTATACTATTTACCCCAGACTAGAAAAGACCATCCCTAAGAACATACTTGCTGTTTTCTACTCTCTCATTCTACAAACATCATCCAGTGGGATGATGGAGTTAAAAGAGTGTGGCTGTTGTTCTCCTTTAATACCTCAGTTTACCATATTCTGGCACTGGCAAGCACTATGTACAGCAGGAGGAGCAGAGGCTGGACACCAAAAAGGTTTAAGAGTGTACAGTTTTTCCCTTCCTGTGATTTTTTAAAAAACAAACAAACAAACAAAAATCCAGGAAAGTGGGCGCTTTTTTGTTGTTGTCTATCAGCAAACCTCATTTATTCATCATATAATACAATATCTCTGTGGTAATTCCAGAGAAACTCATAGTTGTTCTTTGTGTAAATATGTTTGTTTTCTTTGGTTTATGTAGCTACTGAAATGAAACAGACATGTACTGGATCTGTTTATCTAACTGCCATTGAAGGATTAGCAATCATACAGTCAAAGATTGTTATACATTTTTAGCATAGGCTTCAGTTTTGCATTGTCAGAGATTTGCAAAACTCTTGTCAAAATCATGTTACTCCTGCTTTGACTGGATATAATGACGTTTTCACGAGGGCAAAGTTTAGATAGACAAAGAGATAAAAATATAAGGTCACTTCAGTGAGGCAATCTGAGCTGGAATGTACATTTTGAATTAACAAATCTGTAGACTTTGTACAAGGCTTTCCCCTCAGCAATGTGCAGCCCTTCCAAGTGAGAGTATCAGCCTGGTGACTGAAGCACAGACCACAGAGTCAGCTTTTATTCTTGGCTTGGATACAGATTTGTTGTATGACCATGATCAAGTAGTTTAGTTTCTGCGTTTCTTTATTTGTAAGCAAGAATAATCACCATCCCTCACCTCATATGTTTAATTCATGAATACTTGTAAAGAGCCTTGAGATTCTTGGCTGAATGTTTCTATAGAAACAAGAAGCATAACTACAACACAATTGTGTATGATACTTTTATGACCCCAGTCACTGTAGTACCCAAGTACTTCAGCCTTTCATTTTAATATGCAGTAGTAGCGTCATTAAGAGTAAAACAGCAGCAATGTCCTACTTAAGCCAATTTGTGAGACGGGGAATTGAAGTACAGACATTACACCTAAACAATCTTTTGAGCTCAAAATTGAGTTTTAGTTTAACTTTACAATTCAGTCACATACATGAGGTAGATATAGGGAATACTGAGGAAAGAAAACTCAGACCTACATTCCCCTTAACCTGGGTCTAAGTGTACACATGTACAGACCATATGGGTAGGGTGACCATGATGCGCTTAGCTGGCCACCACATTTATCCCATCTGACCTTCTTGCAAGACAGCTGCTAAGTGTTTCTTAAGAGAGTTTAGCCATCATGCATTGCAAAAGCAGATGACAGGAGTTTTAGACAGCCTAGGAGACACACACACTTATCAAAAGGTATCTAGTGGGTAACAACATAGTGGGCTTCATAGAAATGTGTGAGGGATCAAACCAGTGTTAGGTTTCTCAGTACTGCAGCCTGCTCAGGCACAGCATAGGCACAAACACAGAGATTTCCCACTCTGTTTCAGTCAGTAACACCACACTGACACCAGTCAGTGAAGGTTCAGTGGCTAAATGACCAACTCAGAATCAAAGAAGGAAACCTGCAGCAGGGCTGCTACACCTCACATTAGTCCTCTGCCCAACCAGTCCATTTCTCTCCTGCACATGTGAAACTGCCAGCAACATCACCAGGAGTGCTGCACATTCAGAAGAGACCAGTAATATTGAAATCATCATGATCCAAGGAGATATTTTGCATAGCGCGGGTGCTTGTACATGCCATTTGTGCACCAAAGTCAGGCTGTGCAGCAACCATGGAACTCATTTTGTTTCAGAAATATGCATTAAGTAGTTGGAAATGACAGCTTAATAGTTACTGCTTGCTGCTGTTCCTCAAAATTTGATACTGCTTGAACTATAAAAAGCTTTAATTAATCCTTGTGAATTAACACGTGCATTTTAATGTCACATTTGTTTTCGTATGTTTACATTTGTGATAAGATTTCTATTAATAATGTTTGTTTACTGACAGGGTTTTTGCTGCTCCCTCCCCAGCTACCAAAGTTGCAGGCAGCCAGTTTAATAATATAACACTGCCAGTTGTGAAGTGGTGAAGTATATGTGCCTGCTTCAGGATCTACTAACAGAGTACAGGGTTAAATCATCATCTGTCTTAATTTATTGACAAAAAGTCAGTGCAGAATTTATACAGTGAAAGAGTGTTTAAGTGTGAAAGAATTTATATAGAAATCATTTCAACTGATGCAGATTCAGCCACTCACTGTTAAGATGAACACAACTGCATCTGCTGCAACAGGGGTCAAGTCTGAAGGGACAGCCTATGTCATTAGGTTCTATCACTGTCAGCAAGTGTTCTCTATGGCTCAGAAACACTTTCTGAATCAAGATAATCATAAAGTACAAGATTCTAAAGTTAGACCTTGTCACATGCCTAGATATTCTCCTATCACTGCAAAGAAGTAATTTTTTTTTTAAATTAGATATTGTATTTTCTTACAATATTTATAGAAAAGTTTCAAATTATTTTAAATTCTACTTTTTTTAAAAAAACAACTGTGGATTAAACCTCCTATGTAAAATCTTCATAAATATTTTTTCTACGGTGCTGTAACACAAGCATTTGACGTAATGCTCCTTTTTCTTAGATTAGGCCAACAAAGCCTTGGCAGCAGTTTCTTTCTGGACACTACTATAACCACCAGGTGGGTTCCCTGTGGACTTTAAAAAAAAAAAAAAAAAAAAAGAGTTCATTGTAGACAAATTTCTTCTAGACCCTTACCAAAATGTTCATCCTGAATATCCCATTGATAAAAGTTCATACACTTTAGATGGACCTTATAAAAACGGTGCATCTGGATGATCATCTTAGTTTGCAAAGGCCAGCTCTTAGTATTATTTGGTATGTCTTTGTGCCAACACTAAGGTTTGCACAAAATTATGACTTTCAGTACCTTTGCTAAGGAACAGTGCAAATGACATGTAAGAAGCCAAGCCCTACTGATTACCATGAGATTTCAGCAGGTTTAGCTGGCAAGCTGCTGCTAGTTTAACACATTTGGGGTATTTTTTGAAACCTCTGTGCTGCAGAGTAGGATTTGTATGAATCAGCAAACACAGAGAAATATCTGTATAGATATGATATGTATAGAAATCAATATTGGTCATTAGTCTATCTTTGTTTTCTTTTGTGGTTTGAGTTAGGCTAATCCACAAGCTTGGATTAAAGAAAAACAAAAAAACCCAAAAAACTGTTCCTTTAGTTAGCTACTGTTGATTGCTTTCCTTTCACCAAGGGAAAAGCAGGGCAGAGTCAGAGATTGGATCTTCCTCATCTGACCCTACATAAGATAGGAGAAAAAGGGTATGTGAAAAGAAGCTATGAGCTGGAATTCTGCAAAGTGTTTCTCACACATGACCAGCTAATGGAAAGACCAGTGCCCAGAAATTTCTCAGCCTGGCTCCCACTACTTCCACTCCTGCCTTTTAAAGCCTTCCCACTACCACCACAGAGGCTGTCTGTAAGTGAATGACCCTATGCTTTTAGCATGGGAGAGGACTTCCCCTTTTCCATAGTTTTTCAGGTCACTTCTGGCAAAAGCTGGGTTCTTGGTCTCTTTAGGATTATATTTTTTTACATTTTTAAAGTATATTTTTCATTCTATAATAAGGAGGCACCTGCTTTCTGTTAGGGATGGAAAAGGAGGGTCCTGATCTGTCAGTGTTCCTTTTTTACTATTATAGCTCTGCAGGTCAGTGTGATACTGCTAGTTCAGAAATCAACAGTATGCCAGTCAGAACTTGCTGGATCGAATCAAGGCACTAGGATGAACTCAAGGCATAACAACATGAATACAAATGAGAAAAGTCAGTGTTTCTCATACAAGTCCAGGGCCACAAGCTTGCTACAAATCTAATGCATGTTTCTTACACTTTGCCCATTATAAAAACCAGCAAAATATAGATATAGCTTGCCATGGTTCTAACAAGGAAAAGTGTGGAGGCAGGGTCAGAACTTTACAGTTTGCTAACTCAAGCATCAATAGGACAGTCTTGGAGACATTTCCCCAGTCACTTATGAGGGAGATGCAACATGTACAGTGCAGAGTTAATGGTATGAAAAAGATGTAAAGTATTTGCTGTGAAAAGACATTTAACTGCTAGATGCAAAAGAAATAGAATCAACCTTTCTTCTCTGCCTGGCTTTGTCTTCTTTCTCACTGCAGAAGTGCTACTATTACCATTAGCTCTGTAAGGTAGCATCAGCCACTTTAAAAAGTGCAACAAGTTATGTAAAACATTAGTTCATGTTTCACATTAGCCAAACCTGAACTGAAAAAGAAAACAAATAGATGCCATCTAATGAAAGCAGCTTATCTTGACCCATATAGAAAAGCTACAGTATAGAATATAGCATTACTTGTTTTTCTCAAATGTTTCAACCGTGCCACACTGCCACCCCTGGAGAAGCTCTGTTCACTGGAGAAAGAGTTTGATCCCCACATCCAGATTTCTTTGGTCTCTGAGACTACTAATTAGTCCATCAGCCCTGTTTGCAGTATGTCAGCTGTCGGCTAGAATAAAAGCAACAATTAATTATAGAAAGGCCCTCTAAAAAATGTTAAATGTTAATGGCCTCAGATTATCTCATCTTTTAGATGTTCTAGAAGATAGAAGTCTCCATTCTTCCCAGCTTGCCCTGCCCTACTGCCTTTCTTCGCTCTTTAGGCTTTTTATAGCCTAAACTCAAGTTCACATTTTTAAAGATTTTATGAAAGCTACCATATTATCATATACTTCACTGGCAAAGCTGTGAAAGCCAGTTAAGCTCTAGTTCTCATCCCTCATATAATTAAGATACAGTATCAGTGCAAATAGCAAAGCAAGAGAACACTTTAAAGAAAAATGTCCATTAAAACTTGACTTACAATAAGCCAGACTTTATATTACTTTAGGAAAAGCTGTTGAAAACCACAGTGCCTCCATGTACCCCAACAAAGTTGTGCCCATTGGGTAGGTGAGGAAGGAAGAGAAAAGGAAGGTGGAGACAGGGCAGTATACAGCTACCCTAGGAGAAGGGAAGCTGAGTGGCACTCTAGTCCTCCTGGTGTGCTAACACCTTCTCCACTTTGGAAATCCAGAGGGAACATGAGCTATTCCTGCTCCCTGCTCTAGAACTTCTGCTCCTGAGCTGACTGGCACAGCTCTCACTTTTAGCTCTGGCAAGAGGTCAGTCATCACATAAGCACTGCTGAGTGTATTAATTACTCTGTTCATGTGGTCACTGTCTCTTATCGCCCAATTATTTCATAACTGAGTGCTATGTACTGCATCAGATTCAAGTGCACAGCTTTCACTGACTTCAAGGGCTCCTTTCAGGCATAGGTATGTTGGAATCTATGTTTTTCATAACTTTATTTACCTGACCTGTAAATATTTTGGAGAACATAATGGTGCTTTTGAATGTTTGCATATTTGCCCTGTCTACACATTGAAGCTGTACTTACACATGTATCTCTTGCAGAATTCATTCATGAGGAAAACCACACAAGTTTACAAGTTAATCATTTTCCGAAATGTCAAAAGCCAGGGCAGATCAGGATGTGCATTGTGTTGGCAGAGCTGCAAACTAGGCTGCTTTAGTATTAATAGTAAGTTTCCTAGCCTCAGTAAGCCTTTTAATAGTTTTTGTAGCAGGTTAACAAGTAGCCATGGATATTCACCATAAGTAATTGCAAAGCACAGGGAAAAAGTGTAAATAAAAATGTGGCTTGTTTTCAATTAATTAGAAAAAGAAAGCACTTTATTTTAGCTCTCAGCTTCTGAGTAAAACAGATACTCTGCCTTAGTTAGAATGAGCAGGGATTTCAAGAATCCACTGATCAGCACATTTTATATCCCAAATGCTCCAAACCAACACCCAGTAAGATTCTGTTACAGCTGTTAGCTGTAGACACTAACTGCAGAATGTGGCTGAGTAGCTCACACTACACAGGCTCAAGCTTCAGCTACAGGATCAATGAGGCCCAAAAGGCAATGCTCAGCTGCATAGAGCAGTGTGACAAAGGATGGTTTAGCTGCTCCACATCAACATCTGGTAGAAACAAGACTCACCTTGTGAACCAGACTGTTGACTGGGATGACTAGCATGCTGACACACATTCTGTCATCCTGGTTTTGGGGATAGCAACATTCGGCAAGGGGAATACAAACACCTGAGAAATCAGCTTTTATCAGAATACACTGTTTTTTCCATCCACTTTAGGAAGATAAAAAAGCAGTGAGATCTTTAAAATGACTCTTCAGAGATAGCCACCCCCACATCAGCCTCAGGTGATAGCAAAGAGAAAGGAATCACTCTTCTGGTCTTATGTGTCATCAGATACTAGTATTCTTTCATCATTCCCCCTCGCTCATTTTCTTTTGGTTATGAGATACAATGTGTGTGTAAGCTACTTAACATTCTGCCTCTCCTGTCCGTCCCTCTGACTGCCCCTTCTTCTGTCATACCAAAATTTGCTTCTTGTGATTTCTTAGAGAGTGCAAGTAGAAAGTAGGTCAGACAAATGGGTACTGTCAGATTACTAGTGCCAATTTATGGACATGTTGTTGTCTCTATAGTACCAGAGCAAGTTGTTACAAATCCTTTAAAGTTTGTTTTAGCCTGAAAGGCTATTAGACCTACTTGACTGGCAGAGAAGGCTTTCTGCAGGAATTTCATCTGGTTAAGTCAACACACCTCCGCCTGCAGAGCACAGCTTCCAAACATGAGGCTTCATTTTTATAATTAATTATTCACCTTTTCATGTTTAATGAAAACACTGTTAAATGCCTAAACAACAACTAGGTTTTATTTTCCCTTCTCCCCTCATCTTTGCCCACACACTCCAATCCCAAAGTCTCAGTCATTTTAGTTTTCAACCATAACCAGCACTGGATACACATGCTTCATGCATTGCTATGCTTCATACAGCCACATGATCATGTGTCCCATCATGCAATGAAGAGTGCACACCACACTGGGCAGTGCTAATGGCAGGGAAGGGGAGTGGGATTTACAGCTCTTTTAACTCCCACAGTAAAGCCACCACCAGTCAGTGACAGAAACATGACTGAAGATGACAAATGGTCCTCTAAACTTCAGCAGAGTTTCCAACAGTGTTCACAATTTTAGTGAATTAATGGCAAGGCAAACAGTATCTTCTCAATTAGTTCTGTTGTCTGGTAAGGCCAGAATGACAGTTTTAATAGTATGATGTTAAATCACCTGTCAGAAAACTGTCTGTTGCCTCTAGACTCCTGTTATATGTGTGAAACATGGTACAGTAAATAACCATAGGCCAGTACTTTGTTAGACCATATTATTACATATTACAGCAGCAACCTCAAGCTGTGCTTTAACCCTAGTTACAAGAAAACCCTATTCAGATTTACTGGCTTAAAGAAAGGGGTAGCCACTTCCTCTCATTCTCCAAAACCTAACACAGCAGAGCAGAAGTGGAAACAAAAGAAAGTTCAGAGTGGCCATAAACATGCCAGAAGTGAAATCTTAATACTACCAGAATCCATGACAGTTTTGCTACTGCATTCAGTGAGATCAAAACTTAACTCCATATGTTGGTATCGTGTTGCTCAGTGAAACTAATAGAACAAATAATGGTCATCATTCCTCCCATCTATACGGAAGTCCCTAAGTGGTGGCAGGCAAACAAATGGAAATATAAGTGGGTAGAAGCCAAAGTACAAGTTTTTCCAATAATCTGGCCCATTCCCTTTGGAAAAAGTCCCTAGAGAACTTCTTAAACTGACAGAATACAGAGCAGCCTTTAAATTGGATGAAATTTACAGGGAATGGAAAACTGGACCTCTCCCCATCTATATTCCACACATTATGCCTACTGTTAAGGCTTACATTTCCCACTGCTTATTTCCTGTAGATATATTCAACACACCTATATTTGAACAAATTGTAAAATCTTGCCTTAAGAAATAGATCTCTCCCTTTTTTGAGAGGACACTGAAATTCCTACAGTTGCTACTACTTAGGATTTCTTACTGTAAAAAAAACCCAAAAAACTACAACCTTTTTTAACTACTATGGGTGGGTTCTATCTGTCCTGTTGAGTCTGTCTAGCCAGGTGGAAATTAGGTGTCCATTCTGACCAGCTGTGTAGGCACTGTACTACAGGAAGAAATTCTGAGACTTCAATGGGATAATTCTTCCTATCCCTAAATAGGCATCTAAGAGGAATGACACCTCTGGAGGGCAATTCAGCCCACCTAATTTACACTATTTCCTATAAAGGGAGCACTGACTTTTATCCTCTAAATGGCTAAAATTATTTGAGAAGTATCTCATCCTAAGCCTTTATGTTTAGAGCATAGATGATTCAGGGTCTCTTTCCTTAAACTTATTTTTGAAAATATTTGCTAAGCAAATATTGCTGTAACTAATCTCATTAACTCTTGGATTCAAGTAACTCATGGACCCAAATAAGGCCATGAAAATGAGTGCATTATTACCATGTCTAAGAAAAACAGTTAAGATGCAACTAGTTTCCTTTGCAAAAGCAACTTATAAATGTTCTGGCTCATAAACTCATGGCACATGATTGCTTTTGCATCTTATGCCTCATCAGGACACATGGATATTTCTAGTTCATTGTACCTTTAAGTATTCAATGTGAAAACTTCAACAGCCCATGGGGGTATTCTCAGAAATTCCTGTTATCTGATAAAACTCAATTCAGAAAACATGTTTAAGTGTAGAAGTGAGCAAGAGACTTTTCAATTTCATAAGATTACCTTAGCCAGTCAGTTTAAGCTATTAGTCATGTGCCTTCAACAGCTATTAAGTTTTTGGTTGACAGTTTTCAAAACTGTCCATTTAGCGCTTCCTTCCTGAACACAAGCATTTTCACTATTCCAAGGCAACAAATATTACAGCCAGATCTCTTTACAAAGTACATTGCTAGTGGCAAAAAATTCAATGAGTGCCACAGTCTTACAGTTAATAGCTTATTTTGCAGCAGTCACTGGTTCTATACAGGTACCTCAAAATTTCATTCCAATCTGCTGTTTCTAATCATTAATGTTAGTGATATTGCTTTGCTGATACATTCAAAACTTAGTTTCAGTCTTCACCTATTTTTATGCCATTGGAACTTGGACTTCCTTCCATAAAATTTCAGACATAAATAATCACATCAGCTATATTATTTCAAAATTATAGTAAAAGACTGTAACCACGGGAGAAGTCCATTCTGCTTGGTGCTATTATATATAGTCTAATAGGGCATGCCAACACTCCCAGCAAGGCATGACTGTATTGTATGAAGGTATACTTAAACAGGTAGACTGCAAGCAGTGTAGCACTGAAGCTACAGAACTTGGCACAGACTGCAAAGCCTGCCTAAAAAGCAAATTCAGAAAGTTAATTTGTGCTGAATTCTTTGCTGCTGAATCTATAGTGATAGCAGTATTTGACTGTTAATCAACTCAAGGCTAATTTAAGTATTTCTGTGTAAGATGGAGTCATAATGTGATTGATATGTAAATATATTTGTAGTAAGATATGGTACTTTCTTGTGGTTGCCAGAATTAAAGAAAGGTAATGTCATGAAGAATGGGGACACAGTGAAGCCAGGTGGCTTCCTTAATTTCCTGCTAAAAATGGCATCCACCTACTGATACAAACTGCCTGGCATGAACTACAATGAATGGGTACAGAAACAGATAATTTCTAAACTTCAGTCTCTACATATTTCAGAAGCAGCATCTGTGGTTAACACAGCACAACACACCTTAAGTTCCTTTATCAGCACAGTGTCAACTTCCTATCAAATTCTTGTCAACTTCACTTCCCTCGCATTTTCTCAATCTGAAAAACAATAATAGCAACTCAAAAGTTAGCAGACGCAAGGGTGACAACAGTATTAATGATGGATATTTACCATCTTATTGACTATATTCAAGAGCTACAAAAGCAAAGCAGTACACAGAAGAGTTATTTCTCTAAAAGTTCCACATTAATCTTTTCTGTCTACTGCCAATTACATATCTGCACTGCTGTTTGCATAACTCACTTGGAAGATGACATCAGACCTTCAGCATCAGAGAGCAGTGGCATTAAGCAATAGCTGACCACTAGGTTCAAACATATACAAGAAGTCTCTGTTATACAGCTGCTGTTACAGTCTTCTAAATTTCCTATTCCAAACACAGTCTTCTGATATAGTTAACATCAATATATAGTGGTTAGTTACTCATCTCGGTCTGGGGACTGAAAAAGAAAACAAAGATGACGAACTTGTGAATACACAGTCACTTAAAGAATGCAACTTTTGAGGCTCTTTTGCTTCTTGATTTTTTTGCCAAGTCTTTCAACTGACTCAAAAAGTAACAAGCACCAACGCTGTCATCAGGCTCTATAGCTGAAATACTAACACCCCATATTTGAAAAGAGAACCATGGAAAAGTAAAACTGAAAACATTTTTAAAGGACAGATTAAAAAGAACTATTTCGACATGAATTTCACAAACAGAACACAAAAGGAAAAGCAAGTAAAATACAACAGACAGGAAAAGACCAGAAAGTCATGTTATACAATGTTTTAACAGTAGGTTGGCTAAATCTAGCACATACAAATCTGAATCTTCCAAACTTTAAGATTTTAAAAAGCCACACTCTTTCCTTTTTGTCCTTTCCAATTAGTCCCTTCCTCACAGAAATAAATTGAAAATATGTTCTCATATGTATATCCCATGCTATTCTGTTAATGGAGGAACCCAGAAAAAGCAAGCAGAAGTATATAAAATTCATTTATTAGCCAGAATAGAGGAGTTCAAACAAGTATGTAGCAAACCCAGTATCCTAGTACTAGTGAGACTTTGTGCTGGTTCCTTGGTTCTCAAGGGTATGACAAACTCTTGGGCAAGTCCGATACAGTGAAACTTGATATTTAATGTCTAAATGTACAATTCTAATGTTTAGAACTAGAAACTAGATGTAAAGTTTCCATACACGGGAGATCAAATCTAGGAGTTCATACTTGGCTACTGTTTTCAAAATGCACATAGCAAAGTCCTTAAAAGTCTGTTATACAATCATATTGTAGAGACTACCCTGTACTGCCACAGTAACTCAGTAGGGTGGGTATTGGGAAGGAAAAAGCCTTATTTGGTCATTAAAGTTTCAAACTTGCTCCTACTGCCATAGCCCTAATTCCCACTGACTTCTGCCTGGAACTGGAACAGATTCAAAGCCTGTAAAACTCAGCTGTAATAAGGCTCAGCCATGAATGAAGTGGCTGTGTTCAACTCCCTCTCTGAAACTGCTGAAATAATCTAATACCACATGACCAAGTTATATAATTTCAAAATAAATATTGGGTGCTTTTAAGTTATTTTGTCATTTGAAGTTCTCAGTGGCAATGGAAAGGAAAAGAAGTGGGACAGAAGATAGTGATACTGTTAAGACTAACATTCCAAAACAATGAACTCACTCCAAAATCCCAAGTCTGTAGAGAAGTTAAGAGTTTTTCAAAATATTTTTATGGCTTTGTTGTCTTTTGGTTCAATCTTTCAGATTTGCACTTCATGTGCTTTAAACTTTCCATCTTAAATATTGGATCTAAGTCCAGGAGCCACAGCTTTAGAAATATACATAAGAGTCTGAGATCTGGCATAATGGACATTATTACAATTGTCATCACTGCATCTTCTTCCTGTGGGGAATTTCTGTGCCTCTACTGCTATCCAACAGTGGGTTTCTTCCCAAGTATATCCAGTCACTCCAGTGGAAACAAGTAGGTAGAATGACCACAAAAATGCATTCCACAGTATTTCAATTAATTTTGACACACGAGTCTTACAATGTCTGTTCTGCAATTGTAACAAAACTGCTAAGGACTTCTAGAGTTCAAGTGTGCAATATCCTGCAGAGTACCACAGAGCCTGATACCTTTCCACCAGCAGCTTGAAGAGATCCCTTCCTCTTCTAAGCTCCGTGAGACCAAGTTTCTACCTGACCCACATATCTTCTGCAGGAGTACTCACTGATGCTCTTTGAATCCACTGAAGAACTGACTATCGAGGTAAATGAAAAAGTATCAAAGTTATCCTACACTTGGTACTTCATCTAAAGAGTTGAAAGCTTGCTCAGGTGTAGACACAAGGAAATATATATACATATAACAATCTTACAGACATCATGGGTCCAACCAAAAACATTGATCCACTTTTCTGGGTACTGGTCAAACTTTATCAAAGGGTTTATCTTCACCACTGAGGCCACAAAACAATTCTGGTTTGGACACAATACCACAGTTTATCATTTGTTTTTATACTGCGTGCAGATGAGACCCACTTCACAGTAGCTAACAGCAGCCTAAAGGCTAAGCAGAATTTCCTGTGATGTGGAGGAATACAGGACTTTAAAATCTTAGACAACTTCCATAGCCACTACTCTATAATTGAAATGCCATCCCATACATGAAAATACTGAATCAGACACCTTCTGATTCAGTGGAAAACAGGCTTTTACAGGGTGGTCTTTGCAAGAGCATTATCAAAGATATGTGTTCTGTATCCTTGCCTGGAGATGACTGTTTTATGTATTACATAATAAAATTGATATGGGGAGACAAGGTATTTTGCAGCAGGACAATTAACAAGTATGCTACTGAAGTGAAAAGACACCTTTTCTTGACAGTCAAGACAAGGTTCTATTACAAGGTACTACTTGTACAAACGCACAACTAAACTGTTTTAAGAACGAGCACAGGGTAAATTTGTGACATGAAGTTATGCTTGTGATATAGTTCTTTGGTTTGTTTCACTGTGTTGCTCCAAAGAACATTTGGAAGTAGTCTTTATCACTGTTGACTGAGTTTGCTTGCACCCCTGTGCACCTTACAATGCCATTCTACTGTGCACCTGAAAGAACAAAGAAGAAATGTTTTTACCCAGTGTAAACAACCCAGATGGCTTGTTCTGGTTTCTGGTTTGTTCTTCTCCTTTCACCTCCCTCTATACATTGGAACTTTGGCTACAATAGAGCTAGGCAGTAGGCTTGGTCTTGCCAAAAGTTGAAACCAGGACAAAAGCTTCTCAAGCCCAATCTAGCAAATATTTTTGAGTTTCTGTGGAAGAGAACAATCTCATAACATGGAATCAGTTCATATTTTAAAGCTATCTGGGAATTTTATCTTAAAAGCTATACTTTGTTGAAAGGACACAGGACACTAATGATGTCCTTAATCTCTCCTACTTGCTCAGCGGTATATTGTAGTTGAGGAATTTTTTCTCTATTTTCAAAACTACGATCACAGATGGCACTGACATATTGTGCTTAATGATTACTGCAGAGTGTGCAATTGTAATCTCAGTACCAATGGGATATGTAACCAGTCATCATTGTATGGCAGTACTGTACCCTATGTATTTATTGACCAGGCCTCACTTGGGTCCTATTCCCAGCTATTCCTTGGCCAGTGACTTTAAACTTACGTGACACTCTTCAACTCAGTGCCTCAACTTCTGCATTTCACAGTTAATGCTCACTTCATGTAAAATGCTGATATTCACAAACTCCACAGAGTACAGACTCAAAGAAAATAAATTCAGCAGGTATATCTCGTAAGGAACAATAAGCAGGATTTGTTCCTTCCTTTTATGATGATATCCTTCTTCATAACTACATTTTTTCTCCTCCTGCATCCTGTCCATCTCATTTATCTGGTTTCACATATCCCCACCCTGTACAATAAAGTGAGTAGACCCCAAGAGTTTGACTCTCAGAAGACTACTTTCACCCATTCACCTGACTGTTTCCAAAACAGAAGTGAAGAGCTATCAGCACTTCTCTAAGAAAACACACAAGATGTATTCAAGAAGTGAAACCCAATGCTTCAGAAACTAAACAGGTCACAGTTTCGTTGTTCAAATCCTGGAAAGAGTGATAATCAGACAGTAGCATCTTCTCAAAAAATACCCACTGTGCATCTGACAGTGTGAAGTCTACTTTCCTAATAAGCTCAAAAAACTCTACCCAGGAAGACATGTTGAAACACAGAAAACTTTAGGCATGGACAAATTCAACACTTCATTCTGGAACAGTCATTAGACAATAAAGAACTCTTAACCAGGAAAAACAGCTTTCAGCCAGCACCAGTCTGTGTGCATTCCTGCTCCACTTCCAGTCCCCTGAAAACACCAGGAGCAAAAAGCTGGGAATGTTAAAACAGTTCCCCGAAGCAATGTAAATTTTCTCTTGGCCTGCTGCCATTACAAGCCAACCTTTTACAACCAGCTTTATTCAGCTACAGCACAGGCTTTTAGAGCTCAAAAAGTCATCTCAGGCCTCTTTTAAAATCAATAGAGAAAACAGGCATTTAACAAGTGATTCATTTGGTTTATTTTAGACAGTGACACTGGGAGAGATAAATTGTGCTGCAAAATTAAAAAATCAAGCCCTAGAAATGCCTATTTCCCTCCATACACAATAAATGAAGTCCAGATGAGGAATCATCTGTATTTGGTAAAATTAATCCCACCCAGTAAGCCTGTGGCATACATTCACTTCTCTTAGAGACCTTCTGTTATAGCTGTTACAGTTTCCATCATTTCCAGACTACTGGGTAAACTGGGTCCCTTCACAATGAGCTCTAGCTGAATAGTGGAATCACAGATATTCAAAGTTGTTCTAGGATTTCTAAGCTATTAGATTCTACTGTGTGTACTAACATGAACCTGGAGGGTACACCTTACCAAGTAGAATACATGTAGAATAATCTACATGGTAAATGGGAAAGAAATAGATCAGAGAAGCTCTCTCTTCTAAATTGGTAACAAACTCCCTCCTATTGCAGAGTCTTATAACAAAAACTGGAAGCCTGAAAACTGCATGAATACATGCTACAATTTTCAAAGAAAAGAATACTAAGCTGCATTCTTGATCAGAAAATCAAAATGCTAGCAACCTAGAATCCACAACACAGCATGAAAAATAATCCCCTTCCATTGAAGACCTACATCATCTTTCTCACTCTGTTTTATAGCAGTATTGAACATCAGTAGAGAGATCTGCTATGAATCTTCCTACTCAGAAACAGCTATAGATGCCAAGGCCAGTGCTTTGCACTGCCCATATTGTAAGTTAAGCTTGATAAAGGTCTATTTTCTGAAAATCCAGCTTTATGTTATTTTGTATTAGATGGAAAATCCCCCAAATAAATTGCTGAAAAAACTTCTGCGTGTGTGATAACACAAACAATCACTGTCTGGTTTAGTGCATACCATCACAATGCTCTCTTTTATGCTCACTCAAGCAACTGGTATATACAGCAGACAGAACTGGCATCTCTGACTTCAACAGTTAGTACAAACATCTTATTTCTCCACCTGAACAAGCCCACAAGGGACATGACAGTTGTAGTATACAACAGCTGGCATTCACCATCAGAACTTTTTCATCTGTAGAAAAACAGACTTCTCATTAGACGTTATTCCTTGGTGTTCACTCATTCTGGGCATCTTGGCTCTGCTTATAGAACTAAGTCTTGCCCATCCTACAACAGACAGGATCACTCCACCTATCAGTACAGCTTTGCTATTTTATAGATGGCCAAGTATCACGTTCAGTTTTGGGCTCCCCATCACAAGAAAAACATTGATGTGCCTCTGAATGAGTCCAACAGAAGGCTATCAAGTTGATTGAGAGCTGAAGCACACGATGTACATAGAGAGGATGGAATAACTGGGTTTGTCCTTTTCTTAGAAGACTCAGAGGAGACCTTATTGCTGTCTACAACTACCTCATCAGATGATACAAGGAAGATGGAGCCAGACTGCACAGCAACAGAACAAGAGGCAATAGACACAAGCCGAACAGGGGAAATTCCAAGTAGATATAAGTAGCCCAAAAAATGGTTACCCAGAGAGGCTGTAGAACTCATGTCCTTGGAGGTGGTCAAGACTCAAGCAGACAGGGCCCTGAGAAACCTGATCTTCTTGAACCTGCTTTGTGCAAGGGATTGAATTAGGTGACCTTCCAGAGGTCCCTTCCAATCTAAATAATTTTATGATTCTATGATGGGAATGGGAAAAGGTGTGGAGAATACCAAATACAGCCTTGAGAAATACATTTCTGTGGCTTTATTGCACAGTTGCCTCAGTTCTTAAAGGATACTCTCTCAGTATTCAACATCCAAAACCAGCCTAACCTAGTTGCATGCCAAATAACAGCACATTAATATAGTTGACTCTACACACAGACACCTCAGACTGCTCACAAATCCCATCACTCTTCACAGTAAGTGATGACACAGCTGTCCTAAGGACAAGGAACTATCTTATCTGCACAGACAACTGTATTAGCCAGGCACATAGCCTATCCACACAGCAACAAGGACACTCCTGAATGAGCTTTAAAACTCCAGCACTACCCAATATTTTTCCTACTGGACAATCAGCTGTTTTCATGTGTCCCCAGATTCAGTAATAATGACACCCTAACAAGTTCAGAATGAATAATTAGCACATTGGGTTCAAGATGAGTACTGTACAGCACTACAGACACAGTTATCAAGACCCTCTTACAAGCCACGTATATTTAGCCAATACCATCTGAAGCCATGAAGAAATAAACTGCCAACAGAAGCAGCCAAATGTGAACGTATTCTGCCAACAGAACTTGCTGGCTGCACTATGCCAACACACTGTTTGCCAGCTAGATCTCATGCAGAAAAGGCCACGGATTTCCGCTGTCTTTCAAAACTTCTGTCAGATTCCAGTATTAATGGATGGATTAACATTTTGCAACCAACAAAGTGAAACTGGTTATCTTCAAACCTGTTTTCAGTCACTAGACAATACTAGTCAACAGGTCAATTTACACCAACATCTGTACTGAACCATGTAAATACAAGGCTGCAAATATCTAGGACTGGCTAGTGAGATGATGCTAAACTCCATAAATGCAGATTTACTTGAGAAGTCTGTGAGGTTTTGTATGCTGCTACAGACATTACAGGCTTACTACTCCAGCACGTACACGCATCAAACACCATCCAGAAGTAGCTTTATAGGCTGTGCATTATTACAAATCAAAAGGAAAAATATAATGAACTACCAAAAATGGTAAGTCATTGTTTATGTTTTACACTAGGATTTTGCCTTTTGCAGTCCCAACAATAAAACTACCTTGCTGGAAAACTAAGTGGTGAATCAGGGAATCTGAAAGATCTCTGAAAAGACAGGTTTTGTTGCTGTTTACTAATCCAATGAAAAAGAAACTTTGTGGGAATGTACTGATTATGATTTAACTTTTTTGGAGGGTTCAGAAGTCTACCCAAAGAAAATTAAAAAGAATAGCCTAAACAAAATCTGGTGCTGAACCACATAAAAGATTCAGATGAGGCATCTGATTTCCCATTTCCTACTTTTAATATTCAACATTTAATTTATTGGAAATGTTTTGTCTTCAGCTTCTTCTATCTTAAAGAGAAAAGCTAAACACTAGAAAGTGCTTTAAATTTATAGTTTATTAAGAGAGACTTTATTAATGAAAAAGTATGGGAGAAAAGAAAATGTAACTGCTGTCAAAACAAGTTAGCACAAGGAAGCTACTGTTACCCTGGAATCCTCCCTATAGAAACTATAGTACTTTGATGAACCTGTAACAATTTTGGCCATGCCTTCTTTAATATATTCATAGCAAACCAAACCAACCAAACAAATGAAACACTTAGGCAGATCATCTTCACCTCCTCAGGACAAGATAAGAAAGATCAAGTAGAGGACAGATGTGTAGGCAGATTACCCAAAGGAATACAGGACAGCACTCAAATACAGTGATGATATACATAAACTAAAATGTGGACTCTGTTGAAATAACAGAAGAGCCAGTGCCTGCCTTAAGGTAGCAATGGGGTTTGTATGCAAAGAGAAATAAGAAACCAATCAATTATAGATCCCATTTCTTATGCCTATACTAGGATACAAGCAAAAATGCAAAAACTTCCACGATGTCCACTAGAAACATTCTAACAATCATAGAATGATAGATCACAGAATGGTTTGGGTTGGAAGGGACCTTAAAGATCATCTGGTTCCAACCCCCTGCCATGGGCAGGGACACCTTCCACTAGACCAGGTTGCTCAAAGCCCCGTCCAACCTGGCCTTGAACACTGCCAGGGAGGGGTCAGGCACAATTTCTATGGGCAACCTGTTCCAGTGTCACACTACCCTCACAGGAAAGAATTTCTTCCTTATACCTAATCTAAATCTACCCTCTTTCAGTTCAAAACCATTACCGCTCATCCTATCACTACACTCCCTGATAGAGTCCCTCCCCATCTTTCCTGTAGGCCCCCTTTAGGTACTGGAAGGCCTCTATAAGGTCTCCCCAAAGCCTTCTCATCTCCAGGCTTAACAACCCCAACTCTATCAACCTGTCCTCACAAGGGAGGTGCCCAGCCCTCTGATCATCTTTATAGACCTTCTCTGGAACTGCTCAAGCAGGTCCATGTCCTTCTTATGTTGGAGGCCCAGAGCTGGACACAGCACTGCAAAATAGGGTCTCACAAGAGTGGAGTAGAGGAGGAAAATCACCTCCCTCAATCTACTGGCCAC
This sequence comes from Athene noctua, assembly GCF_965140245.1. NCBI lineage: Eukaryota > Metazoa > Chordata > Aves > Strigiformes > Strigidae > Athene > Athene noctua. The sequence continues at coordinate 37,099,600 of NC_134039.1, read as the reverse complement.
ACTTCTCTTGATGTAGCTCAGGATGCAATTGGCTTTCTGGGCTGCGAGTGCACGTTGCTGGCTCATATTCAGTTTTACATATGCCAATACCCCCAAGTCCTTCTCTGCAGGGCTGCTCTCAATCCACTCATCTTACAGCCTGTACTTGTGCTTGGGATTGCCTTGACCCATGTGCAGGACCCTGCACTTGGCCTTGTTGAACTTCATGAGGTTTGCACGGTCCCACCTCTCAAGCCTGTCCAGGTCCCTCTGGATGGCCCATCCCTTCCCTCCAGCGTGTCCGCTGCACCACACAGTTTGGTGTTGTCAGTGAACTTGCTGAGGGTGCACACCACAATGTCATAGAAAAGTTGACCTTGCAAGCCACATGAGCAAAACTAATCATTTGTTCTCTGTGGTAAACACCACAGTATTTACAATTAGCACTAATGCAGATTTATAATAATTACTGTTATCCTGTAATTTATACTGGACAGACATATTCAACGGTGAAATGGTTCCATCCAGCTGAGTTACAGTTTATGATCCCCACTGCAATGAACTCCCACAGAGATGTTCTCTGTTCAGGATTCTAAAGCTAGGAAAGCTCTCACCTTCCCAAATTAGTTCTGATTTAGATCCCATCAGTAACTGAATCAATTTGATCAAGATCATTAGGAGAAAAAAAGAGACATGAAAACAACTGCTGACTTAGAGAAACTAGTCTACCACCTATAAGGCAGCAAGATGTTTCAGGAATCCATTTTCATAAAGTGACAAAAAAAATTCTGCTCATTTTAGGAGAAAATCTGAAAGAACATATTTCCAAGATGCACTGGCTGAGGCTAAAAATGAGATGGATTTTCTACGGTAGCAAGATTGTCAAAAACTAGGGTAAGCTTCATGATTGCCTTGAAGCCATTCACTAACTGGTGAGGAAACATGAGGTGTCTATGATCAAACTGCCTAGAGAGACCCTTTACACATATTAAATTTTGAAAGGTAACAATATACTCTGCAGCCCTTAAAGATGAAGTGATTCCTGGAAAATCTATTCTAATTTTTAAAGGAATAAATCAAACTTAATAAGAAAATTTACCAAATACTGTTTGCCTTCTGCAGGTCTTAGTTCTCTGAGATGCATCAGAATAAGAAATCAAACTTTAAGTTTCTCTCCAAGTTTCAACTTGTAACAAGCTAGCATTTTGAAGAAAGCTTTCTATTTCTATTATTCAATATCCTTTAAAATTGTACAGATTTTTACACAAACACTTGCAAAGGTTCTAGGTAATTAGCAAACATGTTTATGAAAATATTATACTTAAAATGTAAATTGAATCATGTTTATCATTTAAAGCCTTCCAGAAATCCTCTTTAACCACCTAATTTTACAAGTTAGTGAGAGTTTTGGTTTCTAATTTAATGGTTACAGGATTGGCTAATTCTGACATGAGTTAAGACATCCATTTTTAAGGGATGTTAGAGATGCACACAAACTCAGTAATACTTGCACCTTCACTGAAATAATTTTCATTTAAAAAGCAGTTACCACACAGTTATATGGAGCACATAGAAATACCATCAAAATAAGTACAATGTAAGCTAGCCCTCTGACTCTTCAAATCTTTGAGCTTTGGTGTAGCTCTGGTAGGAAAATGTAGCTATTCAACTTTTTTGTTGTTTAGATCAATAGAGATGGATATTCTTCCCACCTATTTATTCTTCCCACATTAACACTGTTCTGAGGAGGTATTTCTGATATCCACCTACACTGGAGAGAATCTTGTCTACAGCCCTTTTAAATCTCAGCACTCCAAAAGACATTTTCAGGTTAATTGTTATAACCAAACCTTTTTTGCAGTACCTGCTGTTCATGGTTTTACCTATGTCCCACCAACAGGTCAGTACTGAAAATCACCACTCTCATCAGTATTTCTACGACACCTCAGATTTTAGGATAAATGCTAAGACCATGGTCCAGTCAGGTGTAGCTGTAGGCTAGCTGGGTAAAACATGAGTTCAGCTATGAATTCAGATGGTTTTGTTTATTGAGCTTACTGCTTTAAAACAGGTCATTCAAACTAAAGATTTAACAAAATGACTCAGTAGAGTAGAATTACATCAGATCAATTAAAAAATAGTATTCCTGTGGTACATAACACACACAAAATAAACATTTTATCACTTAAATGTTAGCAATGACTAGTATATTAAATTTAAGGTAACCTATAACTGTTCTTTTGTCTGCAGGAAGTAGTTTTCCCATTATGGCTTTATTAAACTCCAAATAGGAAATGCAGGATGGGTGGGAGAAGGATATTTTGAAGACTCCTTGGGGTTAGTTACTTTCAAGCTCCACCACCTCTGAAACATTATTTAGAGCATGTGTGTTTTCTGGCCTGGAGGGTGGGAGTATAGTGATGGCTTGAGCAAATATTGGTGGATCTTTCCTTGCTGAATAGTACATGCAGAAACTGTAAGTCCTATTAGCATTGCTTTGAGTAGACAGCTCTTGTTAGATAAACTCTGATAATCAACCTAAGCTTACCTTTTGGGTTTCTTTTTTTTTTTTTTTTTTCATCTCCCTTAATTAGAGGCATTTCCAGAATAGTGATGGCATGCTATCACCTCTCATTTGTGCATCTGGTGGCTTAGACAGGCTAAGGGCTAACTGTGGCCTAATGAATGTTTTACGTGCTGTTTTGTGAGCATAGCCTGCAAACCTTCCCAGAGTCTACAGTCTTCCCCTCTTGTTTTAAGTTTTGCAGGGAACAGGCATGTCATAATACATATCTGCACTGCTACTGCTGTCAGTTAAAAGCCTGTTTAGGCCTCAAGACATCAAGCTCAGGATGATATAATTTGAGCATCTGAACTAAATTTGTAAGCATTTTTTTCCTCTTCTTGGAAGGAGTATCTGAGACTGGCTTTTCTTCCAGCATTAAGTACCTCAGCTGGAAGGGACTATTTTTACTAAAGAATAGTCTGTAGGTCTGAGAATTAATAAAATTGTTTTCTAGCTTTAATAAGAGTTTTTATACAAATTTCACCAAAACTGCATGTGTTAAACACTTATAAAGCCATTTGAGAAGCTGTTCCTCTCAAAATATAATGCAGTAATCTTGAAACATTGTTCAAACTATACAGAAAACCTGTTTTAAAATGGCATACTGCATACAGCTGTGCTTCTTTTAATTTTGCTTTGGAAAGATGAACACCTGTTCATGCCTTGTAGTATGGCATTTGAAACTGGCAGCACTAGGTTCTCTAAAAAGCTAAGATCTATTCTGCTTTTTAATTAAAGTGCTTTGGTAAAACTTAAAGAAGTTTGCATCATCTACTAACTTTGATCCACATCATTTCTGATAGAAAAGGATGAAATATGTTTATTGCAGAATAACTACATTCTCTTTAATTAAGATACTGCTTTACTTGGTGTTCTCTTAGAATACTGTTATTATTGCTTCTTCACACAGGCATAAATGTATGCCTAAAGACTTAAACCTGGAAATCTGTCTTTAGGGTCATCAGTAGATCACAGGGCACTCATAATCCTAAGGTGTTTTTGAACTGCCTGCAGAATCAAATGTAACTCTGCATTATTATTCTACTCCCTTTGACCTCCCTACAATCATTCCCTCTTATCATGTGATTTCTTTTCCTGTAATTTAAATATCCAGGAATCCTGTTTCCAAAAGTCACCTTTATCCACTGGACAGACAGAGCATTCATTTAGGGTGCAAATGGCAGCATCGCCAGAATATAAAAAATAGCTATTAAAAGGGCACTGATTTTATATTTTTCACCATACTCAACTGCTGGAAACAGCCTAATACCGGTAACAGCAACCAACTTTTTGTATATACTAAAAGTAATTTGTTGTAACGGTAATACATAATTTTATTAATCAATTCTATTCTATATATTTCTATAGAAACAACTTTAGAGGCAACACCTGTTGGTGTACAAGCTGTTGTGCAAAGTACACTAGATCATTTGTGGAATCAGTCTGTTCAGTTCTTGCTCTGAAAAAAACATAAGGATCTTTACTTTTATCTTTACCAGGGTTTTATTTCTGGTCGCCACATCTCTCCTACCCTCACTACTTTCCTTATGTTACTCCAATTTGTCTAAGTGCTATTAACAGTCATTTCTTGGCAACTTATTGAAACCCTTTGCAATCTTTAGTAAGACCTTTGATACTGTGTCTGTTTAACATGCTCATAGACAAGCTGACAATGTACAGGTTAGATCAGTGGACAGTGAGGTGGATTGAAAACAAGAGTGGCCAGGCTGAGAGGGTTGTGAACAGTGGCACAAAGTCCAGCTGGAGGCAAGTCACTGATGGTGTACCCCAGGGGTCAATACCAGGGCCACTACTGTCTACCACTCTCATTAATGACTTATATGAAGGGACAGAGTACACCCTCAGCAAGTTCACGGATTAATACAAAGCTGGATGGAATGGCTAATACACTAGATGGGTGCCAGGGGGACCTCAGCAGGAAGGAGAAACAGGCCAAGAAAAACCTCATGAAGTTCAACAAAGGGAAATGCAAAGTCTTGCACCTGGGTATGAATAATCCCAGACTTCAGTACAGGCTGGGGGCCGTCCACCTGGAAAGCAGCTCTGCAGAGGACCTTGGTGTCTTTCCAACCAACCTGTCAACCATGAGCCAGCAATGTGCCCTTGCAGTAGGGAAGACAAAGAGCCTCCTGGGCTGCATTAGGAACAGCACTGCCAGCAGGTCAAGGCAGAAGATCCTTCCCCTCTATTCAGTCCTGATGATACATAGCTGGAGTTCTGAGTCCAGTGCTGGGCTTCCCAACACAAGGCAGAGACTTACTGGAGTAAGTCCAGCAAAGGGCAACTTAAATGATCAAGGGGCTGGAGCATCTGACATGAGAGGCTGAGAGAGCTGCAAGTGTTCAGCCTGGAGAAGAAAAGGCTCAGAGGGATCCTATTCATGTGTATAAATACCAGATAAGAAGCAACAAAGAAGAGGGAGCCCGACTCTTCTCAGCAGTGCCTAGTGACAGGTAAGAAGCAATGGACACAAATTAAAACACATAAAATTCCATCTGAAGACAAAACCATTTTTTACACTGTGAGGGTGAACAAACCACAGACCAGGTTACCAAGAGAGGTTATAAAGTCTCCATACTTGGATATATTCAAAACACAGCTGGATATGGCCCTAAGAAACCTGCTCTAGATGACCTTGTTTGAGCAAGAGTTGGGCTGGACGATCCCCAGAAGCTCCTTCCAACCTCAAGCATTCTGTGAATTCTAGAATAGAGTTACTGTTAACATTCGAGTTACCGTTTCTCCTTGTAAAAGCTACATGAGAAGAGGATGGAAAAGAATCAACCCAATCTTGTCATCTTCTCAGTGCTGAAGTGCTTTCTTAAAGTAATCGGTCCTAAACAACGTTAGGGCTCCCATTCTCACACCTCCTACTTGAAGGTTAGGTGGTTTTGAAAACCTTAGCCTAATTTATTTTAGCCTAGTTCACACCTACATGTTCTTATCCCCGCATTGTTTTTCAGCCTAAGCATATTTTCCCCTCACATGTATTTATAGAGATGTGGGCTTATTTAGTGCATGAAAACAAAGCTTTTATGGGCTCTTATAATATGTGGTACATTCCTGTAATCAACCTTATAGCACCTGTTCCGTTTTAATTCATCCTTCATGAACATGGAAGGGCAGAATGGTACACATTATTCCTCGAAAAAAATTTATATTAATGCCTTCCTCTCAGTTCTGTCTATTGTAAACATTTTCCTCACTCTTTGTAGGTAACAGATAATTTGATTACTCCTGTCAGACTAAATGGCAGAAATTAATACTACAGAAATCTAAGTGCTTACCTGCACTGTGCTTACAGTCAATACTGCTGTGGGTAACAGATGTGAGGCATCCTCATCACAATCATAGGACTATGTCATGCTGGCTGCAGTCATTTCATTAAGATCTTGCTTCCAGGCAAAAATCAGTTGAAGCCTTTCTATTATGGCTGTATTTCCACCCATGCACAATCTCTGATGCTGTGGACTGCTTTTCTCAGTAAATCTTCAGCAGCCTCTGTAAGGTGTCCTAAGAAGCAGAAAGATCTTAGCAACCACAGCATCTGATTCAGGTTAGTCCAGCACATACCAAACTACTCAGCAAAGTGTAGGTGAGTTTGGCTTTCTTTAAACAAACAGTAAATCTACATTTTAAATCATGCTTATGAGGAAAATTTTCAAACTTGTTCTCTGCTTCTACCTAGTTCTCTGTAAATACAAAAAAAAAGGTATGGGTTAAAATTTTCAAAAGTAGCAGAAGTGACTTAGGTTCATCAGTCACTTATGAAAATGGAACTGTGGGGTTTTGAAATGTCCATTCTAAGTTTCTAAATTAGAGAAGACACTGAAACAGAGCTTCAGCAGTAGAGTGGGCCATTTGATAAGCCAAAAATAGCCATTAGCAAAGCAAATATAACTCTAAAGAGATGTAATCTATTTAGAACTTTGGAAGGTAGAAGGTGATGGAAGGAGTGGAAAAGCTAATGCAGAGATCACTTATAACTTATGATGTAAATGAAATATGATCCCCTGGCATCTTGAAGCTTGGGATATATTTGTTCATGAGATACAAGCTCATCATCTTCTATGTAGAGTTAGAGCAGCCTTGTAATATTACATTTTTCTGCCCATACTCCCTAAAATTTTGAAGGAGAGTGAGGTAAGAGAGTTATAAAACAAAGTGGGAGAAATTACTCTCTTATACTGAGCAATCCACTGGCATTTTCGTGCTCTTTATTCCTATTTGCAGGTACACTGCTACAATAAGACTTCACTTCTGTCCTGACATTTATCGTGCCATTACAGCCATTAATATGTGAAAGCCTATTTTCAAACCCCTATCACCATCATTCCTCCTGTCTTCCATCTATTGAGCAAATACACGATGTGAAGAGTGGTGGGAGGTGATATGTTTTGTTTGCAAGTAATAAAGTCTACAGAACTAAAATAACCTGAAAAAATAATTCCTGTTTTCTGTTTTGTAACCACAATTCTACCCTCAAATAGTTTGCCACTTAAGAGTGATTACGTATGTTTATAGGAAGGAAGCAAATGGCAATCCAATATTAGGTAGACTTATTCTAGCTAAAACTACAGAGTAAATATCAGTTCACTGGGAACTTACCCTCAATTCATTAGTAAATCTTATTCTCGGTATCTTTATATATATACACTGCTACACATTCTGCTAGTTCTCAGCAAAATAGGTGTAAGTCCTTTCTCATGTATAATTTTTCATTGACACTCCATACAAATACAGTTACTCTAAAGAAAGGGACGCTTACCCTTTGCTTGAGTTTATATTTTTAGTGTGTCAGTTATAAAGATATACAAAAGCAGTAGCTCCCTTTTACTTGATAATAAACATAGTCCAACAGCTGAAAAGATATATTTACAATCTTCCACCAGAATCCTCTCAACCCCTTACTGCTAAGAAAAACAAGTAGGCCACTGCAGCATGTCCCAGAACTATTTTGGTACTGGGGGAAGTGCAAGTTCCAAAGCAGTGTGGAAAAATTCCCTGCCAGCTGCTCCCCTCTCGTACAAATGTAAGCTTGTCTTCTCTGATCAACAAGTAGATGAAATAACTTTCAGATAAGTTTCTTCTACATCATTAGTGTTACATCCACAGACATTTTTAGGTGTCTGAAAGCTCAAAGGTTCAAACAAATTGCTGGAAGCTAATCAAGTATCACACCTCAGCTGACCTACAGTAACTGGCTGTGCAAGTCAACAAAAAAATGCAGAGTAACTCACAGCAACTCAGCTCCCTTCACTATGGAGTACACTCACTCAAATTAGTTGTGCCTACCACATACTAAAAGCAGAGCATACAGACCTACTGAGGCACAGTAACTTGTTACTTCATACCAACTGGCCCTGCACTGAGTAACATTTGTATTTATAAATATAAACCTGCTTTCAGAACTCTGGCACCTGAAAAATCACTGGTGCTTTAACACCAGTGAAGTTAGCTGAGTGCTGGACATCCTGCTACTCCACATGCCAAGATCTTGGTTTAGCTGAGCATTTCAAGGGCCTGTCTCATGCCTACTGATCACAAGCTATGAGGTCTGCACTTTGTCTGCTGATCAGCCCAATGGACAGGCTTGTAGTACACAAGACCAGATTAAAACACTGGGTATAACATACACTTTCACTTAGAAGCACTATCAAAGAGAAGGTGGCATCCCCCACCTTTTATATGGTTGTCTAGAGGCTGGCATACTCAGGGAGGAAGTACTACTCAGCTGAGGAGGTTCAAAGAGTTTAAAAATGTGAATCTCAAGTGAGTCAAAACGTTGGGAAGCAAACAGAAGTCAGGTGCATGCGGATTTTTTCTAAATCTCATGAGCTCCTGGAACCCGATTCATATATGTGGCATTAATGACAATGAGTGCAATAATGACTGTAACAATAGCTGACACAAAGCATGCTGAAACTAGTTTAGTCTGGAGATGAAAAAGACAAAGAAAATAGTTGGATAGTCTATATGAACTGCATATAAACACAGCTTCTTTGTCAAGCTGAGACCAAAAGCCAGACAGACATGATCCGGCTGCTGACGCTGCTTCCCTGTCAAGAAAGCGGTTGTAAGATCAAGCAAGGAGTCACAAGATACAACATCACCTCTTTCATCTTGAATGGTTTGTTTCTTCAGATTAATCCTTCTCATTAGTATTAGCATCTCCTCTTTCTTCAGAATGAGTTTCAGGCTACTCAGAAGTTGCAGTCAAAAGTAGGACTGAAGCTGAATGCCAAAACCCATTAGCTATAAGCAAAGTAGCACCACAGAGGCTTCAGTTACCACACACTACAAGGATACTGCCCAGATCTGTACAGCTGAAGCCAAATTCAATCTTGTATTTCAGTGCTGTTGCCTAGACTACCTAGATCGGTATTTGCAGAGCAGTATCTATACATGTTGATGTCACAACTGCCTGTTCACTGTAATGTAGATACATTCACAGGTAGTTATTAATCCTCTTAACTCACATAAACACCTAAATTGGCAATCTGCCTTCTCAACTATTTGAGACACTAAATTCTTGTGTTGTGAGTAGGGTAGGTTTTATCAGAAAATACAGCTCACAGTTGGAAGAACACTGTAAATGAGTAAATGCCATGAAAAAGCAGAGAAACATCTTGGGAACTACATCTATCTCAGCATAAACTGTGCCAAACTTCCAAGACACCCTGAAGCCTGCTATTTCAAAATGAAGAGATGCTAGACATTCACTATACCACATTTTGATTGGCTAACCTAATGATCTTATGAAGTCAAATTATACTGATATTTGAGGGGAAGCAGTTCAGCCATGAGAAACTTCTATTAGTCTGCCAAGGTAAATTTTCCCTTTTGACCTTTTTCTGAAAGCAATATATTACGTCATAGCAATGTGTAATTTTTCTTTGCAGTGCAGGTATATATTTAAGGTAAACTATACCATGTTAGACACATAAGCAGCCCCACTGAGAAACTGTTTCCAAAAAAAAATACTTTGGTGACCCAAGCATCGAGAGAACCAAGGGTAACAAAATGCTAAAACTTTAAAATGTCTTAGAATTTCTGGGATTTTCATCCTCTACTCAGTTTCAGTTCTAATGCTTTTAGAAGCAATAATCAAGAGGCCATCCTGTAGATGGAGAGGGAAAAAGCTACAAAATAGCACAGCCACCTTCCTATCACCTAACACTGAGCGCACATCCCATGCAGAATGGCACTGTTGGAAGAGCTACTGCCTCTAATATCACTTTTCATACATCAATATCCATTACAATACAAATTTGGTTTAAATATATCCAGGCTGTTCTCAATGGTTTTGATTTTTTATCTGCCAATAAGCAAATTCTGTCTTCAGTTTCTACCTTAAGTTTGAAGGAAAAGGCTGGGAGCTTCTGCTACAACTTCCACCTGCAGAAACTCTTGCGTGGGCAGCACCACAAGAAACTCTTCAAGGCTCAGAAGACATTGATGGCTGTTTGCACAATGTAGTGACAGTAGATATAAATAATGAGTATGTTTTACATTAAATTTCACCTCACCTTTGCAACAACTATAGCTACAAAACATGCTACCACACAAATTCAGGATTAACTTTTTTTTAATAGGGAAGAGGGGACATTTAGATTTAATTGCACACAAACATAAAATAAACAAAACAACCCCCAAAAATAAGCAGCTTTCCAAAGTATGAAATCTTTCCCTTTCTTAAATACAAATGCAAAATGCATGCTACTGGTTGCAGAAAGGACTATCTTAAGTTAAAAAGTGAGAAACAACATATATCATCACAGAGACATCTGTGGCTGATGCAGGAATCAAAAGGACACATAGAAACTAAGGAGTCTGCTGTGGGCTACTGTCAATGGAAAACTCAAACTTGTCACAAAGAACAAGCTGTCAACAAACTCATCACTGATGGTGGTCCAAGGGCTGACTAGCACTGTTCAAACAATGGGTAGGACCAACATGAAGATGGAAGTGGAACCCAAAACGTGCTGGTTGATCCCATCCCATCCATGGCTCCTCCCAATAACATTGTTATGCAGCCTAGCCAGAAGTCAGACTCAAGTGCAAGTGCCCTTAAGCACCCAATTCCTATTGATTTCAATGGGAATCAGGCTCCTAAATTCATATGTCATTCTCAGTTTTACTGCCTTTGCCCTCCAACAGCAGTGAAAAGCTTTTGTACTACACTGTGTCTGCCTCAATACCTTTTCAGGAGAAAGGGGGGAAAATACATGCGTGTCTCAGGCATGACTCATGTTCATTTTGCAAGGACTAACCACATAGTCAGCACAAAAAGATATATCAAGAAGTATATCATTATGTATGGCTTTTAATAGCAAGTGACCACACTGGCTGGTTACCACTATATTATCATAACTCTTCAGAAATTCTGACAGCATAGCCCAATACTAAGGAAATCCCTATTCTCCCTCTCTTTCTTTCAGACATCTTTGAAAACTAGCTTTAAGACTCTACATTTGTGTTATGTTTAACACCTATTTTATATGCAAAATGTATTTGGATATAATTACCTTAGCTGTCAAGCAGTTTGATTGCATCAGTTTATAACAACGTAGTGGAATGTATTCAAGGTGACTCTCTTTAGAGTTATGTTCTGTTAGTATTCAACCCTTCTCATGAGAGGAGATGACTGAAGAAAGAAGAAAAATAGCATATGGCAGCTATTACCAAAATAAACACATACCACATCTTGTTCTGAAACCCTGCATGCTACTCAAGTTACTTTAAGAGTAAAAAGAGTTTAAAAAAAAAAATCCAACATCAATTCCATTTATTGCTTCCTAGGAATTTTTTTTTTTTTTTGCTTGGCAATGGGACATCCTTGCTGGCATTATGAAGATCTGATAGTCATTAAAAAAAAAAAAAAAAAGGAAAGAAAAGAAAAAAGCAACTGTGCTAGAAATCACGAATGTCAAAGAAAATTGAGAATGCTAGCACATGCTGAGTCTTGTTCTCAGCATATTAGCAGAAATACATTCCAAAACTAGGTTTTATACTAAGAAACCCTGATTCAGAGTAGAAATTCTTCTTGTATGGAGAGAAATGTGCAAAATGACAACCAGTACTTATATTATTCTTAATGCTTAAAGTCTTAAATGGTTTATGGACATAACACCATAGACACCATTTTTTTTTGCATGCCACAGTGTCATCACAGATCGTCAGCAGTGACAGCTGACGGACAATTTATCTCCTTTTGTATAAATGACACAGCTACTGGTCAGACTACCATGATGCCAAGGGCAAAGAATCAGGAAAAAAAAAAATCTTTCTTTCTATGACAAGGACTTGAAAAAGTAGAAATTAAAATGTCATCTGATCCATTCCTCTACTACAAGGCAGGACTGTTACGATATAAACTATATTTTAGCATTTTTGAGCCTGTATCTAGAATAGCCTATATCTGATAACTAGAAGATAGAAGTGATACCAAACCTCCCCCATCCTAGAAGAGGTTTCCACCCTGCAAACTAATTATGGAAAAAAAATATGAGGAGTGATACGCTAGGAGATGCACTTGAATTACATGGTTTGATCTGTGAGTGGTTATTGTAAGCTGTAGTGTTGTGCCTTGAAAGTGATGCTTCAGTATGAAAATTGCTGAACACAGGAATGCATAAGTCTACAAGCCTTGCCACTGGCTTATAACAACTTTGTATAGTGCAAGCACATCAGAACAGTTAACAATTGTTTGATAAAACAATACAGAAAAATACCTGCTTTATTTTCTGCATCTATTAGAAATGTTGTACCAAAGTACAGGTATCATTAGACACAAACTGACATGTCCAGCTTGCAGATAAGCAAATATTCCTTTCTCACCAATGAATAATGGGAATTAATGTTGTTTAATCTACCAGGTCATAGAAGTGTCATGTAAGTAACTGGATGCTTTGTGTTCCTCTTGAAGACAACATGATTTTAAATCTGTTTATGTACAGCATATGAAATGAACTTTTTTCCCCTTCTGAAAAGATTTATATTTTCTTACTGCAACTCTACAGGTTACTTCTCTGTAACAAAAATCCAAGGGCATAAAAAAACTAAAGCACATTTTCAGAGGTGTTCTGTTTAGTCATCACTATGAACAAAATGTCAGCTCTTTGTTAAGGAGGAAATATCACAATACCATATGCAATGAGGTTCCCAAAATGGTAGCTGGCAGCAGTAGCAAACATGCTTTCATTGATCTAAAGACCAAAATCTTAACTCAGATGGGCAAAGTTTTACTAGCTGCAGCTAGTATGCACCATAAAAGCATCTTTGTTTTGGGCTGGTTTTTTTGCCATTCATACCCACCTTTCCCTTTCATCATACCTGCCTTTTCTATCTGTTTCATTCTTTTTCTTGATACTCACTCTTGTTACTTTAGTTTTCAGGAATTCTTTCTACAGTTCCACTTCACCTTACTTTCAGATCAGCCTAGAACTCACTGCCTACCTGTTCCCCAATGACAATTTTATTCTAGAAAACAGCTGAGGAGCAACAGCGAGGGTCAGGGAGGGAGGTTAACTTCCAACTACTTCAGTCCTCTTCTGCACAGTAGCAGGCAATTTGAGATGTTTCCACTGCTGGAAGAGCTGAGGGTATACTATTTCAAAACAAAGTAAAAATGGTTAGTTTTACTTTACGATTGCAAAATAACTGTTTAGGATTTACACAGGCCAGTCTGGGCTGGGTTACTGTTTGAAAATATTCCTTATCAGTAAAATCAGTATCATGGCTCAGGTGAGTCTACATGATCTACTTAAGTCATTTTGTAGCTCATTTGTGCACAAGATTACCATTAAAGTTATAGAAATTATGCTACTAGATAAACTAGTGATCCTGTTGTTTCCATAAGCACTTGTAAAAAAAAAAAAAAAAAATCCTTCAAAGGAGGTTATAAGAAGTCCTGAAGTGACATGTTCTAAAACTGCTTGCCCATATGGGAATTTTATTTTTAATTACAGAATTTTTTTTTTTTTACATCAAATTCTCAGACTTCAGTTATTCCAGACCTCATCTACATCCATGAAGCAAGACATATTATCAAAGACAGATGTGAGAATGTTGAGAATGGAAAACTTAATTTTGCTTGAGCTTTTATATGATACCCACATTTATTTTACTAAGTAAAAGCTCTTCAAAAATACAGATATAAAAACAATTTGGGTAATATAAAACAGTACAAAAATGTGAGAAAACCACCATGGGCCTAATACTCCAGGTTTTCAATGATGACAATGAAAAATACAGAAATAGGACTGATTTATTTTGTAGTAGGAGGTGGGGAGGGGAAAAGTGCTACCAAATGTTAAACACTTTTAGGTGCAGAATGACACAAATTATGCTTACACAACATTTCTATCTACATACATTTAATTTTGTACTTCAAAGTCTTCTATTCCTTTAAAAATGCATTCAGAAAATACTACTGCACATATTAGCACAATACTATAAAAAAATATTTCATCCAGCAACAATAAAGGGTAAGTACAGCATGGTCATCAAATTATAAAGGTCATCAGTACATATAATAAGAGATGAAGGCAGAAAGTAGATCCTACTTCCAATCTCTAGACTGTACACAGTCAATAATTAGCCTTGCTCAAATTTTTAGTAGGAACAATTAAGAGCACAGACATATACTAAGCTATACAGCTCATCAAAATGAGCCACAGAAGGAAGAAAACAATCATCAGACCACTTCTGCCTTTTTCCATCTAAAATTCAACCTCCAGTTTTCCCTGCCAAGCTCTGCAACATACTTACACCATCCACTAAAAACTTGTATCTTGAAAGATCTCCTAAAGGGGAATGGACAGCATTTACACTGATCACCCACCCCTGGAGATGAGCTGTAGTTATTAGCATGCAATTGATGTGGCTTTCATAGATGACACTGTGCCATTCTGTATGCTCTTCTACAGTGGAGTAACTGAGACATAATATCATATTTCAAGAGAGCCGCTTAATGTTTGAAGACTGAGAACCTGTGTGAAGGAAAACAACTTGTATATCTTTTCCAAGCTGTGCATTTTTATAGGAATTGTTCAAAGATGCATGTGTGATGTATACCATAAGGATGAACACTCATTCAGGCTATTCAGAGAAGCTGTCTGGAACTGGAGGAAGAACAATGAAACATTAAATAAAATGTAAATAAAATGCAAATGAAACATTAAAATATAAATCAATTAGCAGCTTCCTGGGTTTTTTTTTTGTTGTTGTTACTGTTGTCCGTTGGAGCACAACCAACTATAATAAAAGTTAAAGTAATCTTTGAACAGACCAGCCCTTCTACACAGTAAAACAGAGATAACTGTCCTTATATTAGCAATGGTTACGCCTCATATAACTTCCTTACTGCCAGGATAACCTGATCACTGTAGAAAGAAGCAGGCATGAAGGAAAGAAAGGAAAAGCAGAAGGGAAAATGAGAAACACGAAATTTTTTAAAAGCAAGGTGACTCCATGTATATTCTATGTTTTCCCCCAGTCCCAAACTTTTTATATATTTATGTCCTGTACGAAGTAGCATTATTTTATTCCTTTTAAGAAATAAAGTTCCAAACTTCAACAGGTGTCAGGCCCCAACCAATGCTCAACACCCCAGGAGTCCTTCCTTGCCTGCAGACCTTGCTACAGGCCTGCTCTGTTCTCCAGCAGAGAACTCTCTTCTGTCCAGCTGTTGTGTCCCATTTTAGCTTTTGGGTGGTTAACTGTCTAGCTCAGCAGACATTGCCTTCATTGCACTCTTTGCTTTGATTCTGACCCTTGGATGAGTCTTTACCAGCTGCAGTTACCTCTCATTCTTAGCACCCCAGTGAGGACTCGCTCTTTGTTAGCACTATGTAGGGTAATTCAGCTACCCACTACTCCTCAAATTAAGTCTTTAACTTATTTTTCTGCTCTTACACAGTGACATTCATTCACAAAAATGCTAGTTACTCCTATGATGTAACATTCAACTTTGTCTCCCTCTGCCTTTAACAAATATGTATTACCCCTTCTGCATACTCAGTAAGACTCACTCAGTCCCTGACATAACCCTATGTACTTGTACACCCAGGCTGACTCTACACATTGCCTTACACACGCTGTTTGTGAGCACATTCTTCTCTCCACATTCACTCAATCGCATCCTCTTCTTCCCCTAGTACTGTTCAGCCTTTAAAAGCACAAGCATTTTACTCTCAAGGCTGGAGTTTCAAAGTTTTGTTAAATGTGAATGTTACCAAGTAAAAATGTGGAAGTTCAACGTGTTAAGAAGCTATCTTGTGGCTGCAGAAAGAAAAGGTAAAGTGGAGTGTGCATTAGTGAGCTGCCTATGAAGTAGAAGCAAGTTCACCTGAAAAGGGAAACATGAAAGAACATCCTGTTTGAGTTTATATTATATCCACATTTAACAGGTGCTCCACAGTGTTCTTACAATAAAATAACATTATCTAAGTAGCTGAATTCCCATCCAGCTTGAATCTTCAAGTGAAACACGCTTAGGAATTTATTTACTAGTTCATGTAAAAGATAATTTAAAGATGTGTCAGCCTTTTTTTTTTTTTTTTTTAGCCACACTATAAATTCAGTTTGCAGCACACTGGCTGTACAGTAGGGGAAGACTGCTGACCATGACACAAATTTTGCTCGTAGCTTAAAGAGTTGTCTTGATGTAGATCAAAATCTTATTTCTGTTGTCAGCTTATGCTGAACTTTGGCTGTTGAGTCATATCCTTCCATTCACTTTTCTCCTAAACATTTATTTCATAAAGCATTACTCAAAAAGAAAATACCAGAAAGGACAGTTTCTTTACATCATTTTACATTTGAAATTGCCTTTAGCATTTTAAGTCTATTCACTCAAATACAAGGAGGTAAGATACTGTACATCACATTAAAGCTCATGAGGTGGCAAATGCACAATAGCTATAGACATGAAAGATCTCTTCAAATATCTACCAGGAGAGTAATATTATGATTTCATCTGTAGATGCATACATTCCCTAACATAAGCATGAATTTTACAGTCCCTTTAGAAATGAGTCTACTGAAGCAGTTTCTCTGCATGAATCAAAATCATTGTAACAGGGAAGTTGGTAAAATAACGAATTCTACCTTAAAATAAACCGACATCTCTATAGTGTATGCACATCATATTTAAAACCTGTTTAGGATGGGTAGTGTCAGCATAAATTTTAAAATTGTATTGTAAAGTACCTGTCCTACATGTTCATTCTTTGTATTTTGGACTTTATTATGTAAAAGGCCTGTACATTGAGTTCAGCTGAGGACAAGTCGAGTGGCAGACATTAATTCATAGTTAAATAGGACTGCTACACTTGTTGAACCAGGACAGTGTACAACTGGAGTCCACGTAATACAATTAGTAGGCCATCCAGCAGTGTTCCAGAATGAAATGGCCTTATGATCTTAAATGCTGAGTCAATGCTTACAGATCAAACTCACCACACTCTTACCAAGCATGATCCCAATTCTACAATTGGATCTATTCAGGACAATTTTTGGACCTGAAGGTCCAAAAGACTTTAGCAGACCTTTGTGGAAGTCCATCTGGTAGCAGCCTAGACATAAATATGACACAAAATTTATACAAAGGGGATAACATTTCCTGAGAAAAAAAGATACAAGATGAAAGGAAACATCACTGGGATAATTGGAGAAAATCAGAAAAGGAAGGGGAAGTAAAAGCTAAAAAGCACACACAACATTATATATTTCAGAATTTTAATTCATGTGTTCAGTTTTCATTTATTTTACTGGACTCTGGTGTCATTTACAATGCATCTCCAGAAATAATCCTACTATCAGGAAAAACTAGTACCCTATTGCAAAATCCAAGTATCCAATTGCAAAAATCTGGTTCTAGCCACATTCCAAGGCAAGTATCTCGACTCTAACAGATCATTTCAAAAGACATTACCACCTTGAATAGCAACACATTTGCAGTTGGAAATACACCTGATCTTTTAGCATTTCCATGATCAGGATATGAATTGTGAAGTCTATGCCTTCTAACCATCTAAACATGAACCATCCTTAGTCAAATTCTAAATCCTGTTCCAAACTTAATTCAGTCCGTATCATCTTCATTTCTTTTATAACTCAAAATGACAAGATCTACAGCAAAGCACTGCCCTTGGTGGGTCATTCTTACAAGTTTCCTGCTAATAGTAGCAATTCACAGGATATGTTTAATCCATGGGTTCTGTAGTCTCTCCCCAGGATGAGTCTTCATTACTGAGGCAGAAGGGAGGTGTGACAAACAATGAACCACAGAAATCAGGTCCATAATTTCCATTAAAAAAAAAAAAAGGTTGTTTGTGACACGTTTTGTTTCCAGTAATGCATTGCTATTGTCAGAAATTTCTTTATTATATGCATATAAGAATGTTTTATCTAAACTCCAAAACCAGTAACAGTAAGGCTCAGGAAATAATATAAAAATCAAAAGACTCATCCTTTTAAAATTTTGGCCTTTTACATCCTGTGAGAAATGTTAAAACTGGCTACAGAAATAAAAGAAGAAATAAATGCAGATTACAGACCAAAATACATTGTTTTTTAAGAAATTTTATAGTTTTTTTTCACTTACCCACTGCCCAGAGCGAAAATATTAAAACCTCATTCAGAAGAATCAATTTTAATTTATTCAGAAACGTTACTAATTTATTGCTCAATTATCCTAGTAAAAGCAATATGAAAATATACATTAAATGAAAAATGAAACTTTTAAGACCACATTTTAGTACTGATAATATGCACAACAATGTTGAAACTTTGTAATTTCTCTACACTCCCACTTGATCTGTTGAATGAGATGGATTCAGCACCATCCCTGAAAAATCACACGCACGCTCACACAAATAAGGAAGCCTTAAGATAAAGCTGAAAACAGTATTTTAGGAAATCTTATGATAAATATAGAGCTACAATGCCATAAGGTAAGTCAACTAAGATTACATGACTAGTTGTATCTAATTTGGCCAGTGAGATAAAGTTATAAAGCTTGGACAAGCACAGTGGACATTTGGAATTTGTGTATTAATTATTTAATTTAATAAAACAACAAACGAAGTAATATAGCAAAAGAAAAAAAAAAAGCAGCCTTCAGGTGACTGAAGAGACAAGCTGAAGAGACATTTTAGTCTATCAATACTAGCAAGAGATAGACCAGAAAAAAAAACCTAAAATGATAACAAGACTTTCCTCTTCTTCCACTGAAAGGTTTAATCATTGCAGCA
Organism: Athene noctua; assembly: GCF_965140245.1. Taxonomy (NCBI): domain Eukaryota; kingdom Metazoa; phylum Chordata; class Aves; order Strigiformes; family Strigidae; genus Athene; species Athene noctua. The sequence continues at coordinate 37,080,775 of NC_134039.1, read as the reverse complement.
CAGAACATTCTTTTCTGTGGAGGAGTGTGAAAGAGCTGGTTTTGTTCCCAAATTCAGGAAACAGTGAACTTTAATAAAACAATGGACAAACTAACTCCTACCGTGGTTCTACTTTACAAGCAGTAACAATGCAAAAGCTATTAATTTACAGCATATTTACACTAAACACCACTCCCATCAACATTTTAACAGTTGTCATCAATAGTAAAACCAGAGCCTCATTACACTGAAAGATGTGATGCTGTTAACACACATCTCAATAAGAAGTTGCATTTCAGAATCAAACACCCTCAGGCTCTGATTTGAAATAGCCCATATTTGTTGTCTCTCCCCACATAGTTCAGTAACCATTTAGGCAGCTTCTACTGGGAACGAGCAGTAGTTATGATAATGTAGTAACTAACGCCTAATTTACTAACTTTGGGAGGAACTCCAGGAGGCAAACTTGGTTTTATTCTGCATAACTGCATTGTTTCATCTTCCTAAAATCAGGGAGAGGTGTTTTAAATTACTATTTTAAAAACCTAATTAATGCATTCTCAAGACTACCTACACACATATACTGGACTCCTCTCATACTAATTGTATGAGGGAAAAACCCCCCAAATCTTTACCAAAAAGATAAACAGACAAGTTTCAATAGATATTTATCAAAACATGCAATTGAAATAATTTAAATTTAAATATTAAATAATAAATATGGATTGTGCCATAAAGAAAAACACGCACTCAGAGCACTGGTCAGAAAAACAACTAGAAGTTCCCTTCTTGGCTGTTCCTAACTTGGAGCTTACTGGGTCTCAATGCTCCAACCATCTGTCCATTCTGATGATTTTTCTCAAGTGCAAATTCTGTCTTGCAGGACCTGGAAAGTTTTCCAGAGACACTTTGTCAAAATAAATAAAATTCCTCAGTAAAACTTTCTTTTCTAAGGAAAAAAGAACTTGAAGGAGTCCTAGCTAGCTCTAATAACATATTTTTGTTTGACTCCATCCCCATTTCAAAGCCATTTTATTGTAACTATACACACAAAACATACTCCACCTGCTCAGAAGCTGAGCAACAGAACCCCAAGCATATGGAAAACACTAGACTAAAATCCAGAGCCACCATAGTGATTTCCTACTACTATCAACATGTAAGTTTACATGCAGATCTCATTTCCCACAAACTGTCCTTGCACAATTTGCTATGTGCAAAAACAAAACAGGCACACATCTGTGCCTCTGACCCCAGAGCCCTTATGCACAGCTTAAATGCTACCTTCTGCTGGCCCTCTTAGCACTAGGAGGTTCAACTGTTAAATTGCAAACAGCTTCGATGAATATAATTAGTAACAGTTGCTAAACCACAGTCTGAAACAAAAGCACTGAAATAAAAGTGATAATACCAGGCCCCACCGTAATTTGGCTCCAAAGCTGGTAACACATGCAGTCATCATATACCCTCCTTAAAAAACAGAGCAATGACGAGCTTTCGAGCTTGCATATCTAGGTGTTTTCAAGTAGCCCATAATCAATCTTACACTCTTGTAATGGGTCATAAAGATGATAATGACTACCTATGATTAAAACTGGTGGGGTACCCATGGTACCTACAAGGTCAATATGGGTGAGTCTACTCCACCCATATCGACCTGTAGATCTGATCTTTCTTAAAGGTTGCTTCATATAAGAAAGGTTAAGCCTGACTAAACACATCAGGGTCAAAAGCCAACATTTTGGAATGAAGCCTTCAGCTGAAAACAGTGAAGAGGAACATTCAGGGTTTTTTATTGCTTTCTCTGCCACCACACCTTTGCAGTAATCACTTTTTCCAGTAAGTTGGTTGAAGCTTGCAATGTAACAGCACTCAAAATATTGTTCAGATATTTAAGAAAGCACTATGCTCTACTACCAACATTTATCTTTTAAATTCAACCAGATACAAGAATAAAATTTAATCACTGTTTACTTCTCACCCGGCATTACCTTTAGTAATTATCTCAAGTATTTCCTGAACTAGCAGCCTCACAAAATAGCTTCCATTCCTATCTAGCACAGTTCCTCATAAAGCATAGTTTGGCCAAGCCTCCAATGTTTTTCTGCCACAGATTACTGTTTTTCTATGCAGTCAAAAAAGATGTGCATTATCAGACAAGCTCTTCTACTAGATTTATATAGTGTCATATCAGAAATAGACAGGCTCAAATAGTCAGTAACCTGGCTACACAAGCATACCAAAATAAACAAATTACCTATTCTGTGGGTTTTGAGTGCCAAGTCTAGCCAAGCAGACCTCTGTTAGATTAGGAAAGAAGATTACTTAAAGAGCAGTCTATCCTTCCATTTTTGATGCATCTGTTAATAACACAATGCAACTACCATTTTGTTACTAACCTGGCTTCTGAGAGATAGGCTCTGCCACAAAGAAGTGCATGGGTTTGAGGTAATCCCACTATCAACTCTTTCCTTCACCCCATTGCTGGAAAACACATTCCACAGTAGATTTAGCCAAACAGAACATGTGCCCATCTCTTGGCAACCCAGTTCACAGACCCATTTTATATGTACTTTAAACTAGGACTCTGGAGCAGTTGATATTTTGTATAGGCTTGCTGCTGCTGCTATGGAAGTGATAAAACTTAACCACAGGTAGATTTCCAAAACATTTCAAGTATTTTCTCAGCTTTGTGTCAGTGAAGTCCTATTTTCCCAAGAAGCCCAACTCCTCAAAAGCTAGACATATTTTACCCTATTTTATGCAGGAAACTGAACGTGAGGACCAATGAAAAGCCTACTCATACTACTACAATCTTCATGGAGCCACACTTACAATTTTAAATGTTTGCAAGTTAAAGCAGGATTTCACTGGAATCACTGCAAGGCATAACTTTATCACTGAACAAGCCTAGTAACTAAGTCACCAAAAATTGTCTACTACCAGAATTAAAACTTGAATAACAAGAGTATTATGGCAATGAATTCATAACTAAGGAGGAGAAAGCACTAAGGACCCAATTGTGAAATGCACTGTTCACGGGAAGAATATTTATGAACATAAAACTAAACAATAAGACATCTCACTAACAAAGCCCTACAGGCTAAAGAGTTTAAACCCAAGTTTAAGATTACATAATCTCACAGAGAATCTGAAATACACAACAATGATCTTAATTCATACTTATTTATTTAATGAAGTCTGACCAAATCCTCAGGGTTTTAGGTTGTCCCTGTGATAAAACTAAAAGAATTTTGCATCAGTTAAAAAAATTTTCTTCAGGTACTTTTACCAGTTAAGTATCATCAATCTAGCTTTATTGTAGAAGACCAATAAAATATGCTAAACAGTTCTGTAAAATACTACTTCTCCTATTTTGTTAAAAGAAGTTCAATTTTAAGCAAATCCAAACCAATCACAATTCACTAAACCCATAAAAGCACACAAAAGCATACAACACTCAATACATAAAAATAAACATGCTCAGATGAATACATTCAAATAAACATAGCTGTATTTAATTGATCTCCTCCTTTTCATTCACTGGTGACTATTATTAATCCCCATTTGTAAGCATTTAATGCAAAACCCTATCTTTACTGCGAAGGCCACTCTTACCAGGCATCAAAGCAATGCTAACTGGACTTTTTCATAAAATGCAAGATCATAAAGCTGGATTGGCACTCAGTGATAGCGTAATTGAATACAGTTCATACAGATTTTTCAACAATAACAAACCAAAGGAAAATATATTTGTTAGCAGATGTACCGGTGCTTTAGTTTCACATGAAAATAAGGGAGCCCTGTGGATGGGAATGCAACCCTAACCACTGTGAGCATGGACACGTATTATTCTCTTTAAAGTGCATTTTACAACGGATTCAGGGGAAGATCTAGCTCTAAGGGAAAAGACAATGTGGTACTTACTATATAAAAGCTGCTTTATGCAGAAGCATGATTTAGAAATAAGTAAGTGTCCCATGTCTCAAAGTTCTCTCTGTTCAGTGTTTACCAGAAGAGAGTCTGCATATGCACTGACAGGATTTTTGCATATTTTTGGGCACTTAAAAGTATTTTGACTAATGCTGGCATTTTTGTAACTGCTAAATCATTAGAAAGATGGCATTTTTGCAAGGAAGTTAGCTTGGCATTGCTCTCATTTCCTTCCTTGTAGCTAACCACAGAGTAGTATAAGATCTTAGAAGAATCACTGGCCCCTCCTATTGTATCTTGGGTGAGTAAATCACCTTAAATAAGAACTAACCTGGTGAATACTTACCCTTTCCGCATACCAAACCCTCTTATATTCAAATACATTTAAGAATTTTCTTTCTAGATTTGGGAAAGGTGCTAACCAGTCTGGTTGTCTGGTTAACCTCGCCAACCTCAACGCTACAGTTACTGTAATTTCTGCTGAAATGATGACTGGGCCTAGAGCTGCAGGCAGCCTTTCACCAGACAACAATGCAGCTGAATGAGGATTTACTGTTCCAAAAGCCTACACAATGCAGCACTAGAGGGATGCATTCTCAATACACTGTTTGCTCCTCAACTTTTGGATTTTAATGCTGGTTTAACTGTTGAATACCAAAGAAATATTACAACCATGACAGCAGAAATGATCATCTAGAATGATGATAACTAAAGACACTGGTTTCCCTAATATAAAGTAACTAATTTGATGTGCTATTTGCAGAGGTGAGGAAAAAAAAATATCTATCAATTTCTCTTCTGTGCAAACCTCGAGGAGACTGAAAGTACCTCCAAAGCAAAGATTTCATTTTTATTAACTATAATAAACTAAGAGCAGAAAAGAAAGTTACATAAAACTCACCAGAACATAGTTATTGAACACCACAGTTTCTAATCTTGGCAATAAATGTAGGTCAAGGGAACTGGAAAATCTAATTTACTCTGTAAATTTTTAAACCTGTTTCTTTCTTCCCAAGGAAAATAAAATTGTTCCCTTGCATTTAAGCAGACTTCACTCAAAGTGTAACTACAGCTAGGTGGAAAGTTACTTGTGTCTGAATGTAGAGGTTTTAGAACTTCCTTGAAAGTATCTTCGCATCCCACATTGTACACTCAGCTCTGGTTCACAATTGTAATCAAGGTATTATCAGTTACCTCACAATTACTATAGCTATAGTGCAAAATCCTGAGGCTCTCCACAAAAAAACAAACAAAAAACCCCACCTCACAATAAAATAGACCTCTGGTACCACACTATAGCAGTTTCTTTCAGTAACATATCGCATGTAATTATAATTTGATACCCTGTATTCATACACTGCATTAACAAAATACGAAGCAATGCATCGCTACAGAACTACTGCAAATATGAACGTGATAGCATTGTAAATCTTATTTACTGATGATTTGATTGTTTCACATACAGCTGTTGCTGACTTCTGTGTATAGACAGACCACATAATTTACTTACAAGAAGACTGAATACTTAAAATACAAAAAACCCTTGAAGATTCAGGCTTCTTGATGATTCTAAAAAGCAAGGTCCATTTAAGAATTACATTTCCAAACAAACAAACAATCTCAGGTATTTAATTCCTAGCACAATGAATCTCAGAAAAAAAGAGGCACAACCTCTCAAAACAAAATCCCTCAAGGTCCAAAAACCAAAATGTCCTACCACTTCACTTTTAAGGATTCATCTGTCATTATTTTTTAACATTTTTCCATATTCACAAAGTTGGGTTTCTTCTATTTTGTAAAATAAAGGCCTAATCACATATAGGCATAAATTGGGGTTTGTCACAAAAACAGAGAGCCCCAATGAATTGTTGTTATCATGTTTGAGGATATGTGGACTAGAAAACGTAGAAAGCCTACTGCCTGGCCAAACTCACAGAGATCTTTTTTCCGGCTCTTACCTCTATGATATGTGAAGAAGAAACCATTGAGTTTCACAACAGAGATAGGATTTGTGTGCTGTGTTCTGATTTGACAGTCAAATGTTTTGTTTGTTTTTTGGGGGTGGAAAGGGTGGGTTGTACAAAAGTGGAAAACCTGGCCTAAGCTCATCTGATCTTTGGACACTGCACTCGTTAAGTATAAATCCTACTTTTGAACCTCCTCCAATTGCGTGAGAGGTGAAGCCTCCCACACAACAACAAAAAAAGATAATTCAGAAAGAGCCATACTGAAGACCCTGAAACAGCAGCTCAAGGAACAACCCAAAACAAAATGAGTTCTCTAGTAACAGTCAATTGTAAAAAGCAGATTAATGGCAAGATTTTTTTCACTATATGCATCACATGAATGCACATCTATGCTGTTTGTAATGATGTATCTTTACACAGGAATACAGCAAAGGTAGCAAGGTCAAACAAGTAAAATCTAAGAAATGCTGATGGAACAACTAACTAAAAATCTTAAATTGCAGCCCTTGAGTTTCATTACAGCATACCACACTCTTTCCTGTATCATGGACAAGTTAATGAATACAAGCATCAGAAACATGTTTTTATTCCTCAGCATTCTCAAAAGTTTCAGATCTCAACCCTTTAAACTGTGAACTAAAAATTTCAGATACTAATTGGATAGTGGCCCCTCACAAAAAAGAATTTATTCTGACTGGGGAGCCACTAACTAACTACTAAAATTGTATGTAGCCTGAGGCCAGACTGGTGTCAGGTAGTAATAAGTGAGACCTGGATCTGTACTGAATGAGGAAAAAGAAGAAATCTAATCTGCCATTCCATCTGCTATGTGGCAAAAGCAGCAGAGGCCTTCTTAAGAAAAACATGTTTACACGAGTAATCAACGTGTAAAAGCAAATTAAATTTGGAGTCTCTTAATATCTGGGTACTTGACTTTACAGCTTATTATAACTTTACCAAAACAATACACTTCAATACAATTGTGCTTTCCTTCCTTCAGCTTCAATGGCTTTCAAACTCACTCACTGCCAATCTGAAGCTGACTCACTGCACTTAGTTCATTTTCTGAAGAACAGGAGGCCTAAATTTCACTAAGAACTAGAATGACCAGTGACAACGAACCAAACTCCATTCAATCCATGCCAGAAAAAGCAGATAAAATGCCTGACTTGTTATAGATCAACAAAATTGTTAAAAAAATAATCTTAGGATGAAAAAAAATAGGTGTTCTGGAACAAGAAAACAACCAGTAGGACAGAAGCACATTAGTCCACTCTAAAAGTAAAAAAGGAACATACTGAATCTCAGTAAGATTCAAATGAAGGAAAAAGTTTATGAAACAGTTTGGATGGGTGATTTCTCCAAGTACTTAGATAAGTGCACACTACTTTCCATCTGCAGACACGACTAATCAGTCTTTCATGCACAAACAGCAAGTGCTTTGCCGACTACGTGCAATCGACTGCAACCCAGGGGCAATGAAGAGCATTTCCTTGCTTTGCATCTGGGTTGGGTTTTGCAGGATTTTTTGATAATGAAAGCACCAAGGCTTTTGCCCTACCAGTGATAATAAAAATATGTGGGTAACAGACATTTTCCTGGCCCATCGGCAGCATTGCAAAGGCCTTTTGTTGTCCATCTTCAGCTCCAAAATGATGTTGTTATATAAAAACAAAAAAATCGCACGGGCTGCCGGCTTTCCCATCCCACATATATCAGTACCTTCTAAAAATAAGTTATGTGAAAGCTAGCTTAACTTAGATGGGCAAAGCTACGCTCTTACTACGGTACTTGGGCCACGGGAAGCCTCCACCCAGCCAGCCCCGCAGCATGGAAACCCGCCCGGCCTCGCACACCTCCGCCGGGCTCCCTGCCACGGCGCCTGCCAGCAGAGACCGCGTCCCTGCCGCGCTCCGAGGGCCGCCCTGGATAAAGGCCCAGCACCGCCGGCGGGACGGACGGACGGCGGGCCCGCTCCCGCCCCGCGGGGCCGCCGGGTGGCACAAGCCCGCGGCGCAGCCCTACCTCCACCACGCCCGCCCCACCCCCGGCTCAGCAGGGTAACCGCGGCCGGCGGGACACCGGGCGGGCCCCGAGCCGCCAGACAGCAGCGGCCCAGACCGGTTCCGGTCAGCCTGCGGCGCTGCGAAAGCAGGCGGGGAGGGACCAGCCTCACCCCAGCGCCCTCTCGGCCGCCTGCTACCCTCAGGGGCACGGACAGGGCCCGCCAGTGACTAAGCTCACCCCGGAGGAGCCGCCGCTGCCCCGTGACCGGCCCTTTACCTCCCCGGCCCCGCCCGCCGCCGCGGCCCCGCCTCCCCCCGCGCCCGCTGCCGCGCCCGGCGCCTGCGCGGTGCGGCGCGGCGCGCGCGGCGCAGGAATGTGCGTTACAGTTAAATAGTGGGCGCAGGGGCGGCCGCCGCGGCGCTTGGGGCCGGCGGCTCAGGGGCGAGCCGACTGGACCGGACCGAGCCCAGCGCAGCGCAGCGCAGCGCAGGCGGCAAGGGAGCCTCCATGGCGTGGCACGGCTTCTGGGGAGGCGGCAGCAGCGGCGGCGCGGCGCTGCTGTGACACGGGCTTGGCAGCTGGGACCGGTCTTCCTCCTGCCCTACTCCCGAGCGGGGGGCCCGCGCCGGCGTCCCGGGGACGCGGCGGCGCTCGGAGAACGGAGCCGTGGCGGCGGCGGCGGCCGGGGGCAGCCGGCGTGTCACCGCCTCTATGATGAAATTTAAGCCGAACCAGACGCGGACGTACGACCGGGAGGGCTACAAGAAGCGGGCGGCGTGTCTCTGCTTCCGCAGCGAGCGCGAGGATGAGGTGAGCCCGCCGAGCCGCCGCGCACGTGGGGCGGGGAGCGCCGGGCCCGGGCGGGGCTCCCGCTCCGCCGTCGCTCGCTGGGCCCGCCGGTGCCGCGTCCCTTTGTCAGGCTGCGGGAGGCGGCGCGGGCTCGAGTCGCGGCGGCGGCGGGCGCCCCCCTGCCGGGCCGGGCTGGGCCGAGGGCGGGCCGGGCGCGGCGGCTCCGCGCGCCTCTCGCCCACCATCTTGGGGCGGCGGGGCGCGGACCCACGTGCGCGGCGCCCTCCTTTGTGCGCGGCCGCGGCCCGGGCCCCGGGCGGTGCCGGGGTGGGGGCAGCTGCCGGGGCGGAACCGGGCACCGACCGAAACTCCCAGGTCGTCCTTTGTGTGCCCGTAACGCGCAGAAAATGGGTTAATGTGCAATGGCGCGTTGAGGGTAGGGCTGGTGCTGCTCTTAAGACAAGTCCCCTGCCATACTTAGGTGAGATAAAAAATCTTCTATTTGAAGAACCTGTTTTTTTTACCAAGAGAGCAAAATGGTGCTTACAAATATTTTGTGAAGGAGCTCGGGGGCGGGGGTGTGTTGCGGTTTTGGTTGGAGAGAATAGCGCTCAGCTGGGGTTTTATGTTGCAGCAGAGTCGGGAGGTGGCAACAAACTTGTCCTGTATTCGCAGCCAAGGTCAATTGCACTGGCCGTTATCTGAAAACTTTGCTGATGCTTTCATTGCACAATGCATTTATAGACTGTCTCGGGCTGGAAGCATACCCTTTCCTGATTTTCGTTTTCATTTTGTTGTTTAATAACTACAAAGTAACTACAAAGGGTAGGGCCTGGGAGCTTTATCTGTGTGCTGCAAGAAGCTAGCGTCCTATCCAAGTTGCCAATGTGGCAAATTTCTTGCTTAAATATATACAAAGCAGTATAACGCAGCAGGGAGAGGCTTGATCTCGATACGGACCCTTGGGTTTAGGCAAAAGATTCATACGGTCTTCTGGTATATGCCATTCCTTACGTGGTGTAAATACAGCCTTGGGATTGCACTGATCAGCTTTTCCTGGTATTATGAACGAGAAAGGTGCCCAGCAGAAGTCTTGCTAGTTCTTGCTATTGGTCTAGCTTTCCTTTGGTTTCAGCAGCACCTCTCATGCCAGGGTGCTTCTCCATCTGTGTGGCTTTGATATTTATTTTTGGATGCTACTTGTTCAAACACCTGAGCTACTGTTACAGCTTTCTTGCACCAACTGTAGTTGGAAGTTCATGGTTGGAGTTCTTTTTGTCAGTAATTTCCATTCATTCTTCACTTCCTGCTGTAACTTCTGATATTCTCTTGCATCCAAGTGAGACCACTGGCAGCTTCACAAAATCATTGGTGTGTAAGAACACCCTGTGAGGCCAAGAATGGTGCAGCTTTGCTGGGCTGTGTAACAAGAGTAGATGCTGACACTTGTTACGCTGGAGCGCTTCATGGTATTGTGGATAGGGCACCTGTATGACTGGTATGAGGTTGGGCCTTGTGCAAGCGAACAACACTTGAGGGTGAAATGAATGAGGTATCACCAAGTCAGATTTGGTATACAGATGAAGCATGTCAAAACAGTTAAAATCATTTTCTGGTAAGTTGTTTCCAGAAAAGCAATTTCTCTAACTTGCTTAGCTTTCTCCAGTGCCAGCTCCATCTGTATCAATACAGAACCTATTCCTTGGAAGTTTGATGCCTGCCTACAGTTTGTGATTAACTTGTATCACCAGCCATGTTCACCAAATTGGCTGTCTGAGGCTTGCTTCTGTTCTTGAACACTGTTGCCTTAGTAAGTTTCTGTGTAGGTCTACTTCAGACTCCATGGAAGTGTCTTAACTGTTTCTTTTCCAATTCTCTAGAGATTGTACCATTGATTTTTTTCAGACAATCTATGTGTCCAGGGATCTTTTAGTCCAGGGCAACTTCTGCTGTGAAGGAGCACAAAGGCAGTACCTGGGTGACTGGAGGGAGAACAGCAGACTCCTATAAAAGCTGTTGGGAGGGGAGAAATAATTTTCATAGTTATTTTAACCTACGGAGTTACTACCCCATAAGCAAAGAATTGCTAGACATGGGAGGAGAGATAATAGAGCAGGCAGCTGAAACCAGTCTTTAGCACTAAATTTCTTTGAAGGAGTCTTAAAGCAAGAAATCAGAATCTTAGCTTTTGTTTTTACTGGGGATTCTGTCTGCAAGACTCCCTCAATAGATCATGTTCTACTTTTCAGCTGGTTTGTTTCTGTCTGAAGGAATGAGTATCTGCAGCAATCTTCCGATACAAATCTTAAATTAACCTGTCTTCCTACTTCCATTCTGACTTTCTGAAAGGCCTACCCATATCCAGTTGTACCTGTGCTTTAGCTTTTTTGCTCCTTTCTTACACTTAGCTTCCTGACTTATCTGTAGACAGCAGTCATTCCTTAGCACTTTTTGATGGACTTGAAGTCTTAAAGCCTGGTCTCCTAAAACCATTTTTTTCTGTTTCTGATCATCATGGTAGCTCTTTCATCTCCTTCAGTTTGACAGGAATATTTTTTGAATGTGGGCAACAGTTGTGGTTGCTTTAGATGGAATCTCACTCTGTTGTGTAAAAGGTTACTAATACTTCCTGAGCTATACCAGAAAAAAGCACTGTGATAGGACTAATCTTTATCATGATTGTAAATCTTTTGTGTAGCCATCTTGTGATTAGTGGTGGTATCCAAAGTCTCTAACTTGTTCCCACCTTGTGAACTCTCAACTGGTACCAGAAATTCTTAAGTGTCCTGCACATTAGATTCACAGTATGTTGTTCTTAACCAAATGTGATCCTTATTCTGCAGCTTCAGCATGAGATCCCCTGTTAATATCATGACTTATGGACACTGCTTCTCACTTCGGAGACTTTAAAATTGTGCTCATCACCAATGAAAATTGGGCAAGTCACTAAAACATTTAATATCTCTGTTGTTAATCATCATCTAGCAAAATCTGCTTGTTATGATTTCTTGGTCTTTTTCTTACGTGTATTGCTACCTTTGTAGTCTTGCTGAAGTCTATGTTACAGCTGAGTTTTACAGACAGTGAAGCAACACAAACTGAAAAAGGCTGTGGCAACAAAACATGTTTTTGGTAAAACCATTTTGCATTTCCATTCGTGTTCACTTCTTTATTTCTTAATTCAAAACATGGGTGGGCTCCAGAATGCCACTGGGGCAAAATTCAGTCTTGTGGTCCCTGCAAACAATTTGAAATACAGCTGCTGACCTCCTACTCTCCAGCTACAGCACCATATCTGGTTAGATTTAGTGATAGTCTTTGCTGCCAGACTTAAAATTGTTGAGTCAGTTTTCTTGGGTGTTATGGGTGGAAAACTGGGCTTGCCGGCAGTCTTGCAACATGTCAAAAGTTTCTGCTTTGTCTTAAGAGCTGGTACTGCAGCTGAAAGTAGCTACTTGAGATGACTGATGATTGTCCAGATACCCCACTGCAAAAATCCTCCACTTACTGTGGCTGGTTCCTTCAAGTGACTCCATATATGCCAACTTAGTGCTGTGTAGCCCATTTTTAGATTTTGTGGCCTTCATGCAGTGATATTGTGTGCTTTAAAAAAAAAAAAAAAAATCCTGGGGGAAGCCCAGATAGCTAAGTAATGTGACCAGTGGCTTTGGGGCTTTTTTGAGTGTTTCAGAAGATCTCTTAGACTGCCGTCATTAGTGTTGCTTGTTTCCGTGTCTCAATGCTGTCGTTTGGGCTGAAGAGAGAGCAGGATGGTTGGATATGAGCTTAAGTGCTGTGGTGGAAATAAAGCAGTAATTGCAGGCACTGTCTGCCCTTTGAATGAAAAGTTGCTGGAAATGAAGCAAGAGAGATCTCATGAAAAATGAAAAAAGGCTATGTGGGCATGAAATGCGTGGGGGCTTCAGACTTTGCTTTGAACAAGCAAGAAGCTGTTAGGTGTGTGCAAAAAGCTGATGGTATTCAGTAGGCTAGAATGGGCTGGCAGATTTGTATATGAGAAAATGCAAGTCTCTTGAGCAACTAGGAAATACAGATAGCAACTTTAGGATAAGCCCACAGGAGAACCTCTCTCAGTACTGTGAGAACTGACTGCTTCCACGGGTTGGAATTGCTTATGCATTCATTATTCTGCAAACACTGGTTTTACATAAAATGCTGCTGTCTTAGGGTCTGTGTGAAGAGTAGACAAGGAAATGCTTACCTCTCAAAGCAGAGAACGTAGCAGGCCTTTAAAGCAGCAAGAGAAGTAGTAATTTTTTACTATTTTTTTCTGGTCATTTGGATAACTAAAACAATTTTAAAGCTAATTTCATTTTTATTCCATCACCTACATATTATACAAATAATGAGCAGTTATTTTTAAATATCATGAATATAAAACTTGAGTGTGTTCTAATTATTTGGTATCTGTAACACTGCTTTATGTAATTGAATATAGTATTAAAAGCCCTACTTTAGTCTTGAGCCAGCAGTTGCTAGTGGCAGATCTAAAAAAGTTTTGTATGCAAAAAAAGTGTTCAAGCTTTTAAATTTTTAATTTGGCCATTTTTGTTCAGCCTTGCACAAGAGATGAAAACAGATGGGAAGGGTTTTCTCTAATTATTGAGACAGCAGTGAGGATAACTGTATTGTCACATGCTTATGGGAAATGCAGATTATTTTTTTTTCCTGTAGCGGGGCATATTGCATGACAATAATTGCTTTTAACTTTGAGTTAAAAATGATAGGCTCCTAGTATTGTATCTCCTTTTTCATGTCATTTAGAGAATTTTATTTCTTGGTTTGTAGAATGTAAAGATTTGAGAAACCCTTGTTTATCTTGTTACGGTGGTCACTGTTTATTTTAAATAGTGTTCTTCAGTTTCATACAGCTGTTGCTTTGTATTAGCAGTTGTTTATAAAATCATAATAAAGGAAAAAGTAAAACATTATTTTTATTTGCATTGGTCTAAATCATCTGAAAACCAGAAAGACCTGTTGTAATGTAGCCTGATCTATAAAACCAGGCCCAGAAGTGTCCCCTGGCTACCCTGGCAAAATGGGGTGTTCTAGGAATTACTGTAAATCAACTTGAACAGTGGTGAAAGGTCTTCCACACTTGACTCAGAATTTGTCATTTAGGGTTTTTTTTCTTCAGTGTAAGCTCTCAGGTGTAAACATACAGATAGTGTGCTTTAAAATGTAACTTGGAGTATGACCATGGCACCATATTTAAGACTGGCATGCTTTCTAAAGCAATATATGGACTGATACAGGTTACCTAGCTTGCTCTATGATTGCCTAATATAGAATATAGGTGTATTTTTAAAGTGCCGGAGAATGCACATTGCAATATGCACTTCAGGCACACTCTATTTTACTTGTGCTGTCTCCTTTCCCTGCCCTGCTAATATACTGGAGGAATACTTGACATAGGGTAATTGCTGTCTTAGTTTTTCCTCAGCATTTTCTTCATATTTGGATGTCATCTGTGTGGTATTAAGAGGGGGTATAGCTCAAAAAAAATTAAGATCTATAAACAGCTTCCAGAATGGCTCTTTATGATGTGTCTACAGAGACGACGTCTGCTTATGGTGTATTACTGCAGGCTTGTATGGGGTTCTGCGGTGGCTTAAGCTTGTGTTAATGTTAAGAAAAGTAATTGAATGTTAGGTTGCTGTGGCAGGATTTATTATTGGGTAACCAACTTAGAAAACACGTGCCTTGTTATCCCTACATGTACAGAAAAACAGCTTTCTGCAGGTGTTGCACATGTACCTTGCTTTCAGTTGGGATGTCTTTTGACAAACTGCAACTGCTTGCCAGCAGTGGAAGTCTTAAGAGTTCAGTGAAGCTGTAGGAATTCAGCTGTCCACCACAGCAGGAAGCTTCAGTATTCACTTATGCCTCTTCAGATACTGAAATCAGTCAACCATGAGCTATTTTTTATTGTGAAACCTTGATTATCTTTTTCCAGTACCTCTGGTATACTGGCTTGTCTATGCCATATGAATGCCTTTAATGGGGTGGATAGTTGCTGAAAGGGGAAGGAAGTATGGCTGTACCTATCTAACATCAGGCTGAGGTGTCCTGCAACAAAATAGGCTGTGTGTTTTGCCCTGTTTAGAAGATGCTGTCTTTTTCAACTAGTAATATTTGTGTTTAGATACTTGAGAAAATATCCTTTATTGCTTACTTGCACCATCTTAAGTTTACTTTGAGGATTTAAACTGGTGGCTTAAGTTTCTGTTTGAATTGCCCCAGTTTGCTCAGTGAACTCCCCAGTGTTACCACTGTCACCAGCTTTTGTGAAATAAGAGTGGCAGACTTCTTCAGAAATATATACAAATCCTAGCTAGGGGGATATATATGCATATATAAACACATTTATGCATATATATCTCTAGCTAGGATTTGTAGCCATGTTTTCTTAAACATCTTTTGTAGATATGAGTTCAGACCACAGGTTGATGTTTATTTTTTTTCCAGCTGTTTGTAGAACAGTTAAAGCTTATTTTAATTAGGTGGCTTTCTGACTTGGTGCTTAAGCACTTGTATGGAACTAGTCCTATAAATATAAATAATTTTAAACAAGTTTTGTCTTCAAAAATGTATGCTTGTTTTTTTTCCCAAGTGTTTCGAAGACAAAAAAGGCTATCTTGACTGGTGTTTGTCAAGAAGTAACCTTGTCATGTGTTTACCTGCAGCTGAACATTCTCAGAAGACTTGGAGCTCTTGTTTCTGACAAGTGCTTGGAAGCTGATCCCATAGTCAAACAGATTATGTTGCTGAGTAACCAGTAAAGCCCAGTTCTACTCAAGATTAGGCTGTGGTTTCAAGTTAAAAAGGAACAGACAGCAATATGAGTTTTAGCTCTTCCCCCTACTACCTTATGTGTTTTCTCCCTTGGTTTGTATTGGCAAGCATAAGGGAAGAAGGATGCACTGTAAAGTGGATTGGGGAACTGACCCAGTGTGAGAAGTAAAACCTCTTTAATAGTTACTTGTGGGGAGTTTCTTGTTTTGCAGTCAGGAATTTCCTTTTGCTGTATGACTGAGTGCAAGATCTGCCCATGAGACCTGTCACATCTGATTCTCCAAAACATACTGAAGCTTAGGGGGTGATCTAATGTTACAGGTGACTTGAGCACTTGTTGATGTGAGGAAGTGTGTTCTGACTGGCAGTGCTGTAGTAGTATAGTGCTGTCTGTTCCTGATAGGAACACTTCAGCTGAAGAACAAAACAAAGTACTTTAGCCAGAAGAAGGTACTCAAATTCTGCATCACTATAACATGTTAGACAAATATGTAAATTTGATGTGAAATAAAATGTATAGAATAGTATAATTTTAATGGCAAGTTAAAGCAAAGCTTCTTCTGAAAAAGGCTGATGTTTTTCTACATGTTGCCACAGAGCCTTCAAATCGGAAGACGTCAACAGAAAAATAATTTAAAGATCTGATTTTGAAGTTTTATAAAAATATATGCATATATTTCTTTTATCATTCATCTTCAGAATGACAGTAAAGTTGCACTGGTTGATGTCCAAGCATTGTGCTGCTGCTTTGAAAATTTATCTTTACTTAAAGTTGGGAGGATATTTCAAACTTTATTTAATATATTGTATAGACAGAACCCAGTTTTCTAGGTTGCTTTCAGGATGCTGTGCTCAAGTTAATGAACGTTAGAATTAATGTACTGTCAGTTGTTATGCCATTTCTCTGCTGCTCTGCCAGTTCCTATTCATTGAGACTAAATTTCTAAGCTCTCTCATAACTGGGGACTGCTTTTCCATCTATTGTCTGTAAAGTACTTTGTTAGAGGCTCTTGAATTGGCTTAGGCTGATCTGAAATTGGGTAGCTGCAGACATGCCTTTCTGCCCCAGTTTGTGTGGTGCTGACCCTTGTGTGGCTCTGTACTGGTCAGTGTTAAGTGCGTGCAGACTGAAAACTAAGCTTTAATGGTACAAGCTAGTTTTCAGCCAGATGAGCTTCCTGAACTCATTGTGCTAGTATAAGAGAGAAAGTAAAGATCTTGCAGCTTTGACTTTAGCTAGCTTTTAAAATGCCATCAAGTCTGATCCCAAGGCTTTTCACTACTCTAACTTTGTGCACGTTACATCTCCAGGTTAAAAAAAGACATCTTGAGAATGGTTACAGTAAAGAATGAGGGGACCATAAGCAATTACTCTGCTGAGAATATTTTCAGAAATGCAAAAGTATGTTCCTTACTAACTACTACCAGTGTGGTATTGCTATGGCAAGTTGTAAAGCTCTATTAAAGTTTTCAACTTTCTGGAGTCCGAAAAGAGACAATGCCATTCTAGGACAAGGATAGCATGGTAACCTACAGGGGAACTGAGAAATTTTTTCAGAACTAGTGAAATGAGGCAATGATTCTTAAAATAGCAAACAGTGTTAGATAAAGGAAATCTCTAATTACAGTAGCAGGTTGACCTGTGCTCTCTAATTTGAGATGTATGCTTTTTGCCTAAAAATTCATACAGTGAATCCTGAAAATATGATCTGGGGTTTCCAAGAGGTGCTTTTCCTTGTTCCTCAATAATGTCTCTGTCTTGTGGCATTCAGAGTAGTTTCCCAGTACTTTTAAAGAAGCTCCTGAGCTGAAAACAATTGGAGGTTGGAAATATTAGGGAACAATAAAATATTTCCTGCTTGTATTCCTCCCTGAGCATCTGCTTACAGCCATTTCTAAACACATTGTAGGGCTTGACTGACACTTTCGGCTGTATCTTGATTAAACCATCTTTATGACTCTTTCAGGTGCTTGTAACTTTGGCAGATCAACCATGTAGGCTGAAATTTCCATAGTGAGTGTGCTAGGTTAGATTATATTAACCTCTGTCAAAGTGGGTCCTGGAGTTTTTTTCTCAGAACAGGGTTGGATTTTTTTTGCCCCCCTCTTAATGTTTCTGATGCCTGTGAGAACATGCAGTACATCTCCCTAACAGAATTTTGATACTTTGTTTTCTACCTGAGAGGTGCTTCTTGTAGCCTCTAGGATCTTTTCTGTACTCTGAGGAGTTTAAAGCTTCTGAAACAGTTCACATGTGCTCATCTTCATAGAGCTTGGGAGCTAAATCCTTCGTCTTCCATGCACTTGCCCTCTCCTTTTGTTCTCTGCGCAGTGTGTAGTCATGTACTTGAGCAATGTGATGTTCTTTGCAACTGAGCCACATGTACTCAGTGGTCTTTTGGAGGTGAGGGCTTGATTCCCTTCCTTCTGAAAGTTGTTACTTTTAACTGCCAGTTTTACTATTAAAAAGGCAAACTTCACTCTCTCCATAAAGTAATTCAAACAGCAGGTTGGATATAGCTAGTGAATTAGTGGGGGTGATGAGAGGGGAGAAAACAGGGTGTGTAGTGGGGAAGACAGGACTAGATGCAGTGAGGCTGGGAGGAGAGAGCTTACAAAGACATCTAATGACAAGGAAATAATTTATGTGGAATTGGAGTGGTACCTTTTCACCTGGAAAATCATTTTTCCTTGCAAGTGATACATCCGCTATAGAAGAATTATCATCTTGCAGTTGGTTTATAGTGCTTCTGCTGATATTACTTCAGTACTTCAAGTTGTGGATGACTCTGAAGTCAAGAGATTCCAGCTCTGGGAGCTTGTTCTATCTAGCAAGTTTCAGTCTTACCCTTGTCTTTTTTTTAATGTGAGCTGATTTTTATTATAATTATTTTTGTAAGCAATAGTGCCCTACAGTTAAGGAAGATAGCAATGATATTTTGTATAACCTTAGGTAATTTTCCACCTCTTTGTGTTCAATATGAAAAAAAAAAAGAGGAATAGCTTTTGGTTGTAATTTGTATTAGTCTGAGCTGTTGCCATTTTAGTCTTCAGGAATATATGGCTGCTAACTGTTTCACAAGTTCCCTTTGACTTGAGAGCACTAAACAGGCCAAAGCTTTGGCATCTTTCTTTAGAAATTTTCAGTTGTTTGTCTGCAGGCTTAGCATTTATAGTGAGCAAGTCCCATGATTCCACATGCTCTGTAATTACCTTTGGGTTTTTGGTTAACCATATCTTTGTTAAGCATATTGATGGGTGCTTATTACAAGCAGGCTGGCTAGCAGTTTCTCCTCCTCGCTGCACTCAAAAGGTCATTGCTATTCTTGGACTTGAAAACAAGGTAAAAACTTGGCTAGTAAGACTTAGTGGAAGAGGTTTTCTCCTCTTAACTGAATTTTGCAGCTTTACTTTCTCTCTTGACAGTATTATGGAAAAGAATAGCTTTCCCGTAGTCTTTGGAGTAAGATAAACTTAGCAGTATAGCTAGGCAAGCAGATTTGATGCCATTACTGTGTACTTCGGAAATCTTTTGAACGAGTCATCCAACAGGCTTTTTCAGAGGCATGGGAAAGGCAGTCATCACTAGCAAGTAATACAACACAATAAATCTCATTCCTTTCTCTGCATTCAAACGTATGGGATACAGATAGATTTCTCTGCATAGGAAGTAATTCTGAGGTTATGATGTAAAACTTGGTGTGCATAGGCCATAAAAAATGTAGCTCTGAGATTCTGCAGTCTTGTTTTTCAGTAGACCGCTGTAATCTGCATGAACATGAACCTCCTCAGAAAAGGCTGGATGTCTAGATGACCTAGATCTCTGTTCTCCTGGTTTGCTTATCTTAAGGGAAGGTGAATTGCTGGCTTTTTGCTGCTGGTTTTGCACCTCTTTTGGCATACGAGTTCATTGCCAACCAGCCACAGCTTTTTGGTTTCTTCACGTTTAAGTGATCTTTATATTTACAGCCTAGTCATTCATGTACTATGGTATGTGTGTTCTGACCACTTACAGATGGAAACAGCTGAAAACTACATTCTCTACATAAAGTAAAAACCAGCACACCGAAAACAATTATGTGGAAGTGAGTGCAAGATTGGTTGCTACTGTAACTGAAAGAATCAGTGTGGAGTGCTTATCACACGATCTTGTAATTGCTAGCTATTGGCTCTTGGTTGTTGTGAAAATTGATTACCACCAAGTACATTTTTGCTAGCAAAGCCTCATACCCTAGTGGCTTCAAATGTTACTGTTACTGGGTGGAAAAAACACTGCATCTGAAGGTCTCGGGAATATACTTTAGTGTGGTCCCTTGGATTCAGTTTGTAAAAGCAGTGGAGTCACAGGAGAATAAAGTATAGAGGGGAAAATGCTTCAGTTCCAGGGTTAGTGGAGACTTGGACAGTTGCCAAAATGAACTCCTGGTCTCTAACACTTGGTAGTTTATGTATGTATAGCTATAAAGTCTGTCTACCAGAGTTGTATTTTAATGTTGATTCCTTGCTAAATGTGTTTGTTTCTGATTTTTAAAAGGGTAATTTAAAGATAATAGACACAAACTCAGCTCAATGGACTATTGGTCAGGTTAGTGATAGTCAGCTACTATATATAAAGGCATAAAAAATTCCTGGCTTTAGGGTACACTGGCAGAACCAGCAACCTGATTTATCCCTTAGTAGTAATCAAGAATTTTATGTTTAGCCTTAACTAAACAATGAGTGCTGATTAAAACCATTCTACCAAGCTGGGAATGACAGAATGTGATATAATCATCCTTTTGTTGCTAGCTTCCACGTGACTGCAGTGAGTGCTAGTTTCATCAGCAGAAAATGATGTGTAATGCTTATGTCTGGGATCCCACAAGTGAATTCATAACTTGATTTTTACAACTGCTCTTTAAGCATTGCTGACATGGTTCTTTCTAGTGATAAAGATGCTCCACCTACATGATAAACTTTTACATTTAGTAGAGCTGTGCACCCTCTGGGAATCTTTTGTTAATATCAAAGGATCCTAGAAAACTAAAACCTTTGGTTGTAAAGATCAAATTGAGATGCATTTGTGTCTTAACCTTGCTGCCATTGCTGACTACTTCTAGGTTTTTAGATAGCTGAATAAAATATCTGAGTTGACTGAAAATGTGAACATTTAAATCGGATGCTAAGAATGATTCTGTACTAAATGAGGTCTCTGTGTTCCTTATTTAGCGTAGGAAAAATTGGGGGGGAAATTAGTACAGCGGAGAATCCTTCAGAGTAGGACAAATCTTGACTGCAAATGAAACAAGCAAACAACAAGAAATTATCTGTCACTTAAAGCCCTTCTAGGTGTACCTCATGGCACCTTGAATGCATTGTTGCATTCAGAGGTGTGCAGTCGCTTTAATTACACTCACCGGTTCCTGTAGGTGTATCTATACTGGATTTCCATGAGTGCCAAAGGGACATAATATAAGTGATAATAATTTCCCTGTTGCCCTTATCAGGGAATTGTTTTCCTGCTTAAATCCAACAGGAGATGAGTTTAATGACCATAAAGACAGTTGGTGAGGACTGGACTATCACTTCAGACATCTGGCACTAGTCAATACTTTAACCTTTAGACTGAGGTTATTGTTGCAAGTCTTTTAATTGCTTTTAAAGATTTGAGCACGGACCCTGTCCCTACAGTTGTCCTTTGACTTCAGGGTAGGGCTTATCTAAGTATTGCTTAGATCATGAAGCATGTTACTACACAGATGATTGTCTCATGTCTCAAATACAAGTTAAACTGTTTATTTCCATGTGGTCCTGAATCAAGGTCTTATTTTCATTAACTTTTACTGCAAATTACTCCAAATAAGAGGCATCCTAGTTTGTGGGACAGGTGGCTAAAATCTTATCAGATCTGAATATTGTGAAGGGCAGGCCCTATAGACAGTGAGGTTTAAATTGATATATACCAATGATATGACTAGGTAACAGGATCAATTTCAGTGAAATTAAAGTGTCTTGAAAAAAATTATTTAAAATTCAACATGTTGCAGTTTTTCCTCTTACAGACATGTTAGAAGAAACCAAATTGGACAAGGGCCAGTAAAGTACTACTTGTAATTTATTGTGCCATGCAAACGTAACATTTAAGTAACTGAAAAGAAACGTGTCCAAAACTGAGCAAAATTTTCAGAAGTCCAGTTTTTAGTCAAAAGATGCTATTCCAGAAGAATTAGTTTAACTTCTGTGTGATGAAAATGTCTTTAATTTTCATGCTTTACCATCTTATATGACCCTAAGCTTAGGCAGTCTTGGCAAATATCATTATATTTTTGTTGTACGTCTTCATTCCTGTGCGTATTGTATTGCGTATTTTTCACATTGTGTCTAAGCATCTGATGAAAGTGTGCAAGGAGATTACTGTGACGTTGTCTTGAATTAGTTGTATTAAAAAGACTGGATGTTAATAATTTCCCTTTTTTTTTACTTCTTACAACTCCTGGTTGCCTATTATGTATCATTTCTAAAGCCTATAATCCATTTGGCTAGGTGAATAAGTGCATTGCTGAAAAAGTAGATAGTGTCAAGATTCCCAACTTGAGCTATATTTAACAGTCATTTGCAATTATTTATAGGTGCTGTTGGTAAGCAGTAGCCGATACCCAGATCAGTGGATTGTACCAGGTGGAGGCATGGAACCAGAAGAAGAACCAGGGGGAGCAGCTGTCAGAGAGGTGTATGAAGAGGTAACAAAACAAAAAAATCCAGCTTTCCTCTACTGCTATCTTCAGATGAGAATCAAGACAAAAGGGAACTCTATTTCCTTTACCCAGGATTTGACTTCCGTGGTTGTGGAATTCAAAAGAACTGCAATTCTGTGTGTTAGAATTTTGAGTATAGTTTGGTGAACTAATAAGCTTGCTTCCCAGCACGCTTTCATTTCATAGCTAAATTTCTGTCTGCCTTTATAAACACTTCCAGTAAGTGCAACTGTGACTTTATGCCAAATGACATTATAGTAGTGTAGCATTTCTGTGTTTGTGCAGATAATGTTTTACTTGCAGCTCTTCTAGAACAAACTGAAGATGAACTAACCATTAATGTGTAGCTACATAAGAAAACTAAATAAACAGACCTTTGAGGAGATTCCAAACTAAACGTATTAGAAACTGATGGATCTGAGCAGTTGAGAATTCAACAATAAAAAGGCTTTATTAAGTACTTTTAAGGCTGTTTATCTATAAAGTAAGTACTGTAGGTATAGTCCATCCACCTTTCTATTTCTGCCCCTACCACTAGGCAAAACAGAGCTTGAAGTCTTGATGAATTAATGCCGTTTCCTACTCTTGCATGGGACTTAAATATCAAATTTAAAATTCTGATTTTAAACTTGTTATTTATTTTTCCTAGGCAAACTGTTCAAAATGTTACGTTACTTGAATATCTTAACAGCCAGGACTGTAAGCCAAATAAAACTTCAAGAAAAAAATCAGTCACTCTTTTATGCAGTTATGCAATGCATAAGTGACCACAGATCAACTCTTCATTCTTTATATCATACTTCTTAAATAGAAGATGTAAGGTTTTGCAGAAAGTAGATGCATCCTGGCAAGTGAGTGAGCTACAGATTTCTGCTAGTCTTAAACAGTTTTCTTGTCCCAATTTAACTACAAAATTCACAAAGTATGCTAATATTGTTGTTAACTAGTATGTACAGTGATTTTTTTTTTTATTAGTTGTGCTATCTAGTGGTTTAGCTTGCTTATCCTTAAGACTGGTTCTGCTAGGTCATAGAGGCTTGGGATGTAGATGCAACTTGCCCCAAATGCTGCCTGTTACTCATGTGAACTGTGATTCAGTGAGCCTCCTCCCCTCTTACATGGGGAGCAGAGTAGTTCAGTATTCGGTGCTCTTGGCAGCCTCCAGGCAGCAAGGTTCAAGCATAAATAAGCCTCACTGATATAAAGTTATTCCAGACTTTCTGTCTGTCCAGTTTTACTGGGGGAGCCAATTTGGAGCTGCACAAGACATACTCAGGTAATACTCAGTATGACATACTGAGGCAGCCACAAGGCAGTCTATTTGAAAGGAGCAAAGATGTAGGATTCTAGGAATGAGTCGGCAAAGATTTAGGCTTCTACACAGTAGTAGCGCTTTGGGGAAAGTCCTGGCTCTTCCCACTGTCATGAGTTGATGGGTGGGATTAAAAAGCGTCGGAGGACTACTGGCTCAGTGAACACTGGTAGTTTTAATTGCTGATCTGACCTAAGGCACAGTCCAAGATGAGGAATAGTCATTTCAAACTAGAGCTGGCTGAACTGTAGTCATGCTTGGTTTTTTCTTTGGTGATGAAGAATGGATCATCTTGGAGGGACCTGTCTGCAGTTAGTAAGTCATCAAAGTTGCTGTGGGGGTTTGACCAGCTATTGAAAGCTTACTGAGTGGTCTGGCTTCTCAGCTTGCAGGGAATGCGGTGCTAACACCACAAAGCTCTCAGAGTATATAGCAGCAGAAGTTGTGACCTGGGGGCTGATAAAAGCTGGCTGATAGCTAGTTTTCTACTACACATCTTTCTGCCCTGAGAATATTCTGAGGAGCACTTACAAGTCCTGGCTTTGCTTGGAGCTTTGCTTGCAAATTCCTGCTGTGGTGCAGTGCATGGGCCATGGAGTGGGAATAGAATATTACTGGATGATATGTTACATAGTATAAACTTAATACAAATTTCTCTGTTAATGTGAAAGCCCAGTCAGAGTGTGCACGCTGTCCCAACACTGAACTTCTCTGGTTCATATAGATACCAAATGTTAGTTACTTCTGAACAGTCTTTTTCCTTTTAGCTATACTTTCACATCAGCAGGTAAAAAACCAAAACAAACAAAAAAAAACCCCAAAAAACCCACCCAAATCAGAAAGCGAAAAATACAAGTACCTACCTGCTGTCATGATGTGAAGCAGTCTTTCCGTAGCTCAATTTTGTTCTTGCCTTCATTTTTTTTTTTTTTCAGGGCAAAGCAAAAGACTTTTTTGTAGATCATGGTTCTAGTCAAGAATTGCAGTACTCTACAACCCTAGGCTGTCCTGAATCCTGAAGACAGAGGTCAGCCTCCATCACTCATACACAGAGCTCTCTTCTGATCATGTTTTCTTCAAGTTCTGTCATACAAAGTGAATCTTAAAACCAACTACATGTAAACATGCGGTTTAGGCAAATGCTTTGGTTACCTTTCAGTGTATTGTATGTTAAGCTATTCTGTAGCTTCTTGTGATATATGTGCAGTCATCAAAATTTCGGTAGGAGGCTTCATGATAGAAAAGCTGCATGTTGTAAATGATTTGAAGAATGACAGTATCATCAGTGTTTATACACCACAAGAGAAAGATAAAGAAGAGAACCAACACAGCAGATATAAAGCGCTTGAGTGGTGCTAGCACAGGCATTTTGCTCAGAAGTTAAACCAATTTTTATTCACTTTTAGTACAGTGGCTGTGCTTTGGTTTTTTTATGATGTTCTGGAGTAAGACACAAACCACCAGCCATGTTCAGATCTGAGCTGTGCTTGCAAATGCATAACGATTTTTTTCAAAGGCTTTAATAAACAGGAAATAATTTGGTGACACTTGTTCTACAGCTTCAGAGTTTCTGGGGTTTGATAGCGTGTGTAGCTGATAAGCATTAAAAGCTCATGCCTTAAAGTAAAATGTTCTTAAACTACGGGCTGAATCTTGTGTGCTGCCACAAGGCTGCAAAGAGACATTTTTAAAGAAAAAAGAGTGGTATTCAGGGTTTTGACTTGAGCCATGGAAATTCATACTAACCTTTCTAGAGATGGATGACCTTTCTATTTTTATACTAAGGTCAATGTCACCTGGCAAGCTGGTTACAGTACAGTGAAGTAAACTGTTGAGAGTGTTGTGAATGAATAAACTTCAAAGGAGGCACACTGGCACTGGTCTGAACTGGGTTTTTTCAGTATTGGGTCATGCACAAACTAAGCATTGGTTTCCATTAATTTATTAAAATGAGAAATTGATTGGGGGTGGGGGATATAATGGCATTCCTTAATGGTAGGAGTGCTGATAGCTCACAATGTGTTAGCCCACTGGCTCTAGATATCCCTCACTTTCTCACCAACAGTAGTGTAGTTAAAATCTTTGTTTTAAAACACAAGCACAGAGCTTTGTAGTCAAACCTATATGCACTGCAGTTGTTCCAAAGTCTGCCTGTAGGTGTGACTCCATTTTTTTATCCTTAAGTTATGTTTATGTTAGTGATTTGGGTTTTTACTTTTAATAAATGTTTACTGTGAATTTCGTTTAAGTTTGGCTGCTGTTTCACAGGTTACAGTAATTAAGATAACCTGTCAAGTTCCTTAGGTGCAGTAATTTTTTTCAAACCTCAAAATAGAATAGCAAAATGAAGTCACAGTATAAACCAATCCCAGAAAGGTATTAAGCCTCCTCTAAATGAGGAGCTACTCTGTTAATGAATTTGGATCTTAATCTTGAATTGGGTAGTGTGAAAGGTGGAAATAAGAGTTGTTCGCACATGTCGTGTTCAAAGAAAGATATGATGCACATAATGACAAGCTGATGTCCAGCCTCTTAAATGGAAGGAGCACCCTCCCACTCCTTTTTCTTCCTCCATCTCAGCAAAAACTGAGACTCCTGCTTTGTTTGTACTTAGAAGTTTATTGAAATGCATACCAGAAAATATGCAATTCCTCCCAGACCTGTGTGAATAGTTTCTGAGAAGAGGCTGATCCTGAAGGTAAATCTGCTGCAACAGTGAACATGGCTGTATTATTATCTAAGACCTCTCTCACAAAATGGAGGAATCCACTTCAGTGAAAGTCTAATTTGTAAAATTACTGGTTGTTACAGACTAGGACTGGGTAGATACTTTTAAAAAAAAATCCCCACCCTTTCAGCTGAAAGATTGTGGCAGGTATGATGAAATGTTTTGGGTTTTATAAGAGTACGTGAGAAAGGGAAGGGATAGTCTTGCACTGTGCCTTTAGGAGCTTAGCCATTACCATTGAACAGATCCCACAGTTGAAAATAACTCTTTAATCTTTCAGATTTTAAGCAACTTTCTGCCCTGGTAGACTGTTAGCCTAGAAATTAAACTGCAGTGGGACTTTTGCTCCACCTACAGGAAGCAAAAGGCAAGTTTGATTGCACATCTGAGACTGCAGTGCATCTAGAGCTGCCAACAGTGAATGACCTCTAGGCCAGAAAGATTATGGGATGAAGTGTACAGCTTTCCCTCTTGTGGTTGGATTTAAACTAACACTAAAGTATATGTATAAATTCAGATTTGATACCTTACCTACCTAGAACTTGTAGACTTCCTTAGGGAATCATTCTAGAGGGGTGTAAGTACTTAATTCAACAGCTTGTCTGTCAAAAGAAACGCTGTTTTTTTCAGGCTTTTCTCCCAAAGTTTAGACTGTTTTACACACTTATGGTAATCTATAGGATTCTGTTTACTTAACCATATTTTAAGAGTCATGGGTACATAAAGGCCAAAGGAAGAAAGATCTTTTTATTGGAGATAAAAGGGTTCAAAGTC
Source organism: Athene noctua (assembly GCF_965140245.1). Classification (NCBI taxonomy): domain Eukaryota; kingdom Metazoa; phylum Chordata; class Aves; order Strigiformes; family Strigidae; genus Athene; species Athene noctua. The sequence continues at coordinate 37,053,736 of NC_134039.1, read as the reverse complement.
TAGAACTTAATCAGTGTATTGGATTAGAAGCTTACAGTGGGGAAGTGGGAACTTCATTTGATTTTCTGGGGAAAAAGCTGAAGCATTTCCTGGTCCTTTAGCACTTAGTTTTGACACATTTTGAAGGAACTACATTAAGAACTCGGAGGAAATATTTTTGTTAGCAAAATCACTGTAAAGTTAACAGTACTTTTTAAACTACAAAGATGATTCAGTTGGGTATATTACTTCCAGAGAAAAATCATGAGACTAATTACCACCCTTTTATACTTTTGGGTATAGAAGTTTTCAAAAGATGCTACTGTCTGCAGGAATGATGCTGTGTTTTGGAGGCACGTATCTTTGTCTAGAGAGTAACTAGACATCAGTGATAGTAATCACATCTACATAGCAACATCTGGTTGCAAAAAAGCTTCATTACAAGCTTTGGGGAATTTTTACACTTAATGTTATGGAGTGCTTCTAATTTTGTCATTCAGCATTACTCCGCTAAAAGCGTTTTTTTTTAACCACTGATTTGCTTGGAGGGAGAATAGAGAAGCTGTTAAATTCCGCTTAGAGTAACACTGATATTAAATTCACATTGTGACTGTGGGGTACTAATAAGCTGAAAAAACTTCTCTATGAAAGCTATTCAGTATTGGTAAACTTACCTGGTCATGGTGTTTGCTGTTTGGGTATCACTTCATTGTCAGGATCCCACTTAGCAGTTTAGAGAAGCCCTCCTGCATCTATTGATGGTGAGTTTTTGTCCTTCAACAGTACTGTTGCCATAGACTTGCCTTTAAGAAATCTTGGTAATGTAAATAAGGCCTTGGCTAGGACTTTTTATTAAAGGGTTAGAAAATCTTGATGGGGGGAGGTAATTATTTTCTTCCTTCTGGTAGAGCATAGTTCCCTTTAGATCAGTTCCTTGGTACCCAGAAATGCTTTTTTTAATGTTTGAGAAACCTGCAGTATCTGTACTGGGCGCTCTGTCATACCGTTAAGCCATAGCTTTAAGGATTTTAAACAGTCTTGTTCTTTGCTGCAACTTTAGGGAAGAAATTGTGAAACTTGTGTAGCTAAAACTGCATACTTGGACACCTGAAGTATTAAAAAAGACTAATCCCACAGAATCATGTTGTTACTTTTGATGGAATAGGATGATGGGAAGTTGTTTAATTATTCAGTTTGCCACAGAGTAGAAATCTTAAAGGATATAGTGATTCCTAGATAGTGCTGCATGCAAGGAAAGGCAAAAATTGGGGACAGAAGCATAAGTTTGTAGACTTTTAGGTTCTACTTCTCTTTTTTTGAAAAATACTCTAATGTTGAAAGAATTAGGATTGATAAGTAAACATTTCTTCAGCGTGTGTTCCTTTAGGCTAATAAATGTTTTTTCATTACCCAGCATAAAGCACAAGCAGTTTTTAGTTACTGTTGTGGCATAGCTGACCCTTGCAGAGTAAAATAAGGGGTCTGTCACTTTCATAATTAATGTGCTGCTTAATCACTTGTCTAGCAGGTTTAGTCATGTATTTCAGCTTCATGAACTCTAACAGGTATCTCTGTCATCACAGCAGACAACCAGAAGAATACTGTTGTAGTTTTGCATTAACTTTAAGTCTACCTCTTGCTTTAGATAAGCAAAATGCTTGCTGAGTTGCCTGGGCTGCAATCAGACTTCTTCATCAAAACTGCTTAATAAATAACACCAGCCATCTGCTTGCTTTAAAAAGAAAGACACAGAAAACATTCACTTGTAAGATCTTGATTAGACTTATTGCTAAAGCCTGCCCAGTTGTCTGTCAGAGTTACTCATTAAAATCTTATTAAGATCCATATGGTCCTTTTATATAAAGAATATAAAACATTAGTAACTTTCTTTTGGTTAAAGCTGGAAACAAGGACTGAAGGCTAGAAAATGTCATCTTCATGCTAAGAAGCCCTATTTTAAGTAGCAGTTATGCAGCAAGACCAAAAAAATCTAAATATGTCTTTGTCTAGACTACATAGGCTTTTATGTCTCAGGTGTATGGACTGAGATTTCTTTAGAATGAATGGATGATCATAAACTACTGTTGGCAGAGGCACTGAATACTACTTTTGGAAAAACAAACCTTAAGTCTTAGTAGAATATAATAACCACCTTAACAGTATTGATTAAAAAATACTAAGTACAGGCTGATACATGTAGGGATTGTTTTAAAAAGTTGGAGTAAATATCTGAATTTAAAGCCTATTGTAATATTGCTGACTAGAAGAATAATTCAAAACTGTAAAGAATTGGGGGTATAAATTTGGTTTTTAAGTTTACATGCTAAAAGCTACACTTCAATGAGAACTAGCATGCACGAAGTCATTATGCTGCAAGATCCACCCAGTAACCTACAGTTTAATTTGTTACTGTATTTTGAAGACTTGGACTTAAGTTTCTGTGTAAAACAGCAATGGAAGTTTTAGTGATTCCTTCTCTAGACTTATTATACTACTTGAAATAATCTCTTCTGTCTACTTCCCTGGATTATTTCAGTACTGGATGCCATTTATTTCTATAAAATACAGTACACAAAGAACATGGTAAGTAAACTGGTATTTTGATCTGGATGGAAAACTTGAAACATTTATGTGTTTTTTGATCCACCGATTAGGACAAGCTTTAGTGCTCTGATACTCTTTAAGTACTGTAAAACTAGAAATTAGATGCAGTGCAGCACTGTCTAATTTATGTTAAAACACTTGCTTAGATAACCCTAATAAGGAGAAGTATGCTGATATAGGAGGCTGGTACTGATATTTTAGTGTTTGAACTTCAAAAGCATATGTTAACGCTTTTTTCATGTTTGCTTTGTAGGCTGGAGTAAAGGGAAAGCTAGGCAGACTGCTTGGGATATTTGAGGTGAGCTATTTCTTTTACCTTTTAAAAACAATGTTGGATTTTTTGTGAGATTTGATAAACTGCAACTTAAGAACTTTTAAGTATTATTTGTCTATAATTTTGCAGTGCTACTGGAAATGCTGCATGGGACAGGTGATTTCCTGTAGTTACATGATATATGAAGATTTGAATAGGAAGATTTCAAAGTACTTGGACCTTTCCTGGAAAGATTAAATTAGCGAATTAGCACTTGAACAACATCTAGAAGTAAAACCAAAACCACACAACAAAACAAAACCACAAAAAAAAACCCCAACCAAACAAAAATGACAACCAAAAAATACAAACAAAAAAGCCCCCACCAAATAAACAAAACAAAACCCAAATAAAACTCCAGTGTTGATCTAGGATTTCTGAAATATCATACATGCCTTTTTTCAGAAACTACTTTGACTTTTCCTCTCCAATTAGATTTTGCTGAGGAAACGTCTCAACTTTCACACACCTAAATTGATAAGTCTGCATATGAAGTATCTCATTGCTTTAATTCACTAAAAAGGCTAAGGCTTTGGATAACAGATAAATCGAACCTTTAGCAATACTATGTAGTTCAGAACTTGTATTTTGTAGTGTAAACATCAGACTCTTGAACAACTGACAGCGCAAGGATGCATGCTAGATAAAACTCTGTGTTGACATTGCCCATTTCTGCTCAGGTTCTAGACAGGAGTAGACTGTAGAAATGTAGGTGTGTGTCTTCAGATCATACCACAGCTGGCATTGTGATGTTGTACTGTATGATAGGTGAGAGTGGAAGTCCCTTAATCTAATAGTTGTGAATCTTCACAATTTAATTATAAAAACAACTTTCAGAGGCAGTGTGTTTCTGATAGGGATTTCCTATGTGAAATATTACTTAGTCATGTATGACTAGTTGATACAGTGGTAAAGGTGTTCCCCTTGCGAAGTAGGGAAACCATGACAAAATTAGAGAAGTTGCTGTTTGCAGTTAGTAACACTTGCCCTTGACTTTTTTTGGGGGGGTTATGAGTACACCTGGATGAACCTACACATTAAAAACCTTGTCTGTGTTTTAACTCTGGTTATTCTACAGAATTATTCTGGATTTCCCACCTCAGACCAAAAAAAGAGGATACTTATCTTGTTGCCTTAAGGCTACAAGGGATGATGATTCTTTAGTTATTCAGCTGTATGTTCTTAAGCCATCTACCACCATTACACCAGAGGAGATAAGTCTGTGTTGAGTGGCACTTTTCTAGGTTACTTCAAACTTAAATCAAGGCCCTACTTCAGTTTCACAACACAGCCCCACATACAGTTGTTAGTACCATTGAGAGGTCCACATGTTGCAGCCTGGGGGTGGAACTAAGAAGATGGAAATTATATTGCTGTTGAGTCATAGAATCATCAAGGTTGGAAAAGACCTTGAAGATCACCTAGTCCAACCATTAACTTCACACTGACCATTCTTAACTACACCAGATCCCTCAGCACTATGTCGACCCGACTCTTAAACACCTCCAGGGATGGGGACTCCACCACCTCCCTGGGCAGCCTATTCCAATGCCCAACAACCCATTCTGTAAAGAAATACTTCCCAATATCCAGTCTAAACCTTCCCTGGTGCAACTTGAGGCCATTCCCTCTTGTCCTTTTGTTTGTTACTTGGTTAAAGAGACTCATCCCCAGCTCTCTGCAACCTCCTTTCAGGTAGCTGTAGAGGGTGATGAGGTCTCCCCTCAGCCTCCTCTTCTCCAGACTAAACACCCCCAGTTCCCTCAGCCGCTCCTCGTACAACCTGTGCTCCAGACCCTGCACCAGCTTCGTTGCCCTTCTCTGGACACGCTCGAGTCATTCAATGTCCTTTTTGTAGTGAGGGGCCCAAAACTGAACACAGGAATCGAGGGGCGGCCTCACCAGTGCTGAGTACAGGGGTCAGATCCCTTCCCTGTCCCTGCTGGCCACGCTATTGCTGACACAAGCCAGGATGCCTTTGGCCTTCTTGGGCTCCTGGGCACACTGCTGGCTCCTGTTCAGCCGGCTGTCAACCAACCCCCCCAGGTCCCTCTCTGACTGGCAGCTCTCCAGCCAGTCCTCCCCAAGCCTGTAGCGCTGCTGGGGGTTGTTGTGGCCCAAGGGCAGCCCCCGGCATTTGGCCTTAGTGAAGCTCCTCCATTTGGCCTCAGCCCATTGCTCCAGCCTGTCCAGAATCCTTGTATTCTAGAACTACAGCTGGAAAGGATACATGTTATAGATGTATTTACTCCATTTAATAGTGATATTGACGAAGAACTGTCTTGGAGTATTTTTATTTCCTGAAGCACAACAGTTTAAAACTATTAACCTTGTAGGGAGAGTGTTAAGTAGGAATGGTTATTGACACAAGGGTGAAACCATCTGTAAGGGGAGCTAGAGCATAACATCTTTTGGTTCTTAATATAGTTGTAATTGTAGATGGTCCTGGGTTTTCTAGGAGCTCAGTTCTTTTCCAAGGCGCTGTATGGTTTGGTTAGTCAGGTGGCACCTTTAACAGTGCACCTGCCACTAGCCTGCTTTGGAGCTAGCAGAGTGTAACGTCCACACAGACCTTGTGTGGACGGGCTGTGGCACAGCGACCCTGCCCTGAGCAGACTACCTCTGTCAGTCTCCATTACTTGACTTGCCATGTTCAAAAAGCATGTTCTTTCTAAATAGGTGGTTAGTGCTGCAAACATGGCAAACCTGTCGAGAGAGCAGATGGTAATGATTTTTGCATTTGTCATGATTGCAAATATAGGCTATTTAATTTGCCTCACTTACTGAGTGAAACTTTATAGCTAGCATTGCATAGATGATCTGGCCACATTATGCAGTGGTTCCATCTTGCAAAGGTGTTTTTAATAACCTTTCATCTAGGAACATGAGTTGTGGAAACAGTTTTAGCAAATGCACTCTACTGTGGTAACTTCCAACATCCATAAAAGATAAGTAATGGGCAGTTCTAGTGGACAACTGCTAATATTAAACTGGATGACCAAGAACGTAGTTTGGTCCCAACTTCGCAGTCTTCAAATTTGTTTAGGTTGTGGGTCGTTTTGTTGGGGGTTTTTTTGTAGCTAGTAAAATGGAATAGCTGCTGTTTGAAGTAAAACTTTGGGTTTTGCATGCTTAATTTGCATACTTGTTTCCATTCCACCAAGCCAGATTTTGCTGGCAAGTATCCTTCAGAGGTAAGCAATTTCTAATCTTACAGTTGTGGTAAGTCTAAGTTATTTTTTGCTGTGTATTAAAGTGTCCACTTCTAATATTCAAGCAGAACCAGGATCGGAAGCATAGGACGTATGTTTACGTTCTTACTGTGACGGAAATACTGGAAGACTGGGAGGATTCAGTTAATATAGGTAAACCCATTCTCTCTCCTCATGTGCTGCACTTAAAATGTATTAAGCAAACTTCATTTTCTGAAGCAATTAATCTAATTCTGAGGGGAATACTAATTCTGTTCTATAAACTGAGATTACTGGAAACTGATGCTGTTCTTCCACGCTTTTGTACACATAATTAGGGTTGCTTCTGACATACTGTGGTCCTCTTACATAATTAGGGTAGTCTAAGTATTACAGTGGAATAAACTTCATTATTAGTTGCTGATACAGCTCTTAATTTTAAGACCAAATATTATACTGAAGAATTTTTGTCCTTGAAGGAGAATGTTTTGCTGTTTGATACTCTAGGGTATTTTTGAAAGTGTCGTTGGGGAAAAAAACAAACCCAAAAAAGAACCCAAACAAAAAAACCCACACAACAAACCTTTGGAAAGTTTTGATGAGGTTCTTTTTCTTCTGATTCTTCTGGGGGAAAAAAAGATAACTAGTATTTACTTTAACCTTGGGCTAATTTTTCAGTAGTGATGGTGCTGACCTTAAGAGGTATCTATTCCTGTATATACATCTATGTCATACAGATACCACTGTCATTCAGTTCAGTTAGATTAACATGCTTTGTGATATTGTGTGGATCTTCCATTTTGAAATTAATTAAGTAAACATTACCTGGTTTTGTCCTTGTTTGCTTTTTTTAAAGAAAAAAGCTTAGTTAATTCAGTGTATTTGTCCAGCTGAAATTTTTGTTAACTAAGAATTGGTGTAAAAAATTACATCCTACCTTGATTGGTTATGCTTTGCCCTTTTCAGGAGGTGGTGCTTTAGGGGGTGTTAAACATTCATAAACTTAGCGCTATGGATCTGTGAGCAAATGGCATGTAACTGTAATGGTGGTTTCAAAACGGCTATTTTTCAGGTGCAGAGAACGTTTTGTTTCCAGTATTACTGATTTGTGGGGAGTGCACCCTCTTAATTGCATGTCAGGTTCCCTCTGTAGCAACACTGGTCAGTAGTCCCATTACATGGGAGGAACAGTATTGGCAGCTGTGGGATTTTTCAAGGGGGTTTTTTGTACCTGGAACTGGACAGGGCCTGTGAGGACAGTAATGGTCTGTTCCTGCTTAGTGCTAAGCTGTGGGATAGAGGGGAGCACCCAGCACTGGGGCTGCTGCCAGCTTCCTTCTGGGGAGCACTGCCGGCAGTGGATGAGCAGCCCTGGTGAGGCCACATACCTTGGTCTTTAACAAGCAGTTTATACAAGTCTTAATAATGTTCAAGCATAGTACCTGTAACACTGTAAAACCAAATGAAAAACAGAATTAATCCTATTTTTAACAATACTATCCCTGACCTTTTCTGTAAGTATTTTAAAGGACTGACTTGTATAAGAAAGATGGTCTTAGGACTGTCTTACTAAGATAACTCTTAGAACTTATCTAAACATATCTCTGACATAAGGTGTATTATTTTTAAAACTTATGCCTAACCTTAGTAACTCCACACATGGATATGTTTTGAGTACGGAATGCTGCTTTCTAAATCAGACTAAACCGTTACTCTTCTTCTGTAACTTTGTGCATGCATGTTCATTCTTCAGATTGGTTTTCTGCTAGACATGACGGTGTTAGAAGGCAGTATTAAGTAACTTAAATAATAATATCCTTTCCTGTAAGGACTAGTTATGTGTTTTGGAGTGTATGAACAGTCATGTAAGCTTCTGTCCAGTATTTGCTTCAGGAAGAGTTTCTGAAACACTTTATTATGAACTGCATTTCAGTAAGCTTGAGGGTAATCTCTTGTGTTCGTCAGTTCTTTCAAGGTCTTTTCACTCTGTATCTTTTGCCTGACAATTTGAATTTCTAAAGTAAAAGAAATGAGAAAACATGAATGATCAGATAGCAACAAATGGTGCTGCTAGAAATTTGTAACTCTGTTTTTCTTTGTGGATTCTACTCATTCAGGAAGGAAAAGAGAATGGTTTAAAGTAGAAGATGCAATCAAGGTCCTTCAGTGTCACAAGCCTGTTCATGCAGAGTACTTGGAAAAACTGAAACTGAGCTGTTCGCCCACTAATGGAAACTCTGTGGTTCCCCCTCTTCCAGATAATAATTCCTTGTATGTCACTTCTGCACAGACTTCTGGGTTGCCCTCTACTGTGAGATAAACATTTGGATTACCTTTTTATTCATGTCATCACAAGGGGAGACATCTGTGATCACATGTAGGAATCTGTATAACTGTCAGTTCTAAGTGAAATATGTGAATGTGTCATAATGTCGATTTTATTTGAACATTTTTCCTTTTTAACAATGTAAAATAGTATTTCAGCAAACCAAAGCCATATATGGATTTTTTTTAAATGCCTTAATAGGCCATTTTTAAAAAAAAAATATTACTTGAGTATATAGATTTCCATATCTGCTAAAATAAAATATGCATCTCAGTGGTGTTCAGCTTATTTAAGACATTATTGTCAGTTTTAGTCAGTAGTTCTGCAAGAGTACTTGCTTAGAAAAAAGTTTGAGCCAACAGTCTTATACTAAACTCTTATTAGGTATCCACAGATGAACTGCTAACATCTTAAGATGGTGGTATTTGGGTAAATGGGTATGTTAAAGGCAGAGATGCTTAAGTGTGACTGCAGTAAAGCACTAAACCACATTCAACCTGTCAAGAGCAAAGGATACCAACACTAAGCACTGCTTGCCTTGGTTACCCAAAAGGTTGCCTTGTCATATGCAATCTTGTAATGTATAACAAGAGCAAGAACAATAACTCTGTCTTGCAACTACCAAAACTATCCACTGTACTTCTGTTTCATCATTTGGTCAGCTGATGAACTGTCAGAGGACTTACATGAAAGGCATTGTAGATCCCTCTTCCCCCATTGTTTTCCTTTTAGCATTTTGATACATGTTTTGTTCATGGTGTAATTACACTGCAAGTTCCAAAACCTTCTAATCTTCAATGAGAAGCATCTTGGGTAGTGTTCCTGGAGTCAGTTGTAATCTTAAAATGTTTAAAGGAAAATAAGACTTACCCAACGGGGGCACCCTTATGTTACAGAGATCTGTTAGCAAGCATGTGTTGAGGTGTCTTGCCCAGCAGGAGGTAGTAGTGGTACCTCCTGGGCTTGGAGACAGGTGGATTGATACACTAGTGAAGAAATGATACTCCTTTGTCTTATTCAAAAGGTGTGCTGAGAACCTCAATTTTAAGTTAATTTTTAAATATTTCCCTTTCACTGATTTAACATAGATTGCTTTAGCTTCTTGAGTTAAAAGCTGGCCTCTTGATAAAAACTTAGTTGGAATAAATGAGGTACAGCTGACAACTTCCCTGTTCTTAATTATTCAATCCTCTTTTTCAGCTGGAAAAAAACTAAATCCACTGTTGGTCTTAATGTTTTTACCATAGGATTACCCTCTATGTACATGTGTGTGTATGGTTTCTTCTACAAGAACACAATCTAATTCATATAAACATCCTAATTCTGATTTTTTTTTTTTCTATGATCTAAACCCAACTGTACCTCCTCTCTAGCTAGCCAAAACAGAAGTTGAGGTAGACCATTACCTCACATGTGAAATTCTGGGTAAAGCTCATTCTCTTACACAACATTTGAACCCTTGTAAATAGTCCAACTAGTAAATAGTGAGTGTAAAATGGAAAATAAATGTAATTTAAACCTTTTGTTACTCAATACACAAATGGTTAACTTCTACTTTTTTAACACAAATTGTGTAAAATGCTGCTATGAATTTTTTTGTGCTGTTACACTTTTTTAGGAAAAAATGTTGTTGCCACAAGTTACTCCTTAGAAAATCAATCTTGTGCCATATGTAAATGTAGTGAAATTAGGGAGACAGATGAACTGCTCTTTTAATGCTGCTCTCTTTGAAGAGGCATAAATACTACTGACAAGAGGCATGAGCCACCAAACTGAAGACTTCTAAAGTGTTGAGTAGGATGCTGTTTTCCATCCCTGTATCTCCTATTCCAGGTCACTTCTGAACTAGAAAGAACACACAACTCTGTTCAGGTGTACCTAGAGGTGGAAGTATTGCCAACAGCTTATCCACCCTTGCAGTCATGAGGTGAGGGGGGTTCAGGGAAGGATTGTTAATATATTTCAGTAGCGCAGACAAGCGTATTCGTACTTTACACTGATTCTAATCTATATTTGGATGCCATTTGCTCAGCTCACTTCTTCAAACTGAATGGTCTATCAAAAGCACTGCTTTGCCAGGTGAAACAGAAGAAAGTGGAGTTGAGCATGTTGAAGAATGTCTGATTTTTTGCTAAAATCGTACCCACAGTGTGTAAGGGTACCTCTGGCTCTAAAGCTGCCTTTAAAAAGAGTTTAGCTCCCTTTTTTGATCACGTTGATGCTCACTTTTTGTTCAGTAGACATTTTAACACTTTAAATTGAGCAAACTTGTACAGGCTTTCTTTGTAACAAGATTACATAGAATCTGTGAAAGCTAAAACAAGAATCCAGAGTTTGAATTCTTCATAAAAAATGCTTGCCTCCATTTCAGATTCTTGGAATGAAACCAATCCAAGCTTGTATGAGATTTAGTGGTAATGCATGATCTTATTTTGTAACTCTTGAATTATGTATTTGATAATAATGTAAAAATGTACAGTATTGCTGTTGCTAACAAACTCAGAGTTGATTGCCTATAAATATTTTGGTTATTTTTTGGTCACACACATTTGAGCTGTTTGTAGTGCCAGACAGATTGCATTTTTTTTAAACAGCATTTGTTGTTTAAATCTCTTCAGTCTCTATGCAACCTTCAGAATGAAGCTCTGTTGCTTAGTTTTGACTTCTATTCCCTTTCAAAGATAAGCATTCTGTGAATTGTAAAGCTAAATTGAAAACACTTCGATTACGCTACAGGGAACCACTGTAATAAACAGGCAGCAGTATGGCTTCAGTCCTAATGAATTCTGACACTAAACTTCAACAGAAAGGGTCTGTGTAAAAAACAGAATAGAAAGGCTAAAGTTTTTCTACTACCTATCAATTTAAATGTAGAAGTATTTTGGTTTTGTATGTATTTGTTCCATAAAGTACAGAATTTGGATTTTTCTCATGCCATAAATTCTGTACAATGTATGCAGATTTGGTTCTCCAGAGAAAGGGAAGAGACAGGTTGTCATCTACAGTTTTCAGTCTAGTTTGTACTGCTGCTTTTTCCTGGCTGTTAGGTTTTAAATTATTATGAGTTAGATTATGGTGGTATCAAATAGAAATAGCCTTAAAGTTCAAAATCATGTGGAGCCAGAATTAAGTTAAATGGATGTGCTTTTAAACACAAGAAATACCGAGGTATTACAGAGAGGCTGTTAAAGTGAAAAATCTTATTTTGGTGCTTACTGCACCCCTGACTTAACCTAGCATTGGTCTGTTAATAATGTGCTGTGAAAAAAAAGTGAGAGGCAAACACTTGATTTACTTGCCAACATGGTTTGTGAAGTGAAAACTGAAAGGGGGGGGGGGATTGAAGTTGTAAACATTTTGACCTGCTTGCATGGATTTTCTTTAATGATTGATGTAAGAATTTTGACTTTTTATATTTGAGAAATACCAGAATAAAATCTAAATTAGTCCTGTGGATGATGTAGTTATTCCATCATAAATATGGCAAAAGTAATGTTTGTGTGTCTTTAATCCCATCTGAAATAGACTTAGTTTCATCTCATGTTTCCTACTTCTTGCCTCATCCTTTCACTCATCTTGCACAACTGCCGTAGCTCACGCTGCAGCTCTCCCATGTGTGACTGCTCACCCATCAATGACATTTCTCTCTACTTCATCTTCATGCCTGCCACTTGCAGCATAGACTTGGATTTAATATCTGTCTGTATAATACCAGCAAGAGCAGATGCATCAGATCAGACCAAAGGTCCATCCTAGTCCAGGGCCTCATTTTCAGCAGTGCTAGGAGCAATTAGTAACAGGCCAGTAAGTATTTGCCTCAAGTTGTCCTCCTGTCTACCACAATTTGTGGCTCAGGATCCTCCCCACAGCCAGCCATAGTTTCTTTGTGCTGTTACACAGAATGGATTTCTTTTCCTTGAACTTAACACTACCTGTTTGGAAAGCACTGCCAGAACTTGGACTGCTGCTGCAGACCCACCTACCCTTGCTTTGTTTTTCAAACTTGCTTCCACATTTTTCTGACAGCAAGCAGTTACTCTCTTCTGATAAGTAGTTACCACACATCCTTCTCCAGATTTGAGTGTCTGGTTCCTACTGGAGTATCTCCCATGCACTATGTGAAGTTAAAGCATACAAGTAAGAGTAGAGTGTGTCAAAGCACAACATAGAGAGAAAGGCAAAATGATTGACTTTTACAAGACAAAAGTTTGTAAGAATCTTCAAGCTTTAAGGTAAGTTGAATGTCTGGGGGTTTTTTATACTTTCTTACTTTCAACACTGTTCTGGCCTCAGTACTGCTGTGGCACTAAGCTGGGCACTGCACACTCTGCTCAAGTGATGAAGCCAGCACTGTGCCACATTAGCAGGACAATGCTCCACATGAGCAATGGTGTCACCTCTTTTTAACCTGCAAACTCAGAAGCCACAGGCATCTCACTGCTTGTAGCAATCTGAGTGCTATGGGCTATACAACACCCAGAACAATGCTTTCAGACCTTTTTCTGCCCCTAAATAAGCAGGAAATGCTGTTGAAAAAGCTAGATGAGGAAGGCTAGAGAACACGGAAGAGCCTACTGTTTCCTGATAGCCCATACAGAATTTTCAGCAGCTCTTAGTGGTAACACTGGTTCCCAATACTTTCCCTCATTATTTATTACCACCAATTCTGATGGATGGACAGTATAAAGTAGTGCATGCAGCAATGCATGCTGCTGGCCAAAGATCATCACCTCACGCCCTTACCCTTGTGCTACCTTTCCTGGGGCCTGTTACATCCAGACAGACCCTGTAACAAGGCCCTTGTCCTAAGGGACTTTTTGCTGCTATTCAACTGATTAATACTCAACACTTACTTCCTGGGTATACCACCAGCACAACCTGCCTTTGAATAAGGCAAACATCCACAGCAACTGAAGAAAGAAAAAATACCATTGGCATCACCTTACTGTGTCTTATTCAGAGATTAGCCCACCTGTAATAACTGTGCATGAGGCATAAGACCACAGACACCCCTCCATAAAAGTATCAGTACCCATCCTAAGGCTTCAGTGTTGCCTGTACTAATAATGAGCAGCTGATGGGAAAACTGCAGCAGCAGTATTTCTGAAGGCACAGCAGGTATTGAGGCTGAGATGAGCACACCTGCTACAGACAGCAAGCAATAACTGAACATTTCACATGAAATATTCCAGATTTATAATTGACCTTGCTAGCCTGTCTACAGTAATCATGGACATCTGAATTTGAGTACCCATCAGGCAAGTGCAGATTAGGCCTGATCCAAAAATGCCGCTTCACAGCAGCTCTGAAGACAAGAGCCCAGCCTACACCAGAGTAGCTGAAACACAATTTTACAACATGTACTCCAGAGATGAGTTTCCCCATGTGAATTGTATTTTCCTTTTTAAAAAGAAAAAAATAATACAAATCTTCCTGCTATACGCCACACTGGCATCAAGTCTCTATCTGGGAAGGCTCATGCAGAGCCTTCATACAGAAACCACCAGTACAGTTACCACCCAGTGCTCTCTACCCTAAGGAGATTTCTTGAGTATTCTGTCTCAGTGACAGGCTGATCAACAGTGACAACTCCCTAGCAACAACCTGAGCTATCCACATGAGTCATTATAGGGTATAATCCCCTTTTCTTAACACAGGTCAGTCAGTGGGTAGTGTTCAGCTGACAGCTTCCAACACCACCCCCCATTCAAATCAGAGCAGTTTTTATTCTTCATTTTCTGCCGTGCAAACACATTAGAGAATAGTCTACTTGCTCACACCTAACCCCTTACTGTAAGTGTTAAGGGTAGTTTACGAAAGCAAACACCACAGATAAAGCTGTTAGGCTGCTTGATGCCTCTTGAAATGCACTTCAGTGCAACTTAACAGTTAGATATTTTAAATCTTTCTGCACACTTTGACAGGAAAGGTTGGAATACACAGTACGGAATCCATCATAGCAGACATGTAATTATTAACTTCATACCATGCTCATAATGTAACATGGTTTAGCAAAGCTTTAATTAGTGCTTCATTGCACTAGGAATTGTCCAACCTGTGCACTTAAGTAGGAAAGTCTTGTACTAGAACAGGCAGATTTAAACACAGGCAGGAAAAAAAAAAAAAAAAAAAAAAAGCAGCACTGCATCATCTGAGCTTGTGCACCAGAGCAGTATTCTCTGATGGCTTTAGGACAGGTGTTGCTCTTCTCTCCCCGTAAGGGGGAGGGGGGGGGGGAAGAAGAGCCACAGCAATTGAAAACTGAGTTACCAGAGAAGTTATCAATGTTTATCTTCCCTCTTTTAAAAGATGTTAAGACCTGCTGGGAAACTACTGCACACTGATGGCAGCCCACTGCAGTTAAATGAAGATCAGTGTCTATGTAATGAATAGTAACTCTTCCTTTTATTTCAGCATCATATTACATTACAGTCAAGACATGTTACTGACAAAACCTACCAGACATTTTAAGAGTAACCCCTCCAAAAAAAGAAAAAAATCCCAAGAAGGAATGTACATAAATCGAGATGTCACAATTTCTGATGTTATTAGTCCATTAAGATGTTTCACAATAATCTCAATGTGTTGGAAATACACTTTCTTGAAAGCTACAGAAGCAACATTTCACTTGGTTTAAAGTCAGCTGAGATATAAAAAACCTGTTCCATCAGTTCCCACTGATAACACACTTCACACCCATGACAGAACATGGCTACATGTAAGAGACCACCACTAAACATGTTATGCAAAAGCAAAAGCCTTCCCAATGTTCCTCTTGATCTAAAGGAAACTACTGCAAATGGATTTTGAATATGTGGTTTTAGAGCCCATGTGATAACCCAGGCTCAACAGCTACAGTTACTATCCAGACACTAACATATAAAATGCAGTGTCACCCCTCTTGCTCAGGATTTCAGGGCATCTGACACATAGCCCCAGTAATGCTAGAGAAAACCTATTTATTTTAAATTTACTGTAAATTTATCCAATGGACATCCACTAAAAATGGAGATAAAACTAATGTTCCCTAAAAGATAGCTGCATTTGCTAACCAGCTGTAATGGTAGATTCAACAGAAGTAACTGAGTTTCACATACTGGCTGTGAATACACACCTGCTTACTGAGGAAAAAGTTTTTTCTCTCTGGCTTCCAAGAATTTAGCCTAAAAGTTTCACACATTCCTCAGCATAAGATAGAATGAAATTCCCAGCTTGGCTTTATACAGGGCTCTTAATATGTATTTGAGTTTTAAACCTGATTTATTTAATAACATCAACAACTTTAAAAGGATTAAAACATGCCTGAATAGGCCCCACAACAAACAAATCTTAGTTTTTAGGAAGCCCATTTAAAGTTTCCCCTCATAGAACTATCACTTGAAAACACTCTAAGAGAGTTTTAAGATATAGTATTTTACTTATCCTTTTACACTCTTTATTTCAGATATACCATTACTACGGACTCATGTGTTCAAACTCAGACAGCATGGACTTCTTTAATAAAATCTCAAATTTGTTGAAATAGTTAAAAAAGAACCCAGATGCATACTGGCTACTGTGTACTCAAACAGTTCTATAATCCACTTTATTCAGTCACTAGCAAATGGAGGCAGAGGATTTTTTTTCTATTAATATATTAATATATTCCATCAAGAACTACTAAGTTTTAATTACATCCTTGGCTTGGCTGCCAACTCTAGCTGAGTTTGAAGCCTTGAACGTACAAACACCTAGGCATCTGCTAAATGACCTTGGGTCTGGAGTCATCCCACCTTGTTTGAAGTTAAATTGTGTAAGTGCCAATTCAGATCCAGTTTCTCTACAGAAAAAAAGGGAGAGCCACTTTTAAAGGGGGTGCTTGGGTGGGTCTGACTGTCCTCGGGTGGTGCCACTCATCCTTGGACTAGAGACAGAGCTGAGAAAAAGCTGTATATGTAGTGTAAGGTGAAGCTTTAAGAGGTAGGTGAAGTGAATCCAGGGTCTATCACACAGCTCACATTCTCAGCTGCCTGCCACAAAAGTTGCCCGCGTTAATAGCACACACAGGATGTATGCCAGCTAAATGCAAACACATGCTCATTTGTAACAAGAAGGCAGGGTTAATGGCACTTACCCACTCTAGAGAACAAACGATTTGTTACAAGCCCTAAATGCATCTTTGTCTTACATTCAGAGAAACTACTTTTAAAACAGTTTTATTTTTTAACAGCTCAGTCTGGTGAAAAAGTTGAATTCTGAACCAAGCTTCAACCATGTTACAGAGTACCTTTAGGGACAATACCATTACTAACCACTGAAAGCACTGTCTGTTGGAAAACGTAGTTTTAATAGATATTCTTCATCTTACATAAGAGCACAATAAATACACCACATTCTATAGAAATTTCAGATGACACTAGAGTAAGAAGAGGTGAAAGAGAGAGAATACCAATAGACTACACAACCATACCCCTGAATTGCATGACAAAATACTTCCTACTTCAACCACTACAAGCTGTCATTTATACACTTCAAGTCAGCCTTGACAAAAGCTTTTGAGCTTTTTTTTTCTCCTTTTTTTTTTTTTTTTTTTTTTTTGTGAGGGAAAGGGCTTGGGAAAAGGAGAATAGAGATACAAGAAATTAACGGAAGCAATAACATGGGTTCCCAGAAAAGATGCTGGACTCCCAGACAAGATATTCTTCAATAAAGAAGCTTTGTTGCTATTTAAGCAGACTGGTTGCTCAAGCAAGCAGCTTAATGAGAGAAAACCAGCGGTATGAGGCGCTAGCTCTAAGTGGTTACGCAAACCAGTCGATACACAAGCTGGCTGTAACAGTGGTTCTACACACTGGTATTTCATGTTAATAGAGGGCAGGAATTAAAGAAGTTAGAAAACTGTGTAGCCTAACATCTGATGGCAATCAGCAAAGAGAAGTTACACAGATACTCATAATTAGTGCTGTCATTCGCTTTCAACCTCCTACTTGATTATGGTTATTTCCATGAAAATGCATATCAATGCACTACTGAACTTATGGTTACAATGGTTACATCAGAGACTTGTTTCTGAAAGTCACTCCAAATGCACTTTAACATTAAATTGTCCAGGTAAGGTCACCCACATAACAAAAGCTAATAAAATAAGTCAGCAAACAGAAGCAAAAAAAAAAATCTTGTGAATTCCACCTCTTTACCATTTAATCTGTCAGACTGGTAAAGGCAAATTGTCAATTCTTGTTTCAATTTTTTTAAATACGATTGTCACATTAGAGAAATGAAAACACAGCAAAATAAACTGTACAAAGGCAAAGTAGAATAACAAAAAATATTTTACTAAAACATAAGATTTACAGGAGATTTTCCAGACAAGCCATACAAAATGGTCACAAGCTTTTTCTTGGAGGGATTTTTCTACACTTGACAGCAGAATCACAATATTATTAGTGAAGGTGATGGATGTTTAATGTTCCCATTTTTTGTTCAAACAATGAAGCTTGTCCGTCTACAGCATCTAAGTTAGACTGGGCTAGAGGGTATATTCTAAAGTATAACTGGTTAGCTGCTTTTACCAATGGAATTAGCATCACCATCAAAAGGGAGGAGGAGCCCACAAAATTAAAACAAGAAGCCCCGCAGCTAACCCTGCCTACCTTCATTCACAGTGCTTATACTTAAACCATGACAGGAAAAATGATTAAAAGCAGAGATGTGCTGCTGCTTTCAAACAATTTCACAACAATCCAGATGATACTTCTAGCCTCTGCTCATGCGGTACAATAGTGAATTAGGACAAGACACAGATTTGCTAATGTGCATTTAATCACCAAAGGACTGAAGATGTCTGGGCTTTTATTCTGTAATGTTTCTAAGACTGTGTCCATTAAATGCAAACAAAAAAGGAAGAGGTCTTGGCAGAACAGGAGAAGTGATGCACACTTGATGTTCAAAGCGCATTTAAATATTATTCATGGCATATAGCCTAGTCCATGCTCTGGCTGTAAAGAAAGAGAAACACATTAAAGAAAGGATGTATTTTTCAAGCTTTATTAAAGTAACTTTAAATATTTATTTTTTAAATTAGCTTTTATACCACTGCTGCAAGTACACAAAATATAGCAATTCTGAGATTAAGTGCAATTTTGAACTCCAGCAAGAAGTAAACTTCTGTGTATTATAGAAGTGGCCTGACTACAGTGGATCCAAGAGTGAAGAAGCACAATGCAGCTATTCTTTCAACCCACTACAGCCTGCAGAAGCAGGTATGGAAGAGATGTGCTTTCTGAAACCAGATAATCTGCTGTTTTTCCTTTAAAGCTTAAGAAATAGTGTGTTCTTTTCATTCACCACAAATCAGTTTACCTCTAAATTAGACATGCATGCAATGCAGGAACATGAAAACTCAAGATAAAACAGATCAAGTGAGCTTTTCTTCTAGCAAGCCTCACAGACTTGAAAACAGACCACTGCAGGCACATTCAGGGTATTTGGACTATGACTGTATGCAACAATTGTTTCTGCAAGTTGCAGACATTAAAAAAAAAAAAAAAAAGAAAAAAGAAAAAAGAAAAAGAAGAGGTCAGGGTTCATATCCCCCAATCAATTAGTGATCAGCTACATCCTAAAACTGGAAAACAGAAGGGTAATATACATCACCTGTTTCTATGGCTTGGGCTTCATTGGTCTTCCATTGCTCAGCTACATCATTTGCTAGTGGATCATCTGGATTGGGAGCGCTTAACAAAGCCTGGATTGATAGCAGAACTGTACGAATCTGCAAAGCTGGGGACCATTTATCTGAAGAGACATTTACAGCAGTATGAAACACCAGATTCACCAGAGTCTACCGAAACAGCAAGTTTTCTTCTCCCAGATTAAAGAATAATGTATTCTTTAAACAAATTAAATCTCTTTTTAGGGTCAAGTTTCCATACTTAGAAAGATCAAAAGAAAGAAAACAAGGTAGCACTTACCTTTCAAAATATCTAAACATATTCTTCCCAGCTTGTCTACATTAGGATGATAAATTTTGGTCATGAAACGTACTTTAGGAGCTGCCATTGGATATTCTTCTGGAAGGAATAGTTCAAGTTTAAATGTCCCACCCTCAAAGGGGGAATCCTGTGGACCTGCAATGACCACATGAAAATAACGTGCGTTGCTTTCATCTGGCTCTGCTTTTATCCCAGGGACCGGCTCTGCCAGCAAGCGCTGGGTTTCCTAGAAGAAGAAAAGGCAATGTAACAAATACAATCCATTTAAAATAAAAACAACCCGTACAAATTATTTTAAAAACTACAAGTATTCATTACGAGCTATTTGCCTACATCTTCATAAACAATGTTAGACAGGTAACTTAAAGAACAACTGCAAAAAGATGATGAGGATGTGGTAAACTGGTATGCATCTCCTTTCAGATCCCTGAACTGCTGTAACAGTGTGTGCTTCTATAGTGCAAGGTAATAGATAACAATTAAGCTGTCTTCAAATTTCTTAATTTTCAATTAAACTACTGCCAAGCTGGTTTTTTTTTAAATATATATATACTTAAAAGCAATTTCAAGAATACCACCATGAAAATACCAAAAGCATTTCCCACTTTAAACAGAAAATCCCATAAGTGAAAAGTCAAAGGGGTTACTCACTCACAGAAACATTCAAAAGTTTACTCTAACTAGAGTGGACTGGTTTATTAAGATGAACATTTGTACTGGAAACAGATCCAACTTCAAAGAATTTAAAGTACTACTCTACTAAAACACTAAAGGCATTTTTAAGGATGTTTTATATATTTACACACACATATATATATATATATGCATAAATAGCTTTAGTGTGAGCACTTTCAGCCTATGTATAACCATGTTTAACAACACCCTAACAAACAGTAGGAGACAGGCAAGTTGTTCTGTAAGCAGCAAAATTAGGAAAGCCTGGTTTCCTACAGAGATTTGTATTCTCTGTTGCTCAACTCTTCTGCCTACAGCACCAACCCTACCTCAGGCACCACGCTGTGACCACAGCTAAGCACTGCCTACGTTCTGACCATCCATCCCACTAATGCACTGAGCACACAGACCAACCAAGTCTTGTACATCTTTCCCTCTTCTCTGCTGCCAGCCTTCACAAGTCTTACAGGCACCATTCTGTTCCTTCTTATAAAAAAGGACCCGAGGCCAAAACAGGCAAAAGGACATTAGGCAGGGACAAGAAGTCCTGCAGAAGCTTCCTTTCCTCAGGTAATTTTAGTGCCATTTCCTGCTTTTCCTCTTGCTTGTTTTTACTACGGACAGTGAAATTATTTAACACCCTTCTGTGTTGGCTTTCACAAAGAAAAATTATCTTGTTTATACTGACAAAAAATGGCAACTGGTAGGTGTAATATTAATTTATTATTCTAGTTTTATAGCATATTTATTCTGTGCATCTACAACAGCACTAATACAAGCATAAAATAGACAGATTACCTCTACTTGGCTTCATACATTCCTCAAACATAAATGGACTGTTACTGGCATTTTGTAGAAATAAATTTACACAGCATTTGAGTGATATAACTCTCCTGCTGCAGTTAAATAAAACCTCGATTTATATTATATTTTTGATTATTTTTTTCCGAAGAAGTTGTCATAGTAATTAATGCCAAAATCCAGCTTCTCACCTCAAAAATGTCAAGGTCCTACAAATCATAATATTGAAGTTATTACTATGTACATACACAAACATAAAAATAAATTTATCTGGTCTAATTCCTTGTTGTGACTATGTACTGCCTACTTATCTGCATAGGCATTAGCTGCCAATGCCACTTATACACCTTACCAGAAGGCCATCCAAGCTTCTTAGAGCCGTCTACACTCACTTATGCAAGTATATTTTAAGTGATACACATAAATTTATAACGTGCTCAGAAATTGTATTATCTGACTATTTTACAGTAATTCTTAGTTCAGTGGTATGAAAGTCAGTAAGAAACTACAGATTATCCCTGTAAATTCATAAAACATTCTCAGTTCTTTTCAGCAAGTTTTCACTATGAGTGCTGCTGCAGGTAAATGGGACAGTTTGGATTTCCACCTATGAAGGACCATATACTTATCACAGTTTGACAGTTTTGGCAGAGAAAACAGTGTTTTATGCCAAATACAAACTAATACAGCGAGCCAACTTGAAATTTAAAAAGAAAGAACTTAAAGACTCGATTTTTAAACTTCTTCGCAGCTGCTACTGCTTGGACTTTGCCAGATACGTGCTAGCAGGCAAACTGAGGTTTTGGTTCTTATGGGCATGCTCAAAAGTAACTTGTTTTTTGGGTTCTAGGGTGGGGTTTTTTTAATATTATGGGTAACACATTTTAATAGCTGGGCTGATCTCAGCAGTCCCTAGCCACCACTCAGTCACTCAGGTCCCCAGAGTGCCTCCCTAGTTATGCCAGTATGCTGACTGTAACCACACCAGGCAGCCAATCCTGGCTTAAAATAACCCAGAATCAGCGGTTCTCTGGCAGCAGCATCAGCACTTCTACCTGCCAGCATAACTGAGGGAGCAACGCCTGGCTGCAAGCTGCACATTCTGCCACTAAAAACCATTTGTCAGTAAACAATGAGATCACCCATGTATGAGAAAAATGATTCTTTTAATTGAGGTACCACATTATACTGAAGGGGCTATACCACTGCCAGCGTGTCATCATGTTCAGATACCCCTTCATGCCTCTACATTACACAGATGTGGTTAGCTTGCTATAAAATGCCACAGAAAAGGGGAGTGCAAAGGAAAGCATTTATGCTGCATACAGCTACAGTAGTGCTGCATCTACTCCAAACCCATACAGGCCCCCTGTGGAACATTAATATCAGTTGAAAAATGCTTTAAGCAAGCACACCTCACTTCCTGCACTGTACATGGAGCTCCACCACTATCTGCATAATTGAAGCTGTTCCCAGAGATGAGGAGGAATATTTGCAAGAAATGTGAGGGAATTGGTTGATACTCATCTTTCATACCCATCAGGCTCTGATGCAGCCATCATGCCAAAAAGAGGAAGCACTGGGCTAAACTCTGACATACACACAGAAAATGACAGGTGGTGACTGTGAACATACATCACTACCATTTCACGCAGAAGCCGAAAAGCATCTTCGGTTCAGAAAAGGCACCTTTTTAAAAAACAGTGTAACACAAGCAAGCTTCTTAAGACTATGAAACACACTAAAAAGATGTCATAAAAAACCCAATAAATGTTTGTACTTAAGTACATCAATACCACCTATTAAATGCTGACAGTAAATAAGGGGTTTGCCCTTTAATTATGAAGAAATTTATAACAATATCTTCAATATATTTGGGGGAAAATCATGGAAAAAAGAACAGAAAGGAGAAATGAATCAAAAAGTTACATTTTAAGGTCTAAGCATATAAAAAGCTCAAACATACAAGAAGGTCCAGTTCTAAGGTGGTTTCAGGGACTTGACTTCCACATTCTACAGTAAGATGGACAGTTAGACATGCTAATGCTAAAATCAATTTGATTTGCCACAAGACTTGCAGAAATAAATTATATTTGGAAAAAAAAAAAAGTTATCAGTAAACTGGGCAATACTATGCAGCAGGTCAGGAAACTTAACTGCTTAAAGATTATTTTAAAACAAACAAACCCAAACAACTCCAACCCGACTGAACAAAAAACCCCACCCTGTAAATCACCCACAATAGAGTCACAAGATGTTAAACATTTCCTTGTAGATTGAGTCCACTACATGCTCATTTTACTCTCTAATTTTGTATTCTTCTCCCCAGAGGATGGTTACCCAATGAAAAACGGTCTCTCAAACATGTTAATATAAATAAATTTCTAATTAAACCTTCATTTCCCACATTTTTAACTAATCAGAAAGATTAAACATATGCAATATGTTTCACTTTCCAGTATCTTTTCAGGCATAATCTAACAGTTTTTTAGCTGAGGAAGTGAGTTTTGTGCAATCTGTTACTTCCCCCTTTCTCCCCAAAACTGCCTCTGAACCCCTTGCCCTGTTCAATTTAAACTCTTCTGTACTTTTTGTAAGCTGTCAGTGGCTAAGACAGACACCAAGCTCAGTGCTACCAAAGCGAAACACATGAACTCTGACACTACATGCTGTTTGGCCACTTTATTCCAACCAAGTATGTACTATTCTTGCCTGGTAAAAAACCCTGCCAATAAGGATAAAAAGAGCTGGGATACCCAAATGTTAACATGCTAAAGAGGAAAAACAAATTCACAGAGAACTAGGTTTTACAGTTCTGCTGCTCACAATAAATGTTTTTACAATAGAGCAGTTAATTTTGTCTTCATAGGAATACAATTTTCCATCAAATAACATGTTCCAGAACAGAAGTTTACAGTGTTTATTAGCTTTCCTTCTGCACACTAAACTAAATTTCACAGAAGAAATTTCAGAACATATTTTGAGCTCTGTAGAACTTAATGAAGTATCCCATGCTGCCACAGGCAGTTATTTCTGTTCTTCATACTCTGCAATGTCTTTAGATAGAGATCTCTTCTCGCTCCTGCTTTTACTGCACTTTTTCCAATTCTAACAAAGTTGTTAATTTCCACTGACTAAAGAAAAATCAATAAACCCTAAAAGATACATGCCAATCAGTACTTCAAAAAAACAAACAACAAAACAAAACAAAAAACCCCCACTCCACACAACACTGTCATTCACAACTGGTTACACCTCACAAAATTCCATTTTTCTTAGTTTTAATTAAGTGGTTAAAAAACACAAATGCTGAAGCTGTTTTGACAAGCAAAAGTAAAGCTTTTCTTACTAACAGAGGTGGACTGAAGCAGAGTGACAGATGATATAGATGGGACAGATGGTGTAGCTAACATTCTTCATAGCTATTCTTCTATGAAGACATTAAATTGAAAACTAATTGTACCCCAGGGGGAAGAGAAACCTTCAACCTGTTTTTACAGTAACCTGTGAGGACAAGAACCCTCAGAAAGACAGCTTGCTGTGATCTTCAGAAGACACCAACAGATTAGGAGGTGGCTGTGATGGTTTTTCGGGTTGCCAAGACTGAGAGAAGCCACACAAACACAAGAGATCAATTTGCAGGGGGTAATGTTTTATTCTTTAAGCTTTTGCTTGGTTATCCTGCTTCCAGTGGAAAGGGGAAAGAAAAAAAAAAAAAAAAAAGACAAAGAGCGAGCCCTTCTTTAAGAAAGCAAATGGAACAACCCAGAAGATGCTTCCATACAGACAAGCACGAAAATCAATCGTTAGAGCACTTAGGAATATGAATAAGTGTACAATAAGGAATCCATTAGAAATATACTATTATTTTAATCACTTTGTCTTGCAGAAGTGTTTATAAAAGCCTCAAGCTGCCAAGGCCTCAGTCAAAACAACCAAAAAAAAGATTTCTGCATGCTACTTCTTTGGAAAACAAAAAGCTACTTCAGAAGTCTTGCTATCAACAGACTAAGGCAGGATCAAACAGTGGCATACTGGCAAATAACAATCTGAAAACCCATGTATGCAAGTATTTGGAAAAACAAAAAAACAAAACAAAAAAAAACCACACAAAAAAACAACAATAACAAAAAAAAAACACCCCACACCCAAACACAAACACCCCCCCCAACATGATTTCTTACATAGCAGAGCCACTGCAGCTGAACTGAAATTTCTAACACTTCACCTCTCTGACAGACCATTCCAGTAGTGAAGGAAGAAACTGTAGCATGGGATTAGACAATTTTTAAAGTTTCCTTTTTTAGAAAGGAGTACTATATTATTTGCTTAGAAAAGTAATTGCAATTCCATTCCCTGTACTATGGCAATAATTTATCACCACAAATTTCACACTGCCTGCCAAGGGATGTGGCTAAAAAACCTTAAGAACAAATCAGTATCTCGCACTACAAAATAGGGGAACTTTAAGGCTATCGTTATGAAGGCCATCAGAATTTAAGAAAGAAGCTTGCTTGCAAAGTCAGCATGAACTAGCACAAAGAAGAAATCCAAGCTCCACATCTTCAGCTGAATTTGCTTTGCTTAGTAATTCAGCTGTCTGCATGCTCAGTTTCCTAACATCCCAGTTTTCTTATTTCATATTCAATATTACTGCTATACAGTTACCTTAAGTAAAAAATTCTGCATATTAACCCACAAGTTAAACACAGTAGTTTTTAGTGAGATGTTATCATTGAAGGAATACACTTCTTGACAGAATCCAACATGGTCTTTTGCTCTACACAGTCCTTTAATTCAGCTGTAAGATCACCTGGTGAAACTCAAAAAAATCCATTAGAACAAAAGGAGTTTGGAGAAATCTCAACACCTTACAAAGCCTTGACATTTTAAACTGATAAATGAGCAGCCACTGGGGAAAGGAAGAAAAAAAGCTGTGCTGTGTTTTTACTTCAGCCTAGTATGCACCTTCACTTTTGCCTGTATAGCTGTCTCTCAACCTCATGGTGAAACATAGCATGTAGCCAATCTGGAAGAAAAAAATATGGGAGAAGAGTTCTGATGCAGTTCAACACATGTCCACACAGACAGCTGTGCCAACAAAAAGAAGGGTACAAACACATGCTGTCTGAAAGTTGGGAGAACAGACTGCTCCTTTTGGTGATAGGGCTGATTTAAATAATTGAGACTACAGTGTTAATCACACCGAGATACTAGCATAACAGATTACCATTCCATAACCAACCTGAAAAGGAAATTAAGGAACTACCTCCTCATTCCAAAGAAAGATGCTCAACTACCAACAGGGCTAATTTCAGTAACAGATAGTAAACTGCTAAATTAAAGTCTTCATCCATCCATAAAAGCCTTTAACACCAAAGACTCTATGTATCTTCTTACTTGTTATGAACAGTTATCTAGCAACCTTTTATAGTGTTGAGACTACAGAAAAGCATCCTTATGACTAGTAGTTTTATGCTAGTACCTTAAAAAGACAGAACATCATTAAGACTTTCAGAGGTCAACATAGCTATGATAAAATTATTCTGAAACTTCAAAACAGAAAACATTAATAAGGCCTCTTACACAAAAAGAAAATATTGCAGGTCTTAGAGCTGTTAAAATATTTTAAACGGCACAACTCCACATCTTTATGCAAAGCCTCAGGGCAATGACTCTTCCCTTGTATTTTCAGCAGCACATTTACTCGCTCAATTCTCTATGTAGTAGTCAAGTAATTTACCTTCAGCATCACCTACTAAGATGGAGGTTACACCCCTACAAATTTGTCAGGCAAGACAAGGTACAAGCCCTCTCCAATCTACTTTAGACAGTGAAAAACTGTAGGTAATATCCACCTTTACCTGTAGGTTCAACTAACTCTAGGTGGCCTTATTCTGAACAGATCTGGGAAGACAGATGATGAATATCTTTGTCTTAGTAAGATTTAATCTGTAACAGTAATTGTATCTTACAGCTCAACTCCCAGTGCTTACTGCTGTCCACTTACCAGAAATCACCATCCTGCAAATCTACTGAGAAAGTAAATACTGTCAGCATTCCCAATTCAACACAGGAAAAGTGAGCTGGGTTCTCTTAACTAGATCTTTAACCTAAAAAATGTTGACTGACAGCATAGAAACTCTGCTATCTAGTCATCTAGCAGAGGACAGTAACTTCCAACAGAAACTAATGAACAGTTGGCACTGGCTGGGTAAAATCATCTTCCACCAGTACAAATGAATGAAATCTGCACATCTCTTGATATGTTTCTTCCATAGGTGCTATAAACAAGAGTCTCCAAATAGCTGGCTACAAAACAAGCTTCTTCAGTAGCCTTGGCCATTTATAAAAGGAAAAATAGGATGCAACACTGAATGAATAGTCCCAAAATGGCCTAAAAGAAAATTACTGGCAATATTCAAAGAGGCACCCAGATTGAAAGAAATACACATCACCTTGATTCACTTCTTTGGGACATAAAACTTGTACTTGGCATGATTTAATTTAACTGCATAACAGACTAGGCATAGGTACAGGGTGTAAGTGTCAAGGTGTTGGCAGTAGGGGAGCTCCAGGGGGGACCTCTGAGAGAAGAGGCCAGGGGCTGTGCCATGCCAGACACAGCCAGCTCCGACAGACCTGCCACAGGGCACAGCTGAGCCCATCAGCCAAGCTGCTGGAACATGTGGGAAAATGTATTTAAGAAAGGATAGAAAACATCACACAGAAGAGTGAGAAGGGGCAGGAGAGTGGAAGTGAGGTAAGCAAAACTAGAGTGAACACCAAGGTCAGATAAGGAGGGTGAGGAGGTGCTCCAGGCACCAGAGCAGAGATTCCCTGTAGCCCATGGAGGACAGAGTGGAGCAGACATTCACTGCAGCAGCCCATGGAGAGAACCATGCTGGAGCATGGGAAAAGCATGAGGAGGAGGAAACAACAGAGAGGAGCTGTTACACACTTACCACAAACCTCCAATCCCCATCCCCCTGCAACCACCAGGGAAAGGAGAGGTAGAGAAGTCGGGAATGAAGTTGAGTGTGGGAAAAGGGGGGCAAAGGTGTTTTAATTCTGTCTTCGTTTCTCACCATCCAACTCCATTTTACTTGGCAATAAATGAATTAATTTTCCCCAAGTCCAGTCTGTTTTGCCTGTGATGGTAATCAGTAAGTGATCTCCCTGTCTTTGTCTCAACCCATGAGCTTTTTCCATCTTATTTTCTCCCCCTGCCTGATTGAGGCGGGGAGAGTGAGAGAGTGGCTGGGACGGCAGCTGGCCAAGGTCAACCCACTACAGCATAAATCACAAGGTAAATTTCAATCTGAAACATGTTTGAACTGTTGTATTCAAAAGCACCTTTAGAGAGGATGTGGCAGACAGTTGTAGACTCCGCAGATGATACTGCAAATTAGTTTTTGAAAAAGATATGACGGACTTAAAATGAAAGCCACTAGCTCCATTTTCTGCTATAGTTGAAATGGTAACACATCACTTGGATGCTACCACACATAGCAATTTATGTGGGAGAAGATGTGATGAGGAACAGGAGATATTTTTCAGTTTAATTGATTACTCAGTCTCTTCAATATTTGCTTCCTAGGGGAGATCAGACACTCGCTGCCAAGTCCTCTGAGAAGATTTCTAAAGCAGATGAAAAGTCACTACCAATCGCAAAAAGCTAAAAGATTTTTAAAAAACCCAAACACATATTACACCTAAGTTCCACTCTCAATGACTAAAAATTAGTGCAAGTCCTTTATCTCATTCTTCACTGGCTTCAGTTGTTCGAGTTCACAATTGAATCAAATCACTTTTCCCCCCACCATTGCAGCCCAATTCTATCTTTCTTGATCAACTTAACTCACATCTGTAACTACTTCCATCTTTTCCTTTCCCTTCCACACAAAATGCAAGGGTTTGCCTGAATGGGAAGCCCTAACTTCTCAGCAGCAGTGCTAATTTGTACAGACACTGTTCCATGCACCTCTTTCATCAGCCCAAGTATTTGCAAAGTCACAACAACAAATGAGATCACAGAACTAATTTGGCTTAAGAAATAACTTCTTAACTTGTAGACTTCTGAGCCAAATCAGTCCCTTGGTCCAAGTTTACCGCAGCAGCACAAAACATTTTTGTGCCAGCAAAGGCCAGGCTAAATCTGTTTATACAGTAAGGCTGCTCACACAGGCTAATCACTTTTAGAACTTCTGGTTAATCTAACTTAACTAGGTGGTAACTCTTATGCCTTGTGCTGGCTCAGTACAACACCAACTTTAGCATTTCAATTCAGACTACATACAGCATACATTTGTTTCATACTTTTATTCTGATTGCAGGAAATCCTTGCCAGCTACCAGTGCTGTTATCTGCCAACTACATCCAGTAGTTTGCATTAATTTGGGGGTATGAAATAAAAACTAAAGGTTTTAGCTGCATAGGGCAAATCTTAAAGCAGCATACTGGCACACAGATAAGCTATTACTTGTCAAATGGCAATTTTTTTCCTGTTCTGTCAGACTGGGATAAGAGGGAAGATCACACTGATTTCCTTCACCAAGAACTGATGAGTTGCACACATGAAAGTAAACCACATACATGTTTTTGATTTTTTGAGGGGGAGTCAGTAGGAGAAAGTGAAACATATCAGTCAAAACTGTCTTCTACATAAAGGGATAAGGCTGCCTCAGAAAACCACAAAGAGTTAACTCAAAAACTTTTTATAACAGTACACCACATTTTGGCACGGGGTCTACAATTCATTAGCCACAATTGTGTAAAGAACTGGCTATTACCAGCATTACTGAAAACAAATTGGTTACCTAAGATGTCATATTGGCAGAGAGATTTCAATCACTGTAAAACAACTACACTGGAGAAAGTCTTCTGAAAATAATGTCTGCCTTTTAGGAAAAAAAGAGTTAGCAATAAAGCCCATTAAACTGTAAAGCAAAGGTCAAACATCATAAATAGAAGGTTGCACTTGTAGTTTCCAGTAGCTGGCCTCCACATGAATTCTTCTCTTCCTTGCCATATAATCTCTTGAGTGTCAGCATCTCACACGCCTCCATTTCCTGGACTCATTACACTAATGCTTACACTACGCTGCAGGTTACCAGACCCCATCACCAGCCTCAACTGAACCTAGCAACCTGCTACCCCACCCCACCCCCCCCCCCCAAAAAAAGGCAAGAAAATGTTCTGAGTGTCAACATATCAAAGGCATCGGCTGTAAAAAAGAACAGAACAGTAGATTTAGAAACCATTAACTAGTACTCAATCTATGGACAACCATCCAGCAACCTGAAACCACAACTCTGCTAAGCAAGCAGCGTGAATTCTGGATCACTCACAATCTTCTCTCACTCACTTGTGGTTCTCCCGTTCCCAACACGGCACGATTTTAACCACTGCAAAGTCACTTACAGTGAGATGAAGACAAATGTACTCCAGGTAAAAGCACCTTCCCAGAAAAAAAAAAAAATCTAGAATCTACCCATTCTTGGCAGATGACCTTGTTGCCAAACAAAAGTAATGCGAAAAGGGGCATTTTTAAGGTCAGAATCATTCTCCCCTGAGAACGACCTTTCTCTCAAATTTTCCACAGCAGATTACAGGATTTTGGAACTGTGAAGCCAAGGTCCTATGCAAATTTCTAGAGGATTATCTATGTACTAGCACAGATCAAGCTTTTCATGGTACATCTCCAGCTATAGTAAAGTGAGGCTAAACTAAATTCACTAAGCTGTGTAAACCATTCCTGCAGTTATCCTGATGAAGCACATTTGCATTAGTCTTGCTTAATATACAGTGCAGAGTCAACTATCAAAACACAGTTAAAGCAAACAGTAATTCATACAGAACTTCTGGCCAAATGCCATCCGGATGGGGTTTACATGGCAAGATTTTGGTAGCAGCAGAGCTACAGGGGTGGTTTCTATGAGCAGATGCTGGAAGCTTCCCCTATGTCTGACAGGGCCAATGTCAGCTGGCTCAAAGAGAGATACATCACTGGCCAAGCTAATCAGCAAGAGTGGTAGCCCCTCTGTGATAACCTATTTAAGAAAGAGGCAGGGGGGATGATGTGGGAGAGCAATTGCAGCTAGAGACAGAGGAAAATATGCAAGAGGAACAACTCTGCAGACAACAAGGTCTGTGAAGAAAGAGAAGGAGGAGAAGGTGCTCGGGTGCTGGAGCAGGGATTCCCCCTGCAGCCTGTGGTGGAGACCCTGGTGAGGCAGGCTGTGCCCTGCAGCTCATGGAGGTTAACAGTGAAGCAGGTATCCACCTGCAGCCTGTGGAGGAGCCCATGTCAAGACCAGGTGGATGTGTCTGAAGGAGGCTGTGACCCTGTGGGAAACCCATGCTGGAGCAGGCTCCTGGCAGGACTTGTGAGCCCACAGGGGACCCACACTGGAAATCTGTTCCTGAAGAGCTGCAGCCCATGGAAGGGACCCACACTGGAGCAGTTCATGAAAAACTGCAATCGATGGGAAGGACTCAGGTTGGAGAAGTTTGTGGAGGACTGTCTCCCATGGGAGGGGCCCCACACTGGAACAGGGGAAGAGTGTGAGGAGTTCTCCCCCCAAGGAAGAAGGAGCAGCAGAAACAACAGGTGACCAACTGACCATAACCCCCACTCCCTGTCCCTCTGTGCCACAGGTAGGGAGGAGGTAAAGAAATTGGGTGTGAAACTGAGCCTGGGAAGAAGGGAAGGGTAAGGAGAAGGTGTTTTAAGGTTTAGTTTTTATTTTCTCATCATCTTACTCTGATTTTGATTGATAATAAATTAAACTGACTTCAAGTTGAGTCTGTTTTGCCATGACAGTAACTGCTGAGTGATTTCCCTGTCCTTATCTGTGCAAAGCATTTGACACTGCCCCACATGACATCCTTGTCTCTAAATTGGAGAGACATGAATTTGATGGATGGACCACATACTGGATAAGGAATTGGCTGGGTGGTTGCACTCAGAGAGTTGTGGTCAATGGCTCAATGTCCAAGAGGAGAACAATGACGAGTGGCATTCCTCAGGGGTCAGTGTTGGGACCAGCACTGTTCAACATCTTTGTTGGTGACACGGACAGTGGGATTGAGTGGGATCCTCGGCAAGTTCACTGACAACACCAAGTTGTGTGGTGCAGCTGACACGCTGGAGGGAAGGGATGGGCCATCCAGAGGGACCTGGACAGACTTGAGAGACAGGCCCATGCAAACCTCACAAAGTTCAGCAAGGCCAAGTGCAAGGTCCTGCACATGGGTCGAGGCAGCCCCAAGCACAAACACAGTCTGGGAGATGAGTGGATTGAGAGCAGCCCTGCAGAGAAGGACTTGAGGGTGTTGGTGGATGAAAAACTGACTATGAGACAGAAATGTGTACTTGCAGTCCAGAAAGTCAACCATACCCTGGGCTACATCAAGAGAAGTGTGGCCAGCAGGTCGAGGGATATGATTCTCCCCATCTACTCCACTCTTGTGAGACCCCACCAAGAGTACTGCATTCAGCTGTAGGCCCCCAACATAAGAAGGACATGGACCTGCTAGAGCGGGTCCAGAGAAAGGTCATGAAGATGATCAGGGGGCTGGAGCACCTCCCTTATGAGGACAGGCTGAGAGAGTTGGGATTGTTAAGCCTGGAAAATGCTCCAGGGAGACCTTATAGAGGCCTTCCAGTACCTGAAGGGGGCCTACAGGAAAGATAGGGAGGGACTCTATCAGGGAATGTAGCGATAGGAAGAGTGGTAACAGTTTTAAACTGAAATAGGGTAATTTAGATTAGCTATAAGGAAGAAATTCTTTACTGAGAGGGTGGTGAGACACCAGAACAGGTTACCCAGAGATATTGTAGATGTCCCCTCCCTGGAAGTGTTCAAGGCCAGGCTGGACAAGGCTTTGAGCAACCTGGTCTAGTGGAAGGTGTCCCTGACCATAGCAGTGAGTTTGGAACTAGAGGATCTTTAAGGTCCCTTCCAACCCAAACCATTCTGTGATTCTGTGTTCTCAACCCACAAGCCTTTTGTCGTATTTTTCTCTCCCCTCTCCAGCTGAGGAGAGGAGGGATAGAGCAGCCATCTCTGCCACTTGCTTCTCACTGTTAACCCACCAGTCACATATAACTATGAAAATGTGGTGGGTTTTCGTATTATTATACAAAACTAATTTTGATGACATACTGAAAGCTGTGTAAACATAACAGACAAGTACAGCATAAAACAACTGCATGCAAAGCAAGAAAAAAAGGTTAGCATCAATACTTAGAAAGCTTAGTGTACCTTAGGTTTGTACCTCAAAGTTGCTCAAGTATTATACAATAAAGTGGTCCAAACAAGATTTTTGCCTCTAGTTGGATTATGAGGTTTTTTCTACAGTTTTTATTCTCTACTGTTTATCAAAAGCTTCTGAAAGGAAAAGGCTGTGAAAAGTTATCAAGTGTCCTCTTGAAGATCTTTTATTAAGACCCCATGTTTTCCTTTTAAAACTGTTAACTTGGTCTAACTTGAAAGTCGTCTTATCCCCTGGGCCTGAGCCATCTCTCTTCTCAAAGGATCTGTCCCGACAAACTTCAGGCTTCCAACAGCTTCCTGTACAACCCTCCTATACTCCCCTTCCACTACCACAGCCAGCCTTTGCTATACTAGTCACCTGGCAAGAAGACTCAATGAGGGTCACAATTTAACATAGGTATTACCTTCCTACATTTGTTGGGTGGTGGTGGAAGGTGGTTTTAAGAAAAACAGTACAAAAAACCCCTATGAAAATCCCCAACATTTTCACCCTTCTGTCAAATTTGAAGTTAGCCACAAGATTCAAACACCATACAAGGGACAAAAAGACATTACAAAGACCAAAGATACAGCTTCTCTGACAAATACCAAGGAAGAGCACTGTCCAGAAGTATTGTTTTCTATGTCTAACCATGACCCAAACAAGTGCAAAATAGCACGCAAAGGTATTAAGTTTAATTCCAGTCTTTTTTATTTAAATTTTTTATCCAAGCAATTAAATAATGGCCAGAAATATCAGAGAAAACAAGAAGTAACCGTGACTTAAATTTTCACAGAGACAGATATCCATCCCTCAGAAGCCCACAGCTTCCAAGACAAAGTGACAAACTTCAACTTGGCTGCCAGTAATACTGTTTAAGAACTTCTAGAAAGTTTCAGAAGTTGCAGACTGAATACCTGATTTATATTTTTAAAAAATATATAAAGCATCTAGGTGCCTATCACCACACACATGAGAATCTCCATAAAACCTCCCAGAAATTTTACATTTTAAGGTAGCATTTTAGAACTCAGCAATCCAAGTGTTATCCAGATTCTCAAAAAATACTGCAAGCAGGAACAGTGTGGAAATAGCTTCTCACAGTAAACAGCAAGGAAAGAATATCTCAGACAGCACCACAGTACCATGCAGGGGAGGAGAGCAAAGCCTCAGTAATCTAACACTCATAAATTAACCAATAATAAAAATTTGAGGGAGTCTCTAATACTGCTTCAGGTGGTTTACTTTATGAGTAGCTGCAGCGATTGTAAAAGAAGCACTGCTAACAACTGGCTACACAGTCAACACATAGACCTAGACATCAAATCATGAATGATGAGATCACTGCAGAAGTGAAAACAGCAGAGAAAAACATTGGAAAAGATGACAAAAAGCAGTATTGCCCATCCCATTCAGATATACCAACTGCACTCAACACAGCAATAAGGTGGTTTGAATGTCAGCCAAAAAAAAAACCAAACAACCCCACAGATGCAATTCAATTCCTTACTCGACTGGAGCTACGTGACTTTGCAACACTGGAGAGAACTGGTGTAATAAGTGCTTAAAAGTAAAAATCACTGTGCTTATTTGTTGTGTATATTGCCAAGGCTCTCTTTTTAATACTGTGCAGTAGAAAAAAGTTTACAGCAAAAACACACATCTATGTAAGAAAGGACCCTTGGTTTTGGACTATTGAAGAAAACAAAAATACCTCTTCTCTATTCACAAGATAGGAAGTTTTCCAATTATATCTTTGAAGATTCAAAATTATATCATTTTCTACTCACCATTTGTGATGAACTAACATTGTCATAACTGTAAAGCAAGCCATCTCTTGAGCTTACAGATCATTCCCCTCACTTGTTTAAAGTCTGTTTCTAAGTAATCTGAGGACAATAAACAGGAGTAATTCTGTATCTTCCGTAACAACTGCTTTGCAACATCTGTACTGTCACCTTTTCATTGAATTAGGGAAAGTATGTGAAATATAGAGTGCTCTGCTGAGACGAGGAAAGCTACTGGGCTAGATGATGGCCTAGATGATGGCCTGCACATAGAAAAGCAGCAAGCTGAGTACAGGGCCACTAGTCAACCTGAGAGCCAGCCCATCTGCCAGCAGTCAGTCAAGACAGGGAATGCCAACTGCATTTTGAGCGGTTAGCTACATTCTGCACTTCATTACAGTCCAAATATGCACTCCTATCCCCAATCAGCCACCAACGGTCTCCCTCGGATGACAAGACAAAGGGTGCATGTGGATCAAAGGAAGGTCTTTTCCTAAAAGTAACATGCCATTTCTTTATCATAAAACATTACTGTGCATAAAATATTGGATCTTCTTGTTACTGGAATCATTTCACCTTTCTTCAGTTCTTTCTTTTCCTATCTCTCTCTCTTCCATTTCCTTTCCTGATCTCACTAGCAGCAGAGTTCACTCCTCCCCCTGCCCCCTCTAAAGCAACCAGCAATAGGAAATGTAACTTTAACGTCAAGATTGGAAGGATAGAAAAGGTCAAAACAATTCTCACTCGAGACTCCTGAAGACTCAAGCAGGCATATTTCTAGGTCTGCACCTCTGCAGCTGCAATATTTCAAAATATGACTTTGCACATTTTTGAGGCTATAGTAACCAGTCAGATTCAAGTCCTGGACCATACGCACATCTGGCAACCTAACACATGCACAGCACAGGATCTAAAGAACTGGTCATCTAACACAGCCAATCCAAGATTTAAAAGTTCTAGACTAGCTGAACACAACTTATAACACATACGTGGAAATACATGACCCACTGCACACACCACCCTACAATAGATAATAATGCAAAAAAGTCTAAGGGGGATCCTCCAGAGGAAATCTGGAGTTTATAGGTCTCTCTTCTGCTGTCCTCTACCTCCCCTCTCCAGGAGAAGAAACATTCCCATGCAATCATACATCTTTTAAATGACTTGTCCAGGTTTTTTCAAGCAAAGCATGAAAAAACCCCAAAAGCATCAAGGAGTGTACTTCTTGGTCATATTCAGGGGAACTGTCAAGAGCTGTTAAAAAAATTTAACAGAGACACCAGCTTCATGACTGAGCTCTTACCACAACTCTGTGATGAATACCAGTTAGTTCCACTGTATTATGAATCAGTGTTTCCTCTCACACCTGACATATATTCATGCATGCTGTGCACTAAGCAGCTGGATAAGTGTCAGACTCATTCTGTAAGATTTGCTTTTGTTATTTTTACTGCTTACAGTTCTGAGCAGTAATCATAGTTTAGTCTGTTTCACACAAGACAAAAGCTACCCCTGCCTTATTTTTACCTCATATCCTCTTATCACCTATTAGATAACTTGACTTTTTTGAGAAAAAATGTTACTTTTTTATTCGGTATTTAACATATTCTACACTCAGGTGTTTTACAATGGTTGCTAACATTGCATGCTCAACCAAAAGAGCTTCACAGCATTATAAATGATTCGTGACATTTGTTCACTTCAACAAATAACAACGGTGCTGTTATTTCTTATAAGGGCTAACAAAACTTATTGGAATTACTTAATAATTTTTGTAAAGGGAGTGATCACCAATTTGGGGGTTTCAATTCACACCACTGCAAATCGAGCGGGAGATAGCAGCCCACCACAAATATCCATGCTAGCTACAGGACTAAGCTATCTTCTGATAGCTTGCAGTGCAGCTACCTGTAACTCTGTTGAGTAACTCCAAATCATTCAAGTCTTAAGCTGAAATTGCACTCAGAGGATCAGTTGAAAGTACCCCGAAGTTAAGAGCCCTTACAAAGCTTGGGAAATTAAAGTCGAGGCAAGACACTGATCCACCAGCACGAACACGCTAATACCGTAAGGGCCAACAGCTCAGCGCACACGTAGTAGTAACCGGGATGCACCCGACGTACAGCTCAAGCCCAGGCTTAACTACTCGCTGTGTTTCGTCGCTCCTCGAGCAAGAGTGAGGAGAAACGCGAGCACCGCGCCACCGCCGCGCGCCCCCGGCCCAAACACGGCGAGAGCTGTGCTAAGGAGCCGGGCCCAGGCCGGGCGCCGCGCTGCCCGTCTGCGGAGTGTCCCCGGCGAGGAGCTGCTCCGCCGGCGGAGAAGGCGGGGGGTGCGCCCAGTGCCTTCCAAGCTCCGGGCCCCGAGAGGGGCGCGCAGGCACCCACCGGACGGCAGCGCCGGAGGCCACGAGGCGCCTTCGCCGCCCCGGTGGTTACCGTGATAGGCGACAACCCGCTCCCGCCCCCAGCCCGCCAGGAGGGCCCCGCCGCTCCCCACCGCCCGCACGCGTCACCGCCAAGCCCAGGAGCCCCCGCGGGCGGCTAAACACCGGGAGGGGGGGGAGAACACCGGGAGCGGGGGGAGAACACCAGGCCCGGCGCGGCTCCGCCACCCCACTCGCTCCCGTGGCGGCCGGGCCCGGCGGTGGGCCGCCCCCCACCCGGCAAGAGGAGGCCCAGGAGCGGCCCTGCCCCCGCGCGGCCCTGCTCCCGGGCACCGGAAGCGGCGCCCGGTCCGGCCCTGCCCTGCCCTGCCCTGCCCGCCGCGCAGGACCCGGCCCGGCCGCCCCTCGGGCCCCCCCGCGGAGCGCGGTGCGGCGGCGTAGGAGGGGGAGGGGGGAGTACCTTGATGATCCTGCGGGGCAGCCCGGCCATCTTGTCTCGTCGGGGTGCAGGCTCGCGGGCTCGCCTCCGCTCCGGGCTCGCGCACAGCCGGAAGTGGTACGCGCCGCGCTTCCGGTGGCGCCGCCCTCGGTGCGGGACGCCGGGCAACGTAGGCCGCGCCGCCCGCGGGAAGGCCGCTCGGCCGCAGCCGCTCCCCTCGCCGCGGGGCCCTTCGGGAGCCGGGCCCTGCCCCCGCGGCTGAAAGGGGATCTCTGGAATTCCGCTGCCCCTGGGCACGAGCGCGGCGGAGGGGGTGCCGCGGGGGGACCCGGCTGGGAGTCCCTGAGGCGGCAGGAGGGCTGAGGCGCGCCGCCGCCCGCCCCGGCTTCTGCCTAGTGCCGCGCCTCCCCGGCCGCGGGTGACGGGACGAACCCTCTGTCTCCCTTCACGGCCCGGCGGGCTGCCCCAAACTAAAACGGGCCAGGGCAGCTAGGCTGCCGGCCCGAGAGGGGCGTTTGCTCTCCCGGGTCCTGCGGGAGAAGCGGGCAAGGCCCCGGGGGCAGCGGCCTCCTCGGTCCCCCCGGTACGAGCTGGCAGAGGTTAACCGTCCTGCCGGTTTACCCACTCCGCGATGCGCAGTGGTTATCTGCAGAAGTAGGAGAAGCCTGATTGTAATAATTGTGTGGGAGGTCATCACTCAACACTGACAGAATTAAGACTTGGTCAGTGTGTCCCATGCACCTTAATGGTACATGTGTACTGTTTCCTGACTTAGGCAGCGTATCACTGTCACAAAGATACTGTAGAACATCGTTGTCTTAATAACACCTGGTTAGTGAACCTCCTTTTTTAGCAGAAAGAGAAATAGTGTAGGAGTTAGAGTATAATTATCTCACAAGCATCCTAGACACTACTACAGCTGCACGGTGATAGTAACACCTAGCACTGTGCATCATTATTGATGGGAAGTAAAAGCACAGAAAGATGAAGTAATTTGCCACAGGTTAACAAGCAGTTTCACAGCACAGCCAGGAATTGGACCCTGTGTACATAAGATTCCCTGTCAAGTGTTTTCTCCTGGTTTGAGAATGGGTCTTCTAGATTACGTAACTTCTGTACACGCTGGTGGAATAAAAAGTTCTCTGACACTGGCAAATCTGGATGGTGTAATTGCTGAAACACCTCTATCACAGGTACTACAAACATGTTCTATATCTTCAAATTTAAGCATTTATATTATTACACAATGTTTACAATAACTTGAAGCATGTGTCAGAGGAGTGGTGTGCCTCTCTCCTTCACCCTCCCCACAATCCTTCCTAAAAACTTATGTAGTTATCCTTCTCACTAAGTCATTGGTACTAGAGAAGGCAACTAACAAGTACAGGGTTGTTCTATGCTATTTGATATCCTCATCTGTTGAATACTCTGGTAATTCCAAATTTAATGTAAATCCACAAAAAACCATCATCTCTGTGAACTCTCGCGTACATCCTCAGCCCTTTAAGCGCTTAGTTGCTCTCCTAATGTTCCAGATACAACTTTCTCTGAAGTCAGATAAATCAAAAATGAAGTGACATGCGCCAAGAGAAGTGCATTTGCAGAATTGGGGCGTAAAGCAATGATCAATAACACCCCCTCATTCTGCAGTGGAGATGTGTGAGTTCATTTGCATGCATTAACATGTGAAATGGCCATCTTTAGATGTGGTCCTTCAGCAAAATCGGATCTTGCTAGTCACACACAGAACTATTCTTCAGTTGTAGATTTTTTACTTTTACTAAATTATTATAGTCTGTTGCTACTACTAAGCTAGACTGCGTAGATACCTTTGTATACTCAGCACCTTCACAGTATTTACAATCTAACCTAAAAAGGTGAAATGCTAATCTCTAGAAAAAAAAGCTATAAGGAAGAGAAAAAATAATAAGATACTGTGTTTTATCAGCTGGATGTTAGCCTGTTTTTTTCCTAGCTTCACAGATATTGAAGTATCTATAGCACATCTCATGCCTTAGAATAAACAATTATAATCTGGGCTGCTAGGGCTCCCTTCCTGAGGATGCACAGTATCTTATTACCTGATTCTGGTGGCAGCAGTCTTGGTGATTTTCTGCTTGGCTAATTTGGGGTTTGGGGTTTGGTTTTTTTTTCTGCTAGGTGAGATCACACACAGACATGTGAAACCTCTTCCAAAATGACTATAGAACAGCTTCCCACCTCTCTGCAGGAACAAATAGGCCATATAGAAAGTACAGTATTCAAGATGTTCTTTGTGTGGGCTAATGTAAACCTCAGGCCTGGGCTCATATGGGGGGTTTAGAAGCCGTGTGGTACTAAAATTGGTCTCAAGCAATCCTTGTTCAACTGTAAGAATTTTGAGCCTGTATTTAATGCCCATTTCTAGTGCTCAGATCTTCATAAATGAAGGCTTACTTTGCAGTAAATTTTACAAGGTGTAAATACAATAGTGCCTTCTCAAATCTGTCACTTGGGAGAGGCATGAGGTTGATATAAATGAATTAACAACATTTAGTGACGACCACAATGCAGCACTGACCTGCATATAAATAATTGTTTACCACTGAGCAGCTTTCATGTGGGGTAGAGAATCTAACTGCTTTTGAGGAATAGCATTACAGTGAACTTTGCTTAGGGTCAGGAGGAAAAAATTAGGACAGTGAAAAGAGGAAATATAATCTTGAAACTTTGTGAATAACTGAAATATTTGTAACCCTGTTACTATGACATCTAGTTATAACTAGGAGCCTCCATTTTGAGTGAGCAGGTATACTGACATATGTAGAAGGAACACAAATATTTAGGTTATTTTTTAAATTGTTCTCTCCAAGTTGTGTAAATTTCACATAATACAATAGGTAGTTTAGGGACCGAGATCAGAAATGGTACCTAAATCAAATGATGTCTTTTCACCTGCTAGTAACCCTTGTATGCACTTGTCAGCATCAAACAAATATGAAGATACAGCTGGAGAGGTGAAGCAATTCATTGTGAAAGATAGCAATTCCTTGTGAATTTTATGAACATAGGAAGACAGAAGAAAAAAAAATGTTGCTGGTAAACTAGGAGAAAGACTCCATGACTCCAACACTTTATTAGACATCAAAGAATTCTCACTCAGCCATATCCTCAAGACCAAAGTAATTGAAAACCGATGTATTTTGTTACACTGATTGAAGAATTACTATGTTTTCTTTGTTTCTGCCTTCTCCTACTCTTTCTTGTTTTGGTTTTTCTTCACCCTGAATACTGACCATTAAAGGACTGGCATAAGTGAAAGAAAACATGGGCCAAAAGATGCCTTTAGGCTTAATGTGAGTAAAATGCCACTCAGTTTCTTGAAAGTACTGAAACTTCTGCTCTGTGAACCTTGCCCTATGTCTGTGAGATGCAACAGAGTGAAGCATAGTTAGCTCAAGCAAATGCTTATGAATGTTGCATTGTGTTCCCTTTCAAGACCAGGAATCTTGCTTCAGTCTGAAGTTGCAGCAAGTCAGTTTGGCAAGCTATTATGCTTTGATAGTTTTTGTTGCTCAACAAGTGGCCCGCCACATCTTGGGAAAGTTGCAGTTTTCATGACACCTCTCTTTCCGGCTCCTCTTAGGAAGAGGATTTTGAAGTCCGCTTGCTCAGGAGATGGCAGTGAACAAAACCATTGTTCTCTGTTGTCATATCTACAAAGATTTAGGTTGTTCCCCTAAGTTATTCTAGCTCCTACAAGGACAGCTGTAGAGATCCCCGAGTACACATATAAATGCTGGAAAAGCCATCCAAACTGGCTACTCCAGAATACTGACTCTAGACTTTGCTTCTCTGCACTCCATCTGTACCAAGAGATATCTTCCAGGAGAAGCTACAGTAAAAATTGTCCTTCTTTTATAGCATTCTCAAATTCCCAAAGGAGGCAACTTAATCCCCTGAATCAGAGCTGGAATAAAAAAGACACCTAAATGCCAGGGGAGCTTTGTCTCCTCAATCTAGCCACACCTCGTGGAGGTTCTTGTATCTTCTAGGTGCTTTCACAACCAAATGACTTTGCAGTGTCCACCCTCGTCCTTCAGGATAATCCACTGAGCCATTATTGCCACTGTAACTGCATTCTGGACTGCAGCCTGCACCACTCTGTGTGCACATCCTCCATTTGGCATGTGTCTTGGAAGACATCCTTGGAGAAGCACCATGGGTGACCCAGGCTAACATGCTTTTGCTTTCTGCTTCCCTGGGTAGAATAGTACTTCAGCACTCTTGCTTTGGAGTTCAAGGTTGTTGCTAAAATGTATTTATTCTTCTCTACCAGAATATTTCTTTTGAGCAGTGTGGCACAGGGATTCTTTATCCATACAGTTTTTCAAAGCCACACATATCATTAAACAAATCACAATACCATGAAACATATGACAATGACATTAAAACCACTTAAAAAATGTAAAAGTTTCTTGGAGGTCATGGGAGAGGGGACAGAGACAAGAGAAGGAGAGAAGTGGATCCAATAAACTATCTTTCCATAGTGCCAAGTGTGTAGTTTGTCAAAACTTGCAGAGTGTTTCAGCAATCTCTTTTTTTTGCTTGTAAAATAAAGGTTCAATGGGAAAAAAAAAAAGCTTTCATCCTGAGTGTTGTAATTAATGAAGTAATGCATCCTCATTTAGACAGCTGCCCTCTCTGATTCAACCTTTGCTAATCTTTTGCTAAGATGAAAGATTAAAATGTTATGTGTTTGGAAGTCATTTAGATTGCTTTTTTGTTTAAATGAAGTTTAAATTTTTCAGTAGACTCATTTCCTGGAGTTCTGTTTGATGCTCTCTTAGCACTGGCGATTGCTGTTTGCTCCCTTAATATCCCAAAATAAACCCTGCACCTCAGGCAGAATGTGATGAAATCTGGACATATTATATGCCTGTATTT
This sequence comes from Athene noctua, assembly GCF_965140245.1. Taxonomy (NCBI): domain Eukaryota; kingdom Metazoa; phylum Chordata; class Aves; order Strigiformes; family Strigidae; genus Athene; species Athene noctua. The sequence goes on along the minus strand of NC_134039.1, from coordinate 37,011,075 downwards.
TGTCAGATACATGCTGGCAAACAGTTCAAGGATATCAGACAGGACTCTTGGTGATTGTACTGCCCTTAGATCAGTAGAGGCTTAGTTAGATGCTGTTTTGACTCCACAGCTTTGTGTCAGGGCACTGAGTGCAAAAATAGACCTTAATTGCTGTGTTGGCCTCAACAGGAGCCTCCACCCTCACCCTCTGATGGGTCTGGGTTTCCTTCCTGAGCTACATCTCAGCTGTGCCTACCTGGCTGTTGGGGGCTCCTGGACCAGCCTCAGACCAGGCCTGTTACCATGTCCTTCCCAGTGATGCTGGACCACTGGTAGGCCCCACTGCAGTAACGAACCTGCTCTGCTCACTGCCTCTGGCACAGTGGGACTGCGCTCCGTTGGTGGGGTTACCACTCAGCTCACCTTGGGGTACCCTTGGCTCCCGGCTCACCCACCCTGAGGGAGCAGTGCCACCCTTGCTGCTCCCTGATGCTCTGCTTCTGAGTTCAGAGCACCTGAAAATGCAGTTTCATTTTAGAAAAGAGATCTTGTCATGCTACAGTTGCTGCTGATTGGTTTTTATAAAGCAACACTTTTATTTACATTTCAGAGAAAATTTATGTACAGTGTTCAGTAAGACTAGTATCACCTGTAGTCCCCGTTTAAATGAGAGTTCATTTGTATAGCCTGGCTTCACCAAAACGTGCCTCCATGGTGGTTATTTAGGGTGTAGTTTCATGTCAGGGTTACACCACTTTGTATTTGCATTGCTGCTAAAGAGGGCTCCTGCCCTCCTCTTCTGCCACACACTGCTGCTCCCTCAACTCACATCATGATCTCCCGGAAGACAAGCTGATCAAAAGTGCGAATAGTTCCTTCATCAGCAGTGAACTGATGTGAACCAGAGGCTGTCACACAGCTGTGTAGGTCTGGCATGAGAAAGGGGACAGGAACCCATATCTGAGGGTGTGAGAAGCGGACTGTCTGTAGTTCACTGCATCAGGGATAGTGTGAAACCACATATTTGATGTCAAGTTGTACCTGACAGCTGAGCCAATCTGTCAAAAAGAGGACTTGTTACTTCCCCTCCCCATCTCACTCCTACTCTCCTTCCTCACACACAGTGTTTCCCCCACTGCTCATTCCTGGGGCTTGTCAGATTCTGCTGAGCTGGTCCAATGCACGAACTTGGCAGAAAAACAGCCATTTAGTTTGGTCTTCTACCTGGACTGGTGGATTGATTTGGCTTACAGTGGGGTCTAGCAAGCACCAGAGACAACAAAAGGTAAGCAACACAAGTGGGAGAGAAACTGCTCCTTATAGTATCCATGAGTTATTAACCCAACTTTGAATGCCTCTTATACTTTTGGTCCTACTGCACCGATGTGAAGGCCAGGATGGAGAGCACGATCGTCCTCCACCAAATCCATGACCATCACATCATCACCAGAATTACAGTGGTTCTGAGAACAAAGTTAAGCAACCACCTTATTCAACAACAAAGTGCTCTATAATGTCACTGTAGGCAGAAAAGGTAAAGAAATAATAGCAATTATGCAATTAATACTCCCAGAACAATTCAACACAGCTGTTGCCCGTCTTCCTATGACAGTTTTCACTGTCATTAAGTTACTCACTGAGTGGGTGCATCCAGGCCAACTGAGCCTGTGGCTGACTAATCTTCCTGCTCCTATCCTGCTTTGCAATCTTATAAAAGTCTTACTGCAATTACAACACTAAACAATTACAATTTATTACAATTACAAATAATTACAAACCCCAGGTTCTTTATTTTGCATAAAAGCATTTTTTATATTTTTGACAAGTATTGTAGAAAGTCTGTTCAGCAACAAAAAACAGACATATGTATGTGTATGTACACATACAGAATGAATTCTCACAGTAATATCTGGATTTTGTATTAAACACATTCTTCAGTAAATCTCAGAGTAGTTTACAAGAGTTGTTATGATCCCTATGTACAAATGGGGAAACCGGGGCACAGAAGTGTAGTGTTTTTCACTTAGCACTAATTGTAAGAGTCACTGGACAATTTCTGAATGATCTTAACTGACAGTTCTGGGTGAAACTGTACTGAGAGGAGACAAAAACCCCACCAGTTATTTGTTTTGCCAATTTAAGACATCAAAATGGGATGCTGTGAGTAGGAGCCCTCACTGTACCAAAGAACTTTTGATTTTTTTTCCTTAAGTTGCTGCTTGAATAGCGGCATAATATTGCTTACTTCACCTACAGTAATCAATGGGAGCACAAATTATTTAGGCTGCATATGACTACTATAGGTACCTTAGTTTTGTCTTCTGTTACAGTTGCAGCTTGACTTCTTACCAGTAACTGGATGGACCAGTAACCAGATGGCATGAGATCTGCTAAAGAACGAATATTGACATAAGCATTGGCATTTACTCTAGGCGTTTACAGATTGGCTTAAAACATCTAAATCTGTCTGGCTACAGCATAACTTGAGAAGATTTGACAATTAAGACCATAACTAAACTACAATGTCTCATTAGGAATTTGTATCCCAAATTTATAGAATAACCTCACAAAGATTATGATATGTTATTTTGGAGTGAAGGCTCATCCATCTCCATCGTTAAGACACCAACTTTGCAATAAAAGAAACCCATCCATTCACAAATTCAGATATGATTGTATAGTACTGTTTCTCGTCCAGATTTAAAGGAAGCAAAGGAATCCAAATGCTTATTTCTGGAAGATTTTGAAACATTGGTCTCCATGAAAAAATAAATATTTATTATATTCAGTTTGCTAATGAGCAGCCTGAATGACTGTACTATGAAACAATTTCCTAAATATGCCGCTGCAGCAAAAGAGTTAGAACAGCCAAGTCCCAATCTTCCATTTCCCACAAGAGGTATGGGTATGTATGTGTGTGTGTGTGTGCAACTGCTTACACAAAGCCCACGCCAGTCCAGATGCCAGCTCTGATTTATAAATTTGTTCTTCTAAAACAGAACAAACCAACACAGTCCTTCCCTGATTACTACACAGCATTTGTTGCCTAACTATAGGGCAACTGCTTTATCGGTTAGGATATTTCCTGGAGAAGTTTTTAACTGACTGTTTGAGTAAGAACAGCTGAGGTTTTTCTTCAGCCAGAGAGCAACCTGGAAACAAAACTTTCCAGGTTTACAAAGACATGAAGTCTTAGAGGTCTGTAACTCATTACCATTAGAGCTGCCACAGTATCCCTGCAGTTCATGGAGAGAACAACCTCCTTTCTCTTGAGATAATACAAAGTGAGCAGCTCCTCTCCTCTTTGCTGTCTACCACTTGCTGAAGCAAGCAAGGCTGCTGGCAGTTATTAATATCCCCATCTCCAGACATGCTGGAGAAGTGTGTAATCACGCTTCTGAGCTGTCCTTAAGCAGTTCCCATCTCCTTACCAGAAAGTTGTAATCCATCAGAACATGCTTCTAAGAATAAACTCACAGAACACTATGTGTCAGGGAGGGGGTAGACCTCATCTACTGTCTCCTAAAAAATCTTTTTATAGAAACCATCTGAAAATAGCCTGGAAGCTTAACAGGGAATGTGGTTTCCTTTTTGAAAAACAAAGTTCTGCAGTACCTTCAATTGCAACCTTTTAGAACCAGGATTTAAGTTACACGATTTGCCATTGCAGTGATATTTTAAAGGCACACATTTCCAGAATAAAATCATTACAGAAATACCCACAGGTTACCTCTAATATGAAACTAATTATATAATGAGGGTATAAAATCAGGGAATCTGAAAAGTCTAGTGAAGACTATTTTGTGAATCAAGACTCCAGGGGGCTGTCAAGTGTTCCCAATCAGTTCACTCAAGGGTTACAAGATGGCTAACAGTTTCTCATGAACCTTGCAAGGGATACTCCATTGCAGTGATGTGAAAGAGAAGACTAAAGATGTGGTAGCACTAAGCAACAGATACTAATAATCCTCCCAGTAGCTGCCCTCCTGTCTGGAATCAGAAATTCCCCCCCAAGAACTATGTAGCATTCACTATGTGGAAAAAAAATACGTTAATTGAAAACAAAAGTACAGACTGGCATGTGGTGCAACAATTATTCAAAAAAAAAAGATAAAAAAAAGAAAAAAACACTTCAAATTCAAGATCTTTTGCTGTTCTTTACAATCTCATTCATGAATTAACTGCTTAGCTATTAACAACTGAATACCCCCAGCCTATAAAATCCCACCAACAGATGACTTGTTGGTCACATTCATTAGTAACTTTTTCAAATTTGTGTCTGAGAAGAGAGAAAGAGCACATACCTGTGAGTATGTGTCTGTATGCAGTCCTCAGAAAATACATACGGCACTGAAGCGTAAAAAAATTGTCTTGATAAAAGTAAATACATTGATATAGGAAACAGTAACGTAGGAGCGCCATATAAGGCTTATGTTACCATGATGACTAATATACTGGAGCATATCAAGATATAGTATTTTTTATGGAGAGGGAATATTCTAAGGGACTAGTGAGAGGTTTTTAAAAATTATTTTTTCTAACAAATGCTGCTCAATATAGAGAATATAAGTTTAAAATAGTGTCTTACACTGGAGAAAGAAAGAGGTTCAATTTGCAGTGGTCTCCAGCTGTGAAGGGAATTAATTTCAAGGTTTCCATTGGACAACAAAGGATTTTTGTCTCCTGAGTGGATGAATAATATCCTTTTGAGAAAGCATCTAAGAATCAGAGGTGTCAACCACAGTCATCATCATCACTGAGTTTAGGCAATCTTTTAAAGAAGCTGTGACAACTAAGTCATGAACACCTTCAAGATAAGTCACAGAAGCCTTAATTTTACTTAATATTTCCTAGGAAACTAGAACAAGGCCTAATGTGCTTGTGTCACAGGTTCACACACAAACACACACACGCAGCACACGTGACTGTTCTGTGCTAAAGGACAGTAGCGAGGTGCATTTGCGCAGCTGTGTTGCAACGAGGCCATCCAGGAGAAAGGCAAGAATCCTAAGCAGCAGTTCCCCCATTGTCACAATCTGGTCGTGGTCATAAACTTGGATAGAGTCACTTCGAAGTAAGTCTGTTTATCCTCACTATGCTTATGGACAAGATATTCCTGAAGTTCACTCCATAAATGCAGTTTCACTCCTTTCTTTGAATTTCCAGACCACACTCGTTTCAGACAGTTTATAACCATTTATTTAGTCAACACTGTCCTTGAGCTTAAAATCCTCAACATGTTTTCTTTGTCCATCAATAAAACCACTATTTAGCTTGTATTCAGCTTAGCTGTTGTTGTTAGCCCTTCATCCAAGGGTTAGCCCTTCATTCAAGTTAGCCCTTCATCCAAGGGCTGGCCTTATCCTAGTACAAGGATTTCCTTGTGGGAATAATGAGCTGGTACACAGCAGAAGATACACAAAACTGTGCTGCTTCTGTTTGGTGCCTGAGTCCAGATCAGATCCCTCTGTAGCTACACACTGAAACTTGATGGCAATGATGGAGAGGCCTGATCTCTACAAACGTGGAGTTGTCTTGTAGTGGAGATGTGATCTCCCACCTTGGTTGCATCTCTCCAAGTAGCATGTAAAACATTTTGGCCCATCTGTTCTCCCTCTCTCTATGACTTCCTGAATCTAATACTGCAAGAAGGCCCAGAACGGATGTCTTCCATCTTCCACTGTCAGGAAAAAACATTCAAAAAGAAACCTTTGCCACTGCTAATGGGAACAATCTGCTCTTGACTAGTGATTTCTGCTTATACTTCTGCTACACTTCTGGAAGTTGTCAGTGTAACTACAACTCTCGCAGCTATGGATGAAGTTAGACATTGCTGAAATTGTGAGGCTTCCAACAACAACTGCATGAAATTCCTGTACCACAGCCAATGACCAGAAAAGATGCAATGGTTTGAAGGTATCTGGAAGAGGTTGCAGCCTTTTTAGAAGGCATTATCTAAGACTCTCCAAAAAGGTAATTCTGTGAAGGGAACAGACACAGTCAGCTTATGTGATTTAGAGATGTTTCATGGGCATGTAAAAGCTTACAGTGCTGAAGCCATTTCAGATACTAAAGCAGCAGGTCAGATAATTGATTTTTATTTCTACTTCTTGTCTTTTATCAAATGTTGTGTAAATATAACATTATCTTTGAAAGGGTTTGTGACTCAGGTCTCTGAAAGAAGCAAAGGAAGAAGCCCCAGAGCAGCAGTGTTTCCTGAAGCATCCAGGTGAGTTTTCTGCACGTCTTAAATATCCAAAATGTGCTATTTCATGTACATAAAACCCAGGCTTTCCCTGTGAAAAAGCTATTACAGGTACTGCAGAGGTTTGGCAGGCTGAACAGAGAGAGCTGCTGCAGCCACTGTGTGATTTGACCTGGAAAGCAAACAGGCTACGCTCAAGAACTCGTGAAATAGCCAATAATGTTAGAGATGTCACTTCAAATCATAGGATTAGAGGAGGTTATTTTGCAGCTAGCATAACACGATGACGTGTCCCCGGGACAGGCAGGTGCGCTACTGCCTGCTGCGGGGACTTGGCGCCCTCCCTCCCGGTTAACAGCTGCTGCCGACGCCGGGGTGCCCCAACGCCCCCCGCTGCAGCGGTCTGAGCATCGCGCTGCTCCCCGAAGCACACTCGGCACAGGGACCCCAGGGCGCGCCGGGGGCGGGGACAACCGGTGGGTGTTCGCCCGCTCCCCGCATGGCCCGGCCCGGCCCGGCCCGGCCCCTCGCCACCAGTGGCCGTTCCCGCCGCCGCCGTATTTTGAGGCGCCTCAGGGGTTGTTACTGGGGTTGGGGCGGCGCTGGGCAGGCAAGGAGGGAAAGGGAGAAGGTGGTGATGGCGGCGGCGTGCCCTGCCGGGGGAGGCCCCACGCTCCCGCCCGTACTACGTCTCCCGGCGTGCCGCGCCGCTGCCGGAACTGGAAGTGACCTTCGCCGCCGCTCCGGTGCTGGGGCGGCCGGTGACTGCTGAGCGGACGCGGCGGCTTTCACACAGGTAATCGCCGCGCCGCCGCGGCGGGCGGGTAGGCGGCAGGCAGGCAGGCGGGCGGCGAGCGCCGCTGGGCGCCGCCGGGCGCCGCCGGGCTGCGGTTGCCGGAGCCGGCTGTTGCGCTCTGCGCTGGAAAAGCGCTTGTGTCCCTGGGCCGGGCCTGGCCGGGCCGCTGGGGGCAGGGCCGCTGGGGGCAGGGCCGCTTCGTCTGAGGGTCGCGCTGTGCAACGCCCCCTCCCCCGCCAGTTTTGTAGTTGATGACAACGCGTATCCGCTGGTGCAGTGCAGCTAACAAACCAAGCCTCCGAAATGGGCCAGAGGAAGAGAGTTTATATACTTTTAGAAAGATTAAATCTCTGTGTTTCGCACTCACGTTTTTCTTAATAGCCTGCAGATCCGTTTTTATATTGGATAGTCTTCTCCTTGCTTTGACGGATTAACGACTTTTTCTTTTTTAAGCTAAATATTTTCTTTAATAATAGAAGTGTCAGGTTTCATATACCTGCTTGTTGCTGACAGACCTTTAAATGAGTTTTCTGTATGCTGTCTCAGGGATAGGAATGCCCCGATTTAAACCTCGAGGTGAGGCCGAGAATGGTACTTGAACGCTTTCCTTGACAGGGTTGTCCAGATCTGCCGTATTCCTCACACCTTTTTTGCTAATGAGCTTTTAAAGGCAAGTTATGAGCAGTTTTGTAGATGCTGTGTTAGTGTTCTCTAACTTCAGCAGTACTTGTCACAGGTGAAGAAAAGGATGAATAATTATTTGTCAAAATTGGAAAATGCACACTTTGGTGATGTTCTGAAGTGTGAAATATGAAGTGGTTTTAAAGAGGTCTTGTTTATTTTTCTTTGTGAGTATGTCTCTAAACTGTCTCCACTTATAATGATCCTTAAAAGTACATAAGTTTGTCTTTGAAGTAATTTTTTTTTTCCTGTAGACATTGAAAACTTAAGATGTTTGTGTGTGTCCTTCTGCTTCTGTGAAATTTGTAGTAATGTTTCAGGTATTCTAAATGGTGTTTTGTACCTTTTAGGTGTATTGCTTTTGAGATAGATGAAACAAACTGCATCTAGACAGTTTGTTACAGCAAATGTTTTTTATAAGTACTTCTGTTTTTATACTGGGCTATGATATTTACATCATGAACAAGAAAAACATGTTTCAGGAATAATTCAATAGAGTGCACAGAAGGAAGGGTGCAAAACTTATGTGGGTGAATGCCAGTAGAAAAACTATGAGAAGACTCAAGCTTGGAAACTTAGTTAATGATGTACCTTCAAAGACTACCTTTCAGTAAATAAAGCCTTGTACCACATATGGCTATTAAGGAGGTAGGTGCCAGTATGTTAAATAATAAAGACTTCTAAACAACTGACAAATAATGAAGAGTATACTGCACAAATTTTAGTTATCCTTAAGGTGTTCAAGAAATTAAGTTGTCAGTCTTTTATACCCTGACCAGTTATGAAACCGGTTTCTTTCAGAGTGTGTTCTGCAGAAAAAAAGGATACGGTGTCTGTTTGAGTTCCATCTTGTCCAGGACTGGTTTCCTCTCTGCTGTCATCATGGCACCATCACTTAGGACTGTGTGGTCCAGCTTCTTTTGGATGCGTTCAGTAGCAACCTGTAAGCAGGCCCTGCTGCAGAGTAAGTAGTGATGGAATTGTAGAGGTCCTGTATTAAAATCTGTTCTTTGAGAGCCTCTTTCCTGTGATATTTGAAGTAATGTGAAGCATGGAAGTGAATTTTTATTTGAACAGGGTGAGGTTTGATATTCCGTGTTCTCTGCTAATAACTAAACGATAGCTCAATTTGGGGTTTTTTTATTCTTTTAAAGCTTCTCTGGTTCACATATGATGTTCCTCTATTATTTAGGTTGTAAATACTACCCCTGTTACCACCAATTATATTTGAAGATTTGAATTTATTTTTTCAGACTTACAAAGAGTGGTGAGAAAAAGGTACAGTAAAATCACATTACTTGATTACTTCATTACAAATGAAAACAGGCAATATTATTTCTTAAACTTTTGTCCATGTTTTAGATGTCAGTAGAAAGATGTAGAGGAGGTAGTAAAGGTGGTATAAAAGACAGGAATTGAGAAAATATAATGGACATGTTACATCTTAGAGGTTAATGGGCCAGGAGAAAGAAATATGAACTATCTGCAGTAATATTTTATGAGAACTCAACTTGTTAATAACAAGAATGGTTTAACTGGAAGAACTGAAGCATGGAAGTGCTAACAAATTATAAATTTTAAAATTGTATATCTAAAATATTTCTGAGAGGAAAATAGCTACACAAAAGTTTCTTCTTGCTTTTTTAAGCTTTCCCAGTTTTGACACACTGAATATTCTCCCCCTCCATTATAAACAGCAGTGAAGAATCCTATTTGTTTTAAAACTAAAGATGGTCTACATGAAAGAACATGTCAGAAAAAAGTTGAAAACCTTTTATGGCTTATTTGAAAACAGAGGGCTCAGAACATGCTAAGACTTCGTTCTTGTGATTGTAATTCAGTTCTTAAAGTGTAGTGGTAGAAGCTTCACAGAAATCAAACCTACATGTTGATTTGTGTCATGTTCCAGTCATAAAGGAAGAGGTTTGCCAGTAAAAGTCAGGTACAGGGCTCATCTTAGGCACGCATGCCTAGACACTTGTGGAAGACAAGATGCCCATGGTATGGCTCCTACATTTTAACACCTTATGTTAGGTTTACAGTTGGACTTGATGATCTTAAAGGTCTTTTCCAACCTAAATGATTCTGTGAAAAAATGCAAATGGAATAATGGGAAAACTCAGTTGGAAGGGACTTTGGGTGGTCTGTGGTCCAACCTCGTGCTCAAAGCAGGCTCAGCTCTGCAGTTACACCAGGTCACTTGGGGCTTTGTTCTGCTGGGTCTTTGAAATCTCCGAGGACAAACCTGCCTGGGCCCAGTCCTGCTGCTTGGCTGTCCCCATGAGGAAAACATTTCTCTACATATCCAGTCAGAGCCTCTCATTTCAACTTATGGGTGTTGTTTCATGTCCTCCCACCATGCATCACTGTGACTGGACTGGCTTCCTCTCTGATAATCCCAGTCCTCAGTCACTGGGGGCTGCTGTTAGGTCTCCTCAAAGGTGTCCCTGCTCCAGGCTGAGCCACAGCCCCATTCCCTCAGCCTCTCACCACAGGGCAGGTGCTGCAGCCCCTGACTATCTTGGCAGGCCTTCACTGAACTCATTCAAGTTTATCTTTTATTAAAGGGCCCCAAACTGGCCATAGTATCTAGATGTGGTCTAACAGATGCTGAATAGAGAGATATAATCTCTTCTCTCAGTCCAGTTAGTACATTAGTCCCAGATGCTGTTGGCCGCCTTTACTACTTGCAGTTCATGTGATTGCTTTCCTTGCAGCAACAGGAACCTGGGGAAAGGGTTAAAGTTCTTTAGTGTTATAGCAGCCAAGATGTTATAGTTTTGTGTTTTGTATAGCATACAGAGCAGTCGCTGGCAAAGTAAAAATTTGATTTTTATAATAATTACTGCTATGAATGAAATTATGGTCTTTCCTCTAAGTCATAAGGTAATGTTCTTTGCATATATAAAGAATATGCTCTGTGGTGAAATCTATAGGTATTTTGTTCATGCTGTGATTTTTCTTAGGAACACAATACAGTTGGAAAGGTAAATGTAGGCCATAGCTACCTAGCTACCTTTAATTGCACTAGTAATCTCTGTAGTAAAGTGAACTTCTATTCAGACAGTGTTTGTTGGTTTTTTTTTTAATCTAAATCTATGTGATTATAATCCCCAATTAAGAAGGAATGTAATAAAAAAGTAAACATTCTTAAATTTGGCGCAGCTCTGTTTTTACATTAGTGTTCTTTACATGTGTGTTTTGCAGATGGAGCCGTGGATCGTGTTTGCCATAAATCCACATTCTCAGTCCTCCCTGAAGACTATAATTGGTATTTAAACATGCTTTCTTTCTCTTTTGTGAAGTTGTTATATAATGGTATCAAATACATCTGCCAGTTTTGGATATATGCACTAATTTTAACTAAAGTACTGTTTCCGATCATAACAATTGTGAAGTTAGTATTTAAAACAATGAATATAATGAAAAGACAGACAGGAATCCTTATAAATGTGGTGATGACCCCAGAACCCCTGCAGTTTTGTTTGTGGAAGAGCAGAAGTAGCTAAGAGCAGTCATTTTCATTGGTGCTTATTGTTAAGACAAACTCCAGGTATTTTTGTGCTGCTGCATGGGGAACTTGAGTAGAAACTGGAAAAGATGATACAAATATAGTGAGAAATGCAGCATCCACGTCATTTATATAAGGTTTAGGAAGCCAATGTGTCATGGAAGTTAATAAGGAAGAAAGGTGAGAAGAGTCATACTCCCTCAAGGAGACTCTCAGTAGGACTTTTTGTTCATCATGTCCATAATCTTTTACCAAATATAAAAGCTGGAACCCCGAACAGAGCTTTGTTTCCTACTCTTTCTTTTGTAGGTGCAGTACTACTTATAAAGGCATGTTGTCCTAGAGATCATTATCCCCATCTGTTGCTACAGATTTATGTGCAATTATTCAAAGTGTTAAAAGATTTTTTCCAACCCGTATTTCCAGCTATCTTTAGTACTTTCTTTTAGCACTTTTTTCCTCTCCATCCAAAAAAACCCCATGAAGATGGCTGGGAAAAAAAAAAAAAAAAGGTTCAGGTGAAGTATTTGTGGCCCTTATTTTATAAGGGTTTATTTTATAGAAGATTCTTAAGAATTCATAAATGCAGGGTCAAATCTGATTTTCTCTGGTACTCAGGCTGCTCAGTTAAAATTTGCAGAAATGCTGAGCAAGGGATATGTTTAAGAGTGTAAGTTTTTATTTTTATAGCAAAGTGGAACTTGCAGTGACATCAGATTTGAAGACAATTGTCTGCTACCACCCTTCGCTTGAGATTCCATACGAGCATACAAAAGTATGTCCAAATGTACACATTTTTATTTCTTACTTTTGTAAAGGCATAAGTAGTCCATAAAAGATGCCCTAAAGACTCAAAATTAATTTGAAATACTGAGGTACTTTTTAGTATGTGCTCACCATGTCTGTGAATTAAGAGAATGATAAATATAGCTGCTGCTGTGAGGAGGACCTTCTTAGTTGAATTGAGGGAAAGCTGCAGAGTAGATGCTCAGATATCGCAGCATATAGTGACTCAAATAGAATTAAATGAGGCACTCAAATACTTGTGCGCTACAGAGAAAACTACTGTCTGTCTATGAGCGTACTCAGGTTGTTTGAAGCGCTGGTTATAGTTCACATGTACTGCTGTGTACAGATGCAGCAGTGTGGGCAAGAGGGTATAAAGAAATGCTGCTCCTGCTGTTTTCAACTCAAGCTTTAAATTACATTCAGTGCTTTGGGTTCATAAATGATGCAAAAGACTTTAAATATGGAATTTTTATCTATCTGTAGTATTTTCAATGTGTTCTTTATACTGATGAAATTAAGTCTAGATGAAACACAAGTGTACACTAGAAAAGTTAAGTTTCACATGCTAGTAAAATTCTGCAAATGGTAGCTATGTTGCTGAAGTAACCAATGTGAAAATTCTGCATTGAAAATTTAAAACATTTTAGCACTCTTTGCCTGCAAATTACCTTTTGTTATTTTTAAATTTATCAGTTGCGTGTCTCAGGATGTAAAAGACTAAGGAAAAATATTTGTAACGCTGCTAGTAGTTAGGTTTCAGGTTGAGAGCAAATGTCTAAGTTTTAGCAGATGCACAAACAATTAGGAAGTGACATTCTTCTCCAAGGTACAGATCATCTAAAAGCTTTTTTAGTGATTATGTTTGTCACTGTGAATGAATCTGTAAATAGGAATAATACTAGTACTTTTGTATTGGTAGAACTGAAGCTTATGATTCAGCTAGTTAACTGTAAGGATGAGATCAGCAGTAATGATGACAGCAGTGCTGATTTTAGGGGAAGGGTAATCAGCTGTCACACCTGGGGTAATTAGAGGTTTCTAGAGGTCTGCTTCACAGAGGTGTGGGTTTCTTGGGGGTGGGGATGGAGGGGTGTATGTGATAAACAGCCTTTACAATTACAGGTATTCTTTTGTATTCTTTTGGTTCCAGCCTGATAAGAATAAATTGTAATGCTATCTATGTAGATTTTTTTGATTCTCTCAAAAAAAGGAGAAAAAAGAAATACATACACTACTGTTTTTATAGCCCATACCACGGCCAGATCCAGTGAATAATAAAGAAGAAACCCTTGACCAAGTTTTGAAATCCAGACTGAATGAAAAAGAGCTAAAGAACACTAGCGATCCCACAATTGAAGAGCTCAGCAAAATGTTTTACACAACAAAACATCGTTGGTATCCTGTGGGACAGTAAGTCTTTTCCTTTCAATACTTGTTCCTTTTGGAGGTAAAGAGAAATACTGGAATAATTCAATGACCAGATCGAACCTAGGGTAGGTCATGTGAGACAAGGTAGTATTAGCACTTAGGCTACTACATAAAATCTTAAATGCAATGTTGTGTAAGTGGAAGACTGTATTTCATAAGGGTTTTTAACACTGCCCCTTTGGTAGCCTTTGCGACTTTTTTTGGGGGTAAAATATGTCACAGTGTAGAACTTTCTCATCTAGTTAGCTACTGGTTCAGGTGATTCATTAAGGTTACATAAGAGAATCTAGTGTGTAAAACACCCTCAATGGACATAACCAAATGAGCTTGGAAACGTGCATTGTCTATTCCTTAATAACTTTTCAGAAAAATGGGAAGATTCTCAGGCTTAAGAATAGTAGAAGATTTTTATTTCAAATGGTGAGAAGTGCACCTTGGTGTGCCTTGTACTCAGAAAGCTAGGAGGAGGAGAGGTGCAAATATGCGTGACCAAGATTAAAGAGGAACTACATACATTCAGATATTTGCACTGGAAACTACACCTGTTGCTAGCTACTAATGGAGACTTTATACAGGCAGATTTTTTTTTTCTTCCACAGAAAACTTCTTAATTATTGTGTTTTGGGAGTAGGTAAAAGGAATGAAATGGTAGAACTTTCTATGGCCAAAGGGTAGCTGTCACTTTAATGAGCACCAAACAGGATCTTCATTGTTTTAGCGTGGGCAATTAAGAGGAAAGTAGGGATCATTTTTGTTGTAAAGAGTTTGTTAGTTTGTCTGCAAAATATTACACTATTGAATGTACAGTCTGGCATAACTCCTTTAAACATCAACTCTCTTCGTTCTGTAGCAATCATTTTAGCCAAAGGAAAAGCTGACCATGTAATAAAATTAACTTCACACAAAGGATTAAGAATAAACAGCAGCCCTTGTACTTATTCAGCTGTAGAACGGATTGGATTATTGCATGCTTGTAGCAGATGTAGCAATAGAAATGAGTAGGGTTATGTAACTCCATGAACAACAGCAATGACATCTAATGAGTGGTGATGGGTTGTGCTTGTGTATCTTGTATTTTGCTTACTTGTGTAACCTCCAGAGCAGTCACTGGGGGGAAAAAATATCAGGAGAATCAAAGACTCTCCAAAGCTTGCATTCATCGCAGTCTTTTTTCTTCTAGGTATCATAGAAGACGCAAGAATCCTAATCCTCCCAAAGACAGATAATTAAGATAACTTGTTGTTCATCAGCACTTTTCTATTAATCTTTACTAGAAATAAAAATTACAGAAAGTAAGATGTTTGGCAATTCTATGTGAGTACTATAACTAAAAGATGCTTAAGTAAACTTGACTGTTATTTTCTACTTCAACTAGTTGACAGAAAAATAACAAAACTGCCCAGCTGAAACAAGGATCCAGTGAAGGCTGTTACACATGCACGATCAGTGAATGTGCCAGTCTCAAGACTGGATGTAGCAGGCGATGGGAGTGCTCCAATTGAACTTGATCAGGGGCTTATCGTTGGTAAACTGAATGCATAGAAGTCTTATGTCAAAATGGGAAGTCTAGAATAGGGCATGTTGGGGTCTGGTGTTATTTGGGGGGATTTTTTATTTTTTTTTTTTTTTTTAGAAATCCAGTAATGGAAATGCAGGTGAGCTTGAATACTGAGGTATTTATGAAATAGTACTGATTAAAAATATTATGAGGTATTTACGAAAACAATGAAATAGTTGTGCTTCTTCTGTTACACTTGTAAAATTTGATTCCATGTTTAATTCTACATCAGCCAAGTGGTTGTATTTAAGGCTATTGTCATGTACTGAGAACTGGCCAACCTGGTTAAATTTTAGCTTCCAAAGCATAATAACTCACCCATCTAAATAACCCAGCATTTCCAAATAGCTGAGAACTTCTGTGTGCATTTGTTGTTTGTGGGGTTTGTTGTTTTGGGTTTTTTTAACCCCACCCCAGCTACCATTTAGTGAGGATGGTATGCCTGTATATAAATTGGAATAGCTGTAGCTCAGGGGAGGAGAGTTCTCTGCTGCTGCAGGGCAATTGGTGAAGACTTCCAGCTCTTTCTAGCTTACCCAGCGGAAGGATTGGCCCTTTATATAATAAAATGCTTTGAAGACATTTGGTTTGTTTCTACTTCATAGCTTTAGTGCTTTATAGAGCTTAAATGTTTCTGCTCTTATAATATTCTATGTCACATAGCATTTTTTTCCTCAGGAAAAGGAGATTATTTAGTCTGTAGTTTTAGTCATCAGCCTTCTGATAGAAAAATCTAGCTTAGAACATTGTGCCTCTGAAGAGATCCCAGTGACTTCATTAAGAAGTCTTAGCAGATCCTTATAAATAATCAGAAAATAATTACCTTGTGTCATACATTTTGATTGTATTTCCTTTCCAAAGCAACTTGGATAAGATGGGAAGGTTCATGTTTCTTGTTAAGTCTAGTGTCATCTTGACAGCATGTGTTATCTACGGATTTTGGTACAAGTGGAGTACCATGTGAAGTCTCTAATCCTGGTCACCATTAGTATAAAGGACACTTATTTTTCTATAGTTATTACTAAATAAACTTTTTTCCTTGAATTTCCTTTAATTGTGAAAACATTAATGTTGGAGGCATGTAAAAAGACTGCCTTTAAATACTTCTAGAAAATTTTACATAAAGTTAGTCTTAAGAATTTATCTTGGTATTAATTTTTTTTAAAATGCATTTTTAAATCCGAATGCCAGTTAGCCCATAATAGTTTATCATGGCAGAGCATGAAATCATTTTGCTTATTCTCTCTGTTACACTGTTAAGATATGAGTCCATGGTTAAGCCTACAGCAACCAAATGATTTTGGCTCCATATTATATGATGTGTTGCTTGCGTGATAACAAACATGCTGTCATGAAGGAATGTCTTGTGTCTGTGAAAAGGATTGCTGCTTGCTCTGCAAGTTCAATCACATGAAAATAATTCTTTTCTGCCTAGAATATAACTTTTAAAATTGTTTTTAGTAATTTGTAGTACAACAGATTTTAGTATTTTCAGTGATTCATGGTGTCTGGTACTGACACTGGTCCATAAGCAAGAAGCTTGGATCTCATGTGTAGTGTTTTATGTTCTGCTGCAGAAAATCGAGCCTCCTTTATTTTTGGAAAGCTGAGACCTAATTTGTCACAGTTTGATTGTACACCAGTGTAAGAAAAGATATCACAGGATTAATTTAAACTTTCTATTAATTTCCCCCCTTCTTCTCCTTGATAACTTTGCTAATTCCTGCCTAATACTGTTAAGACATTCTGCTTTACAGAAACCTTCTGTTCTTGCCTGTCAAACCCTGTTTATGGTCAAACATTCACAATCACTGTAGAAATGTTGGATTTTTCAATGTTTCCCGAACATTTCTGGATGCTTTTCAGGCATTTTGAGGGCTAAAAAAGAAAATCTATGATGTGCTGGACTGCTGTCTTTACAGTACTTCCTCTTCTGACCAGTTACTGGAAACTGAGTCTAAAACACATGTTCACTACATGTACCCTCTGCCATTTTGTTACTATGTTAGTTAATGAAGTATTTAAAAATCGCTCCCTGCATTATACTGCCACCCTCAATCTTGCTATTTTCTCTTCTACTAAATCTTTCTCCTGGGTCATCTGAAGCATGACTTAATTAAAATACTACTATCAGTAATTCCAAGCTGTCCTGATTTTCTAGGTCTTGAACAACTACATAAAGCTGTCTTTATCTGCTTCTCTTCACTTGAGAACCTGGAATTAGAAATCCATCTATTTGATTCTTGTCCCAGTTCTATGCAAGAGAATAATCCATCTGAAAGTTAGTTTGGGATTTCTGTTTTCTGTTGCTCTCGTTTGTAATTGAAAACTTTAGTTGCATAGAATTCATGGTATGTTAAGTCTGCTCTGGTGTCTTTGTATCCAATTTCAGGCACTTGGCCATTTGCTTTATATCTAGTAGTTATTAAGTGCTTCAGACCTGATTAAGCTCATTGCTGTGGATACTGTACAGCTGGGTGCATCTTACTGGGTTTTTTAAATGTCTCACTAAAAGTCTTCTTAGGCTTTGCTTGCTAGCATGCTGTTGAGAAAACTCCAGTTCAGTTAAGTATCAAAAGATTTGTCCTCCATTCAGACCAATAAAATCGCAGTTCAATTTATCCTGATGTCCTAGAGAAAATAAAGTTCTTTGAATTCCTCTAGTTATACCTGAATTTAAAAAAGGTAGCATGCTTTTAAAACATGTTTTTGTCTTTTCTATGTGCTAATAGGTTGTTCTGCAGATTCTTGGTGCTACCACCAGGAGGCAATCTTGCACAATAACTCAACTGGATTTGTTTGCAACCATAGAGGCTTTAGCTGTATCATCAAATTTTAACACTGAGACACACATGCGTCAGCTGCTTTTTCATTAAATGGGGAAGTACTTAAGAAAAAGGAACTCCCCAGCAGGTCTGAAAGTGGTTGGGTTCAAAGGGCCAAAGGTTCTTTTTCAGGACTTGCCTCTTTGCATTGACTGATTTGTCTTTTGTGTATTTTGTAATGTGTAGTAGAAATGTATGTTGACACTTAAACAAAAAAGCCCCGCCCTCCCGATTTTGAAATAGTGGAGCAGTAATGGGACCCAACTGCCAAATATGTCCATGTGACAAGTTTCATGTCTTTGTGCTTCTGTTCTTCATGACTATAACGGAGGGAGCAGTTATCCATCCATCCATCCCCTCCTGCCCCCCCCACTTTTTCAGTCCTATAGGAAAGTGCGCTTCTTGTCCGTTCACTGTTGCAGTAGGTCTGAATGTCAGCTGCCATGGTGAAATTCTGCTGTACCAGAGTAGATCACTGCTGCAGCTCTGTTTTAAGGCACAGTGATGATTGCTGTTTAAAGCCAACACTGCATTTCTCAGTTATTTCAGTCTTCATGAATTTTAGTAGCTGCTTTGCTGTAATTTCTCACATGCTCGTTCCATCCTCAAAACCAGTACAGACTTAGATAATGAAGAGAACAAATAGATGTAGACTGCATTCCTCTTCTGTAAGAGGATGTAGATTTCATTTTAATGCTACAATATAAAATTGACTGAGATCCCACCAGTCACTAGAATAAATAATACATAAAAGTTGGATTCCTGTCTAAGATTGAGACAGCTACCAATTAGACATCTAAGCCTGAGTTAATCTTTGCAGGCTTTCCTTATAGTCAGCTGACACAAAAAAGTACCTACACAAGGCAGATGATCTTATTTTAAGATCTTATTGTCTAGAATGTGTCACACATTGTTCTCTGGAAGTGCCTTTTCCCTTCTCGTCTATGAAGGGAGGATGAATTTTAGCTGAGATTCAGATGCCTGTATCAAAGCAAATGAGCATTCTTTTAATTTGAGAACATATATGTAAAAGAAAAATACTCCACTCTAAGATAAAAACATGGTTGCTGTTTCTGCTAGCCTTCAATAGCATGTAGTCCATTTGCAGGAACTCTTTGTTTTCTGTAATTTGCACACATTTAACTTGTAATTTTGCATAAATTGGTATAGAACTTTAATCGCACCTATTATATCCAATGCTAAAAGACTATATTTAAGATGATATTTTTCTTTCATTCGGTGTGTAGTCACCGAATAAATAAGACAGTTATTTTATGTATCTTTATAGCACCTCCTCTAATGAGCTCCCTCTAGGTACCTCTAGAAAAATGAACACAAAAAATAATTTACTGAGTAATTTGCACAGAATTATCTGAAAATTTAAATACCATTTACATAGCATGTTCATTCCACTGTATATAACTACAGCTGTTAGGACACTGCACATCAGAAGGTGGGAGCTATGTGGAAGCTGCATGAACCAAATGGCATCTTTGGTCAGCAATTTTGCACTGCACTGCTTCTAGAGAAGTAAAAGTTTATGGCCCAGAATACCACTTTGTAAAGTGTCATGGTGTTAGGTGAGAAACAATAATCAGTGTATCACAAAGGTTTTTCATCACCTAGAGGCATCACAGGAGGCTGGAATGGCCAATAGAACAGAGAAACTTGGCCAACTAGTCATTATGAAAAGTCAGGTAAGTAATAAATGCAGAAAACAGTTGTGCTTATATTCGGCTTTACTGCTTGTCAAGATGCAAAACAATCTTGGGTCAGAAGCAGTTTACCATTTGAACTAAGGTTCTGACTACTACCAAAGTTTACAATTCCTCAGCAAAGAATCTCCCTACCAGCAAAATATGAGATATCACAGGAAAAAAAAAAAATCTGGAAGAGCTGTTCTTAGCATGTTTTCTGCCAAAACTAATAAAAGTTTAACCACATAAGTATCACAGAAAATTTAAATAAACAGTGAAAAGTGACTGTTAAATTAGGCTACTGCATTAAGCCATTATCATGTAGAATAAAAATTAACTGAGGTAAAAGATTAAACAATTAAAGCATGATGCTACTGTGCAAACATGTATTTCCTACTCACTAATGCTAACAAAACAGAGCTTTCTATTTTCATGTAAAGATTAGTGTTTCTTAAACACTAGTTTAAGAACTAGTCTTTCTCATTATTCAAATCTGTTGTATTTGTTTAAAGAAATAATAACCTAAGTAGCATCTTTCTGAAGTCAACATCTGTCGGAGTTCTACTGGATTGGAGCTGTGCAGCAGCACTCATCTTCACCTTCTGCTTCACTTAAGACACACTGAGGATTTCAACTGAATAATACAGTAATGGCAGGAAAAAATTTTCCTTGACCCCTCATTAATTAACAGTTGATTGCTGTACGTCAGTATAAGGCTTCACCTCCCTTTTTATAATTTGTTGCTATTTTGTAATTTTTAATCCTGACTTGTTTTAAGTAGGGGTTCCCTTGTATTTTTCAAGAATACATAATTCATATCTTTATAAATAAACTCCCTTTTCCCCATGCTGTTTTCCATACAGTTAAAATGCTGGCATTAGTGATAGGGAAACAGGGTGGCAGTGAGTTCCACAAATTTTAGAATTAGATTAAGAAAAAGGATTTTCTATCTGGAGTAGAGACGCAGTGTAAACAAAATTTGTGGTAAGTTCACTGTAAGCAGAGATAAGAAAGACGGCAGAGAAAATTCCCTTTCTAGAGCATGTATTTATATGTTCAAATCTACTAAAAGAAACATGCTGCATGGGTTAACAATTCATTGATTTCATATGGCTGTATTTGTTGAAGAAAAAATTTGAAATGAGCCCAAAAAGGCCACTGGTAAGGCTGAAAGGTAACCCAATGGCCTGTGAAGAGAAGAGCAGAGCAGTGGTGGTACCTGCACAGTGCTTAGCCAGTCCTTGTCCAGAGAGAGGACAAAACCTTGGATCACTGGAACTGGGTGTTTTGCTTCAATATGACCAAGGTTTTAACTCATAACTTTGTGGAAATGACACATAAGAGGCCTTATATTTCTGTGTGATGTGTTTAGCCTGCAGTCAAAATACCCGTGTCTACACTTTACCTCAGGCAGGCGCTCCCCAGGAGCAGACTGATAACTCGGCTCCCCCTGAGCACTGCCGCAGGCCAGGGAGCAAGCTCCAGCTCTGGCTGCTGGTCCCCACACCTCTTCACTACTTCTTCCCCTGAGCCCTCTTCAGAGCAATGGCTGCCCACCCCTTCAGGGAGAGGTGATCTCGGAGCGGTGCTTGGTGTGACATCTTGTCTGATTTCACCCTGTGTGATCTTCTAAGCTGCTCAAGCTGATTGTACACCTTCAAGCATTACTGCATCCCAAAACATGTAACACATGCCCTCACTTTCATGCTAGAAGAGCACCGTTCTCGCAGGCTGCAGTCCAGTTCCACGTAATTTCAGATACTTCAAACTGAAAGATACAGAAAAAAATCAGAATTACAGGTTGGGTCTATAGGGGTACCAGAAAGAGTCCAAGGAACACTGTGGGATGTGAATGTAGGAGTTTGCTCTGGAGAAGGAAACTGGCCTCAGCTAGTGTGAATGTAAGTCAAACCTTGGCATCAGGGACTTCTTTTTATTTAGAAACAGAAGCATGCCCTCTGGAATCAGGTAGTTAGGACCCACATCATTTTTACAGATAACTGGAGCTCAGATTGTCTTTGTGTGGACTACTGAGTCTGGATGAGCCTGGTACAGGCTTATCGAGACATGCTAAACCAGCAGCTCACACGCGTAATCACTGTTCTCTAAACAACCTGAGTCATCAAGATTGTCCCATCCAGTGCTGAGATGCCCCAGTTGAGACTCCTGTAAAAATAAAAGGATTTTTCTTCTGGATAAACAAAATTGAATATGTAGAAAAGAAAGCGCGTTTCTGTAACTTCAAACAAAATCTGGATTTAGGAGCAAGTGTCTTCAACAGTCCATGTCCGAGTAAATGAACTGTACCAAAGGTCACTAGATGTCAATGTTCTGTAATTCCTAGCCTTCAGAGGACCAAAGAAATCTAAAGAAATGGTTCAAGCTGAAGCATTTGGCAAAATAATGAGGTGAAAGGTTTTCAAAGTTTTCTGGAGAAAAAAAAACAGTAATTGGACATAATTCTTAAAATCTTCATTTAGGCATTACTAAATAAAAATGCTGTATTTCCATTTCTGGGCTATGAAATGTCAACAAAAGAAAATAGTGGTATAAAAACCAAAGAGCTGTTTTTCAGTTCTTCTCAGGACATAAGAGGTTTATTTATTTTAAAATCTGTGACACTGGCAAATAAGCTGTTCACTTTAAATAGCTTGCCAGGAGTCGTTTTGGTTGCTGGGTTGGGTTTTTTTCAGCTGTACTCATAGGTTAAATCAATATTGCTAGAAATACACTACCAGTTCAGCACAGATTTTTTTTAACAGTCCATCTCCTTACCTGGCATATTCTCACCCCATTAGAACAGCTCAAGGAACTGCTCCTGAAAATGCCCAAGGAGACTAAAAGATAGGCTTCAACTGATTGTTGAGGTATAAATGTCAGAAGCATAACTGATCTGTCGTTTTGGGAGTTTCATTGTTGTTGCTGCATCTTTTCCATCAGCCATTCCAAAGGGATTTCATTAACATCTCACTAGTACCTCTGACTAAGTAGGAATTTTGACTAGATTGTGAAAGCTTCTAGCAATAATCTGTTTTGGTGTGCTACTTACATAAATGCAAATTAAGTGGAAATAGCTGTTATTTACATTCTCTGGATGCAAGATTCCACTCCCTGATGGACAGGGAAAAAAAATGCCATTGAAAGAACATAAAGAGATTGGGAAAATGTGGATCTAGTAAAAATATATGCAGTGGACCACATTGTCAGGTGGTATAAATTGGTACAGCTTCATAGGTTTGCCCCATAACAATATAAAGGCCACCTGCCAGGAGGACTTGAAGAGCTTCATGTATTTCTTGGAGAAAGGGGTGGAGGGGGAGGAGTGAATGAACACACTGAAAACAAAAGCATATAAAAAATTGCATGTTTCAGCCTTTCATGCAATGGCTAAGAGAGGCAGGCGTTTTCAGAAAGAGTCTCATAGAACAAAGCCCCCATTCACAACAAGATTTTGCTATGGGCTCCTGTTAGTTTGAGATTATGTCTGGAAAAATTACAAAAGCTCTTGAAAAATGTAAGTAGCATATTCTAGACCAGCGTGCCTGAAAGTGGAGGACAGTGCTGGAGGAAAAAAAGCTTAGTGTGAAAGCTAACTCCTTCGGTGAACACAAGCTTTACCTTTTTATTAGCCTGGCAGAGGCTCTCCTGCATGTCCTCTGTACATGGTGCCCTTCACTTACCTGGAGCAGATCCCCGCTGTCACATGTTCCACCGGAAAGCTCACGCTCCCTCCTGACATGCCTGCTTCTATCTGTAACATCGCTGGCACCCACCTAGAGTAAAATGAACAGTAAGAGACTGCCTTCAGAAAAGGTTAGGCATGTTTAAAAATGTACACAAAACATGGCTGGTAATTTCATTTGGACCAAACCCAGTCAGGAACCTGGGCTAGGGCATTAAAGGTGAGATTGTTTTGGTGGGTTCTACCTTATAGAAGGGAAAAGGATATGATACAACCAGCACAGCTAAAGCTCAAGCACCACAGAAACACTCGATTCTTGGAGCCCACAGAGTGATTCCCTCCAGGATTAGTTCTGTTTGATTTGGGATTGCTTTGTGCCTGCCAGCACACAAGACCTCTCATAACACAGGCAAAGGTGGGACAGAAATTTCATTCTTATTCCATTTTAGATATAGACTCTTGCCTGCTGTTCTGTCTTATGCAAACAATGCACCCTATGGCTAAATGCATCCTTTAGTTCCTTCCCAGGACAGAGACTGATCCACAGCAGCAGGTTTTGCAGCTTCCTTCCCTCTAGCATGATGTGGCCTGAAATGCTGGGGAAAAATTCTGCTGTGCCTCAGGCATCTTTTTGGATCAAATTTCTTCCCAGAGGGATAATTTATCAGAGACACGATCTTTGAAGAGAATGCTAAAAGTAGTGTTAAAATTTTGAAATACAGGGCAATGGCACTGAAAGAAAAGATGTCTAGCCCAAACTCACACTTTATAAAAGGCTTTGCATATTTTGTAATAATTATGGATATTATTTCCCCTCCCCCATTCATTTGCAAAGACAGACAGATAATAACAAACTTCAGCAAGTCTGAATTTGGTTACACAGAGCCATCTGTTAATTCTGGTATATGGCAGCAGAGGGCATCTAAGGACTTCAAGTCGCATATGGTGAGGGATTAAAATCAGATGGCTGAAGGAGTCTCATCCCCAGCCATTCACCCCACCCCGTGACAGAATTTGCCACCTCACGACCAAACAGCTCATGAAGCTGCTCCTGAACGGCTGCAGTTCTGAGCCACTCTGAAACGGGGGTTGATCTTACACACCAGGCTGAATGCTGGAGTTGTTTAGGAGGAGATGTGCAAGTTAATATCCCTGCTGCAGGCGACACTGTCAGATCCACGGGAAGGACAGGTTCAGGTGCCCAATAAGGGACCATAGTAACTGTCTCAAGCAGCCTATCCAATTTTGTCTACTGCTGTTTGAGCTTTAATTGCCACACACCTGGCAAAACTGCATACAGGAGGGGAAAGCAATCCTGGAAATGGACAGGCAGTGCCAAGAAAAGGCGAGCTATGGACCGATGTTCTTTCCTTAACCAGGAAGAGTAGCCCTGTGTCTGTTTCCTCTGTTGAGCCCAAAAAATGCGAGTCTGTCTGCCTGGCCTATATTTCAGTTTACATCCTCCTAACATGACAATCAGTTACAGGATAATGCCTTGAGCCTTTTCTTGACAAAAAAACCCCAATCACTAATCATGACAAATAAAGAGAGAGAAGCTAGTTGGCAGCTAGCACTCATTTCTTGCCGTCTGTTCGGGTTTGTATGACATTCCATGTCCAGCCTCTCCTTATACTGAAGCCATGCCTGTCTTGAGCCAAAAGAAGCCAACATGTCAGGGGCAGGTTAAGCTCATTACCTGACACTAACACTTAATGCACTGATCTGAAAAACATATTTGATCCAAGCAGCATATACACATACCATGGGCAGCATATTTTCAATTAACGGTAAGAAGTTTTATATTATATAAACACATTAGTACATTTTGATTATCCTGTTATTCAAACTCCTAAATACAGCAACATGTCAGGCCTTATGCTGAAGTCTATTATAGACTTAGTCTGAAATTTAAAAGTGTCTCATGCCAAGGAAAAGGTTCTACAACTCATTTAATGATTCACAGTACTCCTGAAATTATATTCATCTGTCTGCTTTCCATGGCAGCACTTTCAATCATAAACACTTAATTGTAGGAATTTATCCTCAAGGCCAAATAGCTCTGGGTGAATTAAACCATCTTTAATGTAAGAACTAGAATGGTGATTTAAAATTAATCTTTCTCTGATGGGAGACCATTTATTCAGAAACACACTTTGCACTCAAAACTCTCTCCTTTGGAGATAGCCACTGCATCACCTGTTTTGACTTTCCTTATTTGTTTCGGAGCTGACTCCTTGCCAGTAAAGGAACTTTAATTACTTATGGATTGGCAGAGCACAGAAGAGCTGCCTGCATGCCGTCCGTCAGGAAAACTTTTTTCACAGACATTTCTTGCTCTCTTTTACTTTGAGAAGTAGGACTCGCAACTGGCAAGAAAACATCTCAAGCCTCCTCAAGCATAAAAGACTTGTTTTTTCTGGCAGCATCTAGGACGAGAATGCAAGATTTCACAGTGCTTTCAGCTGTGCTATCTCTAGGATTTTTCTAAAACAAAGACAAGAGTCTACATTTCTCCAAAAATCCAGAACTTCAAAAAGCGTGGTTGTGAACATGTGTATGTATAGGTGTATATGTATACATACACCTATACACTCTTTCTCAGGCATATACACACTTTCCTGGCAAAAAAAAACCCAAGATAAATATTAGTCACCAAATCTTATACTATAATCTGAATATTGAAATCCATAGCAAATATTCTCCTAGTAGTTGTTTAAAATGACTGCTATCAAAACAATTCTTGCCAGCAGTCTTTTTTTTCCTATGGTATTCAGAAGGAGGACGCATCATAGGGAAGAAAACACCATCAAAGCGTGTATATTCCCAAATGATCCTCAGGTAACTTTCAGCAATATTTTAACTAGTTCTAGTCAGACTGAAGTTGGGTAACTCATGAAATAACAAAGTGACAGACCGGAACTCAGCTGTTTATAAAGAAGCCTAACATAATATAAGGTGAAAACTGCTGTGTAAATTATCTTTTTTTTTTTTTTTATCCTTAGTGCCCTGTACTGCCACGTGCCACTTTTCCTTAACAAGTCCAGCCAAATTTTATGTTATTTTGGTTTTACTTTAAATTGTAAGTAGTAAATTAGAAAAACTATAAAAGCACTACATTTAATTTTTTTAAATTAAAGGTCCTAAGTGTGTCAAGACAACCTCTTACTCAATGCAGTTGAGGCCTTTAGATGCTACCGTAAATTTTAAACAGTATAAACAACATGATGAGAAGAGAGGATTTAAATGCCACATTTTTAGGGTCAGAGTTTCATGTTTGCCGGGGATTATCAGTCTACCTATCCACTAACTAAAGAAAATTATAATTCTTTTTCTCAACTTTCTCTGAAAGAAAATAATCTGGATGTTATTTCAGAGTACCGCTCTCTTAGTGCTATTTCTTGATGGTTTGCTTTTAAATTACAAGTGCTGTTTTCTTTTAGAACAGCACTGATTCATAGAAATTATTCACTGAATTTTTGATTATTCTCCTTTATCAAACGTATATTCTCAAGAAAGATAAAGCATTCACATCTGAATAGACAAAAAATGGCTGGAAATAAGGTGGCAGCTGGTTGAAATTGTTCTGTATACATCATTATTTATTTCATCAAAACATTCTGTTCCTCGGGCAGCTGGAAAGAGCAGACTGATCCCATTTACGAAAATACTTGTTTTCTCTCTGCTGTATTTATTATGTTTTAGGATCTCTTTGTGAAGTAAGCAAACCTTCCTCCTGACTGCTGAGTGAGAAATTATCTAAGAGCTCATGTTGCAGACCTTGTTCATGGTGTGGAGCTACTATTAACTTGTTCTAATTTGCTTGAGATAAAGGCTCAATATGCATATTTCTCTGCTCGAGAACCAGGCTGCCTGACCACTGTAATCACAGGATAGGGAGGAACCATGGCAGTTATACACTGCTATTTAGATCACTTTAGGTAAACAGTTGTCAAAATATGGTCAATACATGGACATATGTGACAAGCAATAGCTGGCCTTCTAACTAAAGCGGATTTTATCTGACCAAATGGTATGTCATGGATAATGGATATTCTGTGCTGCATCTTCAGGAAGTAAGGATGCAAACAGCAAGGAAAGGCCCCTTGTATTCTTCTAGGTAGCCATATAAATCTAGCTAAACAGATGAGTAAACCTTTCCAGCAAATCAAAGAAAATTTAGCAAAATCAGCTGGGCCAAAATGCATTACCCCCTCCTCCACTCATGTCATATTATATAAATAAATCAGCGTGCTAGCTCTCCAGTAAATTTGGCATACTTTTCAGGAACAAAGTGAAAATAATTTGTAGCAACAGGCACTTCACACTATTGTAAAAACGTTGTTGCCTCCTTCCTTGGTCATGAAGGAGATTTTTGCCTGAAGGAAAAATAAAAAATAAATCCGCTTACTGCTCCCCTTCTCTTTTTGAGCACATACATTTGAAAACAAGTCAGAAACATAATATATTCTGCTTGTGATTTTCTAGAACTCTTAAGGTTCATGTTTTCACTACTCATATAAATCTCAATTTAAAATATTTACTATATGGATGATATACTGCCCAAACCAAAATTTTCATGCACAGTAAAAAGTATCTGGAAAATAAATCAGAGATTCCTTAAATTTGTACCTTTCATCTCCAGTCAGATGATACAGCTCTAAAACTCACTCAGAAGCATACATAACTGGATAGATATAGGCAACATTTGTCCTAGAATTGCTACCCCAAAACACACAGACTAAAAATGAATAAAGCACTTGGTTTGAATTGTACTTACAAATTTTAAATCCCCATTTGTATAAGATAGTTTTCTCTTCATATTAGTGACTCTGTTTAGAAGAATTACTGTTTGTTACATGGCAGATTAGAAAACTTACTGTTTACATGATAGAAAACTAAATTTTCAGAGTCTGCTGCTTCTTTTCTTTCTCCATTTCACATCCTTCTCCTACTCCATTCTGATTTTTTTATATAGTAAAACACTTAAGGCAGACCAAGCATGTATGAAACATCCTAATGCCAAAGTAGCTAAAAAAGTAGCACTAAGTAGTTTCATGTACCACATGTGGCCCGTAATCCCAGAAGTAATTTAATTTAATCACCTTTTCTTACCCTTATTTTTTTTTTTTTCCTCCCCCGTGACTGTGTGAAAGACTCACGCAGAGGAGAAAACCAGCTAACTAAGATTGTTGAAAGAAACAGTGAAATAGTAACTTATTCCACCGAGCCTGTAGTACTGGTGGAAGTCTCATACCAGAGAATAAATGTAACTGTGAACCGAAGTACTCTTATGAGGTGCCAAAAGTGTCATTTAAAGATCGATTTGCAGTTTTAAAGTTTGAATTTCATTACTCTTGTAAATTTATCAGATCTTTACTACTATTTTTAAAAGACATTAACTTGTAATGAAAAAAAAATTAACAGCACTCTTGTTTAGGAAAGATCCTGCTGATATACTGCCTATTTAATTTTTATGCTACCTTTTTTATAACAATATCTGAAGTTTTAAGTAACAAATATTTACTACATTTTTCTGTTCTTGTTTCTCATTCACCACATAAATCATGGTCTTCCTCTCTCTGCCTTTAGAGCAGCCAGCTGTGCTTTTAGAAACAAATTATGATGACTTCAAGTGATGAATAAACAGCAGAAGCAAAGAAGTCTTGAGATACTATCCACATAAAAATGCCACTAATAAATAACATAGGGAAAGACAACAATGCTGTGAAAAAGCAGCTTTGAACCTAGACAAGATACATGTCATTAAGATGAATTAGTGAACTTTAAAGGAATAGCCCTAATCTGAACACTATCATACCAAAATAACGTATTTTTGAGCAAAAGCTCTGTGTCAGCATATACATTTACAGAAATATTTTAGTAATAAAATTAGATCTGTATTCCTTCTTTTGTTGTTGTTGTTCTTATGAACATAGTGAAGCCAGAGCAATTCTGAAAAAGGAAATTAGATTTTATGCAAGATCTCACATCATCGGTAGCAGAGCTGTCAACTAAATTTCAAAGGACACAGACATATTCTCTCCCCTCTTCACATCTATCCAATGAAAAGTTAGTGGGGATTGCACAAGAACCTCTGGAGGCTGGATCTGAGGCTATCTAAACTGCATGGACGAAAACAGGAACAAGAATGACCTTCAAGACCTAAATTGTTTTAAACCATTTCTGAGAATGCTTAAGTAAGAAAGCCCATGTTTGTTCCTCAGACCTTATTTTCAAACTGCAGTGCTGTCAGTGATTAAAACCACCTTTTTTCATAAACTGAAT
This sequence comes from Athene noctua, assembly GCF_965140245.1. Taxonomy (NCBI): domain Eukaryota; kingdom Metazoa; phylum Chordata; class Aves; order Strigiformes; family Strigidae; genus Athene; species Athene noctua. Next base: position 36,981,639 of record NC_134039.1, on the reverse strand, counting down.
AAATTAAAAGCACCCAGGCATCATAAACAGATGAAACCATACTGACCAACTCACTTAACAAAGTATTTTTTTTTCCTCCGATGAATCTGCTTAATCACTAAATACAAAACTTATTTTTTATGAGAACTATTAACTCTAATACTCTTCACTCATCCCCTGATGTTTAAAAATTGTTAAGTAATATCTATTACAAAAGCATTCAGGGACTGTCCTCCACGGTCCTTTTTTTTTTTTTTTTTTTTCCCCCCCCTTTAAAGAAACGTTGAATTTCAGGAGTTCCTGGGGAGTATAACCCAAGGCAGGAGTGTCCCTGTGGAAGCTTTCTCTGTGCAGGGAAGCTGGCGTGCCGCTGCTGCCCCGCTCCCTCAACTAGACCAGCCTAATGCATACTAATTTATCTCTTTGGTAACAAAGGCTCACCCCCGATTTTTAAACAGATTCTTTTATATTATTCTTTTTCCTGAGGGTTTTAAAATGACACCCCTTAATCCTTTTCCCGTCAAACCCGAAAAATCCTCCTTCCCAAACACCGCCGTGCAATTTGCAGGGAGCCCTGACTTGCAGCCAGGTGCAGGGGCGAGACTAATACGGCTACTTTTGCTTTATTTCCCCTCTTTTCTTTCCTTTTTTTTTTTTTTTTTTTTTTTTTTTTTTTTTTTGTGTGTGTGTGTCTTTCTAAAGTCGGCTCGAGGCCGCCCGCACAGCGGCGGAAGGTGGCTGGTTACCGAGCAGCACCCGCGGCGCAATCAATCATCTTTTCGCCGAAAAACAGCTTCGGGTTTATTTAAAAAAAAAAAAAAAAAAAAAAAAAAAAAAAAAAAAAAAAAATCGCGGAGGGGGGGGGGAAAGGAGCGGCGCGCGCATCGGCGGGTAATGGCTGTTTGTAGCAACGAGGTATTTAGCGCCGGAGGGTGAAGGGGGGTGGAGACCAGGGTGGGGTGTCCCAGGAGCTTCGGCCGCCACAAGTCCCTGGCACAGAGCTGCTGGCACCGGCTCCTGACGCGCTCCCGGCCCTGAGGGCGGGCCCCGCTGCCGCGCTCAGGTGCCCGCGGCTGCTGGCGCCGGGCAGGCCGGGCACCCCTCACCACCCCCCCCCCCCCCCCCTCTCCCTTCAACACCACCACCACCACCACCCCCCCCCCCCACCACCACGGCCGCCGCGGAGCGGCTGGGAGGGCCGCGCTCTCCCGGTTACCTCGGGAGCTACCGGCGCGCGGGCGGCCGTTGGAGCCCGCCGGCGGGGCCGTGCCTCGCGGGGCGGCGCGCGCCGCCCCGCGAGGCACGGCCCCGCCGGCGGGCTCCAACGGCCGCCCGCGCGCCGGTACCTCAGCGGCCCCCGCCACTGACCTGCTCGCCGCGCGTCTCCCGCGGCTCTGCGGGCGGAGGCGGCGCGGGGTCGAGGAGGGGAGGGGAACGTACGGGGACGCGCGGGGCGGGTTAGGCGACCGCTGCCCCGGCGTGACAGGGGCGGCGGCTCGGTGAGGCGGCCCCGGCTGGCCGCGATCGCGGTGGAGGCGCCGGAGCGGGTCCTGTCACATGATGCGGTTCCTGGAAAGTTCCTGGAAAGCAGCCTTTGTATGTAGCCATCCCGGGAGGGGGGAGCGCGGGGGCAGGATGCCCTCGCCTCGCAATCAAAGGCGAACAGACCGCCCGCGCCGGGGAGAGGGGGGGAGAGGAGGGTGTTGTTTCCCCGGGAGCACCATCCTCCTCCGGCAGCGGCAGCCTGTCTGTCTACCCCAGCACAGCCCCGACGCTTCTCCCCGGCGGCGGGTGCTGTGCACCCCCCGGCCCCTCCACGCCGGCGGGAGCGAGAACGACCTGACCGCCCCACCTCCAGGCGGCGGCAGCGGCGGCTCCAGCCCCGTCCCGCCGAGCCCGGGTGAGTCCCGTCGTCGGTGCCGGCGCCGTCCCCCGTCCGTCCGTCCGTTCCCCCCCCCCCCCCCCGCGCCCGGTGCCCTGCCGCTCCTCGAGAGCGGGGAGCCTGCCGCCCTGCTCCCGGGACGGAGCTGCCGCGACGGGCGGGATGAAAGCTTCCTTCCCCTCCTCGTCCCTGCCGGGGGACGCCCCGCTGCAGCTAGCTGCCGCCGCCTCGCAAACCCTCCGTCCCCGCCAAGCTCCCGCGGCCGGGCGGGCGGCACTTCGCGGCCGGGCGCTCTCGGCGCTTCTCCTTCACAAGGGGTCACGCCCGGGTACCCCCGGCAACGCTGATCCCACCTGCGCTCGGGGCTTTGCGGCCGGCGGCCCCGCAGCCGCTCCGGTGACGGGCGCACCTGCGTCCGGCCCCCGAGACGGCGCCGGGAGATCCTGCGCGGGGAAAAGGGAACGGGGGTGGGCTTTGCCGCGGGGGTGCCGCCTTGGTGCCTGCATATGTTGCGGTAGATACCCAGCACAGCAACCTATCCGCTGCCACTGAAGTTTTAATTTGGAAAAGTTTCTGAGCTCCGCCGCGGAACTCGTGACGGGAGGAGCCACCTCGGCATAACCCCTCACCTGGAGGCTGCTGCGCTCACGGAGGCAGAGATTCTGCCCGGTTCGCAAGCACCGGCGTGGGTCCCGGTCCCCACCGTGAACCCCCTCCCCGCACCCGGCCAAGCCGGCGACGCTCCCCCGCGCTGGCGCCGCTCGGCTTCGTGTCGTTCCCGGCGTGTCGGTGGGAGAGCGAGGGGTTCTTTTTGTCCCTCCCGTTCGCTTCAGTTGAGCGGAAAGTTAATTTTTAAAAAATAGTATCAGCATTTAATGGAACGGGAAAAGCACGTTTCCTGCCCCAAGCTAAATATATCGCACCCTCCACCGCGCTGCCCCTTCCTCCCGTAGCTAAGCGGCCACCCAGTCCCGGGAGCCGGCGCTGCCCTCGCACCCGTCCCGCAGCCCCTCGGGCGGCCCGGGAGAGGCTCGCAGCCCCCCCCCGCCCGAGCACGCCGGGTTCCCCGTTCCTAGAGGTACGACTCAGCGTATGACCTTACTGAAAGGCGGCCCGGACCGTTCCGTTCCCCCGCACCGCGGCTGCCACCGGGCAGCGCCGGGGGCTGGGACCTGCCCCGCTGCTTCGTTACCCTCCCCACTCGTGCCTTGTGCTCGGCTCTCCCCCCACGACCTCCTCCCTCCCCAAACACCCCACCACCACCACTACCACCTCGCGCGAGCCCGCCTACCCCGGCCGAGGGAGCGGCACATCCGCGGGTTTGCCCTTGCCGGAAGGCTAGACCACCTTCCCGGGCCGCCGCCTCCGTCTCGTCCCGGGCGGAGGGGAGCCGGGGACAGGCCGGGCGGTGGCGGGGGGAGGAGATGTCCCTCCCCCGCTCCGCCGGGAGGTGATCTCGCCTCGGGTCCCTCCTCTGGATGCTGGGAAGTTCCGAAGCGGGAGCGCCTCTCGCCGGGCTCGTCGCTAACCACGCTCTCTCTCCGCTCGCAGGCGGCGACCGGGCCGGCGGCCGGGGCCATGCACCCGGCGCGGCGCTGAGCGCCCCGGCGGCGAAGCGGAGCCCCCTCCCCGCGGGCAGCCCCCGACCTGTGCGCCAGCGGGGCCGCGCCCGCCGCCGCCCTCCATGACCCTGCGCTCCGCCGGGTCCCTGGAGAGCGCGGAAGGCTCCGGGGCACGCTGGGGACACCCCGGGGCGGCGGCGCCTGTTGCCGACGAGTCCCGTGAGGCGGCGCAGCTGGCCGCGGCTATGGAGGAGCTGCAGCGGGCAGGTAAGCCCGGCTGACCGGCCGGGAACCGGGGTGGGGGGGGGGGTGGTGCGGCAGCGCCCGGGGAGGCCGGCGCTCGCCGGGGCGCCTGGCTCGCCGCCGCCCCGCGGTCCCGGGGGAGGCGGAGCGGCGCGGAGGGGAGCCCCGCCGGACCGAGAGGGGAAGCGGGCGGCGGGGCGACGCTTGTCGTCGCCACCCGGCGCTGCGAGGTTGCGACGGCGAGGGGCGGCGGCGGCTCCGACCTTCCGTGGACTGCGGCGGCCGAAGCGAAAGCGCCGGCAGCGCCGCGCCCCGGCGGCGGTCCGGGATCGGCGGCCGGGCGGTGCCGCCGGCCGGGCCAGCCGCGGCGTGGGGAGCGGGCGGCGGCGGCGCATCCCAGCGTACCTGCGCTCCGCTGGCCGGCGTGGCAGCGGCTCGCCCGGCCCCGCAAGATGCGGAGCTTGGCCGCGGGCGGGGGGAAGGGCTTTTGTCATCGTCGCCTCCCGGCTAGGACCGCAGCCACAGCGCCGAAGTTGTTTTCTTACCCCTCTCCGTTTCTGATTGCTAGACAAAGCTCACTTCAACAGCAGCCTGCCGAGAGTTACCAAAAGCGGGCTTTTTGCGGGCTGCCAGCGCGTACCGTGCGGACACAGCCCTCGCCCCGGCGTGTGCGCGGCGCGGAGCTGCGGGACGCATCCCTGCTACCTTACGGGCGGCCCGTGGGGTCGGCGGCTTCGGCATTAGTCTCGCAGGACGCTGGAGGAAAGTTTGTGCGTTTATACGCATAGATATGAAAATAAACAGTGACCTGGAAGGCTCTGTCAAAACGAGACGCATTGTAAAGCAAATGAATGTAAACAGCAAATGAAAATTTACAATGCCTGCAGGACTTTTGCTCTCAAACAACAAAGGAAATGGCTTATTACAAGTATACCAGCCAAAGAGGAGCTTTTAAAACAAACAAACAAGACTAAACAAAACCCTTCTTTCTCTCCTCTTTTAACAGGTTGGTACTGGGGCAACATGACTGTTGCTGAAGCCAAAGAGAGATTACAGGATGCCCCCGAAGGGACCTTCTTGGTTAGGGATAGTTCACATTCAGAGTATCTACTGACTATTTCAGTAAAAACATCAGCGGGACCGACCAATCTACGTATAGAATACCAAGATGGCAAGTTTAGACTGGACTCTATCACTTGTGTCAGATCTAGACTTAAACAGTTCAACAGTGTTGTGCATTTGATTGAGTACTATGTTCTTATGTGCAAGGACAGAACCGAAACACCTTCAAATGGAACAGTTCATCTTTACTTGAACAAACCTCTCTATACATCCGCTCCATCTCTGCAACACCGCTGCAGAATAGCTATAAACAAATGCACAAATCAGATCTGGGAGCTGCCATTGCCAACAAGACTAAAAGAGTACTTGAAAGAGTACCAATACCAGGTATAAATATCTTTTCTAAATGCCTGTAATGTAGAGTAACTTTTAAATGCAATTCTTAAAATCAGCCAAAGAACTGAGTAACTAGTTCAACTCAGCATGGAATTCACTATCAAAACAGTGGCAGTTCTGGGGGAAAGGTTTTTTATTTCAGATGCCACAGAGGGAGACTTTATGTAGAATAATCCCAGTTTTCATCCTCGGGGGTTTGACAAGGTGGCATGCTATTCTTGCGAGCAGAGAGAAGCCAGGAATCTGTCCAGATTATGTTGCTTTGTCAATGGCATAAAGTACTGCGCTAACTATCAAATGCTAACTGAAGCAGTGGGACGGTGAGAGACTGCAGAGTGGTCAGAGACATATGAGAGTGCACAAATATCTCACGTGTCTGATTGAAAGATTAATTTGGTGCTAGTGTTTGTATAATCCTCAAATTTTAACTGGATCACATTGTGATAATCTTGCCAAAGTTATGCAACTAATCAAATCCAGTCAAAAAGTGATCATATATTCCGTTTTTATTGAACTATAATTCTTGTGCTTTTCTGCAAGCAAAGGAGTACTGTAAGTAATCGGTTTAAAATACTGTTTTTCAAAGTTCTCTAAAAGCTGACCTTAAGGAGAAATGCCACATCTTTCATAGGAACCCAGTATGTTGCTGATTATACCAGATTGGTATCCCAGAATCTTTAACATGTCAACATCTTCCCAGTGGTGATATATCCATGTTATTACTATTAAGCCTCTTTTGGTTGAGGGTTTAGGACTGTATGCTGCAGACTTGCAGTTGCTCAGTTCCAATGTCAAAACATGGATATCAGCAGTTAGAGCTGTCTTCTACAGTGTAGAATGTTCTCTTCAGCTTGTTTCCCAAAATGTGGGGAAATATGATTTGGGGGCTTTTTTTGGAGAGGGTTTTGGTTTTTTTCTTTTTTCTTTTTTTTTTTCCTTCTAATTCACCACTGTAGCTATGAGACTATTACTCAATAAAGTAAATCAAATTGCACAACAATCTCCCAATCTTTGTATGTATAGATCTGCTACTCTTCAGGAAATGGTGATCTTATGAACCTATACAATTTCCCAGCTAATACTCAAATTAATGCGTATGTATAGGTGAGGATGAATACCCCTGCTTTGCCTTTGTGGTGCTGCTCAAAGGTATAACTGGATTATGTTCAGATTAGTGGTTTAGAGGCTGCCTGCTGAATTCCTGTAGGTAGGTATTAGCATAGGACGTTACTTTTTCTGCTACACCGATCCTCCAAATGGGAAGAAGGGACTAAGACCTTCTGTACCTGTTCCTTAGCCTAAATGTATTTAATAGGAGAAATACCCAGGATGAGAGTAACAAGAGAGCAGTAAAGAGAGAAACAACAACATAGATTCATCCTCAGTCAAGAATTTCACAGTTTTAACTCTTCACCTAGCTGACTTTTTAATTAAGGCAAATAGACCTGTGTTTGAACAAGGTGGGTTGTCAAGACTTGCTGTAATCTAGCCCTGCCCAGGCTGAAATAGAAACAACATAAAATAATCTTGTTTTCCTTGTGAATTAACTGCTCTGTAGTACTGTCAAGATGCTCTGCCCCTTCTCATAAACTCTGGGCCACTGACCATCTTATTTTGTTGCATCTAAACTCCCAGTGTTATGCACTTCATTTTGTTGTTAACATGCTGGCAGAAATGAGTAGCACAGCCACTGGGACAAGGAAGACACCAAGAACCCGAGGCAGAGAGGGATGGTCCCTTGGTATGACAAATACTGGATATGTTGCTATTCTCTTTGTGAAAAAGGTGGCTTTTCTCACTCCTCCTCCTCCATGGCTTCAATCCTCTCTCCCCATTTTTAATGCAAGCTTTAGAATAGAAATGGGGGGAAGTTTTCTCCTGAAAAACAAAACAAAAGCTTTTGTTATGTAAAATTTTTCCCCATGCCCTGCCAAAATGTAGCAGATTGTTGGAAGTTTTTCACCTAACACTGCGACCACCCTCTGGTTCTCATCCCAGAAGAGCTCTTGTATTCCAGGTATGTGTTGTAATCACACAGTTCTTCCGTGTTTGTCATCTGTCTTGCTAGGATCTGCCACCCTGAAGCTGAGGAGCTTTTCCTGTGAGCAGTGACTCTGAAAGAACCGCACTCCTGGGAACACTTTTCATTCTGACAAATCTGTTTTCTTACAGTTCTTGCCTAGCTCTACCTTGAGATGAGATAGCTGCTATACGGAATAACTTTTGTTACAGTAAGAAACATTCTAATTTGCTGCTACATTTTTTTAACCAAGTTGATACTTGGCTGTGATACACTTGGGATCTCAGTGGTGAACACATTATACTAAGATACTTTAAAATAAGTTCCCTCCAGGCTAGTCACTGGCCTGGGCATTTAATATCACAAACACCAATGTTGGAACAAGTAGACTGAGAAGGTAAGAGCTTTGGGGTGTAATAACACAGTTGCATTGTACATATAAGAAATGATTTATGGCCTATGGCTGGCAGCCTACTGTAAGCAGTCACCGGCCAGGTATACCCCATGGCAGAGCCAAGCTCGGAGGAACAACATGGGGCAGATGCAGGGCAGATCGCTGGGCTTTTTGTTAGCAATTCTCCAAAGGACAAGGGCAAACAGCAGGCTTAAGGAGTGCTAGTAAAGTGAAAGGTGGTGATTCTTTTAATAATCAAGAGTAGTTACTGTGATGTGGAATTAAGTCACCAAATGTTGAGTATACTGACTCATACTTTCTATCATTTGTGTTAGTTACTGTGAGGAAAAGTAGGGTCTGCAGCTGTGATGTGCTCAAAGCAGAGAACAATATTTTGAACAGACTGGAGGGGGAACTAGTCCGCTTTGTATGAAAGCACAGTTCTTGTCCTCATTAGGATGCCAGCCCTAGGGTTGATGCATTGCACTAGTAAAACTAAACCACACTATAGCTTGCTGAAAGCTCAGTTTCATTCTAACACAACACAGAGGAATGACTTGTTCTGGTACAAAAAATCCAAGGATAGCACATGATTAGATTACAGTGGTGCAAAAATCTTCCACGTAGACCTTGTGAATTTTCAAGCACAATCATGTTGTCCAAACATTTTTTTTAAAGTTCCAGTGCTCTTTTTTTTTTTTTTTTTTTTTACTTTATGGATCTTGTTGTGGCTTGTTTGCAGCACTAGCTTTTAAATTGCTGGCCCTTCAGATTCCAAAAATTACTTCTAACTGATATATGTCATCTTGAATTGCTAGTACAGAGTGTTCAGTGAAGCCAGTTTCACAGGTTCAATGCCCATGAGTCAACCAAAAATCATGATAAGGACTTTAATCCTAAGCCTTTTTTTTTCAGCCTATGTGTTGGTTTGGTTTTTCATTTTTGAGTCTTGATGTTTCTTATTTTCCATCTTATACCTGGAATGTTAGTTGCTGAAAACCTCTTCATTTTAATTAAAGGAAAGCTGAGAATCCCACAATCCTAAAAGCTGTTGCTTGAAAAAAAAAATAAAATTGCAAGATGAATTATGAAAATGGAATTGGTGACTGTATTTAGTTTAGCACTAAACCTAGCAGAAGTGTGAACTACGGCTCCATTTTAGTTGTACGGGCATTTTCCTGCTGCTAGTATTATCACCAGAAACAGAAAATGGTTCAAGTACAAGATGGGTGGGTAGAGTGGGAATGTAACCAAGCAGCTGCACCCATTGCATTAGAAGTAATTTTATTTTAATCTGATCTAGTCAGTATTGTCCTAATTATATTTTATGTAACCACATTCTAGATAAACAATATATAATTATTAGCAAGAGGGAAAAATTGTTCACTAGATTGTTCACTATGGGGGCAGAGGCATTTATTTTTATATCTTAAAACAATCTAGAACTTACTCCTCATTAAAAACTGTGGAGCTTTAGAGTCTGAGACTCTTATTCAGTCTCATCACCTTATGAAAACAGAGTCTACATACAATGGGAAGGAAAGGGTTCTGTAGTTGCATGATTTCCTGTATCTTAGTCACCTCTCGTGTCTTAGCAAAGTGTTCCTGTAGGTAAATTACCTTGTTAAAGAACATAGAAAAACTTTATTTATTTACATGCTCTATTCAAGAGCTTTTTCTTGTATACCTGATAAAATTCCTACGGATTTTTCCTTTGGCTATAAGCTTAGGATCTAGCAGAAAGTAAGCTGAGTTGCATCAGGGCTTTGTTGTTCTTAAGCCAAAACACATGATGGAAATGGAAAGAAATACCTTTAGATGTGGGGGTTGTGTCTAACAGTCATTTAAAATAAAGTAAAATAAAATGTTTGATGACTTGGCTGTCATTAAAATAAATCTTAAGTATCATATTGACTGCTAGCGGAAATAAGAGGAACTTTTAAAGTTGTGTTACTGCTTCTCAATATTTATAAGAAACTCTTCTGTCGAAGTTTTATTTTTTAAAAACTGTAGAAATAAAGGAAACTTTTAGTATATAAACCATGAAATTTCCAAATAGAATAACTAGAAATTACTTGAAAGGTCTGAGCTGGGTAGTGCTGTACACTCAAAGGAAGTGGGGATGACAAGCTACTTTGGTATCTCAGCCTAGCTACTGGAAACCACTTCTTTATTGGTGTTAACTTCGGCAGGTCTCCGTATTTTACTAAGCCCTTAGCATGAGTGAAAATGCCTGGAAACAACATTGCACCGACACATAACTTCAGTCACCAAGGTCTGAGCTCACTTTACAACATGGCATTTGCCACAGTATTACTGAAATCGGGTAATTTCTACAACGGGCTGAAATCAGTCAAAGAAACTGGGAGGCAGAGTTGGTGCTGCCAGGGGCTGTGAAGGGCATCGGTGCCGACCATCGCTGGTGCTTATCTGCTGTCTTGGACAGAGGTCATGCTACAAGCTAGGTAAAACACAGCTGCTGGGAAACCAGATGAGAAGCTGTTCTGCTTGCTGAGGAATTATTTGTCTGGCTTTTGGTGTTTGAGGAGGGACTGAAGGGAAAGAACATAGAAAAGCCAGCAGCTCCTATGAGAGGTGGCACTTCTCATGAGGTATATCAAATAACTAACCATCAGGACTAGTACAATGCTGAAAGGTGCGTTAGTAGAGCTGAAAGGTCCAGGGGAGTAACTAGTGTCAGCAGAGTTTGAAACCACATATAAGCAAAGTCTGGCTAGATAACTGAGTTTCAGGGGAAAAAAAAAAAAAAAAAAAAAGCAGCTTATGGCAAAATCAGTTGGTCCTGGTCCCAGGGTTGCCAAGAGGGGAAGGGATTAACTGTTTATTAATTAGGTTACCTACAGGGCTTTGAAGTAGCCAGTGCCTCTGAGAAAGTCTAGGGAAACATAAAAGCATATCACCATAATTATGGTGTTTAATCTGCCCAATAAACTGTGGATTTATTCCACTTAAATTCTATTTTTAAAAAGGACTGCACCTGTGATTTGGTTTGGTTTGTTTTCTTCCATAGTTGGAGCCATTAACCCTCCAGAAACTGAAATATCAAAATAATACCATTACCTTCTATGGCATTAAGGAGGAATAAAATGCAGGAGCAAAAGCTGTTTATATTAGCATAAGGAATAAGCTGGCATTTAGTAGGAAAAAGTTCAAACAGGTAATACTCAGGAAAGGTTTAGTGCTGAGTGCCGCAAAGAACAAAATACATTTAAAGAAACCCCGATTCAGTGTTCCTGCCTTAATTTTTCTTTCACTGGCAGGCAGGGTTTATGTAAGTAAATCCTTTTGTTTTCAGTCAAATTGTTCCATAATTGATGTTTTATAGCTGAGCATTGCAATTTGGTGCACTGTCCGTTAACAAATAGTAAATGCAGAGCTATGTTAAATGTGGAAAAGATGCAAAGCTCAGTGGAAATTCTTTTGGCTTTATTGAGGCTATTTGGATCAGGCTTGCTAACAAGAATTATATAAAAACCAGTTGTAAGACTGATAGTTGAAAGCTGTTAAATTCAGTTTCAAAATGATTGGTTACAATTTAATTGTATCTCTTTAGGTTGCAGCTCTGAAATCGGATCTGTTCAGCTGAATCTCTGTACCGACACTCTGTCTCAGGGGGAATCTCCAAATTTGGGGGATCATTCTGGACACCTGTATTAAACACATCATGCATTTGCTTTTTTCTTACCTGGTGTGCTGCTTGACACAGTCTGGAAGGGCAGAATAAGTTGTGGATCAACTGTTAGTGTTTATAGGATTTTTAGATGGTTCATTTTCTTTTAGAAGGAACTGTATTAAACAAGACTGAGCCTATATTAGCTGCAATTTACGCATCTGTAAAGCGGGCAGTGGACTTAACATTTTGTAATTTATCAGCGTGAGGTGAAAAGTCACTTATATTTCAATTAACATTGGTAGGAATTTAAGCTGCAATGATGGCAGTATCTTTGACTGGCTGCATTGCTAGGAAGAGAAAAAATGTTAGGAAAGTGAGATTCTTGTCTAACTAGATTGCAGTGGAAGTGGCATCGCAGATCCTTCGTGAGCTGCAGCGCTTCAGATGCATGTTGTCTGTGAGGGAAACTGCCAGTGAGAAGATAACTGTTTTCTGGAAATTCATGTTTAACTCCCCTGATGGAGGATGCAGTGCCTACTGCAGGCTGCTTAACTAGCCCACTGTAACGATGCATGCAGACAGGTTTCATTTTGAAAAGGAACAAAATACAGTAAGTGAATTTTTAATCAAAAGGCATTTTTTGTTTGAAAACAGGACATATGGAAAAAGTACAAGCAGTGGCAAATCCTTTGCTAGACTACCTGTAAAAACTTTCCATGAATCATTACTAGCTCCTGAAAAGCTTAACCTGAAAGTAAGAAACTTAAAAAATATAGGTACTATATATTTGTCCAGCTCAAAGCCTTTGAAGATTGCAAAACCCACTAATTCTCCTCCTAAATAAAACCAACCTTCCAGTCTTTTATCTAAAATGCTAGACAACAATTTCATATGCTTTAATTTGCAAACAAAAGATGAAAAGGTTTCAGACTTGAATATTAAATTCCCTTTACTTATTTGTCAATGTTTGATTTTCAGGCTAATTTGTGAATTTTCTTTGTTCTCACATTATTTAAAACGGTTGCTTTACATTTAAAAAATAGTTTCATAGGTCTGGAAAATATTTAGAGGCTTGCAATATTTCATCTGTCTCCGCAAAGCATCTTTAAATTGAACTTCAAAAACAAACAGAGAACTACCTTAATTCATATATTTAAAGAAAATGGACTAAAAATTCTGAGAAATACTGAGTCACATTTTGCAAATATTAATTGCAGGTTTTTTATTACAATCGTTGCAGAGATTCTTTTCTTCTTCTGTAATGAATAAGAAAGTTTCACATTTGATGACTGCTTCTTTTCTTACAAGTATTCTGCATTCAACTTTTGACTAGAGATTATTTGTATCAAAGTAAACAGCATTAAGAATTAGTTCACTGCAGTACTGCTAATAAACACATTTTTATTACTGAAGCAAATCTGAATGTATAGACACTACTCGGTCACTTCAAACCCCGTGCTTTAACACATTTTGAAACTTTCTGTACTATATTTCATATATTTCACCTATATGCTGGTCATGCCTTTTAATAAAATAATACTTTTAAGGAAGTTCACAACACATCAGATACATTCTATATTCATTGCTGTCTTCAAACTGCATTTAATCTAAAGCTTTTATTATTTCAGTGAATGGGAAGTTATGAAGTATTAGAATAAGCAGCAGCGCAGGGACCGAATCCCTTCAGTGATTCACTTCAGTCCTGCCTGTCACCTTTTCTCTGGAGCGGCAAGGAATCACTTTTGGAGTAGCACATGCCACCTGAAGAGTGACACCCCCTTGCAACCCACAATACAGTGCCCTAAGCCCAGTCTACAAATTGAGCAAACCTTCCCTTCCGTGGCATCAGCCTGGTTTTTGGTGGCTGGAGCAGGAGACCTGGATGTTGGCATTAGGCAGGGCCACGCTTGCAAAGGGAAATGCAACAGGGACCAGTGTGAGGAGGGAAAGGGAAAGGGAGGAAGGGAAGGGATTTTTGCCTGGAACGGCAGTGGATGGCAATGGCTTGCAAGAACCTAATCTGGTCTTCAGGCCATGGAGTTTGGGCCACCTTGACTCACATTTTAACTGTTTTTGAGATACATCAAGTTCAGAAATGTTTTCTGTGCTCTTCTTTCTAAAAATCACAGGCAACCATATATGTTGCATTTTTTTCCATCTTCATTTCAGAGGTTTTGTGAGAGATTTAACCAATTAGATGTTTTTAATAAACAAATCTAGAGGCTCATATTTCTTTTCTTTTGTCCTTAAAGTTGGAATGCTGTCCTACAGACAATTGAAAACAGCCTAGCCCTAATAGATTAAATCTGCTTGCACTAGTTTTAAAAAGACATTTTGGCTCTTGTTATCAGCAGAAACAAATTAGTCTGTAGAAAACAAAGCAAATATGTACATGCTAGGATACAGCTTGACTCTGACTAGCATAAAGGATCCTCTCAAAAGCATTTTTTCTAAAAGAAAATCTCATTATACTTGTACAGTTTCTAAAAAGACTTGAGACTTTTAAGTGAGCTTTAAAAAAAGTATGATAAATTTTAAAATCTGGTATTCTGACACTTAAAGAGAAAAGCATTGTCAGAAGAGATGCTGTTTAGCTTGGTTCCCACAGGTTTGGACTTTGCGAGCCCGAATTCAGCAGTTCTCAGAAGTGTGGCCTGATGACCATCGGTGATTCCCCAATCCACAGAACCAGAGAGAACAAGGTTTATAGTCTAAAAGTCTGATGATACCGATGTGCAGGATTGACTGTGGTCCATTCATCTACAAAGTCTAGGAAATACTTCTTTAATCTAGATGGTTAGTTTTCAGATTTGAGTCGAGTCAGTGGGGAGCTGAGCTGAACCCAAACTGGCTCAAATATATATGTGTGTGTGTACAGATATATATATATATATATATATATATTTGTTTGTCCCTAAAACTGGAATAGAACTGAACCACCCTTCTGAAGTTTTGTTGAACTCAGACCAGAACTGAACTGGAAGAACTTTAGTCAGGTCTAAACCCAAAAGTTTTAAGGGATTCTCTCCTTGGACTTCCCTGTGCACATCCTTATTCTGTAACTCATCCTTATTCTGTAAATCAACACCTGGGGTGCATGGCTAAAGATGAACCTGAAACACCAGGAGCGTATTACACTTTCCACTAGTGAATTTGCAGCTCTAGTTACAAACTAGTGGAAGGAAAAGGAAACATCAGATTTTCCCTTTAACCAGATTTGGACTTCTGCTGTCACCCTCTTCCTTCCTAAGCTTATCTGTTTCCTTTCACTGCTTTCCTTCTTTGCAACTCTGTTTAGACTGTAAGCAAAGACGTGACTAAATGCTGGCTGTACGACTGCTACCATTTACTTGAGCAGGAACTGGAGTTGCTCCACGTATATCCATGTTTTGCTAACTTTGTAAGATATTCTTGGACAGTATAAAATAAATAATGCTAATTGCCTCATCTGGCAAAAAGATACAGTAAATGTAATGGCTTGTCTTAATTTTTGATTTAAAAATGTAGGCACGTAATCTGCCATTAAATGCAGCTGTCAGGATTACAATTATGTGATATTTTAGTCTCCCAAGTTTGGTCACTCCAATTCCAGATATAATACAGTTCCTTAGATTTTGACTGGAAAAAAAAAAAAAAAAAAGCTGGCAATTGGAAATACAAGAAGCTAAGAAAGGAAACTTTCAGTACCCGTACAGAGCTGCGCTGAGGAACGATCATATAGGTGGTTTGTGATGTTCTCTGCTCCCTGGTGCCGGTTTGTGTTGTTTACAAATGTATTTTCTCAGAACCGGTATTACAGACTATCCATGACATGAAAATTTAAAACCACCTCAGCTGTACTTTGGCTACACAGCAGCATACTTCTTGTCTTAAAGTCAGTGATGATGACTTACTTGTGTGGTTTCCAGTGTTGTCAAGGTCAGAGTAAATATGTTAAAGCATCACTCTGAAACAACCCACAGGAGCATTTACATTTTTTATGTCTGTGTTCCTAGAAGACTAACACGTGTGCCTGAGACCAAAAACATTTACTTTGGTTTAATAGATGTATTGGAATAAGATATTATTTATCAGTTATTTAAAAGCAATTTAAACCCCTTTTATCAAATTTATTCTCTGGAAGCAATCCTAGATAAAAACATTATGTCAATTAAACCAAAATATTGCTTTAAAATTGCCAAATAGGTAGCATCTCTGCAGAAGCTGGCCACATAATAAATGTATATTTTTTTAAACATTTAAGTCCAGCCTGTAAACTTTCCTTTTAAGACTGTTTTACATTCTGTGTCCATATAAATTCTCAACTTTGCTGTCAGCCACAGGAAAATCAAAGGAAAAAAGATCTAAGCTTTCTGAATGTGACTGTGTATCATTATGCAAAATCTTGTAGATAAATACCATGTAAGCATATGCAGCACATGAGCTCTACCAATAATACTTTCAGTTACATTTTCCCATTTTCCATGTACAATATCTAGGAAAGGCATGTAAAGGTTTCCATAACTAACTTCCAAATACCCTTAAATCTTCCCAGTACCCTGAAATCTGTACAATTAGTCTAAACCGACTGTACAAATGGGATTCACACAGTGGCAACGTTTCTAGCAGCAGCTGCAGCAACCACCTCTCCTGCTTTTCCAGAGGGTGGACATCAGCAAGCCCAGCAGACCGCAGCCAGCTCACTGTGGCTGCCTGCAGCTTCAAGGTAGCGCGTTCCAGCTCTGCAGGATCTTTTTCTGTTTTGTTTTGTTTTATCACTATCGCAGTCCGGACATGAAAGAAAAGGGCTGACACTGCTCAAGCCTGTGTGACACCTGATACCTACGTAAAGACGGAAAAAAGAGTTCTACGATATGTGATAGGAAATGACATTGCCTCGTTTTTATAGCTGTGGATCACAGTTTTCTCTCTTCTACTGTACTTCGGTTTCAAATATTCATATAAAATGACGTGAGAGTTTTTGTATTCAATAATAGACGAATAGAACTATGAGAGCGTGCACAGCACTGTAGTAGACACAGGCTGGATCTTACTTTACTAAATGGTTTTAACCCATGAAAGTTTCTTCGCTTTTTAGGCTGTTCTGAGGAAAGTAATGAAGCTACACATACACAGTATTCGATATAATATTGCTGTGTGTTTGATACCATGACACTAGCACCTGGATGAAGCCTGTCTTAGCATATACTTGTGAATAGGACCAGTATCCCCAGAGAGTAATGAAATCAGCTTCTTCTAATGTCACAAAAAGTCAGGTTTTGTCATTCCTAATTTAATTTTAGATACAACTCCTCCACTCGCTAAAAATACACCCACCCCCCCCGGATGCTGAGAGCGCAGCGGTCCTCCAAACGCCCGGAAAGGAGCCTGCCCTTTCGCGGGGACACCCCGCGCCCCGGCAGCGCCTCGGCCCCGCGCAGCGGCGGCCGCTCTCCCTGGGGCTGGGCTGGAGCTGGCCTGGGGCCGGCCTTGCGCCCGGAGTGGGCGCCCCCCCGCGAAGCTCGCCGCAGCCGGCCGCCCCAGCCCGTCCCGCCGCGAACGGCGGCTCCGCGCTGCCAGCACCCCCCAGCCCCCCAAAAACAACGGCACAGCCCCCGCCCCGGAGTCCACCTTCCCGGCCGGGAGGCGGGCGGGACGCGGCCGTGCGCCCTGCCCCGCTGCCCACAGCTGACATGGCGGCCGCGGCGGCGCTCCCCCCCTTCCCCTCCCGCCTCCCCGCCCTCAGCGGGGCCGGCAGCGGCGGCCCTTCCTCGGCCGGCCCGCAGCAGGGCGGCGGCGGCGGCTTCCGGCGAAGCCCTCTTGCCTTCAACAAAGATGGTGCTCCCCGCGCAGGCTCCGCGGGCGCCGGGGCGCCCTGTGTAGTTCCCCACTTCCCTCTCGTAAGTACGGGGCGAGGGCAGAGGGGGCTCTCCCCTCACAGCGCTCGCCGCCCCGGCCGCTCTCTAGCTCGTTCCGCTGTGCGGTTCCGGCGGCCCCGCTCCACCCGGCCCGGCTCCCCCCGCCCGCTGCCGCCGACGGGGAAACGAGAGTGGCGGCGTCAACCCCGGCCGTCTGAGGGGCCGTTTGGCGGCGGCCCCCCGCGCTGCGGGCCCGCGGCAGGGGCCGGGCCTCCGCGGGGCGGGTCGGGGCGGCCCGGGGCGGCCCGGGGCCGCGGGCTGGCGGCGGCAGCGCCCGCCTCCGCTGCAGCAGCCGTGCCCGGAGGGAGGGAGGGAGGGAGGGAGGCAGGGCTGCTGCTGTGCCGCTGCCTGCCGGACTGGAGCCGCGGCGGGAGGCTCGGGGCTTGGGTGTCAGCAGGCCGGACAGCCGGCCCCCGAGTGCTGCGGCAGCAGCCGCCTCCAGATCTTGGTTACGGGGAGGAAGTTAAAAACTTTTTTTTTTTTTTTGGGGGGGGGTGAGGGGGGAGACTTTTAACCTGTAGACATGTGAAAAGCCACATTCACTCGCGGATTGGGCAGGGCGGACCTTATTCTTAGCTAAGTAGGCACAGGGGTACGTACTCGGAGTCATAAGCAGCCCCGTGCAGTTGGTGAAAATGCCAGAGTGTTTCTAGCCAAGAACTAAGTGAATGTTCTTTTAAGAATCAGAGGGGGTCGTTTTAGAGTCAAGGCTTTCAACAGTTTTTTTATCCCCATTCACGGACAAATTCAGTGCCAGATCCAGGAAATGCAAACCTGCCTGTGCTGGTGTGGTGATAGTCAAGGACTGTGCTCATCAGCAGGATATGGGGCATTTTTTAGAAGTATCTGGGGAAGCTTTGGGCCATGCCATCTTTGGGTAAATGGAAGTCTCATCTTTTTACTTTAGTACCAACTTACTACAGAAAACTTATTTCAGAGCTTATTTTGGATCCCTAGATACAGGCTGCGATTAAAATTTAAATTAATTCTCTGTTGCACTAAACTCCCTACGCTGTTACACACCAAAATCCCCGATACATTTCCGTATCTGGCTGCTTAGTTCCTGACTCGGACATTTCCTTCTGATGGTAAACATGCACAAATAAATGCTTAATCTTTAAAAAGACCTTAAAAGTCAATACATGCTATCCTGGAAGTTTACTGGGGCAGTGACCTTGGTGTTAAGGGCTCTAAAACCACAGTGGTGCTCACTCTGCAGTCAGTGTGCCAAAGGCCTTTTCCAGCAGAATATCCCCCTTAAGATTCGTGGCTTGAGAGGCATTTGTCAGTGCACGAAGGTGCAAACTGAGATGGTTTGAAAGGACCTTATTTTTGAGAAGCGTTGACCACTGTGGTTACAAAGAAGGGGAACTCATCAAGTACTACACAGTGACTGGAGAAGTTGATGTTCCTCATCTGTTATGGGTGAGAAGACTCCTGGATGGGGACTCTTGGCGGCCAGTGCAGAATGTGAAGCACAAGAGCTTCATAGCATCTGAAATGGTTTTCTGCCTGGGTTGATCTAGATAATGCCCTTAGAGCTGCTGTTGGGTGCCTGTCTTGAACTCTGTAAGTGCTTCATGGGACCAGAGAGGGTCAGGGGATCCTGGAAAGGAGAAATGGCAGGGATCAGCTGCCTGAATTTTGCCTGGTTTTACTTTAGACCAGTGATTGATCCCAGTAGTGTAAAGGTAGTGTGTGTTAGAGACCAGAATCTTCAGTATCACCTGTCCAAAATGAGCATCATAACATCAAATGAAGAAATCCCATTCTCTTTCTTGCCTGTTCTTTTTCCATCTTCTTGCTTGCAACTATCATCTCACTCCATGATGGAGTTTGATGTTTGAGCTATGCTTAGCAGACTAGAATTTTTTAAGGACATGTGCCGGGACAGCTGTTGTTTGATTCCCCAATGACCTTGAGACAGAGGTAGGCACCTCAAAATTCACTTCAGTATACAAGAAACGTACTGGGTAGCCCAGGTAAGATGAAGTCGTCCTGGGAAGGTGCTGCCCATCAATGCTTTCAGCACTTAGGGGAAGTGTTTTCAGAAAGTAGCTTTAGTAGAAGGTGTCTCAACCAGGATTTTCCAGTCTCTCTAGGGATCCTAGGCTCTTGCATTCTGTCCAAGGTGTCGTTTATGTGCCTGTATGTTCTGCTGGTCGCCTGCCCTAGATTTTAACACCCAGGCCAACCAACCAACCTTGGATGGGGCCCTGAGAGTCAGTAAGCATCTCTCACAGTATAAAAACTTTAGCAGGTTTCTTACAAAAGCTTTGAAAATCTCTGCCTTTCTTTGTATCCTCAAGCTAAATGAAGTACATTTTCTGCAAGGTCTAGCTGTTCAAACAGCAGCATCTAGTTTAATTATCAGAAACTCTCTTGGTAATCACACTCAACACCTGCTGAAGTTTTTTTACTTCATTATTTAGTCATGAGACAGTATTTAATTGTATTACTCTGTCATTTTCCTTTTCAAGTGCCATTAATGGGCCTAGGGATATGTTTGTCATTAAGGACTAGGCTAGACATCTTGATTCAGTTCATAGGTCTGGCACGGACTGCCGGTATGATCTTGGATGAGTTGCTTGGTCTCTCCGGACCTTTATTCCTCTTCTGTAGAGTGGCTATAAAGTGCATCTTTTCCAGCTTTTGTTTAGTCAGTGTTAGTCAAGTGAAATGGAAGCTGGCAGAGGGCATCCGACTGCTTCCTGTGAACACATTAGAAGGGTAAATACCAGGGATGGAGAAGAGCTACTTCAGCTAAAGAGCAGTTTTGGCAGAACAAATGCCTATAAATAGAAGTAGATGAATTTGAGATGGAAATTCGAAGAAAGTTTCTCATCATCAGATCAGTTGAGTTCCAGAGCAGCCTTCCAGTATGAGTCAGGGGGGAGAACGACCTGGTGCATAAGGTACATTTCTATGCCTCCTGAAATTAAAATGCTTGGCATAGGCCAAAGCTACCTGCTGACTGTCCCTGCTGCTGCTGTCTGGCTGTGGTGCATCTAGCGCTCCTGCTACTGCTTTTTCACTGCTGCTATAGCATCAGAGGCATCAGTAGCAGAGGTCAGGTGTGACGTCTCTCTGACTTTTTTGGGATAGAGTCTCTTAAGGAGTGGCAAATGCCCTAGCTGTCTTTAGTATGGACCTTGGCCAGTTAGTGAGCAGGATTATTTGGCATGGTTTTTATTCCAGCAAAGGACTGGTCTTCACAATGCCAAAGGTTCTCTTCCTGTCTAATATTTCTCAGAAATGGCTGCATTTTAGCTCATGAGACAGTGAAATCTGAGTGGGAGGAAGATGGTGGGGATCATTATTAGTTTTCCCAGGTTGGTGGCTCCTAGTTTGTCATTCTTTCTAAAGGTTGCCAGGTATCAAGCATCAATTCTGGGTGTTAAAGGTTGAAATGGTTTAATCTTCATACATTTCTCTACTCCTTTTCTCACACTCTAGGTTGTCAGATGGATGCCAGAGACAAGCAGCTTTTACGCTCCCTGCGTCTGGAGCTCTGCACAGAGGTGCTGGTGGATGGAGTTGTTATTCAGTATCTCTACCAAGAAGGTGTTCTCACAGACAGTCATGTTCAAGAAATAAAATCTCAGACCACCAGTCAGAGGAAAACCATGATGCTCCTTGATATTCTCCCCACCAGAGGACCCAAAGCTTTTGATGCGTTCTTGGATTCCTTACAGGAGTTCCCATGGGTTAAAGACAAGCTGATGGTGAAGCGTAAGGAAATAATAGTACAAGATCCGGCAGGTAAGGCCAGGATTGTTGTTGCTGATATTTTGAAGCTTGTTCTCAAGCCATAATTTTTAAAGTATTGAAGGTCCCAGTAATTTCCAGGTTGTGCGTTGTGTAGATAGGGAGCATGATACCAAGAAAAGGGGACAGTCTGAATTTCCTGGAAACCAGCCCAATGCCAGAAAGTATTGCAGAGATTGGGGAGTGAGCAGGGCTGGGTTTCATGAGACTGGGAGACACCAGAAGAGGCTGCCTTGGGAGAGGCTGTGATGTAGGAGACTCCATTGCCTCAACAGGAATAAAAAGTAGTTTTGACTAGCTGCAGAACAGTCTCTTCTCAATGCATACCTGATTATTTTTTGGTTTATGTATGTTTTACAGTGGGTTGTTTCTGGGTTGTTCATATTGACAGAATTTTTATTTACTTTCATTATTATCTTAATGTCATTTTGATTTAGTAACATATGCTAATTTAGATTTATTTCATTTATTAAGTTTACTGGAGCGCAGATATCTAGGATCATTACTTCAAAATTACTAGCCATTGCTTAGCTTTAAAACAAAGTTAGGAGCTAACTGGTTTGGTGGGTGTTACATAATCTTATTTAGACAAATCTTTGGCTTTCTGACATTTTACTTCTGAAACTAGTTTTTTGAACTTGCTGTTTGTTCAGAAGTGATTATCAATATGTGCATACAATTGTTGAGCTGTTTTGAAGTCAAGACAACTGCTTAAAATGCACGTTTCTTGCTCTAGATTCTGGCAGCATGCACTGGCAGCTATCCTCATGTTACCAGCGAGATAGTGAAATGGTTCTCACTTGGGAACATCGTTTTTGAGCAGTCTGATTAACCTTTCTCCAAGCCCTCTACTACTCCTCCCCCCCCTCCCCCGATTTGAGTTTGGTCATACGTATTTTGATGCACATTATGTGTGATTTTTCCAGTGTCAGTGTGCTTTTCGTGAGACTGAAAGCCTGTGAAGATGGGTGATTAAGACCCGTTGACCGTCATGTGCACCTGCATCCCAGTTGGCTGCACATTCAAGAACATTTTGTCAAGATCTGCTGGACAAATCTGACATTATCTTACCTTAAGACATTTCTAATGGAATATCATGACAGCTTGTCTTTCTGTTGGGTCTCTGTGGAGGTTGCTTTATGCTTGGCTCAGAAATGGGTAAATAATTTTCAGAATTTGGGAAATAAGTGACCTGTCCTGCCTGTAGGGGAAAACACTGCAAGTTCTCAGTACAGTGCAAACTTGTTGGAAAAGACCATACTCGTTATGAGGAATCCTGTCATGCTAATACCCTTATTTGCCTTTTCAAATCAGCCCGTTCGTTTGCTAATTGCTGGTTAAACTGTTGAATAGTCCTTACAGTTCCAGAAATGCACACACAGCCATTGAGTACAGTCAGGATTGTGTGGCTTGTTATTAGCAAAATTGTTTCTGATTTTTCTTCTTTTGATTATTTTGTGGATTGCTTGTTCCCGTTCTTGATCACTTGTGACCAGCGTGTTGGATTATGCATATCAGGTTCTCCAGCTTCGAGTGGGCTGACTGTATTTGATAATCCCATTGCCAAATTTTGTGTGTAAATTAGAAAAGGCTTCCAGATTAGATCAAAGGTTACTGTTATTTTTATTGTGGCAATAGAGTGTAAGAACAGGATAAGAGGCAGATAGCCAAGTTTGTTTTAATATTTAGGCATGTTCTCTAGAAGCCAAAGAAAGAGAGCACCATCTGTGCCCTAATAAATGCTGAGTGCATGGAATGAATTGGAAACTATGGCAGCATCATCAGTGCTGATTACATGCAAGAAAATGTGGTTTGGGATAAAAAGCCTCGCTTTGCATTCTAAACAACAAACTTGTAAGCTTTTGTCTCGGCAGAGTACTTGAGCATATGCTTGGCCTTAAGCATGGAAAAAGCCATTTGCTCTAATAAAACTATAAGCATACTTAAAATTAAGTATGTTCTTTAGCGCCATGCTAGATAACTTCTGCCTTACTGGAAACAGTTCTTATAAATAATGATTTGTCAGTGGCAATTTATTTATTTTAAAGAATTCACTTGTAGTGAAAAAAGCTTGCCACATACACACTACCTTTTTTGAGACCCTAAAACTTTTAAAATTAAAGTTGGTTCTATGGCTCTAGATTTTTAAATCTTCTTTTTCTTTGAATCATGCATACTTATGGAAATCGTATGCCTGCTATTCACTTGTTTATGCACAATTAAAATTCTGTTTACTCAAGCAGAATATCCTCAATTTTTACAGATCTTTTGCAGGACTAAGGACTGGTAGCAAGTTCCTTGAAGGAAGGTTTTATTTTATAGTCTTTCACTTCTCACTGACTACACGTAGGATTTTTAAAGTCAGTAAAAGCAGACTGACTGTTAGGTTTTCTCTATCTGAACATAAAAACTGTGGCATGTGCACACTATGTAGGCCTTTGGATTATTGTACATTTTGTCCAAAGAGATCGGGCTTTCTATCTTTGCTTCAGCTGAGAAATATAGTTTGTTGGTTCCCAGTTAAAAAAAATAAAATCACAACTGTAATTGTTAAGAAGCTTTTCATTTATTTTTTTTCCCCTAGTAAAAAAGCCCCAAAACAGCAAGCCAAACAAACGGTAATTTCAGAAGGACAGAAATAAAAACATTTTTGGTGATGTGGTGTAAATATGATCTGGTGGACCAAGCAGCTACAAAATGGAAGCCGAAGTCTGAGACCTAAACAAGGTACCTGCCTCTGACTCATTGGGTGCCTTTGAGCAAATTCTTCCAAGGCAATGGGTTTATTGATTCGCAAGTTCTATAACTTGGGCTAATGTTCATGGAGCAGCATAGAGTGTAACTGTAAATTGGCCCAGGATTCAACCCAGAGGATGTTGTTTGGCTGCCTGCAAATAAATGAACTTCAAAAGCTGTGATATCCTGAGTTTTATTGCTGAATGTCAGTTGACTTAAAAATAATAGTTCTGTATAGTGTTATTGGCTGTAGTTCTAAGGAACACAGAATATTCTAATCCTGCAGGGCACGAGGAATAGTTTTTCCATGGGAATCAGGAGAGTGATGTGCAGGCAGGTAGGGGCACTGCATCTGTATAATTGCAGCAGAGACCCCCAAGATTCCTTCCCCTTGATTGTTTATGCACAGGACAGCCTAAGGTCACCTTTCTCCTCTCATATGCATCTGTTAGATGACTAGAGCTTTGGGAAAACCTTTTTTTAAGGTCGGGAAAGCATCATTATAAAACCCCAAAATCTCAAGAAGAAAATTTAAAGTCATGTGCTTTTGGAGGCAGATATTTATAACTGTAATTGATTTCAAGATGATAGGGTGTGTTTCTTGCTTGTGTAAGAACCTGTGGTAAAACAGTTCACCTTGTTCATTGCAAGACTTAATCATTACAAAGATCAACTAGAGCATGAGTTCAGGTTTTGAAGATCAAAACTTCCGCCATAGTAAAAGTTAACAAAAATAATGTGGGTCTGTTTCATTGGGAAAAAACTATTCTGTTTTTTCTGCCCTAGTTTGGATAACTTTATGCTTTTGTCAGAAACATAAATCTTCAATATAGTATTATAATTCCTACAAGAAACTACAGCTGTTGGCAACAGAATTCCATTCTTTCTAGGAACAGCAAACAGTTACCCGATATTTTTCACACTGACTAAAAAAATATAAGCTTCAATAGCATTTATTTATCAGAGTCTTTTTCTAATCTCTCTCTGCTTGGGAATTATATATTTCTCTCTATACTATATGTTGCTATAAAATTATTTACTTCTAAAAGTGTTAGTACTGCATCTCTTTGTACTATAGATGATTTCTCCATTCCACAGGAAATCACAGCGTATTGAGAAAGAGAAAAGTCCGAGATACAGCATTTGCCAAAGGAATCCTGCGGCAGCCATTGCTATCTGGAAATTTTAGTGAATTTGGGGCATGGAGTTACACAGAATTGGCTTGGGAAAACTGTTCTCTCACAATTAAGCAAGGAATATTTTCTAATGCATATTTTGTTGTTGTGGTACCTAATCAACACTCTGCATTAGGCTCCTGTTAGACTTGGGTGAGGTGTTTTGATTTGAACAGATTTTGGTGTGGTTGGGCTTTTTCCCCTGGATGCATGGGGAGTGTGTGTTCTTGTATAACTATATAAAGCTTCACATTGTGTAACACTTTGGATGAAGCATGCATATACAAAACAAAGCAAAATGTGTAATTCTGCCGAGAAAGCCATCCTTCCCTCCCCCCAGCTTTCCCAAAGTCCTTTTTTCACAGTTGGGTTGTAGGTTTCTAAGAATTTGGATTCAAATTCAACAGCATTTGGACATGGGGAAGTTTAGCATCTCTTCTTACCTTTTGTTGGCTGCTTCCTGCCTTCTTCCTATCCTGCTTCCTCCTACGTCTGATGCAGTGAGAAACAGCCTGGTCTCTCGCCTTTTCCATTTGGGTGTCAGATAGGAGAGCAGTTAATGAATTCCTTTTCTCTCTCTAAAATGGTGAACAAAAGACAGTGGGTTTTTTCTTTCTTCTCTTTCCCTTCCCTCTCTTGTATAGTCCAGTGGCAGAAGGGGGAGTTTCCTCCCATGTATGTTTGAAGAAAAGGGATGGGCTTAGCAGCCTTGGCTGCTCTGGATTGACCTGGAGATGAAGGAATGCCCTTGTACCACATCCCAGTGCCTGGAGGCTATAGAAAATGTTCTCTGGTTCTCTGGAGAGATTCAAAGGCATCCTCGTAGGAGAATTTCCCAAACTCTTTTCCACATTCTTGCATTTACAGCTTTGGCTTTGTTCCTGACCTCAGTGAGATCTGCGAAGTCTGGCATTAAAGGTTTGTGCACACACTCAATGTTAACAGCATGCATCATGACATGGACAAGTAATCAGCTTCCCTGGTTCTACAGAGCATTCTGTGTATGTGTTTTGTTTTTAATGTGTGTATGAATGTAAGATTTTCTTTTTCTTTTTTTTTCCAGTTTAGGGAATATTTGTTTTGTTGCTTTTTTTCAGTGTTAATAAGCAGCTGTGTTTATGCTACTTACATCTATGGTTTTCACTTTAAGAAGACTGAATCTTAGGTGTCATTGTTAAGAACTATAATATTTCCTGTCCAGTCTCAAACAGTTTCTTTCAGGCAAGTTGATGGAAAGATATAACTATACTTGGTGTCATCCTCAATATCACAAATATGTGAGGCTAATAATAATATAGATTTAAGAAAACATATAGTCCCTGAAAACAGGAATGAAGGAGTGAGTTCTGGCAAGAGAGGTGTTTAGGCCAGCTGTGCCTGATCAGCTACTCATAACCAGTGCCACTAAGAAGAAGCAATGGGTAATGGGGATTGAAGACTCCCTGGTATAGGGAATGGAGAGATCCAGCTGCTGACCAGACCTGATGACTTCCAAAGTTTTCTTCTTCCCCAGGGACTGGATCCAAGACATCACAGGGGTTGCCAAGGCCTGGCCAATCATCAGACTTCGTTACCCTCTCATGTGGGCACTAGTAATACTTAAGTAGATTAAGGATGACTACGGGGCTCAGTGATCCTGTGTGAGGGGATGGAGCCCAAGCAGTGTTCTCCATCTTGCTATTCAAGGGGAAACACCTGAGCAGGGGTGGATGCATCCTGCATATTCACACCTGTGTGTGCACCTGATATCATGGCAGCACTTTGGACTCTATGACCACGGGACCCTTTTCAAGAAATGGGGACTGCTAGGGACAGAAGGCGTCAACTCAACAGCATGGGGCAAAAGTGTCTTCACCAGCAGGCGTACTGGTAGGAAGTGGAAGTCTGCACAGTTGCAGCGCTGTGATGTCATTGGATTTGCAGAGTGGGATACTTCACACAACTGCTGTGCTGTAGTTCATGGACTCAGGTTCTTAGACAAGGATGCCATTGCAGTCTCTTCGAAGGAGTGTCTTGAATGCACAGAGCTTTGCTATTGCCTGGGCAACAGGCTGGTCAAGAGCTGTTATGGGTTAGGATCAGAGGGGATCTCAGTAAGACACACATTATGTGGCATCTTCTGTAGGGCTTCCTGATCAAAAGTAGAGCCTGGAAAAGGGAAGACAGCAGCTTTCCCATACCGGCAAGGAGGATATCAAGAGAAGACAGTGCTAGGCTCTACACAGCAGTGCCTGGTGAGAAGATGAGAGATGAAGTGTGTTAGTTGAAAGGAGGGAGGTTCTGACTGGCTGTAAGGAGAGTTTTTCATCATAAAGGAAGTCAAGAAGTGGAACAGGGACCCAGAGAGGTTGAGTAGTCTTCATCCTTGGAGATTTTCAAGACCTATCTGGATAGAATACTGAGCAATATGGTCCGATCTCAGAGCTGACCCTGCTTTGAACAGGAGTTTGGACAGGAGACCTTCTGAGGTCTCTTCCAACCCAAATTTCCCTATGATGCTATGAAGCCTTCTTAAAAGAGTGCTTCTATTGCAGGCCCTGGTTCTCAGAGAACAACCCTGGTGTTTACTGGGAATGTGACAGTGAGGTGATCCAGGAGCCTTCTGGAATGCAGAAGGGACAATATCTTGATGAATGTCCTAGATGAGTAGACTAAGGGAGGTGCTCTGCTGGCTTTGCTACTCACAAACAAGGAACAACTGTTTAGGGATGTGTTTGTCAATGTCTCTCTTGGCTGCAGTCATCATGCACTGCTCAAGTTTAAGATCCTGAGAGAAGACAGGAAAACAAGTAGCAGAATAAAGGTCCTGGACTTTAGCTTGTTCCTGAAACTTGTTGATAGGACACTGCAGGAGACAGTTCTGAAAGACAAAAGCAACTCAGGAGACCTGACTGATCATCAAGGAAACCTCTTCAAAATGGTCCATTCCTACATACAGAAAAAGCAGCAGGCATGGCAGGAAGCCAGCTTGGCTGAAAGGGGAACTCCTAGCCAAGGTGCAATTCAAAAAGGAGTTGTCTAGGAGATAGAATTGAGGGCAGGCTACTCAGGAGCAATATAAAAGCATTCTGTGGGCTTTCAGGGATGGTGTCACGAGGGGCAAAACTCATCTGAGTTTGAAACCATTCAAGGATGTTAAGGACAAGATGGGTTTCTACAGGTACATTGGCAGTGGAAAGAAGACTAAAGCAACTGAAGAAGGGCATGGAAAAGGCTGGGTCTTCATATGCAAAGTCTGCTGTCAGTCAGCCCTGATCTATGTGCCTATAATTGAAATTTGGAGAAGGGAGATGCTGTTTATAGTAGAAGAAAATCGAGTTAGAACTGCCTTAGTAGAGTGGACACACACAAATCCATGAAGCTGGATGGGATGTGTCTGAGAGTGCTGAGGGAGCTAGCCTATGTCTTTGAGAGGCTGTTTTCTGGCATGTTTGGTAGACTGTGGTAAGCCAAATGCACAAAGTGCAATAAAGTGACTAGGAACAGCCAGCTTGGGTTTACCACAGGTAAACCAAGCTTGACCAACTTGATTCTTGCCTTCTGTGATAAAGTGACTGCCTCTGTGGATGATAGCAGTAAGTTTAATTTAATTGACTTCATCAAGGCTTTCAGCACAGTCTCATAGCATTCTTGTGGCTAGCTGGGAAGGTATGGACTGAAAGAGTGGACTGCACAGTGGGTGAAAAAAAAAAAGGCTGGACCACCAGGCTGAAAGGGTGGTAGTCAGTAGTTCAATATCCATCTAACTGGAGGCTAGTTACAAGCCGTGTTCCTCAGGGCTGACAGTGAGACCAGTTCTGTTTAATGTCTTTGTCAGTGACTTGGGTGATGAGAGGGACTGTATCTTCAGGAAGTTTGTAGGTGAATTAACTCTGTTTGCACGCTTGCCACTGTATGTTCTGGAAGCTTCTGGACTGTGCCTAAAGCAGGAAGGCAGGATGACTCTGGGCCTTGGGCATGATGTGTCATGAGTGGGAGTGCCTCTCAGAAGGATCCCAGCAAGCTGAATGAATGGGCCAGCAAGAACCTCATGACATTCAGCAGAAGTAAGTGTAAAGTCCTGCATCTGGAATACAATCCGCAAAGTAACACAAAATGCGCACTGGCTGGCCAGTTGCAACTTTGCAGAAAAGCAGCTGGATGTCTTGATAGACAGCAAATATGATGAGGAAGACTAACCACACACAGGTCTGCACCAGCAACAGCAAATCCATCAGGCTGAGGGAAGTGATTATTACCCTGTACTTGGTACTAGGAGTTTGTATTTAAAATACCATGTCTAGTTTTATGCCACTAATACAAGAGAGATTGACAAACTAGAGAGTCCTCTGGAGCACCACTAAAGTGGTTAGTTTAACATGATGTACAAGGAAAGGCTGAGACAACTGAGTTCGTTCTCAGAGAAGGCCAAGTAGACTCAGAAGAGGCCTCAGACTTGCTACAGCTGCACAGCAGAAAGAAAAGAAGTGGCAGCCACAAGTTGTAGCAATGGAAATTCTGACTGGATATAAGGAAAAAAATTTCACAAGATGGGTTAAGCACTGGCCTCCAGAGGCCATGGCCCGAGTAGGGTTGCCCAAAGAGTCTGTGGAATCTCCATCCTTGGAGACAGTCAACACTCAACAGTAGAAGACCCTGAGCAACCTGATCAGACTTTGAAGCTGGCCTTGCTTTGAGCAGGAGGTTGGACTCAGTGGCATCCGAAGGTCCCTCCCAACCTAAATTTTTCTGTGATTCCGTAAGCTTGGCATCACACTCTGTATACTCAGTATGTGTGATTATAATACAAATATAACTGGTGCTGGCATAGGACACTTGGGATATGTGTGCATGACTTCTAGTTCAGATTAGGAATGTGCTTTTTAAGAGTATTGGAGTGTTTGAAATAGATTTCTTTCAGGTGAATCTAAACAGTAAAATGTGTTCCAGGTGTTCACAGAGTCTGTAGGACCAGATTAGAGCCAGTTAGAAGTGAAGTCTTCCAGCTGTGTATCATCTGAATACCAGGTCCTGAGCATGATCTGTATCAGTCCATAGGTCCTCTCCTACTGCTCTGTACTGCTTGCTAATATAGACATAGCCTTTTCTGGCCAGTGGATGAGGTGGTTTTGTCCATAAACACCTGTAGTCTTGGAATCCTTTCTTCCCAAAATTCTGTGTTCATACATACATATAGATGTAGATGTGCATCATATCAGGGATACTGCTGCATGCATTTTTTTTTCTTTGCTTATTTAAGTATCTCTGTTTCCCAGAGTTTATAGTACTGTTTCTCATCTTGGGGTATGTCCGTTCTAAATGGCTTACAGAGTTCACCACCTGTAGTTTTCCCCTAGAAAAAAAATCTTAATTCTCTGTTTTCCCCCTCAATTTGCATCACAGTATGACAAAATCATGCCTGTGTCTTATATTTCCAAAACCATGTATATATATATATAGTTGCAGTCCTCTATGATCCTTGAGATATTTTGCTAATTGTTGCAAACTTCCCAATGTTGGTCTTGTCTCAGGATGTGGCAAGGGAACCAGACAATAATAATTGTTTTCTAGAACAAACTGGAAACTTTCTTGTAAGGACCTGATCCTGCAGCTTGATAAAGCCACTTGTAAACACGAAAAAGCACAGTGCAGTTGTAATTTTTGCATTATGTCATCAGTGTAGGCATTCCATTGATACTAATTATAGCCCTTGTGGCTCACAGATGTACATTAATATATGCTCCAGAGTAACTGAGAGAGCTGCCTACTTAAGACTTTGTAGACTTCTTTTCATGAAATTTTTCTTCATTAATATTTTCCTTCACAGCTGGCTAGCTTTTCTTTTAGCACCTCCAGAACTGCCTTGGAGATCCATCTGAAAATGCTTGTTTAATTTTTGTATTCCCATTGCGTGGGGAAAATCTATTGTCTTTCATAAAGTAAGTCTATGGATACTGTTTTTAAAAAAACCCAACCAACCAAACAGCAAACGGACCCACCTTATCTTACTGTGTTGTGGAGGCTGCACAGCCATCCAAAGTCAGTAAAAATACTAAGTAATGTCTCACAGTGAAAGCCTGACTCCAGTGAAGTCAGAGGCCAGACTCCTGTTAATCAGAGCAGGACAAAGGTCTTGCCACTGATCACTGAAATGTTCTCTCTGGTGAAGGAATGGGTTCTCCGCTTTCTTCTTTACACTGACATGGCAGCATGTCTCAACCTTCAAAGAAAAATAATTTCTGCAGCTGAAAAGTTTTTACTAGTTCAGACTCTGCATTCCTTTTGTCTGTCAACTGAGAATATCAGCAGTGGTGTGACTTCTCACTGGGAAATGTCACTTGTATGGCAAAGGTCAGGAAGGTTCCTCTAGGATACAGTTAATTATGCATGGTCATTATATCCTGAAGTCCTCCCTGCATTGCCACATGCAACTTAAGCTTTCCTTCCAGATTTGTCTATGATCATATATATGTTTACATGAATGATAACTAGGGCACCCAAGTATCACCTATTGTTACCTCACAGTGATGCAGCTGCAGTTTATCTTGTTAGAAGATTTATGGTTTTGTATATAAGACTTCTAAAGCCAATTTTTATCTTTTTGACAATTGTCTGTATAACCAGAAAACTAACCTTGTTGCTTCTTTTAGCCATTGGACTATTGTTTCAGTATACTGACAGATTTTCTTTTTAAGTTTTCTTGCTGCTCTTGCTTTGTGAATAGATTTGTGTGCCTTCATGTATGTATTGATGTATTGGCAAGGAGTTGTACATGTGTGTTGACAAACACCTTTGCTGCAAACTGAAGTGAAGCTTCAGTGTTTCTTCCAATCTACATTTAGAGGAGCAGTTGATTTGATTTATACTATACAGGTTGTGTGTGCAGGAAATAAGCATTAATGCATTGGGTCTAGGGGAATAAATGGCTATTAGTGCACCACTTCTTCTGGCAGCCTTCTTATCTTAGTGTTTCATCACCTTGCCTGGGATTTTGAAAAGCACTCATTGTTAACCCAAGCTTACCCAACCCTCCTCCCATCAAGGTCAAGGATAAGCTCCCCTTGGCTTTAAAGAAGGCAATTTTAGACCTGTGCTGATGCTTTTGAAAGTCTTACCTTTCATTTGTAGTTAATATGTTGAGCTCTGTAACGAACAGCCTGTTTCAGTGTTCGGATCCTTCTAATAAAACATGTGCTATGATTGAGTGAAAGCACTTGACACAGGTGAAGGGCTGACTTTAAGGCCCTTGCTTGCCCTGGGGTCTCTGGCTGGCTCTGGTGGGAGGTAGGCTTCCTCCACAGGCAGCTGGTACTGCCTTTAAGCAGGGGCATATGAATCCTCAGCAAAATAACTGTTGAGAAAGGAAAGCTGAAACAGAATGGAAAATCAGTACTTTCTAGTATTTCTATGTGAAGAAAGTATTTCTTTAAATATGATGTTATTTATTGTAGGTGATGGCTGTGTTTGCTCAGATTTTCAAAGCAACAAGATGTGCTTTACTCTTACTCCTGTTTAATTAAGAAGTCATGTATTTCTCTGTGATCCAGTTTTGCCACATCCCACAGGAGTTTAGTTTCATGTTCATATCCTTGAAAAGCGATTGCTGCAGTTAGGGTTGGTTGCAAAATGCTGTCATCATCCCCTTGGTTCATGTGCTATGGTGGATCTGACAAGCTTACCTACAACATGCTTGTGTTAAAAGCAATATCAGGTTATAGCTAGAAATGCTAGCTGTCTGTTCAACAGAAATTAACTCGGGATTCTTGGGACATTCCTCCTGCAGGCACCTGGATCCAAAATGGGAAGCCCATAACCTTTCCCCACTGGGTCGCTGGTTGTGCCCGCAGCCAAGTCCCCGGGCACTGCAGCTTCTGCAGTTGGAGCTCCCCGGGCACTTCAGAGCCTGCTCCGGGCAGGTGCCGGGCTGCCCGCCCCTCGACAGTGCCGAGCAGTGCGGCGCGTTCCCTCACCGCTGGTGTCGGGACACGTGGCCAGGTATTTCTTGTCGATCTCGCCTGTGAGCCGAATCCTGTGGGCACTCACAGCACACTCCTGTCAGGTGGGGCTGCTGCAGTGAGGGACAGCTCTTTGCATGGAATAGTTTAATATTAATATGACCCCACAGTGTAACGGGTAGGATAACACCTTCTGACTTGACGTCTTGGACACTTCTCAAGTAAGTGCATCTACAGTTTATGAGTGGTGTTCCCTCAGCTGTGTTTTATAAATCTTTGGTGGAGGCATCACTCTAAGAGAGAGCTCAAATCTTGAATTTTGACTAGAATAAAGTCCTTTCCAGTAGCTGGAAGAAACTTACCTATGTCCCAGAAAGAGATAAAATGGGGCTTAAGTTCCTCTCATCCTTGTTTCATCTGCACTGAGGCAGCTTCTCAGTTGGCACACTGGTCTTTGTGAATCCCCTTCTTATGCCCCTAACTTTCCCCCAAAATTGTGCATGGATTTTGGTGAAATAATTCAGACCTGTTCTGGGGGAAGGGGATTGATGGTAAATCTACATCTCTCGCATCCAAATCCAGGAGGATTAACCCTGTTACTGAGAGTCTTGTTTTCATTTATCACTATTTGTTTATATATTTAATTTATCCTAGTTCTCATACATAGAGATGTTATTGTATCCTTAAATTATTAAACTATGTGCAAGATCTTTCTTCTCCTATGCAAACTACAGATACATACCCTTCACTTGTCTATTTAAAGTTGTTACCTGTGTGAGTGATTTTTCAGCTTCCAATATGATCAATGGGTAGAATATGGGTAAGAAAGAAATGTGTAATACATGCTTAGCCCAAATGTGTACCTTTTTATTAGAAGGCTGTTAACATACTTCTGTTTAGGTAAGATTAAGTTGGCCAGCTGCTGGCATGGCACTGCATTGATCTGTTATCTTGTACAAGACGAAGGCCTGAAAGGATCTCCTCAGTCTTCAGAAAGCAGTGGTTATCTTACATGGGGTCTGTATCTGAATTAGGGGAAATACATGCATTGCTAAGTTTGCTTTTAATTGGAATAGCTAGTTAAGAGACCTGAGCTAATATATTTTTATTGTCAAACTCAACTTGCAAACATTTGTTTGTGTGACTGTATACATGTTAGCGTGCTCGTTGGCCTCAATGGGATTACTTGCATCTAAATTTACTGTAATTATCTACAGGATTGGGCCATAATATATAAACAGTCTGTATGAGTGAAAACAACTGTGTTTCCACTGAAGGATTCACAGGGAGTCCAGGGGGATATTACAGGGTTCTGTGTGTCTTGTTTGGGTTCTGTTAGCATTTTTCTTTTGTTTTTCAATTTGTCACATACAGTAGTGTAAAGAATAAAAATAAAGTCATTCAGAGAAAAAGTGAATCTCAGTAGTGTGGTGCCTTTCTGTTCAGACTAATACCAGGAAGAATTGGAGTATAAACCCTGCTGTTCACTTGATTTTCATGCTCCAGCCTGCTGCATGACAAGGTGTTTTCCTGGCTAATGCTGATCAATGTGATTATATGTCCACTGCAGTCTTCATTTTGCCTTTAGTGTGTGCACCCTCTTACAAAATTCTTGACATACCAGGCTCTGGTTTAGAAGTTTTTCCATTTGTTTTATGAAGCCAGGTAAGAAGGGAACTGTGATTTACAGCCATGAATTTATGATTTAGAATCATAGAATCATTTAGGTTGGAAAAGACCTTCAAGATCATTGAGTCCAGCCGTAAATTTAACGGCTTTCACTTCCACTGCTCAGTAGCCCATGCACTTGATAAAACTTCTCCTGTATCACTGAGTGTTTTTGTTGACAAGGATTATATCCTGATTAAGAAAGCAATGTGCTGGGTTTTCCTCTTCTGCCTGCACAAATGTGCTACTTATTTCCATTCAAAACCTCTTTGGCAAGTGGTGAAATTGCTTTGGAACTTTTTTCAGTGAAAATCAGTCTTGATAATGATAGCAACAGTAATTCCATGAGATTCTCTGCATGTCTTCTGTAATCATCTGTACATATTAGGAAAGGCAGAACTAGCTTTTTGCTTTTGTGCATAAGCCTTTCATGTTGTTATTAAACATTAGATTGTGCCTACTTGTTAGTGTCTAGCCATCCTGATAGTGTCCCCCAAGGTGAAGTTCACCATTGTACACTTGTTCAGCTTGTTTTTTCAACTTAAGCATTTTTTGTTGAGTACTATCAAATATTGGGTAACTTTTGTCCATAAAGCTGCAAAGTTCTAAGTTAAGGAAATACACAGGATGTCCACATCTTGATGCTGCTTTCATGCCAACAGATTCCTTCTGGTGTGAATTGAGGAAGTTTTTTAATTACTTGTGCAGGATACAGCATTACTAGTGCTTCTTGTGCTAAATAATATCCTGTCCAGTTAAAATTGAAGATTGTCCAGTTTATGTACAGAAAGGCACAACATTTTGTATGTGCTATCCTTACCTTGTAGGTTCATTCTGGAAAACTGTCTTCATGTCAGCAACATTGTCTGAGATATACAGACCCAGAAATGTCTGGAGCTCTTCAGACTTCATCACTGCCTTGCATTACTGCCTATGGGGTAATCATGAACTCTTTCTACATGAGGCTGGAGAATACCAAAAGCCCTGGAATTGGACATCTAGTAACTGTTAATCCTGGAGCATCAGACCAGGCACACAGTCCCAAAGCATGCCTGTTCCTGGTGGGGATGGGGAGGTAGTAAAAGATTCTGTACTGCCAGGCGTTAATAAGCCTTCTGATTTGTTACCAGCTAACATTTGTACACCTCTAGGGTTTGAACTGATAAACAATGTCCTTTTCTCCTATTCTATGCTGTAAGTGTGGCTTTTTTCTTTTTTTATTGCTCAGTTCCTACTGACTGTACAAGTTGTTGCTGTAGCCTGTTCTCCTCCCATAAAGCTACCCCCATTTAGTTAGTTACTCAGACTGCTAATTTAATCTTGTGCATCAGGAAAAGCATTTATATTGTCATATTAATGAAGAGTTACTCTTTGAATAGATTAAGTCCTTTGGTTTATTGAGTAAGCTAATACAGGAGCAGAGTAAAATGCCTGGAAAGCCACTAGTGATCCTATACCCCTTCCATGCATGCCTAGTTCTAAATGGCTCCCTTTCTCCTTATCTGGTTCCAGTCATGTTTGAGCCACCACTTTTGAGCCTTTTGCCCATTCCGGATGGCTTTTTCCTTCCCAGTTTCCTATTTCCATATGCATAACCCTTTCACAGATCAGTTAACATTATAACATATAGTTGATTTAATTCTGAGACACAGAGCACCTTGGTCATACATAACAGAGGAGAGTTTAATAACATTTCTGTGAACAAAGGAAACATCATTGTATTGCATCTTCTTAAAGATCTAAAAGCAAAGTTATTACTGGCACCTTTCTCTAGGATTGCAAGTTCTGCCTTTGTCAGGATGCTTGGAGTGGTTATGTTATTTCATGTATGTCCTTTCTTATCAGCTTCTGAGTCCAGTGGTATCACAAGGTTAAAAAAAAAAAAGTCATTGGCACATGGATTATGTAAAGTATGAAGAACTGACTGCTTTGCCTCACCATAGGGAACTGCTGTGAGTTATCTATGGGCTTATTTTCTGCATGACGCTGAAATTATATCTCACAGAAAAAAAATATCTCACATTTGAGGTTTTGGATATGTCCTTGTGTTAAAAATTGTCAACACAAAAATGAGCCTGAAGTATCCTTCTTCCACCAAAACTGTTTGTCTTTTGCAATGGTAACATTCATGCTTGCCGTTGTGGTCTGTTACCTTTTGCAGGTTGTAATATATCTGATATAAATTCTAATGTACAGCTATGATTACTGCCTTGTCCTTAAATCATTGCAGCTGTGTAGCAGACACCCACTAATTCCTGACCACAGATAATGATGGGCTTACTCTTCATACTGTGTTTTATAGATTTCCTCACCTTGATTTTGAAAAAAGGGGCTTTCTCAAGGCTTAATCATAATCCTATCCTATTGTATCATTTTATAATTTACATTACAAACTTAGCAGTGTTCTTTGCCTTACCTACCTTATATGTAGGGGCATATAGGCTTTGATGGGTTTTTTTCCCACTGGGGAGATCCATTATGTTATTAGTAATATTCCTTCTCCTATAGTAGTCTTGCAGTTGTTCAGAAAACTTTCTTACACATGAAGTATCTAGCTGTGAAAGGAGAGGTGCCTGAGGATTTCCATAATGTAGCCACTGTGATGAGAGAGGATGAAAGGACTGCCATGCTGGATCTGTCTTGCTCAATATACCCACTGCGTTAAGGAACTCACCATTAACCTTTGCCAGGCTCTGTCAAGCTGGACACCCACAGCACCATGAGAAGGAAGCTTAACTGGGAGAATCCCAACCGTGGAGTAGGACCTCTTTCCACTCCCTTTTGCTGTCCTTTCTCCCTCCAGACAGAGAGGTGCCAGGTGGCATCTGCTGGTTTCTTATGTGTCTTTGGGAAATGGTGTCAGGGATGCCTTGTTTGAGGCTCCCCTTTGGCCCCCTGTTCTTACGTTTTTTGAACCCCTTGACCCTGAAACCTCTCTCCTTTTTCCTTGATTATCGTATGCAGTCATTTTCTTGGTTTCCCCACCTCTAGCTGTCCAATGCCTGTCTCAGGTAGGAAAGCCAGTCAGGACAGTGGTCTAGGAAAGGTAGAGTGAGCATTTAATCCCAGGGTTTCCAGTGACTGCCTTTTTAGGCATAGGTTTTAGTACTAAGTTTGATTTTTTTTTTTATTTTTTTTTTTATTATTTGACAGGAAGCAGCTAATCAAGGTTCTATCTTTTAACACCACAGACATTATTTTCATGCAAAGTGGTAATACATACCCAAAGATAGTGCATATGCCATGTCTGGAACACCAAAATGAATTACCTCAGACATAGAGGCAAAAGGCAATCACTCAAAACAAGGTATGATTTAGGATCAAGATACGGGAAATGCACTATTAGATAATCTTCCCCCACCATTCCAGGTTTATAAAATAAGTATTGGCGACTGCACACAAAGGTGGTTGGTGCTTTAATAATGCCAAAGAGGATGTAGCTATTTGACAGAGCTACAACTCATTCTATGCCTGTTTTTGCCTACAGGTCATGAGAAAGTGTTGAGAGTTGTTCTCAGCTTTTGAGTGAGTCACCCTGTTTTGGTAGCTAAATTCAGAATATACATACATACCTAAGTAGTTTATTTCTATGGGAAATGAATGTGTTTAAGTAGCTGAAAAGAGGTTGTTCAAAAGAATTGGTGCTTCTGGCAGAGACAGTGATTCTCTTACCTTGTGGTGTACTCAGGCTGTCTGGTGAACCTTTGGCCTTGGGAGGAAAAATAGCTGAATCTGTTGGTGTTCTTGGTGTTTTCTCACAGGGAAATCTGCTTTATTGGATTATATTTAGTACAGAAGAAAGCTAAATGGCTTGTCTTTAGAATTGTTTTATATCACTCACTTTCTTCCCTCTGCACAAGTTGGGTGTGTTACACTTTAAGCAGCACCCAGCTGAGCTGAGTCTTCCCAGAAAAGCATCTTGCACTTTGAACAAGCAGTACATAGCAGCTGGAGCTTTGCCCCAGTACAAAAAGTGTATGTGTTACATTTATACTGTAAAATACATCAGAATTTAATCTCAGGGTAGTTTTCTTTGTGACTAAAGCCAGAGGAAAAGCTGAAATTTGCTTTTTGTCTACAGCTGTTTTGTAGAGTTTCATTTAACCTTCAAAGTCTAGTAATTGATCTAGTTTCATTACAAAGTCTTGAAATGGAACTTTAAAGGATCATTTTTGTTTGGAGATAAAACCAGTCATAACTCTTTCTGCTACAAGTTGAAGATTCAAGTTTTTGGGGTTTTTTATTTTCATTTTTGTTCTGAACACAAATAAACTCTTCTAATATCAGGAAAGATTAAGGAAAAGGTGCTCTTTCTGTATGAAGTCCTGCCTGTTCTGTGTTTTCTCATCATGTTTCTTAGTAGTTCTTGTTTTCCTGTGGACCATGCGAAACATGAACCGCAGATAGAATATATTTTTTTATCAAAGTTTTTGGTAAATCAGCAAACTTCTGGGAACTAGGCAAGGCTGTCTTTTTGTCGCTCCTTTATCTTTCCATGATATGTTATTTTGGTTTTTATTATTACTGTGGTTGAACAGTTGGATTGTAATCTGTAAAGAAAAATATGTAGTAGGACCTTTAGGTGGTGACGTGAAAAATCATTTAATTTGCTAATAATTTATTTAAATTGCCGTAAAGAACCTTGCTGATGGAGCAGAAGTCACTGCATCGTCTGCTGACTTTTATTATATACATTTCAAGGTGAATGTGCTAGATTTCAGGTCTACTCTGTGACTTGCCCTAAGGAATATGCAGAGGAAATCTGAACTTCAAACCGAGTTAGTGTTAGGTAACATCTCGGAGTAGAAACATCTCATATTCCCACCAGGTGCTGGGACTAGAAAGAGAGCTCTTGTTAAGAGGGACAAAGCTCCTAGACTTCTTAAAGTCTGGTAGTGATATCTTCTTTTATTAAGAACACATAAATAAATGAAAAAAACCCTTGAGAGCCTTGATCTTGCGTAGGCACTTTACTCTTAGGCCCTGAAGCTTTTACAGTAGTTCATGTTTAAAACTCATAAAAGAAGATACAGCTGACTGGTATAATACTGAAGATCCTTAGGACCTAGGGACCCCATAGTATAATGTTTCAGAGGATGCACTTTACAAAGATTTGAACTTTTCTTGCAAGGCACCTCTCACTGCTGGAGGGGAGTTTAACACCAAGGGTGAAGAGCCTGGAAGTGACAGGTATTCATACCTTACCATGTGAGACATCTTTGTTAACTATAGCACAGTTTTTTTAGGGTTTCAGCAGATTGTGATCAGCATCTTGTATTGCATTTTGAAGAGGAAACTGGTCTAAAGTATACGTTGTCATCTGACTGAGCTCATTGTTTCAGTAGCTGCAGAAACGACAATTTTCCTTTATTCAACCTGTTTTGATTTGACTGTTTGATATTATGTGTAACCTAATGTTTTTGTCTTGCCCTGCTCCCCTGGAACTGAGATAAGGTTTGCTGCTGGTAATGTCTGCTGTGTTAATTGTCATGTTCAGCCTCGCCTTGACTACTTTTAAAAATGGCACTGCATAGTTGACTTTTCAGGAATAGTTGCTCCTTTAAAGGGTTCAGTTTGCTCTATCATCAAGCATCATTGCTGCTTTATGCTGTCTTTGTAGAATTTCTGATCTGAGTAATTTACAGTGCTTGAACTTCCCAAACTATTTTGTAATTTACTCTGTGTGGGTCTTAATCTTTGTCCAGGACACACTGACTACTCATAAAAATTGTTGGGAAAAGGCATTTCTCCTTTTAGCTCAATAGCAAAAAAAGATGTAAAAAAGTTAATGTAACTGTCTGCTCCACTCCCATGGGTGGCTGAGATGGGCTACAGTCACACATGCCATCTTATTGTTCTCCTCCTAAAAAATGTTACCAAAGAAAATGGGTTTTAGATGATTGTTTACATGACAATTTGTGCCTGCAGAAGAAATATTTAAACAGGGGACTCTGGTCTCGATCTGGACCATGACTAAACTTTGTGTGGATACCAAAACAAGATCCCAGAAATCTGCTGTCTCCTGAGCCCGTGCATGAGACCACTTGTCTCTGCCTGGGGTGCTCAGCCACTGGCATGGTGAAAGGGGAAACACATGGCTTTCATTTCTAACTCTTGAGGGTTAACATTTTGCAGTCTTCTCCCCTCCCTTAGTCATGAAGAATTTAGGGGCTTTTTTTCACAAAAACCAGGAGCAGCGGTTTGGCAAAATGATGCCAGAAGCTGGGCATTTAGGCAAAACAGCAAAGAGCATTGTTCCTGTGGAGAAAGAGCTGTTGGTGCTGGGTCAGTAGCAAAGGTTAGGGTGGGATGTGGACCCCATGGCCTGGAGACCGGCCTGTTAGCTCCTGCTCCAGACTGCAGCCCTGCTGCTCAGATGACCTGTTCAGTTCACACCTTCCTTGACATGCATATCTCTGTTTATTCGTGGTAATGAGCAGAATTTTATTCTTTAAAGAATGCTCTTGTACCTCTCATGCATTCGTAATTCTTGGCTTGCTCACCCAGGCTTAATTCTGCCTTTTTACAGCCCATCTCGCAGGTCACAAGCCATCTCCTGACATGTTGTCAAGTCATCTCTGAATGCCCTGTGTCATCTCATCTTTGTTTTGGTTTATGTTTTGGCCTGATCTGGTGCTTTTTCCCAAATGCCATACATCTTACACTTCCAAAGACTGATCCTGTTGTAGTTTGAGGGCAGTGAGCTCCCTTCCCCATTTAAGATTGCTGAATTTACTCCCTGCCCTTATAATCACTGCGTATGGTCTCTCCAAAGACTTCCTCCTTGAGCATCAAAAAAACTACCCTAGGATCCTTTTGCTTACATTTTCGGTAGATGGCTTTTTCAAACCACTCCCAGATGTGCCATCCATCCAAATAACATCGGGCTGGTTAGTTTTAGAGCTTCTTGAGAAACATGAAAGAATCCCCATATTACTGAGTTATGAATAAAACTTCTCCCATGAAAAGTTCCCTGCCTTCTTAGGGTTAATGGATTCATTTAAGTTGTGAGCACAACAAAGCTTGTTTTGGTATTTGAAACAAGAAATCAAGCAGGAAGAAAAATTGCTGTGTGTGTTGGTGCCCCCTTGGTTTCAGTTTGATGCTGTGTCGGTGCAGGACACAGCCCAGCAGAATGTTAACTGGGTAGGAGGTTGTTTTCTTTAATCTTTTACATTTGCTGCCTTTTCACTCTTACTGTATATTACCTTCTTAATGGATTTTAAAGATCATTCTGAGCAGCATGCCAGTGTGTTGAAATAACTCCCCTGGCCTATTCCACCAGTCACTCCTGTGTATTTCTAATCTGTATTAGCTGTCAAACTTGTAGCTCTGATTTTCTGTATTCTGCTGATGTCTGACTGGGGCATGTATCTGAACCTTGCTGTCTTTGCTCATTTCTGTCATCATGTCAAGTGCTGTGCAGCTGCTTTTCACTTCTAACCCTACTGAATCAGCATGGAGAACTGTCTTCTGTGTCTACATGTATGTATGTATATATATATCTACAAGTATATATACAGAATATATACTGTAAGTAGTGGGGTGGTTACTGTTGACCGCAGCATGTAAATATCCGGATTTTTTCCTGAATTGGTGTGCTGATAATGCTCAGACCTCCTAAAATTACCCACTTTTCTTTGAGGTTTATCATCACTCCCGTTTCATGTAGGTGCTCTGATTAAGCCTGAATGCATGTTGTTTGGTGCTGTTAGCTGTGTCACAATGCTCCTATCTTGAAATAATTTTCCCTTTACACCAAACTGTTAATTTTGTCTGTGTGCTTGTTTGGGGTTTTTTTGTGCTGCAATCTACTGAATGGCGCCTGAACCAGGAAAGCAGAATGATTTGGGAATTTTATTCCCAGTTCTAGCACTGATTTAAAGCGTGGCCTTGGGCAAATGACTGCTGGACTGCTTTCCCTTACGTTCACTGGAGGCAATGATATTAATTTATGCATCTCCTGGAGCTGCTCAGCTGTGGTATGAATGCACAGGGTGGATGGACCCACAGGACCTGCGGTAACTAGCTGCAGTGGGTATCATGGAGTACTTCTTAATCACTTTCTGTATATTTTTATTTTCCCCCTCCCAGGCCAGATGGATTTGAAATTTATAGTTCTGAGAAACTGGATTCCTTTGTTCATACTGTATGGCTTCCCCACCCCCACCCCCCCTTTT
This sequence comes from Athene noctua, assembly GCF_965140245.1. Lineage (NCBI taxonomy): Eukaryota > Metazoa > Chordata > Aves > Strigiformes > Strigidae > Athene > Athene noctua. The sequence goes on along the minus strand of NC_134039.1, from coordinate 36,939,109 downwards.
TTTTTTCTTTTTTTTTCAGTATGGGGGTATCTAATTTAATAAAGGATTCAATCAGCTGGAATGTGCACATTCAAAGTCACAGACAGCAGAAGCTTTCAGGGGAGGCCAGGCGCATGAACTGGCTTTAGGAGAGAGAAAGAATGAGGCAACTGTAAAAAAAAAAAAAAAAAAAGATGTCTAATGCAGTTAATATACAAATACTGTACACAAAATGAGTAGTCTGCTCTCGTCATCATGCTAGAATGAGATGGTGTTTCAGACCTCATTACTTCTTTACTTCGACTGAGATCTAACGCTTTATGACAGGTGACGGGTTTGATGGCATCTGCTTTTCCCAGATTAAAAAAATATAAATATATCCACCTGCCTCCCCTTTCCTTTGGGACCTGCAAAGGGTTAAGGACTGCTGAATGCAGACATACATGGTGCTGTATTGATATTATGTACTTTGTAATAGAAAACAGAACTATCCAGGTCAAATATCAATAACATTCTATAAGTCTTTCTAGGAAAATATAATTAAAACCATTCAAAGCTGTTTCCCATAACTGAATTTACTGTGTCTTACTGACTTCAGTTCCACATCTACAATGTGATATTATTATTGACTTTTAGAGCTTTGCCTATTTTAAAAAAATGAAAACACAAAATCAGGTGGTGGTATTCATTTTATTAGAAATCTTGCCCTCCTCTTCTCCCTGAAGCAGGGATCATATAGAATTGTTTGAACAACAAAATGGTGAGGTAGCCCTTCAGCTGGTTTAAATTGTCATAGTCTCACTGAAAGCAACTAAACCAGTGGACCATCAGCTGAGAACCTGTCCCACATTCTGCATTTAAGCATCTTACTCCTTTGCACCCAAGGCTACCAGTTACAGCACTACCTCTGGTTTTATGATCAAGCTATATTGACTTGTTTTCATACTGAATATTGTGAGTAGGATTTAGAGTAGGAAGTTCACTAAATTGTTTAAATATTTCAGAAAGAATGAGTTTGCTTTTCTAATTCTGTCCCTCCCTCTCCTCAAAGCAAATATTTTGTCATATCATTCACATTTAAATCAGGAGCATATTCCTCCAAATATAATATTCATAATATAATTTTCATGATAAATATATTTTATATATTCAGTAAGTTCTTAAAACCTATTTGCTAGTGCAGCCTCTTAAAAAAAAGTGTATCATTGTCTCAAAAATTGAATGTTTATACGAAATAACTGATACTATACCATATTAATTAATAATGTTTATTCTGAAAACTTGTACCAAATATCAAGTATGTCTGTATTTTTCACACAAATCTGCTAGTGGAATAATTTTTAGTTATTAATAATATTGAACTATTACTGCAAGTATTACAAAAGCCTAAGAAAAATATTTTCTGAGAGTAGTTTTGTTATTGTTGTTGGCTGTGGGTAGCTTAGCACTTCATGGTTATCACAGAATATGTGATCGATATTTAAGATTTTTGAAAAAGTCAGATGTATGCAGATGTCTAAAATAGATGTGTATATACACCCACCCACCCAGAGATACATATATAAAAAAGAAATTAGTGTAGAACCATACAAGGAGTTTAAATGTTTTATTTCCATAAAATTCAATGTGCTCCTGTAACATTGGCCTGATTTTCCTGAAATCCAGAGTTTCACGGAAGTTGGTAGGGATTGTATTGTAGAAGAGAAGGAAATATTCAGACTGTTTCCTTTCTACTTGAATTGCACTATATTGCATATGTTTGTGGCTCAAATAGAGTACCTAGATTTAACATTAACTTCCTTTAAAAACATTCAGACATGGATATTTATTGGTTGTGACAGCTTAGAATATTTTTTGGTTCACTAATGTTTTACGTGCTTTTTTTATGTAGTTGGGGCATAATTGCTAAAATAAGGAGCACCCATGATGTCCTGAGACAGACAGTGACAGCACTTAGAAAAATCTGATGGTCAGTAGTAAATGTACTCCGAAGGAGATGAGGTAAAAGAAAATAATTCTGAAAGTATTGAGAGCTGAACAGGAATATTGTGTATGGAGCAACAAAAATGAAAATAATTTTTTCCTTCAGCAAGTATCTTTTTACCTTATTATAACTTAATAGATATGTTGTGCAGTTGATAGACAGAATGTGCAGTTGTTAGGCAGAAAGGCTTCTGTATGAAGTATAATTATATTCCTTGTGCTGTCAAAATTGCTGTATTTCTGTGGCTGAGTTTTAAAGATTACATCCTAAAGATGGTATTAGTGATTGTCCTTGTTGCTCTTTGATCTGAATACTCAACTAGGAATTCATTTCAGTGAATAGTATCTTAGTTTATTTTTCAAGTCATTTTAAGTGACCTGCAAATTGTAGGCAGATCTGAGACATAATTTTTGTATTTAATTTTTTGAAAAAAACCCCACCTCAATATTTCGGTTTGACATGCAGAATATTTTACAATCTAGGTATTTGTTTAATATGGTAATAATTATATGTTTTGATGTCTATATTTTTTGCTTGTGGTATTATAAACTACATTAGTATGTAAAAGGGAACAAGAATAAGTAATTTATGAATTTGTAGGACTCATGTCATTTTCATTAGTTCATGTCATTTATATTTTCTTCATGTCTAGTTTTACAGTCTGGATTTGGATTGATGTATATCGTCTCTAAATATAAAGATTGTGGTAGTAAAGTATTTGCTAAGATGAATGTATAGGGGATTTTGATGGACTGTCCTGTTCTCTTATCTTTAAACAAAACTGCAAAGACTCAAGAACAAGCACACAGACTGGGCAGTGGCTATAGATTTTCACTCACACAATTCCCTCTTTTTCAAATCTGATAGTGCTGTGCTGTGCCATTTCAAGAAGGAATATTGATTACAAGCATTATAGTATCATTAAATGTTGTTCATTAAAACTTCACTGTTTTAGCATACAGGTGGCAGTAGGAAGATTAAACCAAGCAGATGAATATTACTAAAATATGACAGGAAAAACAATCTAATCCTGACCTGTATCACTTGTTTTCACTGCAACTTCCCCCCGACCCTGCATTTTTCACATAGCCCATGAATACTTGGAAAAATCATTGTTAAATCAAATTTTTACATGCATCTATAAATTTGCAGAGTCAATTACTTGCCTGGGCCTGCTACTTTTGTATTTTTAACTCTGTTCTTACTTGCTATGTGAGAAGCATCATTGCAGTATGCAGAGAAATTGTAATTGCAGAAACATATGCAGTAGCATATTTTTTCCAGCTGCAAATTAATTACTCCCTTTATCTTTTATTATTGTGGAACACTATGATTTTATGATTATTATCAGGCCTCTTGAGGTAGTTAGAATATTGTGTAATACTTTCATGAGTTCAGAGACCGGACTTTACTGTACAAGAGAGGTTAACGCATACACCTCCAAAGTTTCCAGTAACAATTACATTCCAAGAAAGGTGCTAAATATATTGCTACCAAGAATCTTCTGTTTTTTTCCTCCCTCAATCTTTGATGTCATTTGGGAGTGCCAAGAATTTTCACTTCACCTACTTAAAATGTTTAAACGTGAATATAAAAATTTGCTTTGGATTTTTATCCTACCCAGGAAGCTTGATCTTGTGGCTATCACCTGGCAAAAACTCCCACTGTATTAAATGCGAGTCTTCCTTATGTCAGGACTGCAGGAGTAGGGCTGGAGTTACAGTCAGCCCTTCGTGGTGAAATTATTCTGAGCCTGTGCGAGGCTGCTTGGTGTTGTTATTCTAGCTGAAAACCTCACTACAAAGGCACAAGTCCTTGAAAGTTAAGTTTGAAAGATCACTTGTTTACATTTTATAATTCAAAAGATGTGAACTGGTTGGTAAGTGTTATGATCAATGTTTGTTTTAATTTAGAGACCTGTTAACCTTTTAAGGTTTTTGGGGGGGAAACAAGTTCTTAATGTACTTTTTTTAAAATGTCCAAAGCAAAAGCTGTAAATGGATTTGAAATTATGACATACTACTTTAGGTCAGCATTATACTTACTACACAGTTTCTACCCACTATTACTTCGCAAAGTGAGCACAGATGATAATTGAGGTAGTTTGCAGGCAATAACAACCTGCATTTTCTCACAGGAACCTTAGTAACAGTGTGACATAAGGAAGGTAAAAGCAAATTGAATTAGAAAAACAGCAAACATTGTGTTTTATAACCCAAAATAAAATTCTTCAGCAGCAAATAGTCCTGTAATGTAATCCAATCTGTTTTAATACTGAGATTTTTCCAAGAAAGCAGGAAACAGTAAAGGGTAAGGCTTTCAAACCTCTGCTGTTTCGTTTACAGATCCCTTGTGTTAATTTAATGCTTCTAGGGAACTGGGGCTCTTTCTTTTTTCTCAGAATCCCTTCTCTAGGAAATACTGAGTGGTATGGCGCTGAGAAGCAGTCATGGTTTACAACAGATAAGCCAAAGGATCTGGCTTCAAATTCCACACTTCTCTGAGAAAACAAAACATGCCAATGCGTGCTTCTCTCTAAAGCAGATGATTTCTTGCTAACAGGCTACAGAAAATTTACCTTAGAAGGAGCTTAGCAGAGGCAACCTTCAGGGCCTTGACTCTCCTCCCCTTCTGTCCCTCCAGTGCATGCACCAGCATCTAGCAGTTCTGTGCAGTCAGGTTTTTTTAAGCATAGAAGCTAAATATTTACAGCGATTACTTTTGGAGCATTACCCTGAAAGTTTTAACTGGCACAAAATTCACACTCCTGCCGGTGTGGCTGTGCCAGCTGCAACCCCAGCAGATGTAACGCCTGCCCCTTCTCAAACCCTGTCAAAGCATGTTCCCCATGCTTGAAACACCCTCTTCCTCCCTCAAACCAGAGACACCCACCTGAGCAACTGATTTTGTCTGGAAAAAAATAGAATTATTTGCTTGCAAAAAGCCAGCCTGGCTGATGTCAGCTGTGTGCTTGTTAGCAGCCGTGCTGCCGCAGCTTTAGGAGATGCCTGGGCAATGCATGTTTTGGACTCTCGCTGTTTCTTTTCCTCATTTTGCTGGTTCAAAAAAAAAGAGTTCACAGTGTGATTTCTAAAATGACAACAGCCCTGTATTCTGGGGTTTTGTTGGCCCTGAGGGTTTGGGGTGTAAGTTGCAGGGTTTGGGCAGAGGGAGCTGTGGGGTGCTCGATGGAGGGGTGTCAGTCAGCCACCCGCTGCCAGACCCTGAGCAGTCCCTGCCACCTGGCCCACATGTGCTGGGGGAAAGGCAGCCTCTGCGAGCGAGCAGGAGGAGACATCTGGAAGGGGACCGTCACTGGGGACATGGCTGAGGACCCACTCTTGGTCCTCGGCAGAGCAGGAGAGAACATGATATGTGGAGGAGAAGGAGTAAGAGAGGCACAGCAGGAAAGAACAGCTGCCTGTCCCCTGCTGCCTGTGCTGCCTGTCCTCCTGCAGACCAAGCATGGCACATGGGGAAAACAAAGGAAATTGAAAGTAGGAAGGGGGAGAAGTCCATGTGTCCACACTCCACCCCCCCACCCCCCCATCTGAATCCATAATTAAAACTTTTTGTTAATTGGCAATAAAATGAATTAAGTAAAATTCTCAGAGTTGAGACTGCCTGCAAGAGGAAGGAAAAAGCAAAAATTAACTGTATGCTTTATAACCAGCAGGCTCTTCTGACTTTGACTGTAGTTTGCCTGGTATGGGAAGAGATTTTCAGGAACTTTGTTCTTGCTGTGGTACAGAATATCCTGATAGGCTGATACTTGTCCTCTGGTCATTGAGTTTTTTTCATCACTATTTAAAGGCAGGGAGAATATCAAAGGCTGACCTGTATCCTCTCCCAGTCCCTGAGTAGGCCAAAAGGATCTCAGATTCATATGACGGGAGCAGAGATTTAGCATTGCCCTATATTATGTGTTCTTGGTCCCACCCCTACCCCACAGTTTAGGAAAGAAAATTTAGCAAACAGTTATGGGTGTACCATCAAGAATCCTGCTGCCAAGCCAGGGCAGGTGCAGCTCCCTTAAGAGTCACGCTCATGGGTTAAGCTTACGGCTATGAAATTGGTAGTTCACAGGATCAACACCAGAGTGGGATGTCATGGCACTTTAGAGATTTTCCAAGATCAAGGAAATATTTTTCGGAATCTTCTTTAGGGACAGCTGTTTATCCCATATAAACTGAAGGAAGCAAATCTCATGCCGCAGTAGATAAAGCACTGCCCTGACTTTCTTCCTAAACCTTCTTTCCTGGGTTTTATATAGTAGGGAGAGCTCTGCATCCATTTCATCAGCAGGTTCAGGTTATGCTTGCAATGTGCATTAGATGACTGATATTGAGGAGTGCTGGGAGAGAAAAAAGAAAAAGGAGGTTCTGATTTTAGAGGATATTAACATGCTGAATACTGTGTTACTCAGATTTGTAGCATTTTGAGAGCTTCTCGTATCATTTTCCTTTGCAAAGGTACTTGAATCCCACACAGAATTCTTGATAATGTCAAAATGTTGCCCCTATCAATTATGCAAACAAACTCTGAAACACAAATTGGCTACTGGGTCAAAAATCTGCAAAATAAACTTCCTCTCCCATCCCTGACATTTCCAGATTTTTCTTTTGTCATCTTGGTGTGTAAGCTGCTCAGAATTGTCAGTGTTGTACAAAGTATCACTGATTTCTTATAATCCATCTGTTAACTATTTAGAACAGCATATAGTGTATGTATTTTTTTGTGTCAACAGACATTGAGGAAGCATGAACATAAAGACAGTCTAAGGTTGGCCATATGAAGCCAGATCAAAGCCTATCTTTCTCAGTAGCCCAGTGGCCAAGGGGAAGCTGCAAGAACAGGACCTGCCCATAGCAGTAGGTACCTGCCTTGCTCTTCCTGCGTGCTGGGGCTTGGAGGATTGTAGGATTCATGAGCCGCGATTTGTATCTTGGTGTTGTATAGCCCTTCATGGATTTTTCTCTCAATTTGAGAATGTGCTTGTTGAAATCTGGAGCCTGAAGATTGTAACAGATTTAACTTTTGACCTACTCTCCTATTTGGTTGCATTTGGTGCACTTTTGTTCCCCAAACATGGTTGGCTTGAAGGAGATGCATGCTCTCTGTAAGGGTGTAGCCTGTGCAGACCATGCTATAAAACCATCTACCTTCAAGCACAACGGCAAATTCCAAAGTTCTACACAAAGACGCATGCAGGAAGACCCTTTCTCTTCACTCTTACTCTCCTCTTCATTCACTAGGGCTCTTTCTAGGCTTAGGAGACCAAAGTGAGCCTTTCTTGCTTTTAGGATTGGCTCTGTAAATTCCTGTAGTGAGACTGGTTTAGTCTTGACAAATGCTTCTGATAAAGAATAATAGCACCTGAGTGCCCGAGGATGTCAGTTTGGTGTTATTTACATAAAGCCTTGAACAAAGACTTGAAGCATTTCCTGTTGTCGTGTGCAATGCATGACAAACCAGCTTCATGGGCAAAGGGGCAATGTCTGTCTCCCCTGTATATAAAATAGTCTCCAGCAGTGTTACTATGAGCGGCCCCCTTCTGGCTGGCGCAGCTTTCAGCGCTGGTTATTTCTTTTCTGCATAGGATTAGTCTGGGCTGTTTGTGTAGTCGTTCAGCAGTAATGCAAAATAATATGTTCTGTGATGTGGAAGTTGCTTAACATGGGCGGTCTTCCAGATCTATCGAAAGAGCCTCTTCATCTATTCTGCTGCTTCATCTCTTCGCTGAATTTCTTGGCAGTCAGAAGGAAGATAATAAAACTGTGCTCTCTGCACACCAGACACATAAAATTTGCCCTGCGTCATATTAAGTAGATTAATTCATAGCTGCTGGGGTTTTCTTAAATGAAGATGAAAATTTGAGGTAGAATGGGTTTCTGTGTTGCCCTATCAGTTGTAAGAAGAATAACAATCAGCAAGAAAATTGTGAAAGGCCTCCCATTACAAAATATGGATCAAAACAAGTCAACTTTTATGCAAATATGGTAATCCTTGTTTTCACAAAAACTTCTTCAGGCACACAGCAGGGTTTTCTGCTCACACTGAGATCCTTGGTTTTTATCCCGTTTCCTTTTGTTCTGTTGCTGAGAGGCGCTGAAGTTGAATAAAACTAGTGTTCTCAGAGAGACACCTTAAAATGTAGAGTATATTCTGTGAAAAGATATTAAAAGTGAAGTTAAAATGTACATTTTATTTTTACTTAAATATTAACAGTATGACTGAGTTTGACCTTTGAAGGCTAGGGGTTATTAGTATGAGGGTTTGTGACTGACCCTGTGAAGTTTGGTTATAATTGCACTGCCTTTCATTTACATGTAATTAATTTACAAGCCAGTGCTTTGATCTTTCAGGTTGATATACACCTGATATGGTTGATATGTCGACTTCTGTTGGGTTCCAGGTCATTGCACGATTTTACTTGTAAAAGCGCAGCCTGGTCAGTCACTAGAAATTGGCACAGTGGGAATAAGCCCGTGGAGCCAAAGTCGTCCTGCATGGTCAGCTTGCTGGTCACAGTGATGGGAGAAATGTAAAATGAGAACTGGCCCTGTTGTTTTCAGCAGTCACTGTCTCCAGGTACCGAGGTCTTGATATGTAGGCCAAGGGAAAAAAAGATGATTGTTTTACAGCTAACAAATTAAGCAGCAGAATGAATGGTTTCCCTAAAGTTTATGGCAGATTCAGGAACTGAACTATTAAGTCCCAGTCCACTGTCCTAATCACAGATGGTTTTTCCTATCATCTATTAAATGAAATAATTTGAAAGCTTTCACGGCTATTTTTCAGGGACACCTCAGAGCTGATGGTCCTGGTCCACCTTAACCTGTGAATGCTTTAATGTCTGGTATCTATTTTACTTAAAAATTCTCAGAAATTTAACTTCTGAGATGTAAGTCTAACTAACTCACTTTTGAATTCTTCCATAGTCCTGAAAGAAGACAGAAATTGCTGTTTCCCCTGTAGAGAATTACTTGAGGTGGTATTTCAAAACCATCAATGTGTATGTTTTCTAGAAAACCTGGTAAAATAATTATTTAAATTCCTAACAGATTGAAACCTTCTATTAGCTCTAAATACCTTTCTTCCTATTGTTATTGCTCCCTTCCTTGTAAATTCAGGGGCTTACTTCTGCTCTGGAGATTAGGTGGTACAGAGATGAATGTGTTATAAAAAGATAAATTCTCTGCAGTACAGTTGTACATGTCTGAACACTAGATTACAGTGGGCATGAAGAATAGGTATCAGATTATCTACATTGCATTTTCACTTGGAATCTGGAATTGGATTTGGGGAATTTTACCAAAATACATAACTTCAGAATGCATGAACTTAAAGCTGTTTCAATAATTCCTCATTTTTCTAGTTATCACTCTTCCTAATGAATTTTCTGCAACTTATTTTAATGGCTTTCAGTGTGCTGGCTAGGATTCCAAGATACTTATTGTTTGTACATCATAAAAACACCATGCTGTCTTTCAACAGAAAGGTTTTCCTTTTAACAATCCTTTTAAGTATATTTAATGAAGTAACAAAGACAGCCATTAAAAGACAGCATTGAATAACTTCTGCCAAGTTTCAATGAACAAATTTTTATTTAAATTAGGAATGGAAAAGATTTCCTGAACCTAGCATTCGTTTTCTTAATGTTTCAGGCAACCTCCTCCTGCTATGCCATTTGCAAAGTGATCAAAATCCCGTTAAGTTCTTTGTCTTCACTACTGTCATTAAAAATATGTTCCAAAACCTCAGTGCGGTCAGGCTAGAAGCCTTCTTCTAACTTCAGCCTGAATTTCATTGTGGCCTGTTTATATCCACTTGTTCTTGAGTTAACATTGTCTTTTTGCTTAAATAGCTGTCTTACTTCCTCTGGAATATATTTATAGAAACAAATCTTGTAGCCCTCTCAGCCTACATCTTCCAAGGCTAACCAAGCCAAGCTCCTCAGGGCCTCTTCTCATCTAGAAGCAGCTTGTCTGTTCTCTTTACCACCCCAATAACCCTCCTAAGCACCAGTTTGACACCAGTTTCCTTCAATATGGGTAATGAAAACCTATGCTTAGTGCTCCAGACAAGCTCTTGCTTCATTGAGCAAGAGCACTGGAGTGATCTTTATCTAGCAGAAGCACTTCTGATACACTTCAGCAGTGTTTTTGTCTTTTATTATTATATCAGGGAGACTCTCTCTGTGATTTTATGGTTTATCTTCTTTGACATTTGCAGCTGATGAATTTCCAGTTTATGGCAGAAATTTTGGTTTCAGTTCTTTTGTTCATGATCTAGCTTTTTCAGTTGCATTTCTATAGCAATGCTTCATGAGCTCAGATAGTTCTTCCTATTTGATATCTCCTCAGGCCAGGTGATTATTTAATAAACTGGTTTCTTTTAGTCTAACAAACTTGCCCCTTTGAAGTCCTGAACTTTTATTATAGGCATTGTGCTTATCTCTCTGTTTAGTTTAAACAAAAGCAAATAACGGTCTTGCAACTCGTGATTATTTCTTAATCCAGTAGTACTACAGTTATCTTTGCTACTCCCAAAATCAACCTTGAGAATACTCACAGACCCTCTTGTTTAACCAGTGTTTGGTAAAGAAATACATAGAATCTCACATCCAGAAATAACTGGGCCCCTGCTGTTACTAGGTCCATTTGTTCTGGTATCTGTATCTCATAATTTAAAGCCTTGCTTTCTATTAGGAATTGTGTCTTTCAAGTGTCAGGTAAAAAATTTCTCTGAGGAAAAATGGAAGAAATGCTACAAAGGAACTGAGAGTCTACTGGAGAGTGTCTTTCTCCTAAATAGATTTTGTATTATTGATGCTATTCCTTCTTATCACTTTGCCATTGATATTATTCATGTTCAGTTCTTGTCCTTCTGTTACTGTTACTTCTGTTTTTACCTTTCCTGAACACAGTCATGTTCTAATCCTGATTGCATTTTCTGTTATTCCTGCAACATATTGCTTCACATTTTGCACCAGCAATTAAAATTCCACTTTTTCTTTTCTGGTCTGTGGCCTAAGTATTAGTACACAAACATTTTACTTGTTTCTCACTAACCACATCCATTTCCCTTACTGGATTAGGCATAATCCTGAGTTTCCTCTCAATTACTGCACTCTGCAGTATTGAATCTGTTTTCCTTCTCATATTTTTACTCATTGACATTCCTTTGTTCATTGCTGTATCTTTTAAGTGCAAGATTTTTCAGAATAATTTTTAAACCTAACTCCATATCCTATATCCAGTTGCTATGCTATTTATATTTGTTGATTCAGTCAGATGACAGATTTTCAGCTCTTGTTAAGGACAGTTTACCATTGTGTATACCACCTTCTTCTGCCTGGTGTTGGTAAAAATCTGACTCCTTTCTCTTCCATCCTTTCTCTTGTTAGTGGAGCATCCTGCTTCCTGTGTTAGCTGTAGTCTCCAGTACACCGTCAGCATCCAGTCCCTTGATATTTCTTTTCTTCTTGTAATGCTATTTGGTGCATTCCCTTTCCCTCTGCTGCTCGTAGGTCTCATTCTCTGCTTACATGGTCACCCTTATCTAGGGGATTTTTGTTTTGTTTTATTTTGTCAAATCTGTGCCCAGTCCCTGCCGTGGTATTGAGCTGTGCTGGTAAAAAAGCACCTGTAAAATACCCCATCAAGAGTGTGGGACACCTCACTTTCTATATCCAGTCATCTCAGTTGACTTTGTAATTATTTGGGTCTGCCCCACCACAGCTGTAGTTACCGTTATTTTCTCATCCCTGCCCTGAACTTGTAACAACAAACCAATGAGAAAAACCTTCCCCTCCCAAACTCCTGAGCAGCCTGCCCTCTTTCCTGCTCTCCGCTGCTGGCTCCAAGGCTGCTGGATCTGCTCCACGGCTTCTTTCTCGAGAAAATGCATACTGTAATCAGTTGGTGAATTGCTTAATAGAAAGACTTGCATTGAGGAGTTGCACACAGCTTAGTAAAAGTTGATGAATTTAATATTTCTTGTTATTGTATTAAAGGAACCTCTGACTACAATGCATACCCAAAAAACCACCATAGCAGGAAAGCATTTTAATATTTGACTGTGCATATTAACAGAGATACTGTAAAGCTGCAATTTCAAATAATGTATTTTTTTCCCGAGGAATGAAGATGCTTCTATAACTTCTTCTGGTTGAAGCTGTCGAAAAATCTAAGTAGTAGACAAAAGCAGCATATTTCTTTAATATGGCTGATTCTAACAAGATAAATTCTTATTGTATGTTTGAGCCTCAGAAAAGTGCAGGCTACATTCAGAATAATTTATTATTCATAAAAATCTTTTACAGTAATTGGGAAATTATTAAAGCTTGTTTATTGGTGGAGTCATAGTCGAAGTTTTACATTTTTATTCTTTCTCAAGACTGAGAAATTTTTTTAAACTACAGAACAGCATAGTTTAAAAATTTTGAAAAATTAGTGGATGACCCTCCTTCTTCATCAAAACCTATGTTAAAAAGAAAGTACAGAATATTGATTAATTATTTCAGTCTGATAGTTGAATAAGAGACCAAGGTTTCTGTTACAATTGCAGGTGTTTCCTGCAGGTCAGTATGAAATTAAGTAAATTTTAATTAAGTTACAGTTGCTATTTGTTGAGCTTTTGCCGTTCCTATTTTTTTTTCTCAGTTACTCTTTCTGTTTTCCAGGAATTCTGGAACTAAGAAATGTTCTACTTAGAATTTGAAAACTTAAAGCTTTCAGTTCAGTGAGTTTGTTTTTAAGTGTGGAAGCAGTGAAATAGAGGTTTCTAATTTGTTACTCTGTGTGCTATCTTGTAAACTTGTTTAATATAATTTAATTGCACTTCATGGAGCAAAAAACCAAACAGTAATTGCAGATACATTCTTGCTACATTAAACAAACAAACATTGCCTTCCAAAAGAGAGTGATTTTAATAACAAAACAAAAAAAGGAAGGAGCAACTAAATAATAAAAATTTATTTTTTTAAAATATAGAAATTATGTAATAGCTTGTTGCCATTCTCCTCTGTGCCTGAATTAAACATATCTGCTTTTTATTCTCACTTGCTTCTGTGAAAGTGGGATGTTCCTTCCTCCCTATCATTTTCCTATGAATTTATTTTTCACATTAAACATGCCAATACTTGACCTTTCTCTCATTTTATTCTTTTCCTTTTCCAGCTGTTTCCATAGAAGTATTTTATCTTTAGTCCTTTTCTGCATTTTTCATATTTTCTCCACCCTCATCCTTCTTTTCTTAGGGCCTAAGTCCAGTGATGCTCAGTATTCAGAGGAAACCATGGCAGTATTTTCCTTAGACTTGCAGGTCCCATCCTGTTCTTAGTGTGGAAGAGTAGAAAAAATCCCTCCCTCAGTCACCAGCGCTGGAGGCTGCAAGCAGAAATCTATTATTAATGCCTACTATTTTAAAAATTATTTTAAATGAAAAAAAAAAGGAAAGGAAGCACTGGGCTTGTAAATGTGAAACACAAGCAAGTATCACATCAGCAGAATTCAAGCTTGGTTTTAGGAACTGAAATTCACTTGCTCTGTTATCTTAGAATGTATCTCTTAGCTGCCAGACTTATCTTGTTGGGTTTTAATATCCAGTGTAGCTTTCCTCCTTCTCTTTTCAGGATCATGATAATCGCTCCTGGGAAAAGATGAAATAAATAACATGTGAAGTTAAACCAGGACCAGGAGCGCGGCGAACAGGGCGGGCAAACAGGGCATGGCGCGTCAGAAGTGTGAGGCGCGTCAGTGCGAGCAGACAGGGCGCAGACGCTCTCCGGGTTCCTGAACTTATCCAAGCGAGCCCCTTTACAGTCCTCCATGAGTAGACCGAACCATGGTCTCCACTCGCATCAAAACCACCACCAGAAAGAACGTGGCGTCCCAGACCGAACTGCCACGCAAACATGTGATGGTCCAGGTCCTGGGCTGCAGGGAGTGCCTGAGCCTGTCAGTCCTGCCAGAGGGCAGCAGGGACAGCACCTGTGTGCGCTGCCATCAGCTGGGTGACCTGCTCAGCCTGGTGGCGGAACTCAAAGAAGAGGTCGAGAGATTAAGAAGTATTAGGGAGCATGAACAAGAAATTGACTGGTGGAGTAACACCCTCGAACCCCTGAACAACAGGAGATAATGGAAGCTCCAGACGAGGCAGGTAATCCCTCATCCTCTTGCTACCAGGCAGAAGGAGGGGCCCTAAGAGATGAGGGAGGCTGGAAACAGGTCCCTGCTCTGGGGACAGGAAAATCCTGTCCCACCTCCCTCACCCTCCATGGTGCCCCTTCACAATAGATTCGGGGCCCTGGAACTTTTGAACAAAGAAGAGAAGGAGGAAGAAAATGAGACAAACGAAGAAGACCAAGGTTCACCAAGGCCAGATCACTTCAGACCAGGTATTAAAACCAGCTCTGAAAAGAACCCCAGCAGAGTCGTTGTAGTGGGTGACTCCACTCTAAGGGGTGTCGAAGGCCCCATATGCAGACCAGACCCGCTTCATAGGGAAGTCTGCTGCCTCCCTGGGGCCCGCATCAAGGACCTCACAGCAACACTCCCTACCCTAGTGAGACCGAAGGATTACTACCCTCTCCTGGTTTTTCAGGTAGGTAGTGATGACATCACCAGGAGAAGGCCTAAAGCAATGAAGAGACACTTCTGGTCCTTGGGAAAACTGCTTAAGGGGTCGGGGGCACAAATTGTGTTCTCCTCCATCCCTTTGGCTGGGGGGATGGATGAGGAAGATTACAGGAGAATTCAGCAGATGAATGGGTGGCTCCAAGACTGGTGTTACCATCAGGACTTTAGATTCTTCAATCATGGGTTGGTATACAGGGCACCTGATCTTTTGACGTTAGACGAGATGCACCTGTTCCTGAGAGGGAAAGGGATTTTGGGGCAGGAGTTAGCTGGGCTCATTGACAGAGCTTTAAACTAGATTTGAAGGGGGAAAAGGTCAAAACATCGGCCCATCTGAAGTGCATGTATATCAATGCACACTGCATGGGTAACAAACAGGAAGAGCTTGTAGCCGTGATGAAACAGGAAAATTATTATGTTGGTTGCTATTACGGAAACATGGTGGGATGTCTCCCATGACTGGAGTGTGCCAATTGATGGTTACAAGCTCTTTAGGAGGGACAGACAGGGAAGGAGAGGTGGTGGGGTGGTGCTGTATGTTAAGGACTGTTATGATTGCTTCGAGCACAGGTGTAGTGAAGACAGGGTTAAGTGTCTTTGCATTAGAATCAGGGGGAAGGCCAACAGGGCAGATGTTGTAGTAGGAGTCTACTATAGGCCACCCAACCAGGACAGAGAGATGGACGAGATATTTTATAGGCACTTAGGTGAAATCTCATGATCGCTTGCCCTTGTTCTTGTGGGTGACTTTAACTTCCCAGACATCTGCTGGAAGCACAACACGGCAGAACGAGACCAGTCCCAGTGATTCCTAGAAGGTGTGGGAGACAACTTCCTGATGCAGCTGGTGAGTAAACCGACCAGAGAAGGTGCCCTGCTGGATCTCCTCTTTGTGAACAGAGAAGGGCTGGTGGACGACGTGGAGGTTGGAGGCCGACTAGGGCACAGCGATCATGAAATAATCGAGTTCTCTATTCTTAGGGAGGCCAGAAGAGAGCTAAGCAGGACTGACATCCTGGACTTCAGAAGGGCTGACTGTCTTGTTTAGGCACCTGCTTGAAAGGATCCCCTGGGAGACTCTCCTGAAGGGTATAGGGGCCCAGGAAGGCTGGGCGCTCTTTAAGAAGCATTAATGGCTCAGGAGCAGGTGATCCCCAGGTGCTCTAAGAGAAGCCAACGCCAGAGAAGACCACCCTGGCTGAACAGGGAGCTTTGGCTGCAACTCAGGGAGAAAAGGAGAGTTTACGACCTTTGGAAGAAGGGGCTAGCCACTCACAGTGATTACAAAGAGGCTGTGAGGCTATGCAGGGTGGAAATCAGAAGGGCTAAAGCCCAACTGGAAATTAATTTGGCCTCTGCAATCAAGGATAACAAGAAAAGTTTCTATAAGTATGTCAGTAGCAAAAGAAAGTCCAGGGATAGTCGCCATCCCCTGCTAGATGCAGGAGGAAATTTGGTAACAAGGGATGAGGAGAAGGCTGAGGTGCTTAATGCCTTCTTTGCCTCAGTCTTTAATAGCAAGACCAGTTGTACTGAGGGAATCCAGCCTCCTCAGCCAGAAGACAGAGACTGGAAGAACGACCCCCCTGCAATCCAGGAGACAGTCAGTGACCTGCTGCATCACATAGACACACACAAGTCTATGGGACCAGATGGGATACACACGAGGGTGCTGAAGGAGCTGGCTGGGGTGCTCGCCAGGCCACTTTCTATCATTTACCAGCAGTCCTGGCTGACCGGGGAGGTCCCGACAGATTGGAAATTGGCCAGTGTGACACCCATCTATAACAAGGGTTGGAAGGATGATCCGGGAAATTACAGGCCTGTCAGCTTGACTTCGGTGCCCGGGAAGTTGATGGAGGAGCTCATCCTAAACACCATCATGCAACACATGAGGGACAACCAGATGCTCAGGCCCAGTCAGCATGGGTTTATGAAAGGCAGGTCCTGCTTGACAAACCTGATCTCCTTCTATGACAGGGTGACCTGCTTATTGGATGAGGGAAAGGCTGTGGATGTAATTTACCTTGACTTTAGCAAGGCCTTTGACACCGTTTCCCACAGCATTCTCCTGGTGAAACTGGCTGCTTGCGGTTTGGATGATTTCACGCTTTGCTGGGTAAAAAACTGTCTGTATGGCTGGGCCCAAAGAGTTGTGGTGAACAGAGTTAAATCCAGTTGGCGGCCGGTCATGAGTGGTGTCCCCCAGGGCTCGGTTTTGGGGCCACTCCTGTTTAACATCTTTATTGATGGTCTAGACGAGGGGATTGAGTGCACCCTCAGTCAGTTTGCAGATGACCCCAAGTTGGGTGGGAGTGTTGATCTGCTCGAGGGTAGGGAGGCTCTGCAGAGAGACCTGGACAGGCTGGAGCCATGGGCTGAGGCCAACTGGAGGAGTTTCCATAAGGCCAAATGCCGGGGGCTGCCCTTGGGCCACAACAACCCCCAGCAGCGCTACAGGCTTGGGGAGGAGTGGCTGGAGAGCTGTCAGTCAGAGAGGGACCTGGGGGTGCTGATTGACAGCCGGCTGAACAGGAGCCAGCAGTGTGCCCAGGTGGCCAAGAAGGCCAATGGCATCCTGGCTTGTGTCAGCAATAGCGTGGCCAGCAGGGACAGGGAAGGGATCTTACCCCTGTACTCGGCACTGGTGAGGCCACACCTCGATTCCTGTGTTCAGTTTTGGGCCCCTCACTACAAAAAGGACATTGAATGACTCGAGCGTGTCCAGAGAAGGGCAACGAAGCTGGTGCAGGGTCTGGAGCACAGGTTGTAAGGGGAGCGGCTGAGGGAACTGGGGGTGTTTAGTCTGGAGAAGAGGAGGCTGAGGGGAGACCTCATCGCCCTCTACAGCTACCTGAAAGGAGGTTGCAGAGAGCTGGGGATGAGTCTCTTTAACGAAGTAACAAGCAGTAGGACAAGAGGGAATGGCCTCAAGTTGCACCAGGGAAAGTTCAGACTAGATATTATGAAGCATTTCTTTACAGAACAGATTGTTGGGTGTTGGAATGGGCTGCCCAGGGAGGTGGTGGAGTCCCCATCCCTGGAGGTGTTCAAGAGTAGGGTTGATTTAGAGCTTAAGGATATGCTGTAGGTGGGAACTGTGCTAGGTGAATGGTTGGACTAGATGATCTCCAGGGTCCTTTCCAACCTAGATGATTCTGTGATTCTGTGAAATGCAGTTTAAGATAAATAGACTGGCTCCCACATGATGTTAAACAATATAGCTCTGCTAATCCTGTTTGGGATTAAAACAGTTTCTGCCATTTGAGAGAAGTGAATAATGTCTTTGGTGAAAGACTGTGAGCTCAGTTTAATTGAGTCGTCAATCAAGAGTGCAAGTGCTATCCCAATAGTCAGTCAGTGCACAGTGACAAATAGTTTATTTATCACAGCCCAGTTTATTTTATGAGTAAGAATTACCGATGATCTTTTCTGACAGTCTGTAAGGGGAGAGCAGGTCTGAAACAGACAACTGGTAGCAAAATCATTTCTCCCACAGCTCCACAGAAGGTTGACCGTTTCCCTCTGCATCAGACCTGGGTTTTAGGAGATTCTCCCCCAGCAGGCATGGGCCGCTCATTTGAGCCTGTTTCCCACCTCCCTAAAATGTCCCTCAAAAACCTAAGACTTGCTGCCTCCCAAAGCAATACCTTGCTACTCCTTGTCCTGGTGTGCATCCTGGGATACATTGCACACCTCCCATTTGAGGGCCAGTACTATAGCATGTACTGGCTGTATACTGTTAGCCAAGCAAATAGTAAGTGGTATGTAATACCTGCATTTCTTTGAGGTTCTGCAGCATACCTTCAGAACCAGATATGTAGTTACTCACTTCAAGTTACTCACTTCAACACTTCTCTTTTAGACTGATGGGCCAGATAATTGATCTTACTGCCATCTTGAATATTTTTTCCTGCTGACCATAGTAAATTAAATTACAGTTTTCTCAGTGCTGAGAAGACTACTATGCTGTTGATATGGATGCTTTAGCTTGACATCTTGGCACTTGGATTTGTGTGTAGAGACTGGCTTGAGTCCACTCTGTAGCAGTTACAGTTGACAGGAGTAACAACCATTTTCTCACTTCACTGCAACAGGTAACTTGAATGAAGCTCTGTATTTGCAAGGCATTTCTTCTTCCTATCCTGCAGTTTTCTGCCTGCTGAGGAGCAGCAGAGTCAGCCTTTTAGCACAGATTTACTTATAATGCTGATACCAGTTTTTTGCTTTTCCCATCAGGTTCCCTTTGAGTACTTAAACTTCTAATATTTAAGATTAATTATTTAAACGTAACAGTTTTCTCACATGCCATGATTATGGTCAGAAGTCTCTGGCTAGCTGGAATGTATAAAAATAGCAAGAAAAGAAAAAAAGATCTATCTGTAAAATGTATCTGTGCTTGTGTTGCTGGGAGCAGGCATTGAGATCGGGTGTGGTAAGTGCCTGTGCTCTCTTGAAGAGTAATTTTTTAAAAAAATTTTTATTTGAATAACTTATTGATAGATAACTGAAAATAAGAGAGGAGAGGGTATGCCCTGGTGATGAAATGTGTTTAAAATGTGATGCAATCTGCACAACACCTTTCAAAAGTGGGGGACATGCTGGATCCTTGAAGCTGTACTACTCCTGAGCGCCTCGTACAGGTCTCAATACTGGCTGCCATTTCCATAGCCCTGCTAGACTCACACATGCATCAGGAAAAGGCAGCGGATCACTACTCTTACAATGTCCCTGTGGCTGACAGTGCTTTTACTGGCACCTACTATTGTCTGTCTGGAGCTTGTCATCCCCTTCTTCTCCTGGAGCCTTCCTTTCCTTGGAACAGGGAGCTTTTTCTCCCATTCAGCAATGTTGACCACAGAGGTAGATAGGGTAAACCATCCAAAATCTTGTAACCCAGAGGTGCCCAGTGATTTTTCGTGCTGCATATCCTCTGAATGGCTGCCACCCTCCCCAAACTGTGCCAGCGAGTTCATCTGACAGTCCCTTCAAGTAGTGAGCCTGTGGAGAAGAGGGACCTCTTTCCTGCAGGAGAGAGGCTGTTTCAAGGCTGTATAACATGGCTTATGCCACACCCTAAAATACATTGGGAAACTGCCTTCCTCCTCCTTTGTCTTTGCCCTGTATGTAGCATTAATTGCATTGATTTAGCAGAATGATGAATCAGGCTTCAGAGCTGTGGTGACTTCTACGGGACAGTGAGACCTGTGCTGGATCCTGCTTACTCAGCATCAGGGTCTCCCCCCTCTTGGTGATACGGTGTACCACCAACCCCACCTGGGTACCCAGCATGAAGCATAGAGAAGAGATGCTAATTGCCTAGAGGGGAAGACAATGATGTGATGGATATATATTTGTTTTAGTGCCTTCCTTAGAGAGCTCTCTCAGTTTTTCCCCAGTCATGACTCTCTTCATGATTTCCCTCTTAGAAACCTCAAGCTGCTCATGCTTTCATTCCCTGGCTTCCAAACCCTCAATTCCTTCTATTAGATCTTCCCTGGGCCCTGAGTGTGGCCAAAGCCTCTGTCCTCAACCATCCCCATTTCTGGCTGCTCCCAAAAGCATCCACTTCACTTCCCAGCATGCACAGATGCCGTCACAGTCTGGTGGATCTGTTTGCTATTCCTTCCCATTGCTTTCTGGAATGAGCTAACCATACTGCTCATGAATATTTTGTACATGCTTAGGGCTGTACATTCCCAGACTTCAGGAAAAAACCAACACCTAGATTCTCTCAGTGCTTGAAGCAATCTGCAAAAGAAAAGTCTGTTTCTTCTCCCCTGAATGAGGAATAGCCACTCTTCTCAAAAGAAACTTCCCAGAGCTTCCATGTGCATAATAAAAAATGAGCTCTCCTTTTTTCTGCTTAGCTGGAAGGCAGGCCTGGATGGTTGAGGGAAGATGTGGTCACAATCCTACATAATCCCTTCCAAGCTCTTTTGAAGGAAGATCTTTGTCTATACTTTTTTCTCTCTCCTGCTGTTACTGTGCCTACCACTCAGTGTCTCATCTGGGCTTGGCTTTGCTTTGCAGCTTTTCCCTCTGAATCTTCCTACTCTCACATACCAGCTGCCTACCCTCCCATCCAAGCAGCTTTTCACACCATATAATATTTTGCTGTTCTCTTTTCCCCAGCGATGCAGCACAGTGGCTTGCCAAGCCAGGACACACCTCTGTCTGACAGGGAATATGGAATATATTGCGGGGGGATAGGGCAGGTTGTGCTGTGTTGTGCTTCATGGAGCAGAGCAAAGGGAGTACCTGAGTAGAAGTGGCTGGTAGAGGGGTGGGAGAGTCTTCAATTGTTTGAGAAAGATGAAGGAGGAGGGTAGACAACATAGCAAGCAGAAGCAGGAGCACATGGTAACTAGTGACCAGTGCAGCATCAGTCTTTCATCTGGAGGCTGCCAGCCTACCCTCCTCTAGCTATGGTCAGTTCTGGCTGCCTGTCTCCTGCCACCCATGTCCAGTCACTGCTAGATGCCCTCCACATGGTTTTATTTGCAAGAGCAGCTTCTTCCTCATAGGACAGACTGCAGTTCCCCATCTGTCCCATTTGTATTTCTCCCAGGGTCAGCAGCTCTCCAGCTGGCTGGGGAAGGCAGGAGAGGAATGTATCCCAGGAGAGCAGAGAGGAAAGGATGTTGAAGAACTGCTGCTGTCATTCGCTCCTTCTCGTTAGTAAGAGCGGTGTGACGGTGAGCTGCTCGTGACTTGGTGGCATGTGTATCTGGGACCTTTGCCAGAACATCCATTTGGTGTGAGCTTTGCTCCGTGGAGTGATACAAATAGCACAGGGGCTTGCAGAAACCAGGGACTGTCGGCCATAGTTGCTGCTTTGCTTTTTTTATTATACGGTTAGGCTTTTGAAGTACTTTTTATCTCTAGTATATCAGAGCTTTCTAAAGCCAGCATTAGTAAAGAAATCTTTGAAACTTAGGTGCATTCATTGAGGTTAGAGAGACTAGAGCAGGTGTTCAGAGCATCCCCTTCATTCCTGTTAGTCTTTTTTCCCTGGGGTTTGTTTGCTCATTTTAATAGAATCCGTATATCAAAGCCAAAATACTGAGTATCTCTCCTTTTCCTCTCTGAATTGGAGTTTGCTTTTACCAGAGTATAAGGGGAACTGGAGGCCCCTTGGGGCCCTTTGCTGCCTGTGGAAGGTGAGGAAGACTGATCAGTCCTTTCTTTAGAAAATTTACTGGTGTTTGATGAGGAACTTTTGATTTGTGTGTTAAATGGTACCATTTAACACACTTTTGATTTGTGTGTTAAATGGTAAAATTAATCTTGGGGCTGTCTTACTTTTTTATGTGAAGGAGAGAAAACAAGCAAGGGAGAAACTGATTCTTCCCATCTTTCTTTTATTCAAGATAATAATAAAAAAGAGCTCTTCAAATGCCATTCAAGATAATAATAAAAAAGAGCTGTCTGAGTGTGGTTAGGGCATATTTGTAGGCCTGTAGGAAGTGGTATTTTCTGTGTGGCATAAAAACACACAGTTCTCAGGTACTTCTCTCAGAAAAGCAACATGCACACTCAAAAACAACCCAACAAACCCAAGATGTCCAGCTCTCCAAACCAATCTGCAGCCAGAGTGGGACTCCCTAGCAACACAGCTCCCTGTTCTGAAATGTTCTATCCCCAAATTATAATTTTATTTTCTCTCCAGAATATCTAAATTAAAATGAGGACAAGTTGCCAAGCCGATGCATTAGTGAGCAGTGTTGAAACTGGTTAGAAATCTCCTGTCCTTCACACAGTCCTCTTGAATTTAAGGGCCAATTTTACGTTAAAGCACAATAGAAATTAACATTTGTGATCCCCTGATGCCCCCTTTGTGCTAAAATGTCCCTATAATGAATAAAACTACTTGTGGTACTTCCACTATGGCATGTTTTACATGTGATGCATGTATGTCCTGTTGTATTCGTCATATGACTGGTGCACATCAGTGTATGTCTCAGGACGATTTGCATTGTAAGGCAGTATGTGTGTGTTTGAGAATGATGTCAGTTTCCTGGTAGAAAAGATATTTTGCCATTTTGGCTCTATCTGGACATGTCCAGGAACCGTCATGTCTTTTTCCAATTACTTGTGTTTAGGAGTTTGAAATGGAAATAATTTCTTAGTAGCTTTATGAACGTAGACCAAACTGATTGTGACTTGGTATCTGTGGCCTAGAAACTCTGTAAGTAAATTAGGTGTAGCTTCAAGGGCTAATGTGTATATCCTCATTAGTAGGAACAATTAGTGAAAAATCAGCAAGGGATATGGCTGCTTTTGAGTTAATCTGGCTTGTTTGGCTGATTTTATTGCTCTAAACTTTGTCCATATGCTAAGCAGAATTCAAGGGGCTTCCTTGTTCAATACTCTGGCCCTTATTCAATGGAGATCTTAATCACAAGCCTAACTTCAAGCATATGGATAGTCCCACTTATCATGGGTGTTGACAAAGCCATCTCCATTTGCTGAGTCCATTTGCTGACTTCTCTAAATATAGCCTGTTGTATTTCCTGCTAGCATAAGAAGTGATATTTGACTGTTCCTCCTGTATTGTCTTCCTCTTCCTGCTTTATCACCCCCAGAACACATTAGGCTTTTTCAGACAGAAATGTTTGACAGAGTGGATGAGGCACCAAACCAGAAATGTTTATCAAAAAGGCCAAGAGAACAAAGTTCTAGAGCATGGAAGTTTCAAAACACATTCCTTTGCAGTGAGGGGCACATGACTTCTCAGAGTGGCAAAACTATATCCCTAATGAAAAGAATTTCTACTTTCACATGCACAGTCGCATCGTCACAGAATGCTTGAGTCTGGCAGAGACCTTTGGACATCATTTAGTCCAACCCTCCTGCTCAGATCAGGGTCAGCCAGGACAGGTTGCTCAGGTCTGTGACCCATCAGATTTTGATCATCTCTAAGGACAGAGACTCCACAAACTCTCTGGGCAACCTGGTACAGTGTTTGATCACTCAGTAAAAATTTTTCTTCTTTTTAAGTTGAGTTTCCTGTATTTGAATTTGTGCCCCTTGCCTGTCATCCTGTCACTGGGCACCACTGAGAAGAGCCTGGGTACATCTTTTTTACTTTCCCCCATCAGTTATTTACCCACATAGATAGGATACCCTTGAGCTTCTTTTCTCCAGGCTGAACACTCCCAGCTCTCTCAGCCTCTCCTTGTATGTCAGATGCTCCAAGCACTTTCATAATCTTGCTGGCCCTTTGGTGCACTTGGCCTATGTCTCTCTTTTTCTGGGGAGCTCAGCACTGAAGCCAGCCCTCCAGCCCTCTCACGAGGGCTCAGTAGAGGGGAAGGATCACCTCCCTCAACCTGCTGGCAGTGCTCTGCCTAACACAGCCCTGGAGGCTGTTGGCCTGCTTTGCTGCAGGGGTGCGTTGCTGGCTCATGGTCAGCTTGTTCATCAAGACCCCAAGGTCCCTCTCTGGGGACCTGTTTCCCAGCCTGTACTGGTGCCTGGGGTTGTTCCTGCCCAGGTGCAAGACTTGGCATTTCCCTTTGTTGAATTGCATGAGGTTTCTTGGCCCTGCCTGGCCAACCTGTTCAGGTCCCTCTGGATGGCAGCAAGACCCTCTGGTGTATCAGACACTGCTTCCAGTTTTGTATCATCTGCAGACTTGCTGAGGGTGCCTGCTGTCCCATCATTCAAATCACTGATGAAGAGGTTAAATAGTCTTGACCCCAGTATCTTCCTCTGGGGTACACTGCTAGTGACTTGCCTCTAGCTGGACTTTGTTCTGCTAACCCAAACCCCTGATGCCCAACAACTTCTTTCATTCTCACCAAAACACATCGCTTGTCTACTAGGATGTTATGGAAGACAGTGTCAAAAGCATTACTGAAGTTGAGATAAACAACATCTGCTGCTCTCCCCTTGTCACCAAGCAGTCATGTCATCACAGAAGGCTATCAGGTTGCCATGAAAGGATTGAGGATAACAGCAGCAGCTACTACACTGTGGCATTACTCTCTCAGCCAGTGAATTTGCTACCTAGCTGTCCAAATCTCAATAGACTGTGAAACTCAGATGCAATTTTAAGCCTGAAGTTGGCTACTTTTAAGATGGAAAAATTTATTTTAATTTAATTTAACAAATAGTTAGGAAAACTTTTCAAGATTTTTTTTTTTTTTAATTCTAGTTGAAAAAAAAAGAACATAAATTCAGTGCAAAAATTTATTCTTGAACTTTGGATCAAGACAGTAACACTGTAATATTATGGCTTTTCAAATGTGACTACATTTTTTCATACTGTAAGCTAAATCAGAGTGAAATCTGGAGTTTGCAGTTTTGTGTGCTGTTTTGCTATTCTGGTTGGGGTCTTTTTTTTTGTCTCGTAGTTTAACTATTTAACTTCTGTGCTAGTTAATAATTAATAAGTGCATTAGATTTACAGGGGGTAACTTTGGCTCACTGCCTGCATAAGTAGTGCTTTTTCTTTTTTATTTTTAAAGTTTTAATGTGTTGCAACTCTGTGGCCACTGGTTGAGTCATGCTGTTAACTAGGCCAAGCAAGGATGTCTTGCCTATTTCTGTCTTTCTAAGGATATTTCTAACATTTGGCTCTAATTAAGAGAATGAAGAAATGAGAGAAAACAAGATTTTTTTTACATGACCTCCAATTACTTACAGAGAGAGTTAAATTTAACAGTTTGAGTTCTTTTGTTAAAATGAAACTAGAGTGTTGGTCATTTGTAATGTGTAAGTACTTTCATGGGGAGAAAATACTTGATGTTAAAATAGGGTGTTATTAAAAGGTCACTTTAACAGGAGTAGAAGGCATAACAGGAATCAGTGGCTAGAAGCTGAGATCAGAAAATTTCCAAGTAGATGCAGTATTCATATTTTTAATAAGAGAGGTAGGTAACTAACCTTTGGAGGAAACTGCTGGTTGACAAATTAAATATTTCTTTTTAGTAAAGACTGAAAAATTTTCTGGAAGATGCACTGTAGCCAAAAATAAATTGCACTGTAGCAAAAAAACCCACAGTTGAACCTAGTGCAAGTGCAGCAATCTGAAATAAAATGGCCTGTGATAATGCAGAAGGTTAGATGAGACCATTAGGGGTTCAGCATCTAACTCTAGATCACATGTGGCCCCTCATGCAGCCTGACACTCTCTATTGCTATAGCACTCATCCGTCATGAGATGGGGTGAAAAGTAGCATGTGCCTGGGAAGGTTGTGGCTAATAGCTACTTCTGCTAAGACACACAATTGTCCAGCCTGTAGACCACTTTGCATCTGCTTCTGAGGTTTTGCCAGAGGGACCATTCTGGTGGTGGTAACCTGCCCCCAGGTTCCACTGTCTGAGAACAATCAAGAGTATGTGGGAGCCTTGCTGTACCACTGCAAAATCACTCCTGCACTGGCCCTTGAAGTTCAGCTAGCGTCACACTTGTATGATGTCTGCTTGGAGTCTGGGTTTAGATATGCAGAAAACATTGAAGAGAGCAGATGTGGATACAGTTATTTAGAGAGACAAGGTGATCTACCCACAGTCAACATTTGAAGACTGGAAAATCTGGGAGAAACTCGTAGCAATTGCCTTAGGAAAGTTCTCATCACCAGCATAGTGTAACCACACGGGAATGGAGCTGAAGAACTCCATAACTCCCCTTAAGAGATAGAAAACAGTCCTGCTATTAAGACCTAGGAAGGAAACATAGGAGATAAGGATCCTGTCAATGTAATTTTAAGGCTGGAGTTGACAGGGGAAGTGGGGAGTTACAAGGTATAGTTTAGCCTGCCCTCCCACACTGTAACTCACATATTCTTCTCTGAACCTCATAACTTCTGTTGAACTGTCAGACTTTTCTGGAAGAATAGGTGCAAGGTAAGCCTGGGCAAGGAGCAAAAGTACTGTGGCTCAACATGTCCATTTACAAAATGGAGAAAACATTTGGCAAATTTACAAAGGAATAGCTGTGTGGATAGGGTACCTCTGATCCTCAGATGGAAGGTACAACAAATGCAATGTGGTGTTTTTTTCTTGTGATCCTGGGCGTGTGTAAGGCCTTGCAGATGAGTCAGCTATGAATTAATAATGTGTGGAGCAATTAAGAAACCCATGTAATTTAGTGAAATTATCTTCTTATGACAGCAAAAAGTACACTGAGACTCCCGTTGCTAGGTCATAGCTCTGTCACCACTTGTGATCCTCCCACTTAAATCACTGTGGCAGTGGCAGTGTTTGACATCGTGCTGAATTGTGTCCACAGTCCCATGAATCAGATATAGCAGACTATTGTGAACCAAGTCTGAGACTTCCAAAAGCATGTTAGTGCTTCAGGGTTCAGTTCCCACTGAACTCCACTAGTCTTCTCTAGAAATCTCAGGCATGAATTCTGAGCAGATTACCTGCTGTTATCTGACCCAGCTATAGAAACTCCAACTATGAGAAAAGTTGTTTCTTCAAATAACTGGCCTAAAAATAAAACTGCATTTATAATGCGTTTCAGAAATCAGTCAATTATAATTCCTGGGAACTTGGGTTCAGAACACAGGAGCAGCTCTGATCTTTCTGTGCAGGACTGGGAAGATGATGGGAAGTAGTATGTTGTTGGGAAATTGGTATTTGTTTTGAGATTTTTTTTTTTTGACTGTGAAACATTGCTTTAAGTGGTGTGGGTTTGTTGTTATTTTATTATATACATTTTATTGTGGGCTTAGGGACTAACCAGCGACTATTATGCAAATGCAAAATGTCATCTTCATTTTGCAGATGGTACCTGCTCTAAGTCATACTTGACATAAATTGCTATAGCACAGAATAAATAATTTGATAATTAAAGTTACTAGTTTGTGTAAGCAGAAACATTCTTTGTTACTACGAAGAGATGCTCTTGAAATGCGTAACTCCACCAGTGCTTTGAGATCACTTTCATACTTATATTTTGGTCATCTTGTTCTGTTGAGATAAAGAGGTAGTCACCATTTTGGAGGAAGCTCCACATGCATGGCTTTTTATAAACCATATAAATCAAACCATCAGATTTGATTTTTATTATGTGAACCCTACTTTTATTGCATTTACCCTGATTTTGAATTTGGACTATAATCAGTGTCACAGTGACCTTACAAATATCTTATTCAAACTTTTTATCTCATAATGTCATACCCGGATACTTTCATTATCCTTTATCACATCACCTTCCCCACCTTCTCAATACATTCCAAGCTGCCCAATTAACACATCACACATTTCATTGCCTCTTACCTAATTAGCAGGAAACAATTCCTTCTTCTGACTTATGGAAAAATAAATTATTTGTCTTTTAGGTCAGCCAACAGAGATCTTAATCTGCTGGGCCTCTTAGAAATCAAACTTTTATTTACACCACTGCAATTACTCAGCAGACAAACAATCCAACTACGATGGTCCACATTGCATTATAAAATTATATTTGTCAGCAAGATGGTATGCACTGAACTCAGCCCCTCTGTGCTCTGAATATTGCTGAAGTTTTGTAGGCAGCATAGCAAGGTATGATTCTGGAGAAGCAGTTGGGAAAAGATTATCTGAAGCAAATGACAGATTTTCTCTCCAGGTTAGCCAGCTCCTTGAGAAATGGATACTGTCTGTTAGAAGATGCTAACTTAACTTGTTAATAGAGATACCCACTTCTAGAAGTTCTGCAAGCATTCTTAAAATTACTCTGGGTATTCAAATGGACTTAGATCTTTGGGTTGATCTGTTTTGTGCGTCAGTGCTTAATATTGCATGATAGCCTGGTAGGGGTATTTAGCACTAGCCTGGAGTACCATGGCAGCTGAGACAAAATGGTAGGGTCTTGCCACTAGAACTTAAGATAAAATTCTGAGGCAGTTGATGGGAAATTGTTTTTTTTTATGGGACACCCTATTTTTAAGCATTACTCTTTGTTAGAGAAGCCTGATAGAAGCTGTGGACTGGCTTGGAAAAAGAGCCTACCTAGAGCAGTGTTGCTTTTCTGAAAGAGACTGGTAGGAGATACTGATGGAGATGTATAGGTCCTCGGTGTGTCCAAAGGCTGCATTTGGATCACTGTGTCACTGAGTCACTGGAGACTATCCTCTGAATTTGTCTGATCTGTTTTGGACCAGATTTTACTTTAGCCTCTAGAACATCGTGTGCCTATGAGTTTGGCAAATTGTAGAGTGAGGAAGAAAGCTATTTTTTTCCTTACAAGCAGCCTGTTAAGGTCTGTATGGTAAGCACCTGTGCTCAAGGGTGGCTTGCATCTGTCTTTCTGTTCCTTTGTTTTCAGTGAGTGTTGCTGACATGGTGATAGGTACTAAATATAAAAAATTATTACCAAATGGGAAGTATGAAGGCAAATAATCTTTTCAAGAAGATTATATATTCTCTGCACAGATGGTGGCTTTTCAGTGTTCACAGAGTCAGTTTCGTGTAAGATAGGAACATACTTTTTTAATGATCTTTTGAAACTTACTGTAGCCCACAAAGCAGTTTGGGATATTGCTGCTGTGAAAACACTCATTTTTGCATGTGATGCATTCTCTTGTCCTGTGGTGGTGTGAGGTTGGAATGGACTTTTTTAGGGGTTAAGAGGTCATACTCAATCTGGAGGCCTATGACAAGTGGAGTAGCACAGGGTTTGTGCTGGGACATGCCCTGTTTAACATCGGCAACCTGAGGGAGGAGAGCAAGTGTACATTCACCAGGTTTACAGATGACATCAAACTGGGGGAACCAGTCAATAAGCTAAAGCACAAGGTTACCATTCAGAGAGACCTGGGCAGACTGGAGAAATAGGCCAACAGGAGCCTTAGGAAATTCAGTAGGGACAAATGTGCAGTCCTGAACATGGGAAAGAAGAAGTACAGGCTGGGGACTGACTGTGAGGAGCAGCTGTGCTGAAAGGGAACATAGGAATGTTATAGACAGCAAGCAAACATGAGCCAGCACTGTGCCCTGGCAGCAAAGAGGGCCTATAGCATCCTGGGCTTTTTTAAGAGGAGCAGAGCCGGTAGATCGAGGGAAGTGATTATCTCCCTCAGCACTCACAAGGGCACACCTAGATACTGCAGCTAGTTTTAGCCCTTTGAGCACAGGAAAGACATCAGTAAACTGGAACAAGTTCAGTGAAGGCCCACCAAGATGACTGGGGACAGGAGCACCTGCCATGTGAGGAGAGACTGAGGGCCCAGGGCTGGTTCAGCCTGCAGAAAAGATGACTTCAGAGAGACCTGACAGCTGCCCCTCTGCGGGAGAGCTGAGCACACACACGACCAGTGTGATCAAGCAATGCCCG
This sequence comes from Athene noctua, assembly GCF_965140245.1. Classification (NCBI taxonomy): domain Eukaryota; kingdom Metazoa; phylum Chordata; class Aves; order Strigiformes; family Strigidae; genus Athene; species Athene noctua. Next base: position 36,909,225 of record NC_134039.1, on the reverse strand, counting down.
TTTATTACAACTAAGAAAGCCCTTTTATAATGTTCTCCCGCACACATAAGTAACGTGCAGTAGAAGTCCTCAAGATTGGACAGTTAACTTAGCCCACGCTTTAAACCTTCTTATGATTGGATAAAAAGTGCCACATCAGCCTTGCCAGTCTTCCTGCCTTGTGGAACTTCCTCTTCTGTCCCAACCCCTTCCGGGGGTTGTTTGTCTCGTGAAGTTTCTCCCCCCTCATTCAGGGTTACGTCCTTATCGCATTCTTGCTCAGGCTGAGGCTCTTAGCAGTCTTGTTCTCACGCAGGATTGCTCACATGTCCATTACCTCGCAGAAAGTCCTCTTGAATCCCAACACTCCTCAATGCTTACTTGAGAATAATTGAGGAGAGGGAACCAGGCTGTTCACAGCAATGCGCAGTGGTAGGGTAAGAGTCAACAGGCATTAGCTGAAACAAGAGGGATTCAGACTGGATGTATGGAAAAGGTTTTTCTCCACCAGGACAGTCAAACAGTGGCTGCCCAGAAACGCTATGCAGTCTCCATCCTTGCAAGTTTTCAAGACTCACCTGGATAAAGCCCTGGTCTGATCTCAAACTGATCCTGCTTCGAGCGGGAGGTTGGACTGGAGATTTTCTGAGGTCCCTTCCAGACTAAATTATTCTATGATTTTAGGACCCTTCCGTTACGCCAAGATTTCACCCAGGGTGCATTTGTATATGCCAGTCAGTGTCAAGCTTGATGTGTGTTAAGGGCAGTTAGCATTGGTAGTATGTGGATGGCATAAAGATAGGTTCAGTGCATAATGTGTGCTTCTTTAGAAGGCAGAGGCCAAATGATATTTTCGTTAAGTATGCATTAGTGTCCCATCCTGCAGTAGGTGTGTGTCAACTTGGGAAAGCTTTTTTTAATGGTATTGTTTGTCAGGATCAGTCATGTTCTGTTTGTCTGCTTGTCTTTCCAATGAGGATAAGAAAGAATAAAGTGAATGTGGTCCTACTACAGCTCCCCTTTTCTTTCTGTAGTGGTGAGATGGACCTTGAAATGTATCAAACCAGTTGTTTTTATCAGACTTCAAACTTGTCCTTTCTAGATTTGTTTGGTGAGTAGTGATTATCCTCCTTTCTTGTTTCATCTGCTTATTTTTGGATGTTGCAAATAAATAAATGAAAGTACTAATCAACTTCTCCATGGTACAATTTTGTGTATGATTCCTCAACATAGTTTTGGAGATAATACAATTAAATTCCTACTGTTTTGCAATATAGTAATTGAAAATTCTGCTCAAGAGAAAGAGAAACTGTAAATAGCCTAGAATATGTTCTCTTCTTGGATTTTGTGGTGTGTCCTAAAAAACCACAGTGATGTAATCTCTGATGCAACCAATGATGACAAACTTTATAGGAGCTATGAAAAACATGAAGAATAAAAAGTATTCTTGTTAAGGATTGTTGCTGTTAGTACTACATGGCCTGAAATAAAATCCACTTATGACAATCTTGATATGCTTTGTTGTGCTGTAAGATACTTTTATGTTCATGAATTTGCTGCTGTTTGCCAAATATTATCTATTTCGTAAAGCTCTGGCTGTAGTGCACCTTTTTCTTATTTTAACAGTAGATATACAGAAAACAGTTTCATGCTGGTTCATGTCCTCTAGTTGACAGATGAGTTAACCTCCCACAGCAGGTTTTCCTTCTTGGCTCACCAGCCCTCCAGCAGAGGATTGATCACTGATGTTTCCAGAATAATCTGGGGAGCCTAGCTGAATATGTGGTTTCAGACATGGCATTTAGAAGATATCACATCCTATGAATGCTTTAGAACTTTGAATCATAAATACGGTACTGTATTCTCACTTTCATTAAAAATCAACAGTGCAGAGCCCGATGGACATTGTCTCTGTGATGCTTGACAAGAAAATCCAGTTAGATGCCCTGTCATTGGAAATGTAGGAGCTCTCAAACTCCCAAAATGATGCTCTCAGGATGGAGGATCTCTGTTAGCTCTTCGCTTTCAGGAGGTAAAAATGAACTTGTGAACTTTCAGAGTAGAAGGGCAATTCATGAGAAGCTGATAGAGAGCTGATAAACATCAGTGGGGCTTCATGTGGAGGATCTCATTGCTGCCAAAGGTGTTAACAGTAGCAGCATTTTAATTCCAGGGACAGTGATCAGTGTCTTGTTGCTTGTGGTCTCCTCTTCTTTCTCAACCAGTTCCCCCAATTTTCAAGAAGATTTCTAAAGGCGAAAAAGAAAAAGCCATGACCACTTTCAGAGATCCAAAGTGGCTGGAGTAGAGTCAGAAAAACCCTCTCTCTATTGAGACTTCAGCAGGTGATGCTTGCGTCGCAGCATAAATATATGTCAAAGAGCATAAGCAGTTCACAGAATCACAGAATCTAGGTTGGAAAAGACCTTGAAGATCATCTAGTCCAACCGTTAGTCAGGTGACACTTGTCCAGCTCCTCAGCAGCACCTAGGTGAGAATGAGCTGACAGGAGGGTGATGGGCTCTTCTCCTCTCTCCCCTCTCTGAGCGGAGGGCAGCCTGTGCCTGGGAACGTCCCCCGGCTGGAGCAGGGACAGGACTGCTGGTGGGACCACCTTTGGCGGGGCATGCCAGCCCCTCCCCAGTGGGCCCTGTCTGTGTGCAGCTCGGCCTGGCCCCGCTGCAACGATACCTCAGCACCGGGCTCCCCACGCTGAGGTCCTGGCGGGGCAGCGGCCGCCCAAGGAGCATTTGCCGCAGCTCCCATTCCATGTTCTTTCCAGCAAACTTAGAATTGATCATTATTACTGGACCAACTTAGATGGGACTTCACAAAGTTATAACTGAATAGATGATCCGAGCCCAAGGCTTTGGCAGTGCAGAGCCTGGCGTGGAGCAGGATAGTGCCACAGACAGGGTCCCCATTGGAAAGCCCCGGGGTCTCTGCCCTCCACCTCACCTTCTCTGTCAAAGGACACGAAGATTTGTCATTCAGTATTAAAGCTGTGCTCTAGGGCTGCAGATCCTGGAGCAGAACTCTTTGTCTTTCCATTCAGCTCCGTCAGAGCCCACTTCTGTTGTGCAGTCTCTCTCTACCTCCACTCAGGGTGCTGCGGTTGTTCATGGCCTTACTGCAGAGTTGTCCATCAACAAGGAACATGCCTTGCCCACAACGTCTTGAAACTCGCTAGTTACTTTTTTGTTTCTTTTTTTCAGAAGGCTGATTTTTTTGCATAGCTATGAACTGTTTTCTATTCAGTGTCACTGAATTAACTCTTCTCTGAGTTATTATATTTGGCCTCTAGTTACACTGCCCTGTTCTCCTGAATGCATGTCTTATCCTGCATAGTTGTTAGTACCTGTATTAATGAATGAATCAAAAGGAGTAAAGCTGAGTGTTCAGCTCCTGGGCAGTCAAATAAGGCTGAGAGTTAAGAACAGACACCACCAAAAAATTCCCCCAAGCCTACACTTTGTAAATGGAATTAATTTTACTTGGAAGTCACTGAGACATAAGTGCAGAATTCTAATGTCCTTTCAATAAGCCACTTGTCAGAATAAATTTAACTTTAAAATCTGAGAATGTCAATAGGTAAATATGTTTGTTAAAAGCCATCAGGTAGAGACATATATTTAGAATGGAATAGAAAGAAACAACTAGTACTGGTTATTCAGAGAAAATAATGGAATATATAAACTCTGCTCTGTAGTGAAAGAGACCTCATGAGAATATTTGGGTTTCTAAGAGAATTATTAAAAATTAAGAAAATGCTGAAAGCAAAGTTGTCTTCATTATTTAAGTCCTCATGACTGCATATTGCAACACTTTTGAATTACAGTAATATGTATGCATTTTCAGCAATACCCCCGCATCGTTATGGTGAAATGAGTATTGCAATAGGTGAGGAGACTTCACTTAGGTTTTATTTAAGACTTCAGACAAAGGCAGCCAGTTCTTAAGTGATACTTAGTTTCCCTGCAGGAAGTATATTCACCTTTGCTGTTTAGGCACAGTATTGTACAATGGCTTTTCAGTGGGTTGAGTTTTTTTCTTGTTTTATTCTCCAGCTAGTCTTCACACTGAGCTGAGGAAGGATAGCATGTAATTTAATATAATGAAGGTTATTGCAGAAGTAATTGTTGCATGGGTGATATTAAAGTAGTATTTTGCAGCTGATGAGCACTTCACTTCCCATTTCAAAGCTAAAAAAATCTCAACAAAAAAAAAGAAAAAAGAGAAACTGCATCATTTAGCTCTTTTTATAAGAAAGCTTTATTCCTCCAGTATGACGAGTATTTATCATCTGCTCTCATATGTGATTTGCCGGCATAACCAATAAAGAAAAATAAGACAAAGACACCAAATGCTGTGATTGCAGATTCTCCATTACTGGCATTGTAACCACTTTTTGAAGTTTGGGAGTAAATGAGTAGATATTTTTAGACATTGTTGCACAGTGAAGACACTTATGTACCATAATTAAAATTTGCCTTTGTGTCATAGTGTTTATAATCCTACCAGCATGCTGGCTGGCCTGTACATCCCTTTGTACAAGCATGGTCTGATCTGGCATTAATAATTAGAGTTTGGCTGTGCCCTGCTCTCCAGTTTGGACTCGGGAGTGATGTGTTCATATGTGCATTGCTTGACTTGTAAGGCAGCTGGCTGGCCATGATGAAGAATTGGAGGGAAGATGTGGATTGGAGAGAACAGCTTAGTTTCTTGGCAAAGCTTTCTAGATTTTCAGCAAACCTGCAAGGCCAATTTGATTAACATGCAAAGCATAGAAGGTGATCTCAAAGCACATAGCCCTTCAGCAGCAGAGCAGAAGATGGCAAAACTGCTGTGATGTTCATATATGCTTTAATAGCTTTAATAAGTGAAACATACTGCTGTCTGCTAACAGAGCCAGATCATGAACTCCTTATCTTGTGAATGTCTACTGAGCTCCCAGGGCTGACTAAAAGCCCACAACATTTTCTGTAAGAAAAGATACCTAAATTCAAATCCACAGCCAAGTCTCAAATTATTTAAATTTTAGAACTTCAGGGGGAGTTTAAGTTATCAGAATATAAAAGATTTCAGTATTTCTTTTTACTTACAGCTATATACTTTTCTGTGTAAGAACTGCCGGCTTTCAGCTGCCAAGTTATAATTCAGATGAGGCTCAATTTCATTAACAGACAAAATTATTCTCAAACACAGCTTGTTTGTAGATCTGTTTGGGACACATCAAGGACTTGTGTAAATATTTTCTGTGTAGAGTATTCAGGTCAGGTACATAGTATGCTCCTGGTGTTTTAAATTTAGGAATTTTCCTACATTTCAGCACTATCTCTTTCAGTATATCAGGTTTGGAAATGCAACTGATAGCCAACTGGCTTTTCTTTTAAGAAGACTCAATGCTTGAGCAAATTAACAAGTTGTGAGGGCTTCCAAAGGGAAATTGCCCAGACTGGAGCTTGTCTGAGGAAAGTTTGTCATTAAGGGGAATTCTCTGCCATCTAAGAAATCTTTCACCAGCAGTAGACATCCTTTACATAGAAAACACTGCCAAGCACTTATGGAAATATTTGAACTGGAAACGACTGACTAATTGATTGACTGAGCTTTTTCTACCACAGCCTTCCCTTCCCCCCCCTTCCCCCCCCCCCCCCCCCTTTATTTTTTCTTCTGTTTTTCCTTTTTCTTTTTAAATCAGACAGTTTAGAAACCAAAGACGTTCCTGGGCAGGACTGCTTCCTCAACTGACTCAATTTTCCCATTTCCTCCCTGGCTTCCGCTGCCTGCGCTGGGACAGGAAGTTCTGTTGTGCCCTGCTCGAAACTCATCTTCTTTTGTAGCTCAGGCTGAGAGTTTCACTAGTTATTTGCAGACAATCAACTGATAGCTGTTTGTGAACACCGAGGCAGGAGACTAGAAAGCCCTGCATTCTTGTGGTGCCTGAGGGCATCCAGAAGAACAACTTCACTAGGAGGGATGTAGATGTTAGAGCAGTCTTCTGGGAACTGAGAGGTGTGGATTCAAACCTCCTTAGAAATAAATTGTGGGTGCCTAGGAATGTTACGTGGAGTGGGACAGCAGCAGCACTAGTCCTCAGATCTCATTGCAAGGACTGTGACATTGCTTGCTTTTGAAATTAAGGATTTATCCAAGTCTGAAGAGGATTCTAGGCTGGGAACCATGAATGGAGACATACCTCCTTGTGGCCCTGTGTTAGGCTCTCACGTTATCGAGGGGAGTATGGCTTGACATTTCTCATTTTGTTTCTTGCTCAGTCTGCCAGGTATTGTGGATCATGCTCTCAGAAGTCTCACTTGCCCCATGCAAGGCATAGAAGGAGCCTCAGCCTTCAGAAAGGCATCTAAAGGTCCCATGAAAAACCTAGTCTTTGAAAATCTTCCAAGTTTGCACTTCCCACTTTCCATTTGTTCAGACCTCTGTGGAGCCCTTAGCCGTTTGGAGCAGTTTTCTATTTTTCTTTTTAAGCATACAGCACAATACCTTTCATCAGCGACTTTTCCCTGGACCATTGTTTACATTTGCCTGTTCCTCTTAAGAAATGCCGAGCTTGCTTGCTTCTGAATCCTGAAGTGCTCAGCTTGCAGTACTGCAACAGGTCTCCCCCTCTGGGTCAATTCCAAAATAACAGAACTTGTCTTTTTTGCATTGCTACTTTATCGGGCTATGGCTTTTCCCACAAGACATGTCAGAGTATATAGGTGCCACCTCCCTTGCCTTCTCAGGGGGTTTCCCTCCAGAATCGTGAGCCTCAGGAGAGATTAGCTTTTCAAAGCTCTTGGCAGCACCTTCTGAGAATGTGTCAGACGTTTCTCCCAAAGCTTGTATTTCTTGCTTCAGTGCTGTGAACTGCTGGTCATTTCATCGTCTAGTAAGATCACTTCTTTCTCAATGATGCATGACAAGAAGTTTGGATTTGCCTTTTCTTTGACTAAGATGTTTAACTCGTTTGGGCCTCAAGTGCTCTGTCTTTCAGGCAATTTAATGCTTAACCTTCTGGTTCCCTGTTTAATGGTATAGGTCTCTTTCTCAAAGAGCACCTGGAGAAGAGAGAAAAATTGCCTTACAGGCATTTTGCGATCTTGACAATTTCAGAGGCATTGAGGGGGATTGCAGGGATTGTCTGTGAGAATTTACTAGGGATAACGTGACTGCTTTCCATTGCCATAATGCTCATCACCATCATTCTCTCTTCCCTCAGCATCTCCAACCCTGAGGCCCAGGGAAATGCTATAAAGGAGAAATGAACCTACATGAGCATCAGGATGCAAAGTCTGAGCATTACCAAACATTAAAAAGGTTACTTTCCTTTCCTTCTGTTGGAAGGAACATCTGAAGTAAAGTGAGCATTGCAATGTGTGAAACAGGCTGGCAAGACTAACCTTACAGCTATCAAATATTACCAGGGCATCTGCATGCTGTTTTTCTGATCTTGCTGGCAGTCGGTCTTGTGGGAGAGCTTTGCTGAGCTTCTCCATCTGCAAGGAGGCTTAGAAGGGCTACAACAGAGGGCTGAGGACAGTTCATACTATTTTAAACTGTCAGTTCCAAACTAAAATATTTCAATGTCACCTTTCTTATAAGTAGTAACACCAGCTTGGATTGCTAAGACTGGAAGAATTTTAGAAGATGACCTATTTTTTTCTGTTGGACTTATGTGTAGGTTACAGTATTTACTGACACTCGGTGATGGTACCAGAGCCCAAATTTGGTTTTCATCACAAAATTTGCATTTCATGGTCACAAAAGGTGGAACTAGACCAGCTACTTTCACTTTCCTTTTTGAGGGCTATTTTAAAAATGTTTCACTTCTTGGCTCCCCTCCATTTGACCTGTGGTGTAATGTTTGGACTAGAAATGCTTCTGGGGAAACATTAAATCCAAACAAACTCCCTTCCACCCTGTTTTTCATGAAACCTTTCTTGGATGGTCACTGATGCTCTATTTTCTTTTCCATTACATTCTCTATTAAACATAGACATGCACTAGGGATCTCCTGATTAGTAATTTCCCAAAACTAAAGCAATTTAAAATGCTATTTTGTTTGCTGTATTTTGGAAGATAATTAGAACTACGGTACTTACTTGTTTGGTTTGTTTTATTTTTATTTGTTTTGGGGATTTTGGGGGGATTTTTTTTTCTTTGTTTTTCCTGAGAATGGGCTGGGAGAAGTGAGGAACTGGAAACCCTGGAAATCCTTGGCAGTAAAATAAAAATAAATTTTTCCCCTCGGTAGTATGTCTGGAAATGAGGAGAGATGAGTTGTTAAAGAGTTGGTCCATTATACTCTGATTTATGGAAACTTCAGGGAATTACAATGCCTTCAGTTGTACCTAGGGACATATGAGTTCCTTCTTTCACAGGATGCTGATGTGTTAGGTCTTCCTGAAGCCATGCAGACCATGCAGATGCGACACAGGCAAGCTCTGGGAGCATTCTGAGAGAGATCTTCCCTTTTTTGCAGGGAGTGTGGCAGAAGCAGAAACAGAATGAAATATTAAAAGTTCGCTCTTAGGAATATAATAAGTGGGTCCTCCTTGGCTGAATCTCCTCTAGATATGTCCCAATAAAGAAAGAAATTAAGATCAGAAACGGAAGGGAAGAGGGGACCAAATGTTCAGGGTAGAATTGATGTGAAGGTTTGCTGTGGCTGTGGTCTGTCTGAACCTTTGCTGAAGCCTGACTTCCCAAGAAGTTGCAGTATTTCTCTATCTTGCTTCATCCATGCTTTAATTATTTTATTTCAAGTCTTGTAAAATCATCAGCTCACAATGCAATAAAATCTCTACTTGCTTTGTTTATGTCTAACACACATATATATATATATCTTCCTCTGCATGCCCCACACCTGGGATAACATGACAAGGGAACTCCTTCTCATGTCTTCACAGACTGCCTTTGTTTCAGGGTCTTTAAATCAAATAATTTACTTTGTATCCGATTGTTGGATAAAATATGTCTTTCATATGCTGCTTTGGTACTCAAGTACCTTATGAGACTTACATTCTTCCTGCTGGAGTGTTTATTCAAAAATATCTGGTTTGAGTTGATGAATCTGAAAACTATAATCTGTATTTTTATTATATGCTTCTTGGCACTGATAAGTAATAAATTTGCTTTGTTACCCCATCCAAGAGAAATACTGCTAAGTTGAGGGTCATGAATGTTTCATATCAATATCCTGTCTTTAATAAATCCTGGTCACTTCTGCAAAAAATCTGTCTGCTTTCTGTTTTGGGATATTCAGGAAGAAAAATATGGAAAAATGAAATATTTTAATCTGGGACTTCCTTCCTTTTCACTGCCTCTGTCTCCTTTGTCTTCCTGGTAGATATCTCCAGAATGTGCTAACTCATCCAGGCTGCAGTGGAGGCCAGGAGCTGGAATGGAGTTGGTCCATCCATACTTCTTGTGGTTTACTTTCCAAAACATTCTGACCTCTAGCATTTTAAAGCTTCTGCGCTCTGAATCCTAAATTATTTGTATATAAGAACTTCCCCCCCCCCAGCCAAATATTTTCTCTCTGTAGCAGTGGCAAGCAAAAGGCAGTGTGAGACCAGTAGGCTTGTGGAGTGGTGGAATAAACGAAGAAAACCTACGCAATGGGAACTGTGCGCTGTGCCTGGCATGTGGCACATGGCTGGGGTTCATGGGCACTGCTGGTTTTAGTAGTAAGAAGGGTTTTTCAGATAACATTGCCTGGTCCTTGTACTCTGCCAGTGTCCCTGTCTTCCCAACAGGTCAGTATCTACACTGGCAGCTTTTTCTGATTTTCTTCAATTACTTTGCCTATTTGAATAAAAAGACAGCCTTAGGGGTGAGCTGATGATTTTGTGAGGGAGTCATTTAAAGTGAAAGAAAGTAGATGAAATAAGAATAAATTAAGATCCTATGTTTTTATTCTGGTTAGAGTTTCAGGAGATGATCTGTGAGGCCCCTGTTGGTACAGAAACCTGGTATGGGGGAAGATTAAACCACATCATTAGGTGTAACACCACCTGTTATCTAAAAAACTCAAGCTATGTTCTCATAACAAATGAAAGCTATGGCATAGTAGTTTCCCAAGTGAGCTGTGATACGAAGATTTCAGTTTACTTTGGAAGACACTACCAGGATGTAATTTCATAGGTGGGTTTTCTGGGCTGTTATAACTTGTCCAGACACACTTCAGTTAGTCCAGTTACTGGAATTCCCTGGAGGAAAGCAGCCTTCAGAGGAATGAAAACCACAGCGTACTAGCACAAATAGTTTTCCCATCTGTTGCATAATAGGATGACTTGTTTGGTTATTCCATGGTTGGTCCTTTCCATGTGAAAGAAGTATTTGGAAGCAAAAGTCCAGAGTCCGTTCAATGGCCTGATATTTTTGAAGTCAGGTTCTGAAATGAGGGAAGAAACCAAAGTAAGGGAGGCTTAGGGAATTTTCTAATCATCTCATCCCCTCCAGCATGACAGGGATGTGTATGTGGAAGACAGGAAGCATGATTTTTCAATTACAGCATGTGATGGAGACTCCAGAAATCCTGAGCTTTTAGCTCTGCCACAGAGCTGTCTACCGTTCCCCCCTCTCTTTGTCTGGGGGGACCCTGGAAGCTCATGAGGAAGGACCTATCTTGTCTTTCCTGTCTGATGTTGCAGAATATCAGGACACATCAGCTCTGCAACATGCCTAGATTTCCCCCCACAAACCACAGCAGCGTGGATCTAGATTCAGGCCATCGTGTGGGTAGGGGTGCAGGACACTTCTTGTGCAGTGTAAATAAAGAGGTAATGAGGTAGCATTGCTCCAGACAGAAAATGTCTACAGTGTGCATAAACTATCCTTTGTTTTGGGAAACTGGACTGACACCAAATATTAAAACCTTTGGCCTGAAGCTCTGGACTTTACTGCTCTTTGTTGGGTTTGATTTTCAGCTCACAAAACAATACTTTCCCACTCTAAATACATCTTATCACACCAAAAACACACGGTGCTGTTGCAGTTGTCATGACAGACACTGCTCTTAATGAGACATTCCATGTGGAAAGCAGCAATTCCACACAGCACAGCTCAAGGCTCACTGAAGCTAGGGAGAACAGCTGGCTTGGCTGATGCATGCTCTGTGATACTGAATTTGGGCTGACACCATAAAATCTGACCATTGGTTCTTTATCACTGCTGTAGGGTTGCTGTGTTCCAGCTGCAGTTGCTGGATCAACAGTTGTCTGCGGTCTGCTGAGAAGTTGCGTGTGTTTGTGTGTGCAGTTGGGGTGTTTCTTCCACTCAAGTTGCAAGCAGACTCAGAGTCACAGACAAAAAGTATGATGGTTGTTTGTCCCCAGAATCCGTCATGTTTCCAAGAGCTGTTATTTGTGTTGGTTTGCATGGAACTTACTTTTGCCAATGGTGGTCACTGGATTTTCACTTATTTCATGTTTTGTAGATAGTTGTTGAGTTTTAGGAGGCCAACACCCTGCTGCTGGGTCAGGGCAGCACTGAGTTACATCTTGCTGTGCTGGTGAGCCTTGATGCACTGTCAGAAGGAGGGATACCCAAAGGAAGGCATGCTGCCTTGTGGTCGCAGCATGTCCTTGGAGACTGTGCTGGAAAGGACCTGGTCAGTTAACAGCCAAGCCTTATAGGAGGTTCCTGGCCAAAAATAAATGAAAAAAAAAAAAAAAAGCTGCCAAAGGAATAAACTAAATCAGTATGTGTTTCTGTCACTGTCTTTTCTGGTACAGCCCTGCCTTATGAACTTGCTATCACAAATGAGCTTTGGGTTTGTTCCTGTGTCACAAGCATTTTTTTTTTCATGGAGACATGGTATAGCCAGAGCAATGGGTTGCCTTCTGCACCTGGTGGTGCAGGCTTTGCTATGAACTGTGTGAATTTCTAGCTGGGAATTTGAATTTTTGTAATAGCCTCAAAAAAACCCCCACTCCAATTAACCTCCAGTTAAAGCAGGAAGATTGTTGCAGGTAGTTAATTGAAAATTGTGTAATGTTAATTACATAGTCTGGCTAGACACATGCTCCTGTAATACATAAAATAATAGTTTGAAGGAGGGAATTGGAGAGACGGCTATTTTTGCATTGGTAAAGAGAGCAGCAGTTTTTATTTTTGAAAAGAGCCGGGGGCTGGTTTGGCAGCAAAATCTTAACCCAGCAGCCATCATGCTTTGCCATCTGCTTAGACAAGGTACGCCTTAAACAAGGTTGACTCTTGAGCAGAAAAAGAGAGAGCACGCGATGTATACACGCACTCTGTTCTCATCAGTGACTGTAGGGTCCCAAACCTGCTCAGACCCCTGCCCATCAATACTATTGGAAAATCAATAGCCTTTTTCTCTTTTACTGGCCACTCTGGTCTCTGCTGCTCTCTCTGTGCATGGGAAGGCTGCCCTGGCTCTTGGGTGCTCTGGTCCTCTTCTCTCTCACCAGTGCTTTCTTCCCTCCTTCCCAAATATGTGGAGGCAGTGGGGTTTAACACTGTGAGCATACAAAGCCAACTGACAGAAGGAAAGCATCACAAGCTGTGCATCCACACTGGGCTGTGGGGTTTGATTTATACAGCTGAAACCCTCAAAAGCAGTTTGCAAAGATAGAATTCAAGAGAAAAATTCAAGCTAACCTCTTGCCACACTTAAGGCTGGGATCTGTGCTACATGAAACAGAGGTACCAGCTCCCTGCTACCTTCCACACCAAATGCCAGTATTAATTGGACACTTATTTAGGACATTTTAAATTAAAAAAAAGGCTCCTGAACCTCACTGAAAAAAAAAACAAAAACCCAAAACAAACAACCAAAAACCAAAAAAAATTCTCTCTTGGTAGAGAACGTTTGTGGTTTTTTTTCCAGCAGAAGCTGAGGAAATCATTATTCTCCCTGTCACTCTCCTTCCTGCTTGAAAAGGGCAGGGAAGGAGAGAAAAAACTGGAAAGGGAAGAAAAATAAAAACCCCCAAATTCATTATTTGAAAGTATGAGGGGACCTTTGTGCAGAAAAACTTGCAACATACCTTTGACGCAGTCAAGTTCACCTGTCCAGGGGGAAAGCTGTATGCCTGCCTGGTGTGGGTTAGGAGACAGACAATTTGCCTTTCTGTGATGGAGGGACACGGTGGTAGCATGCTGCACCATCTCCAGGGTCCTCCAGTAGCCACAGCACAAGGCAGAGAAGAGAGATGGAGAAAATGTCAGGTGGTGGGAATAGACTAAGTCAGTGCCAAGAATAGGAGACCAGAAGGAATCCACTGTGAAGTGTCTGGGAAAATCTATCACTTTGCATAAATGCAGACATCAGAATTTGACTCAAGGGTGTTCTTTTTTCCAGATTAAACCAAATGCCTTGAATTCCATGTGAAGGCAGTACAGAGGTGAGGTGCAGATGTTGGAGGATGCTTTGGTGAGCAGTGACAGTGGATCAGCTGTGGTCTTGGTGTAGCTAAGTTTTCAAGAAATTGTCATGACAGCACCTGCATGCACAGAGCACAGATAGGAGATATTTTCAGATACTTTTGTGAGTTACCTGTGGTCACTGGATGCCTGAAAACAGAACAGGGTAAAACTTCACTATTTCCATCTTAAATGCATGGGAGCTCCTCTGTGCAGAGCTTTCCTACCTCTGCAGGTCAGAAGCTTCAGGAGGATCCACTCTGTACAGAGCCGTGAGGTCAGAGCCCCAGCCTTTTCCCAAGCAAACATGTGCAATTTATCCCCATAACATTTCAGCCTTTCTGACTCCAACAGCTACTGACCCCCTTGGATGTCTGTCCCCTTTGGTTATCAATACCTCAGCAAATTTCCAAATTCCAGTATGCTTAATTCCATACTTGAAATTATTTGAGACAATTTATTATTTACATTTCTGAAACCTGGTAAATAAGCTCCTCTGACTAAAACTGCAGAGGTGTAGTAGGGCTTCATCAGCATCTGAAGATGAGTACCTTTCAAAACAGTGGTTATGATTAGGAAATCCAGCATGTATCTGCTGCTGGACTTTTGTCTCCTCTGGTGCTTTTCCTTTTACCTGTGTAGGCCTAACTCTTTGGAGTTCTTTGAACGTAATTATGTCAGTCTCTGTGTACATAAACTAATACATGCAAAGCCTTTTTCACAACCCATGCCTGAGATTACAAACTCTCTGGCACAGCGTCTCTTCTCTGTACATGTTTGTATTTAACATAACAAGGCGAGTCTCATGGGGAGTTTTCAGACAGTACAGCGTGGAAGCCATAAAATACAGTAGTTCGACTATAAGAAAGGCTAGGAGACTGTTGGTTTAGAGTTCCTGGAAAGACCACGATGGTGTACAAATGAGATAATATCTAAACCATCTTCAAATATGTTTCTAAAGCAAGTGTTGCACAATTAAATTAAGGCTTCAGAGGAATAAAAAGTAGAGGTAGATTTGTTTTTCTGTTGAACAGGACATGTCATTTAATGACTTATGTAGAAAAACATGGACTTCAAAATTAAAGCCACAGCTGTGTTATCAGTCTAACAAATTATATCAGATTGGGATATACAGAGCTGTAGACCATTACATAAAATCTGAGGAGTTCTCACCATCTCTTTCTAGTAGAGTTTAGTCTCTTCCTACACTTTCTCTTTTGGTCTAATATGTGTATGCATACAATAATTATATTTTTTCTCAGTGTTGGAGACTGATGAGCACCAGAGCTGTGCTGCAGACTGCTTCAGCTGTCTCCTGTTGTCTCCACATGTAGCTCTGATCTTATTTGATAGATATTCTCAAGCTGCATGTCTTAATGAAGCTGTCTTTAAAATAGCAATTGTGGGTTTACAGAGCTACAAATTTTTTTACAGTTGTGTATCACCTGAGACAATTTTATATGTTGTTTGAAACTACCCCATTAAGCTTACATTCAGCTGATCCAAACACACTTCTGTTCCCTGTTAAAGGTGTGCTCCTGCTGCATTTAGACACAGGCACCTGGTTGACTGAGTTTCTCTACTTGCATGTGGAAATAATTGCATGACACAATGAACAGTATTAAAAATTGCTCCTGCTTTCCTTGCTTGGTTTACAGAAGGGGTCTTTTGAATCTGTTTGAGGAATGCTTTGGACCTGGTGTTTTGCCAATTATCAGGCATAGCATAAAGGACACAGCCAGCATAGAGATGAACCAATAACCAAATTGTATTTGATACAAAAGGGTCAGTACATGGGTGAGCACTGGGGGTACAAACAAGTCAGATTATACATAAGCAACATCAATCCCACTGACCCCAACAATGACACCACACAACCAACAATGGGTGGAATAAATGGTGACATGCAGTCTCCCATAGAAGGGACAGGAGACAACCAAATCAACAAACCAAACACATAAGACCAAGGAAGCCACATATTGAATCTCTACACAGCCCACATTTACAAAAGCCAGACCTGGCTGGAACCCAGTCCCAGGGAGTCAGGAGGTCCTTCCCCAACAGGGAACTCTGCAAAGGGCATCCACCTCACAGACAGACACTGCCCCTGCCTGCAAGTGGTCCCAGCTTTTATCCCTCAGTGGGACACCTGACCTTTGTTTACTCAATGCAGACACCTGGGGCTCATTTACCCAATGGCTCTCCCTGCAAGGCTGCTGCACCCTGGAGGGAAGCCTAAAGGCAAACTCACCCCCCCTTTGTGAAGGGCTGTGGGAATCACCCAGATGTCAACCTTAATTTGGGGCTTGGGGTTGAAACCCCAGCATTTCACCTGAATTGTTTAAAAAGGACTAGTGGCTTCTTGTGGTGATCCAGGGATTTTTGTCCTGAGTCTCACAATCTGCCTGCACAGAGGTAACTGAAAACATTGAGACTCTTCACAGTTTTCAGCTTGACTGTCCTCATTCACATGGCAATTTTTGGAAGTGAAAGCCTCCATAAATCTTTAAATTCCAGGATGCCTTGAGCAAGGTCTTTTTGTAGGGTGCCTAAAGTTCTCAAATTATTCAAATACAGCAAAGTATCACTAAATAATGTCTAGTAAATAATGTGTCTCGAAAAGCTTGAGTCATAGCAATACCTTCATATTCTTTTGAGTAGACAAGAAGCTCTTGTTTTAAGTCTAAAAAATTGAATAAAGTTATTTAAATAGGTCAGTCTTGTGGCTTTAGGATGCAACTCCTAGGCTAACAGACTTAGATAAAGCTGGAATCTCCCAAAATGAGGGGGAAACAAAGCATTGCAGCCAATTTTCATCTGTCTTCTGCACTTGAACTTGTAAACTTGCACATGAACACTCTGTGCCTGTCATTAGCATATTTACACACACTAAAGTGCAAGTGGAAAGTCAGGTTAGGTAGCTGGGCACTGTTTGTGTGGTTTGTACACAGCAAAGTTGGGTTTGCATGTGGTATGGTACATTTCCACAAATGGAAGTTTGAAGGCACTTTCACAGAATGAGTTAACCTTGAATTGCCAGATTGTTCTGCTCTTCTCTGAGGAGCTTACACACAAAATTAGGTAACACGTTGGATGTGAAGCTCAAAATACTTAGCCCTAACACCAAAATCAATTAGAAGGTTAATAAAGTCAACCAATGCATAGCAGTTACATCTGAAGAAGGAAGGAAGAAAAAGATGTTGATGTTTACAGTTCTGGCACTAAAATTTCCAGTATTATAAAAGCCCCCAATTTCTTTTTTTCTGAGTTTGTAAAACTAAAAAGATGTTCGCTTAAGAAAAAAAAAATCATTTTTTAATATTGCCTTTCCATTGTTACCTCTGGGAGGTAGCTGTGATGTCAGGAACAGTTGTCGAGGAAATAACAGCCCTTCTTTCATGTTCGTAGCAGGATTTCAGATTTGGCTCCCGAGGGATGCAAACGTCGTTTGTGTTTCTGCATCTCTGTGACAAAACAGATTTGTCTAGTTGTTTGTTTTGCCTTTTGGTTTTGTTTCAGTCTTACTTAGGTTATGTATAGCTGTGTAAAAATCCCAAACCAAGTAAAACAAATCTTTTATGGTCTGTCTGATCTTCTAGCCTTTTCATTTCTGATGTTAAAACATTTTTATTTCTGATTCACTACGTACAAAAGCCAAAATGACTGAAATTTCAATTCTGGATCAAAATCTGGCAGCTAGTAGACTACAAAGCTGTGAGGGAGAACATTGTTCTGTATGCACGAGACATGAAAATTAATTATTTAAGCAAAAGATTTTTTTTTATGTTTAGGTTTTACTTATGAATTGTCCCACTAGAATCAGCATAAGTCTTCTACAAATACCATAATAATACAGATGCTTGCTAATAGCTTGTTTGATTTTGAACTTGCCTCAGTTGCTTTGGCAAAATACTATTACTGAGTAAAAGAGTAATTGTGTCCCCAGCCTTCATGTGCGTGGCAGCAGCTATGAGTCACCTCATTACTTTCAGTACTTCCTTGGGATCTCTAATGACTGCAGCTGGTCAGCATGCCATGTCACTTGGTACAAGCCGTGCCACAGGGCAGCCATGAGCCATGCCGGTGAGCACATTGCAGAGGATTAGGTCAGTGCTGGCTCAGAGGGGAAAGGAGAACTCACCAAACCCGTGGTAAAGTGCTCTGTGAATTCAGACCTCTGTTTTATAAAATGACTTCACCTACACTCCCATTTCCATCCTTCTTCTTACAGGATGGTGTGACAGTTCACTAACCTGAATTTGTGGAAATGAAATCATAAGGGGGATGAACTTGACTTGCAGATATCTTAGACTTGCAGTCTTAGGACTTTCATATTTTTTTACGAAGATTTTGAAAATGCATGTGTATGTTTATATATATGTTTAAACACACAAATATAATCTTATATTTGCTTTACAGATAATTAAAAGTCCTGTGACTGTGAATTTGTAAAATTACTGCCCTAATGGTCAGCTAAAATTGCTTTTGGACTGTACCAATCTGTCAAACCAGCCATGAGATTCCAAATTGGTTTCTTTCAGATCATCAAGTGACTTGACACTTGAGAGGGCTAGTTGTGGTGCTAAGCCTCTCACTAGTCTGACTGCTCATGGCTTGGATGGGCACACACTTTGCTGGGTGAAAAACTGTCTGTATGGCTGGGCCCAAAGAGTTGTGGTGAACGGAGTTAAATCCCGTTGGCGGCCGGTCACGAGTGGTGAGCCCAGGGTTCAGTTTTGGGCCACTCCTGTTTAACATCTTTATTGATGATCTAGACGAGGGGATCGAGTGCACCCTCAGTGAGTTTGCAGATGACCCCAAGTTGGGTGGGAGTGTTGATCTGCTCGAGGGTAGGGAGGCTCTGCAGAGAGACCTGGACAGGCTGGAGCCATGGGCTGAGGCCAACTGGAGGAGTTTCCATAAGGCCAAATGCCGGGGGCTGCCCTTGGGCCACAACAACCCCCAGCAGCGCTACAGGCTTGGGGAGGAGTGGCTGGAGACCTACTGTCCTGGTTTCGACCAGGATGGAGTTGATTTTCATTGGAGTATTTCATACCATGTGATGTCATGCTTTTCCCTTGGGCTTTTCCTATGGGCTTTTCCCTTGGGCTCTGGCTCACACAGTTTGCTCGTCAGGTAAACATGGGAGGGGGGGGGGCAGGGGGGGAGATGGTCGCCACACTCGGTAAGCCACTGCTGCATTTTACCGTTTCTCTTTGGAATCACTATTGTTACTATTGTTCTCTTATTATATTTAATAATTTTTTTCTTTTTATCCAACCTAGGAATTCTCTTCTTTTTTTTCATCCCTCCCCTGTTTCACCAGAGGGGAGGGGTGGAAGGGTGAATAGTTGGCCATGTGGCATCTGGCTGCCAGCAGTGTGCCCAGGTGGCCAAGAAGGCCAATGGCATCCTGGCTTGCATCAGAAATAGAGTGGCTAGCAGGGACAGGGAAGGGATCTTACCCCTGTACTCGGCACTGGTGAGGCCGCCCCTCGATTCCTGTGTTCAGTTTTGGGCCCCTCACTACAAAAAGGACATTGAATGACTTGAGCGTGTCCAGAGAAGGGCAACGAAGCTGGTGCAGGGTTTGGAGCACAGGTCGTACGGGGAGTGGCTGAGGGAACTGGGGGTGTTTAGTCTGGAGAAGAGGAGGCTGAGGGGAGACCTCATCACCCTCTACAGCTACCTGAAAGGAGGTTGCAGAGAGCTGGGGATGAGTCTCTTTAACCAAGTAACAAGCGATAGGACAAGAGGGAATGGCCTCAAGTTGCACCAGGGAAGGTTTAGACTGGATATTGGGAAGCATTTCTTTCCAGAACGGGTTGTTAGGCGTTGGAATGGGCTGCCCAGGGCAGTGGTGGAGTCCCCATGCCTGGAGGTGTTTAAGAGTCGGGTCGACATAGCGCTGAGGGATCTGGTGTAGTTGGGAACAGTCAATGTTAGGTAAATGGTTGGACTAGATGATCTTCAAAGTCTTTTCCAACCTCGACAATTCTGTGATTCTGTGAAATGGAGAGAAGCAGGTGGATGCCACCTGAAGCTCTGTTTCCAGACACCTACGCAAAGCCCTGCCTCCTGACTTGGCCAAGTGCAAGCCAGGCATAGCGACCAGGTGTAGCTGAGCCGTGTATTTTAGTACCAGTACCTGTTTTTTTTCCTGTGGATTTGAAATGTCGAATAGTCCACTGAAGTTCATAAGCCTTTAAGGCACTGACACAAGAAAAGGAGGAAAAAAAGAAAGCAGGAGGAATCTAAGTCCATGTTGCTTACAGCATTCTGTGAACCCTTTTACAGCTGAGCAAAATGTCTGTAAAGAGACACTTTCCTAACCCATTGCATTTTGTTTACTTGCTTTGAATAGGTGTAAATGATTAAATAAAGTGCCAAGCAGTGGAGGATTCAGCATAATGATAGTACTGTTTTAGCTTGCTCTGCATGGCTTGTTCTATTAATATGTTTGTGGTCAGGAAGGAATGCAGTCTCACTTTGCTAAAATCTGAAACTCGGTAAAGAGTAATATGTGCAGTATTAATTTTGGTTTGACACCTGCCAGGCAAAGATCCTTACCAGCCAAAGGCATTCTTCTCAACCAAGCTCCATCTGTTGCACAGATCTTTGGTTCTGATATTTCTAACTATTTGAGCCAAAGCAAAAAGAAGAGCCAACTTGAAGAAAAAAAATTTCTAGGACCAATAAAAAGTTTTATCAAGGCTAAATATAATGGCTTGTTGTCATACTTGGTTTAAGCCCAAGTAAGGGCTGTAAGGGAAGCATGTACGATTTGTTGTGTTATACAACAAAACAATCCTTCATACTGGCAGTATGACTTTTGTTGTTGCGTGAAAGGAACATCAATAGCTAAAGTCCAAGCACATGATTTTACCGTTGAAATGCTGCAGCTTTTAGAAAGATTTCTTGGTAGGAAAGTTGCTAGTAAAAAGCAGATAGAAAGCCCAAGGAGTCTGCCATGATTCTTGCATGCAAGGGAGCAGCAGGATTAACGCTTACCTCAGCTCTTTGAAAGAGGGCTCAGGCTATTTTAAGTAAGTATTCAAGCAGTATCTGTCCAAAGAAGTTAACTTCCAATCAGCTGACAAAAGTTGTGTGATGCGTTTGTCACCTAGTTGACAAAATAATTAATTGCTCCAGTTGTCTTTGTTTTGCACTTAGAGTGGATGAATTACTCAGTCAGAGATGTCTGGCCACCAGGTAAACATTTGCCTCCTATGAAACCATGAGAGGTCTATGACAAATACGATTGTGCTTTATGATTGTCATGACTTCATACAACTATCCACTGATTGTAAATTATTCTTTGTGATAGCTTGGAGAAGAAACTTGACTCAGGGCTCTGTGTGCTTCAGACCAATAATTAATGGTTGAAAGTGCCATGAGTATTATCAAACTCGATTGAATTCACTGAGAACTGCAGAGCATTTAGAAGTATATAGAAATCTACTCACATACTTCAGAATTTTTTTTTTCAGCATTAATTTTAGAGTTGACTCTTGGTGTGACTGCCAGCATGTAAACCAGAGACTCTCGTCTCTGCTCTGTCAGGCTATTAGGTAGCTTTGTCCTACCTAACAACTAGTTGTATCTGTCTTCCAAAAAATGATCATATGTCTTCTTTCCATGTAACTTCTCAAGTCATATTTGTTCATTTGGGAAAATAATCTTTGGCCAAGGACTGAATGCTCAGTTTAAGCACTTCATCCAAATAATACCTAAAAGCTTAGGTGTTCCTCAGAACCTCCCAACTGAGTACGTATTTCTCTTTACCTTAGTGTAATGCTGCATGCTGAACCTGTTTGCATTTATACTAAAGGTATCACTGCAAGGATGCCTTCACTAGCCATGGCTTCAGTGCTGATGCATATAGCTTATTTACATGTAATGATATAGAAACTCCTAGGAAATATTAAGCAAATTCTACTTCCACTTCAGTGTCTACAGCAGCATCAAATGCTGCTAAAAATAAAAAAGTATAAAAATACAATACGATTGAGTCCAATCCTGTCTGTAATAGGGTAATCCTGCTTGAAAAGAGAGCACATATTATAGTATGTTGTGTTTGTGTTTTCTTTGCATAGGTATTCTTTACCTTGCATGCATCTTCAGTCACCATTTTATTTATGACATTAATTATTTGATTTCATGGTATGCAACAGCAGAGAATTACTAGGTGGGATTGTAATTCATTTTTTTGAATGGGAAACAGAATAACATCCACACTATTAACTGCTGAAAATTCCTCCCTGCTCTTCCCCATGGCTTGAAATGGGTGAAAATTTACGACAGCATGAGTTTGTTTAGGGACTTCTCTGTCAATCTGTTTAACATGTATTAATACTGAAGGCCATCAGTGTAGCAGACATCTGTGGAGGTACAAAAGCCTATAAAACAGATTTTTAAAAGTTCAGGAAAACTCCGTAGCTACTGGAACTGAATAGTGGGAATACAATTTTAAACTTTTGTGGTAAAATCTGAATGTTTATGTTTCAGGTTTTAGCAGTCTGCTGCTACATCCACAGCTACTAGGCAGTCATTAGCAAGTGATAAAGAATAGCGAGTTATCTGCTGGTATTGAGCCAAAATAGAAACATCTGCATTCATGAATTGCCTTGTAGATTCACAAAATTTTATGCAGTCTTTTCTTCCTACCCTAATACCCAAAATATATTTTATGTCACAAAGTGTGATGCTTCAGAGCTCACACAGGAGAAGAGATTGCCAATGAATGAAGATATATATGTACTTTTTAATTACACCAGTAATGCAGAGTCCCAGCAAGCTTTTGGCAGGGAAGAGCTGACTCTGGTGCCCTGGGTGGATTCTGCTTCACTTGAGGGAGACTGTTTAAAGTTGCCATGGATTTGATTATCACAGGATCAATTTATTCTGTACGCTGGCTGTCAAAATAATAAATTTCGTTTTATTTAAAATAAGACAGAGAACTTCCTATATTTTAATATGTCATAAAAGATAGCACAATGTGGAAGAACGCAGCCAGTCTTAAAAAATTAATTCATATATACTTTCATTTTGATTAGTGCCTTTCATATTTTAATTATGTGACACAGAAATGTAAATTACCGTGATAGAGGTATGCTTATGAGTAAGTGTTTTATAATCACTAATTGACAGAGGTTGCTTTTATTCATGCAGATTCTGTACATTAATGACTGTTTGCATTCACCAGATTAGAAGTTATCAAGCTAGAGAAACTTTACAGCCCTACATTTGTGAAGCATAACTGCAACATATACTCAGATGAACATAAAATTCTCAGTTAGATTTTTTTTACTGTAACCTGGTCAGTTGAACCAGTTGAACTGACCAGATGCTCAGGCCCAGTCAGCATGGGTTTATGAAAGGCAGGTCCTGCTTGACAAACCTGATCTCCTTCTACGACAGGGCGACCTGCTTATTGGATGAGGGAAAGGCTGTGGATGTAGTTAACCTTGACTTTAGCAAGGCCTTTGACACCATTTCCCACAGCATTCTCCTGCCGAAACTGACTGCTCATGGCTTGGATGAGCACACGCTTTGCTGGGTAAAAAACTGGCTGGATGACCGGGCCCAAAGAGTTGTGGTGAACGGAGTTAAATCCCGTTGGCGGCCGGTCACGAGTGGTGAGCCCAGGGTTCAGTTTTGGGGCCACTCCTGTTTAACATCTTTACTGATGATCTAGACGAGGGGATCGAGTGCACCCTCAGTGAGTTTGCAGATGACCCCAAGTTGGGTGGGAGTGTTGATCTGCTCGAGGGTAGGGAGGCTCTGCAGAGAGACCTGGACAGGCTGGAGCCATGGGCTGAGGCCAACTGGAGGAGTTTCCATAAGGCCAAATGCCGGGGGCTGCCCTTGGGCCACAACAACCCCCAGCAGCGCTACAGGCTTGGGGAGGACTGGCTGGAGAGCTGCCAGTCAGAGAGGGACCTGGGGGTGCTGATTGACAGCCAGCTGAACAGGAGCCAGCAGTGTGCCCAGGGGCCCAAGAAGGCCAATGGCATCCTGGCTTGTGTCAGCAATAGCGTGGCCAGCAGGGACAGGGAAGGGATCTTACCCCTGTACTCGGCACTGGTGAGGCCGCACCTCGATTCCTGTGTTCAGTTTTGGGCCCCTCACTCCAAAAAGGACATTGAATGACTCGAGCGTGTCCAGAGAAGGGCAACGGAGCTGGTGCAGGGTCTGGAGCACAGGTCGTACAGGGGGCAGCTGAGGGAACTGGGGGTGTTTAGTCTGGAGAAGAGGAGGCTGAGGGGAGACCTCATCGCCCTCGACAGTTCCCTGAAAGGAGGCTGCAGAGAGCTGGGGATGAGTCTCTTTAACGAAGTAACAAGCAGTAGGACAAGAGGGAATGGCCTCAAGTTGCACCAGGGAAAGTTCAGACTAGATATTAGGAAGCATTTCTTTCCAGAACAGGTTGTTGGGCATTGGAATGGGCTGCCCAGGGAGGTGGTGGAGTCCCCATCCCTGGAGGTGTTTAAGAGTCGGGTCAATATAGCGCTGTGGGATCTGGTGTAGTTGGGAACTGTCAGTGCTAGGATAAAGGTTGGACTGGATCATCTTCATGGTCCTTTCCAACCTAGCTGATTCTGTGATTCTGTGAAAAAAATATGCCGCTTTCTAAACCTTTGTTTTAGGTGCTCTTTTAATGTGCTTATGGTACAGATTCCATTCTGTAGTTTAGTATGTGTATTTAATTGACCAAGATTTGAGTTTGATTGCATTTATAGAAGATATTGTTTATTCTTCAGAAGGTAACTGGGCCTATTGTTCCTACAAAGGTGCAGGTTTTCCGTCACCGGGATTTCCCCATGCTGAGTCAGCTCTATATGGTAGGAGGAAGCAGGAGTTCCCAAGCAGAGAAGAGAGACAGTGCACACTTGGCAGTCATTGTTAAATGGTATCCTCTGACAGCCTCAAATGGGATGAAGGAGGTGGGCATCTCTTTGGTAGTGAGCAGAAGTCTACAGAGCCAACCACTGCAGATAAGTGGGACAGCTACCACAGGCTTCCACCTCACAGGTACACATGTAAACCACCACTTGCGTTTGGCAGGAGAGGCAGAGAAACAGCTATGCACTGCACACTAAAAGCAGAAGGCTGTACATCTTACTCAAGTTATTTTAATCTTCTTCTGTAAATTATTTTAATCTGAATGTATTAACTTTATATATGGAAAGATATCTATAATCAGTTCAGCTATCTGTCTTCAAATAGTACATGATTTACACTAATTTTTTTTGCTCCTTGGTCAAACACTATTTGAAATGCACTGACACCAGGAGGTGACCTGGTGGTTTTGAACAGACTTTGGATGAGCTGTGTAATCTGTGCTGTTTGCAGATGTATAGAAAAGATACATATATGGTGATACATAGAAGAGAAAGATTTTTCCTTGTTCCCTGGAGCATGATTATTTGGAGCTGTTGCAAAACACTACTGTTCCCTTCCCAGCTTTTGAATCAGTCTGATGTTTAATTAGTAACAACAAGAAGAAAAACAACACCCAAATTATATAGTAGGGATTGGTTTCTGGATGGTCTGTTCTACGTTTTTCACTGATCAGCAATTTGAACTTGTTTCTTGTGTTTAAACAGATCCTAAATCAGGCCTTTCTAAAGTTCACACAACGAAATAACCTTATTATAATGCTTCATGATCATTTTTAACTTGCACAGGAGGGAGCCAGTACTGCATTCTCCATGCAGGCCTGCCAAGTGTCCAGCGTGATACTTTCCCATCTGGCACTCCAGGCATTCCTTGCTGCTGGTTGGCTTGGAGCTCATGAATTTGGATGTACTGTAGGAAGAGGGCAGGCATTTGCCTGCAGTTCTTCCTGTTAGGACAGGGTTGGAAGAGAACGCTGAACAAGAAGAGCAGCTGTACAAATGGAGGCACACTGTCACCTCCCATCCCCTTTTCTAACTAATCGAGCCAAGCCACCCCCTGCAGTTGCCCCGCACCTTCTGTGTATTCCGCCCTTCTCACAAGGACCTCCACCATGATCTGGTCTTTGACCTCAGTGAGCTACAGCACCCACTGGGATCCCTCAAAACACTTATTCTCTGCTTTCACTTTCATCCAGCATCTCTGGTGGCTCAAGGAGGGGCTGCAGCTCTCAGAAGTCTCTGATCTCTCCATTAGTGGGAGTGTTGCATACTTGACTTCTAGTTCAGATTCTGCCACGCCACCTCACTGCTCTTGAAAGCCTGCCCCAACCTGATCCACCAAGTGTTGTTCTGCTTCATGACCCACTTCTATTGTTCTGCTCAGGCCAAGGGGATTTCACTTTAAAGCAAATATACCTGGATATGTGCAAGTTGTTTGCTATTGTGACAGTCATTAAATAATTTCTGGAACATAACACAACTGTCAAAACACACAGCACACAGTCTGGCAACCATGACCATGCCCATTCAGCACGCGCTGCTGGGTCTGTGCCTCGGGCTAGTTGAACAAGTGCACTGCACTCCAATGGGCCTGAAGGGAAGCAGAGCCTAGCTCTAGATTCTTTATTATACATGTTTCCCTTTAGCTGAAGTGCCCTGAATGTCACTGGCTGCTGGCACGTTAGCCATGATGCTTCTGTGGAGTTTCAAAGCCCCTTTTAGCATAATTTCCTGCAGTAATCAAGGCTGTGCGCTCCTCTGCTGCAGGCTGTTGTGTGTTTGCATCTACCCCTAGTAGCTTCTGAACCTGGCCTGCCTAGCTGCTGTTGCAGAGAGGAGCAGTTTCTTGAGTGCCTTGAGAATCAGTAAGCAGCTGGAGGAGAGAAGTCCTGAAGCACGAGTCAGCTGTAGGACTCACACCTGGGGGAAACAAGGCTTCTTTGGTTTGCTGCTTATGGAACTGCTTGATCTAAGTTTAGCACTTCTCAGGGAAGAACTGTACTCCAGATGCCAGGAAAGACAATTAAAGAGGACCCTGAAATGCTTGCTTTGAACTCTCCAGAAATTATGAGCAGAATCTGGTAAGAGGATCAAGTAAACAACAGTTACTGACTTGAGTCCAGATCACTGAAGGAGTCTGTACTACCTATCAGTAGGAGATGCTAGGGCCAGATGCATGCCTAAGCAATTACTCCTTTTTACAGTCCCATTCCAGCTATGCAGGTTCTGAAGCCTGGAATCACCTACCTGTTTCTGATGTGATTATATAAAAATTAGAGTATTTGCCTAGCATTGTTTCTGCCAAGGGTTCTTGCATTCAGTTTTGCTGTTTCAGCATACCACTTGATTCCCAGGAGAGTTTTCTCTCCACCAGGCTCATTCTAGAGACTTGGAAGCATTCTTGACCCTTCCCAGGGAACTCTTTTTTGCTGGAATGATTTATCAGAAGAATGGGAATGAAGAGGAGCATGATTGTGTACCTCAGCATTAGGATGTGTAGCTCAGAGAGATCTGGATTCCCAACCCCTCTTCCAGGGCTGCTTCTGTCTATTTATCCAATGAGTATATACATGGTCATTTAAAAGGATAAAATAAAGAGGCAGGGCTGGAAACAGAGACCAGTCCCCAGAATATCCTTCCTCAAATAACAGCTTTATTAGATAGTTATTAGATAAGAGATGGGTCACTGTATCCCTGGCTCCCAAACTGTCTCCTGAACTGCCTGTGGAGTTGTTCTTGCAGGATTAGACACCAGTTGACTGAGACTTTTTCAGCACTTTGGATTCAGGTGCATCATTTCCATCAAAGTCCCTTTTACAGAGTAAAGAGCCAAAGCCAAAAAGTTGTTTTTGTGTTGCATCGTGTAAAAATGTATTGACTGCATAAGGGAGAAGGCTCCCTGAAGCTCCAACAGATGCTTTTGGTCATGCACAGAGAAGTCACACTTACATGGAGAGGGGTCCTTCAGGCAAAACTGTAAGGCATTTTGGGCTGCCAGCAATTCTGAGGAATCAGCTGGGTTCTTTAGAGATCACCCAAAAATGCCTATGCACTTTTTACTTCTGTGTCCTGTATTGAAGCCAAGCTCACTTGCTCCCCACTGCTTTCCAGCAACATGGATCATGGGAGGTCAGTTCATCAATGTTGATAAAGATTTTCCCATGGTGCAAGACAGCCCAAGAGCTGATCTCAGCTTTTTTCATCACCTAGAGATGGTGATGAGAAAGCAAAACCCAAAAGAAAGTATTTCAGTGATTCAAAGCCCATTTTCACTGGACTTTATCTTGCATCCTCCCACTTGTGCCAAGTGGGACAGAGCTGGGGTGAGTTTATTTTCCATCCCCTGTTTGTTGCAGCATCTTCTTGGAGTCTCCTACTTAAAGCTGGAGAGGTCCTGAAGAAAAAAAAAGGCAAAAGTGGCAACCAGCTGCCTTTGCCCCATATATAGCTTTGGTATCTGGCTTACTCTGTTTTGTCTGGTACATATCTGTGATACTATTTATATCCAGTTCTGTTTCCTGTCCACACTCTCCAGCACTGTCATATCTCCTGGTCTATGCAGTGGTCTGGAAGCACACATGTACACACAGGCTAGAATTGTCAACATCTCCCATGTTTTTAACTGGAATGGCTAGAAGAGAGACTTAGGGTGGATGAACTTCCTTGACCAGTGAGAGCTGTAGACAGGGAGAACCGCATTCCCCCGTGCTGCAGTTTTGAATAGAAGGATCTGTGGGTCTTTCTCTGGGTTGGTTTCAGCTCCAAAACCAGGGTAGGAAGCATCCTCCTTCATCCCAGAGAAAGGGGATTTTCTTGGTTCCAAGCACTGCCCCAGCGAGCTGGCTGTCAGTCCCAGGAGAGCAGCTCTGTACCAGCCTTGCTCACTCACCAGCACAAAGATGTTGGCTCCCCATTCGTCGTGGCTTCAGTGCAAGCAGCGAGACTTTAGCCTCTAAACCTCCGCAGCTCATGGCCCTGGCGCTTTGCAACATAGACTGTGTCCACAGCTGGACGTGGTGTTTCACTCAGTGTGCTCCCTGGAAGCACCACAAATTGGGTTCTCCGGGGAAACCCTTGACACTCTCCAGTTGTGCCCCAAGCCCCGCTTCTTCCTGTTTCTAACTGCAGTCCTTGTTTTGTGAAGCTGAAGCATATATCTGACATAAGTATGTACATCTCCACATCAGATTGACTTAAAGCATGAAAAGCTTCACATCTTTTGCAAAATTGAGCTCTCAGTATCCTAAACATACCTTTCAAATGCAATGTCAGGATCTGCATAATTTAAACTTTTGCTCTGAGCTCGTTACCTCCTTCAGGCAGTTCCTGACAAATAGAGATTATGTCTGGAGTAAACACAACTGAAAAAAGGCCTCTTTAATGTTTTCACAGTGTGTTCGAAGCAGCTTGGGTGCTGAGCACAGAAAACTCATTTCCCTTTTACCTGAAATGCCATTATGTTTATTAAATTGAGTGGCATTAATCCTAGAACATACCCAGGTCTTTTTGTGATTTTGCATTTGTCATAACTAAAAGATCTCACCACGTATTTCTCTATACCTCTAAATAATATTGCCCATCATGTAATATTTGTCTCAGGTTTTCCTTAGTGACTTTGTATCAGAGCTGAAAAAGAGCTATCACAGAAAATAAAGTGGGACTAAAATAACAGTCCTTTGTATTAAATTTAACATTTGGCTTCTGTCCCAGAATCTTCCACATCCATATTAGAATCAGATGTAGCATAAGATGAAAAGATTTCCTGGATGGGTTTTATTCTTATTCTTATTAAAGGGCTGATAACAGGCTAAAGGCAAGATACTTGTAGTAAAAAAGTCTGCCTAATATCAAAGGCTGGATAGACAAGATAGACATGTATTATTGTTAGGCCTCCCTGCTTGATCACATTTCAGTATCGTAAAATCACTCTGCTAGTGAACATGAAGTATAAAAATTCCAGTGTGAGAGCAAAAAGCCCAGGCTGGCTGGTAGTGCTTCTTTGGGCACACTGCTTTATGCTGACCATAAGACAATACAAAGGTTTAGTAACAAAAAGTAGTGTTGGCAACAGCACAGCGTAGCTATATTTATTTTAAATTTTAGTTATTCTCAAGTATTTGCATTCATGAGAGGCACGCCCTTAGCCTGACTTACCTGTGGAGCTGATATCCAGTGTGATGTGACAGTGTAGAGCAGCCTCATCAATACTGCTCAGCCTTCTTCAGGAGCCGTGCATCCTTAGCCCTGTCCCTGAACCAGCCACTTGCCTCAGGTTCCTTTGGCAATCTGGAGACAAAAAGATCAAAGGGACCTAAACACTCTTCAGAAAGCAATTTTCCCTTTACTCAAAGCAGCTTTGTATAGTACTTATGTATGATTGGGCTAAAATTGTACAAACGTTTGTATGCTCTGGGTAATCTATGCAAAAACAATTACTTTTGATAAAATGGAAGGAGTGGTGCTTTCTAGTGTTGCTGTTCTGCTGGAGTGGAGCCTACGAGCATGATATTGGAGCTATAAATTAGATTTTACAAAGCAGCTCTTCTGTAGGGAGTCTGCTGCTTCAGACCGACAGGCTATAATTAGCATTTTCTTGGGGATATTTTTGCTGTTTTGACACAATATCTTCAGCAACAAAAGTAGAGGAGCAATTGCAGGCTTCATTTCAGTTTGTGATCGCAAAGGGTATCAAAAAGCAAATATACTTTATAGATATATTTATAATAAGCTGGTTTTCTAAATGCACTTTTTAAAAGCAACTGGTATGTGGTTTGAATGTACAGACAGAATCATTTCATCAGCACTAACTGTTTACAGTGTCAATGTCAATATCTGAGCTTATACCCAGCAGTCCTTTTAGAGTCAATGGAGAGAAATGTGCACGTTTAGAGGAGTAATTCATCTGATGATTTTAGACATCTTCTTTCCAGTGAGATAGATTGTATTCTAGAAGAGCCTATTTCTCTCCTTAGCAATAATTAATCCTAGTATGATTAGTTCAGGAGGAGCTATCTGTGGTTAGGTGAGATGAATCACATGCAGCATGTTTCTGATAGCACAGTATTCTCACTCTGCTATTAACACTGTTTGTATTAATGCTTTTTTTTTGTCTTCAAAATTATCAGATTATCATAGGGAATACACAAAGAGATCACTTGTGTTTGTAAAAAATACTTGGTTCAGCCCTTAAGAGGTTTTTACTACTGATAATTACAGCTACCTTAATGCTTCCTGTGAAAACTGGTTTGGTAGTTGTATTGATCCTGTCCTCCATACCTCAGGTACTGGTTCAATCCTAATCATCTTCTCAGATGAAGAGTGCATTCTGGGGCATGTTGAATACTTCGGCAATACTAAGGTTCATAAGGCAGGAATCTCAGATGACATATGACTTCCTTACACTCTCCTGAAAACAGCTTCAAGGAGGCTGGATGAATGGGGCTGTAGCACCTATGTGCCTGTTTTCAGGAGTGTTACTACAACTAGGATGAGGAATAAGGAAGCATAATTTGTATTGGGGAACAGTGTTGAAGCCCTCATTACTTGGGTTCACCTGAACCATGCTTATGGGTTTATTTAAATAGAAGAAAAGCCCCCAAAACTGATCCCTTCAAGAAGAGTTTGCCATATGACAGGGCACAAAGGGTAAGTAGCATCTTAGGAGACAGAAGAATTTCCTTTGATAAGCCCTCAGCAAAATAAATAGAGTAATACCTAGTAACTGAAGAATCAACATTATTTCTGAACTGTATAAAGTCAGAATAGAAGTAATAAGGTATTATTGGTCCCATGTTTGTTGTTTGTCACTATATCATACTGGTGCAAGCAGATTGATTTTCAGAGGGTGATGGCTGCTGGAAACATATCCTTGAGAACCTTTCTTGTTCACTACCCCATCATCTATAATTACTGTTGGAAGTCTTGGCTTTGCTGTAGAATCTGGTATCTGGATTATTAACACTCAGAAGCTCAAGGCTCCCTAGTATGGTCCACTGAGCATTAGCTTTCCTCCAATTAATCTTCTGGTTGTTTATGTAATCAGTTTCTCTAGGTGAGTATGTATTCTGTTTCTTTATTAATTAATTCTTTCACCTCAACTTTGTTTATTCCCTCCTTTGTCAGGGTCTTACGTTAATATTTGCAGCATTGCCTAGTGACATGTGAAAACATTTTCTTTTCCTTTTTTTACAGATATAACTGCAATTGCACCATCTATTTTGAAGACTTCACCAACAGATCAGCAGCTGAACAAACTTGCAAGAAGACTGGGACCTGAATGGGAGCATATAGTTCTGTGCTTGGGTTTGTCCCATACTGACATCTATCGATGTAAAGTCAATCACCCTCACAACCTGCAGTCACAGATAGTAGCTGCATTTGTCCTGTGGAGACAGCGTTTGGGGAAAAAAGCAACAATCCAAAGTCTACAAGCCAGTCTGATGGCAGAAGAAGTGGATCCTTCTGTGATACAGTACATGCTTGAATGAAGACTTGCTGTTGATTGGGAGCTATCAAGTACTTCATTGAATTAAATAAAAAGGTTTCACTGAAATGTATGTTGAAGATCTGACGCATCAAACTGAAAAAAAAATTGGATCGGGAACTGTGTTTTTATTAAACATTCCAGTTTTCTATGGCATCTTGTGACTTGTAATTCTTTTCATGCCAGATTAATTTTTCGCAGGCATTAAAAAATGCATCACTCTTTCCTGTTTGCTTTTGTACTATTCCAGTGGGGATATAGGGTGACACTTAAAGTCCTTGCAAGCAGGAGGCCCTGCAGTTTGTTCAGCAAGGTTTCTGGTTTCATTGCGGGAGCAACACTTGATTTAACCTATTTTCTGGACTGTGTAGAAGCCTTTTTTACTGCCATTCCGTGCTAGTTCCCTGATATCCCAGCAAGAAATGTGAATAATCACTGTTACTAATTTAACAATTTTACAACAGTTATTGCAGGTGGCTAATTTCACGCTTATAAAAGTTTTAGCACATACAGTTTCTTGCTAGGATAGATGGCTGCCACCTTAGTCTGCCTTTGAAACTGGCCCTAAGTGGAAGTAACAGGAACCTAGTGTGCCTGTGAGGGTTTATCCTGTTATTATTTAATGGGTGTAGGTTTCTTCAAGGAAACAGACACCGTGCGCATAGGCCATCTTTTAGCATAACATGGGTGAGGAGTTCTCAGGGCAGACATGCAGTAGAAAAATGACCAGAAGATAGGCAGGAACAGGCAAACAAAGTGAGAAGGGGCCTAAATGAGACAACTTCTAAGTTGTTCATGTTTGTCTCTGCTAATAAACTGGGAGACAACCTGGTGCCTTAAGAGTCTTTGTACTGTGCTCTGGATCCAGGCAATCTTGTTTCACAGAAGTTTTACTCTTAGGTCAAATGTCCATAGGCACCTTTCACTGATCACCGCATGCCCAACAGGATACTGAAACTTGGAGGTCTTTTCTGGTCAAAATGAACTCCCTGCTGCTCTCCTTCCAGCTTGTGCCATCCACCAGGTTCATTTGTTTTCTACCAGCTTTTCTCCACCTAATGGGGGCAGCTTTGACACTTCTATCCCCAGTTCTTTGCCAGCTGTAATTGTACCACCACTGATGATTAGATTTCATTCAGAAGAACAGTAAAGCTTGGGCTTTTCTCCTTGTCTCCTGTAAAGGAGATTTTCTTCCTGCTGGAAGAACCCACGGAGGTTTTTGCTGACCAGGTAAGTAGCGATCAGTCCACAGGGTATGTATCCAAAGACGATTGAAGTGACCAGTTGCTCTCTGAGGCCTGATGATAAGAGGCAGAATACGTTTTAATTCTCCCTGAGCAGTTTGCTGTACAGTAAATGATGAACAAAGTTTGGACACAGGCTTTCCAGGTTTATTTATGAGCAAGTTACGGTAGACTGTTTCATCTACAGAGTCATTGCCAAGTAACTTTCTATCCTGCAAGAGCTGCCTCATATAATTTAACAGCTTAACAGCCTTGTCAGAAGCCTTTACTGGGGCAAGAATGAATTTTACTGCCTTTTTTTTTTTTTTTTTGATTCTTCCTATACCCAGATTTTGGAACATGTCTAGGAAATTAGGAAAGGCAAAGAGATTTTAAGGAAATCCTGTCTGCCTTGATTTTCAGAAGTATGGAAACAGAAAACATATCCTGGCAGGATCAGCTCCTGCAGGTCCCGAAGCAATCTGATGGTATTTTGGCTTTAATCTTCTGTATACAGTTCTAACCTTCAGTAAATCATGATCCAGTTATACCTCACTCAGATCTTAACTAATTATAGCTGTTATGGCTACTTACAGAGTTTAAGTCTATCAACAAATCCCAAATTAACAATATAAATCAATTTAGTCTTTGGTATTTATTTATTTTTTCTGTTTCATGATGCTTTAATGCCAGCATATTCTTTTTTTTCGTTGAAAACCATCCTGGAGCATGTGTACAGACAATTGGCAAATTCATATGAACATGGCTCATATGAAGTAAAACTCAGCCTTTGTATTCAGCATGGTCACAAACTCTCTGTGTTTGGACGATTATCTTAAAGGTCTTTTCCAACCTAAATGATTCTATAATTCTGTGAAGCAATTCTGCCAGTGAAATGGGCAAGAACATTGTCTGCGTGTTAGGGAAGAGGGGCAAAGCAGTGTCCATAGCAGTTTGGAGGAACAAAAGCTGGAGATGGGGAGCAGGAGAAACTACTGAAAACATGATTTAGAGGAAGATTCTGGCTTCTAGCAACATAAATGCAAGTACTTTATCTTGTTCTCAGTCTTAACACAGATTGGTCTCCAAGGGAGTCATCCCCAGCATGAGCGCAGTGCTCTGGGAAGGCAACCAGTCCGGGCAGTAAAGCAGTATAATGGGCACACTCACAGGGCCCTGGTACCTTCTTCTTTGGGTGAACTTTGTATTTCATGTTCTTCATGTGTAAGACCAATGTTTAGGTTATCCATAGCTAATATATTTAGAATCCTTTTAATGGTTAAGAAGACAGCCTGGAGTAGGTATGAAGTGTCATGCCAAAGAAGCATTCCTTACAAGTTAGGCATCCTTCTGTGTATCTACTGTGGGCCCCTGGCAACCTGATGGGTGAGTATCAAAACAGAGTATTTCTCCAATTAAATTGGTCTTTAGGTGGGCTAAATTCTGCATCCCAGCAGTGGTACTGAAATTACAGGAGCCACAGCTAGACAAGGAAGTTAAAACCTGGACTCTTGCATTGTAGAACAAAGCACTTAATTCATAATTTATAGTTACTTTTACATTCCCAGGCCCTAAATAAATGTTGTAATACTTGAGTTGCAAATATTGAAGGGAGGGGTTTACTATTTTATGAGATTGTTTCCATTGCTGTTATTTTTAAATTCATGGAAATGTTCCTAGTAGACTCTTCAGTTTTATTAAAGCTTGTTTTTGCACCACACAAATGCAGGGACACATTTAACTTGACAGTAGTATTCCTTTAACCCAGTGGATTTTTCCATCCACTTAAAAATATTTTTCTTCTGTATGTAATGCTTTATTTTGCACAAGGATGCAATTAAGACAATTCTTCAGATGTATAGCAAAGCCTCTTACTCTCTCTTAGGACAGTCAAAAGGTCTTAAAATGTTTATTCTTCTCTCGCTAATTTGGGAGAAAATGGTATTTATTTAAATCTCACTCATAGACAAGCCTGCAACTTCAGTATTGTTCAGGAGAGAGGCAACTCAGCAAATTTCCCCATGTCTCCCTTCGCCTCAACTCCCTTACACCTCCACTTTGGGTGACAACAATGGGCTTGCGCAGGGGCTTTTGTCCTCCCTGCCCACCGTGCCCCCAGGACTGGTGCACAGAGCAGGCTGACAGCCAGGAGCAAGGACTTGTCTCTCTTCCACTGCTGATGGCTTGCAGCTAGGTGCGTGGCCACTCCAGGCTTCAGGATAGCACATGGGCTCAGGGGCAAAGGTTAGCCAGCAGCAATTGCTCTCTGATGTGTTTGGGTTTCTTAACTGATGATGAAAAAACCTTTCTAGTGAAAATTAAATTGTTGCTATCTACTTATTTGTGGCAGTTTTTAGGAGCCCTGAGCAAGGAAAGCATAAAAGTGGCTCGTGCTGGACCTTCCACTGAAATGGAATGTCTTAATTTCTAGTCCTTGGAAAAAGTAGTTGTTCATTTTCTTCCTTGGTCTATCAAGGAGACTTTGGAATCCCATTTAACTTGCCTAAGTGGAAAGTAGGCTTTATAAAAGGTGTTTTGTACTCTGCAAGTACAGGTGGACTTTTAGCATATTAATAGGCAAAGTCTAGAACACTACTTCCCACCTGTATAAAGGAGCAGAGATGATCACAAAGGAGGGATCTCCTCAGGGCAGAAACATGTCAAGGAGGGTTTAGGCTGTGTTGAACGGTGGCTGGACTGTAGAGTAAAATGAAAATGCGGTCATCTTTGAGCCACTTCTCCCAGATGATGTGGGGGAAATTTCCATCTTGAGTCATATGTTATGACAGTCATTGATCTATGGAATAAAACATTTTGTAAAAGGCTGGAAAAATAAACAGTCATATTATATTCAAAGAACATAAAAGGCATGCTCATCTGATGCTAAATGTGGTCATGCTGACAGTTTTGTTTCTTACTGGAAATAAAAACAGTTTCTGAGCGCTAATTGGTTTATAAGCTTCCATATTCTCCATAGTAATAGACTAATGTCAAGGCATAGTAGAAATAGAGCTGAAAAGGAGGTTCATAAAAGCTTTGTGTATTTGCAATTCAGAAGCTTTGTCCAGATTTCACTACATTAAAAGAATTTTGACTTTCAAGGTGTCTTTCTATCACCTGATAAATAGACCTAAAAATAAATCCAGTGATTTGGCTTTTTTTGGCCTGAATACAGTGTCTTTTTTAACTGATTTCCTGAGAAAAAGGAACATTTGCCGGAAATGGAAATAATCTTTCAAAATATCTTTCCAGATTAAAAAAAGGAGTATGTGTTTTAGCAGAATTCATTTCTGAACCTAGCTTTTTAGTTGTGAAACAAGATGAATTGGCAATTTCCCTTTGAAGCTGTTGGGGAGAGCTGAATGATCAGCAGGGCTGATAGTGGTGCAGGAAGACTCCCGGCACTCTTGTAGCAGTGACTGCATTAAAATGTCTGCACGTGTTACAGATACCATTTCTGACACTGATGTCTGGTCCAAGCCCCAGCAGCAAAGAGACAAAAAGTCTCTTATTAATTTCAATGTGCTTTGGATTAGGCCTTCTTTAATTGGAACCTGCTGAAGCATGGTACTTTTACTACCTCCCTTTGAAAAGCAGTCTTCATGGATTTGGGGCAATAAAAAGAAAAGGGGTTTTTGTGGGTGTAGTAAGCACTCTAGGTTATGGGGTCCTCTTTTCACTGCCTCAAGTGCTACTTTGCACTATTCACTTCAAAGTAAGCGTCGTGAGGAAGGAAAAAGAACAGAGGAGTGGAGTATTCAGCAAAGGATATCAGTATGTTTCCAAAACCAAGATCGAGTTCTGGAATGTGAATAATCCCCTAAGAAGTGGGATTTGATGGCTCAGGAGACTGTTAATAGACTCATGGAGCTTTCCACCTTGAGATCAAGGATCCAAACCCACACTGACCCAAAAGAAACACAACTGAATGGCAGTCTGTGCAAAATGAACTATGCATTTTCTTTCTTTAGGACTTTCATTTCTGACCTACGCAGCACCAGGCTTTGCTATTCAGACTTGGAAAGGGGCACAGAGGGTTGAATGAACCAAGTACTTTGAACTGCCCTCTGCCTAGAATAGGGACAAACCCATTAGACCCTGGGAGAGCAAAGTAGGCAATGTGAATTGCCACAGCCAGTGTTAACATTCACATGGTGTGTGTAGAGAGGCCATCAGCTTCCCAGGATGTCACCCAGACCTCCTCCACATCAGCAACAAGCTCATTCACAGAGGAGGACACACAGAGACCTCCTTAACAACTCCTTGCAGCCATACACTCAGAGGGTATATTTTCACTTGCTGGCTTGTTATTACTCTCCTGTGAGTGCTGTCATAGCACTTCCTGAGGAATCTGTGTCTAGTCATAATATTTAACTACCCAAAGTCCTGTTTCTGCATGACAGAGTTTCCTCTATGAACAGGCTCAGGGCACAGTAGGATCTCAAGTGCAGATCCCGTCAGCAATGTTTCTAGTTAAAGATACACTTCCAGAGTCATTCTCGGTTTAACAATGCTGGGATTTTTTCCTTAAATTCAGAGCCGACCCAGTACTTGCTTCCTGGTTTGATTTTTGGGCTGGTAGGGTGAGTTTTGCCCCATGCAGCTGTAAGTCAGCCTGCCCCATGGCATGCAGCTCAAGCCTGGGCCTCAAAATTAGCCCTTCTGACTTTTAAAACATGCAAACTCTTCTAGCACATGAGACGTCTGCATGTTGCTGTTCAATGCGATTTCAATCATTAGGTACTTTATTTTTATTAACTCTAATCTTCCATCTTTGCACCATTAAATTTGGATTAACCTGAAGGGAATCACTGCAAACTAGAGTGGAGGTATTTTTTTGCACGCACACTGAAAACTGTTCCCTAGGAAGCAGACACGTGGAGACACTTACACTCCTTTGATGTTCATTTTGATTTTTTAGTGATACTTTCTCTGCCAGGAGGGTGATACTTCCCAGCTCACAATCCTGTGGACTCCAGAAAGAGGTTGGGAGTGTTCCCAATTCAGCTGAGGCCCGTCAAGACGAGCCCATAACCACATTTGCCTTTGTGGCACTTTAACAGGAATGACACTGGGGATGCATGGCACAGTCATCGCCTTTGAAAGCTCAATGAGCACCCAACACCCCTGTAAAAAAAAAGGATATAAAGACATACTAACAGAAAAATATAACTTTAAATTATCTGAGCAGGCAGACCTCAGTGATACTGCCTTTCATGAGGTAATTTTATTTTTATGGACACACTTGCTAGGCTTTATTTAAATAAGAAAGCAATTGAATAACTAGAGCATGTGGAGACTCCTGATAAGGACCCGTCTTTCAGGTTATTAAACAAACTGCATAGCAAGTGCTCAATTATTCTTCAGAGTGCTTAAGCAACACCTTTTGTTCAAATTCCCATCTAGAATTACCTCCCAGTAAGTTGCCTCCCAGTAATTTCCAAGAAGCAGCATGCGAACAGCACACACCCCTGTTCTGGATAATAAAGACTTCTGAGAAAAATCTCAGGATTAACAAATAAGCCACCTAGGGACCTGGGAAATCAATCCTTCTGAGGGAATTTTACTTGCCTTGCGCTGGGCTTGCTCTGCCGTTGGTTCTGATGTTGCATGTGAAATGAGCATCAGTAATTACATAGTCTTACTCTCCATGGCTGATCCTGACTTAGCAACATTTGAGAAACCACTTCAGGCTGCAACTTGTAGAGTGATGCAGCCTTCTGATGAGCAGAGTTTGACAAAGGTGTAGCGAGTCTGAGATTATTTACTTGATATATGCTTGGGGGTTGCTGGCTGAGCTAGCGGCCGTGGCATGGCGAGCAGGGTGGAGCACTGAAACCTCTGCAGAGCAGAGAGAGCTCCGAGGAGCATGGGCATGCTTCTCAGCCACGGTGCAAAGCATGTGTCCACCAGCCTTGAAGAGAAAACTAGAGGTTTTCCTCCATGTGATACACACAGGTTTTCTTATCCAGCACCAAGTATTTGGATCCCACAGAACTCTGAAAAAAAAGAACAAAAAGCCCTGAAACTAGGTACCTAAAGCAAGAGCCAGATCACAGAAGCAGGCAATAGCAATAGCAAAGATCTGAAGAAAACCAGACTGGAAACAAATCCCTGAGTCTGGCTGACCAGCCTGTTGTGAATTTGAGGACTGTGATTTTTCTGTTTCAGCTGCAGACTGGGCTTTGTGTCATGGGTTGTCAGCTTCTCCGCTTCCATGTGAGTGCAGGGCTCTGGTGAGCCAGTCCCTGGGCACCTGGTAAAGACCAGGAATAGCAAACAGGTCAGAGAGGGACCTGTGTGTGTGAGCATGTAGAGGACAAGAATAAAGGGATTGAGAGAGGAGAGAATGACCTCTGGAGCTCCTGGAGGGCTTGCTCCCAGCACCACCCCATCCTCAGCAGTGCCCCAGGTCCCTGCCTGCTGGCTTCTCATTGCTGCCACAAGGCCATGTGCTGGGAGACATGTCATCTGACGCCAGCAGATGCCACAGCAGGTAAGACTTTTCTTTCTCTCTCTCTTTTTTTTTTTTTTTCCCAGGCAGACATAACTGACACATTAGATTTTACCGTGAAATCCAGGTGATGGGCTGGTTCCAGGTTTAACATGCTTTCCTAGAAGGGACATTGCTCACAGGGCACACAGCTGTGATTTCCAAAAGCTAATCCCATGAGGCGTGCATCCTGGCAAGGTGACAAGCCATGAGTGACTGAAGCAAAGTTGTCACCTGAAAGAAGTGCCAGCAGGCGCCTGGCCAAGCATGGCCAACAGCAAACACTTCTGTCCACGGCTGCTGCCCACCCAGTGCCACCTGAGGGGCACGTGGCCACCACCTCCTCCCCACGTGGGGGACGTGAGTACTGGGCCAATGTCCAGACATGCACCGTGCAAGGCTGGATGATGAGCCCTGGCCACCTTATCCAAGGCCTCCTGCTGGCTTTTGGGCCTCAGTTTTGGGACCTGTTTAACCACCCAAGCCATTGGGTGCAGCTTTGGTGGAGGTGGAGATCATCATGAGAAGGTCAGTTCCCATCGGCTGGAGAAACCTGCCATCTGCTCTGAGGCTGGAAGGGGCTTGCCCAGCTCTGGTGTGGGTCTGTGAGTTGATACATAGCCTTGCTTCAACAAACTGGCAACTGAAATATCTGGGTCCTTGGGAACAGAAATAAGTCAACAGAAGCATCAGCTGCTTCAAAACCTCTCTCAAGTGTCTTGTCTTAGAAATGCAGGTTTGTCCTCTTGAGTATTATATATAAAGCACCTTGAGCATGGAGACAAGGAATGGGTGAGTGCTTGGCTCAACATGAAGGCCCATGCTCCTGCTCACTCCTCAGGGCATCCCTTTGCTGGACACCTGAGGTGGGACAGACTGACTGTGCAGGCAGCCTGGGCTTCACTGATCTTAACAACATGGAAGCTGGTGGCTGGGTGAGCTGTGCAAGCAGCTGGAGCACGCAGGAGCACTGCTCCATACCCGGGTCGCGGTATTGGCATGGCCAGAGTAACTGCCCTCACAGTGCTGATGGGCTCAGTAGAAATCCAGCAACGATGAGTGTGGCCTGTTGAGTTGGAGCTATACATGTGGTGGTGAATGCCACTTCCCCTGGCAAACAGCAGTGTTTTTCATTAGAAAGCCATCATTTCTCAAATAGTGCCATTGTGTTCTCCTGTACTTGAGCATGTTGGCAAATGCTTATGTTTTTTAAGGGCTATTACAGCAACAAAGTAGGAGTGCTGCACAAAAGCTGCCAGAAGCACAGCTGATCAGAAGCAGCATCAAAGGGCTGCCATGTTTGCTGCTGTGAACTCTCCTGGCAACATAAATTTGGTAAGAGAAAGAGAAAAAGATAAATGGCACCATTTGACAGTGGCTATAACTAACATGGTAGGAAAAATCCAGACCTAGTGTGTAAGAGATGATCATATGGCATAACAGAATTGCTCATCTGTTAAGCATTACTAAATGCTTACTATACTAAGCATTGCCGATCTCCAGGAAATGTACCTAGGTGAAACTGAAGATTTTTAAATCTAAAGCTGATGGCATAAATCAAACCCTTCTTAGGCTCCTGCAATAAGAGGAGAAAAGGAAATTGCTTTTCAGCCCAGAAAGCATGCTCCTGGTAGCTGATAAAGTGGCTGTGACACCCCACAGGCAGCACGATGAATAGCAAGAGAGCAAATATCAGAACTATAATAAGCCTCCAAAGGGACACAGAGAGTGACAACAGCTGCTGCTGGAGGAATTTGGGGCTGCAGGGGATCCTCCTGGGAGACAGGGCAATGGGTGGAAGAGGAAACTGCACCCTACAGGTAAGGACATGTAGGGTGCCTGGGGTGGAGCTGCTTAGCATCCAGAGGCTTTCCTGTGTCACTTTTAACTGCTTAATCCTGGAGTCAGAAAAGATATCTGAGGGAACATGAAAGCACCGATGCATTTGCAACATGCCAGCCAAAAGGTGAGCTCAGGCCTTGATGAGGTTGTGGGTGAGGGAGGGTGTGTTCCTGAAGCAGAGTAACTCTATGAGATTGGGATCTGACTTCATCCATTCTGGCTTTCATCTGGCCAACCATTTAGCATTAGAAAGCCAGAGAAGGATCCATCTAACTTTAGACATCTACTGTAGAGACACCTACATCAGAGCTGATCGCTGTCACATCTTTTATAGTCAAGGGAGAGAAGCAGGCACGTTTTGAGTACAATTCATCTACCTTTCTGTATGTTTTTGCTAGGATGAGATGAACTCACACCCTAGTGAATGTAATTGGTGCCTAGCTCGGCTGTAGGTATGTACATTAATTGAGATGAATTGTATCCCTCATGTCAGATTAAATGAATTCCACCCCAAAGTCCTTCTGTGAGGAGCTTGATGGTTCTGACTGCCAACGTGGACAACCCTTGCAGTAACCCTGCTACCTTGCCAGCTGTGGAGGTTCTGACAATGTGAGATTCAGGGAGGCCTTTCAGGGGGTAATAAATGGATCATGTATCCAATAAAAGGAAATTGGAACTTTATAGACAAGCTTCTCTGGAAAAAGACCTACTCAGTTTGTATAAGCAGTTCACACAGAGCAAGAGGGATTCTGGAACAAAACAGAAACTTGTCATCCAGTTCTAGTTCTAGCTGTGTATAAACACAGAGTGGATCTCTGCTACAAGAATAGATCTATCAGAGGAAGCCAATAAAGACAAGGGTGCCTAACAAAGGTGATAAATGACCAAGCAGTAGATCATATACATTACCTTTACCAAGATACTTCACTGTCTGCTTTGTGAAGCACCAGAGAAAAAAATGTTCTATTTTGTGCCTTGTGAGAGGTTTGGTTGTTTGGCCTTCCCCCCCCCCCCTTTGTTGCTAGAATTTTAAAAGCTTGAATTTGGAATAGTCTTACATTTCCCCATGTCTGTGTGTCTCACCTCAGTGCCATTAAAAGTCATGACACGTAATAGAGAAACAGCTGTGCAGGAAACTTCAGGCATCTGTTTAATATTAATTGAATGTATTCCTAAAAACTCATAGTTTGTTTTTAAAATTTCACTGCACATCTGGTGCATCACTGCATAGGGATTTTTTGAATAGTTTTTATCTATGAGTCACTGAGAATTATCAGCCACAAGCTGGCCAGACAGCAGGGAGATGATACACAGACAAGTAAAATGGAAGAGACATTTCTAAATAGCTTCTTAAAAAACCACAGTTCTGAACAAAAATGACAAAGCAACACTGACTGTTAGCTACTCATCAGCAGACACTAAACTATTAGGAATCTAGGTTTAAGGAAGAAGAGCATATTCTATTAATAAACACTGTATGATTTAAAAGATATATCTTCCATGTGAATCCTATCCCAAACAGTAAACTAGGTTTTCTTTCTCAGCCAGAGGAGGATGAGTTCTCCTGCAGGTACTCAGAAAACCACAACTTGTCCCCTCCTGCCATACTTCTTCCTCGCTCTTACCCCAACCTGCTTGCATTTAGCCATAAACTGCTTTTCCTGCAGACTTGTCAAGTCTCACATTGAAGAAAGTGATCTCTTGAAGATCAGGTGAAAGGCGTGTTCTTCAGCCTGACACAGCCCTGCAAAGCCTCCAGCTCCAGGCAGTCCTCCCACCACCCTGCCCCGCGCTAGCCCGGAGGACCACGGAGCCACAGCCTCCCCCTGCCACAGGGGGAGCCCCAGACCCCAGGGAAGGCATGGTCCCACAGGCATCCATGAGCTTCTGAAAATTATGCAAAGTCTCTGAGAAGATTTTTTTCTGAATGAAAATGAATCAATGAATGCTGGATAAAGGATTTTTGCACTTTTTTCTGCATGTCCACCCACTAGGAGGCAAGGACCCCAAAAAGTGTCACTATGAAGGACTCCTTTTTTATTTTAGAGATCTTTTTTCAAGAGCTTGTCTTTTATACTGCGCATGACAGGGTGTTTCCCCCTGTCAGCTGTTTGAAATGTTTGCTGAGTGGTGACAACCAGTAATTAAGTCAGTAACAAATGAGGATTTGAGATGTTTATTAATGCATGAAAAAGAACTAGAAGGAATAGATTTGGAAAACCACAGCTTTGTCAATGTTACAGAGCAGGT
Organism: Athene noctua; assembly: GCF_965140245.1. Taxonomy (NCBI): domain Eukaryota; kingdom Metazoa; phylum Chordata; class Aves; order Strigiformes; family Strigidae; genus Athene; species Athene noctua. The sequence goes on along the minus strand of NC_134039.1, from coordinate 36,865,659 downwards.
GCATCCCACAGTGAGCTGTGGAATTTAGAGAAATATAGCAGTAGGACTATCATGTGTGCGTGCCTCAGGTTATCTTCAGTAGATGAGAGGACCCAAGGGACTTGGGCAAGGGAAGGAGGGAGGAAAGCTCATCCTGACTTGCTGCAACAGGCACCCACATCCACCCAAGAGGGTGTGTATGGGAGAAGTTTTCCTCAGTCCCACACTTTGGAGGTAAAGAGTAAAGCCTAAAGAGTAAAGGCGCGCTCCTGTTCTCTGTTCAGAAGGGCTACAACTTTCTCCCTTTGAAAGTGTTTCTCTAAAATAAACCTTTCATTTCATACCTTGTCCCAGCTCTGGTGAAAGTCCTCATTTTGTGCTAAACTTCACAGTTGGTTCCTGTGTTTATAATGGGATGAACAGCCACGAGTGCCATGGTCTTCTTTGTTGGGGGGGTTCTAGTTTGGAGTTGGTGGCCTGGGTATCCTGGTGGCTGTGAGTTCAGTATAGCTTCCCTTCAGACCTCTCAGCTCACCAGTAAAGAGGGGCAGTGGTTTTAGTTTCTCCTTGAAAAAATGCTTTGAATTTTTCAAATGGAGAAGACTTGCACCATTTAAAAGCAAGTGGGAAGATGTGGAATGGGTGTGCTCCAGAGGTGCAGGGACAGAGTGTCCATTGTGTGTTCACCCCTGTTTGCATTGCTAGCTCAAGGAGTACCTTCCAGTCCTTGATTTTCCTGTCTTAAAATGCTTCTGCAGTTGTATGCTAAACTAGTTTTAGGAACCCACAGCCTAGAGAAGATGAGCTCCAGGCCACTAGGAATCAAGGAGGGGGCAATAAGGGGGAAATCAAATAGCAGTGCAATGTATCCATGATGTGAAAAGGGGAAGAAGGCGGCTTCTCTGAGCCTCTGCCTGGGGACACAGTGGGTCTGGTGCCAGCTCTGGCAACTGTTTGAGCTGAGTGTGTTTTGTCTTGATGTTTTTACAGATATGGATGAAATTTAACTCCTGGCAGAGAGCAAGTACATTATTTGTGGATAGAGTTGAAGGGGGACAACATAGAACCTGCAGAGCATTATTTAAAAAGAATTTTAGTGAACAGCTACAATCACAGGCTTCAGAAGAGAAAGAAAAAGCTCATGGGACTCAGGGCATAGACAGTATTTAACCTGCAGAATTGCTACAGCCCAAACACAGAGGCAAGGGCAGATCTTTGTACCACATCCCAGCTAAGCACCTTGGTCATCCCTCCCAGCCATTACCCACCTCATGCTGCCAGGCAGGACCCATGAAGACAAGCCCTGCTCATGCTCCTCTCGTGGGACCAGGGCAGGGACCATTACATGGCTGCTGCTGGGGGTATCAGCATATAACTGCTGAGTGGGCTGTGCTGATAGAGAAGCAAAGATCCTTTAATATGACAAGGAACTATCTAGGCCAGAATTAACCCAGTCAGTCATGATAAATCTGTCTGTACATGGGGAGAAAATACCTGTCATAGTCAGAAGGGCAAGCCTGACTCTAGAACTAAGACACAGGGAGGACCCAAGCTCTTCTCTGCAGCCAGACTGGAGTGGGATGCCACAGAGCCAGGCTATGGCACTTTGCGGGGAGCAAGCTTGAGTGCTTTTCTAAATTAGAGCAACTTTCCTCCCTGGCTGGTGCCCTGAAGGCACAACCTCTAGTGTTCTCCACATGCTTAGGCTGGTAAGCAGATGCTGGGGAGGCTGGTTGACTGCCCCTGCTCACAGAGCCTCCCCACTGATGCCAGCCAGGGTGTCCCGGCCCATGGCAGCACTTCCTTGCCCTGGGTGGGGGTCCCAGCGAGGCATCCTGACCTGCCCTGGCCCAGGCTGGGCCGTGATCACTGTCCAAGACCTTTTCCTCAGTTAGAAAGAGGTGCCAGTATCCACCCCAAAATCAACAAAGGAAATAGATCTCACTAAGGCAATTACAACCAGGAACAGGTTAAAGGCGGAGAAGCGCCAAAGAAACCACCCAACATGGATCTTTTTTTTCCTTTCCGGCATGCCTCACCTTAAGCAACTTTCTCCTAGCATGACTTCACCCTGCACTTCTTCACTACTGGCAAACAGCAACACCCTGCAAAAGCTAAAAGCCTGTCTCTGGCATATACCTCATCTCAGGGGGATGGCCAGGGACAAGCAGGGACAGCACGGTTGGACAGCCCACATCGCTGTGCTCCTGGCTGCCAAGTGTGTGTGCGTGTGTACGTGCACAGGATTTGCACCGTACCGGTGTGTGTGTGCAAAGGGGCAGCACTGTAATTTATAGTCTGGGGCCAGTTGCCTTCACACAGCAATTGTTCTGGCAGCACAGAGCAACCACAGTAATGCTGCCAGGAGGGAAATACAGTCCGCAGCACACCAAATCCTGAGGGCCACTTCGGTGCACGGCGGGTTGGGTGCAGGGCTGGTGCAGGGCTGAAGCCGGGGCATGGGGGATGGCAAGGTGGCGGGGGCCCTGTGCATGGTGCAAAGTTGAATGCCAAGCTGTTACGAGAGAGGGAGCGAGCGGCATGCAGTGCGCAGAACAAGATCTGTTCAATTCCATCAGTCAGCACTCTCTTCCAGAAGATGACCTATTGAACATTTCCAGGAATAGCTGTGCCAAGCCTGTCAACTGTTTCTTGGAAATACACTCAAGAAGAATGGCTTTCTTCCAGTAGGGATCTGCAGAAAGCCTGGACTGGATCAAGTCTGCAGTCAGACGCTGAGGTGGTGATGCTGTTTCAACAGCTCTTTCGGGAGCTGGGGATGCAGGGGGCTGGGGCGGGGGGGGCTGCATTTTCTCCCCTTCTCCTCCCTTTTCATCAGATGAGAACAACGGGGAGAGAAGGGGTGATTTTTTGTGTGTGTGTGTGGATTGTCTCAGCTCACTGGTATGCTTATCCTTACTTGCAGTCTCCAGCAGTAAGCAGATAGGAAAACCTGCAGTGCTGCACGCGGCTGGGCTGTCAGCCTGGCACACAACCTACCTGGACTATTCCATAGGCAATCACTGGCTGCCAAGACTGGCACATGCCCCCACAGTGATAACTCGTTCCCAGCATGGTATTCTTGGTATTCCCTTATTGTTTTATTGATGGAATTAACACGATAACCCAAAGTTATCGCTGTGGTACCGAGGTTTCACTTCCTGCACCAGCAGTTGTATGGGTGATGGGGTGGGGAGCAGGGAAGGTCCTGTCCTGGTGGCCCTGTGCCAGCTGGAGGGTCCCGCCGGCTGCGATTGACCGTCAGGGGGAGGGGTTGCAAGTCACAGGCAATGGTGGTGGTACCAGCTGGGGCCTGTCCCCACAGTGCATGCCATGACCTGCACCCCTGCCATTGCCAAACCTACCTGTCTTTTGCCAGCTGGAAACAGCAAAGTACAAACTAGGGTCATGCACCAACCAGAGCTGAAATTTAAGGTAATTGTCTTGCATTTACACATCGCAATGTGGTAGGGTGCAGCAGATGGCTTTTGCAAACTGGGGTTCTGAGTCCCTCTTCAGATCTCACTGGTCCCTTGCCACCATTGTCCTCTGACATGCATCCGGGTGAAAAAAATCTCGTGGAAATGAACATTTCCCCAGTGCTGGGTGAAACCAGGCAGATGCTGCTCTGCTGTGTAGAGGTGCCTTTTGGAGTTGCTCTGGAATAACTCCAGATCTGGATTTGCATTGGGTCCTTCCTGGTGGGTTACAAATAAACCAAAGTAATAGAATCTGGCATGCCTTGGCAGGCTGTTAATAGGATATAGAGTCTTTCATTTCTGGGTCATTAATTCAAACCAGCCCAGATCAGTAGTGGCCACATTTTGTTGCAGTCTAATAGTGGTATAATAACCTCTCTGAACAGAATTAGGGAGAGCATCACCACAATTTATTTTAATTATAATAACTTTTGTTGGCTGTCTCAGCAAAGAAACTCTGAACTTGGGGCTCCCTGGAAAAGCGGGGACAGGTGGTAGGTCTTTCTGCAGCAGCGAGTGCAGCCCCCGGGGCCATTCCTCAGTCACTGTTTACAAGGAGAAGCTCCCTGGCATGCAGAGAGACCACCTGAGCAGTAAGCATCTCTGTGGCTATTAAAAACTGGGCTCCAGATGTAGCCTTCAGCATAGAAAGTCCCCACAGCCCCTGCTTGACTGTTGAAAGTGTAGGATTGCTCTATATTTGCTTGCTGTCTTATATTCTTTCCAAAGCATCTGGAAACTCTCCGAGTCAGGACACTGGGCTGGCCGGGTCTGTGTTTGACCTAACAGGGATCTTTTTTCCTTTTTTTTTTTTTTTACATACTTATATTCTCTAACCCTCTAAGGGGATATTAATGATATGCAGCACACTTGTCTAAGATCTATGCACACTTTTACTCCTAAATTCACACATGCACTTGTATATGCTTATGCACATTCAGCATTTGTCTGCATTTTTGTAATGGCCCAGTGATTAAAAAACCCTTTGAATGATTTATAATTCCTTTGTGAAGAAGGAAGGCTATACTGCTTTTTTTTTTTTTTTTTTTTTCCTTTCTGTGTCAAATCCAGTTAGCTGGCCACCATCTCATTTCAAAAATTAACTAAAATAAGCTTTCTGTTTTCCTGGGAGGAATATTTTAATGTTTCTTTCTGGGTGTGGTCAGAATTTTTGGCAGCATTTTGCTGAACCGAAGCTTGTATCTGACTAATGCAGCAAACAGGCTAGTACACTATGCCGTTTACAGAGATTGTTCATTTCATACCATCAAATCACATCATCTGTAATTTGTTGTAGTGATTCCAAAGAGCCCCGGAGCTTGATGCTAAGTCCACTTTACATGTAGACACTATCAACACAAGGCAGAGGGGACTGGGAGGGGAGGAAGGAATGCTGTGAAACTCATGTAAAAAATGGGGGTGGTGGAAAAGGCCACAACTTGAGTGTCAGGGCTCCATAAAAGAATTCATCTGCAAGAACAGCTTTTCATCAGTGGGTTGTTTCACTCCATTGCATCACTAGCTATACTACTCTGCTTCTGGGTTTTTTTGGTTGTTTGTTTGTTTTTTTTTTTTTTTTTTAACAGATATTATTAAATTTATTGTACTTTTAAAAGAGGGGCTGAGGTTCTTTCTTTACTAAATAAACGAACAGAACTGTGAGCTTCTGCTGGCTGACTTGCCAATGCCCTTTTGGGTGACTCCAACTCATCCACCACTGTGTCTGCTAGCAAGGGTTGCATTTAGCACTTGTTCTTGTTTTCCTGGTAGGGGGGCTTTGTTGTGGTTATCAGTTTGCACCACTTTATCTGCGTTGTCTCCAGGTCTTGCTCCCACCCCTTCCCTGTGTCGCACAGTTGCTTGCTATTCATTGTGGATCCAGCCTTGAGCTTTAGCACCTGCAAGTGAGAATCAGAGAGCTGAAATCGATGGATGTTAGACCCTGGGGACGTTGTGAACACAGGGAGATTTTGAGCTCTTCTTGTCCCCTATAGGGCTCCATTTTCATTGTATTAGCAATGCAATAGTGTTAATGCCTTGCAGCACAGAGGACTGCAGTTTGGAAGGCCAGCTTTCCCAGACAGACAGAGACACTTGGAAACTCTTTTAGTTGCTATGTGAAAGCAGATCACCTGCAACCACCTCAAGCACCGAGTGCCCAAGGTGCTGCTTGAGCAGCAACTGCAGATATTATTTGGGTAATACAGGGATTTATGTGTGGCACTATGAATTGGGATAAATTTTGGAAAATCATAACTAGGAGCTTAGAGGAATTTGGGAACCAGTGGTAGTAAATAAAATAAACAACTGAAAACCTAAGTGACTATCAAGACATGAATGCTGCAAGGTATATAGATAGAACTCAGCTCTATTAAAACAATAAACAACATGCCTGTGCCAGTGACAAAGGGAAATAAGCCCTTAGATTGAAAAAAGTTTAACAGGATTTGCAAAGCTATTGCAGTTTATTGTGGAGGCTGCCATTCATGTGCCACAGTCGTGAGTACAAAATTAAGCTATTACAGGAAACTTTACTGAACAGTCACAGCACAATTCTCTTCCAAAGGCATGATCAAAGTAGACCAGCAGCTTAACCCATGAGTATATGAAGAGTCCTGTGATCATTTTTTGGAAGACTGTGCTGATTAAAACTGCCCACAACCCCTTCCACTACTACTGAGAGGAGCTGTAGACAGCTGTTGGGTGCACAGTGTACTGATCATGTCAGGCAGGAGCACTGGTACCTAAAGGCTGGGGATTGTCCTGGAGCATGGGCCTTATCTTGGGGCATCCCTGCTCCATGTCTCTCTGCAGTTCTCCAGGGCAGGTGTGATGGAGGAGGCTGTGTCTGGCTCCAGCATAGGTCCAAGCCAGGCAGAATGGCAGCCCTGCACTGGGCATGTATGAGGAGTCTCAGAGCAGGTCAGCGTGAGGCAGAAGGTAACTGTGAGATTCACACACAGAGGGCATGAGATCTGACCACTCAGATGTATCTGGAGCAAGGCTGAGGCTAAACTGATGAAAATCAGCATAGATGACTGCCTGCCATTGTACTTCCAAATTCTTACAGCAACCATTTCTTAAGGGTACAGGAACATGCACCCTCCAGGACTCTCCAGGTTTTAGTCTGTCTTAGATTTAAACCAATGAGATTGTAAGTGGGAAAAGGCTTGAGACAACCCTTGGGCTAATTTCTGAAGCAAACAGCAAGAAAGCTAATAGAACTGACCTTGGTGACAGCGTTGGTAATTTGATCACTTATTCTCTGAGAACAGCACTGACATCAGTGTCTCATGTCCCATGGGTGATGAAACCACCATCCTGGGAGACAAACTTTTGGTCACCACCAACAGATCCTGGCTTTCAGTCCTCAATTCTGCCATCTGGTGACATAAGATCGCCAAATCCTCATGGGCACCATGGGATTGCTCTGTATGCAGTCTAAATGATGTGTAAGCATATCTAGCTAGGTCAAGAGAGGCAACCCACGAAGTGTAACACCCATGTTCCAAGCCTTTCTTTTGACTGTAGAAGGCGTTACCCTTAGCATATTGATCAATCCCCATTTAGGAAAGATCTAATATGGATGTCTTCCATGTTTTCTGCCAGCTGTTGTGCAAAACAGCTATTGTGTATCTCTCAAAAGATGGTGCGTTTTGAGCAGAGGTAGGAGTGCTCTGTGAGCCTCCAAGGCACTTTCTGAGATCCTTGACTGATGTGTACTACTAAAATGGACTTTATCATTCTTATCTGAGCACAGATGTGAAAATTATTTCCTTATACAAGTCGGCTGGGCCAGCTAGTTTGATTTTTCCCATCATTTAAAGGAGGAGACATTCTTTTTTTCTGCCTACACCCTTGATTGGAATTCAAACCTTTATCAGTCTTCCCTGCAGAAAACCACAAATGCCAGATTGCAAATTCTTTGCAAATGAAACCAAGCTCTTTATTTTATTTCATTTTATGTCTAGCAGTCAGCTCTTTTGTAGACTCATTTCCTAAGGTAATTTCATTTATGTAACTGCTGTTCCTTTGGTTCTGTCAGCCTCTTCTTCATAGATTTGACCAGGTTGACTAGATTCCACCATATTTGACAGTGAGGCAGAAATCTCAAAGATCCTGCAAGTCTTGGGATACCAGGCAGCTGTTGAGAGGAAGGTGACCCAAACTCATAGCCTTTCTGAGAGGAAAGTTTCTATACAGTGGATTAATTATTTTATCTAACTTTATAGCACTATACAGCATAGTACATACTGCCTTCCGTCCAGCTCGCAACTGAGGGACATCAAAAGCAGCTGATACAGAGAGGGGATGAAGGTGTGAGGGGAGTGAGGAGTCTAGATGTTGGAAGAATTGAAAGTCTTGTAGCAGGAGGTAGTCATTGAAGCTTGGAGATAGGAAGTAGATTTGCTGTAGCACAAGTGGAGGAAGGAAGGGACAGAGAACACAAATCCCCAGGGAAACAGCATGCCCTCCACTCTGCTGCACCTGGAACAACATGTGTCTCTAATACCCTTTACACTAATCTTCCACTCCTCATTTCCTCCCCACCAAACAGCAACTGCCCACAGGCCCTTCCATTGAGTCAGAGGACTATCTATTCACCTCCTGTTAGCACAGTTTATTATTTTCCAGACACCTCTGCCTAGCTACCATTGACAGCAAATCACCAGTCCACCTTGTCCTGTAGACCACAGATACAATTTTTTACCCTTCTTCATGCAGACTGTGACATTCATGAAGTTCTCTAGTTCCACATGCCTGAAAGAGGTCCTTTTTTGTACATGCCAGCAGTTTTCCTTGTTTCTGTTAAAAAGGACACTTCTCTCTGCACTGCTGCTTCTTTTGGGCCATCACAGTTATGGCTACCCTGGCTAGTGCAAGCTGCTGTAGGGCTGCTCTCAGGACAAGACTTGCCTACACTGCATGTGAGCCAGCAAGAACAGCAGCAGGTGTGGCCACAACTCCTTCACTGAAACACTTGTGCCTGCGTGGCAGGGCAGAGGGCAAGACCAGGGGACCTAGAACTGATGCCCCTTCAGAGACCTAGCTCCCGCCTGGGAGCTAATTCAGCTCCTGTTCCCAGTACTCTTTACTGTTCCTCATAAGGAAGTGTCTTAATTAAAATCCCATAGTTTAGTTTGGTAGGCTACTTTTAAAGTAGTAGACACTTAATCCAAGCTTCCTAATCAAATAATGCTTGGGCTGAAGGTGCTGCTGGAACATACTGGGCTCACGTAAGAGCCAGGAACTGCAGCACAAATAGCAACTTCATGCCTAATGCCTATTTGTGTAACAAGGGCTCATTTTTGTCTTCCTGATTTCCTCTTTTTTTTTTTTTTTTTTTTTTTTTTCGGTTGGCTTGAAGGGCAATTTTGAAACTCAGTTGTCTTCTGGTACGCTCACATAAGAGTTTTCTGTTTGAAGTGTCTTAGAAAAAATTGCAGAGATACACTAATAATAAAAAAGGTGTGCTTTTTTAGAAAACAAGCTTGGCCTAAAGACAGAGAGATCTGAATGTAGTCAATGAGAAAAGAAATGTTTCAGATATGACTCATTTCAATGTTTGTCATCTCACATACAACTAGATCTGAGTCTGGAATAAGAGTTTGATCTCACAGGAGGCTTCAGGGGTAAAACCCTGGGCAATGGCTTCAAACTTTCACTGTGTTTTATAGCTCTCGGTGTTTTGGAGCAGTGTAAGGGCCTGAGCAGATGCTGTGATGTGATGTCTCACCCCAGCTACCCTCTCACCCTCTGCATGAGGTGACCATGGGCACTGCTGGAGCAAGGTGGGCGGCATGGGGAGCATGCATCCTGCCTGGGGCCTCAGCACCAAGCACCTGTCTGGGCACATTGTCAGGGGCTGGAGCACCCCTCTGCCTGCTTCCACCATCTCCTGCTTGATGCAGAAGATGCTGTGCTGAGATTGCTGCTGGAGGCAACTCCTGAGCCTCCTGAAGCTGTTGCTGCCTGATTTTTGGAGGAACGCATTACCAGAGAAATTTGCTTATGAAATAGTATTATTGAGAGTGATATGCATATGCACATATCTTACCACAAATGGGTACAGAAAATCACAGGCATCCTATCTGAAAAATACGTGAGGTTTTTTCTGGTTTTCGATCCCTTGAGATTTTCATGTTTTGTGGCCCAAGAAGATAGCTTTTTCCCATTTCAAAGTATTAACAGCCAGAACTGTGTTCCTTCCCCTCTCTTATGCTCAAGTCCCCACCAATGGGTTTCTTGTGTTTCTCTCTTCTATTGCTCATACTGGCTGAATTGCTGCTTACTTATGCTGGAATTACAAAATCTGTGCCTTTGCTCACTGAAGCAGGTACCTAGCAGAGTAAAGACAGCACAATGAAGTCGTTTTGCTTTGTTATGGATAAAGATAAATTAAAACAAGATAGACGGAGACAACACACAAGGAAAAGGTACTAACTTCTCCCTTAACAAACAAAACTCACATACAGAGAAGGTAGGAAATTTTTGCAAACTCTGCTCACATGGCTCTTTGTGTCTTGCTTGCTCACAGTCCTTCCTCCTGCCATGTAGGGGGTGGACCTTCTCTCCTCATAGCCCTGCATGTGGACAGACCCTACACATCCACACAGACCATGCAGGGAACATGCTGGGCTTAAGCTGCCTGGTCACTTACACCAGGTGGCTGACCCTTTCCCTGAGTAAGCTGTAAGCTGCAGCAACTTTGCAAAGCCAAAATGCTTGTCCAGAGGCCTTTCCACTTCAAGGGTCCTGCACCAACTTTGCAGACACCTGTATGGCTGATAATTTAGGACAGCATTTATATATGCTGGTGATGGTGTGAAGCTGCCATGCACAAAGGCTTTTTATAGCACTTACTGCCTGTTCACATGCGTGCTCGGCAAGAAGCCTGCTCGTGCAGTTTTAATAGCCTTATCAAGCAAGAAGCCAAAAGTTCACGCTCCCATTCAGCTTTTGCAATGGTACAAGGCAAAAGGTAGCTTGTAGAAAAGATAACAGCCAGGTGAGCCAGCCAGCTACACCTGCCCAAGGCTGCAGGCAGCGGAGTGAAATCCACAAGGATTTTGTGAAAGGACACAATGGCAAGAGAACAGGAAACCTTAGAAAAGTAAAGTTCACCCCACAGAGGGGCCCCCCAGAGCATGTCTTTGCAATCAAGAGCAAACAGGTGCAAGCAAGTCCTCGTCCCAAAGCCCTGCTACCATAAGCAGTAACGTGTTGCTGTGCTCCTGACAGCTTAATAGTCAGCACTGTGCTAACATGGGATCGATCCTGAGCTGGCTCGCACCTGTGGCACACTGGCGGAGCAGCAAGAGTGTCTATCTGCACCTGCTTGTCTGACACACTTGGGCTGGAGCAGGCGTGCAACGTAATACACACCGGGACTGCTAGTGCATAGGCCTGTTCTCTTGTTCCACTGCTGCTATTTACCTTCCCTCCTGACTTTGCTTTCACCCAGACTGGGCTGGTTTTGGTATCGACATGGTGGCAGCAAAGTGCCACCCCTTGGTTGTGCCTATTGAGGTAGCAAGGGCTGAGAGAGGGCTCGAAGAGCCACCTGAGTGTTTGGAAAAAAAGCCCACATTGACTGTCTTGTAGCTTACACATGGGGCAGTCTCTAGACTTTTCTGTACAGTTGTCCTTACCACAACTAATTAAATAATCCATATTGATTAAACAAAACACAGGAGAGGGTGAGGATCACAACTGTTGCTCTGTGGGCTTGCTGATCTTTGGGAGAGTCTTGACATGTGTGCTGCATTTGAGAGACATGGGAGCCCCAAGTTGGTGCAACATACAGAGAGCCATGTCTCGGGGAAGGAGCTGGAACACATCAGGGGTAACAGCTCAAAAACGAATCCCATATTCATTCCCCAAACCTGCTGGCTGTGTGGAGAATAGAAATGTTTGTTTTTACAACCAACAACTATCCTTTCAGATAATACCATCAGTTATGCAATATTGCAGTAAACTTTTTTCCCTTTATGAAGTCAGTAAAAACTGATGCTTTCACCAGATAAGCTCCTCTATTTAAAACTAGTGCTAGCAAGGCAAAGCAGGCAGTAGCCTGAAGCATCAGCCTGCTCCTGGCCCCAAAACAGCCCTGCTGCCCTTTTGCCCAGCAAAGATGGGCTGCAGCTTTCCTAAAGCACTGAGTGCCATCCTGCCTTTCTCTTGCCCAGCCCACAGCCAGGCTGTTGGCTGTGGCGGGAAGCAGGAGCATCCCCATTCCTCCCAGGAAGCCTGAGCCCCATCCCCTTTCAGGGGTCCAACAGGTCCAACCCCACCTGCACCCATGGGGATACTTAGGCATCCACCACCCATTTCTCAGTAGCTAAAGCTCCTTCCTCTACCATGCACAACATGATTTACAAACTCTTCGCATTAGTCGGTGAGGCTCTGCACCTCCCACGGTTGTGTGTGGTTTTCCAAGGAGCGGACTGTCGTTGCAACTCTGACTACCCTCCGCAGCAGGTTTGCATGCCAGAAGTACTAAGATGTGTTTGATGCTACAAAGTTGCCATGTGTACTCGTTCAAAGATCATCTTTACAATCTATCACATGAGGATGTGTTCAACTGCTTCCCAGTTCAGTTGCAGCCCTAAATCGGGATTGCATTTCTAGCGAGAAATTCTCAATGAGATTGTATTTCTAGGACCAGTCTCCCCCCAAGTGCAGGATTCTGCCTGCACAGGTCTTGTTTGGAGGAGTATGGGAGCTGCTATTAGCATACTTTCCAAAAAGCCAGCCTTGGCCTTGTTTTATGGGAAGGAGAGGAGGCAGCAGATCCCACTGCGGAGCAGAGGGGTCCTTGCAAATGGTGAAAGGTGCTTGGGATAGTTGCCCCTTCATGGAGCCATGCCCCACACATGACATGGGGCATCACTCTGTGCAGAGGAGCAAAGCTGAGCATGGCCACGTGGCACCTGGGGTGTCTCCAGGTGGCCACCCTGCAAGGGCTCAGGTGCCAAGGGCCAGCTGGAGAGCTTGAGTGTGGGGATGGGCATGTCATGGTATGCTTTTGTTCCTGGGCACATGCCCTCCTGCTGGGACTGGGAATGACAAGGTACGTGTCCCCTGGTGCACCTGCTGTGTTGATAATTTGGCAAAAAGCATGCTCAGATCTCTAAATGGTGTTGAAACTGCATCTGTTCCTGAAGATTTCCTCTTTTTCATTCTTACTGACTGTGAGCGTTGTTCAGTTTTTGGCAACCTAATGAACTAGGTAGCACTGATGACAGTGACCCTAACAATGTTTTCATTCCAAGAGGGCCAGATATTGGGTAGCTGATGCCAAAAACAGCATGCAGACTTTCACCATCCCACAGAGAGTCTACAGCAAAATCCTCAGCACCACTGTAGTCCCGTTGACTTTAAATGAAAGCAAGAAGAGACCAAAACTAATCCTAGAACCAGCTCCTTAAAGGCATGCAAGTGTCTAATAGGCTTTAAAATCTGTAAGTGGTGGGCATCTAAATACCTTTGATTTTCATTTGTTTCAAAAGAGATTACACACCTGAAATCCTTAGGAAATGCAGGCTTTCCTGGTAGAATTGCATCTTCTATGGTTTGGATTTTTCTTTTCTCATGTATGTTTATGTCAGTAAAAGCTTTTGCAAGGGCACAATTCAGTCAGGAAACTTTAGTTTAGCTGGTCCTACAGTGAAAAAATCCATTTTTAGCACTTTGATATCAGTAAAACTATACCCAGTCTTTAGGGGGTTTGCTGCAATTGCCAGTTTAAGATTGACTATTGAAAAATCTCTGCTTCTGAGATGCAACTCTGAATCTCAAGCTCGAATGTTCCTGTTGTCTTGACAGGTGGGTACAGAAGCTGAAAATCCACAAAGAGTACACAGACACAGGAATAGTAGAGCATGAGTAGAGGTAAATTCTTGGTTTCCCAGCTGTTCAAGTGATTTTTTAAAATGGCCCTTAAGCTCAGCAGTGGATTTGAAGCTAAACTGAAAGGTCTGATGCAACCTGAAAGTGGAAACACTGCAGCCCACAGAGGTAAAGCTGGAAGGCCGTAATATGGATGGCCTGAAGCCAGTGCGGGTCAGAAAGGGCAGCTCCCTCTGAGCTATGACAAATCACCAAGACAGGTGTTCTAGTAAAAATTGCCCTTAAGTCATAACTTATTTACGGTGCTGTTAATGCATGGCCATATCTAATCCTGTTACAAAATATTCTGCAAAACACAATAAGATATTTTGAACCTGATCATGCACGAGGTAGATTAAAAGAAAGGCTCTTAATTTTTTTGTTATAAGAACAACGTGCGATAGCGCCTCCTGGCAGTAGCCTGCAAAGGAGGGGACCAGGAAGAGGACAAGTAATTGCAAGAGGAGGTTGAATAAGGGTGTTGGGCAGCACAGGCACTGCCCATTCCTGCTGCCCCCCTGCCTGGCAGGTGGGGCAGTCGCCATATAACTCCAACATGAGATTTTAAAACAAGCTTAGTAAAAAATAACCCAAGAGGCCCATCACACATTAGCCAAAGTAGTAAAGACCTCTGAAACTTACTTCTCCCTTTAGGTTATCAATGAGGTCAGCCAAGACTGGAAGAAGGTTGAGTAACACTAACGGATTTTCATCGTTAAGCCCTCTGACCGTCTGAACTGCAGAACCCTTTCCAGAGCTTGCAAGGCAGGGAAAGGGAGACCAAAGAGGGTGTTTTGGTCATGCAGGGACAGATAACCTGAGGCAGAAAAGCAAATCATTACCTGGAGGACCTCATGATGGATTAGTGAAAGCAAGCCTAAAATACTACTGATTCTTAGTCCCACATGCAGATCACTGGAGCACAGCTGGAGTGCTGGATATCTGAAGGGGGTTTCTTCCCTTACCAGGTAGGTTTGGTCTGGTCTGATGCCCCACTGCCCCCGCAGCACCTGACATCTCCAATCCACCAGCACTGCTCTGGCTGATGGCTTCACGTGTGCTGTGGGGACCAGAGAGCACGCTACCATTCCATGGCTCACTCAATCACTGTTGATGGCAACCCTCTTACCTGCCAGGCTGGGCCATTGCCAGCAAGGCAAAAATCCTGGTCCCCAAGGCCTATTGCTGATCACAGCGTTGTGGGAGGATGACTGTAAACCAGATAAACTATGTGTCAGGTTTTATTTCTAACCACAGTGTCTAAGGGTCTTTAACATCCAAGGATTTGGTCTATGTATCAAACAAATTTAGATCACACCAGGGAGGTCGAGGGCATTGCTTTATATTTTGCTTTCACTTGAAGTCAAAGGCAAATGGAAATGCAAAATCTGATGGACTGAAACAAGTGTGAACATGTGATTCTCCACATTAAGAATGGGAGAGATTTGTAGGGGGGTGGAAAAAAAAAAGTGATGTGAAGTCATTTTACAAGGCTAGAAACTTTAAATGTGTCCCAGGACGGGTACTGTCCTGAAGAACAGCAAGGTAACTCTTCCCCCCAGCAGCACATCCTAATTCTTGCCCCCAGGTTTGCAGGCTGTGTCTGTCCCCCACTGGCTCAGCTGCCCCTCTGTTGAGGCTGCACTGAGCTCTGCCAGGGAGTTTTACAAGAATATGGGAGAGCCTTTTCCTGTGTAAAATAACACAGAGATCCTTCCATTGGATAAAGAAACCATAGGACAGATAACGATTTCTGCCATTAGTTGTTTGGACACTTTTCCGTTATTTGATTATGTGTGCTATTCCCAGTCCTCTGCAGTACAGAGTTCATTATTTTACTTCCTTGCACTGATGTACAGCCTTGTGCAGTAAATGCTCTGCTAATATTAATTAAATTCTAGTAGGAGTAAGCTTCCTTGATGGTAAAATTAATGGCCACATTATGGAGCAAATGTGAAACAACTGCGCGTAATAGAATTATTTTGGACTGATGCTGCTACAACTGGCAGCAGATAGCCAAACGCTTTCAGTACTAAAAATTACTAAGCCTAGCTATCTTCTTTGATTTACGAAGTACAGTGTATGGAAAACAATATCTAATATTATTAGCTTTCAGACTATGAGTATGTTGGTGGGGGTACCATAATTTTGATTTTAATTTTTCTTGTACAGATAGTTTATAAAATTTCTATCAGCATTCAAAAGGGCTCAAGGAAATGCAAATGAAACTAATTAACAGAAATTTGGCTCCTCAGGTTCCTAATTCTCCGTCTTTGTGTGATTGTATGTACATAGGAGAGAGAGGACATGCAAGTGTCCATTTTCTCCTCAGAGTTACATTTCATTTAAATTAATTTGGTGCAAACATTTTTGTGGAAAAAGATTTTGGTTTTGGGGAGACAGAGAAATTAACAGCACTTTTCAAAATGAATTATAATAAAGTTTGAACAATCTCTGGTTTGTGTACAAACACTCAGCTGTGTCTGTCTGCAGTGCTTGTGAGAAAATGAAAATTGATAGTATTTACCATTTACTAGAAAATGCATTTAGCAAAACCGAATGATACAAAGACCGGAAAGACTGAATGCACAGCCTGAGTCTGCTTCAGAAGGTGTCTTCTAACTCCTACAGGAAACACTGAGGGAGTCATTAATGTTTTAATTGTTAGAATAAAGCTAAAGAAAAATCTGCTCAGGAGTATCTAGAGTGATACGCTGTTTTTTTCTTTTTCAATTGGGGCAATGCACATGTCCAGCACATTTAGCCCAGAACCAGACCTGTTCTGAATTGCTGGCCCTGCTAAGAGAAGGGTCCCATCAATGCTTACACCTGGGGAAGTGACTCATTTTTAGTGATGGGGAGCAATAGCACATCGCGCTTTCACATGATGGAATAAGGGACTGTGGGCAATACCTGGTTCTAACAGGGAACAACCTGATTATTTTAAATTGCCCCATTTGAGGGAGAAGGGAGCAAATGGCACATCACACAGAAAATCTCAGTGCTGATTTTAGCCCAGACCCTGTTACATAGCCACTGTCACAGGGTATGTCCGGCAGCGTGGGTGTCTCTGGTCACCACTCCCACAGCTCCAGGGCTGCTGATGGGGGAGCTGGAGCAACTCAGTTGCCCTGCAGTTTGTGCAGAAGTAGGAGTTGGCCCACATGTCTGGAGGAAAGGCTTATGAGCCTTGAAAGACTTGAAGAAGTTGTCTGGTTTATCGTTGTGAAATCTTTCCAGTGAACTAAGGAATTTTCCTAAACATTGTAGTAATCCTTTATTTCCTTTCGAGTCCTTGGGAAGTGATATTTTCTCTCTTTCACTCTGGATGGAAATGCAATGCCCTCTATTAGACAAGTAAGTCTGCCACAAACCCTCTTCCCCTCCCTTAGACGCCAGCAATTACATACTACTTGTCTCATGTCATAGAATCACAAAATGGTGTGGGTTGGAAGGGACCTTAAAGATCATCTAGTTCCAACCCCCCTGCCATGGGCAGGGACACCTTCCACTAGACCAGGTTGCTCAAAGCTCCGTCCAACCTGGCCTTGAACACTGCCAGGGAGGGGCAGCCACAGCTTCTCTGGGAAACCTGTGCCAGTGTCTCACCACCCTCACAGTGAAGAATTTCTTCCTTATATTTAATGGCAGATATGTGCATCAGGAAGCTGGAGCTGCAAAGCAAAATCTGGGAACAAGCGTATCTGTATGTGTTTCTCTAGATTTCACTCAGTCCCTGCAGGAAAATACAGTCTTGAAGCTGCATGCACAGCTCCCTTCCCTGTTCCCATGTCACCCCAAGAAAACCACATGGCCTCTCTATGTTATCCCTGGGCTGTAGGACAAATATTAGAGTAATTCTTTATCTTGTGTGCTTAGGTTATGAATAAATAACAGCCCTTAGCCTGAAACATGTATCCAAGTATAGGATTCTTCACTTAAAAGCTTCTGTTTTCCCTGTGGTGGTATCATACCAGATACTTAACCTGCTGACTAGATTGAAGCCTTACTACTTGCAGCCTGGAAGAGAAGAAGCTAATGATGTATGTCATGGCCCATGTTAAATCAAAGAGAAATCAGGATATACAGCTCCAAACTTAATTCCAGCTTCTGTTAAATCAGCATGGCCCCGCTGTGAGATTGCTAATACTTGATGATATTTGACTACAGCACTTCCACATAGCTTCTCCATGTCATCTGTTACAGTTATAACACTCACACAATTTTCAAACAATAGCGATTGGGTGTGATTTGGCAGTTTAAACCTCAGGAAGCCATATATTTCCCCATGACACAATATTATCTAATATACTGGCTATCTCAGATTGCAGCAGCTCTGAAAGCTAGCATAGGGGTTATGATTTAACGCAAATAATAAAATCCATTTGTTGCTTATTAGACATGAAGCAATAACATTTCTGGCATTCCACCTCCTTGCTCCTACCACGGTCTCTCCTGAAGCAGAGGGAACATGTTGTTTGAATTTAAGGCTCTTTGCCAGTGTTTTTAGAAGAGCACTTTATGCTGGTGGCCGTGCTCCGTGTAGCTGGGTCCCCGTGCACCATGGCTTGGTACACAGGCTTCTGCCCAAGTGTATCTCCTATGCTCCCCTGCTTTGTCTGCAGTAGTAAAGGGAGGTGCTACACTCTGCTCCCCTAATGCGGCCGTGCAGAAGGCAGTGGGGAGGGGCCATGGGGCTGAGTGGCATGTCTGCAAGAAAGCATCCTTTGGAACGTGCTGTTTGGGGCACAACGTGGTTGTTAGGACTGGCATAGACAGCAACTAGAGTCTGGTCTGGAAGGCACCACCACTTCTGATAGAAAGCCCATTTTAGGGACAGACACAGTCCGTGGTATTGAGAGTCTTTCTGTCCTCAGTAATTGAATTACAGTTGTTATTTACTGTAGAAAACCTTCAGGCATGTCCTATGACTGCTATTAGAAATTAATTGAGGGTTTTAATATTCTGTTTTTCAGGCTATTTCTTTCTCATTGCCTGTTTTTATTCCTGCATTTTTGAAGAACTCTTTCCATTTAATTTCTTTTCATTTTGTCACCTTATTTAATGGATATTATGTACCTGTTACACAAAGCCAAATTATTTCTGTGAATTTGGCATTTGATTGTTTCTTATGTGGAGAAAGAATTCGAGCATGAGACCAGCGACAAGCTAGCACACTCTGCCATGTGGGTGCTGCTGTGGGACAGATTCTACTGTCATTTACACTCACATAAACTGAATTGTTTTATGATATCTAGTCATGTTATTCTGTATTTACATCGGATGTGAGGTCTGTTATCCTCTGAAATCTATCATAATGCTGAAGAAATAAGCTTTTGAATAAAATATTTATTTTTTAAATAAAAAAAGTGTTTTGAAAATTGTATCGAAATTAAAAAATATTTTATGTACTTAACACCACTTTAACTTGATGTACTTTCATGTTTAATATTCACAATGACCATATGTTATCTGCCATCACTGCCTCTTGCCTGTTACCATGATTTTCTCCCAGCACATAAACTGTTCAGGATCTGATTTTCCTTTGAGTTTAACCCCTCAGATTTCCATTCACAGTGCCACACACAGTGTACATTTAAAATGCTATAAAATGCATTAATAAAGCCTGAATCTACAAAGCAGAACACAGAAAGAGAAAGGATAGAAAACCAAAATGTAATTCTCCCCATTGAAATTTAAACAGCAAAACGAGATTAATTCTCCAGCTCTTGCGAAAAGCGCCATGGGATCTTTAAAGACCACAGACAAACTGGGCCAAAATCCTTAAGTCCCTTCAAGAGTAATGGTCCCTTCACACCGTATAAACCATATAAAAGAACCACAGAGGGAAAATCTCCCAACAATTTAAACAGCTGTGCAACATGTAATCTGATGCCGGGAGGGTTTATATGTCCATGCACCCAGCGCATCCTCCTGATTAGTGCTGAATGTTACACAATATGTTCCTGCCAAAGACAGATGGATGTGTGTTGCCATTGGTGTGCAACAGACAATGTGCGGTGGTGAGGCCACACTGGTGGCAGCTGAGCGGGGAGAAGACATTGCCTCATTACGGCAGCCTCTTGAGCAGACGTTTGCAAGTGCCCAGGCTGCTGCAGATGTGTTTAATGAGAGTAACTCCCCAGATGAGAACTCTTCAAAAGAAGAGTATTAATAGTTGCCTGTATTCTGCCCTTAACAAGACATACCATCTGCTTGGGACTGAAATAGAGGCACAAAAGCCCAGGCAGCACCAGCACCACCAACAGCAGTGAACTGTTTTCCCAAAGGGCTCTTTGTTGGCCAAGTCAAATGCTGTGAGTGGAGACATCGTCCTTCCTCACCTTTACACCAGGGCTGGACCCTGCCTCAGAGGTCCTTACTCCTCCCGGGATGTAGGGTCTCCTCACCCCTGCAAGACAGATGTGGAAAATGGAAGCTTTTCTAGGGCTGATGGAGGAAGCAGGGATTTCCTCCTGCCCAGCAGCATGCTGTGGCTAGTGTGTCCTTGCTGCCCAAGGTCTATGGGCCCCCTGGCCATGAGGGGAATTAGTAGTTGTGGGTGATGCAGACACGACTCAATAGGTGTTATTGACAAAGCTCCAACCTGAGAAAAACCCAGATATGCACAGCTTTCAGAGGGAAAGAGGAAGCTTATAATGTTGTCATGAATACAAATTTAAATGGCATTGCCAGACTGATAGCAGGATCATGTTGAAACTGCACGTCTGCAGATGAAAGGAAGGAAAGTGAGTGCAGAGAGAAGTGAGCCCAGCATCAGGGAAGAGGCAATGGTAGGGGAGTTCAGCAGCCTAACTGCACCTTGGACAGCTTGCACCAACCTCAGAGAGACAGTATCTTGGATGCAAGTGTTGGGTCTCAGAGCCACTAGGACAAGAGCTTGCACATCGGAGGGAAAGCTATTCCTCATTCAGTCTTAATTAACAGACAGGAATTAATTCAAAGAAAATGACAGTAGCTGAATATTAAATAATTAGATACAACCATATAATTAGACTCACAAAGGGAAAATAAAAGACCAGAAAGTGACATGGTTCTGGTAAGCATTAAAAAATAAGATGAACAGGTTAGTTTAAAAGGCTTTAAAATTAAATAAAATCTATATGAATTTCCCTACTCAAAACAGTTATATAGTGTCAGAAGATATGCATAGAGTTGAATAAAAGGGAATCAGACAGGGCAGAGGAATGCCAAGTGGCAAGATTTAAGAGGTAATTTGAGCCAGTCCTTCAACATTTAGAAATCTGACCCTACTGAGGGCAATAAACACGATTATAAATTATGGTAGGTGATAAATTAACAGGAAATCAGAAGGGTCAACATAGGCTTCAAAGGGATTTAGCTTTTTTTTTTTTTTTTAAAAAAAGAGTACAGATAAACAAATAAAAACATGTTTTCTTCAGTCAATGAGAAGTGATATTCATAGGAAAGAATCCACGGGGCTGTGAGAGCACCAGGGACCAAAGGAAGCAACTAAAGGAAGATAAGAGTGTTTTTTTGGAATTAAAGTTATCTTTTGGTGTAAGTTTTTACCACTGATGATGTTGGAACTGTTCTTAAAGATGAGATGAAGCTGCTGAGGAAATATCACCACTGGGATGTTGGAGCAAACTGAAAAAGTTGCAAGTTGCTACACTTGGATAGTATATCCAAGACTGAGAAGGCACTACATACACTCCTCAGGGATGCTGATGGGCTGAAAGCAAGCAAGCTTTTTGTGTGCCTGAGGAATTCAAATGGCAAGTTTATCCAATATTTACACATATACAAGGAAAAATCTGGCAATGATCACTAATTGCTGCATTTGTAACTCAGAACTGGTCCAAACTACCATTGAAACTAGAGCAATAAAATGTCTGGAAGCAGAATAAGTTGTTTGGATTTCTACAGGGATCATCTAGTCAGGTATCACCCCAGCAGCGAAACAGTGAAAAAGTAGGAGTCAGAGCACTATCATGATCCAAACATTGTGCAGGAGGCAGAAAGCAGTAGGTAGGACTAAAGGTTTATTTTCATTATGATAAACTGGTGAAATGCAGAAAGTCCTGTCCTGGTGCCTGTCTTATTCATTATGTTTATCAATAATTTGGAGATCAGGGTGAGTTGTAAGGTAAAAAAATTATGGGTGATTCAAAGAAGGAAGTAGAGAAGGTTAATAAAACGCATGACATTCTTGGCAGATGCTTGCCCGTTCCTTTTTCAAAAGCTTCAGTGAGGGACAGACACTTCACTGTCCCCCTTTGCCAGTCTGCTCCAGTGCTGTACAGTCCTTACTATTGCAGAATTTTTTCATTTCTGTCTTCTTTGCTGTGATGCCTGACTGATTACTCTTTATCCAAATCCCAGCAGACACTGAGAAGAGTTTATTCTTTTCTTATGACTTATCTTTTGCATATTTAAAGAATTATTTTTACGTTTAGTGACTAATTTATGTGTGTCTAAGGACTTGTCATCTCTCACTGGAGTCTCCTCCATACTAAGCCAAATTCCTCTGACCTTTCTCACTACCAACCCCTAGAGGACAAATCCTTCTTGAATCAGTGTGACCTAAATGGAACACAACCTTAACCAGCACCACATATAGCAAAAGAATTACATCATATTTCATGAACTGGTCATTTTTATCCATCATAACACAGCTGTTGCTTATTTTGTGTCAGAATTCTTGACTAGTAGTGAATTTGCAGACTACTATACTCCCAAGCTGCGTTACCCTGCATTAACCGATCATTGCCCTCCTATGTTTCTGGAGATTGCTATTCTTATTTAATTATTAAAATTGTAATTTATCTTTCTTCCGTTGTACCCTATTCTTTCCAAACCATTTTTTCACTCTGTCAAGATTGTTCTACCTTCTTATCTTGTCCTCTGTCATCACTGCAGCTTCTTCCAGTTTAGTCACTCATGTAACTAAAAAGCATATGTCTGCTCTCCCATGTAACTGTTGAAAATCTTGAATAGTGCAGTACAGGCACTGCTGAACCTCAGCAGATACTTTTTTCAGATTTGAGAATGAGCTGTTGATCACTATTCTCTGAGTACATGGTTTTAACCAGTTATGGTACTTCCTAACATTTATCTATTCATTTTTTCCATGCTTATTTATGGGAATGTCATGCAAGGCATGATGAAAGCCTTAATAAACTAAAGGTATGTGCCATACTTCCTCCTTCTAAACAACAAGGCCTGTTGCCCTGATACAGAGAGTAAATTATATTAGTTTGACATGACAGATCCTTGTTAGGTGTCATTCATCTGGTTTTTATCTTCCAGATGCTCCAAATTCTCTGATTTCTTGTTCCAGCATTTTTCTATGAATTGAAGAAAAGCAGATTGCCTTGTAACTCCTCTGTTTCCTTATAATGATGAAAACGATGTTGATCTTTTTTTAAGCTCACAATTTATCCAAGTTTGCTTCCGCCACTCAATTCTAGATATCCTCCTCACCATGATCATACTTTTCACCTTACTGTAACGTTCAGGAACTCTCCACCTTCCCTCAATCCTTTCTCTCTTACTCTTGTTTTCTATGTTGATCCTGCTTGTTAGATCTCTGGGTGTTTTGCAGACTGCTTTCTTAAGCTCATTCTCTTTATTTTGGTCTTTTCTCTTTCTGCTTTTTCTAAGAGTTAAAACATATGTTATATCGTGGTCACACTTGTACAGATCACCTTCACTTCCGTGTTCTTATGTAGAAGCAAATGAAGAAGAGGAGTCTCTGTTCTAGTTGCTTTCGCCACACTCTGCATTAACAATGCTGCTCATGACACATCTCAAGATCTTGTGGACTGTCTCTATCCTGCTATTTTTCTCTTCTAGCAAATTCCTGTGTAGAAGTTAATCTCATTAATACCACATCTTGTGTTTTGGGTAGTTCTATTAGTTGCTAAGAAAAAGTTGCATTCATCTGATCTTCCTGCTATTGCAAAATCCTGCTGTGCTCATGCCTGTCTAAATCTTCTCCTTTTCTATTTACTCTGTGACTTGATGGCTGTGAAAGTACAACAAAGATCTGGAATTTTTATGTTAGGTAGAAGATGTGGGTAGTTCTTTTTCCTTTCTAATAATAGGTCACTGACATGTAAAAAGCAAGACATTTGAGATGGATAAATAGGAGCTTTTTCTTCCACAGACTTATCATTAGACCATTCATTGCCATGGGAACTCTTCTTAGCTGAGATGTAAGATTCAGAACGCCACATGGGGCATGGATGTGGATAGAGTGCATTTGCAGATAGCATGTGTACTGAAAACAGTGTCAGAGAAAGATGCTAAAACTTGTTCTCCAGAACTCATGCCAGTCTCTAACAAGACACTTCCAGGGCGACTCATGAGGTGCTAAAGTAGCTTACCGTCCCAAGGTAAGCATTTCTTATGTGGGAGCTGAGGAAGCTTTCTGAGCCCCCAGATCAACTCTGCCACACGTGGCATGTTTCTGACCACTGGTGGTATCAGGGCAATGCAGTCGGGCTGTTTCTCCCAACCTGAGCACAGCTGCATTTAACTCTTCACTCAGTTACAGATCTTACACCTTCTCCTGAAGCATTTGCTGCCAGAAGTTATGGAGAACATGACAGGGTTTCCAGACTGAATCAGAGCAGGAGCTACTTTTTTTGTTCCTAAACTTTCCATAACTTTTTGGCAGCAGTTTCCAAACGTTTTTACTTCAATCCCACTTCCCGTGTCAGTCATCTACTTCTGTTTGCCCTTCCGGACTTGTGAGCCCTTCTGCAGAAGCTGCTGCTTTATGGCATCATGTGCTCCCCACATTCTCATCCTCCGCATCCACATCTTCCCTGCACTCCTACCTTGCCCTGCCGCTCATGTCCCTCCCCTCACCACAGCTCTCCATCTGCTCCCTTCCTCCATTTCTCTCCTGCACCTCTGCCCTGCAGATGTTGTCATGCTTTCTTCATTTCTGCTTGTTTGAGGTACCATATTTTCCCCAAAAAACTTCATAGATTGTCTTATTGGAGAAAATTGCAGGGAACAAAGAAGCAAGGCAGGGTCATGGATAGTTAAGTTTGATCATTTATTAGGAATTGGGTTGTAGTGCAAGGAGCCCATAGAACATATACAATAAAAAGTAAGGAGCTGCGGACTCTTAAAGGAAACTTTATTAAGTTTGAAAGTGAATTATAAGGATGTTAAGATAGGATTGTTCTTAGTAGGATCTTCAACTTTTTTTAACAAAAAAGGTGTTTTTGTCCCACAGCGAGTGACTCCTATCTGCAGGACTGGATCTAGGTGCAAGTGGTTGCTTCCTAAGGAGGACAATGCCACCCGTGGGGGCAGGCATGGTGCCTGTAAATCTTCTCTTGCACCTACCTGTTCACTAGGTCCACCTCTGCACAGACTAACAATTTGGTTTCAGGGAAAGGAAGGGAATGGGATTATTTAGAAAATAGTGTAGAGAAAGAAAGCTTGCAATACATTAAAAAATGCTTTTGCTGGCTCTGTTCTTGAAGATCTTTTTCCTGACTTAGAAACACCTACCATGGCAATGAAGACAAATCTCCCAGAAAATTCCTGGAAAAAATATGTAAGGAAGAGGCTGATTAATTTCCAAAGTAATTTTCTGGGAGATTTGTCTTCATTGTCATTGAAGGTGTTTCTAAGAAAGAGTCTGATTAATTTCCGAAGTTAAGACTGCCCTTGTTTAGACAGAAAATCATGTTTGCCATGTTTCCACTCTGGTGATTTACATTTTTCACTTTGGGCATAGGCCAGAAGGATTTACAGCTTGAGAAAGGATCTTCCATCTTCCTAGGAAGTTAAATCATTGGCACTGCTTCAGCTTTTGTGTATAAAGGAGATTAACATCATATTGACGTATAAGGTTGAACGAACCACAAAACAGATGTTTGGATAGTTAACTGAACACTGAACCCAATGGAAAAATTCCATTTTGATCAGTTTGAGGTAGGCCTAGTCATCTTGCGGCTGTGCAGGATACTAAAATCTGGACTTTATAAATGAAACACTCATTTAAAAAAACTCCTGGAGAAACACAACCACTTTATGCTTCTCATTTTATTTTTTAAAACTGCAATAATCTCTGCAATGGCTGATCTAGCCCAAGTTGAACACTTTAACATTAATTATTCTAATAATTACAGATTTTCAGATGATAGCCATCTCCTAATCACAGCTGGTCCCCATCTAAAATACTCCTGGTGCCACGATGTTATCTTTTCAGTGACTTTCACAGAGGTTGCTCTGGGTAAGAGGGTGGAGAAGCATTGGGCCCTACTGTGGAGATATCGTTCATCACTGAACATTTACTTCATTCCCAAAGACCATTGTGAGGGATCCCAGTTAAAGAAACGGATAAGGACTAGGATTAACCACGGACAGTCTTTACAAATCACACATGCAACAAGCCGTAACGCAGGCCTGGACTGCTCATCCCCACAGCACAGTGATGCGTTCGGGTGGTTACAGCCTAGCAGTATAATTAGCTGGTGCTGCTGCAGATGTGATTTCCGTTTCTTACACTCACTGTTATTTAGTGGCTTTTTCAGCCAGGTATTCTAATACTTACCATCTTTATGGTATACAGCAAATGTCATTTCTTTCCATGCTAGTCTTTTTACCAAGCCAACCTCACTGGCATTTGCTTCCACGAAAGGGAATTATAGCACTATTTTTCTCTCACCTATGGGGTGAAGATGAAAGTATGGCCCCTATACCACCTTATTAAGGTCTTTGTTTTAAGCAAGTTTATTATTGCCCACTTTCTCTAACATAAGGAGTTCACTTGCTGGACCAGCAAGAGCAGCACTGAGGTGAACAGACCTGCAGTGTGCACTGCTTCTCATATGTTGTAAACGTTAGACACTTGGGTCCAGCCCTTGCTCAGAGCCTGCACAGGGATGGTCAAGGATGCTACTACATCTGCCACTCTTTCAGCCAGATTTGGCCAGGGAAGTGATGAGAAACAGAGAACCAGCAAGTGTTGGTTTTGTTTACCAAGAATTTTTTTAATATACAGTACTATGAATACCAGTGTGTCTCAGATTACATCACAGGGAAATTGTGTTTGTTAAAGGAAGCCTGGAGGTGAATTCGACCTTTAATCATTACTAAACTGGGTAATGGAAAAAGCCTAAATTAAGACTCTTAAAAAGAGCAAGAGAGGTAGGGGGTTTTGGTAGTTTAACCTGACATATCTGGATAAGCAGAGGAAACGCACGATACAAGTTGCAGTTTTCTATTAAGCATGTTAGCATGGGCGTAAAATGAAACCGTGCCTTTGAAGTACCTCAATAGATTGAGATACTTATTTAGACAAGGAATGTAAACTGCAAGATGGGGAGCTAGTCAAAGCGAGTCTGCCTCTTTCAACAGTTCTGCCTCCAAGTTCTGCTTTAACTGAGGATATTCATTTGAGGCATTTCTTTCAGCTACAAAATCTGCAGATATGTTGATCCTCATTGGTTTCTGAGATACTCTTAGGCTTACGCTAGAGACAAACATGGGACCAATGTATACAGAATCCTACATGAACATTATTTACTTTTCTTCATTCTGTAATTCCCTTTAGGCTGAGATTCATCTTCACTGACTTCAGGTGATTTAGATTAAGCTACTCCCCTGCTTCAAGTCAATAGAAGGAGAGAGACACCAACCATGGCAGTGTAATTCATGTCACTTACCCTAATTTTAATTTCTCACCACCCTAAATGCAGCCTCTGGAAGAGAGCACTTGCTTTCTTCACTGTCTTCAGACAAACCAAGGACCCAAGGCTCTGATTAGGTGGCTTAAGGGAAATTTGATCAATGATCATGCTAATGTCCGTGATGACTTTACACTTTCTTCTCCCCAGAAGTCAGAGAGCTGAAGAGGAGAGAAACACTGCCAAGTGGCATCCAAGGTATCCAAAGGAAAGCTCAGTTTGTAGGCCTCATAAACAAAATTAATTTTTGCCTTTTCTTCTCCTTTTGCACACTTCTTTGAGCTCTGCCAAACTTTACTCTTTATATTTCATGTCCCTCTTAGTTTTTGGAAATAAATACCCAACCCTGGGCTGGAGATCTGCCATGGTTTCATGATAAGTGAGGCCTGCTTAAACAACCCTTTTCATCATCATCATCTCATTCTAGTTTCTACTGTCATTTTTGTCTTTCTCCACTTCAGACTCTTCAGCAAGTATGCATGTTATCCCAGCAAATATTTATTTTGGGTCCTAACTGGAAAAGCTCCTTTCCATTCCAGGGATATTTTGAAAGTCTGTAGGTGAGTCTGGGCATGTCCACATGGATGGGCCCAGACAAGTACTCTCATCTGCCATGCTCTGAGCTGATCAAATGGGAGCCAGTTCTGGTCTGGAAACCATTGAGCCATTTTCCTGCAGCTCTGTGCCCAGGATAACATGCCCTGCAGAGAAGACCACATCTGTCTGCACCCATCTGCATAGACATGCCTTACGCATATAAAGCACTTAATTTTGGTTCTCTCCTTCTCATTGGTTGTTTCTCGTGATGCACACACAAGCGTGTGTACACACACATGCGTGTGCAAATCCCATTTTGTATACTTATTACAATATACAGGGGCTCAGGTGGCACCAAAATATCACAGATTTTTTTTTTTTTTTTTTTCATTTAACAAATAGTCCCTTTTAAAGAAAGAAGCAATTGAAAAGCAGCCTATAACCTCTCTTTGTGAAATGTTATACTGGCAGATAAACTAGATGATCTGGCCATTTGTTCCATCTTTAATTTATTATTTGTGATGTAGGCAAAATTAATTGAAAGCCTGGCACTTGTAAACTCTTAACTCCAAGCAATACACTTCAGAAGGAATTAACAAAAGAGAAGTGTTAGTACAAAAGGCAATCTTTTCCAGCTACATCTGTGTTGGGGGTTCATTCTGCGAACTCAAAGACTGTATTGAAATGAAGCAAAGGGAATAGAGATCCTGAATTTATCCATGTGCAAACAGCATCTTGCTGTGCAGATGCAGACTATGGCCTGAAACCAACTAACATTTTTTTTTCAGTCCTTGCTGCCCCTGAATCCTTGGAGGAATTCTGGCTGGTGCAAACTTCCTCCTGGAGTCTTAGCAAAAAGCAAGCTGAAGCAGCGGTCTCATGTCACCTTCAAAGAGTGCTCCCCTGGCCCCATGCACAGAGCCAGTCCTCTTGTCACTGGTCCTCTTGTCACATGCCTCTCCTCCCTGACTGGCTGTGATTAATGTCCTTTGGAAGACCCCAGGTGTTCTGGGTGCCTGACTCATATGACTGTAGTGGGATGGAAAAAGACTTGTATCCTTTTCCCCCTTTTCTCACATTAGTGGAAAAAGAGCCTTCAGCAGGGCTTGAGAAACTACTTTTGCACACAGTGCTCACATAGACTGCAGAGGACACATACAGATATATGAAGTGGATGCCTATGGATATATTTCTGTGGTTTTGACTAAATAAATGTAATGGATGCCTTCATTACTAAAAGTCTACTCCAGTAGCCAGCAGTGTATTTACCCACTTTTGTTTGTAGCGACTGCTGAATTGCTTCCTCATTTTGTAGCATTTAAACAAGCATTACTCCGTTCATACTGGTGGAGGCGCCTCTGTTTCTAAGGGCTTGTCTACAAGGGGAGGCTAGTGTGCATTAAATCAGGGTATGAATTTACAGTGCTCTTGGGGTATCTGCACTTGATAGAAAAGCTATAAGGATGGAAAATGTGAAATTATGCTTGGTGGAATGGCTTGTTTAGCTAAATCTGGTCTAACTGTGGATAATGCCTTATTCAGACGGCAATTTTGGTCATCTGGCAGATGTTCATATAAGTTCACATAGCTTTTGAATAATTATTCCACAGCTTCTCATCCTATTTTTGAGGCATGATTTCCACTCTCTCCAGTCACTGTTTTTCTTGGCCTTTTCCCAGATGTGAGTGATTTGATAAAATCCCTGCTCAAATGTAGAGGTTCTGCAGCTGTAATCACTTCTGGCAACCTGCCCAATAAGATAAACTGATCTCAAAATATTAAAAAGATTGGACCGAGACAAAGCTTTACTCCACTATCCTTGAAAAACAAACAATACTCACTCCATGAAGGGCTGTTCTTGGAAAAAAAAAAAAAAAAGAAGGTCTGATTTTTAACACAGAAAGCTGAGGACAGTAATAACAGCCTTACTTAGTTGCTCTTCATAACGTCAGTGATGCCATGACTATATTTTTTAACCAGAATATCCCTTTAAGTTATTGGTAGGTCTTATAACTACTTCTGTACAAAGACAAAGTTTGAGTAGATGTATACTGGTATTTGTACGTCACTCCAGCATTCTTGGCAGTGTTATTAGTATCTGCAACATCTGGACTTTCCTTTCCAAAGCTGCTGCCTTCCTGAATGTGCACATAAAAAGGCTAAAAAGAGAGCCTTAAGCTCATGCTTACTCAGCAGTGTTATGCTGGACATTCACTGGGCTTCAATGGTCATACTGACATTGATTATAAAGAATCAGGTAGTCTTACCATGTTAACTATTTCACATAATGATAGAACTATTCAGTCTGCAAGGGACCTCAGGAGGTCTCTAGTCCAACTCTCTATTGAAAGCAGGGTTAGGTCTGACATTGAATCAGGTTGCTCAGGGTTTCATCCACCTGGGACCTTAAAACTTTCAAGAATGAAGCTCACACAGCCTCTCTAGGCAGCTATGGCTTGGCTGTCCTGATGGAGAAAAAGTTTCTCCCTACATCCAGTCTGCATTGTAGCTCAGCCATGAGTTCCCTGCTGAGTCAAGCCAGTGTTCTGATACATCTGCTTGTTTTCCTGCACACCAGGATAGTTTTGTGCTTGGAAGAGGTTGTCAGTAAAGACTTGCCAGTTTTCCTGAGCTTTTCTGCTCTTCAGAGCTGGTTCCTATGGGATCCAACCTTCAGCAGTCTGAAGAAACTGAAGTGTCTGCAGTACATTTAAGTCCACTATTTCAGGGTCTCCACAACCAAGACTGCCACTGATTATCACTCCCCCAACCAGTGTGAATGCTTGGTGAATAGCAGGTCCAGGACGTGTGTGTGTGTGTGTTCCCAGGCTGGCTTATCTAGTACCTGTGTCAAGCAATTGGCCCTGACATATTCCAGAAACCTCCCGGCTTGCCTGCATCCCCCTCTAGTACTCTTCCAGCATCCATCAGAGAAATTAAAATCCATTGTTACGGAGGCTCTCAAATAAACAACCAACCACCAAAAATTAAACATTTATTAACACAATTAACTAGCTCTCCGTAAAATACAGGTTTGAATGTCTGTGAGAGGAGAACAGAACAACTTTCTAGGGTTTAACGGCAACTTGAAACCCAGAACAAAGCACCACTCCCTAGGGTTTAACAGCAACCCAAAACACTCTATCACTCACCTAACAAGTGAGGGCTCTCAACCTCGAAGACCTGCTCAGGGCAGCGTCCTGACCCAAGACACCTCGAGGAGTTTCCTTGGGCAGCGTTCTGACCCAAGGGGAGAGTCCTCACCGCAGCGTGCTGCTTCAGGGGACAAGCTCCAAATGGCTCCCCCAGGGGACTCCATTTATACTCAGGCCGAATCTGACCTGTAGTCAAGAACGGTTCCCATTGGTCAAAGGCCCAAATTACCACGAACCCCTGAGAACAAAGCCAATCAGTAGCTGCTACCCTTCAGCACCCAAGAAACTCTGTTTTCATTGGGCGGATGCACCTGACACACCCATAAGAGACAGAGTATGTGATCCAGAAATATCTTCAAGTTTAAAGAAGGCTTCATCTTCTTCCTCACCCCAATTAGTGGTCATTAACAAACTTCCACCAGACTGTTACCATTACCCTCACCCCTGTCCTGACCCACAAGTTCTCACCCAGCCTATCATCTGGCCCAATGAAGAGTTCATATATCAGAGCTGCTCTGTCACATATATACATCCTTACTCCCTTGTCTCCCTGCCTGTCTTTCCTGAAGACCTGGTATCCACCCATCACATCACTCCAGTTGTGTGAGCTGTCCCAAAATGTCCCAGTTACTCCAACGAAGTTGGAGTTCCTCTTCATGAACCAGATTGAGGAGACACAACCTGGACCCACATGCCAATAGCCAGTACCCCAAAATCCATGTAGTTTCTTCTGATATGCTTGAAGTCCCAGCAGTAATGTTTATGTCCATGTGAAAGAGCAGCTAGGGTAATAGTCTGAGGTCAGACAACCCTTGGTCATCTCTGCAGTGTCCCAGACCCAAGTGCAGGTCAGTTTGGCAGGCAGATAATTCTGTCTACTGCAGCAGGGTGTCTCCAGCAATTATTGATCTCCTGTTCCTCTCCATGCAGAGGCTTGGTTGAGGACCAGTTGGCCATGACACCTCCCTGAAGTGAAGTCATCTCCCCCTTGTCACAGGCCAAGAAGGACCCTTACATAGGATGCCTGAAATGGTGCAGCCTTCCCCACCTTGCAGACTTCCATACATCAACCCTGCATGGGCTGTTTACAGCTATTCTGAAAAGACTTTCAGGCTCTTCCTGCTCACCTCCTCCTGGCACATCTTGAGATTAATGAGAGGGGTTGATGGTTGATGAGAGATTGATGAGGGGTTGAGAGTGTTTGGATTAGTTTAAGGGCCAATAAAGCAGATCTTGCTGTGGGAGTCTGCTATAGACCCCCCAATCAAAGCGGTGAGGTGGATGAAGCTTTCTATAAACAGTTGGGAGAAATCTCAAGGTCACTTGCCGTTGTTCTTGTGGGGGACTTTAACCTCCCGGGTAACTGCTGGGATCACAGCACAGCAGAGAGGGAACAATCCAGGAGGTTCCTGGAATGTGTGGAGGATGACTTCCTTGCACAGCTGGTGAGTGAGCTGACCAGGGAAGGTGCCCTCCTGGAGCTGCTGCTTGTGAACAGGGAAGAGCTTGTGGGGGAAGTAAAGGTTGGAGGCCGTCGAGGGTGCAGTGATCATGAGACGATTGAGTTTTGATCCTTGGAGAAACAAAGAGAGGGGTTAGTAAAACTGCCACCTTAGACTTCTGGAGGGCAAACTTTGACCTGTTCAAAAGACTGATGAACAAAATCCCTTGGGAGGCTGCCTTGAAGGAGATGGGAGTCCAGGAAGGCTGGACATACTTCAAGAGAGAAGTCCTAAAGGCAGAGGAGCAGGCTGTTCCCGTGTGCCAAAAAACAAGCAGGCAGGGAAGGAGACCGGCCTGGCTAAACAGGGACCTGTGGCTGGATCTCAAGAATAAAAGGAGAATCTATTGCCTTTGGAAGAGGGGGCAGGTCTCTCATGAAGACTATAAAGATGTAGTGAAGTTATGCAGGGAGAACATTAGGAGAACCAAAGTGCAGCTAGAGCTCAACCTGGCTACAGCTGTTAAAGATAATAAAAAATGTTTCTATAAATTCGTTAATAGCAAAAAGAGGATTAGGGAAAATCTCCCTCCTTTATTGGATGCAGAGGGAAACATGGTAATTAAGGATGAGGAAAAGGCTGAGGTGCTCAACGCCTGCTTTGCCTCAGTCTTTAGCAGTGGAACTGGCTGTTCCCTGGACACCCAGCCTCATGAACTGGGAGACAGGGAGGGGAAGCAGATTGAGGTCAGCACAGTTGAAGAGGAGGTGGTCAGAGACCTGCTGCACCACTTGGATACACACAACTCTGTGGGACCGGATGGGTTACACCCAAGGGTGCTGAGGGAGTTGGCAGATGTGCTCGCCAAGCCACTGTCCATGATTTACCTGAAGTCATGGCTAACTGGGGAGCTCCCACTGGACTGGAGGGTGGCAAATGTGACACCCATCTACAAGAAAGGCAGAAAGGAGGATCCGGGAAACTATAGACCTGTCAGTCTGACCTCGGTGCCAGGGAAGGTCATGGAGCAGGTCATCTTGGGCGCCATTAGAAGTCATATAATGGAGAACAAGGGGATCAGGCCCAGTCAGCATGGGTTTATGAAAGGCAGGTCCTGCCTGACAAACCTGATCTCCTTCTATGACAAGATGACCCAACTATTGGATGAGGGAAAAGCTGTGCATATTTTCTACCTGGATTTTCGAAAAGCATTTGACAATTCCCCATAGAATTCTCATAGAAAAACTGGCTGCCCATGGCCTGGATGAGTGTATGGTCTGCTGGGTCAAGCACTGGCTGGATGGTCCCAGAGTGGTGGTCAGTGGAGCTAAACCCAGCTGGCAGCTGGTCACAAGTGGTGTTCCTTAGGGCTCGGTGTTGGGACCATTTCTGTTCAACATCTTTATTGATGATCCTGATAAGGACATAAAGTGTATCATCAGTAAATTTGCAGATGACACCAAGTGGGAGTGTCGATCTGTGTGAAGGTAGGGAGGCTCTACAGAGAGACTTGGATAGATTGGATCAGTGGGCCAACGTTAACAGGCTGAGCTTCAACAAGGCCAAGTGCCAGGTCCTGCACTTGGGCCACAGCAACGCCATGCATAGCTACAGGCTTGGGGAGGTGTGGCTGGAGAGCTGTCTGGGAGAGAAGGGTCTGGGGGTTCTAATTGACAAGCAGCTGAACATGAGCCAGCAGTGTGCCCGGGTGGCCAAGAAAGCCAACGGCATCCTGGCTTGTATTAGAAATAGTGTGACCAGCAGAAGAAGGGAGGTGATAGTCCCCCTGTACTCTGCACTGGTGAGGCCACACCTGGAGTATTGTGTCCAGTTTTGGGCACCTCAATATGAGAGAGATATCGAGGTGCTGGAGCGAGTGCAGAGGAGGGCAACAAAGCTGGTGAAGGGCCTGGAGAATAAATCCTGTGAGGAGTGATTGCAGGAGCTGGGACTGTTTAGTTTGAGGAGGAGAAGGCTGAGGGGAGACTTCATCACTCTCTACAGCTACCTGAAAGGACTTTGTAGAGAGGTTGGTGCTGGTCTATTCTCACAGGTAATTAGTGATAGAACAAGAGGGAATGGTTTTAAACTGCAACAGGGGAGGTTTAGACTGGACATTAGGAAAAAATTTTTCACAGAAAGAGTGGTCAGAGAGTGGAATAGGCTGCCCAGGGAGGTGGTGGAGTCACCATCCCTGGATGTGTTTAAGGGTCATTTAGATGAGATGGAGGTTATGGTGTGGGGGAGAACTTTGTAGAGTAGGGCTGATGGTTGGACTCGATGATCCCAAGGGTCTTTTCCAACCTGAATTATTCTGTGGTTCTGTGATCTTCCTGCAGGCCAGTGAGGCACATGGCCCATTCCCTCACCCAGTACTGCCTTTGAATCAAGAGTTTCTATGAAGCATCCTTTCCTTCTGCCTGAAAATCTTGTCCTGATGAGAAAAGACAAATTTGGCCAGATATTAAGCAGCTCAGTCAGAGCAGAAATATCATTTGGTACACATGCAGTAAGTTGGATATACCCAAGAATTTGAAAGATCCCAGCATCCTTCCCTGTCCTTCAACACACAGCGTGAAGCAGCCCTGCGGTCCCTGGTGCCACAAGCACTGCAGGTGGTAAATGAAGCCCAGATCAACCTGTCCAGCAGACCCTGGACTGGGATAGGGGCTACTACAACCCAGTGCTGCAGAAGTAGTGCACAGCCCCACTGCAGGGAGAGGGGAGAGCCATTTGTGGGCATCTAGTTCTCAGTGTGCCAGCCCTGACAGGGGCTTGGAGATGCCTGGGATGGGGTGTGCTGTTTCAGGAGCATGATGGACAAGCCCATCAGATGTGTCATGCTCCTCAGTGATGAGGAAAGGACTTCCGCAACCAGCACCCTGCCACTTAAAGGATCCCTGCTTCCTCAGCACAGCAGCCCCCCTCTTCCTGGAGTATCTTAAGTGCTTTTACGTGATCTTGTTTTCACACCAGAATCACTGGTGCGAAGTTGTCTACGTGTGTGAGTCTGTCAGTCTGCAAGTGTGGAGAGGTGTGGAGGGCTGGCACTGGTGGTGGGACAGGCAAGAATACAGTGGCACAGTTTTGGTTGTGGCACCCACCCTTAGAGGAGCAGGGACCCTAGATCTCTATAGGCGACATCAGGCAGAGGTTTGCACTTCCAGTGCAAGCCTGGAGAGACCAAAAGAGATGAATAGTAGGGACAGCTCAGGTTTGGCAGACCAAAAGGCACTAGTAGGACTGCAACCTGAGAGTGCCCAGAGGGAGGTAATATTTCCTCAAGATCCTAGGCCATGCAAAGAGCCCATCTGGGCTGGAGATGTCTTCTAAAATTCCAGTGAAGGGTACCAAGAGAGATAGAGGTAGAAAAGAGAAATAGTCAAGAGCTTGGCCTTCCTTTAAAGTGGAGTGATAAAAGTAATCAGAAAAGTTGCATCTGCAAACCTGAGGGGATTTCTAGCTGACAAGAAGGTAAGCACATGAGAACAATTCAAACCAGTGGGATAGAAAAGGAGAAAATTAATAAGTAAAGCCACTCATGTGTGATTTTTATTTTTTTACTTCATAGCATTTGTTTATGTTATAAAGTAAATGTGATGTAAAGTAAATGCTAGTAATGGAAATGCCTTCAAGCAATGTGGAATTTCCTTCCCATGAACCCCCTGCCTGACCTCTGTCTCCAGAGAGATGAAATGTCATGGCCTGAAATCAAGCAAGAAATTCTGTTAATTATCTGTCACTTATAGTGCCTCTTTCCTGCACAGCATAGAGGCACCCTGTCAACTTCATCCTAGAGCTGAGGAAACTGGAGGAAAGTGAGTTAAGTGATTGCTCTGTGTGTCTCAGAAAGAACCGGAGGGTAAATGTCCTGCTTTTTGGGCCAGCCCTTGTCTTTCAGGCCACGCTGCTTCCATCAATGATTTGGTAGTGAAATCATGGCACTGGTATGCCTAAATCCTCTATGGTCTTCATTTTTTTTAGCTATTGTAAACACCAAATCATTATCCTGTTTATCTCAGCTGAGATGGTAGACAAAGACAAGCACTTAGAGGGAAAGAAAATAACAGGGGTGCATAGTGTGGCTTCAAGAAATCAGTTAATGACAGGATGTGGAGAAACTCAAAGACAAAAATATCAGAGAGAATGAGAAGAATGGTGCCACAGTAAAGAGCAGCTAAAATGCAGGGATTGAAGCCCAAAAAGGCAGGCTTGGAGAGAGATAATATAGCATCTCAGGGACATCATTGTGTGCCGTGCACTAGAGAGGTTAAGCAACAGTGGTGTCACTCTGACATCAGAAGAAAAGGACAGAGGACAGGCAGGAGTATGAGGAGGTGTATCTCACCCTTACTCCTCCCTGCAAGTGTTTCTTGACAGTTTGTGTTAATCTGCTACCAAAGAGATGAGCATTAAACTTCATGATGGTGTGCATTGTAGACGCACACACGACCACTTTCCAAGGAGAGAGCGCTGCTGCCCTTTACATTCACCTGTAGTATACACAT
This sequence comes from Athene noctua, assembly GCF_965140245.1. Taxonomy (NCBI): domain Eukaryota; kingdom Metazoa; phylum Chordata; class Aves; order Strigiformes; family Strigidae; genus Athene; species Athene noctua. The sequence continues at coordinate 36,828,968 of NC_134039.1, read as the reverse complement.
TACTAACTTCTTCAAGTAAACAAGCTCCGAATCAGAGGAGGTAGATTGCATGGGAGAATTGGCCTCTATTATCAGCCCATCTCTGTTCCAAAACCTACAAGAGTCCTGGGGCCCATAGGGGGAACCAAAATTAGAAAAAACCTGTGACAAAAATAAAACTCTGTTTCTTTTAATAACCTGATTTTATTTTGAGATACCCTTCAGGGAATGCCCCACTGAAATGTGATCTGAAGCCAAATCTTTGACTGCACAAAACTTCTATGTGCAGATGGTTTAGTGGACTGCTTTTTATTTTTATGTAATGCACAGTCATTAAAAAATGATTGCACAAAGAAAAAGCTAACATGTGCTGAAGATGCTGGCAAAGTGGGGTGCTCAGGCTGTTAGCAGCGAAGAAGAAGGCAATTTCCACCTTCCCCATCGCACACAGTGACAGCAGTTTCCACCACATCCATGTAGTGCTGAACTGAGATTACATGCCATATGTCAAAATGTCCCTGCTGGTATTTTAAGGAAATCTTAGGAGAGGATAATGCTACACTGAAAGCCATGTAGATCCTGGACTGCTGAGGATTGATTTCCCACATTCTGACTAGCCCAAGTCTAAGGGTTAGATAATAATGCTCTTTGTTTAAATGAACCTGATATGCTTTAATGGAATTTTTTCATCTCCTCTGTTATTGAAGTTGCAGTGTATTACTGATCCTTCACGTCCCAAATTTACGCAAATGCAATTCCGGCCACAAGCCAAGTCATAAGATGGCAAAACATAAGCCTTGAGAGCAGCAGGCCTAGGAAAATACACCATTTAAAACCCCTGCCATGAAGTACTTTCAAAGGCCTAATTTTAGACATGTGCACTGGAATCAAATAGCAAAGGGATCAGTTGGGTGAGGAATGGAGGATTTTTGATTCAAATGTCAATTATAATTAACCTAGAGCACAATGATATTGTGGTGACATATAACACCATCCTTGGAAGCTGGCAGGACGTCTTGAGAAAGACGTTCCTCACCTTGGGCAAAAAAACCCACGAAATGTTTCTTCTGATGCTTATCCTGTGAAAACTTGCTTTGGTGTCTGTCCATCAAGGGCTGCTCTTTTCACAATCAGACCAAGCAACTTCCCACCACCCTCCTCATTGTTGCAAGGCCACCCCAGGGATGTGTTTCTCCACTCCCGCCCGTGCCATCCTCTTCCTTTTTCATACTGCATAATTGCAAATCCCTTGTGCTACGGAAGAGCAATTATTCTCAGGGTGTGAAGGGACAAAAAGCTCCCAGTGCTTGAGCTCCAGGAGGCTCAGAGATATCAGGAGGCAGTGTCAGTCCTCTCCCTTGGGAATGGCCTTACCACCCATATCCCTGGTGCTCCTAGGGGCTGCCTATGGGATGTCACAAACTGATGCTGTCATCATGCCTGGCACAGTTACGGTCCTCCTCACTTTCATATTTTCTTTTTCTCCTCTCTTCCCCTTCCTCTGGATGTGGGTGGCAGCCATCTGTGAGATGAGGTGAAGCCGCTTCAGCATCGAGGGGAGTCATCAGACAGGCACACTGCATGGGTTTTTCTCTACTCGTGCCATAGGCTCTTCCCAGAGTCAAATGATTTTGCTGCGTTTTGCCAATATACTGCCTAGTGAGACAGCATCAAACCTACATATACGATGAAGCAACACATACATAAAGCCTAAGGCCAAGAGCTTCAGAATCTGAAACCCACACTTTGGCTTGTGGCATAACTGTATGGGTAAAAATGGGAGGATCCCCATTCCCTACTCTACTCTGGTGGCTTTGTGCTAGTTTAATGCTCAGTTTCCATGTAATGAGGCTGTAATAAAAGAAGCATAACAGTGTAGAACAGCACATAACAGGTAGAGTTTACAGGGAGTCCCAGAAAACTCCCTTTGAGACCCCCAGAGCTCAGAGGTGCTCACCTTTGCCTCACCACATCCAGAGACCAGCTCCTGAGTGGAGGACAACCCTGTTTCCTCCAGACTCCTGTGTTGCCACCTCTCAAACTGGATTCCCCAGGGCAGGACAACGAACCTTGCCACTGCCACCACTCCTTGGCCAGGGACTCCATTTCTCACTCAGCCCTGCTTCTCCAGACTGTACTCGAGAGCCCAGGCCTGAAGAGCAACAAACGCTGCTAACTCTTTTGGTAGCTGAGATCAGAGTTTGGAGTTTATTCACATTTAACTCCCCACCAATTTCTTTACCTTCCATTAGCTGAGGTAGAAAAGATCTGGATCTTCCTTCCTTCAAGCCATTGCTGGTGAAGCTTTGGCGAGACTAATGATGCATGGCCTAAATGGTCTCACCTCTTCAGCTGGACAGAGTGGGGCTTGTCTGACTAAATGTGGACCTCCCTAATGTGAGTATCAACAGCTGACACCAGGATCTATGCTCCCTTTATAGCTGATGAACGTTTTACATGAAATTCCAGGCTATACTCACTGCATACTACAGTAACATCTCAAGGAGACCAGATGAATCATGCTTTCACAAGCATGATTTCGTCAAGCAACTCTCTCAGACGTGGGTATCTGCACCTGAGGAATCTAAAATAGGCAAGATGAACTCTATCTTTAATGACTCTTTGCATACTTCAGTAAGCTTCCAACAAGTCAATAACTGCATTTGAAGCACAGTGTCATGTCCCAGTTCCTGGAAAATGTTTAAATCACAGACAGAAGCTCCTTCTCATACAAACTGTATGTGCAATACATAACAACTTCCTGCTACCAGCCAGGAGCTGGGATTACTGAATGCAGCTGCTTGATTGCATTTTGCTTGTCAAGACACGAGAGCAACAAATCCTTCCTAGGTGATGTTTTGCTGATTAAGGATGCCAGTTAAACCCGGACACCAGAGTGAAAAGAGTAGGCGTATTTTACTAGTGATAACCAAGTAATGTAACAGTGTAATACAGAAGATGTGCAGTAAGAAAAAGCAAAATAGTGCACTTAAAGCAGCAAACAGGAAAATACAGGGCAATGCATCAAATCATTACTGCACGAGAGAAAGAATAGTGATTAAGAAAAGATCCATCACCACCTGCCTATGTTACCATCACCCAGCCCCGCAGTGGCTGGGCAGCCCCGGTCACAGCGAGGGTTTGGAGAGTCTGTCCCGGCAAGTGGGAAATCCTACGCGGTGCATCCACCCATAGGTGAGGCTTCCAAAGTTGCTGCAAACGGGCCCAGCCTTATATACCAGAGATCGACAGACCAGAATAGCTGGCACCTTTGTTTTGAGCGGAAATTTTCTGGTTTCATTCTCCTGTTGGATTCCACCCAAAGCCTGGCCAGGGCTCAGGGGGGGAAACCAAGGGAGCTTCTAACAAGGCCAAACACTTGGGTTCTCAGCCTTGAACAAGGCTAAACAAGGGAAGCTGGATACATTCTCTCCTCACTCCTGATTATATTCTGTCTGAGCTGCATCTTTCACTAGCGAGTTTACATACTTTGTTAATGATTACAGACTAAGTTAGCAGCTTTGGCTTGGGGCCTGTTGTTCAGGCTTCAGTATTTCCATGCTTTAGCACTTTTTACATCAGCATAGGTGGGTCATTATAACTTAGTACAATACCTACTAGCACAATGGTTTTCAGTTATAAAATATACAGGATTCATCTATAGGTCAACTCTGGCATGGGCCGGTTGTCCAAGCCTTAGCACTTCAGGTAATAATGGGGTTTGGAAACTGGGCCACCTCCTGACTTCATCTTTTAAGAGATACAGTGACAATGGAGCTTTAAATGAACTTAATAAAAAGAAATGAACATAAGATGAGAATGTCGCAGCAGCTTGTAGACCTCAGTTTTTATGCAATTTAACAAATGTTGTCATGCTCTGCGTCAGACTTCTGACAGTATTACTATGGTGGATGGTAGTAGTCAGTCAGCACAGACCTGTATAAACTCACTGCAGGCAGATGCCTTCATTTGGGCCATAAGGAAGAATGGTTAAACGTCTTCTAATGTAAAAATAGCTGAAGCCATTGTCCAAGGAAATGGCTAGCCATCACTGCAAAGCTGAAGCAGAATCTAAGATACCATCAAAAATGGAGAGATTCTCTGAAAACTAATCACAAGCCCAGGGTGCAGTAAGCAAGAGAAATAAGCTGCAGTAAGCAAGAGAAAACAAGCAAATGAGGACTGATGTTGTCATGTCCCAAAGAGAAAGCACAGGCAGAAAGTGTACTCCCTGGAAGAGTCATCTTGCAAACAGCGAGCAAGGACCGCTCAATACTTGTTTTTACTGTGTTCACAGAAATACTTTTTGAGTAAAATTTTCATTCTTTATAATAATCAGTACAATCCCAGAGAGCTAGTAATTGACTTCTGTAATCAGTTCTTGCAAACACTGAACATTGTCTAATCTCTCCATCCAAGGGGCACTAACATATTGTCCAGAAGCTTGAATAATTAAGGACAAGGTAGATTTCTGTGGCTTGCACTGAAAAAGGCAGAACTGTCAGTACCTTGATAATGCAGTGATGAGGACAACTTTTTATCTGGTGACTCACTGTTGAGAGACTGTTCTGTATGCTACTTACCCCTCTGCTTAATTTGGACACACTGTACTCAGGGATGCTACCAAAATCAATATTTTAGATAAGATTATAGACTTGGCAAGAGTCAAGGAGATGCTGCAGGGAAATAAAAACCAGTAATTTGAAAGTGCATGGCATAAAGAGTACCCTATTCATTTTCAAGCAATTAGCTACCCATAAGGAAAACTAAAAACGTCTGTGGCAGATGTCAAAGAAAGTGTACCGAGACACCTTCCTTCTTAATAGGTTTGAAAACATTCCTCATGCAAAAGGACATAATGGAGTCAGGAAAGGGCAGCTTAAATCGTTGAAGTGGTTTATGGTGCAGCGATAAAGCAACACTAAAGGTAATAGGCAGGAAGGTAACCTGTAGTAGCCCTTGTATAACAATTGGGAATGATGGGGAGTACCAGAAAATAGACCGCTGAGGACTGTACGCTATCCCTAAATAGCATCTCCGTTGCCACTGTCCATCATATTTCCCTCTTGGAGAAAGGAACACAGGGAGAAATAAAATTATTATGGGGTACAAGAATGAAGATAAGGGAGATAAGTGGGAGTCAGAGAATGAAAAATAGATAAACACGGCACCAGAGGGACACCCTGAACAGAGCAGCCAGCAGTGCCCTGGCAGGAGGCCGGACAGCAGCTGGCCCTGAAATCATAACACCAGAAACTTTTTCCCTACACTTTTACGATGTTTAAAAATAGCGCTTGAACGGAGAAGAGACAACACAGGTCAGATTGTGGGAGACTGGCACACATTCTTTCCTGCTTCAAAGCAGCGGTTCCTCCTGACTATCCTTCAGAAAGATTGGCATAGGATGATGATCCTGCAGGAGACCCAAACAAGGCATCTGGGAGACAAATTTGGGATTGTTCCCAGTAGAGAGAGCAGGGCCTTCAGTGAAAGGCAAGGAGCCACCATCTCCAGTGTGCAGCACCGTAGTGACACTGGCATGGATCTCTTATTCCTCTCCACCATCTCTTCATCTTTTGCATCTTGGTCTCCCATCCAATAGGGTCTCACCTTGCTCCCTCAGTGCCCTAAAATGTGCTTGCCTTAAAGTCTGCAATGCCAGGTGTCGGGCCTGCTCAGTGCTAATTCAGGTGGATTTACAGAAAGAATTACACTCTGCAGAACAAAGCAACCAAACTGCCCCTAACTAAACCATCATGCAGAGTGGAGAGACAAGGGCCGCCTGGGTTATTCCCCATGATACAAGGGTCAGTGACTGAGATCCTGCGGGAGATTTTCACTCTCAGAAAATGCTCTTCAATCACAGATGAGCTGCAAAAGGTCAGTGTTTGACTGAGGAAGTAGCAGACGTTTACTATGAAGTGCCTCTTTGTTTAAAGAGCTTAAAAGAGGGAAGTTTAGTAAAGTACAATAAATAAACTCTGGGAATCCAGTTTGAACAAGTTTCTTATCTATGGTTTCAGAAAAGAGAGGGAAAGGAGCAAGTCTGGGTCTGAGGCAGCAGCAGCACCTGTCCTGGGAGCTGCACCTGGTCCAGCAGCATTTGGGCTCCAACTCCAGTTGGTTTATCTCTCAGTTTGAGTACAGAAAGTTATAATAAAAAGTTGTGCTCTTTAATATAGTGAAAACTTGCTCTTTTATCAAGAACAAGTCTGGCTTCTCATCTACATACGTGAGCATGGGGTTTGCATCCCCATGTGAGGTATGAAAGTACCAGTGGTCTGTCTTGACTTCTGTAACAGAGCTTCTACTAGCAAAAGACAATTAAGTAGGAAAGCATGAGTAAATAATTTATTATAGCATATAAATGCTTTCAGGAGATGGAAATACTAGCTATGAAATTGCTCAAATGGGAAATGGTACAAGTCCAGTGGCTGGAAGCTGAAGCCATATAAACAGAAATGAGACATAAAATTTAGATTTTGACCAAGATTGTTTAACAGACAGACTGCCATGGGCATGGTGAAGTTCTCATCTCTTGATGTCTTTGTATCAGAAGTGCAAGGCTTTGAAGAAGGCATTTGTTAATCAAGTGCTAACAGAAGAACACCCCACCCCCCACACCCCCACCCCCCACCCCCAATTACTGGCAGACCAGAATGAAAGCATTTGTGAAGGACTGGGGGACAGAGTTAGGTATCTGCTAGTTTCCTTCACTTTCAAGCCACTCTGCAAAGTTAGCTGTCTATAATAAAATTCACCAACTTACTCCTTAGAATCCAATAACCCCATAAAATACAATTTATCTTTTAAAAGTATTTGTTCTAAAGTTAGGTTCCAAGCTAAATTTTCTAATACCTAAGGGTCTTTAAAGGCTACACAATCTTTAACTCATCTCTCAACTTGACCATCTATCTTCTGGTTATTTCAGGACCGGCAAAGGTTATACAGAAACAGTCAGAAGCTTTGCTGGCCAACATGTCAAGCAGGGAAAACGCAGTCCCAGACAGGCTGTCCAGCACTCAGCCCCTTACAGGGCACATCAGTTCTTTCTGAACTTGTCCTGGGGCCTGGTTCTTGGCCAACAGAAGTCTTGTGCTGGCCATGCCAGGACAGCACTGGATCATTTGAAATAACCTAATTGTAATCATAAATCGTGTTTAATTTGATTTTGACCTTCTAGTTATATTAGGATTTTAGATTTATTTTTGTAGACACAGACTGATTCTCACTGCTTGGTAGCTATTAAAATATGTTGGTTTGTTACAAAAGTAGCCCATAACTACAACTGGTATTTCCTTTTTGGTAGCCAAGGTGATATACTATACACAAATTAAATACATAGTCTTAAAAATACAATTCTTGTGCTGAATGAACAAGAAAAGTTTTACTCAGAACATGCTAATGCATTTACAGCAAAATGATACCTTAGACAAAGAAAGCATTATTCATAGAAAATTAATCAGACTAATGATTTCTGATCAGCATGTTCTTCAGCATTTTAGAACAAAAAAGATGTCACCCTCTCACACCTCATTTTTATAAGAAAATTGGAAGAGGAAACCTGGCTTTTTTGCTATTTTCAAATCCCAGCTGGTTTCTCAAATTCTATTACATTATTGAAGTAGCTATTGAATTGAACACATCTGATAGGAAGAAAATATCCTTCCAGCAGAAGAGACGACAGATTTCCAAAATGAAATTTAATGCTTTAGCAAATTCTGTTTCCTTAGCTCAGCTAGTGATTCCATAGGTAAATTGACTTTAATGTAAATTTCATTTAAGCAAATATATACTGTCTAAACAGTGTTCCTTATATAACCTAAAGGGTTTTAATACCATAAGGTCAAGAGCTAATATAGGCCATGATGATTTTTTAAATGCATTTAAACTAAACCCATTAAAGTGTGTTCAGTTTTAATAAGGAAAATAACAACTTAATTTTGGTTGTGTTTTTTTTTTTTTTTTTAATTGAGACTTTTGCAGCTCAGGGTCTGCTGCTATATTCAAAGACACTTAGGACTTTGAGATTTTTTTTGCCTATCTGTTGCTGACAATGATCCTATGCAAATTTCTCAGTCTTATCGCAACATTCTGACTCTGTTCTGCACTTGGATCACATAAGGACAACTAAACAAATGCAAGCTGATCAAGATAGGAAGATCTCTTTGGTTTCAAAGCCTGTAAGAGTTCAATCATCTCATAGATTCAGGGAGTTATACTTTTCTTTTTTCAGTCCTGTGCTGGTTTTCTGGACTTCGTTTTCCCCTCCTTACTGTGCTAGCTCTGCTTTCATGGAGGATTTTGGAGCATTTTTCTTCCTTCCTGAGGTATGCAACAACTAGGCTTGTCCACCACAGATTTCAACATTTGTGTTTAAGTTACTGCCCTGAAAAATACCTTTTGTCTTTAAAACAAAGCAACATTCTTTCAGGTCTATAAATATATGCATGGTTAGATTTACTTTTACATTATAAAGTCATAGTGGCTGTGAAAAAGTGTTGACCTCAAAGATACATAGATAAATGAATATATATATGTGGCTATATTCTTTAAAAAATACATATATATTTGTACATACAGACACACACAATTTGTACAAGATTAGCCAAAAATGAGCTAAATCCAGGGACAGATTAAATAAACTGCTGTAAAAAAATTGATATCTGGAGACTTTTCTTCAGACTCAATATGAAGCAATTAAAGAACCTTATTTTTGAAACAGTGTTTAGCTTTTATGTTTCTTTTTTTCCATGACATTTTACACAATTGATTATTGGCTTTACTGAAGTTTTCTAATATCACTGCTGCCCTTTACCTCCTCCTGCTGTGCTCTATTATGAACCCAATGCCTGGAAAAAGTTTATTTCTTTTTCTATTCTCCTTTTTCAAAGCTATAATTAGTGGTTTTCTGTGTGTGAGGGCCAGCAAATGTATATATGTGTGTTCATGTATGTTTTACATCCACATATACATATTGAATATTTTTTGTCATTACAAATAATCTACAATTGAAAATTAACAGTGAAATAGTAATTTGTATAATTTTTAGGTTTCTGAACTGAGGAAGTATGATAAGAACATAAGAAATTATTCTCACTGGGAAGATTAACAGCACTGAGATGAGCTCTTACTTGCACACCTGAGTGGCTCCCAACTCCAGCAAGGAGCTTACCTTCTCCCAGAACCCCAGAGCCAAGCAGGACTCCATGCTGGCACAGATCCTGCCTACTCTGGACCAGATCAGTTGACAGGATCATTGCCAGAAGGAGGAACTACTTTGCTGAAGTCAGTGAAGCTTTCAAGGCAATCTCTTAAAATAAAAGTTCTACTAGATGGCATGCTTCTCTGGGGTGAAAAAAAACAAAACAAAACAAAACCAAGGGATTGTGGTGTCCAGATGAATGCTGTATCGGGTGTAATTTACATTAGTTAGTGCCACCCTGATGTACTTCCACTGGTCTTTCCTAATATTTCTAAAAGATGCATGCATTTCCAATGGAGTTCAGCTCTGCTATTGCTGTTAATTGTGTTGTCTTATACTAAGCAGATTTTATTAAATAAGGTCATACAGTGGTCATGGAGAGCATTTGAACTGTTACTAGATTAGTGTTAGCAATCAAATAAACGAGAAAAGAACAAGTATATTTTATCACAGAACACAATTTCTACCTTTATTTGAACAGAGCAGTTTGTAGAGTCTCATTAGTATCAGCCTAATGTAATTCTGTACTTGTTTTGCAAGTGAAAAGAAGTTTAGGAAACGTCATTTTAAAAGGTTGTAGATGTGCAAGAGTGAAAGAAAGATGAAAAATTAACAATCATCACACACAATTTAGGATGATTCATCTTCTGAAGGGAAAGAGATAAAATCTCTGTCTTCTGGAAAAAGAACATGCAAAAGAAGTCAGTAAAATAACTGGGCAATATTGAAGAACAAATAATGCTATAATCAAACAGAATATACAATGAGAAGAGCAAAAATGTATAATGCCCATAGGCAAAAGTTAATGGTCTAAAACCAGAGACAGATGAAGAGAAATGCTTGGGTCTAAATGAAGATATTGTTATATGAGATCATATGTGAACTAAGATGAAGGGAAGAAGATTAGTGTAACACTAAGGTAAAATTTATATCAGAAAGTATAGCTGTTTGCTGGTAAAGAAACAGCATCTGTGTTAAAGAAAGCCTTGGCAGTAAAATAATATGATTAAGTCATCCATGTCAACAAGTTCTAGGGTATCACTGTGGATTGAAATTGTGGGTTATAGGTTAATACTGGGACAACAGTACCCATCAGTGGAGCCCAGTGGTGACCACAGCCTCCAGGATCAGAAACAGAACAATAATGGAAAATTTCGGTCATTGCTTATCTCCATGACAATGGAAGAATGGCATCATGCAGAGAGAAAAGTTGTAGATATCATAAATGACTGTATTTTCTCAATAACAGTGAAAATATAAAACCTAGTCTAGAAGAATACTAGATATGTACAAGAGAAAAGCATCTTGTGGGCATTGTACAAGATACAGTTCAAGACATAATCACAGAGAAGATATTGTGTAGTGCCTTTGCTATGAAAGTTCAATGTTCTAGTAGGAGATAAATGTCAAAAAGTCAGTTATATTATCAAGGCCCTTTAAGAAGGGTGATTAATAAAAACAAGGAAGCTTGTTAAAAGGTACTAGGCAAGGGAAGGGAAGGGAAGGGAAAAGAAAAAAGAAAAGAAAAAAAAGAAAAGAAAAGAAAAGAAAGAAGAAAGAAAAGAAAGAAAAGAAAAGAAAAGAAAGAAAGAAAGAAAAAAAAGAAAAGAAAAGAAAAGAAAGAAAAGAGAAGAGAAGAGAAGAGAAGAGAAGAGAGAAGAGAAGAGAAGAGAAGAGAAGAGAAGAGAAGAGAAAGAAAAGAAAAAGAAAAGAAAAGAAAGAAAAAGAAAAGAAAAGAAAAGAAAAGAAAAGAAAAGAAAAGAAAAGAAAGAAAGAAAAGAAAAGAAAAGAAAAGAAAAGAAAAGAAGATTAAAAAGAGAATAAAAGAGAGAAAAGAAGGATTCTTTGTGTCAATGTTCAGCACAGAGAGGTTTAAGGAAGTCTGCAAAACAAAGTCTTTATTTACAGGGGTGAGGCTGAGGGGTTTTGTCAAATTGAACTGCCAGTAGAGAGGTTTTAGAGAAAATCAAAAAAGTGAGTAGCAACACATTGCCAGGAACAGGTAACAATCACTCGAGGGATCTAAGGGAATTCAAATATAAAATTGCTGAACTTTTCACAGTAGTGTGTAACCTATCGCTTACATTGGCCCAGGTTCCAGAGTAATGGAAGGTGGCAAATGTGGCCTCAATTTTTAAAATAATCTCCGGAGGGGAGCCAGGAAACCAAAGAATTGTAAATTTGACTTCCTGCTGAGGCAGAGTGATGGAAGTTATAATAATAAGCAGTATTAGTATACATGAATATATACAACTTACTGGAGATAGTGAACAGAGCACATAAATAAAGAAATCATGCCTCGCAAATCCAGTACAGTTTTCTGAAAGGATCATTGCACTGTAGACAAGGGCAACTTGAGGAAAAAAGTTGCCTTTGGATTCCTAAACCTTTCTATAATATCCCTTCCCAAACAATCTTACAGAAACCTAACGTCAGGGGGAGAGTGCTGTGCATTAATAACTGCTCAAAGTAGATGGAACAGCAGGCAGGAATAAATGGTTGCTATTCTTCCTGGAGCAGCTACTCACGGAATCCCAGGGGGATCTGGCTGGGAATGGCCACAAATCAACTAGAAAAGCTGAAGAACAGCAAGAGGAGAAAATTTGCTGGTGTTCTGGAAGTAGTCAGGACAATCAAAACCAAAGCAGACTGGAGAATTTCAGAAGTTTGCATCATGCTGAGTAGGTGGTAAAATGGAAGATAAAATTCATCCTTGCTAAATACGAAGTAATACACTGTGGGAACATAGTCCTAAGCGCACTTATGCAGTGATCAGATCCAAATTTAGCTGGTTTTGCTTTAGACACAAGGGAGAACTTTCGACAGTCCTCCAAAGACCTCTGCTTGACAATCTTCCATTGTCAAAAAAGCAAACAAAGTTAGGGATAGACCAAGAGAAAATAGCATTATGCTAATGATGATGTCACAGCTTCTATCTCAGTCTCTGTCTCATAAAGGATGTGGAAGAATTAGAAAAATTAAGAAAGAAAAGCAACAAAAAAGAGAAGAGTCTTCTATGCAAAAGGGAACTTAAAATATGAAGACTGTTAACACTGGAAAAAGAAAATCCGAACAGGATACACCCAAGATGTATAAAAATCCTAAATGATACAGAGGAGGAAACTATTCAGTTTTTCCCAAACAAAGAACTGGGATCATCCAGCAGAAAGCCTGAACAGCCTGTCTAAACCAAACAAAAAGAAATACTTCTACACATCCAGTTCTGGAATTGCCATAGGATGCCATGGATGTTTAGCATCTAAACATAAATAAAATCCAGCAGCCACATGGAGTGAGATCTGTGGCTGTTAGGCAGCCACTCTGTTCAGCAAGTCCCTGAAACTGGGAAAATAAAACAATGTAAAGATTGTACTTGACCTGTTTCTCAAGGGCTCCTTCATCTGCTGTGGCCAGATGAGATAGATGGACCCTTGTTCTGACCCAACATGTCATCTTTAAATTCTCTGTGTGCTTTTTTTCACTTTAGCAGTTAGTTATTTGGTGGTGCTGAGGCAAGGGATAGCCTGATGGTTCTGCTGTTGCTCAGTTGCATGGAAAAGCTCAGAAGAGCAAGGTTCTCTAATACTTCCAAATGGCTCAAAATAAGTGATAATTCTCCAAGACTGAAGTCTGTCATGTTAAAAGGCCATAATACCTCAACCCAGAGAGACACACAGTTAGCAGGTTGGGGTAGAAAACAAGAGTGTACTGGAGTTGGAAGAAGGCTAATTAATAATGCAAGCCTGAGCTGTTACTGATGAAGCTCTAATAGCATTAAGGGGTAAGCATCGGGGTCATTCACTAGGCACTTCGAGTTTCCCCTGCACCATATTTAATGTAAGGATTAGCACTTTCCCTTTCAAACATCAAAACTTCACAGGCTCAGAAATTCTTAAAATATGGAGAAAGGTGTGATGAGCTGGCTGTAGTACATGTTGAAAATTTTAGTCTGTAAAATGGTTACAGTCATTGCTAATAACACAAAATCTTATTTTTAAACTAAAAGAGCTCATTTGAAGATGGCAAGTTGCAGCTTTGTTTCCCACAACAAATGCTGACTGCAGTGGGAACTGCTCAGCCGGCTGACAGCTCTTCAACTCCTGGGAACTGCTGCTCTCTGGTGCCCATCTTCATGACAAAAAACAGGAAAATTTGCCTTTCATCCTCCTTGCTCTGCTTTTGATGTTTCTACTGAACCACCTCATCAAGAGAAGAATCAAGATGTAGTAACTCATGTTGAGATGCATATCCTTTCTAATTAAGTGCTGGCAAATAATATGCACTTGAATTGTAAAATGGGCCTATTGTAATATGCAAGTGAGGTTAAGTCAATTTGCAGATCGGGCTTTGTACAGCATAGTCTCGTCTACACATGTGACATGAACGGCGAGGAAAATTCTAATTTTGGTAGTGGGAATAGCTTGAGTTAAACATTTTTAATAGAAAACATCTGGACTCCTCGTTTCAAAACTATTTTCATTTTGAACTTGATGGAGGCATCCTGAAAATGGGGTTGAATAACCTGAAAATGAAACAAAGCACTCCTTTTTGGAGCTGGATGGTTGAATCATTGTTTCTCAAAGAGACTGTTTGCTTTAAAAGGACTATAAATCCTCTGCTGGGTCCCTACAGTCACAAGGGCCTTTGATGCATTTTGCAAGTGATGGCTTAATTTCTGTTTTGATTTTATACTACAGAAACTACATGGCTGGAATAATGAATGATTTGGTAATATATCTTTCACTATTTATTACTTATTTTCATCACAGTTCTGCCATTTTTATTCCTTCTGCAAGCCAGTACATCTTCCTTGATGTTAGAGACTGGTAAACTAAATAAATATAAAGCAGAAATTGTCTGCAGCAAAATTTCTATCAGAAGTTCTCTCTTTTCCATTTTAAATAATTATGTCCTAAAACCACACAAAGGAAATAAAAAAGTCAGCCAGTAAATCAGAGGCAGTAAGTAGAAAAGAGAATGTTGATGGTGTCTTTAACAGCTAAAAATGGATATATGCATGAAGTAGCAATACTTTACAAAGTCAAATTCATTTCTGACTTTATTGAAATGCCTGCTGCTCATTACTGACATTTAAGAGGTTGATGCTATGAGGTGTAACAGCTATATTTAATGAAAGTTGTAGCACTCCTGCTTTCTGGGCTACTGCTATTATGTTTTACACAAACTGTAGAAGCATTGGTTTCACCTTTAACTGACCATCAAAGCATCTCATATTGTTATTCACAGTGATTTCAACATCCATTGCTTGTAATAAATGTACAGAGTTTTTGTTAATACTTCTTATTTGTGCTATTTATGTTAAAAATGCTTGTGTTTTAAATATTATATGTACTAATTTCAGGTATAGAAAAATTAAGATTAAGGGCTTGGAGTCGATCAAAGCACCTAACCAGGTACTTATCCTTTTACTGTAAGAACAGCTCAATTGTCAAAGCACTTTGTTTACATGCTTAATATAAGACCATGTTAGGAGCTTTGCTGGATTTGAAATAGCTTAAAAGCACTATTTAGAGACCCATGCAAAATAACTATGAAATATGAACTTTCTTTCTGTGAATAGCATTCCTCCTCTTTAGGTGTGTTTTAATTTTAGAAAAAAACTATTAATGAAAAGCTTTTCTATAGGACAGAATACCTAAGTTACTGTCTTTTTTCCTACTATTGAACATGTGGTCTGGGTTATCCAAACCTACCACAACCCACACTGAATTCAGTGCTTTTGCTGGGATAACTCTGATGGATATGCAAGGTAGAAGCATGCTGGAAGCTCATGTAATGAGTCCCTCAGAAATAGCTACGCAAGGCTCAAATGGTTTAGGTGCCCTTGGATAACCAAAGTACTCATTCATTTTAAATTATAGTCTTCACCTCATTACTCATTCACTTAAAATTTTTGAAATTACATATGCAATGTGGACTGCATAAGTAGAGTGAGCAAACAAGAGGAAGGATCTGTCTTCTTGAAAGAGGTTTGGGATTTAAAGACATTTTTCAGAAAAAGGTTGTCCTGTTGTAGAAAACCCCTTCTTTAGAAGAACATTGAAACAAAGTTTTTATAAGTGTGACTTCCAAAGGGACAATTTTGACGCAATTTCTGATCAGATTGCATCTGAATCAAAAGCTACTATCAAACAAGAAGTTTGTCCATGTTTTGCAAAACTGTGTTCTGAAGTAGTCTATTTTCCAATTGATAAAAAAAAAAGGTTTTGTTTCTTACTTGTTGGAGGCTTGTTCATGTGATAATGCTGTACAGAATAGAGCTGCGTTTATCACAAGGCAGCAGACCAGGAATCAAGGATGCATGTTGAGGGCTGATGAACAGTACCTGATGTAAAAGAAACGGAGAGAAGTGTAGTCACTATCCAAAACCACTTCAAAGTTATGGCACCTTTTTAGTGTGTCATAAAATAGTCAGAAATCTAAGCTATTAGAAGAAGATTTCCACAGCTAAACTCACTTACTTAGAACTTGTTCTAAAGTGAATAAGCCTCATGGTCATGTACCACAAAAAGGAGAAAGAGATGGCAAAAAAAAAGAATCTAGAGGTGGCAAGAAAGGGAAACTGCACTCCTGAAATGTTTATGAAATGTCAGAGATTACTTTTCCTTTTAAAAATCAGCAAATTAACAGTGACCAAATCAGACTTACCTACCATTCAACGAGAGAGACAGGGAGTTAAGAGGAAGAGGGCAGCAAGATGTGCTTGTACTGGTAAAATCTATGCATATTTCTAAAAATTCAAAAGTACACTTGTCATGTGAGTATTTGCTGATTGTAAAACGTTAGGACAGAAGTATCCTGTTTTATTTTGGTTTTGTTTTGAATATACAGTCACTTCATATAAGTAGTACTTTTCCAGACCATCCTTACATAGTAATTTTTATCGTCTCTTGGCATTACATGTTCTGGGATATCTAACTCTGCAAAGGTTATTATTATCCTATAATTCGTCACTTACAATTGTGGGCTACATTTTAGCTGCCAACAGCACAGGAGTCATCTGTGGTTATAGGTTCCAGCTGAATCCTTCCAAGGCATTTATGTTTTGTGGCTGCAATAGCATTATTCTTCAGGTCATCCCACAGAATTAGGAAACTATGAGGTCTTTTCCAATAAACAATTGCCATATAATTCACTGAGTGATTAGGGTGGGGAAAAAAAGCTGTTGTTTCTGTTTATTGTATATTCCTTAAATAAGCACAAGGTAAACATTAATGGAATAAGTAAAGAAGCACAACCTGCAACTAACCCTGAAATACAAGAAAGAGTTGTGGAGAGAGTGCCTATTAGGAAGGAGAAACTAGAGTTAGATCAATGGAAATTGAAGTTTGAAAGGATGCTGAGGGAAACAGAAGTGCAAACTCATCAAGGTTCACTAGTGTTGTCAAGGTGTTGGTGCTGTCCTATGGATGAAGAAGCTACTTACTAGACACCTAACTTCCAGCAGTTGCTTTGGGTTCATGGACTCATATGAATCCTTCCATGTGTATCTCCATGTTCAGATTTGCAGCCTGGGAATTTTTAAGAAGAGGGCCATTCATACCTTGACTTGTTCTCTTCTGCACCCTATCTGGTTCCAAGATATGGAGACATGCTGTGGCATGATGACTTCATTTTGTATTCCTCTTTTCCTGCTCACAATCTTTCCTCATACGCTGTGGAATTGCAGGAGCAATGAAAACAGCCTGCGTGGAGATGAAAGAGGTATCTATTCCCATGGCATCTCGGAGGATCTGAACTGGGTAGGTAAGGTAAGAAGCAAAAGGAGGAAAGAAAGGGGAGGAGGTTAAGGGCTGAGATACCCCAAACCATGCTTCAGGAGATAAGGAGTGTTGCCTAAAGTTGCCTTCCATGTCTCCTCCTTGGCACTTGTTTGAGTGACCCCTTTATATATTTTTTGTGGCAGCTGTGGACAGCTGTGTCAGTACCACGGTGGCTGCCGCTGTTGCGCTACCGACTGCCAGCAGAGGGAAAGCAACACTGGTGCCCATTAAGCAGATGGCTGCATGAGACACTGGGCAATAAGTTATCCATGCTGGAACACCACAGGGGTACAGTCAAAGGATCTGTCTTCAGGTCTTCTCCCTCTAAGTTGGTAGTACAGGTACTGCAAAAAACAGAGTTATGCAGAGGCTGAATGGTTTGGAAAATCCTTTTGCTTCTGATCAAATCCAACTGAAACTGGTGGCATAAAAGATTCCCACCAAACATCCCTGGCAATTAGATCAAGGCTTTTTTGACTGCTGTCTATCATACTTTGCTACTCCAAAAATGAGACAGGCTCTGCCCAGAGAAAAATGGACTGCTGTTTGCATCAAGCCAGCAGGAATGTAACCACCAACATACTGAAAAGTTTTCATATGTAAAATGCTCAGCTCTGAGGAGCAAGGCCTGAAGTCCTAATATAGTCCAAGATGGTTCTGGATTTGGCCAAAGTTCAGAAGCTTTCTTTCTGTCTGTACAAATAAGCCCCTGGAAGTCCCGTCAAGTTTAAAATTAATAGTCAGTAGTAAGTCATTATGATTTTACGTAATAAACCAGCTATAAGGGTTTGCAGCCAGTTCTTAAACTTCCAGGAACTGTGCTGCGGGATATAATGTTTCTATAGAGATCTTTTGTTGTGCCACAAAATAGGTCTACAAATGTACAGCAGGGTGTCTTCTCTTCTACAATCCTTCTTATATCTCTCTGCCATATATTACAGTGGTGCCTCACGCAACAAGCGCACATCTTCCCATAATTGTATTTTCTAAAGATGTCTTCATGCCTTCCAAAAAGATGGAGAGTAGAGATAGAAAGAAAAGTTGACATTTTCAGTTTTCAGAGGATTAAAATTTCAGTTCTAGAATTGCTGCTTTTGTTTCCCTATATTGATTCTTGTATTCTACCCTTTTGGTCCTGCACGTACAGCTTCACTGTATTTTATGTTCATATTCTACTTTGAGTTAGAAAAAAATCAGAGATTTAGCAATGAGAACTTAGTGGAAAATATTAATGTAATACCAATCACTTAGATTTAAAATAAATAGCAAGCTACTATAACATACCGAAATGGAAATAGATCTTTAAATATTTTTCCATAAAAATTTTTTTGTTGGAAGTTCAGGGAACTGGGAGGGTCTCATAAGCAAAGTTAATTTATTTTAAAAGTAAAGAAAATTGGAAGGAAAATCACATATAGAGCAGGATTATTGACATACAACAAATTTATAAGGAGCTATTTCTTAAAGCTGCTAAAACCAATAAGAGAAGCTATGAGAATATTCCTTCAAATGACTAAATTTCTTTACTCAAATTATTCCAATGGATTTCTGTAGGCTTTATGCACACTCTTCTGTGTTAAATTAAAAGAAACTGTAAAAATCATTTTGCTGGAGAGAATTGTTTAAAGAAACACTAATTTCCATTGAAACTACAAAACACTTTTAAAAATAATTTCAAATGTATAAACATGAAGTGTTTCATTGGAAATCTGGCTCAAAGGATTGAGTTGTGACTAAGACCACATTTTTATTCTGACTTGTTTGTCTAGACACAGTTAACCAAAACAGTGAACTTTTTTAATCAATAACTTAAAACACCCTTATCATATTCTACAGATCAAGATTTGTTCTGCAAATTATAATTAAAAGAAAAAAAATATTCCAGAACTTCCAGAACAATTCCAGAACAAATTAAAGATTTAGAATCCATCCAAAGAATATTAGTTTTTAATTATTTATTTCCAACAGTACTGGGGAATATTGTTTCTGTAAAAAAAAAAAAAAAAAAGGCAGTTTCCGAACACCAGAATTGCTGAATAAAAGAAGCTAATCTTGCATCATGTTTATTGAGAAACCATTAATGTGATTCCCTGTTTAAGACCAGCTGGCACATCATAGAAGACTTTTATGAACATTCTGATTTTAATTAATCCCTTGGGGTTCTCCATTGACCTCAGGACAGTTACACAAGGATGAGATTTGTCTTCTCGTTAGAAACAATTCTGTTTATAAATATGTCTTTAATTTTGGTAGGAGCTGGGTGGATTCTTCACTCTCTCAGTAGAGCACTATGAGTACAAAGCTGAGTTATTTGCTCTTTGTTCAGCTGCTTCTTAATTAGGCTTCTCAGTTCTAACCAAGCCTGTTATGGAGCTCACCTGTTGCTGAGCTGGTGTTATAAACCCAGCTGTCTTCACAGGCTTGCACGCTCTTGTTTGTTTGCATGTACAGCATGCTTTCCTAGATGAAAGAGGTCACACTTGTGGCTTTCAAGACTTGGGTTAACCCAAGGGAGAAGAGCACAGTCTTACGTGATTTCTTTTTTTTCAGTTGTGGTTTCTGAGTTCACATGAGTTGGGGACTCCATGTGAAATTAACTGGGAACAAACCAGCACAGATCACAGTAAACCCTCCCATTAAAAGCACCCATCTTTGCCTTGGCCATACATCTTCACATATCAACATAATCTTTGATCGCGTTCACAGCAAGTAGCTATGATGTTGCAAAGAGACTTCTCAGTCACTTGAGGAACAAGTAGCAAGAGCTGTTGAACTTGTATAGTTACGTAAATTCCTATCTCTGTGTCCGGAACCTTGTTAATGTATCAATAAGGAAAGGTGGGGAGAGGAAGGCACGTGGGAGAAGAGCCACACACATGCCAGCTTTACGGCTTCTGCTTCAGGAGAGGGTGAGTTGGAAAATTTTGCCTTCCACACATCCTTGCTTTGAAGTGGTTCATTTTGGCTTGATTTGACTGTGCAGGAGACATTGCAAACCAGCGTTTGCACTGATACTGTCAGCCCTCAGGTGGGTAATGAATCTGGTGTAGACAGCCACCACAGCACTGCCCAAAACGTGTTCAGAAACATCAATCACAGGGATTACACAATGTGTTTCATAGCTATTTACACGCAGAAATCTCACCAGCTGTGTTAATCTTGTAGAAGCAAGTACAATTAGATGATATTTTATATGTATTATAAAAGCTGAGCCACAGGGCCCTGTGCCAAGCTCCGCTCTCATAAACAGCAGCGTAAATCCAGAGCAACTCTGTCAACTTCAGCGGAGATTACATCAAAGCTGAGCCAGGATTCATTGCTTCCCACTGCCTACACACAGCTTACTACATTGCCTAAACTGAACCCTGGCTGCCTCATTTCCGGCACCTTAAAGGAACAGCTACCAAATATGTACATATATATGTATTTTTACATATATATATATATATATATGCATGTAGTGTGAATTGTTAGCAATGCTGGAAATAGTAGCCTCACACCAAGAATTTGCTATTATGGACGTTACATTTCAACAAGTGTGCATGTTCTTCTGTGTGCACCTACACGACATTCATACAGACAGAAGATTTTATAAATGCATGTGTGAGCTGTGAAGAAAAGGAAGAGAAAGGAAACTTTAGCAAAACAACAGAGAGGGAGATGACACGGTTATTTCCTGGTTATTGCTCCAAAGTTATGGCAGTGACAGGCAACACTCAGGATGACTACACTGGGGAAAAGAATCAAGCATTATATAACGTGTTTTGGAGCTTTGACATGACTTTTAAGTCAGTTTTCCCATTGCCTAGTGAGCCCTTTAATGAGGTTATCCTGTGGCTTGTGTAAGCCAGTCACACAGCAAGAGCTTACAGAGAACCTATCTTTAGTTGAATTTCCTAGTTACCTGGCTGTTCACATGATTACAGAGTCTGAAGATCTGTCCATCTTTCTCCTTGTCCTCCTCAATGACTTTTGGCCAGATGCAGCCATATCAAATTCCTGGAGGTTTTGCGATCTTTTGCGACTGGGTGGAGAAGAAAGACCTAAAATAGTGCTCAGTGAGCTCTGAGCATAAGTACTAGACATTAAAGGAAGCCACCCAGGAGAAGTGAAGTTTAAATATTCTAGCACTAGGAAATGCTTCTGTCAGATCTTGCACCATATGAAGCACAAAATGTCATTAGTCACTGAGGCACAAGTAACCAGAGCTCATCAGGTCTTCTGCTCAGGGAACTTCTTCTTAAAACAATGAGAAATATGATGCTTCCACCACACAGCCTGATAAGGTGTAAAAGGATAAAATCTGAAAGCAGTTTAAGTCATTAGTCTAGTTTTCTAATAAAACTCTAGTTATTTTCTAATTGGCAGTGACCCTTTAATAGCTGCTTTAAAAATCTATTCTAAAATGTTGTCATGAATTTTTTTCTGTGTGTTTAATTCTTTTTCTTACAGTTTTTAAAAGCAAGTTTTTGGTACATTGTATTACCTTGCATAGGAAGCTCTAGTGAGCTCAGAAAGACTTGTTGCAGTTGGATTTTAATCTGGAGTTTTCCAGGAGCCTTGCAGATAAAACCCTGTCTTAAATATGACTTCTGTAGCCCACACCCACTTCAGCAGATGTAACTCACACCTCTGGAAGGGCTGACCCCCTGGGAACTCTGCCATTCCCTGTGGAAGCTCCCTTTGCCCATTGCATCCTCCACCACCGTTCAGCATCCACTTAAGATGAAACAATCAGGTCAGTTCTTGAGATTTTGAAGAAACTCTTGAAAATACATACCCCAGAGTTTAAGATCACAGGTCTCTGGGCAGTGACTGGGAAATATGAACTCCAACTCTGTGCCTCCTTGTGCCTGTTAACTATAAAGTTTAAAGCTGACATATTAGGCACTGAAGACAAACCATGTGCATTTAATTTAGTATTCAGCTACATAAAATTGGAGTTCCTGTAGCTCATCTTCAGATGGAAAAGAAACCACACCAAAAACTTCTGTTTATCAAATGCCAACAAGTCTTGCAGAGGATTTGTATCCAAGTGTCACAGATGGCAAGCACCATGCTGCAAAGTATACAAAAGCCCAAATTCATTCATTGGATCCTTGATGAGGGTGTACTGTGCTCATACTTAGAAAATAAATGTTCAATTAATTTCCAGGAAGTCAAACTTCCTAAACTATAAAACTATAGATACAAGCTTAATGCTTCCAGTCAATACTGATATTCTTTCTTGGCAGCTGAAGAGACCCCTTCACTTTGTTAAGGTTCATCTCCAGAGCCTTCTCCTTTCCCACGGGACATGCCATGCTCTCATTCCTAATCACTGCAATCACAGAGATGTATGTTTCTGCAAGGCCCTTCATGGCACATCATGCTGCTCTACAGACGTGCTTTCTGTCCCTGCTGATATCATGTGGAGAAAGGAGGAAAGGAGGTTCCCTTTGAAAACAAACAAAAAAACAAGCAAGCAAATAAAATGCCATTGATACCTCACCATGCCAGCACTGCGTGTGTTTTCTCTCCCAGGCAGCCCACTGGCAGCACCACAGACAAGTTGGCTAAATCAGCCACACAGTGAGCTGAACCGATTGCTTTCCCAGCAGTGGCAAGGAGCCAAAGCCCGTGTCTTATCTGTTGGACTTTGCCCTTCGCACCCACAACGGATGTCAAGAGCCTCGCTTCCCAGAAGACATCACGTGGGAGCTCCCACTGCATCCTCAGCCAGCTGGTGGGCTCTGGGGGTTGCTGGACCCCACAGAGTGCAGTGACCTTGCCTGCACCCCACTTCTGCCCGCCAGCTGCTGAGCATCTTGAACCTGTTGTGGTGCCAGAACGAGCAGAGCTCGGGCTCTCCAGCCATGCTGAGTGCTGTCCTTTGAACAGGGAGCAACAGCAGTAGCTTCTTGCGCCTGGGGATGGCTTGGCCACCAACTGCCAGCTGCGGTGTTACTCATTATCCCTGCCACATGCATGGCTGGAGTTACGATGATTTCTACCAGCTTGAGGATAAAAACCCTAAATGTACAATTTCCTGCTCTTAGGGCCTCTGCTTTCAAGGATATTTCGAATGTGTGCCTCTCATTTAAATGAAAAAGAGGAATAAGCGCCTAAGTCTCACTTAGGTACTGGTTTTAGACTCTCCTCATTGCTTTCCAGATGATCCTTCTTAGGCTGGGAAAGACAACAAAACCAGGCTTGTTCAGTTGCATGTACATAAGCCAGCTAAAACTGGAACTGAGGGACAGCAGTAAGAGAAGAACTGCGATCTGGAAGGCAAAGGCCTAATTAGCTGTGGTTCATTAGAAGATCTGATAAAAATACAAAGCAGAATGGTTTTTAGATGATTTGCATTGACAGGGAAGACTCCTGTTGTTTCTTAACCAAGCAGGAGGGTAATAAACCCCTTGCTGTGCCGGTTCATTAGGACTGGAATGCTTTGTGACTAAGGAAAAGAAAAGCAGCTCTGACACTTTTAACTGATGAGGATTTTTTAAATGAGACTAGTTGGCCTGACTTTCAAATGTTTGATACATGTGTGCAGGGGTGAGTGGAGGTTGCTTCATATGTAATGATATTGCAGAGTAAATGCAGGCAAAGTTATTTGAAACCAGTCGAATGTGGTACTCTGAGTAACTGCAGAGTTATGCTTACAGACTATGTCTAATGAATATGGAAACTGGCTGATTTGGAGATAAAAGAGTGTTAAAAAATGGTTCCTTGGAGCTCCTTCTCAGGCTTGTGTTTTGACACTTCTTTTTCACTTTGTGCCTACTGTGCCAGGCTTCTCCAAATGCAAAGCTTGTTTGAATTCTGAGTTCTTAGTACTGGTTTTAATTTTAGTAATAGAGTTCATTTGGATTTTGTCTGGTTTCTGTTGTGCTAAAACACAGCTACATGAAACCACCAGTTTTTAGTGGATGAACCTAACAAAAACTATCAACATTTACAACATTTACAACACTTAACATTTACAACAAACAGATCAGAAACGTCAATAAACATTTAGGAACCTGCTCATGATTATCTTGACAGTGAGTCTTCTGAGTTAAAGCAGGCCAAGAGCAAACCCTGAAGAAGCTGGTGTCCGCAAACTGTAGGCTTTAAACAACAATTAAAAATCGCTTGTCATCTAAGACCCCTCAGAGTTTTTCCTTTATTTTGTCCAATTCAGGACAGTTGTACAGTTAAGCCTTCTGAAGAAACAAAAAACAGAATGAAGGATTACTCCATCTATACCTTGGCATCGCACTGGAGTACAGGATCACTTGGGTGCAGTAACTTGTTTTGATGAACCAGGAGGAGCTTTCTACAAAGACTGACGTTTCCCACCTCTGCTTTCTGCAGTGGGTGCAACCAGCCCTAGAGCTGCCCTATTGACATCTGCACCATCTCCTGTGCTGCTAGCAGGAGAAGACAGTGACAATCTTTATTTTTGTGCAAGTTCTACAGAGAGAGCTTGCAGGAGATGCAATGCAAATGCTACCCCAGCTTGACCTGCTTGCCCCAGGGGAAGAGGTGGAGAGTACTTTCGGCAGGAGATGAGTGTGTCCCTATGATGGGACAGGACAGATGGCAAACAGCCCATTGACACAGCATGTAGAGAGGTGGTAGCCACAAAAATACTAGTCATGAGTGACTTCAAATTAAATGGTCACTTGTGGAAAATAACCTTTATGCTGGAGTGCATTCAAGCCAGGAGAATTGAAGCATCCCATCTGAAAGACAGCGAGAATGCCATTTCACCGGGTGGATCCGATGGGCTCGCACTGGGCAGGCAGTGCCCCTGGAGCAGGCATGTTGCTTGCGGCCCTATGTCCCGCTCCATGCATCCCACCATCCCCACGGGGACAGGAGCCCTCACTTACCAAACCTTGATGCAGCATAAGGGCACATTTGAAGTGTTTATTTGGGGAACAAAAGGTTCCTTATACCTTGACAGCAGGGCTTCCTTCAAAGCCCTCGTTCAAACAGAGCTGTGTTTATCGAATTCCTCTGCACTGAGTATACACATGCCTCAGATTTTAATTCTTTCGTAACTGTGAAACGCTTGGTCATATTTCTATCTGAGGCATAAGGATGGGAATTATTAGATATTTGTGTGAATTTTGGTCTGTTTAGATCAAGACTGGGCAAAAGTCAAATATGTGGGACTTCAGAGGTTCCCCAGGCAGAGAGACTCAGGAGGAGGGAAATCTCTTCTCCCCAGTGGCCTGTTTTGTGACAAAGTGTGTCATAAAATCTCAGACGTGGAATAAAAAAGCCCACATATTGCTTTTGATAACTACTCACCCTCAGGCTTTCTGAACAGATGGGAGCACTAAACACCAAAATTCTTCAGCTTACAAACTGGCAAAAGGCCCGGCAGTGCTGCTAACAGAAGGAGTTGTACGAGCTCTTCATTATTTACAAATTGAAATTCTTCTGGAAAGAATTACTGTAATATGTAGGACATGATCCCAGGGTTTTGGCAAAATGTATTAGTAACATGAGCTATTGATCCTAGGAATTAAATTAGATCTTGGAAGGTTAAAGTGTGATGTTGTCTAATGTATCGGAAGCTTTACCTCTAATAGAAAGTTGTTTACACCTGTTGCGAGTGCTTTAGTTAATACATTAAAGTTGGTCTTTCCATGAGGGAATAGGCCAGCCATTCCTCTCAAATGGTGCCTGTGGAAATCAGGCTAGCACTTCTGGGCTAGAAGTGTGATTATAATATCACTGCCACAGGACTGAAATGCTACATCTACTTTAGCTCCTCTTTTTCTGTCACATGTAATCTTTTGGTCCCAAATATCTCATTGTAGAATCTGCCAGCAAATAATTCAAAACTTAGAAAATTTCTTATGAAAGCAATATTTTAAGAGGTGTTTCTTTTTGCTTCTAGGTACTACCAAAACAGTTTACTTTTAAGGATTCAACTATATCATATCAAATTAGACCTGTAAAATTATTACTGCCTTTGTAGCACATAGTCAGATAAGCAGAGGTTTGAAGCACTGGAAATAAAATGGTGGGGAGGGCTCAGCTATACAGAGTTATTTCTGTAATTTCAGAAAACTAAGGAGGGTTCTGACACCAGTCGGACCTGGGAGCTGCCAACTCAGGAGGGGTGAGGCAGCAAGGAGATCTGCTGGGAAGGGAGCAGGAAGCATCGTGCAGACATTTCCTTCTTCCCAAGGAGTTTCTGCCAACATGCTTCATCTCTAATTTGGGAATGGAGGATGCCATCTGGCATATTGGCTTTGAACGGAGTATACCCGCAGTTCATGTTGCAGGCAGCAGCTCCATTGGGTCAGGACAGAGGGAGACACCTAGGTACAGATCCAGTTAGCAGTGGCTTTCTGCTTGCCAGATAACCCCCCATCCCATGGGGTATCCATCAGTTGGAAATGGATGCCTCTCTCTCCAAAATACCTTCCTCACTAAACTTTCACTGGCACTCCTATTGTTTCCTTTAAACGTTTTGGTGTTGACATGTTGTTTTGTTGAAAAATTCCTGTCCGTCTCTGCTCAGTATCCCTTCCTTCAGTAAGCTGTCAGCACTCTTTGATTTGCCAGGCTTACGGCAGTCACATAAGAAAGAAACTTGCAATATGAATCAGTGATATATAAGTGTCTCCCAGAGGATGGAAATGATGGAAATCCCAGTTATTGGTTATTAGTGGACCAGTGGGAGTTTAAGGCTGGGAAAGAGATCATATTACCAGTCTCACCGTAGTAAACAGAGACCCTTCTTTGTTCCCCTAAAGCCACTAATTGCAACAGCAGTTACGTTCAGGCCGCAGTTATAGGACCATCCACACAGAGTAAGGGAGACTGTTTGAAGCATTCGGATTATCCTGCAGGCTTGAGCTTTTGTTGGTTTCGAGTCAGAACAAGATCTCCAGAAGGTAGTCAGACTATGATTATTTCTGCAATGCATTTCAGGAATATCCAACCAGTCCTAGCCAAGAAGCAATAGCGCTTTTTTTTTGCAAGAGTTGTGCAAGCTTCAGCTGAAGCCTGCTGTTGCTGTGCCGTGTTTAGAAAGCTGATAGTGGAAGAAGGCTCCGGCACTGTATCTTTGGATCGCAGCAAAGGCAGAGTATTTGTTCAGCTGCGCACGTGAAGGTGGGCAGGCTTTTCCTCCTGCTGAGCAATTTAGTAGATCTCTCACTGTTTTTATTCCAGTCTTTGCTACAGAAGACTACTCTGCTGCTTCTTTTTTTTTTTTTTTTCAGGAAATCTTAGATTCCTGCTCCTGCCAGCTTGGCTGTGTGGGGCATCAATAAAAAGCAACTGTCTGAGTCAGGTCTCCTTCCATGCATTTGCAGTTTTACTCCTGTCAGATCTTTTAAAAAAAGCACAGTGAAGTTTGACCAGTGCTCTGACTAGAAAAACTCTGAAGGACAAAAACAGTTG
Source organism: Athene noctua (assembly GCF_965140245.1). Classification (NCBI taxonomy): domain Eukaryota; kingdom Metazoa; phylum Chordata; class Aves; order Strigiformes; family Strigidae; genus Athene; species Athene noctua. Next base: position 36,801,602 of record NC_134039.1, on the reverse strand, counting down.
TCTTTGTTTAGCACAAGTATCTGTGGTTTATCTATAGCTATCTGCTGGCAGTTGGGTTGTGTTACTCCCTCCTCCCCCATCCTTCTGCCATAGTCTTCATTAGCTTAATTCTTTAAATAAATATTGTTCTTTCCCACCGTTGTGACTGCAATTGTCAACCCTCTGACAAGTGGCTTAGCAACTTGAGCCCACATCCCAAGACCTGTGAAAGCTAAAGGCACTGGACCAACTGGCCTGCCCTTACACTTGCTGCAAGCAGGCAGGTGAAAAATGATGCAGAGAGATCTTTATTAAGGAAAGGGGGACGTGGTTATCAGTCTGGGAAAACACAACACCAATTATATTTCCAAATAGAGTCAAGTGCCTGCTCTTCTTTTCCAGTAGCAGCCAGTGTTTTCCCAGCTCCTACCCTGGCAGCCACAGAAACAGTCCCTTGCACTGAAGTCTTCACAAGAGGATGCAGAGCCCTGGAGCAGCCACGACAGCTTCAAAAGAAGCTGCTTTCCCCAACAGATGAGGTCTTGGTGGCTGTCTGTTCTCTCAGGACACAAGTTCATGGACTGCAATAATGACTTCACATGACATTGGCTAATCTGAGTAAATAGCTCATGCAAATAAAATCCCATTGCAGCAGCTCTATAGGGAAAAAAGAAAGAGTTTTAAGACGGTGACTGTGGTGACTGGACTTGCCAGAGCAACATGAATTTGTTTAGAAGAAGATTTAGGTGTTTTGGAAGGTGTGTTCCTCCTGTTGGGGAGCAGATACCAACTGCTTCATGTTTTTTGCAAGGAAGTAACAGCCATGGACCATTCAGATCCAATACCAAAGGCAATCCAGCAGCTGAGCTGCCACAGAGTAGGGCTCCTATGTATGCCTACATACATGCACGCATTCACGCGGACATCAGGCAGGAGACTGCCAGAGCTTTCTCTGAACGATTTCAGCAGAGTGTTTTGATTTCTACAGTCTGACACATTCCAGACATTTAATGAGAATCTGGGGATTTTTATTGAGCTCACATTTAGGGAACTGAGCAGACTATTTTCCTGTGGGAACATCAGTCCTGTATCTTGCACGGAAATGGCATGAAGTCGCTCTTAATTTCTTTTATTTACTTTTTAAAATCCAGGATCTTGCAGAATACAAGGAAGTGAAACAAGGTGATATATAGCTAACAGAAAAATATGAAATTCTTTTCAAAAGCTTGACATTGAAATGCATGCCTGACACTCACTGTTGCATGAGCTAATATCAGGCAAATGAAAGCAACTGGCTATGAATAGAGGCAAATTTCTGTTTAAAATATGAAATCTGCAATTAAGAACAGCTCTGGGAGGTTATTTGTCAGGCTCTCACCATCCTGCACTATCATGAATTGATTTCATGCAGAAGATCGGTGAAATTATATCTGACTTGGGCAGATGCCAGCAGCATTCAAGAAGTTATGATTTCTGGGAAAAATTTATGATTTCCAGGATGACAAAATGGTCTCTGGCACCTGCAGAACCATGACTTGTAGGCCAGTGGCTCCCAATTGTTTTGTAAGAAAGGCTCACTAGAGAAAATTCATAATATTATATTCCTGTGCCCCCCTTCCCCCAAATCCTGCTCCTTTTACTCCTGCCACTTGTCCTTAACTCTGCTGTCACCCACTCCCCTCTTACTCTCTTGTCACCCAACACAGGATTCCCACCACATCCTCCTCTCCCTGCGTTTTGTCATTGCCTCTCAGAGGAGACCCAGGTGAGTGCTCTGTCGGTGGTTTCCAGCTGGCATCTGACCAGCTGTCGTTAGAGAGATGATTCGACAGCATCGCATTTTCTCCATCTACCTAAAGTTGCTGCAAAATGGTGATGGGCTTTTTCCTATGTTAGAAAATATGTGTTTTCCTAACCACTGAGGACTACAAATAAGTGTTCTCAGGTCTGAATGTATCATTAGAGTACCGTGATGGTATTGCATTTACATCCAGCAGTTCCCGACAGAACAAAGATCACTAAAATAGTGAGGATAATGTGTGGAAGTAGTTGAAAAAATCTGCAGTTGATATAAAAAATATCTGAAACAGAACTTTTCTAATGATGATGGAGGAGATGTTTGAAGACTGAAATAGGATTAATTGATCATCTTGTTTCACTAATACTTTTAAAGAGTTTGTATAACAGCAGAGATGTATAGCTTAATTTCAGTGGCTCCATCTGAGATCATATGGTAATAATCAGGATTTTTAACCTTCTATAACCATATGATGTTTATGAAATACCTCTTAAAGTTTTCTTTTAGACCCTTTTATTATCAATTCTACTCATCTTTCACTTGTGCACTTTAATAAAAAGCCATTCTGTTGTGAAGAAACATCTTGACTGCAACTGAACTGAAGCCCATTGGTGACTGCAAAAAAAGGGTTATTGTATGAACCTTTGGACAACAGGCAGCCCTACAAAACCTAGTGTCAAAGGCTGAGTTGGGACAAGGCATGCTGTTAAAATTAGAATCTCGTATTTGCTGGAAAAACTGTTTTTGTCAACTGAATTGGTAGCGGCACCCAGTGGCTAAAATATAGACTGCAAATTTTACTAGCTCGAATATTTCCCAACTCCAATGTACCCGTGCCCACCAGGTAAAAGCTTCCAGCTAAACTCAGGGAGATCCTAGTAAGGGGAAACTGTTTCCAGCCTCCCTCATGAGTACTAAAAGAGTTAGGCATTGAGGTATCTAATCACCCTTGGAATACACCCTTTTTCACTGAAATGGCTAAATATACATATTTTACTAACATTATTTTCCTGTGCAACTGCTGCAGTTGCCATGGGAGAGTTATATAATGGTTTGTGGGAAGGGATGTGATCCACGTAATTTCAAATAGGAAGCAAAATATCTGCAGTGAGCTCCTGGCTATGTATAGTCTGTGCTATAGCACACTATAATATTCCCTGCCTTTGACATTACATATATTTCTATTTGCACATGTATGTGCATGTTATATATAACTATGTATATGTGTTACATATAATTATATATGTGTGTGTGCACAGGTATTTTGTAGGAAAACAAATAATCAGACCCAGAATATCAATACCAAAAGTCCACTATCTGCTGGTCCCTGTTGCTCACAATTTAAAAGCTGACATGAAGTTGTGCAGTATCAACACTTCATGAATCAGTGTTTGGCATAGAGTTTGGCATTGAGTAACCCTGGAAACACCAGGGCTGAAATAGTGGTCCCCTGAATGCATCTGTCCCACATAGGCATGAGGGCAGGTGATGCTCACACTCGCCTGCAGGCTTCATGCCTCTGGCCCGGGTAACAGGAGCAGCAAGAGCTGCAATGGCATGGCTGTGACCTGTGTTAACTGGAGATGTGCTGAGCATCCCTTAAGTGTGCATAGGAAGGTTTCTACTGCCGTATCTTCCCTGCTGCTGGTAAAATTCTCATGGACTTCCCTGAGACGTGGGTTTCTTACTGCATGGCCATGGGCCTTTGAACTGAGCTCCAGGACCCTTTCAGGAACCCTTAGGGCTGAAGCCCGGGGTGCCTGTCCGCAGAGGAGCACCTACTCTGTGCTCCTGTGCTCAGCAGGCCAGTGGGTCTGCATCTACTCTGACAGTAGCAGCCAGAAACATCTTGCTATAATAATAAATGTATTTCTAAATACTCAGTCAAAGCACTTAGTGCACCACATAAAAGTAAAATAACATTTTCAAGTCAGTGTAAGATCAGTACTAATATGAAAACCACCAACACACCCTTGACACGAGATAATAAACACAGGTGTTGTGAGGTGCAGGCGGTTACAAATATGCGGCCACCCGTGGTGGTTCAGAGAGAGAACCTGGTGTGTGGAAAAGCTGGGAAGGAGCAGCAGAGAGCGCCATGAGCTGTTTAAAAACGAGAAAAGCTGGCTGATGCAGAGAGGCAGTGAGAGTGAGCCCTTGCTGAGGGCTCACCACAGCCCAGACCTCGCCTGCCGGCTTGTGGTCGTAACTACAGATCACCGCTGCCCTCGCAAAGCCATCTGTGAAGCTTAAGGGGAAGCTGCCAAGCTTTAAAACAGGCACCAGCAGGCACCACGTTTTTCTGTCCCTTGTGCACCAAGATAAATGCCTGGCGGGACAGTTTCCAAACTGATTACTGTTCTAGTTGTTTCTCCTAGTTCTAAGTCTCCCTCTTGCCATGCCAGACTTTAAGCGCCAGAGAGGAAGACACCTGCTGCTTAACTAGTTACAGAATGTGATCCTTGCTTTCGTGAGTTGTTCCTCCTTTAGGAACCACTGTCCAAGGGAGCATCCTGTCATACCAACGCTCACTTCTAAGTGGAAGGTGTTAGTGAGGAAGAACCAAACAGCTGGAGACATCCCCATCTCCAACTCCCACCCCTCTTCCAAGGTTTCCTCTACCCACTGCAGAAGCAAATTTGGCTCAGCTGCAGGCACTTTCACAGGCTGGACCATGAGCTTGATGCACTGGGGCTTTCTCCATTTTCACTCTCCAGCTGCTGGGCAGACAGCTCAGGCAGCAGAATGGGACAAGAAACCTTTAGTGATAGTTTCATAAATAGCTGGAGAAGACCTTGTTCAGCTTATCCATTCAGGCTCTGCCTATATGATTAATGAAGCACAGGAACAGCTCGTCTTGGGAGGCAGAGGACTCTCCACCACTGATAACTCTTACAAATGAGAGAGACAAAAGTCTCTTGAGAATTACTTACTTGTAGTTCTTCCTCCATTATGAGAGAGAGGATGGACTGGAGGATCTCTTAAGGTATTGCTCTGCCCTATTTTCTATGATTTCTAGTTGTGGCTGAAATTTTCATTCTCTAAAGAAAATCTGACTAACATGAAGGGACTTTCTACACTGATTACAATCCTAAAAAAAACCCAACCCAACCAACAAAACCAAACAAAAAAACCTCCAGTACCCCAAGAGCAGTAATACATATTTGTAAGAAATGTAAAATCTTATTCCATCTAAAGTCCATTAAATCCACAAAAATATTTGCTGATTAGTTGTGGTCAATTAAAAAAGTACTGACTAATACATGACAAAGTTTGTGTTGCATTTAAAATTGCACTTGAAAGAGGATCCACATCTCTTTTTCATGCTTCAGTAATTGCTGTCTTTGATATCTGAGATAATTCTTCTACCTTTAATAGATATGTATTAGTGAGAAATTTTCTCATCAGTTTTCCCAGGCAATACTTTGAAAATGCTCTGCCTGCAAAATCTCGACCTTATTTTGCCTTGCTCGATCTTAGTGGCCTCTGCAGCTGTCAGACTATGAAGGACCTTCCCTTTTCTCAGAGTGGGAATAGAGAGGTCAGCATCCCCAGGTGAACTTGTGAGAGCTTTTTTCTAATCCCTATAAAATGCAGGATGTTCCAATAGGATGGGAGAGTGAGAATCCCTTCCCCACTTCCCCCAACCAAAAAACAGTTTGAAGGGGAGAAGGAATGATAAACGCAGGAAACTGATAAACAATGAGAGATAGAAGTAAATGCCATCCTATCATCATATGGAACGTTATTGGCCTGAGTTTGGGATGAAGATATGAAACATGAATGCATAACACATCTTCCCCAATAAATAGTGTCATCCCTATACACACACATACATTTCCCTCTGCCAGTTATTCATTATTCTGCTCGGGCTCAGTTATTTTCAACAAGACAGAGAGTCAGATCATCAATTGCAAATTTGGTGAGATGCTGTGGAACCACCCAGGCAAAACCAACTCTGCCTGTTATTCCTGACCAAGGTTTATGTTCTTAAATACTGCCCAGCAATTGACCCTTTGAGACTTCACTTTTCCTGACATTTCGTAACGTCAAATCTGAACCTTACTCACTCTAGTTTTCCTGTCATGCAACCAACCACAGACAGCGGAACAAACAGTTTCTTTTCCTATTGCGCAGTTGAAGATCATTGCAACACTTCCCTCTTTACTGTTTTCTCTTTTTCTCTGGAAAAAAATAAATTAAAACCACTTCTAATTAATCCAGTGTTGTCTTCAAAGGCCTGTTCTGGTTTTTGTTGCTTTCCACTGGTTCTCCTCCTCCTTGAAGGGTGATGCCCCAAACCAGAGGCAACATACCAGCTGCAGCCTTGCCACTGCTGAGCAGAGCAGAAGAATTGCTTCATGCTCTAGCAGACAATATTTCTGCTTATACAGAAGTTTAATCTCCAGGCAACTTTGTACAAAAGCATGATGCTGTTGACTCATATTCCAGCTTGTGATAGGATACCCCATGGATCAGTTTCAGTAAAACTGTGGGTTACCTTGTTTCTTCCAGCCTTGTATCTGTGACACTGGTTCTTTCAGTTACATGTGGAACCTTCTACTTTCAAGGAACTTGAATCATCTTTCTAGCCATGGGTTTTACAACTGAACAAATTACGTGGGTTTTCTTTTTCTTTACTGAATTTCATTCTATTTTTCGCAGGCTACTTCTCCAATTTGTAAAAATCATTTTGAATTATAATCCTGTCCTCCAAAATGTTTAAAGCCCCTCCCAGCCTGGTGGCTGCCAACACTAATTGCAAATTATGATCCCAGGGGACTTGTGAACACAGCCTTTAAATGTTGGCTTTTTGCTGAGCTGCATCACCTATGGGTCAGTTTTGGAAAGTATTTTCCTTAGCCTGGATTAAGAGACTCTTGAGTACCTTGAAAAGGGGGAGATTTTATTTACTGCTACCCTTCTACAGAAAAAGACGTCTGGGCTGACAATCTATGTTAATCCAGAGCAGTCCTGCAAAGATTGTATTTCTTGTGGCTCTGCCCTGTGTAAAAAGCAAGCTTCTTGCTTTGCTCTTTGAGCCACTGTCTGGACTCCACATCTTCTGTAACAGATCTAATTCTTGAACTGCCTTTTTTAATCCAGGACTAACTGCATATGTCTATTAATTCTTTTTTTTTTTTCTTCTTTTTTTTCCTTTTTTTTTCCTTTTTTTTTTAAAGATAATGATTCAAAGGCCTTTTCTACATGTTGAATGTTCACGGAAATAACAGAAGTGCTCATTAGGGTAAATTTTGGATCATTATTTCATACTTTATACTATCACAGAGTAGCATTACTTTCAATGTGTATTTTTGGCTGTGTCATGTTATCTGGAGGATGATTTTGATGAGAGGTCTCATAATATTCATAATTCATTAATTTTGTGAATTAATGAATATAAAGATTATAAGATAAAATTATAACTATATAGAGAATATAGAGATTTAGAGAACGTTATCAACTTTCAGGCTTTGATTTTGCTGACAAACGAATTATGGCTTTTTTTTCCTTTTAAATCAGACTGAATATTCTCCTCTGTTTCAGATCCCCTTTGGGATAAACTGCTATTGCTTCATTGACCACAACAGACTTGTGACATTTTATACCGGATGAGGACCTGCCTCTGTTATACTTCAACAAGAATATTAAAAGCAATACACTGTTCCCATAAAAAAAAAAAACAAAACAAAACAAAAAAAACACCCAAACCTGTATCTGGTATCCTTTCATGTAGATTAAGTCATGTAAGGTTTTAAAGCATGGTATGCTTCAGTAATTTAAGCTCTATTTCAGTTTCAGACTGCACAGTAAACATTTCATTTCATATAACTGGTGTCATTATAATACCTAGAGGGTTATTTGGATAGATCTTCTAATTGATTATGTGGTACATTACTGAAGTTGGAGGATATGGGAAACAAAATGGATCTTGGATACGTTTGCAGGTGATGAGAAAAGCCACAGGTATTTGTAATAAGATAAAAAAGAAGAAAGATATTTCTGCAGATAATAAGTTCAATGGCATTTGTAGTGGGGAAGCTGACTGATCTCATATACACCAAGGTTTCTCACTTCTACTGACCTTCATTTAGGTATAGAACCCACCATCCCTGTTTTCCTCTGGCAATCCAGAATCCCCTGGCTTCATATTCATAATGTGGATTTCATTCAAGCAAGAGGGCAAATAGGGCGTGCAGCACAGGTTTGTTGCCCAGATCTGCCACTGAACAACATCCCAGACTGAGAGGAACAGAGGGGGAACCTGTGGGAAGATGCTCATGTACTTGGGTGTAAAAAAATCCCCTGAGACTGTGAATTTGCAAGGAGTATACAGCACTTTTAGAAGCATGAAGACAAACATGCCTGAAATATGGGGTGATTAGGAAGGGAAAAATAAGAGAAGAAATAGAAATAGAGAAAGAACAAGCAGGAGAGTGGGAGAAAAGGAAGGAAGGAAGGAAGGAAGGAAGGAAGGAAGGAAGGAAGGAAGGAAGGAAGGAAGGAAGGAAGGAAGGAAGGAAGGAAGGAAGGAAGGAAGGAAGGGAAATAGGCAAAGTAATCTGTCTGTTAGCCTCTTTATCGCAAAAGTGGTGGCAATGAAAAGACTGGAGACAGGCTTTCCAAATGGTATTCCAGATTAATGTACTGGGAGTATAACCATCAACAGACAAGCTCTTCTGGGTAAATTTGTTGGTGAATCATCAGAGACAGTGACAATCCAATCAGATCCTGCTCAGAATTAACACAGTGAAGGGAAATATTAGGAAAAAAAGAAAAAATTTCAAGCAAATTCATATCGAACTAAGAGGTTTGTCCTTGTTTCCTTCAGACACCACTGTTCAACAGCATTCAAGGAAAAGCAAGCTCTTGCATTTAGTGCATGTCACTAATTAAAAACAATTATTATTGTAATTAAAATACTTAATTCCACTGCTCTCTGGTGGCAAAGGTAGTGTATATCTTGGGTCTTTCTATTAGCTCAGAGTGGGAACACTGAGGAGATTATTTGGCAAAAACTATCTTTGTAGCCTCTGGACACAAAACTGAAAGTTCTCTTGGTCAATACCATTAGCTTAATTAATGTGGCTAATTTAATCAGACTTTCATTAAAACCAATGAAAAAACCCGAAGTACTGTTTTTATGTTGGTAATGGTTTTTCAAAAAATGATCATTAAAAGATTGTTCATACCCAGACAACTTTGAAAAATATTGGGGTTTTTTTATGTGCTATGAAAAATATGGGGCGGGTGGGGGGTGGGGGGTTTTCACTCTGTTGTCTTTTTGATTCCTCTTAGATGAATTTAGAAGAAAAAAAAAAATCAGCTTGCAGATCACACCCTGCAGGCACTGAATACCTGCAGCATTGGGCTAGCTTGTCTGCCTCTAATGTCCTGTTTCCATGCAAAAATTTCTTCAACACAAACAAAAAGGGGGAAGTGAGACTGAGATACATGAAAAACAATTTCCAGAATGATGAATAAGGAGGTAAACTTGGGTTAACTTCTACCTTTCCTTAAAGGTTTGCTTATGGAAACCAGCCATGGAGTCAGGGAAGAAAGGTCAAGCACCAGCAGTAAGAGATCAAGATTGGTCTCAACACCAGAATAGTTTTCAGGTTACTCCCTGAGTGCAGTTAACATCTTTCATTGCCTTCCAATGCATAGCTAAATGCAAAGTTATTTTTTCCTGATAAGCCACTCATTTCACAGCATAATTGCATAGATCTTTAACTTTGGGAAACAATACAGTTATTTTTCTTTCTCTCACCAATAGTATTACAAAAGATGAAGGTCAGTATGCAAGGAGAAGTAGATACATACATAAATAGGTGCTTAGTTATACAATCCCTTAAATGAACACCTATTTGGAAAAAAAAATAAATCATTTTCTATTCCAAAATCAGCTGTAATTCCATACATCTCTATTAATTTTTCTAGCACCTGTGTGTTATTTACATCTTTAATTACAAAAGAAAAATCCAAGATGCTTTTCTGCAGACTTGTTGGACCTTTCTCAAACACAGGTAGGTATTTTAAATTGTTGAACTGGGTATGTGGAGGCCTGTAAACTTGGTAATGACAGGATGTTGTAGCTGGTGTTTCAGATGGGATCCCTCCCACAGTTATCATCTGGGTTGCAGGATGGTAGGACTGTAGGATGGTAGGACTCCCACGCTGAAGGAGGAAAGGCACTTAGAGGGAACTGGAATTTATGGCGAGAGATATTGGAGGATCCTTTTCCCAAACTGCCCTGGTGAAGCAGGTTTGGTATGCTGTCATCTTTTAGTTCATACACTGGAAAGTAAAGGATGCAAAGTCAGTGTTACAGTGCTGAAGGGTGGACTTGGAGTATTATCTGAGTTTCGATCCAGCTGATATAAGTGGCAGGCTGATATAAGTGTCAAGCAAAAGTAACGCTTCATAATGTAAGTGACTATCAGGATTAATAAAAGGGTATTTGAATACTTTGGAAACTATATATGATTGATCGTTTGTATATAATAGACTTTAGTACCTTTCTCTTAAAGTTAACAAATAGTCCTATCTATCTATGCAGCAGCAGCATATATCTGTAGTCTGACTCAATTCCCAAGTGATGTCTTTGTGTCAGATTATGAAACTCTGTCTGTGACCAGATTAACAATCACAACCAAAAGCCAGAGTTATAAATAAAAATAAGTGTGTTTACACACATCTGCAGTGGGATGGCACAAAATTAGTAGCATTTTGGGAAATCAGAGAAAAGAATGGTGAAAACATATGGTACCTGATCCATTTAGAACTTATTTTAAATCTGGAACATATCAATGTGACAATACTATGATAGCTTTTGCACCAGGTCTGTAATTAAACTTGAGATGATTATTCTTGAAAGCAGTAATTCATTTTGCTCGTCCTTGAAGAAGATTACAGCATCTTATTCCCCAATTTTGAGCACTTGCTTTTTTCAATTCTGTGCATTCCAAGTTTAATTTGAAATAAATTTGATGAATGAATTTTAGCATGCGTTTTAAGACTTTTCTATGACTTGAAGGTTCTTATTAATGGAATGACAGGCTTTTCAAATTCTACTAAGTGAAAATTTCTTGAATCCAGGTGCAAAGACCTCTATTTTAAAAAAGCTCTGCTAAATTTACGTATCAAAGATTGTTTGTAAATCCATTAATTTTTTTATGTTTGTTAGAAACAAATAGGGTGAGGACAAAGCCGAATGAGGGAAGGGTGCCAGAGATGAAAAAATATTAAGGATTTGGGCAGGTGGTCACTCTGCAAATGGCTGTGCTGATGGAAGACAGTACCATGGTGGTTTTATGCTGAGATGCTATTAATTAGAGCTGATGAATCTTTATTAAGAAGGTAAATTAAGAAACACTCAAGACATCTGTGAAAGGTATATACGCATCTCATTCAGCCTCAGTTCCTGTCAACAAGACACTAACAGAGTCATACCCAGACTCTTGAGGGGTTAGCCACCATTTTCTTTAACACTTCTTGGCCCATACCCAGTTGTTTACCACAACTCACTGCTTGAATTTATCATCCTTTCAGAAAAACTTGCAAAAGCTCTCCTACAGCTGTCTCATTTGAATTGAATGGGCTGGTTTTGACAGCTTAAAGAGCAAACATGCTGACCCAACAGATTTTCTTTGAAATGGTTTAGTAAGCCCTTGGATGAGTATCTCTTTTGCAGGTGTAAAGGTGCAAAGGGGGAAAAAGAGGAGTTTAGGACAGGGTCTTGATAATTTTCCTTTTCTACTGGCAGAGTTAGATGTGGCAGATTAAATTTCTCCTTGCTTTACTCAAGGCATGTTTGTATAATACTGAGGAAGTGACTTGATATGGAAGTTTCTATTCTGTGTTTCAACACACACAGGAAGGGCCACATGATACAGCATTTGCCCTTTTCTCATTTGATCAAAATTGTTCTTGCTTCACACCTCATTTTAGATGTTAAGTCCCTCCACTGTGTGATTATTATCACTGACTGAAGACACAGACAGGTCAAGAGCTTGGGTCACTTTTAAAAGCATGGAGTAATACCAGGCACTACCCTTTGACATAAGAATGAAGCACTGGAAGGAGCCTTCTGGGTCATAAATTTCTGCAGGTTTCTCTGTCATATACCACCCCCACCATAAAGTCATGAAGTTCCACTCCAAAAGCATTGCCGCTCCCTGTACTTCACTGCTCCTGTTAAAAACATTTTCCTGGACCACGTTATGATAGTCAGAACCCATCCCTAAATTTCCAGCCCCAATTAGTTGGAGGCTGAGTCTTTGGTTGTGATGTGCTGATCCCATGAAGGGAAGCATTAACCAGCATCCAGAGCATTCTACTAGGTCAGAGATGTCCAGGTGTTGCATATTGCTCCAGTGTTTCATCAGAAAGGAGCATCTTCCTGGGCAAGTGGCTCAGACATGTTAGTGGGACTCCAGCAAAGCAACATTTTCCCTGGAGCCCATGGACATATCACTGGTGGCTACAGCTGACACCACTCTACACAGATTCCCAAGGAGTTATGACAGCATAGTCCTCATTGGCTGTTATCAGCCTTCTCTCCAGATTTATCTACACTCCACTCATACTTATCTAAAAAGATATTGTTCCCTTCCCCTCATCTGCCTCACATCCCTTCTGCTCCTTCATGGTTCAACCTCTTTTCCTCAGTAATCTCCAGCATTATCCTCATACTCTATCTGTATTCCTTCTTGCCACACCCACAAAGCTTTTCTTTTGCTCAGTCCCTGGCACCTTTTATTCCAACTGGGGTTTTTTTGCCTTCACAAGACAGGCAGCACCAGAAAAATGAAACAGTATGCATACCTACATAGGATGGAGGGACCTACCATGGTTTTGAGACACCTTTGTGCTTTCCTCATTCTGCATTGCCTCAGATGTTGGCAAGATACACTGATATACTAAATCCACCCCCAAGTGACTACAGTCAAAGTTCTCTGTCCAGAAGTCCTTCTGTGCCAGGTATTCTTTGTGTGCATTCAAATGGCAGATGCATATACACCAGCAAATACAAGTTCCAGGCATATTACCAAGCTTTGACCAATACCACCCAGTTGTATTGTTCTGCTTCACTGTGGTACAAGCCAGACAGCACTACCCATAAACCCTACAAGCTGTGAAGGAAAAAAAAAAAGGATATCAGTACTGTTCAACTCTCATAACTAAGAGGTTAGTTAATTCATGGAGATACATTTTGATGAATGCCATGGGACAAACTTTCATCATAAATAAAAAGAAAATACATCCTAGGTAAAACATAGCTGTTGATATGTATCAGCTCTGGAAATTAAGAAAAACTGAGGATAAAACCCCATTATTTTCAGTTATGATGTTACCTGTACAGCATGTGTACCTTCCTGTAATCCTGTAATTTTATTTCTGATGCATATAATGCCTTTACTGGGGTGGATTCCCAGAGCTTCCTTGAGTGGTAAGTAAGTTTATTTCTTTCATAAACAGAGGAGACAAACATGGGGTTCAGAGAGGGATCTGTCTTGTACAACATTATATAGAAATGTTGTGGCACAGATTATCTAGAGCCCAAGTATCATACTTGTGTTTCTGATACAAAATCAACCTATTCAGTATTGCTTTTACATTATGAACATTTTTCAATGTAGAGAAGAGCAAACTATATTTTTCCTTTGTGTATATTCCCCAGTTCCTTTTCTGTAACATTGCTACTGTTATCTCAAAACTATCACATTTGAAAAAAAAAAGGAAACAATGGGATTGAAAAAAATGTGTTTTACGTATATAATCGTGGTTTCCTGATCTCTTACCCAAAAATTTATAGCATATATAATAGAGATATGATTAAAACCTTCCTTTGTTTCTTCCTCCCTTCTTTCCCTCTCCCTCCCACAATACAGAAAGTACTAGTACCTGTGAATATTTTAATATAGGCAGATATGTGACTATATTAAAGTATATTCAGTACATTCATGAATTCAGGTCAATGTCCTCTAGCTTCAACTGCATTATTTGCAGACCTTTCACAGTTAATTGCTCATTTCTTGCAATAGCTGGTATTTCCTCTCCAGGGTCACAAAAGTGCCTGCTTTTGAATCTGCCATTTCCTCATTGTGAAGACCACCAAAAAAAATTGCAGAGGGGTCAGTAACTTTCTAATTAAATGATTCGTAGAAACAAAACTGAAAGGCAGAACTAAAATCCAAATCTGGAAACTGCGTTTCAGTATTAAAATGCACTTACTTTGCCAGGAGGGGAATCCTTCTCAGCAAAGCCTTTTGAAAAACTGCCCAGCATTTCCTTTTTATTTTGTCAACATTTAGTTACAGTACAAAATTGACTTAACTAAATAATGAGAAAAGCCGTTATTTCAAGTGATAACTGAGGATAAAATGCATGTTAACATTAATTTTACCTATTATTACTTTGTAAACGTAAGGTTATTTATCCTTTGAGAAAAGATATTTCAGAACCAAGCTAAGGTAACAACATGCATTAAGTAAACAAATCAAATCAAACCCTAATTGGGCTTGGAGCTTCAAACCAGAAAATATCAAAGTTAAGCTAAATAAATTAAACATAAAAAATAAATCTCATTTACTGAGTAATATTTTGTCAGATTGTCTGTGGAGTCACACATTCAAAAAAATTTAGCATGCAGATGAGAAGTAAGGAGGAGGGAAGCAAACAGATGAACTGTAGTGGGAAAGCAATCCTAAATTAATTCAGGATGTGTTCTGCCTAACACTGATGAAGATCTAAATGAGAGCTCTTTAAATTGTACGTGCAGAACCAAGTCCTGGTGTGATTCACATTCTAACTTCAGATCTCATACGCCCCGCTGAAATATATAAAGCTTGCTTAGGATATCAAAGAAAGCTCAATTTGGTTCCCTGGCTTTTTTTAAAATTTTGGTCGGTGTGCCAGAGTTAGGCAGCAATGCTCTGTAAAGTCTAACATTAAACAGGCAGACTCCCTTGTTCGTCCTTCCTTCAGTGCCTGAAAAATAAACCACAATGCAACAATGGGATAAAAATACCAACTATGGAACTGACAGCCAAGAAAATACAAGAAAAGACGATTCGCTGTTGTCTGCTTAGTTTTCATAAAAGTATTACAGAATGGTTTGGTTTGGAAGGGACCTTTGAAGATCATCTAGTTCCAACATGAACATTGGTTCATGTTGGAATCAGTTCAATGAACTGATTGCACTGTTTTCTGGTCTGCTGTATTAATAACAAATATTATACTCTGCAGCATTACAAAATAAACCTCCCTTTCTATTTCCATAACATCAGTAGAAGCTAAACTCTTCTGATATCTTGATGGGTATCTCTGGAAGAACGGGTTGAAGATAGGAGCTCCTATTTACTTCAGGGGCTTTGAAAGGAGTATGCTTTGTCGCTTCAAGAACTGGGCCAGTCATGACCAAAACTTCATGCACTAATTATCAGTGCAAAGCGGCTTCAGTGGCTCTCAGAAGTGTATGCAAAATTAAACACTGCAAGATGAAGCTCGGGTCCGAGCTACTGCTTCTCTGGGAAGAGGGAGGAAAGAATCGACAGAGAAGGGTGATACAGGCAGGGAAGAGTCTACAGAACTGGACTTCGATGGCTGTCCCTGGAACAGGAGGTGTGCAGCCTCCTATCCTATCCTATCCTATCCTATCCTATCCTATCCTATCCTATCCTATCCCATCCCATCCCATCATGGTAGTACCTGCTACCCCACACAACTAGACTGTTTTCTTGTGACAGCACCCTTATCAAGTCCAGCCTTCCCAGGTCCTAGAATAAGGAAAATTTGAAGCAGAATACTGCTGTTTTAGCTGTCAGAGAAGTCTGCAGCCTTAGACAAAACAAGCCTGACCTCACCCATTTAACCAAATCAATCACTTGGTGAAGTACATGTGGCTTATTTTAAACATAAAGCCTGAGAAACAGGCTGTTTGGTCAGTCATGAAAGCCAACAAACGCAGAGCTCGGTGATTTTTGCAAAGGGAGGGTTGTTTGTAGAAGGAAACCTATTGCTGGACATGCTCTGTGGCCAGGACCAAAGATGCCTTGCAGACAGGAGGTTGGTGTGCTTTCCTGGTTAGCCTCATAGGGTGAGCAAGACGTAAATCAGTAAGAGCTTTATATGTGCACTGGAAAGCAACTAGAAGGCGAGGTAGTGTATAATGCGTTCCAGTGTGACAAGTTCAGCCTCCCTCGCAAAGCTGTATAAATTGCACTTCTGTACACAATCTATTTTGGTGATATTGGCATGAGGATTTACTTTGCTTACGTGTTGACTAGAAGTTCAGTCCTGCATGGGGAGCTGCAGGCAGTATTAGTATGTAGAGCATCTCTTTGCATGTGACGAAAAGAAAGATTGCACAATGATTCTGTCCCACATCCTCTGCTACATTTTGCAGATTTTGGACATGTTTTTGAGTCACTGTAGATAAGCAGATGAGTTGTGGAAGGTGCCAAATTTCACAGTAATCTTTGTCCTAGGTGCTGATTGCTGCAACATGGTCAAATATTTTTGCTGACCGGAGCAGTATCAATTCTTGCACAATAACTGCTGCTGTGTACAGTAGTGGAGAAAGATAATAATTTGCTAACTATGTCGCACTTCCTGCTTGAAAATGTCCCACTGGACTCACTTATACAGGTTACTTTTTTTTCTAGTTTTTACAGTTCCACTTATCACTGCTGTAAAGCTACTTTAAGACAAAAGCGGTGTAAATGGAGGGTCAGACGGCCTCTAGGTTTTGAACATTACGTCCTCTTCTCAGTAAGAGTGGCAATGGGCCCTATGCCCATCCCCACCCAGAGTTCCAGAGGCACCCAAGAGACAACACTAAAATGCATCTTTGCTACCTTTCACAAACCTATTTTTCATTTAAAATTCAGCAAAACTATAATTTACCATGAGCTGCATATGCAGCCAGTACTTCCCAGTTTTTTGTTGAGCGTGTACCAGCAACGACCCAGTGGGAAATAAAATAGATGGGCTGCGCCGTTCGGTGTGGCCCGTCGTGTCCCCGAGCTGGGTGTCCCTCTCGCAGCAGCAGCAGCACGGCTGGAGAGGGCAGGGCTTTTCTGTCCACCCCGCTGAACTCGGGAGAGCGCCTACAGCCTTTGTTCTACCCCGGCGAGACCCCGAGATCTCTAAGGAGAGATCTGACACCTCGGTTTTCCTGCTCGCGGTGGCGGCCGCCGACTGGGCTCCGGGGGTGCTGTTTAGCAGGACGGGGGCGCGGAGTGTTGGACCGCGGCTGCAGAGCCGCCTCCCCGAGCTCGCAGCGTGCAGCGGCGGGCAGAGTCGGACCCCGCGCCCACCCCCCGCGGGCCGCTCCCCAGGCCTGCCCCCGCCTGGCACCTTCGCCCCCGGCCGCGCCGCCTCCCTCCTCCGCCCGCTGCCGAAGCGGAGCGGGGTGCGCGGGGGCCGCCCTGCCCCGGAGGGGTCCCCGTGAGGGACCGGGCGCCGCCGGGGGAAGGCCGCCGGGGGAGGCGGCCAGGCGCGGTGGCCCGCCTGAGGCGAAGCGGGTCGCACCCCCCTCCGCGTCCCGCCACGCCGCGGCGAAGGGGCCGCCCCCAGCCCCAGCCCCAGCGCCGGCGGCCGAGGTGGGCTCCCGCGCCGCCGCCGCCGCCCCCCGTCCGCGGCGAGGCGGGCCGGCGGGGCCGGGGGCGGGGGGGAGCGGCGGCTGCACGGCGGCGAGGTGGCTCGGCAGCCCTCCCGGAGGAGCCCGGCCCACCTCTCCCGTAGCGGCACCCCCTCCTCCCCGCCCCGAAAGAGGAACTCCCCGCCCGCGCAGCAGCGCGGCCGCGGCGGAGGGAGAAGCGGCGGCGGCGGCAGCGGCGCGCCCGGCCCCTCCGCGCAGCATGGCGCAGCACTGCCCGCCGCCCGCCGCCGCCGCCGCCGCCGCCTGAGGCGCCCCGCGGCGCCGAGCCGAGCCCGCGCCCATGGCGGCGCCGCCGCCCGCCCTCAGCTGGGCGCTGCCCCTGCTGGCGGCGCTGGCGGGCGCCGGCGGCCACCAGAGCTTCGAGCTGCCGGGAGCCCCCATCGACAACATCGAGGTGAGCGGCAGCGGCGTGCTGGTGGCGGGCGGCAGCTGCCTCTACGAGCTGCGGCCCGAGCTGCGGCCCCGCCGCCGAGTCGTGCCGGCGGCGGCGGGGCAGGGCTGCGGGGAGCCCCCCGGGGTGCGCAGCAACCTGCTGCTGCCCTACGAGGAGGCCGGAGGGAAGGGCGTCCTGCTGGCGGGCTGGACCCAGAAGGACGGCACCTGCGAGGTGTGGGAGCGGCCGGCCTACCGGCAGCGCTTTAACCGCAGCGAGGTGGTCAGCTGCCTGCCCGACGGCTCCACCGCCGGCGTCGTCTTCCAGCTGGCCAGCGCCTGGTACCTGGCTGTGGCGGCCACCTACTCGGCCAGCGACCCCAAGAAACGCCTGGGCTGCGAGCCCTCCCAGTCGGATGAGACAACCGTCATCACAGTGCGCAGCATGGACAACCTGGAGTCCAAGGAGGAGCTGGGCATCATCAAGCGCAAGCAGGAGCCTTTGCACTTCGTTGACGCGCTCCAGTGGGGGGATCACCTCTTTTTTCCCTACTACACGTTGAAGGCCAGGTTGGGGAAGAACATGGAGCCGCCGAGCATGGCTGTCCTGCACCAGCTGCACCCCTCGGAGGGTGGCCTTACTTTGAAAGGGCACGTGTATTTGGACTGCGGGTGCAGGAGCCTCATCGTGTCCTCCAGCCTCGTCCGCCAGGGCGAGCGGGGCTGGTGGGTGGGCGTTTTCAACCACAGCCACGGTGCCAAGGCCTGGAACGCCACCGCCATCTGCATCTTTGGGATGGAGGAGATGAAGGAGCAAGCCTGTGCGTCCACACACTTCATCATGAACGGGAAGAGCTGTGTAAGTCTGGGCATCGTTTTGCTAAGCTTTCCTCCTGTACACCGTTGTTGACACTGTTGTTGTGGCTGGTATTGCTGTGCATGACTTGTGGGGTGTCTGTGACCTGAAGGCATGTGAAGTTCATCGGGAATTTCAGAGCTGTGCCAGGCTTTGCTCATCAGCCCTGGCTCCATCATCCCTGATGATTTCTCCAGCTCTTTCTGTTTCTAAAACGCTGATTCCTTACCAGATCCTGCAGTGTCCTTCCCATCTACCTCTCGGGAAAGATGTATCTGAGGGGACACCTGAGGGCATCCTGGGTCAGGCCTGATGTCGGGCTCCTCACTCAGGGCACCCTTTTCTGCCAAGGATTAGTTGTACTTCATTGTATTTTCCATACAACCTAGATAAAGCATTTCCTATCTTATTCTGTGCATTCACGTCTCATGTCATTGCAGCTACAACAGAACTGAAAAAAAGCCCATCAAACTGACTCCTGTGCACGGGGCTGTGTGTGTGGTTATCCCCATTGCTCACTAGTTATTTATGGTTGCTTGTTTGGTGGTAGGTGTTTCCCAAACCTCCCAGGATTGGCCTTGCTCGAGAGGGCTCACAGCCACCCCCCTAAACCCGTATGTGCAGCAGACAGCAATATGTTTTTGTTGTTGCAGTGGTTACATTTTCACAGGCAGTGGTATCCCATGGAGATCCCCTGGTCACCTACTTCTGTAATACTCTCTCTTCAGCTCCTTCCTCCTTTTGAAGGTGAGCTGGGCACATGGAGGGCAGGATGGGCAAGGCTACCAGCTTTGCTGTGGCCTTGGTAGCTAGTAAAGAAATTAACTGAAAATGAAATTCAAGAAGCTTAAAATGTAGCTCAGGTGAAGAAGGTGCTTTTGTAAGGCCCCTCCATGCTTTCAAGTCACACTCAGGAAGTCTTTCCAGAACTGTGGCAAGAGGAACACTGAAAGTATCAGGGAGAACTATAGGGGATCAAGCAAGCCACTGTAAAGCAAGGCCTGACCTTTTTCAGTTCCCTCACCATCCAGGGACTTTGCAGATTAACCCCTGAATCCTTGCTGTGTTACTTTGGGAGTTTGTTGGAAGCTCCCTGAAAGAAGTGCGGTAGATTTACTGTTGCTCCTTGGTTTCCCAAATCGAGCCTGTAGTAGGGTGCAGTGCCGAGACTCTTACAAATACAAACTACAGGAGGGCACATCTGGTTCAATCTGCTCATCTCCTTGTTGATCTGCAAGACTATTGCCAGTGTTAGAGGATGTAGTTATGAATGAGAACCCCATATGTGGGTGAAACAACTGTGCTGAAGTGAATAGTGAAACTCTCGCAACAGAGCCGGAGCCAATCTTCTGATTTCTAGTGCCAGTTTGTAGCTTATTGCATGATTATTGTGCCCTCACAAGGCAAACTTCGTGAATGAATTTGAAATTTCATCCTCATCCCAAAATACCTGTTTGCTAGTTGGGTTTTTAATTTGTATTCTTTGTTCCTAATTACTCATGGAGTTTCTTTGTGAGGTGCTTTCTGAGCCTGCAAAACAAGACCAAAAAAAAAAAAAAAGAAACCTCCCTGGGCAGCAGATCCTTTATAAACACTTTCCAAAGCCACTTTCCATGCTAGAAATTCCAGAAGAGTCTCATGGGTTTCGTGGAGTGACATAATGCAGGTAAGGTGAGGTAGTCTGACCAGTGTTACTCTCAGTCCCCTGACCCCGTTGCCTCCCCGTGCCTGAATATGAAAAATCAATGATCCGCTTGTGTAAGGGTTGGTCAGATTCAGGTCAGAGAGTTCTGTGACTCCAGAGTTACTTTCATGTGCTGAAAGGCTTGTCCCTCCTGGAAATGTACATTATATTTGGGTACAATGCTAAAGAATTCCCAACATTAAAAATGATTAAAAGGATTGTTTGCTTAACTTTATGTCCCTAACTATGGTGATGTTATTAATCACATTTTGGCACAGTGACTACAGTTTACCACTGATAGGAAAGTGGTATTTTAATATTTTGTGAGATAGCAGGACATCTGGGTCTTGTTTAATAATATGACCTGTAACATTACATAGCTAATTAGGCTCCCTTTTTTAGCTAATTATATGTGCTTATGGTGTATAAACATAGAAATAAATGCACGTAGTTCAGCTTTAATTTTTTTTTTTTTTTTTGTACTACAGAAGGTTAGGCTATGCCGTTGCAGAGTAGGTTTGGAGATGACAGGCCCATATGCTGCTGCTTCTGGGTTGTTTTAGACCGGATCCTTCTACTGTCTCTCACCAAATCATGGGAGTCCCTGCAAATGTGGAACATGCACTTCTTAGACTCAGAAGCGCACAGGCTTCAGAACTGGCAGGAGGACGGTGCGCAGTGCGTCCATCAGTGCGCAGCTTGTAGGAGAAGGATGTGCAATAGCTTGCAGTGATTCTGGCCAGAAAGGAGTGCCTTGTAGCATGGAGCTGTCACAAGTGCATTGTAGTACAATGTGTAGGAATGGCAGCAAGCAACAGTACTTAGCATCTGCTTTAAAGTCCAGTCTTTTAAAGACTGTCGGTACTGAGCAAATGAATGTGTTGCAGTGTTATGGTTGCCTGAAGTGCAAGACTTGTACAGTGTTTGTGGTGGGTGGACCATGCTGAATGTTAGCCTGACTTTTACATTGCAGATGCCATGTGTTGTAGAGTGCTGTGGGTCTTAGTCCTCTTTGCTGGGTACATTTGAATTCTGGAGCTGAGGTGTGATGTGATGAAGTACATGGATCATGGACAGTCTGTCAGTTTATGTAGGAATTGAAAATACATATTTTTTTTCACTGCAGGAATAAAATTTATAGTTAGAGTGTATGTTAGGACGTAGTGGCAGTTTGTTCTCCTTCTGATCTTGTAATTCTTAAAATTTCTGTAGTTATTCTGATTACCTTTAGTCAAGATATCCTCTTACCTGTCTCCACTCACACAGCTGCTTGTATTTACACTGTGTTGGCACTGTGCTTCTCAATAGTACACTTCAAGAGGGACTTAGCCCAAGGTATTTGTGGTCCTGAATTCCCTGCTATCCTACTGCTGCATGTTCTACTCTAAGCTCATTCCTGTAAGGTACTGAGCTTTCTGGCCCTAACCCAGTAAAGCACTTAAGGGCATATTTAACATTAGGCATATAAGCAGTTCCATCATCTTCATGCCCATGCATTTGAAGTTAAGCATGAACTTGAGTACTTCACTGGATTGGAACCAAATTGCTCTGCATCCTGTAGGAACTCATTGTAGGTGTGTAATCTCTTTAGCCTCACATTGCTACTTAGGCCAAAGCTGACATTTGCATTAAGTTTTAATGCTGGATTTGAGTCTTTGAAAATTAGTCATTTTTAGGATCCTTGCTTACCAGCTTTATCAAAAAGTATGTGACTGCCACAAATTCTGTGGAATTGCTGGTTATGACAACTAGCTCATTCTGTTTTCGTTCTGTGCAGTAGTGTGCACAAAGCATTTTGTCCTAGTTGGATGTGGTTATTCTGGACACATATAATACTGGATTCTCAGAGACATGATACTTAACTAGCAAGAGACAAGTGGTGTCATAGACGAAACTACTCTGAAAACATTTTGTAATTTTATATTCAGATTGTTTTCCTTTGATCCACCAGTCTCTTAGTTTTGATTATATCTACTTACATGTATTGTCAAGGTATATGCATTAATGGACTTGCTAGCATAACCTGCATGTACATAAGCATATCTTCTTCACAATTTCCGTAGTTAATAATTGTGAATTTGCCAAATCTAATTCTTTTCTCTTCAGAAACCTGACTGAGCACTAACAAACATTTTTGGTGGATCACAATTACGAAATCAAAGCTCCTTAGCCAGTACATAGGAGGAATGCTGGAGTTTGTCACAAACTTGTTCCAGTAGCTAGTGAGCTTTAGGAAGGCCTTTTCTTCTGTTCTGTGGCTGAATGGGAGCTACTAGAATCTCAGATCTTTCTCTGAGATCCCAGGATCTTATGGATCACAGCCAAGCAGATGTGTTGGAGAAGTGCTCAAATGAGAGAACATCAACAGGAGAGAGCTGTGGTGTCACCTAAACCACAGTGACAAATCTGGAAATTAGGTTTGCCATTGAAAAAAGTTGCATGGGAAGGAAAGGATTCTACAATTTTTCAGGCAGAAAATCCAAAAAAGTGTTAGGCATATACCTGTAAGAGAGAAGTTTATGTTAAGGTATTTATTTTATGATGTGCAAAGGCTAAGTAGGTGTGATGGCTACTGAATGCTAAGCCATCTTGGTTCATTTTTCGTCTGGTATTTAATGCAAGTAAAGATATATAACAGTCTGTTCTTTGAATTTTTGCATTTTTCAGTGGGTGATAAATATGTGGGTTGGTATATGCCCCTTAATTTATTAAGCATCATTTGGAATCCTAGGACAAATCTTAGCTGGTATAAGCTCTACTGAAATGAGATTTTGAAGTCAACAGTCACATCAGTTTAATCATGGCTATTAATTTGCAGGAGTGACATTTGAATTTGTGTGGTAACTAATTCCAAAATGATTCATGGCCTTTTATTTAAGGAAAGAATTACAGACTTCTAAATATCATTTGGTATCAAAATTGATCCTGTAATTAATTTGCTAGTAGTAAAGTCATCTCCTGTGTATTACCAGACTGCTAGTATTTCATCTGATGTTAGACAGATTTCTAGAGTGAATATTTCTATCCAGTTACAAGGAATTTTCAGTTTATCCCTGTTTGGTGTGGGAAGTAAGCCATAGGAGACTTGCAAACTCTTACATTGTTGTTAAGAAAAAGAGTTGCTTTTAGTCATCTGGCTTCACCAGGTGTTTTTAGCATAAACTTTGGAGAGCCTGGGGACTCTTGAACAGAGGATTCGCTTCCTTGGGATCACAGAATTGTTCAGGCTGGAAGGAGGCCTCCTTCTCAGAGGAGGTCTCCAGTCCAGGCCCCTGTTCACAGCAGGGTTGGCTCTGAGATCAGACGAGGTTGCTCTGGGCTTTGTCCTGTCAGATCTTAAAATCTCCAGGGATAGAGACCAAACAAGTTCTCTGGACAACCTCTTCTGCTTAATTGTCCTCATAGTGATGTTTTTAAATCTCCTGTCCACTAGAAACCTCCCCTGTTTCAGTTTGTGTCATTATCTCAGTTTCTCTGGTCCCTCTGAAATTGTCTCTTCCGTAGGCTGAACCAGCTAGTTCCCTCAGTCTTTCCTCATAGGGCAGGTGCTCCAGGCTCTGATCATCACAGGGGCCCACCACTTGACCCATTCTGATTAACCAAGACCAGTGCTGTACTGAGGGTCCCAGAACTGAGCACAGTATCCTAGACACAGTTGAACATATGCCAGATGAAGGAGAGTAATCACTCGGTCTGGCTATGCTACTGTTGATATAGCCCAGGATACTGTTAACCTTCACCGCTGCCTGGATACACTGTTTAGCCTACTGCCCTCCAGGACCCTTGTGTCCTTTTCAGCAGAGCCGTTCACCAGTCTGTAGTGTCACAGGAGGGTTAGTCCATCCCAGGTGCAGAACTTTGCATTTGTCCTTGCTGAATTTCTTGGGATTCCTACTGGCCCATTCCTACAGCCTATCTAGGTCCCCCTGAATAGCAGCATTGCTCTCAAGCATGGCTCATTTTGATATCACCCACAAGCTTAACCCAGAAGCTTACAGTGTCTTCTTCCAGGTCATTGATAAAGGTACTGAGCAGGACATGTCCAAGAATAGTTTCCCTGAGGAACTCCATCTGTAACCAGTGTCTAGGTAGAGTAAAAACCATTAACCAATACTCTTTGAGCCTGATGATCAATCCAGTTTTTCCACCCACCTAGTAGTCTCCCTGTCTAACTTCTAACATCTCAACTTGGATACGAGGGTGCTGCAGGAAGTGGTGTCAAAAGCCTTGCTGAAGTCAAAGTAAATGACTTCCACTGTTCTCCCCTCCTCCACAAATTGGGTCATTTCATCACAGAAGGCAATCAGACATGATTTATCCTTGGTTAATCCATGAAGGCTTTTCCCAGTCACTTTCTTCTTCTTGTGTCTAGAAATGGCTTCCAAGAGGATTTGCTCCATGATTTTCCCAGGAAAAAAGTGAGATTGATCAATGTGTAGTTCCCCAGGTCATCCTTCTTGTCTTCTTTCGAAGATGGGTGCAATATTTGCCTTGATTCAGTTGTTGGAGACTTCCACTCATCTCCACAACTTTTGAAATATGAGAGAATGGCCTCACAGTGTCATCAGACAGTCTCTCAGCTTCTTCCTACAGATCCCATCTGGTTTCCTTGAGATTTCTGTAAGCTGAGATTTCTTAAAAGATGCCTGGCTTAATGCTCTTCCAGTACTGGTAGTTTCTCTCCTTGAACTCTGTAGGTACAAAGGACCATAAGACATTGCCAGTGAAGTCAGAGCCTTATCTGCATCCACTGTCAGTAAATCACATGACCTATTCATCATCTGGCGTGCAGTTTTGTTGTTTATTCTTTTGTTGCTCGTGTGGTGGTAGAAGCTTTTCTTGTTGTCCATAACATTCCATGCCAGTTCCAACATCAGGTGAGCTTGGACTTTCCTAACACCATCTCTACATGTCCATGAAGTTCTTGCTTAGTTGCTTGTTCCGGCTTCCATCTCCATACTGTTTTTTCTGTATTGATGTTCAATCATGAATTCTCTGCTTAACTAGGAGCCATCTGCTGATACATCTGTCTGTTTTCCTGAGTTTTGTGCTTGAAGGAGGTTGTCCTGAAAGATCTACTAGCTTTCACGAGCTTCATTTTCCTTCAGAGCTGCCTCTCAGGGGGTTCCCATTAACCAGTTCCCTGAACAAGCTGGAGCCTGCTCTCCAGCTCTGTGCTCTGCTGTTATTTCCTCACCACCCTCAGGATCCTGAACTCAGTTAATACTTACTACAGTGAAGACTGCCATTGATTATCACGTCTCCAGGCAGTTCTTCCTTGTTTGTGAGTTCCAAATCCAGAAGAGCATCATGCTTCACTGACCCCATAGGGTTAACAAAGCCTGGGGTCTCATCTCCTTCGCTTTGCCCCCAGAGCTCTGTAGTTGTGATCTGCACTAGGCAATGTCTTTGGTGTCAATGTGGATGTGCAACAATCAGTAGTGATCCAAGGAATGGAAAGTCATTGTCAGTCTCTCTGCAATGTAATAATGGATTGGGGGCCCTGAGAAAAAAGAAGAAACCTGTTTTAATAGCATGATGGTTTAGCAGTTTTCACAGGAGGGAATCTCCAACCATGGTCACCCACCACTTTCTCTTGCTTTCTGCTAATACTCTGTTCAAGCTCAGCTGGTTTCAAAACCTCCCTTAATGGAGCTTATTCTCCCTCACTGGTTATTAGGACACTTTATGAATTCTTTAAACTCAGATCTGAGAGCAGAGAAGGAGTCTTTCTGCTGCTGCAAGAAGTCACAAATTTGTAGGTTCCCCCATCTCAGGAGTCTCCATCAACTTCTTGCTCAAGCATAGCCTCTGACTGTCCTTCATGCCTTGCATCATGAGGCTCGGGATCTTGTCTCTGCAAGGTTTCTGTGAAGACCCTCTCATTTCCTGGTCATCGTCCCTGGTTTTTTGCAGCCTAATTGCCTGGGATGGTTTGTCCACCTAGCATTTCTATGCAGTGCACAAATTAAAAAATCTCACGGAAATAAAATTTTGGAACAGTTCATTCCTTAGCTCTAATAAGGGCTTGCTGCTTGCAACAGTTACCCTCTAATATAATAAAAATTGATGCAGGTGGTTGAAGGGTGGTGAAGTTAAGAAAGAAGAATGAGATTCCAGATTTTTTTCTGTCTAGGAAAAACATCTATGTATTGTGCCAGTGTTGATTATTGCTATATGCTGCTCACAAGTCTTGTGTCCTTTTGTATAGCTGCATCTGTTCATTCACTCTGATGCTCAAACGTGTTTTTTTTTTACTTTTTGGCCAGCTGCAATATGATGAGTGCTGTGTGAGCTAAAAATGCTGCCCTTCCCTCTGAGGCATGCAATGTGAAATAATCAGAAGGAAATCAAGACAGAAAGTAGAAGTGTGAATATGGTTGCTGCAGCTGGAATCATGCAGAGATAAATCTGAAAATGAGATGCAAAATAGAAAATGAGTATAAATACCTTTCATGGCAATAACCAAACAGCATAGTGAGGTGAACTTAAAAGCATAATGAAAATTAATTGGGGAGATCTCTAGGTTTACCTAAGCACTTGTAGATTCAGGGGGATTATTGAACAGAACAGAGGGTGGAACTGAAGAATTAAAAGAAAAGTCTCCTAGAGTACTATTATCTTTTCCTTTGCTTTTCTTGCTTTTATATGAGCCTGCAAATGTTACAGGATCGACAGATAGATGAACATGGAGATGAGTGGCTTTTCAAGTAAAAAGGAAGTTTAGACTGTAAATGCATTTTAAGGATGAATTTAGCTATGAAAGAAAAAGCTTGGGAAGGCCCTACAGTGCTGTAACACCATTAGTCACAGTGGAAGAGGTAAAAGGGCTTGTTAAAAAAATAAATGCACATGGAAAAGGAATGACAGAAGGTTGAAAGTAGCAGCTGCACCCTGAAGGGAATGGGCAAGCTGGAGAAATAGGTTGCAAAAAAGAGAAGGCAATTTTTGTTGTGACTGCCCACCATCTAAATTCCCCCTCTTATCTGTATTAGCTCAATGTTGCATTGACCCTCCCTCCAGCAAGCAGAGTGAGGGGAGGAGGCTTCCACACTTGTCAGTACTGGTTCTGCAGTCAGATGAGGAGGATGCACTGATATGACACTAGTTATTTTACTAGTATGTGGGTCAAAATAAAATCTGGCAGCAAGCTTTTCGGAGACTGGATGAGTCCTCCCCTCTTCTGTGATCTTATTGTACAGAGTCTGTGAGGAACCTAGGGTGGTTCATTTTCCTTGCATTACTGCATGATGCACTGCAGAAAAAAAAAAAAAAAATCCTAATTCTGGTGGAAATGAAAGCCTGGAAACTTCCTCTCCTCACTCCTTAGCCTGAGTGAAGGCTCATTGTGTGCACCAGTGCTGGAATTTCGTTACCCTCTGATTTAATAAAAAACTGAGTTAGCTTTTTTTTCAACTTAAAATGTTTGCAATCGTTCCCTCCCCACCCCATAATCTAAAACAGACCTCCATGCTACTGCAGTCTCATGCCTAAGTGGGTTTTACTCAAGTTCTGTGCCAGTACGTGATAGTTCCTGTGTCTTCCTGCTGCATGAAAAAAAAATAGTATCTTTAAATATGAAAGTTAATCAAGTCTTCTTTTACTCCGAGTGGCTGTTCTTGCAAGCTAATTAAAATAATTCAGATGACTGAAGAAGATTTTAATTGATTTAGGATTGCAGTTCAGAAAAAATGTATTTCTGTGTGGAAGGGCTTTTTGGGTTTAAGCTAGCATCCTAGCATTCAAGAGACTTGAATTCAGCTGTTACTTTGCTATGGATTTGCTTCATAACTTTGAGAAATGCCTTCACCTTCCTACAAAATGTCAGTTTTAATGGTCCATTCTCACACTTCGTTTTGTGCATTAAGGTGAAATAAATTCTTGGACTTGGAGGGTTCCTGTAGGTTTAGGAATCCATCCTTGACCTGAGTTTCTGAGCTGACCTATGGGGCTTGTTCCCAAGGACCTACATGACCTCTTGCCCCCCACCTCTCCATGCCTGTTGCTCCTTTGTGCCAGCACTGGTGTCTGTGCAGCCACGTGCTCATATGATGAGGAGAATGACTCAAATGACAATTTAGGTAGGTAGGTAGATGGATTTACAGACCATTTGCTAGGCATATCATTTCCTTAACTAACCTCACTGGAAAGCATTATACTACTAGAGGGGAAGGGGAGATAATGCTTGGCTGTAGTTGTACCCATTTGGAGAGCAGGTGGGATCACACCTTTGGCAGTATCTGCCATGGAGATTAACTTAAGGCAATTACAGGACTGCAAAACTGAGTTACAGCTTGCTAGGGAGATATCTGGGCTTGTAGGTAGTTAAGGGCAGAGACCATCTCTCACCTTATTCTCACACATCAGGGCTTACTTTCAGCACTCGATTGTCTGCAGTTGGGGTTATTTGGTTTGGTTTTTCTTTTCACAAGATACAGGGATTTCCTGCATGATTTTTTCTTTCATGAGCTGTTTACGAGTGTTTGTCACTCAACTTCCTCCAACTTAGATGGAGAATTGTAGGTAACGTGTTGATTTTAAAGTTCACACACATTTATGTTCTCCCTAACATGAATTTTATACTGCTTTATCTCATTTTTCTATTTATGTAATACGTAAGTCTCAGCTTCCTGTAGTGTAAAGCAGGAAACCAGAAGGGGGAGGATGAAGGTCCACATTCTCACACACACACACACAAGGTGTTTTGTGTTTGAAGTGCCTCATTTCTCCAGAATACTTGCATGCCTTTAAAAGTGGTTGCTGAGAGTATCAGTAGGCTTCATGGTAGGTGCAGCCAGGTGATGGCAAAGCATGTCTTCATTGAGAGGAACAGGCAATTCAGAATACGCCCAGGGCATGATGTCCCAGGAAAGAGAAATCCCCTTGCAAAGTGTCTTGTTGCTGTTAGACCAAGTCTGTGTCCTACTGAAGTTAGTGATTTAGCTGCAGTAGATGTAATCTTTATCACTGATATGAACAGTTGCCATGTATAAAAAACTAGTTTCACATTTCGTGTGCCATTTCCAGTGATACGTTGCTCTGAAATTGTGTCAGAATTAAAATGTTACCCAAAGTATTGTCTAAAGTTGAGTTCTCTGAGAATCTTTCCAGGGATTCTTCTTAATGTTTTGCAGTATAGGTGAATGATTTTGTAATAGCTTTCTCTTATATCTGATTTTCAGGAGGCACAATCAATCAAGAAATTACCTACCTTGATTCACTCTGGATTAGTGGCTGTTTATGGCACAGTTGTTCTGAATCAGATAGTTCTCTTTTTGGGAACAGATGATGGACAGTTACTGAAGGTAAGCTGAATGTGTTCTTCCTTTATCCATCAGCTGCTGCTGTGTTCAAATGGGTAAATGTTTCCTGGTTTAGGCACTGTATTATAAACAGATATAATCCCCTGAATCTCTATTTATTTTTTGTTTATTTGTGAAGTAACTGCTGTATTGTTACTTGGAGAACAAGATAACTTTCAAAAGCAATTATGTACCCTGCTTAAAATTCATGGAAACATTTCATTAAACTGCTAATGCCCACAGTATCAATTTATGTACTGTGGAGTTCTCAGTTACTCTGTCTTTTGGTTCCTTCCTTGCTTTGATTTTCCAGTAGAAATATTAAATATTGTTAGATTTTGGAAGCATATTTATTTGTTTGTTAGCCTATCTGTGTGATGTGAATAGCTGTCTGTTAGAGAGAAAAGTCAAGATTCATTTTGCCTTAGCTTCTGAATAGTTGACCTACACTAGCTTAAATCAATCACCTGGAAGTGAAAGTCATCTTATCTCATTATCAAACTTTTCAACCATTCAGTCTTTTATGTTTTAGGTTTTTTCTGTGTTTTGCAAGAATGTGCATTTCCTGTCTACACTGCAAAGGATGACTCTCATTTTTGGTTTTTATTAAGCAGGTAGTTGGAGAGGAATATAATAGAGATCTTGGAAAGTTTTTACCCATTTGATTTCACTATGCTTTTGATAATGAAAAATGAAATTGTAGTCTTCCGTGTCTCCCTAGCACAGTGGAGATCATGAACATATCTCTCTTGTTTAATTATGTGTATGGAAAACCTTATATCAAGGTTCATATGCTTATTAAGTTGCAAAATAGTTTCAGTTCTCTTCAATTCTGTGCAAAGGGTGGTAGAAAACTATAGAGTTGAGCAAGGCAAGAAAAGGAATACCACCCCAGATGTGTGCTCACAAAGAAGCCACAAAGAAACTTCTGTCCTAAGACAGTAGTCAGTAACTTGTGTAGCTTTCTTTTTACATTATGGGTGTCTGAATGTTAGTTTGTTTTTTGAAGGCTAATATTTTCCTCTTCATTCATAGGACTACTTAACACATGACTTAGGGATATAGGCATCTCTTCCACATTCAGTTTCTGTGTCAATCAGGAACGTACTTGGTGGGAGAGATGTTTCATACACTAAACCAGTGCCAGATTTAGTGCAAAAGGTATCTACAGGGATTTTGTTGAAATTCTGTTCTGGCGGTCTTTATCTCTGCAGTGTGAGAACCAGTGCAGTAGGTGAATTGAATCAGAGCACAATAAATCATCTCAGAAGCTCTGACATAACTGAAATCAGGCTTCTGTTTAAAGTACTGACTGATCAATAAAAGGACTTGTGAATAATTTAATTTCATGTGTTTTAGGCTATTCTTAATGAGGATATGGAATCTAATTGCCCAGAGGTTTTATATGAAATTAAGGAAGAAACCTCCATTTTCCCCAAACTTCGACTTGATCCAGTAGATAATAACTACATCTATCTGTCCTCTGCCAATAAGGTAAGCAAATATTAAACAAAACAATAAAATAAACTGCTGCTTTAGGGATTTCTGCCACTTTGTAAGTGAAGCATGAGTTTGGGTCAGAGTTAGACCTTAAATATCCAAACTGCAGTTACCAAATTTACGTTTAATATCTGTTGTCTAAGTTTGGTCTGCACTTCTGCAGAGCTTGGAAGAGCTTCCACTGTCATGGTGCTGCCCACTTGCTATGATCCAGCAACACTCTTAATCCCATACTTATTTTATGTCATTCTTTTGAGGGAGTCTCTGTTTCTCTTTTTCCTGGAGGCATCATGGAGAATCAAGCTTGGAGATAGCAAACAAAACTTGTAGACTCTTTGGACCCTGGCTTCCTCTGAATTAGCAATCCAGGTATTGATAGGCCAGGGTTTGCTAGTCAGTTGTGGAGTTTGTAACGTGGAGAAATCTCTTCTTAATTTGAGAGATGGGTTTGCTTTCTTAGTTCTGCTGAAATCAATCATAAAATTCTCATTGTCTTCAGTTAGACTTAAAAAAAAACCCCAACAAAACCAAAAACCCAAACAAAAACACAATCAGAAGTGATTAATATGTATGCATAGTGAGGCTAAGAAGTTCAGCAATCACTGGGAGCTACTGCACAAACACATCAGAGCTGCATGTCAAGCAGAAAGCAGCTCCCAGGTGCCGGTGCAGTTGTTGCAGCATGTCCTGAAGCAGGGCTATTGAGCATCCACTCAGCAAATTCCTTTGTCTCACCAGCAGCAGGGAAGGTGGCAGTGAAAACATAAGGACTGGCTGTCCATCTCTAGCTGGACAGGATTTCACCTAGCACTTCATTTACAATAAAATCACTTTTCAGCAGTGAATATAGCATTTTAGCCTGCTCTCTGAAAGAGTGTGTAAGTTGGTAGGATAATTCCCAGCTGATATAAAGCATCTATCACAAAAGCAGAAGGAATCAAAATTTCTGATAAAAGTATATGTAGATATTCAAAGTAAAGATTTGAATTTTCTTGACCTTTGGTAAAAGAGCAAGTTGTTAAAGAGGAGCAACAGCTTTTTAGGAATAAATGCCTCTCTCTGATCATCTCTTGGAGCTTAAATAAGGCCTCTACACTGTTTTTTTTTTAATTTGCTAGTAGTCTATGATGTTGGCTGTTTTCTGAACTGATTACCTCACACACCTTCAGATAAATTGAATTTTACAAGATATGGCTGGAAAAAACAGTACATACAGTTTTGCAGAAAGCCATGTATCCTTGTTTCTGTTCACAAAATACAGGAACTTCTAATTCTTGCAAATTTGGTAAAAATGGTTTGAATTAGGAATATTTTTCTTACTAAGATTATTAATTAACATTGTTATTAATAAAATTATTTGTATTTGTATTCAGTATTTGTAATCAGCTTTCTCTTTTTCTTTTTCCTTTCCTTTTCTGAAAATGGCTGGCTAGGATATTCGAGCTGAATGTACAAGTATAGCTACATATAATATAGCCACAATTATCTACATTTATTTATTGAAATGGCATTTTCATGCATGCTAAGTAGTTGCATGCGTTTGTTCTAGTGTGCACATGCAGTAACCTGACATGGTGATGCAAACACAGATGCATTTTGGTTTGCGCATGCATTTTTGGATGCACCTTCATCAATCATTTAAAAATGTCAGTCCCGATGAGAGGAAAACGGTGTTCTGCTAATCAGAGCATTATTTGTAAAATATACCTCCTTTCTATTGTTATCTATTCACTATGCTAACCAGTCTTTCTTGCATTAATCTGTTCATGCTGGCCTTTGAGTACTAGAACCAAACTGTCATTGTCAGAGGCGTTTCATCATCTGATAGCAAAATACAGCGTGTGTTAAATAGGCTGCATATTTCTATCCAAAGGTCTTCTGGCAGAGTGAACTCCATAAAGAAACTTCCCCAAAGGGATTGTGCTTGGTTGCTGTCAGATTTTTAATGGTAACCCTAAATTTCCCTGTTTATGGAGGCTATTTTAATTCAGCATGTTATTGCATTCTTTGGTTTTAGGTGAGAAGAATACCAGTTGCAAATTGCAGTAGATATGTTTCTGAGCAAGAATGCTTATCTGCAAAGGATCCCTACTGTGGGTGGTGTTCTTTGAATCGAAGGTATTTTTTGTATTTTAGACTTTGATATAAAAGCAATATATTATTAGTTGGTGTACATTTTGACTGGCTTGGGGCTATTCAGCATCAAGATTATATCTACTGAATTTTTAAGTCAGAGCCTTAAATGCGAGACACTTTATTGTCATGTGAAAAGAGAGCTCTGGACCTTTTAAAGACTGTGTTAACCCCCAGATTTTTGAGATCTACCCATAAAATATATGTTGGGGTAAGAAAAATAAATTATTTTGGTTTTAGAACAGATGTTTTTGCTTTCCAGACTGCTTGAGAGATAAAATTGTATACTCATACTTGAAGCCTCTTAATAGCTGGAGTCATCTTGCATGCTAGAATGGGGAAAGAGTGCTCAGTTGTCTTCAGTATTCATCGTTCCTTGCTTTGGAACCACTGCCTTTGGTTTAGGCCAGAGGAGAGTTTCTTTATAAACACTTCATCCTCACATTTGGGGATGACATTGAGTCATTAGTTTTGCTGCTTTCTTTGAAGCAGGTTTGAAAGCTATTGTACGTCTTTGGCCCGGACTGGAGAAATTCGTAGATCATCAAGCCTAATCTTGGCAGTTGCAAGCAACGTCATCATGTAAACACTACTCATAAAGTAATCAAGCACCATCCTAAATTTAGACATGCTTTTTGTCCTCCATGCCCTGATTGTGTGGCTGAGAATCTCATGTTTTCTGCTGGTTAAAATCTGGTCTGCTCATTTTCATCACGTGTTCATGGACAGGTTATATTCATTTGTTCTTGTGCTCACATCACCTTGGCTTAAATAGGATTTCCTCCCTCCCTCACACTTACTTCCTCAATGTTTTTGTGAAATTAATCTTTTTTCATTTTCGTTTTGGTGTGCTAAACCAGCTAACTTCACAAAGACACTCTCACATAAGACATTCCTTTCTTAACTCTACTCCAGTAGTCCTTCTGTGAAGTTTATGCATCCT
This sequence comes from Athene noctua, assembly GCF_965140245.1. Classification (NCBI taxonomy): domain Eukaryota; kingdom Metazoa; phylum Chordata; class Aves; order Strigiformes; family Strigidae; genus Athene; species Athene noctua. The sequence continues at coordinate 36,767,368 of NC_134039.1, read as the reverse complement.
TTTAAAATAAGGATGACCGGGACTGTCACAGTACTACAGAAGAGGTTTCAGCTGTGCCTTGCTCGGTGGTGTTTAATCAGTCTGTCCGGGAAGCACCTTATGTAGTGTGTCCTGGGATCACAAATGTCTTTTTCATGACAGTCTCACATTGATGGACCACAATCATCCATGGTCAAATGGTGCCCCCAGGTCCTTCTCTTTCTTTGTTTTCTTTCCAACTGATGAGTTTCCAGTCTATAACACATATGCCTTGTGAGATTTTTATTCCTCTAGGTACATGTTCTTGTACTTTATGCTTTGAAATGTCATCCCATTTCAAGGTTATACAAGTTTTCCTGTGTGATATTGTCATCTTCCTCTGCATGGTAATGTTCCCAACTTTGTATCATCATCAGATGTTAACAGTGTAAACCTTCTTTTATGCCAGTTTATCAGTCATTAAAACATTAAACAAAAGTAGTTATAGATGTATTTTTTTTTTAAGGAATTCCACTGGTCACCTTCTTTTAGGTGATTTTAAACATTCTTTTAATGTTTCAAGTTAAGGTGATTTTGCTCAAGAGCTGCTACTTTGTGTTTGCAAAGGTAGCTATTAAAAAAGAGTAGGTGTTTATTCTGTAACATGTTTTCTTCAAACTCTCTTTTGCTACCTTATTAGAAACTGTGTATGTTGCAGTGCTAAGCTTTTCAGGCTTCTAGTTACCTAATAAAGAGTTTGTGAGTAAGAGTTATTAGTCAGTAAACCCCCTGTTTATGAGGGGAATCACCAAAACTTTCCATCTGGTTGAAACAGAAATACTTTACTCTTTTGAAAAAGAAATTAATTACTATAATATGGATCCTGGTCAACACCCACACAATTTTTCACTGTTAAGCATTTAGCATCATTAAGTATTTGGTTTTGTGAAGAGAGCTCTGAGTGAAGCTTTAGAAAAAGAGGAAGACATGTTTTAACCTGGTATTTTAATCAAAGTTTATACATGTCCACTAAAGCATTATATTACATAATAATTTTGAGATCGATGATATCTTTTATACTGTTACTGGGAAATAAATTTTATATTAAATATACACTCCATTTTAAAAATAAAGTTTACAAGCAGTGCTCCATTTTAAAGACAGTGAACTCAAATCCAGTATTTTGATGAAAAAGCCTGCACATCTTATTGCAAGTGAAAACAAAATGCAACAAAATGTTTCTACTGTTCCTATTTCTGCTCTTCTGTAGGGACAAATATATAAATTCTCCTTTTCACTTACAATCATTCAAAACAATTAGTCATAGCATTGTGTGATTTCTCTTTAGTTTTATAGATTTTCTATAGATGAATCAGATTTACCTGAAGTGTGCTGAAATTATTCCAGTAAAGGCACTGATATTTTACATGTATTTTCCATACAGAAGTAACACAATATGTGGTAGTTATTTGACATGACCAGACTTACTTTTTAATTTGGTCAGTGTGTGTGATATCTGTGAACTGCATTCAGGGGCTAGTACCATGGAAAAGGAAGCCAAAACTTTCTCGGAAGCCATGTTCTCATTCATGAGGAAATCGATATGCTTTAGCAAGGCAGAGAGGGCAAACTCAGGAAGATCTGTAGTTAAGATTAGTGAAGCAGAGACTTAAGTAAATACGAATGAACTAGTATTCATAGGTATCGTTATCATAATGAAACAAGAGGAACTTGATTCCAGTTGTGAAGAGAAATCTTTAGTAGTATAAAGGACTAGCCTGCTGTGACTGATTTTTAAAAAATACTGACTCTGTTTTTCTCTGTACACATATCTATGCATGTCTGAAATCTGACTGTAGGGTTTCATACCTTATAGCTTCATTCTTGTATAGGGTCCGGTCCAGTCCACCTTTCCAAGAAAGCCAGCTTTAGTGGTTGTCTGAGTCTGTATGTTAATTTTCAGAACCATGTGGTTTACAAATAGTATTTATCAGTTATATTCATTCTGATATGTTTGCAAACAATATCAATTGTGTAAAAATAGGGATATAACAAAATAACCTAATCTTTAGATGAGTGGAATTCATGTTACTTCTGGCCTGTGCAGGGCAGTTGTGAGAATTTATGCTGAGGGTCTTCAGATGCTCTACTGCCCTCTTTGTGTCGTTTTCCTACAAAATGACCATTCTCCAAAACACATTATTTGAGTGTTAAAAGTCAGAGTTTAGAGCAACACAGGACACATTTCTTCCTGGCATGAAGACAAGCACGACCCTGGGTCCTGAATGGCACTGCTTTTTTTGCCATTAAACTCTTAGATTCTTCATCGTAGATGAAGGAAACATGTTCACTGCTTTCATTCCTCAGGCAGTCTAGGAAGGCAAATAACTTTGCCCTAGGACAGTTTTAAATATTCAGCTTTATAAACAGTTTTATTTTTTAATATTTTAATATTAGTGTCACTGAAATGCATACACTTATTTAGTGCCAGGTATTGCAAGTGTGTTGTCTTGCATCTTCAGCGTTATGATCTTCAGTCTGTCAGAAACTGTAGGCTGTCTCTCTCCCATGTGTCACTGCCAGTGAGTTACCTATGTGTGCATATCCGAGCATCTGGTTTATGCAGATCTGTTGATGACAGATCCCGTCCTCTGTGGTTCTGAAACTGTGATGCTAATGGACCTTTGTCCATCTCAGTAAGGTGAAGAGAGAGATAAATGAAATTTGTCCTAGTTCAAACAGTTTTAAATATGTCAGGCATAGTCCCATTTTCTTACAGTATAGTTATGATCTGAATATATTCAGATGCAAAGCCCCACCAGGTTCTTGTGCAGCAGAAACTCAGGTTTCCTGAGTTAGACCACAAAGGAAGTGACCTTGTGCTTAACTCCATTCCAATTGCCAGTGTCTTGATCTACAGAGAAGATGGCTTTATGGTTTCCATGGTTTGTGGGGTTATTTCAGACATTTTTGTTGCTAGTCATTCTTGTGTTGTTCCTTCTGGAGAGAAAACACATTGTTTGTGAAATACATTTATTTAGTGAGCTCCTCATGAAAAAGGCCCCTGCCTTGAAAGTATGTACTCGTTTCTAGTTTCTAGTGAGGGAATAGTTCATCAAGGCACATATCACTGATCACATGATTGAAATTATATGTGCTTCTGCGTTTGGTAGCAAAGTAGTATTACTAAAACAATATTAAATGTTGCATTTTTGAATAAATATTCAACCTTAATATTAAAATATTAAGATATATGCAGTTAGCACTTGTCTAATTGCTAGCTCTATGAAATTACTTGGAGTTAATCTATGGATTGTTCACAGCAGACAGTATTTTAAGAATTCACCTTTCAAATTTGGTGATCGTCCATCTAAATTTGTATGCTTATGTTCTCTTTTTTTATCACATTTTTAATACGTATAACTGTAGTACTTGTATATCCCAGTGTTTCCTCATTCTTTCCTAATTTTCTTTTGTGTGGTTTCTGTTTCCTACAATATGGCATCTATAACATTTTTATTTACTTCGTGCCATCCTACTTCTGAAATTGATTTTATTCTTGAAGACAGAAAAATCTATTTTGAACTACCTTTTCAAACCCATTGTTTTTAACCAATTGCACTGACATAAAAGGGAAAGATTACTATTCACATCAGTGGTCAACAGAGGAGATTAGAAAGGAGAATGCATCTCATCAACAATATACATTCATAGCATAGCTCTACATCTGAGCTTCACCCCCATCTCCTCTTACCCTCTTTGGAGAGAACAAGCAGCTTCTATGGTGTGATTTGTTTCATTTTTGTATGAATATCTAAAATATGTTAGGTGAACTGAACTCTGAAAGAGCATATTTCTCCCCATTGAGTGTAGAGGAAAGTGGGAGGGTCAGATCTAGAGCTGTACAATGAAGCAGTCGGGTTGGGGGTAATGAATTCCATCCCAGGCTACCAAGTCCACTGTTATTGGCCAAGCATCTAATACTTGCTTGAGTCCCATTGACTTAATTGGGACCCTAGAGCATATATCAATGCATTGTAATTTATTTTGATAAGCAGAAGATTTTACTGATTGTTTTCCTGAAGCTTTTTGCAGTTATAACCATACTCCTGTAAAAAATCAATAGTGTTCCTGTAAAAAATCAATAACATTAAATAAGTTTAAGTACAGTGTCTGAAGTCATAGCCACAATAAGAAGGCTAGTATGATTTTATGTATACTTCTAGGTGCACATTAAAAGAAAATTGTACACATTCAAACAGCATAAAGGGTTGGTATAACATTTCGCATGCACCTGATAAAGATCTGAAAATCCTGCTAGATTTCCCTGCAAAAAAACAGGTACGTGCACCCAGTTTTATGCATGTTTGTTTGTTGTGACTTCAGATCTGTCGTTTTGTGGCTTATTGCAGCTTTCCTTCTTTTGTCACTATGTTCCTTCCGTATACTAGTCCCTCTTATCTCAACGATTGGCAAATGTGTTGGAAATCCCAGTAAGCTGAATATGTCAATCAGATGGATGTTCTCTTCCTCTCCTATAAAATGTATCCTGACGCTATACTTCATGATGTTGGGTCAAAAATTCACTGTGCTGACAAAAGCAACATTTCCATTGTATCACTTTATCAGCTATTCTAATATTTCCAGTGACTATATATCAAGTGCATTATGTAAGTTCTGAGCTTTGTAACAAGTTACAAAACATTCACTGGGACACATATGCTAACACAAATGTGTCTTTAAGTGTTTGATATTAGTATTTACTCAGTATCTGTTCACAGCACACACAGCCTTGAGTATTTGATTATCAAGTATTGTGACTGGCCACTTAATCTGCATGCTATTGTTTCTGGTTTCCCGATTGAATGCACTAATGTGATCATATTTGTAAAGCGCTCTCAGCCAGAAACAAAGGATAATTCATTACAAGACAAATTCTGTTTCATAATTAAGTGCACTGGTTATGGATGCAAATGTTGTCTCTCTCTGAGGATTTGTACATCCTTGCTCAAATATTTTTAAGGGACTATAAAAGTATATAACACTGTTATAGCAACGCTCTTGTTTTAAAATCCAAAATTATTCCAGATTGCTCCCCTAACATGCCTTACAGATCCATTTAATTTCTGGAAGTAAGCAACGCTCTTCCTTTCAGGAGTCCTTCTGTATTGCTTTTTCAATTGGGAGGTGCCTTTTCCTTTGAGAGGCTACCTAGTGAATTGTCTGCTTCCCCCACAAAAATTTTAATTTTTTACATTTCATCATCTGTAGCTTTCTGTAAAGACAAGGTGACAACAAGTATTACAAGAAATCTCTTGTATTCTTGTTTTTATTGTTCCATAGGTTGCTGTGGCTGCAAACATAAGCAAAGTCCTTACTTCCTGTGTGATAAAAATTGTAAAACCTGTTGAAATATTTTATGAAAATGTAGTGCTGAAAAATTCATCCTGTTTCTGCAATCTAACTGCTCTGGAGATAACTGATAATGGTATGTTTTACTATTACATGTATTTAATGCTTATTCACTGTCCTTTATTACCGAGGAGAACTGAGGATAAATACAGGCCTGATGAGTATGAGAGCAGGTAATGCTTTTTATTAAATGTAATTTAAAAAAAATCATGTTCTGTCAAGTGATTTGAGTATACTCACGCTATTCTTGATAATTAAAGATTTGTTAATATGGAATCCTTTCTAGAAGCAATAAAACATGTCAACCTATGGCTAGAAGCAGCTTCTTCAGTTCAGCCTGTAGCAGTGCAGTGTTTTAGCATTAAGAGTATATTTATGTGGTGCCATTAATTACTGTCTAAGGAAACTTAAGATAGCTTCAGAGAAAATCAAGCTGGCTGGAGCTGTGGAAGCAGTGTGGTCCCATGCTCTGCCGTGACAAATTAACCCATCTTAACCCTTCTCTCATCTGCAAACAGGATTTGGTTTTGTAAGAAACTGTACTAGCATTAATGAGAGAAGTATATGACTATGAATATCTGTACAATAAATAAAATTCAATTAACTGTTTCAACCTAAGACACTTGTGAGAAAGTGATTGTCCCATGCAGAAGATTATCAGAAAAATACATGATTCAAGAGCAATTTGTCTGGTACATCTTTTTCACTTGATTTCATTCACCTTTCTGAATTATTGGTTGAATCATTTTGCAGTAATTCTTATACTACTTTGTTCACCAGTAGTTCTCAGAAATAGAAACCTGAGTCGTTTGTATGGGATGCATGTTGCATGTGATCTGTTTTGTGCATCTTATGGGCAACTACAAGTTTTAGAATGAGGTGGTAAATTACTGAATGTCTAGACTTTTCAGCTGACCTCTGGGCTTTGGTCTCAAAGATCAGATCATAATCCTTCACAGTAGTCTTACTTGACTAATAGGAGGAAAACATCACCCTTGCATTGTTTCAAAGGTCTGTATAGAAGCACAAAGCTTTTTAAATACAGGTTGACCTTGTACCTTTTAAAAGTTGTTTATGATAGAATACAACAGAGAGTTTTAATCTAAACTGAGGAACAAAGATAGCAAGCTCAAGGATAGTATGTGCTCTTAAGTGACTTGAAGAGGAAACAGAAAATTTAGATAAATGCTGCCTTTGTCTTTTCCGAGATAACATAACCCAAAAGACATGTAATACTCTGCATGGATCTGATTCTCTTATAATACCTTTGTGTAGAAAGAGGAATTAAATATTAACCAGAACTTACAAAGACCTGTTGTTCTGAAGAGCTCAGTGCTGCAAAAAGCTCTCTCTGAGAGACCCTTGCCCTGAAGGAGATTCCTTGTAATACTGGGATCTCAGGAGCTCATCTGAGGGCCTTTGTAAGGGAAAAGCATCTCTGGCGTCATACAACTGTTGTGTCAATTCCTATCTAATATTGATGTGGGAATCGAGAAGAAAAGACTTTGTCACTAGCAGGTGACAACTAGGGTGATATCCACGAGTATTCTGATCTATTAAGCAGTCTTTAATAAATACTATTAGTGGATTTTAAGAGGGACAAATACATTAGAGAAGAAAAAAACATCCTTTATTGACTCAGTCCCAAAACCTGTGCTTTTTTGTAATTATGGAGTACATTGGTTTGGTTCTCTGTCTTCTCAGACTAAGGGTTTCTCTTACTCTGTTAGCAGGTTTTGAGAGTATAGTGTTACAAATGCCAGCTCACCTTGCCTGTGCTTTGTGCCAAAGATGAGCCCCTTGACAGTGTTAACCAGAAGGCTGTGAGCTTAGCTTGTGCCCACCAGTATTACTGCCACTCACATGCTCCTGCGAGCTGAGATATATTAGCAGATAATGCAAGTGTGGGAGTTATGTTGAGTATTTATGGTACCGCATGTAAAGTGACCTCAGTCTCACAAGAAGATGCACTTGCAAAACTTCTTCAGGTATCATTTCTGGAAAAAAAACATTTTGAAAATACCTGCTACTCAGTGCAGTCTGGTGCATTTTGAAAGGTCAGCCCAGGCCATGCAGAAAATAATAGGTTCCATTAATTTCAAAACAAAAAAAAACAGGGAACCTGTTGACAGTGTTGTCCTTAAAGTATTTGTACAAACTTAAAAGAGAAGACAAGCTCTACCAGAAGCAGATAAATTCCTTGCCTTTACTTACTACTCCTAGTAAAATACTATTTTTCAGTAACTATGGCTTGAGACCCTTCTTATATAATGACCTAAGCAAATGATTTAGGAAATTTTGTGCCCAACATATCGGATTTCTGCAGATACACAGATTTCTGGAGATGCAAATAGGTGATTGCTGAAGGATTTCAGGATGTCATCCACATCTTCAAGCATTAAAAAATCAGACTCTTTGGTATCTGTTTAGTAAGGTATTTAAGCATATAAACAATCCCAAGGGCTGTTTCTATCGAGCAGTGCAGGTGACCTTTGCAGTAAGCACCCAAGTGCCATGCTGACACATGGAGGTAGGAGATACTTCTGATTTAACAATGTAGATGTAGCCAAAGCTGGTTTTCGTCTGAACAAGCCAGCCTGTGATAAAGACAAAGCTTTCTCTACCTTTGCAAGGCAGGTATACTTTAAATCTGTATAACTTTCCCGGATTAAAAAGCTATCTACTTCCTAGCATAGAGAAGCCAGAAAAGTCTGCACACATGGGTTTCATTTGATCTCAGACAGTCATTCATTTCACAGACATACACATCTGCAGGCACAGAGATGAAAGGGACCATGGCTTAAGTGGTATATATCTAACACTACTTTTTCGATGTGGTATTCTGCTCATAGGAGGAGATACTCTTTCATTCCACAGCTGCCAGTGAATTGTCGGTATAGTAATTGCTAGCTGAAATAATGGCAAATTGACTCATGCAATCATAAAAGATTTAAATAGGATGAAAATTGCTACTGCATGGATTACAAAAGAAGACTCTGAAACCAAGTCTCTGAGACAGATAGAGAGAGAAGTACATATGGTATGTTGGGGTCTCTCACATTAGAACAGTCTGTTGTGTTAGAAAGCTTGAAGTTGGGGTCTGTCTGTGCCACAGTATACCACTGTGTGCTCTTCAGGAGATTATTTTATAACCCTACTCTAAGGTACCATTTCCTTATCTGTAGCCTGACAATAACATTATTTTTGTATGTCATGCATTGATGGCATCAAGCTTAATTGATGAGTGTGTATAAAGTCTTGGAATAACTCAGCTGAAGGGTGCTATGGAAGGACAAAATCTAGTTATCTTTATCAGTCAAAAGCGTGAGTGAATGTATGAGAGCAGGTGCGTACCATGTAGAGAACAGCGGAAGGCACATGAGCTTTCAACTCAATTATTTTTTTACAGTTATTTCATGTAGTATCCATCATGTGTCTAACCGTCACATTTTTCCAGATTGTCTAGTTCTTGAAGCATCGCTGTCCTCAAGCTCTTGGAATATCACACAAACATTTCAGTTGAAAAAGTAAGAGCCTCTTCCTACTGACTTCATTGAGGGGTTTATGTGTGTGGGGGGGGAGGGGATCTGAAGTATGGTAGTTCTTTTTTTGTATTTATTAAGGAAATACATTTTGCTAAAGATAGTCACATCCCTTTTCTTGGTCTATTTCCTCCTTTTCTTTTTTTTTATTGTCCTTAGAAAGCTACTTCTTTGGATTACTTATTTAGTGGGACCCTGGCACCTGTCTATAGGCGAGTCATTACAATGACTGAATTTATGACAAGTGCCTGAAGAGATAACAGAGGATGTCACAATGACATTAAAATCCTTTTTGTCTTTGTGAAATAGGTGGGCCCCTGCTAAGACTTAGATCAGAGGAGTCAAAAGATTCTGTAAAAGTCACTTTATGGATCTGCTTTTTAATAGAGCCAGGTGCAATTTAAATATGGTCAATGGGTAATGTGAATACAATTAAACTGGAAAGTAACCTCTAATCTGCTAATAGGAATAATGAATACTTATTGTCCTGTACACATTATTTTTCAGAGCCACACTCTTTGTTGAGAGCTTGCAGTAGAAAGCATTTGTGCCCAATATGTGGTCTAACCCTGTATGATACATGGTTGTTAAAACTTAAGATCTGGCTAACCTATGCTGTAGGTAACTACAGTATTCCCATTCAGAATGCTCCTCCTCTATACAAAGAGAATAATTCATAGGCACTTGGGATGAAACTGAGCTCCTACTTTTTGGGAAGTGGCACATCACTTTCCTCTCCCTGGAGCAACACAGGGAAGGAGCTGTCTTTCTCTAAATCAAAGCATTTCTAAGCATGCATGGAGAGGGCCTGTGCTGCTCTTAGCTCTCCTCCATGCTGATGGACACATTGCAAAGCAAGATAGGGACAAAGTAGTCTCCAACAGGTATATTTTTTAGTAGGGGAAGGCAATAGCAAACTAGCAATACTTGCTAGCCCTACACACAGAGAACAGAAATTCAGGAAAGCTGTGAAAGAATCAGTGATAGTTTTCTGCCCTTTTCTGCTTAAAAAGTACTATTTGGCCACTTATGTACTGGAGAGATCCACAGCAAAGTGAAACCCAAAGTGTTCCATCTGCTTCATGCTTTTTGAAAATTTATGAGACTCAGATCTCAGCTCAGGTTGTATTTCATACTAAATTTGTCCTCAGAACAAGCACAGCAGAACAATAGGCTTGGAGGGTAAACATAGGTTATGTGTTTTACACATTTCATTACATGTTTGCCAGGTTGTTCTCTTGGGTTTGTGCTTTTTTCTGTCACTTGAAATTTCACATTCATGGCTGAATCTAGATTGAGTTCCCATGTTTTACAAAAACTCTGTTTTGTGTGTTACCAGCTGCTCTCGGTGTATACACAAGGGTGACTGCAACAGCTGTAAATGGACGCGTGTCTCTCCTGCCACCACCTGCCAGGTGAATTTTTTGGGGGAGGACTGGAATTCTCTGTGATGCCTTTTCCTGTATTTTTTATATATGAGCAGCAATCTGTTTCTTCCTTGTCCTGACGTGAAGAAATGCTGATTTTTTTTCAGGATAGCTGTAATGCAGCTGCTTCCAAGGGGATCGCCACTTCACAGAAAACAGAGGTTAGTTAGCATTTTAAGATCAGCATTACTGAGATTCTGTGGGTTGGGGGAAAGATTTATTTAAAATGAGAAGACTTTGCAGGAAGAGTAGAGACATGGATGAGGAGGCAGTCAGTTGATTACATAGAAAGGTAATGCAGAACTAGAATTGATACTATTTTTTCTTAGTGCTTTGTTGGTGCTTAAAGGTACCAACAAAGATTCGTCTTTCAAATCCAGGCATTGAGACAGTGAACACTGCAATAGTCATATGCGTACCTCTAGATGCAGTATTTACAATACTGCTTTAAATGCCAAAGTCCCTGTATGCTGTATTTAGTCACTTCCCAGGAGCCAGCGTGCTGAGGGCTGGGACGTGTAAATTGACCAACAACAAAAAAAACCAAAGGAGAACATCTCAGACTTAATATCTTACCTCTACTTAAAGGCATGTTTGAGTTCTGCTGCCACAGGCAACTCTGTGAAACTAGGTTTCCGAGTCTCAAACCTCTTCCTCATTTTATGCAGCCAGATCACAGCTTCTTCTGAAACATAGCTGCCAGGGGAGCAGAAGGAAGGGGAAGATGTGCCACCCCGTTTCTGCATAACAGACAAGTGGCTAGAGGATGCATCCAGGAACTGAAAACCCTGGGTGTTAGTAAATCCATGTTTCACACTTCCAGAAAATTTTTCCTTGCTTCCAGGCTGTAGACAAAACTGGAGATGGAGCTACTCTCCATCCATCCTGCTCCGGCTGGATCACTGGAGAGTCAGGAGTGTCACTGGTGCCAAAATACCTTCTGAATCTGGTTGTTGAGTTCTCTATTGAAATCATATAGACTGTATGTGACCATACAGTCTATACAATTTTCCTCGTATGCCAGCCCTTTAACCAGGAGGTTATCCCTTCATTCTTTATGGTGCCAAAATGCTTTTATTTTCTCATAAAACTGAGTGATCTTGTCATCAGTGGTTACTTCTGACATGCAGGTGTTAGGAAAGAAATGAGTAGTGAAGAGAAATTTGACTGATGAGTAAGTACATAGAGATTTGCTGCCTACACTTTTTGGTTTCTGCTTTTCTGTGAGTGATAGCATGGTTGGTATAAATAGCAACTGTGTTCTTATCTCTGAACGTTTCATTAGAACTACCCAAATTTCTGCCTGTGAAGACATGAATTACCTCTTAAATTCAGCTGTTCAGCTAGGTTGCTTAAATAAAATCACAAAATCCATTTTGTTTTTCACAGAGATGAGTGGGATTGTAAAACTTGTACTTCTGAGCATTAATATTCTGGATTTGGTCTGCATATAAAGCATTGCGGCTGGTGAAAGAACAGAGGAATTTCTTCTTTGCTCTGCTTCCAAGTGCATTAATTTGACATTGGTAAATAGTTAGAATTGCCTGGGAGATGGCTTTCTTCCACACGCCTTATCTCAGAAAGACAGTGATGGACAAGGCAGTGAAAGCGCTAGAGGCAGTCCAAAGGCAGATGTTTATTTAGAAGTGATTGATCCATTCAGAGGGCTTGAAATTGCATTTGAAATCCTGCTCTCCTTTGACTGCTGGTGCTTTAAGGAGAACATACTGGAGCTGAGAAAGAGGATTTGTGTTTTCCCACAACCCTAGCTGAACATTTAGATTAATAAACTCTTTTTTCAGTGGCAGCCCCAGCCCTCCTCCTGACTCCAGTTGCTGGTTTCCATGATACACCTTCCCCCTCCCTGTGCCAGAGCAGCAGTTGGAGTGGTTGCACAAGTATGCCTGACTGGGGAACTGATTTGGCTGGAAATAACTGTTGTCTTTCAGCAGGTCTGGGCTTCATCTGGGCCAGTTCCCCGATCCAGTTCTTCCCATGGCCTTGCTAACACTGCAGGAAGGGCCATGCTGAAGCAGGGACAAGCTCCTTGGAGCAGCAGAGGCTGCTTAATCTGGGCTGCTGCCAGATAATTCTCTGGGACCTCCAGCTATGCTAACCACACCTCTGAGGATGTGGATGCCCAGGGAAGCATTAGGCTGTCCAGGGAATGCGGGGGGGTGGGTGTTGCAGTTCAGAAACATGGAGCTCTGTTGAAGTTGACAGGGCTGTGCTGATTTATGTTACTTGAGGACCTGGTGCACGCTTTCTGTATGTCTCTCTCCATGTTTACACTGCTTTCATTACATGCCTCACAAGTAGTGATGTTTATAAATATCCTGCCTCTCCGCTGTCTCCCTTCCCTCATGCTGCTGGGTGTCTCTCCCACTGCCATGCAGCATCTGGAAGGTCAGTGGCTCTCTGATGCTGGGGAAATGAGCATCACAGACCCCAGCAAGGATGCTTGATCCCTCCCACATTCAGTTCCCTACAGTTTCTTTTGCTGCTGAGGAAAGTGTCACAAACCAGGGTGGTCAAGCCGCTGAGGCCAACTTAGTGCTGCAGGTGACTGCGCTGATGCCATGAGTCCAAGGCAGGATGCAGCGAGGGAGTCCATGTTGTGTAGCTGCATGGAAGGCATGATTTCAAGGAGGACTGAAACTTCCAGAGTGAGCCATTCTTCCCGTGATTTCTTCTTGGTGTAAGAAAAACAAGGCAAGCCAAGCTGAGGTGTCCTGTGGTGTGTGGTGCCTGGCAACAGGAGCCCTGAAGCACCCCAGTGTCCTGCCGCACCCCTGGGCAGGGGATGCCTGGCGTTTCCCTCACCAGGGCTCACAGCCCTGATGCAGCTCTGGGGGATCTCCCTGTGTTTGTATGATACTGTGTTATTCCCATGCTTCAGGGCTCCCTGCTGGTTACCAGTGAGAGTCCTGAAGTAGTGTTTTACTCCTTTCTGTAGTATTTGGCTTCTGGATTTGCATGAAGATGTTGACTGTCCTTGGTGTGCTGGAGGCTGGACACAAGCAGAGGGGCAGGATGCAGATAGAGAAAAACACTGGTGCTTCACTGGCTTTAATCTCTCAGATTTCTGCTTCAGTTGTCCTGCTCACATACTAAGGGTTAAACTGATCCCCAGGTCAGGATGGGAGTGAATTTTCCCCCTCAGGCTGTTTGCCAGGAGTTTCCTTTGCCCTCCTGCATTATCCATACCAGAGGTCATACTGGAGGCCCTTTTGATGGGGTCCCTCTGGCCCCAGCCTTTATACTCTCTTGCCCTTTCCTAAGGCATAAATTGCAGCTTTCGAACAGTTGTGACAGGTCTCACATTCGCTCTGGAGTACTCCAGCATTCAGTGGGCCATGGTAGCATGTGGGGACAATGTTCCAGGGACATTTCTGAAATGGGCAAAGGCTGTGTTTGCAGAGGATGGCAGTGTGACCCTGGTGGTCCCCTCAGGCCACCAGCCCAAAGTCTTGGTGCTGCTCTGGCTACTGGAAAAGATTAGAGGGGGAATCTTCTAATCTTCCCGGGGGAAGGACTTTTCTAAAGATTTTGCACCAGCACCCTTCTCAGGATTGGAAAGGATGAACTGCCCAGTGAATGTGTCCACAGGTGCACAGCAGAGATCAGGATAATCACAATACTCTAAAAACTCACTTTAAACTGGTAATATAGACAGTCTAAAAGCAAGCTAGAAATTGTTTGCCTGAGAAGGTCCCAAACACTTTGTGGTTTCACATGTATATTTTCTTGGTTTTTTGAATGTTTTCAGTTTGTTGTCTGAAAGATATACAGAGAGGAAACTGTGTGGTTATGAAACAGGGGAAGCAGCAAAACTGATTAAACATGAGATGCTGTCAAATGTATCAAGTAAATACACTAGGGAAAAAAATCTCTTTTCTCGCTTGGTAGTGTTAGTAAGAATAAGTAAATATAAAGATACACAAAGAAAAACAGTTTTAAAATTGGCCACGTTTCTACAAGATTGTGACAGCATCAGAGCAAATTGGATTATTCTTAAATGCTGGAAAATAGATTTGTAAACTTCTTAGCACCAAATTAGAATACCAAAAAATCACCGCAGTTGTGTTGTACCTTTAGCTCTATGTATGACTCAAAGGACTTTCTAGTAAAGCTAATTCTGGGGCTCTTTCTTGACTTTTCATTCTAGGATTTGACCCTGCTTCCCCTTCTCAGGTCACAAGAGATGCCTTCGTTTGTTTCACTGATCTCTCATAGTGACAGCACCATGGGTTATGTCTTGTGATGTTTCTTAGTTCTTCAAGGGTCACACAAAATGTATCACTTCAAGCTGGGTTTTTATGGTACTTACCTTCCAGTATGTCAGATTGTGATTCCTTTGAGCAACTTTGTTATGAGATAATTTGAAATATAAAATATGTAGGTAGAAATAGTTGGCTTGTAAGGAAGTTGTGACTGACAGTGCTTCCCAAGATCGAGCTTAACAGGATTTGAAATTAATAAGAAAAATGTATCACAGAGCCATAAAACCTGCATTCCTGAGTGGTGGTTGTTTTTGCAGCTGTTGTTTAACTGCCTAGCTTTTTTTTATAACCAGATTTTGTTTTGCTTTGTTTTCTAATAGCATATCAGCATTCATTCCATTGAACCTTTGTGGATTTCTACACTAGGCAAAAGTGAAATAACAGTCAAAGGAGAAAACTTTACACGTGCATCAGGCATAAAACTGATACTGACTGGAATCACTGGCTGTAAACCAGACATGTGAGTTAAGCTCTGAAAAATAATACTATATACTTTGTATGGTGAAAATTATGCCCATTTTGCTCTAGCAATACAGTTATGTGAACAGCTGTCATGGACCCCTCTCCATCAGAGAGGGGGATGCTCTTCACTCCTTTAGTTATGCTTCCACTTTAAATTCCCAAAGGATGGAAATTAATTTGGTGTTTGGGTACAATACAAGGGATGGATGGGTAGGTGGGCAGTTCTCTCGGGAGTAGTAGGACAGTTCTGTACCTGTGGCCTCTGTACTTTGCAACAGGCAACAAAAAGATAGGTCACAGGAAAGTCTCAGCTTTTGTTTGACTCTCCTCTGCTTCAAAATATTCCCCATATATTCTAGGACTCTCCTTGTCAAAGCGCAAACACTGCCTGGGAAGGGAATCTCATGCAACAGCTTGTACTTTTCTCTGTTGGTGATTGCACAGTGTAACCCCCTAGATAATGAGGCTATCTTATTCTAAATCAGTCATTTTTAGGTGCAGCTGCAATGGCTGTCTGTGATTACCAAGTCCGTTTTACATATGAACACTTGAAAAAGTGTTCATATGGTACTGTTTGGTTTTTACTTCAACCATGAAGGGAGAAAGAAGAAGTAGAAAGAGGAAGGAGTAAAAGGGAGGAAGGAGGGGGGAAACAGGAAAAGAAAAAGAACAATGAAAAGGAAGCTGAATATTCTCATTCTTTACTAGCTCATGGACCATGCTGGTAGCACAGAAAAATACACAGTAAAGAGCAAAATCACACACTGCATTACATAGCCTCGCTCCAAGGCCATAAGACCAATATCTGTACTGTCTGCTGTGATTATTGTGACACATAGCAACTTCATTCAAAAGATACTCTACTCTCTTTTCAACTCCCTGCTCTGTCTTTCCACCTTCATTCCACAGCTCAAAGAGAGGTTCATTTCTCTTTTCTCCTTATCCTTTGCTTTAGGTTACAGGATTCGTGTAGTAACACCAGCGAATGGCATCTGTGTTTCAGCATCTGACTGTTTTCTTTCTCCTCCAGCATTAAAGTTAGAAGTGTACTAAATGATACACAAATGACATTTGCTCTCCCACCAACACGTAAAGAGGCCAAAAGTATATGTATACAGGCTAATGGGAAAAAGTGTTCACCACCAATGACCCTGCATTATGTTTCACTGCCATCATGTTTTGGAATCACACCAAATACCTCCTGGATCAGGTAAATTTGTCTTTCTGTACTTCTTATGTGTTTATTAAAATGTAGTCCCACTGAGCTGATATGAGCCTCCTTCCTTGGCCAGACTGCAGGTGATGTAAACTCAGATGACAGCTGTAACCTGTTGTGGAGACTGAATTTACACCAGTGAACTGATTTAACATACAGATAGGGTTATGATAGCTGCAAGATGGATTCTGTATTCTGCAGGATTCTGTAAACTCCTTCCTGCCCACCCCAGGTATCTGTAGAAGTCAAAAGCGATCTCTTCATACTAAAACTAAATCCAAAATATGGGTAGCATCCATAAATTCAAACTCCAGTTAACTTTGATTTCTTGATACTAATAAACCCTTCACCTCCAAAACAGTATAAAGTATCAGTGAATTAGAAATGAAGTTAAAATAATCACGACTGGAGTGATACATACAGACTTTGGGAGTGGGTTCCCTAATTCCAAAACAGCCATTTTCAAGCCTCTGCTGTGTTCTGTGGGAGACTCACAGCTCTGGTGAAGGACTTACAGGGTGGTTTTAAGATATTCTTAGGCACAGCTTTCTACCTGTTCCTCTGCCTGCAGAGTTTTTACTCTTTTACATGTTCCTAATCTGATATCTTGGCATCAAGCACTGGCAAATGTGGATTTGAGGTAACGAGTTGGGCTGGCAGCTGCAGCAGCTGAGTGGCTAGGATTCATACCCTCATCTCCAGGTGAGAGGCAGCTCAGACAGCTGGAAATTAATAATAGCGTAAACCACTCCAACTGTGTTCAACAGAGGTTCTGAGCCAGAGCCCTCAGACACAAGCACCATTGTGTGTGCTGAGACAGATGGTCTGAACATCTTTCCTGTGAGGTGCCTGGCACCACTGGTTTGTCCTGAAGAAGGCAAGAATTAAGTACAGACAGGGCTGCTCTGGGACAGTAAAATACCATGATGCTTTTCCTTCAAGACAGAATATTAAATCACGGTCTAGTTCTTTGGCTGTGTGAATAGAAAACAAGGTGGAGAGTCCCTGAAAAGGAAGATGCATCTGTATGCTATCAAGTAATTTCGTTTTGTGGTAGCAAAAGTCTCTACCATTACATTATGAGGAAAGAATGGAAATACACTATATAACTCAAGCTATCTTGTCCTGCAGTTTGACTTTATTATACTGGCTGCTACCAAAGAAAAATGCACATGAGCTGTTTATTCACAGCTGAAGCCTTAATGCAGGACTGATCTGTGGGAAACAGGCGATATTAATCTCCCTTCCCTCTGCTCCCCCCCCCCCTTTTTTTTTTTACAGCGGTGGTCGCAAAATTACTACAATTGGTAGAAATTTTAATGTGGTGGACAGTGTGATTATTTCAGATGACCAGAGATCAAACCTTACTGTAAGTCTGAATCTTCTTTACAATACCAAATGAGGTCTCTTGAGGGATTAAGTTTTGTTCCTAAGGTTTCAGGAGAATCTCAATATTTTTCAAACACCTGCAGGCACACATCAGTCACCCTACTGAAATAAATATGACCACTTGTAGGATTATGGTTGCAGACACTCTCAGTACAAGATTACGGAGACACATAAGCCACTCTTCTGCGTAATTCCCTGAGCCTTTTTTCTGTGCTCTGGAGACTTGTTCCAAATCTGTCCTTTCTGAGTGTCCCCGGCCTCCTTATGTGGGAGGAGGGGGTGGTGTACTTCTCTCTGGCTTTGTGTTGAGAACCCAAATGGTGTCACTGCCTAAGCAAGGGGTGGCAGACTGGAGCTGATGTGGGGATGAAACAATTTCTCCAAGGCTGTGTGGAGGTAGGCACCCTGTTGACTCCTGGGCTTGGAGCACAGAGATTGGCAAACAGCAGCACCAACCCATGGAGTAAACAGTGGCATGACTGTAGCAACCCCCCTCTCTCAGGAGCTAAATTGAGGAGAGCCAATGCCCAGGGGTGCTGGAGAGTTCCTCCTGCTCTTCTCTTGTCACCTGCATTGAGGGGAAGGAAGGAGAAATCACTGTCACAATTCCTGTCTCACTGCAGGAAATAGCTGCCTTAGCAGTGTGCAATCAGCCTTAAAGCAGCGTGCAGAGTGTGTGATAAATGTGCTTAAATGTAGACACAGGCTCAACGGAGAAATTTTCCCAGTGCTCTGCATGCAGCCCTGATCTCAGAGGTTTAGCAAATACCTGTGTAAAGTCAGGAAGACATTATCAAATGATTTTGAGTGCCTCTGTAATTGTACCCACTGTTGAGTACTTAATGACTGTTACAACTTTGCTATTGCATTTCTAGGTCTCCAGGTGTCCTGGAAATGAATCTGAATATTATTACTTAACACCAAGCCTGAGCCATGCAACAGAGGGTAAAGTTGTTGATATGATGTTAAAAGTGGAAACTACCTTTATACCATGTGTCAAATTACACTATCACCCTGACCCAGTGTTCATTAACTACCAGCTGCACACTGAGCTGGATCCTGATCTGGAATTAAAAATATATGTAAGTTTGAAAGTAATAAACTATAATTCCTCATTTAAAATAGTTGTTGGGTATCATTTTATTTCTTAATCTATATAGTGACTGTTTATTTTCTTCAATTTTTTTCCCAGAAAGAAAATGACAACTTGAATATTTCTAAAACTGAGGTAGAGGTTTATCTGTCATACATGAATGGTGCACAGACCAGAAAGATCTGGTTCAGTGTCCAAAATATTACCAAAAAGCCAGACCGCAGCACCATACTGTGCAAATTCAAAAGGGAAGGCACAGACAAGATTGACTTTTCCACAGTGAAAGTTTTTGTGAGTAGAATTCCCTTTTGTTGCAATTCAACAGTGTTTGCATGTTTATACAAATGTAGTAAAATATAGCATTAATGCTCTTGTCATGAATGCTCTTTATAAAGAAAAGAACTGAATACAGCTCTCCTTGTACTTGGTAGTACAGTTATCTTCCTCTTATCTAAGCATGCCTGCCTAGCTTAGGTACCACTAACTGTACTGAGTTAATTTACTGTCTGGTTACTGCTGTGGTGTCAGAGGTAGGCTTTGCAGCCCAACTTAGCTTACTGCTGCTGAGGTCCTGGAAAGCAGTAGCTTGTCACACCTCTAGCTGCAGCACAGACTTCACTGGTACAGCATTGCTGGCTACAGGAGAGCCCCTCATCTTAGATCTGTAAGCAGTCTGCTCCTGCAGTGTGGCTGTGAGGAAAAGGATTGTGTTCTCCCATTCACTTTTTCCTACTCAAGTAGATGAGGATCTGGAACAGTACATAGCAATCACCACTGAGGCAGAGGAGAAGGCATTTCTGGATGAAAAAGGGGGTGAAATTCAGTGTGCTCTGGGAAGGCCAAAATGCTTTGAACATATGGCACAAAGCCAGGCCCAAATATAAGAACATTAGCATGGATATCAAAGCTAAATAGCAGCTTAAAGATATTTGCTCCATGAATAAGATGAAAATATGAATTTTTTAAAATGCAATCATCACCATTTATGAGGGAGAAGAAATGACGCCAGACTCTTATTGCAGTGTATGGTGGTATGAAACTGAAATAACTCTATTGACTTCAAGGCATATGGCTCATAGTAAAGATTAACGAAGCTATTCTCAATTTCATATCACTGTTAACTGATCCCCCATCTGTGGATCCTGCCGTCTGAGCCAGTTATGGCATGGAAAAGCCTTTCTGAGATTGGTGTTGCATTTAAATATTAACATTGCCTTGCAAAATCACATGCTCATCCTGCAAGCTTCATAGGAATGACTGTCATAGAAAGGTCACCACTTTGCTAAGGCAAATCAAATGCAGTAGTTATAATGTAACATTCCACTTCTTAAAAATTATTTTTTCTGACATCAAGAAAATGTAAAAGTAGGAAATCTTCGCATGTTTTTTCAATCTTATAAATAAATCATCATAGAAGTAAGGCCACTGTGAAGAAAAGATAAGCTACGTATAAAGGATAAGTATGGCCCAAGAATAAATGTATCTCTTGCCTTAGTTTTCAGGAAGGAAGAGGATATCAAATGTGGGGTCAAAGACAGGGTGATCAGTCTGAGTGGAGGTGTCAAAGAAAATGCCATTCTTGTGACAGAAGCAAGATTCAGATAGATCAAGGGAGTCAAGACAGCAGGAACAGGATCATTCCTATCATAGCACTAAGAACTGGCACATGATATTTTAGGCATAGTAGGGAAGATTTTAAATAAAACTGCAGTCAGGAGACATACTGTATGACTGGAGAGTAGCAAATATAAAACCAGTATTTAAAAGAAAAAAAAAACAAAACAGCTAGGCAAATGGAGGCTTGCTGATTTAATCCTAGCTCTGTGTAAAGCTTTATAATGGGTTTTGAATGAGGGACTCATGAAAGACCTGGAGGTAAATGGAAAATGGGATAATTGTCAGCTTCTTTTTAATAAAGGCAGATTATGCTAGATATCTTAATTTCATAAGATGAGTGATTTCCTCAACAACAAAAAAGTGGTACATCACATGTACCCAGAAGTCATTCAGTAAACTACTTAATGTGGTGATTATGAAGACGCTAGGGATTAGGAAAACTGGTTGCTGTGTACAGGGAGCTGACTCTGGGCAATGTTGATTTTCATACAGATATTATTTCGTATCACTAGTGACTTGAGCACAAAAATAAGATGTGCTAAAAACATCTGCTGGTTACATAAAGCTCATAGACATTACCAGTCCGGAGGAGGTTTTATAATGTCAGGCAGGAAGAATGAAATTAACTTAGGAATAGAAATTGGATGAGTTCAAGTATGGCTTATTTAGTCCATGATTCATAAGAAAGATAAATAAAAGATAAGGAAAGAAAGAGGACACTGAATAGGAAGGTTATGGTGAAGATTAAAGATAATCTAAATATAAGCAGAAAATTAAATGAATGCTTTGTCTCAGTTTTCAATAAGCAGGGATGAGTAACAGAAGTTTCTGCTTTAGGAATGCTTTGGTTGGACATGACAAGTGGAGAAAGGCAGGTGTATTAGTCACGGGATGATTAATATATTTAGCCACCAATGTATTTCAGCCTTGGAAAAGGCAAATGTTATCATAGGAAGGCTCAGACCAAAAGTGCTTAATATAGGAATTGTGAAAACATACGAGCAACTGAGGAAAAAATAACATTTGATGGAGGAATTAGGTCTGCTTTGTCTTCTGTTCTTTGTAGCCCCAGAAATACAAAGGCTATGTCCTTCCAGCTCTGTGGGGTTTCGTCGCTTGCTCGTGTCCGTGTAGCTGCGATGTGACTATCCGACTGGCAGTCTCCAGCTGCCCTGGCTGCTCACCTCCTGTGACAAGCCAGTGACTGAAATCACCAGATATCTGCCTTCCCTGCTGTAACCCAAAATAATTCCAACCCAGCTCTCCGTTTCAATTATCTCAGGCTCGTGTCTATCTCTGGCACTTAGTGGTATTCTTTTTCTGTATCAAAGCATATTTTTAATTCTAGTCTGTTTATAGTCTTAGCTACCCTTTATTTATGTGCTTTCACAGTCCTCTCTGAGATCCTCCTTTGTGAAATTTCTTCTGCCATAATTATCAGTGGTGAATGCCTCAGTTTGGCATCTGGCAGAGTTCAGCACTTTGTGTATTCCTGAGAATTAATGCCTGTCCTGCCTTTAACAAGCCCATGGCTGTTGGGCAATGCTGTACATGTATTGTATGTTGCATTTGTTCTTAAGCGAACCTTCAGGAACACCCTACATCCTACATAAAGAGGTTGAAACTTCTGCAAAGAAATAGGGAAGAGGGCTGTGGGCCAGGCATCTATCAAAAATTTTACTTCTTTCATTATTAGCATGAGTCTTATCTTTTCTCCTCAGTAGTAACACTGTAAGTGCAAAAGACTGTTTTTAACTATCAACACTCACCTCCCTCGCTTCAGAATGCCAGAATGTTTAGCAGCAATTCTGAAGTGCATGAGCCACTTGGCCAACTGGAGGCCAGATCTTGCCAGTCATTTGAAGGCTCTAGTTTGCAGCGAGAGCAATGGCAAAATTTGGTGCTGCATGAGGACCTCCAGATTTTTCTCTTGTCACTGCTCTGTTATCCTGCTTAAACATCAAATACAATAAAAGTTAAGTTTGTGTTGGTTCACATATGTTTTACTGAATTGCTGTTTTCCCAGTAATCTGAAGAACCAGAGTCCTTCATGTGCCTCAAATATAGGTTATTTTTTTTTATTAAATGTCATTTTAAGCACTTATATTTGTCATCTGTTAACACAGCCATTATTTTTCTTCAGGTCAAATTAGGAAATTTTGAGCATGAAGTCAAGCCAACATCATCACACATCTATTTGTATGTTCTTATTTTGCTGCCTATTGTAGTGGGTGTCATTATAGGTAAGTAAAATGTGTTTTCAGTTTTTGATTTTCTGAAGGGTATAATCAGAACACATAAACATATGTACATGTACACACATACATGTTTAACAGTCTGGTGGTTTTCCCCTGTTCCCAGTAAGAGTGGACAGAGTTAATTCTGGCCTGGTGGTGAAGTCCATCTTGTCAGACTACAGCACATTACAAGACAGTAGTTTTGGCTGTTCTGCTGAAGTTACTACCATCATTTCCTGAGGCAAGCCATAGGACTGACATCCGTGTGTCACAACTTGGGCCCTTCCAGCAGCCAAAGCTGGGCTCCCTTGCTGTCCCTGGGGCAGATGTTCCCTAACAAACTGCTTATCCTCAAGCAGTGTTTGTGGTGTTTCTGCTCAGTCTCATTTGGATCATTCATGAATGTGTAGGTCATTGCTAAACTGAGGGGGGTAAATAGTTGTGCCATCCTCTTTTTGTGACTCCTTTTTTCTGAATGTTTTGACCTGGTTATATATTTGATAAATTTCCATTTATTGTAAGAAGTTTAGGGGTTTGTTCTTTTGTTTGGTTGGATTTCTTTTTAAAAAAGTGTATTACCTTTACAGGATCCATCTCTCATGCCTTTACTCTCTCAAAATAAGCTTTAGAGAAGTTAACAATTTGGAAGTGGATTTCCCATTCAAAACAGCTGTTTTCCCGTTTTTTTGGTGCTCCTTTAAGTAGGTTGCTAGTAGTAGAAGTGGTTGTTAGATTCTGTATCTCACTGTGCAGGTTGTACGTAGCAGGATGTGCTGTACTTTCAAATAAAGTTGAATTGACAGTTCTAAGACCTTGTTAAAAGGAATGTTTTGTTAAATATTGGTGTTTAGATCCAGATAACTAGGCCTCATGGGCACCAGCACACTGACAGCAGTAGAAACAGTAATCCTCCTGGAGAGTGCAAGTGTATATTAATCTTTCTGTTTCTTAAAATGATACTAAAATATATTTTGTATAGGCGTTGTCTGTTCTGCAGTTTCTGTACTCAGTGTCTTTTTTTTCCTTCCTTTTTAGCGGCATTCATAGTTACTAGATACAAATCCAAAGAGTTAACTCGTAAACAGAGTCAGCAACTTGAACTGCTGGAATATGAGATTCGGAAGGAAATACGTGAAGGTAGGTCTAAAGAGCTTTATAGAGCTTAAGTACAGCATAATTTCTGAATGGAAACTGTCAAGAAGCTCATATTATATAAACATTTTAATTTCATAGCTGTTAGAATATTTTTGTGTTGTATCAGAGTTCCTCTTTAATGTAGGTGTGCACTGCAGTAGCAGATAGCACTGAGGTAATAGGATTGCGTACAATATTTCCTGCAACAAAAGTGAGGAAAAAAATTGATTGGTACTTTCCTGCTCATAAGGGCTTCAGCTAGAAGAACAACCGCTCTTCCCTGAACACTGTTTTTTAAGGAACATCTATTGAGGCCAAGTTATAATTGTGAAGATGATTTTGTGTCAGCTAAACTAACTCTCTGGGTGGGGGTGTGTGTGCTTTTTCAGGATTTGCTGAACTGCAGATGGATGAATTAGATGTGGTGGATAGTTTTGGAACTGTTCCCTTCCTTGACTACAAACACTTTGCTCTTAGAACTTTCTTTCCAGAGGTAAATTTTTACAAGTCTTTCAGTTGTCAGCCCTGCCTAATAATGAAGGTCACGATCAAATAGCTGAAGTAATAGCTGAAGTAAATACTAATACTACATAGTAATTGCACATTGTTTTCACAAGAAACTTCTCTTAAATCAAGAATTACCAAAGAACACATAAGACTGTACACCTCTATATTTAAGCAAGCCTAGATGCATTAGATAAAGCACCACTGAGTTTTCAAGGGTTGTGTGTGCATCCATTTTTTTTTTTTTGCCCAGCCACACTAAGCTGATTGGCTTTCAGGCCATCCTAACAAAACTATAATTTATCCATTGCTTTTTTTGTTATTGTGCTTTCACATTCCATGCTAATTAAAGTAACAGTCAGGCTAGCTAACATGCTAGCTAGTATCATGACACTTCCTAATTAGACTTGTGGGATGAAGAAATGGCTCTAAGGTTGCGCTGACTTTCTGCTCCAAGCTGCTGACAGAAATGGTAAGACCTTGATTCAAAGGAGTGCAGGTCAAATGCTTAAAAATTACATATTCATAATCTTTGTGCACTTTGAGTCCTGTTCTCTCATGAAAGGAAACTGGGAATATCTCTTCTGGTACTGCTGTGATGCCCCCAGTCTAATTTGTATGGGGTCATTAGGAGGTGTGAAGAAAGTGAACCAAGGAAACCTTACTTTCTGCATCTCTTTCCTTTCAGTTTGTTTTGTTGCCAGGCATATTAGCATTAAAATAGTGGTTTTATTTTTAGGAATATATCTTTTCCTAGTGATAGTCCCCTGTCAAAACAGTAACAATCTGTAGAAGCTGTCTGGGTGGAAATGCTTTGCTTTATGCATATAAAAAGGAAAGAAGAAAAGGCACGAAGTCTGCCACTCTGTTTCATTATGTGAGGTCAGAAAAGGAATGACTCCTGTTTTGTCTTGTGCCACTGTGCATCCTAGAAATTATTCCAATTAGATTTTCGTCTCAGTTTCAAATACTGATACCACAAAGGTAAACTTGCCACTCTTAACTCTTTACAAACATACGGTGTCAGGCAAGTTATTTAATATATTGTGTACCAATTTTTCCTGCTAAGTACTTACTGTTTACATTGCAGGAGTGCCCAAACATGCCTTGCACTGTATGAATGTGGTAGGAGAGCAGTGCTCTGCTAAACAAATATTACAGGTGAACAAAAAAGGCAACAGGGTAGTAGGTTGCAACCAAGTGTCAGAAGAGTTGACAGAAGGGTTGAGGTGACAAACCACCACTTCCCTCACTAACCTCATGTGCTTGAATTATGTACTCTCTGCCTTCCAGTGTGTTCAATGGTCTTTGTCTCATCTAATCTAGGCTGTTTAAACACAGACATCAAAGCTGTTCGCTGAGCACCTTCTGTAGTCAGTGCAGAGACAGGCAGCTGAAGAAAGTGATTCATCCCACTTGCCTCAGACATCTGTCTCGGGATGGAATGAGTTGCTTAAAGAGGGAATCAGATACCTAAAATTAAGAGTGATGGACCCCATCTTCATTTTGAGTTTCTCACATCCTGCTGCTTCAATTTTCTATATTTAGTCTGGCTTGATAGCTTTTGTTTTGTGCTTAATGCTTGTAGGTGTTAAATGGATATTACATCTGTTCTTAAAATTTCCTTATGTTCAGCTTGATTTTTGCTTTACATGTTAAATTTAGATTATTATTTCTGTTTTCCCTCTATTTCCCATGTTTGTTGAAATGCTACCACACTTATTCCCTGTTCACAAGCATTTTTAACCTTTAACATGGTTCTGATTGTTTCACTCTATGTGTGTGTTTTATTGGTAGGTGGTGTTAGGGGTGCTGAAGAAGTTCTGGAAAAATGGGAATAGCCAGTGGAGAAAGAGGAAGAGTATGGTAGGGGAGAAGAGAACAGGAAGCATGAAGAAAGGGAGGGGTGAAAAATCAGATATGTAGATGAAAAATTAGATGTGAGCCAGCAATGTGCACTTGTAGCCCAGAAGGCCAGTCATACCCTGGGCTGCATAAAAATAAGTGTGGCCAGCAGGTCAAGGGAGGTGATTCTGCCCTGCTACTCTGCGCTCATGAGACTCTACCTGCAGTACTGAATCCAGCTCTGGGGCCACCAGAAAAAGAAAGGCATGGACCTGATAGAGTGGGTCCAGAGGAAGGCCACAAAACTCGTCAGAGGGACACCTCTCCTGTGAAGAAAGCCTGAGTGAGTTGGGGTTATTCAGCATGGAGGAGAGAAGACTCCAGGGAGACCTTGTTGCAGCCTTTCAATGTAAAGGAGGCTTATAAGAAGGACAGAGAGAGAGCAGAGGCTGTAGTGATAGATTCACATTGGACTTAAGGGAGAAATTCTTTACTGTGAGGGTGGTGAGTTGCTGAACAGGTTGCCTAGAGAAATTGTGGATGCCCCCTCCCTGTAAGTGTTCAAGGTCAGGTTGGCCGGGACCTGATCTACTGGAAGATGTCTCTGCCCATGGCAAGGGGTTGAGCTAGATGATATTTGAAGGTCCCTTCCAACCCAAACCATCCTGTGATTCTATGATTCTATAAGGAAACTAGGTCTGCCAGTATCAGAGATAAAGCAGATGACAGTAAATGTAACTGGTGTGAATTTGTTGCTCAGGAGTACTGCTTTGGGAACATGCAGCTGTGTTGGGATCTTACAGGCTGTAAGAGTCAAACAAGAGGTATTTGAGAACTGGGGGCTTCCCTTTGTTGTGACAGCTTTCTCTAGGACTGGATGTGTGGTGGCACCTGTGCCTCTCTGGAGACTGAGAGCATGGACCTCCTGGAGAGTTCATTAGTGAACATTCATAAAGTGCCTGGAAATGAATGGAATCAGATAAACTCAAGTGTCGCTCTGTTACAGAAACCCCATATACCAAAGGCTGTCATTGCTGTCCAAGAAGGATGCAGCCTGCAGCACCCCTTGCACAGCAGCACATCTGCAAATGAGGGTGATAAACAGCCTTTCCTGTGGAGTGTTAGTTGCCTACTAACTACAGCAGCGTGGAGTAATGCACACAGTAACACTGAAGTCAATACCAGGTCATCTTTGAGAGTTCACTCTTCAGTGAACCTTGGCAACACATCTGCAGAAGTTACTGTACAGAGTTTTTATATTGTAGTCGCATTAGAAGCCAGCATTTCCATTGATTTATTTCAAGTTGTATGCCATCAGAAACATGCTTGGCATGTTTGACATATATGTATTAGAAACTTCTGGTATATGTAAGAATGATAAATGTCACCTGTCTTATATTTTAGTCAGGAGGCTTTGCATCCATCTTCAGTGAAGACATGCCCCAGGTAAGTTGATGTAGTGTGATATGCCTTAATTGATAAATAGTTTTCAAGGGTGATTGTATCCCTTATCTCACTGTTGTCCTAGAACACATCAGATCGCATTTTCAATATGTCCCCTTTCCCCCATGAGGAGGGTTACATGGATTTATATTAAAAAAAAAAAAATGATGTGTAAGATGCTGTTACCCAATGTACATTATAACTTACTTAAATGCAATAAACAGAATCTAGTAATGGGAAATAATGGGCAAACTTAGTTATTGGCACTACTTTGTGTATATGTCAGAAAAGGTATGGTCTGCATGTGTGTATTCTGTGTTGTACACAAACACAAATGCATCTTCAGTAAAATCCTGAGACCCATGAAATAAATGTGAAATTCCCACTGATTTAAATGAGGCCAGGATCTTATCCCATATGTTGCTTACCATTTTTCTGAGCATTAAGAATCCATCATAGCCAAACTACAGTTTGCTTATTTTTGTTTAACTATTCCAGAGCAGAGACCAAACAAGCAAGGATGAAAGCTTCAACATGTTGCATGCTTTAATTTGTAACAAGAACTTTCTTGTTACTCTCATTCACACCCTTGAAAAGCAGAAAAATTTCTCTGTGAAAGACAGGTATAGTATGATTATGCTTATCATCTTCAAGACAAAGAATTCACAGGAAAAAAGAAAATGGATTGTAGCACACGTATTTTCTAGTTCTTGCAAAACAAGCTTGCATTACTCCAGAGCATTTTTCCATCTCCATCTGCACACAGTGAGGAAGAAAAAACATTGCCATTGAAACAAGCCATTAAAGATAAATCAGAATGTTTGTACATGTAAACAAAGAGGCAAAGGAGCAGAAAAACTCACTTCAAAACTGTAAACACTTCCTGCAGTTAGATCAACAGTTCTACAGTTTGGAAATGTTCTATCACCGAAGCAGGTGTTGTTCTGCAGAATTAGAGACACAAATTCTGTGTTTAAAAAATTTTTAAGATTTTTTTTATATTTTTGTAGAGATCAGTGGACAGTTTCTATGTCAGAGGAGGAAAAGCTTAGGATATGAACTGCACTAAAGTGTGTTTAATTTATTAAAGATAACTGGGAAGAGAAATTCCAAAATTATAGTTTGATTTGTTTTTTTTTTAACAGGTGCTTGTTTGCATCCTTCTTGACTATTGCACTACAAACTAAGCTAGTTTATCTAACCCATATTTTGGAAGTGTTGACAAAGGACTTGATGGAGCAGTCAAGCAATGTACAGCCTAAGCTCCTGCTTAGACGAACTGAATCTGTGGTAGAAAAATTGCTGACAAACTGGATGTCTGTCTGTCTTTCTGGATTTCTCCGGGTACGTACATCTTTTCACTATGTAAGATACACAAAGAATTTTTGTAATTGATTTCTTCCATAGGAATTGTTAGGGGGATCAGTTTAAAGCATTCAATCTAACATTTAACATTATTAATGTGCACTTTTCTAGTTTAGGTGACTTAGCTAGCTAGCATCAATGGGATGTAGGAAAAGAATGCATCTGTAAGCAGTGATGATGTAATTTATTTGGCTGAAATTTGGGTAATTTTGCCATTCTAGCATATCCTTTTCTCATGTCAGACATTATTTCATCTCCGTGAGATGTGTTGTGATCATACTAAAAGAGTGACACTCTTGTTAAAATGCAGCTGTACCTTTCTATGCAAGCTGTTGGAAAGCTACCATGTAATGGAGATGTAGGGAATATGACCTTTTGGAAAACTAAGCTTCTTTGCAAACTTTTTAACCTCCAAACAACGTTGCAATTTCAAGAACTATATGACTTCAAGTGGAAACAAAATAAGCATTTTCTTTCATTTACTGTTTGTTTAGTTCAGCCCACTTGGCAGCACTTCGCTCTTGGTTTCAATGCTTGGTTGTGCTTCCTGTCTCTCTTACCAGCATGATGGTATTGTGCTGTTGGTGTCACTCGTATCAGTCCTTACATTAATACAGCAGCAGAATTGTTTGAGGCTCAGCAGCTCGCACTGGTTTCCTGAGATCCGGAAGACACCCAAGGAACTGTCAGAGAACTGTTCTCCATACACCAGTCATCTTTGCAGAGCTGTGCTAGTGAGATGCCTTAGCTAGGCTGCAGGAGTGGTGTCACATGGAAACAAAGATCTGTCATTCTGTTCTCAGGTGCTTTCCTGAAGCCTGGGGTTCAGGCAGGAGAGGAAGCCCCAGTTTCATTCCCTCTTTTGCTGATACACCAGTGTGTGTGCCACCACCTTGCTTCCAAGGCTTTTTTTCAGGAACAAGGGGAGACACCAATTCAAAAGGAAACTAGTCATTAGCTTGCTTTCTCACAAGACTGAGAAAGGAAGAATTAGCCGAACTATGTGTGTGAACGCATGCATGTCTCACCCCTGACCAGCTCTTTGGTGGAACTAGGTAGCATCTGCCAGGTGGAGTAGGAGCAGCTTGTCTGTAGTGTGCTTTGTGCACAGCAAGGGACCGTGAGGTATCTTGCTGCACACTCCAGCTGTCCCTTGCTATTTGCATGAGACTTTCACACTCAAAAGCAAAGGATGGAGGTTAAACAAATAACTAGTTAAATCTGCTCAGAGGGATTTTCTTTTCTAATTGCAAGATAACAAGTTAGTTAAAAGGTGATAACTTAATTTGTTACACTTGATTTTTTTCTAGTTACTCATACACATTTAGTGATTACAAAAATAAACACGTTCCTTGCATTTGTTTCATGTTCTAGGAGACAATCGGTGAACCTTTCTATTTGCTAGTGACAACTCTCAATCAGAGGATAAACAAAGGACCTGTTGATGCAATCACTTGCAAAGCGCTATACACGCTTAATGAAGACTGGCTGCTGTGGCAAGTGTCTGAATTCAAAACAGTGGTATGTTTGCCAGTTTGTGTTCCCTCCAAACATGGACAACTACAGTGTTTTCTCTTTTTCTAGGAAACTAAATTAAGGCTCTTAGACACTAAGGTGAAGATTAAGTATCTATATAATAAAATTGTTATTGCTGACAAAGTCTCAAAACACAATAGAGTTTTAACTAGCTGATGTTTCATCAGTATACATTTCACAAATAGCACTCATTCCTCACTTCACAGCATGCCTTAATCGCCAAAGGTTAGGTTTAATAAAGTCTCGGGGTATTAAAATTCTTTCTTTAAAGTGTACTACAAAAATATAAACATATGCTTAGAATTTAAACTAAATTACACTTTTCTGATGAATGAAAGAATGGAATGCAGAGGTTTTATTTTTGTATTGTGTTTACTTGTGGCTAATCTGCAGACAGAAGTAATTTGCTGAGAGTTTTCATGTTATTAGCTCCAAATTAGCAAGGTTACAGTGTGGTGGATTTTAATCAGTTGCTTGGTTAAAAACATGGGTAGCCTAGCTAAGTTTCTGAACTTCACCACAGATATCTTGCCTTTCTCAAAGCAACCACAAAGTGCTTCTTATTTTACAGTTACACCCAGAATTCTTTGAAAGCTGGGGGAAGAAAGGAAAGCAAGGATTACTGCAATTTGGAGCATGTAAAAATGGACTTTTTGAGTAGGAGGTCTGAAAAAGGTTTTCAGAATAACCAGAGCACTTTTTTGTCCAGAATTTCCAAGTGATTTTTGAGTCTGAGAACTTAAAATTCTGCATATCCAGTCATTTCCATAACTTGGTTCTTTACTTTGTAACTCCTGGCTTCCTGTCAGAGTTACCAAACATACTTAGGAATATGAGAAGTGCGACTGAATAGTGAGCTTCAGAACTTGGGAGCAGAAACTGCCAGGGCAGCAACTGCCATGGCAGGGACACTGCAAATGCTGGTGGCTTTGGAGAATTCAGTGCTTTTCAGAGCCCCTGTCCTGAGCCTCAGGTAGGGCTGGGGCTTCCAGGTCTGCCCATCTTCCATTTTTGCAGCAGGAGCCTGGAGGTCCTAAGATGTCACAGACTGGAGTAGTCTACATGACCCTAGAAATTTTAGCTGGTCTGCAGTCTGTTGAGTCTGAATGTCACTGGGTCACTTAGGACGCTCACTGAAGTCACAACCTTTCTGTGAAACATTTCTGAATTGTCATTTTCTGCCGAAAGTTTTTGGACTGACAAATTTATAGTCAAGTCTTCTTGTAGCTATTTACAAAGCTGTTGTTGGAAGCTTCATTTGAAGGTACTTTAAGCTAAGTTACCACTGTGTGCATTTGGAAGGGAAGTTTGTGACTAAAAATTAAACACATAATACTGTATCTTTGGTTTCCTTGTTTAGAGCTGTGTTCTGGCATGCATTTGGGATCCAGGTTAAGTTTAAATATATTGCTATATATAGTCATAGGATGCAAAACCTAGTAGTTAATGCAGAGCAACAATTTTCAAGCGAGCTCTATATGCCTGTTACTAGTACACTGCACAGGAACATCTGGTTCTGTGGGATTGATTGACTCTTCTTATTTCTAGTACAAATTCAAATTGAGAGCACCTTTGGGGGAATAGCTGACTCTGAAACTGCTGAACACTGCCTTAAATACTTTTCCTAGTGCTACTTCTATGCATGCAGTGACTGATAGGGTCTTGTGGGTAGCCTGCAGTGAAGAGGAGAGAGAGGAAGTGGGCTGAAGGACCCGGTATCAGTGTAGAAGGTTGTCTGGGGTTGGATGAGGAAGTGAGAGAGCAGATAGCCATTCTTAGATGTTGTTTGCTGCCTTTGTAGTTTGTATTCTTGGTTTTAAATAGTGGATAATGATAGTGTTAGAGGGTTAATAAGTCATCTTTCCCCACTAAGGTCCAGTGGTTTATTGGACTTAGGTGAGAAGTAGCTGAATGTTCTCTTTAAAACCATCAGAAGAGGAGAGAGGATCCTGCAGTAACATAACAGAGATGCAGCCCAAGGACTCTAGTTCTGGCTGGACAGGGAAATAGTTTTGTTTGGTGTTTTGTCTAAGTTTTATGATGGAAAGTATTAACTATGCTGTGAAAAAAGATTTAGGTGGAACAGTGAGGCTTTCTGGGCTGGGGAAGCAGGACAGCTGTGCATGCTTTCTCTTCAAGAATAGCATTTAAAAGGATGCTAAAGTGGAAGGAGGCAGCTTTTCTCCTTTCACTGACACCACTTCACATACATTGCAATGACATGCAGAACCTGTGAACGTATAGACAGGCAACCAAGTATTTTCTCTTTCTTTAGAAGAAAATTTCTGCCTAAAGGATTGCAGATTTTGTTTTCTAAGTAGAATAAATTCCAAGCTAAACTTTCAACTGCATTTGCACGTTTGCTCACTGCAGTTACATTTTGAGTCTTGCAGTATTTTGTTGGTATTTATTTTGCTCCTTTCCACAGTCCCACAATATTCGTACATTAAAACCTACCTGTCCAGAGCAAAGTATAAAACCACAAAATATAAAAAAATGTGATAGAAAGATACTGATGCACATCTACAGACACTCAGTGTCCAGATTTTTAAGCTATGTAGGCACTTGAAGACACAGGGATGCATCTCATAGGGAGTTCAACTCTCAGATCCATGGCAAAGCACAAACAAGGGTCTAGGCACTCTGCATGTGAATCTTTCCGTTCAGAACTGAAGTTCCAAACCAATAAAAGCAGGATACAGATAGGC
The DNA here is from genome assembly GCF_965140245.1 of Athene noctua. Taxonomy (NCBI): domain Eukaryota; kingdom Metazoa; phylum Chordata; class Aves; order Strigiformes; family Strigidae; genus Athene; species Athene noctua. The sequence continues at coordinate 36,734,197 of NC_134039.1, read as the reverse complement.
TCCTAAAAATCAGTGGGGAGCTCCACAGGTCTTCTAAACCACCACTATGCTGATAAATTCTTGGGGCAGGAGAAGAAAGCAGCACTGGGCATAGAGAAAGAAGGATGGGAGAGATTTTCTAAATTCCAGCCATTTGTAACAGGAAAAAAAAAGAGAACTAAGAAACATGTTGGTTCTGAATTGTATTAGAGCTGTCTCTTGGCTGGGCCCCATGCCTTTCCTAAAAAAGGCCACAGACATTGGGGCCAGCGAACCCCCTACTGTTACCCATCTCTGCTGGAAAGCATCAGATACTGAACAGAGCTAGGCTGCTGAAGTAAGTACTCAAGCAGAGGAATTGAAGGAGAGATGCTTCTAAGAGCACTGGTCCAGTATGAGCTGAGGAGTTGTGTGATTTCACACTGTGCTTATGTTTGAGTATTGAGAAATAAAACTGCCTTGAAAGAGACTTGGTTGTTGTGGAGCCTTTTCACAGGCTGAGGAAGCAAGCCTGCTTTCTCACAGGCAGACAAGCAGCTGCACCCCTCGGTGGATAATTTGCTCAATGATTGATGAAGAAGCACGGTGCACAGCTGAGTGTTAGCATTTCACTCAAGTGTTTCATTTTAAATAGAAAAGCTACACAATGCCAATCTGGCATGAGAGAGGTTCTTAGTGGAATCTCACCTGTGGAAAACCAGGGGAGACTTCTTCATGGGGTAGACTTGGTGCTTCAGCATTCTTTTGAATAGTTGCTGCTTATTTTTAAAAAAGGGATTTGGGCTGTTGAATTCTCTGCTGAAATTAGTTTGTATTTTTAGATGAGAAGAAATTATCTAATTCACCTGTTCAGCCAAGAACCTTTTATTGAAAGTGAAGCAAAGCCACGTGGTGGAAGGTTGTTTAAAATGTTCAACTGCTTTATGAGTTAAAAGAAGGGTGTTAAAAGAAGTGGGAGGGCTGTAAGGGAGTAAAGCAAAGACAAGGAACCCAGTTTCCTAATAAGACACTGTGACTGTGGTGGTATTAGGCTCACTTTGTGAGAAATAAGGAAGCTATTAAAAACATGTGACGTATGGGGATTTTCATCAGCAGAAAAGGACACAACAGCCCTCTAGCTAGGAAGCGAGCAGTGCAGATGTTGGCTATAGGAGAGTCTTCTGAATTAGATACAGATTGAGTGCCATACTGTAGCATTCAGAGTACAACCCTTGCTTTGCATAGTGCCATCTAGCCTAAATTTAACTCCTATAATATTTTCTATGCCAATTTGTGAGCTCTTCTATAACCTCTTCATGGGTAACCATTCTGGCTGCTACAGAAGAATCATACAATAAGTCTGATTTTTCCCATTTATTGTATTTCATATTCTTGGAGACAGGGGAGTAGGTTTAAGGCTGTTTTGTTGTGCTGTATGTCATGGTACTGCCTCCTTTACATAAATTCTCTAACGTTTATCGATCAAAAGGTTTTCTTGTCTGTCTGATAAGTGGAAATATGTTTTGTTCAGATGCATAGCTGGATACAGAACAGGGTAATGAATAAGAGCCATTGAATATCCCAGATTATTTTTCATTACTTCTAAGAAAATATGGTATTATCATATTTCTTTATTAACCACATCCATTTATTATCTGCTATGGTTATTAATAGCTTTACTAAATAATTCCTTGTTTGAAATTAATTTCCAGGAAAACTACAAATCTGAAGAAGCATCTGTAAATGTGGTCTTCAAATGCCGTTATTTCTGTCACTGCACGAGTGAAAAAATGTTTTTAATATTTGTTTCTGTCTTTTAGCTAGGTTCCAAGCTAGTTCCTGTACAAGCAGTCGTAGATGTAGCCTTCAACGATTCTTGCAACCTGTGTTAGGCCTTTGCTGAAGAGCGCTGTAACTTTGTGTTGCTGATCACTAACTTCTAGTGCATGAAGTCTCAACTCTAGATATTCCTAGGTTGAACCACATGTCCTGTAATTTCATCCTGAGTCTTTTCCTAAATTAACTTCTGTTTCCTTTGCAAAGGAAGAGAGCTTAGAAAAGGGCCTAGTGATGTTGCTTTGTGACTCCCATGTGTCCACCTGTGATTTCTCTTAAATGTTTTCTGACCTTCAGAGCTGATCATAAAAGGGCTTTCATAATTTTACAGTCATTTCTGATTATTTTTCCAGTTCTACACTGTGTGTCTAAATGCAGTGATTGTGACTGTCAACTTCTGATTAATGATCTCTAAAGCCAGGGATTGTGCTGTCAGACAGGTTGAATCTGATTTATGAAAACTTCAGCTACAGAGGAAAGACTTAATAATAGTTGGCTTTCCTAGCTCCCCATCAGTTGCTTCATCACTTAAGATTAACTTCTGTAGGAAATCATCAACAAAACTATCTGGCTCTCTTGGTTTAGAAAGTCGTATGTGTTTAAATATTTCTTTCCATCTGACCACTTCTTTAAGTCATAAAGTGTCATTATTATCCTCATATTGTGGACATTTTCAATTAAGGAGTCTATAAATGACTTGCATTCCACCTACATAAAGGACGACTACTCTCTTTTTACAGTCCTTTTTACATTACATGCTAAAATTGAAGAGGCTGCACATTTATGTGCAATCTGTGTGAGAGCATTTGCTGAAAAAATTCAGCAGAGAAAAAGACAGTTTCTCTTGACAGTCTGAAAGGAAGTGAAGGAGAAGCAGGAACATGAATATTGCAGTGTAGGAATAATGCTAGGAGGAAAGGTTCAACTAAAGGAAGAAATGATTCCAAGGATGTAAAGACAAATCAACATCAGTTAAAGTGTGAGTAGCTACTCCAGAAAGATCAGTTTGGAGACTAGAAGAGACAAAGACTGATTAAAATTAGTCTTCCAAAGACAAAATACATCTAGTCCCTGTCCATGTTTTTATCCTACAAGACCATGACCTCAGGGCAGTCAAAGTCAAGGACAGGACTGCTGTCTGTTCAGTTGGTCTGTGAGCCTAACCAAGCATGACTCTCTCATTTCTGTGCCAATATATTTTTTACTAATTTTCCGCATGAAATCCCAACCTGAGGCATGGCGTCCAGTCTGCTTCTCCTTCTGCTGGCATCATTGCCACATTTCCTCCTTTTCCATTCCGTCTGTCCTTTCCATGGACTCATTTTCCTCACAATTAAACATCTTGGTGTTATGATTAAGTTATTCTTGGTTACTTCAGTTACATCCTAGTCTTTCTTAAATCCTGATCTTCATAGTTTTGCATTCCGGCTTTCAATACTCCTTTTGCTTCTGTAGAAACAGAAAAGTTAATTTACATCTCATTGGACTACTTTTTTTCACCACGAGTGTGTTGTAATTTCCACTCTTGCTGGGTAATAGAGCAGCAAATAGCATTCTACAGCTATTAATAACTACCCATTTTTCTAAGAAGAGAGAAAAGTTGTCCCTCCAGCAACCTGGACAGAAGTTCTTTCCTTCACATGACAGCAGGGAGAAAAAATTTTTTTAGTTGCTTCCTCTTTTAACAATCACTCCTTCTCTGAGTCACACCTGCAGCCCTCTCATTTCAGTCAAAAGATACATATTATACCAGAAGTGTCCAACAGCCAGCATGGTTCAAGTACATAGATTTTCTTATTCCACTTGCAGTCAAGTGCCAGCACCTAAAATACTTGTTTTAATTCTGTCCCAAGACATCTCCAGCAGAACATCTGTATCCATGTAGCTGAACAGTGATTTCTCTGCAAAGAGCAGGCTGCAGCAATGGAAATTATTCCTATTATCACTTGACACTAGCAGTTCTGTGCTTATCCCTTTTTCCCTGCCTTTTGGCAGTTATTCTGCCTAACCTGACCAGAAGTGTGACCTGACTAAACACATTCCCTGGAGACAGTCACCCAGTCTCATTTGCACCTCCCTCTAGCCCATACTCACCATGCAGCCTAGCAGCTGAAGTTGTGTCCCAGCTGAGAGCAGCTGTGAGCTAAAGGGCAGGGGTGTTGTAACTGCACAGATTGTGTGGGTATTTGACCTGCAGTAGTAACTAATAGAATAAACCACACTTCTCTGTGCAGATCTGGACCATACTGCAACATGCTTTCCCTTTCCGCTGCTTCTGCAGTACCTTGTCTCTGCTGCCTCTAGAGACAGGGCTGTATGCAGACAAACACTGACTGATGTCTCCAGGGGAGGTGTATTTTTTGTATGATATAAGGCACTCAGCATAATGTGCTGCTGTAAATACACATTTTAACATTGCTTCCTATCCACTCAAAATCAATTATGCTTACCATGACAACTTACTTAGCAACCTTATCAAGATCTCTAGTCACTTGCAGTTTTGCTTCTAAGGCATTCATTTTAAATAAAAGATCTGCTTTTTTTAGAACATGCATTGCAATTTTTCCTGGTCTCCTGTCTTTTTTTGGTAATTCACTGAAATAGATTTGCATAAAAGCAGAATACAAAATACACTTTTGGAAATATATAGCGATGTATCTTTGATTCTTCAGACATGAGGAATTATAAATGCTTCATTGTGTAATTCCTTCAAATAATCTTTGTTTGAAATAGCTTTAATAATGAAGGTGCTGAAAATATCTCAGGTTTGCTGTCAGTTGTTTGTAGGTTTCCCATGCCAGGTGTTCCCTATAAATCCGAATAACATGTTTCTTTCTACAGACAGTGAACATTATCTTTGAAAAAATCCCGGAAAATGAGAGTGAAGATGCCTGTCAAACTATCCAAGTTAATGTTCTGGACTGCGACACCATAGGCCAAGCCAAGGAGAAGAGCCTTCAGGCTTTCCTTAATAAAAATGGCTTTCTCTATGGTCTTCAGCTGGATGAAATTGGTCTTGGTAAGAGAGTGTCACTGTGTTATATTTTCATAGAGTTCACTGGTCTGTCTGTGGAGTTTTTTTGTTAGGAATTCCTACCTTTTGCTTTGATTTTTTTTAGCATTTAGGCAGAACATAGCTTTTGTAAGGAATTTCTAGGGAAATACTTGGTCATTTATGCTACCAGTTAGAACACTGGAACCACATCTGCTTCGCTTCTACAAGGACTTCAGCATGCAGTTAACAATCACATTATTTACTGAACACGTATAATTTATATGTTCCTTTTCTGGCTTAACTAAGGTGGCATATCCACCTAACTACAGCGGGTAGGTTGAAATGTCATGATTATCAAGTACTGTAGTCCTTATCTACTATTGTTCTTACTGCCCTTACTTCCGACAGGCCTACATTTCCCTTGATCAGGAGAACCCACAAATACAGTTTATTTACTGTCAGATTAGGTTTATACAATAGTTCACCTGTGACTCACAAAGATATGTACAATATCTAGAGATGTAAATAACACTGTTCCAGCTGATGAGTTGGGTCACCTTTTCTTGTCAGGTTTTCAAGAACCCAGGGTCAGATAAAAGCCTACAGTTGCCACCATATCACTTCCCACATGCTCCAGTAGGAAAGCTAACAAACTGTACATTGTTGGCATTTGTCACCTCCCAGACTTGCTCCCTAAAATGTTGATATTTCCTCACCTTCTCAGACACTATGTCAGCAAGTGATGATAATTTACTTTCATATCTGATGTTTATATCCACCACCAGTGCCTGACCACCCTTCACAAATACTGTGTCAGTCTTGTACAGTTCATTTTAGTGATCTCTTAGAAGTGGCTTGTGAAACCTTTCTTTGAGTTCCAGCATGGCCATAATACCAGGGTGCTCTTGTGCATCAGAATAGCTAGATTAGGTGAAAGTACCTCCAAAAACTCTGCCTTGACCAACACAAAGTGAAGCACTGATAGCCTGCCGTAATGGAAACCACCCAGCTATCACCCCAGAAAAGGAATCTGTAGTGTGGGAGTGCAAAACCACTCTCATGTGACCCAGCACAAGGACAGAGAGAAACAGCTCACTTGGGAGCCACTAGTCCAGAAATAATTAGGTGTTGTTTTTCTTTACAAACATCTGTACAGTGAAAATGTCATTGGGATGTAATTGTTTTCTGTTGCTGTCATACTGCAGAACTTGTGTCTGAGGAGCAGCAAAGAGAGTTGCTAGATATTGATGGTTCCTCAGAGGTGATGGAGGATGGGATAAGGAAACTAAATACCATCAGTCATTACGAGGTAAGCACAGAAGCCATACAAATGAATAGAGAAGCAGTTCCTCCCCAACTCCCAAATGCTGCCTGCACAGAAGTATCTTGATTGATTAAGAGATAGCTGAGCACCATCAACAGAAGGAAGGAAACATAAGACACACCTTTTTTGCCAGTGAGTCATATGTTTTCTGTTATTTTTCAGAGGTTTGCTTGTTGCAGGGTTGCTTGGTTCAAGCATACCAGGTAAACTGTTACTCTGTTGAGCATTTCAGTTAAAACAGCATCTGATTTCCAGCTATGAATATTGTCTTGAGCCTCTTCTAGTCTCTGCTGTGGAATTTTGTTGCACCATGAGCAATTGTTTACCTCTTCCCACCTCATATTTTGATTATCTGAACAAGTGGTAGTGATACTTGTGAAAGCTTATTGAGAGTCAGAATAAAAAGGACTGACGAGTTTGCTCACTCTTCTTTTGAGACCTCCTGTGTCAGTCTCCTTCCCTTTTTCTCTCTGTTTTTGCTTCATCTACTGTCGCTACTTGTACCATAAGTTTTCCCCTCTGTTTCCAATTGCACCTATAAACCTGTCATTTTCAATGCTGCAATAATTTTTCCATCATTCACAGAATCACAGAATCATTCAGGTTGGAAAAGACCCTTGGGATTATCGAGTCCCACCATCAGCCCTACTCTACAAAGTTCTCCGCTACACCATATCCCCCAACATCTCATCTAAACAAGACATACACAAGGCTGCAGCTGGTGACAGAACCCTTCTGGGTGTAGCACACTGCAAAAGCATAGCAAGCAGCATTGCCTGTCTAAGGAGTTTCCACTGACACTAGTCAAAATAGAGGGTGAGAGGCTGGGGTAAAATGTGCAACAGATGATGGGCTTCAGGTGACATAGTAGCTCACATTTTGATGCTTACAGATAGACTTTGGAAATGAGGTTAGTGTGCTGAGTGCTTTGAGCGGGCTTTCTTCATGCCTTGTCATTGAACTTGAAAGTCTGGCTCTTGACATGATAATTTTTATTTAGAAGTTTTGCTGATGAGTGTAGGTCTGTGCCATGCAGTGCAGTGTGGTGCTGAGAAACCCGAGTCAACCCTGAACACATTGCTGTCTGCATGAGCAAATACTGTGTCATCCACCGAGAGAAACGAGGACTCCCAGCAGGACTGTTTGTAGCTTGGGCAGACCACAAGGCTGCTCAGATCTGGAGCAAGGTCATTTGGAGTCACTTTACAGATTTCTGTAGGCAGTTGTTGCTCTTCTTACCTCCTGGGGAGGCAGCAATGAACACAGATGTCACCATCCAGTGTCTTAAATACAGCTTTTCCTGTGCCTCTCTTGAATCCTGTCTGTAGATTAATGTGGTACTTCCTCCACTCCACTTGTAAAGATTTTGTAGAAATTAGGACATTGTAGTGTTGCAGTCAGAGACTGTGCAGCAAAGTCAACTTCAAAGTAGATTTGGATCTGATTAAATATTTGAACTTCTGTCTAATGTGATAGTACCTGCTTTCTTTACTATGGGGAGCTATTGCACATGTTCCCTGATTTTACATGGAAGCTTTTTGCACTTCCCAAGCTCATGGCATGCCATGGTTCATGGGTGCTATACCTCATGCAGATGAGTCTGCTCCAGTTGTTTGCTATCGTTCCTGGGTATCTTTGTCCCAGCCCTTGTTTTGGTCTGAAGTTTCTGCATGCAAATGCAAGGTTGGAGGTTCAGTTGTTTTTGCAAAGCTGTAACTACACTAATTATAGCTTAGCAGCTGCCTTATGGAAATTGTGCTGGGTGTCTCAGACATTTTAGTTCACTTTTTCTGACACTGACAAAATAACGTACATTTTAGGCAGAAGCTTAGTGGCATTTTAGGCAGTGGCTTAGTGGCTACTATGAGTCATTAGCATATCTAGTTTATTTTCTTGTATCCATATTAATGCAAAAACAAATGTAAAGGTGTCTAGTTAGCAAGATAAAAGGAACATTGTGTGCACAGTGTGAGGGTAGTAATGTTGCCTGAGGAATTCCCGCTTGTGCCTAGAGTTTTGTGGCAAGCTTGAATTTTTTTTGTTTGCCAGCCTTAAATGTTAGAAAGTAACCAGATTTTTGAAAATGGGAAGTATCATCAAACCTGTTTGAGATACTGGAGCATGATGGTTGTGTTGTAAAGGTCCCAGAATCACCAGTCACTCTTGAAAAAGCAGACTTAGTTTCTACACTGATTTTTAAAAGGCTGTAGGGGATGTTTGCATTTCTGTGTGGTGTTTCAAATAATCCACTGTACTCTTATTAGGCTTTCGTGTGTCTCAGGTGTCTGTGCTCCTTTTCCTCTAATTTTTTTCTCCTAGTAGGGTTATTGATGTGATTATTTATGAGGTCTGCACTATTGTTTGCATGAGAATAACCACAAGGCTTGAAAAGAAAGGTGCTGGTTATCATGATGTGCTATTTCCCATGCAAGAAGAGAGCTAGAGAACCACTCTCAGATCTGCTGTCCAGTCACAGATCCCCAGTTTCTCAACCTGTAGCGGCATGGCACATTCCAGGAGCAGGTACAGCCCCAGAGAGCAAATCTGAATGTGTGATCCAGGCAGCTCACTGGCAAGAACTGGATTACAGGGGGGACAGGAGGCCTGGAGAACAAGGAGTCATCATACAGCCACACTACTGCATCTTCTGTTTTGAAAAGTATCTGTACTCCATGCTGTGTGGATCTCAGCAGATCTCCCCCCTCCCTCCCTCCCTGTTTGTCCACCTCAGTAATGCACCTGACAAAGCAAAGATGTTTTGAGGTCCATGGGAGCAGCCCACCATGAAAAATGATTTAGGCAGCAGAACACAAAAGGAAGAGCTTTTTTTTTTTTTTTTTTAATTGAATCATACTGGAAGAAACAACAAGTGTGACTGCTGCAGTAATGATAAAGAAAGGAAATCATATTCCACTTAATGCTAAAAGCATCATTTGTCCCAGAAATAAAACCTGAAGTGGGGGCCTGGACAATGGCTGCACTGCACCAATGCCTCTGGTTCCTGGAGGGAAGCATGGTTCTCCCTTTGAGCTCCGTCCGTCTCCCTGAGGACGGGAGCCAACACTTTCCAACATTGAGCTGCTCTCCTGCTTCTTCGAGGGGGAGTGGAGGCAGCATATTACACACCACACTCTGGGAGGAGGTGAGCTGCTGGGTAGCACTGTTGCTCTTTACCTATCTTCAGGGTCAGGTAGGAGGACTCTGGGTGTTTGTGTCACCTCACAAGCTAGCCTTAGAACATATTCCCACTTGTAGTGTGGTTTTAAAGTGCTCTTTGTTATCTGAAAGAGCTCTGAAACACTGTATCATAAATAGAGACCTTGCAAAAAAAAGTCATAAAATAGATTGCATTTACTTTACAGAAGCAAGTATAAGTGCAGATTTCTTTGGCATAGGACACAGCTTTTGGTAGAGTATCTTGATGTTTAAACTGGTTTCGCACAGCAGGCTGGCTGCCAAGGTTTAAAAAACACTTAAATTATTTTGGCAGAGATCCCTTCCTAGAACTGGCCAGTTGTTTTTGTAATTATAGAGAGAAGTACACTAGCACTTGGCAAGACGCAACACTTGACAGCAGAGCAGTGGTGTAGTTCTCAGTGGGAGCCATTTTTGAGTTACTCTTTGACACTAAAAGCATGACGTGCCAGTTTCTTCTAAAGAAAGACAATAGTTATCATCCTGGCAGCACTATAAATTCAGGGAAGGAGCGGGGTGGATTTTTCCCAGAAATCCCAAGGTAGCTAGATATGGATCTTGACCTTACAGTCCACAGGGCATAATTATTTTGCTCAGTTTGAAAATAGTTCTTGGGAGCACCAGGCTAGACCCTCAGCATGGCCCATCTGTAGGGCATGGTGGGACTGGACTGAGCTGGAAAAAAGGGGGCCAGAAGAAAAATCCATCTTGGGTTCTCCTCTCTGCCTCACCTTCCTGTAACATCCTGGTGCACTGGAGCCAGAGAATTCAGCCTGGGCAATCTGTAGAAAGATGGGTGCAAAAAGCAGCACAAAGCAGTACATGAAAATGAGAATGTACAAATAGGGGCTGAGCCAGAAAAATCAAAGAAAGGCAAAGGTCTCAAAGGCTGGTTTGTTGGAAGAGCTGCCTTCCCACCTTGTCAGGTAAGGCTGTCAAACTGCAGCTGCGGCCAGTGCCAGAAGGCCCAGCTCTGGCTGCCTGCTGAGAGCTGTGCACACCATGGTGAGAACAAAGCAGGCTGGCGTGCTCCTGCGCTGCCACAGACTTGAGGACAGAGGAAATGAAACTGAGGGTTTCCTGAATTCTAGAAGCTTTCGTTTGAGCATGGTATGTTTGTTTTTGCTTTCAGATTTCAAATGGAGCAACCATAAAAGTCTTTAAAAAGAAGGCAAATACCCGATCAGGTAATCTGGGCTGGGAATGCAGAGAGCTGAGCTATGACAGGTTGTATCTTGGTCAATAGAAGGTCAGAAAAATTGGCACTTTGATATAGCTGAGCCAAGTGAAGAACCATGTTACCCTGGCCCTGGGCCTTTGGCAGGCACAGTGGACCTAGGAGGAGGAAAGAAGGCAAAGGAAAGGAGAACAGCAGGACTTACACTCCTCAGAAAATGAATGCTTAAAGATACAGACTCATAGGCAGGAAATCAGGGCAAGGAAGCCTGTGTGACACAAAGTTCTGACCAGTGAGGCCAACACAGGGAACATGCCCTGCTCCAGTGCTCAGCGTTTTGCATCATGGACATAGCGATGCACTGTCCAGAGACAGGCATAACAAAAAACCCCACAGTGTTTGAATTTTCTTTATTCACTTGACTATGTTTCTAAAGCTGTGATTCAGCTGTCTGAACAGCAGGTCAGGAGTTAAAGGGTGCTTACAAGGGTCAGTTCATCTGACCTACCCCTGTGATGCAGGTTGCTCCAGCCCAGCTGGTGGCTTGGGGGAGGTGAACTTTCTGTAGTCCCTGGGGAGAAACACACTCCTAGCATGCGATTCACCTCACTGTCAAAGTGGATGTGTGAAGTTAGGAGAGATGTGTCCCTGAGGTGAAAGTCACTGGAATGGCATTGCTCTCCCTCAGCAAGAGCAGGGTTGTCTGTTCTCAGCTGTTGCTTCCAAGCCTGACCTCAACCCGCCTGCACTGAGTACTCAGAGACTAAACCAATGCAGTCATCTCATCCGCTGTCTGTTGTCCTCCTTTCGGAGAAGCTGCAATTTGCTGCCACTTTACCCCAGCAGCAGAAGATGATGCCCTAGCTTAGTGGTCCAAAATACAGGTTGGCACTGGAGAGGTGAGCCAGGACCCGTGCATTTCTCAGAGGCTTCCCCCACACTGCATGCAGGAAAGCACAACACCGAGTCTGCTTGCTCGGCATCCTGGTATGCACCCTGCTGCACAGCCCAGAGCCCCAGCAGAAGTCACAAACTTGTAGCTGTGTGTTTGATTAATGCCTGTTTGCTCTCTGCCTTCTGTTGTTTAGATGTGGACTACTCGGATGAACACTGTCATTTGGTGAGTTCTGTCATTACCCTGTTAAGTGGTAGATTTAATTCTGAGCTGTATTTGTATCTGTATAATCTCTCTAATCTCTTCACAACAGATTTTACCAGACTCTGAAGCAAACAAAGATGTGAAAGGAGCAGGTCACAAAGGAAAGCAAAAATTCAAAGTGAAAGAAATGTATCTGACAAAGCTTCTGTCAACCAAGGTAAACTGTAAAGGCCTTATTTTGAGGGAGGGCTGATGTTAGGCTTGGCTAGTTTGGCACAACAGAAATAGAAACTAAAGCAGAAATTACGCAGACTTCCTGCTTGTATATCAAATGTTAAATAAAAAGGTAGCCTATAAAAATCACTGTGCTAGCTATGGATTTTGACCATTCACAAAGACGGACACATTTCAGGTTTTCTAACACTAGAGTTCTAAAATTGTCTGTAACTCACACTATCTCCTCAGGTTAGAGAAAAAAGGTAGTTATTGAGCTTATAGAAAGTGAGTTTTGCCACTGAGTCCCATAGAGTGAGAATGATTCCTTCTAGAGAGACAGCTTTCAGTCAACAATCTCCTCACTCTCTAGTAGAGTTTGCCCATCCTAGAGACAACTTCCAAGGCCTGAGTTTCACAAAATACTGCCCATGAAATGAAATAACCTTTTAGAGTCTCAAATTAAGCATCCAAAATAACAAGATTAATTTTAAAAACAAAGTCCTTAGGATTTATAATACAATTACCTAATTTATACAATGCACATTCCTTAGGAATAAGCCTACTTCCTCCCTCTGGTAATGTCATCTTGTTTCTGACCTACTCAAAAGGGTTATAAAATTCTTTGCCACAGCATATTATTTCAAATATTAATCAGTGCACAACACTGAGAGCTGTGCGATACAAGAGGCCTGAAGGGATGATGGTTATGGCCTTCTTGCATTTGAAAATCTATCAATCATTATTTAATTAGATTGTTGATAGCTTCTGAAGTAATTTAGGACACTACCCAAAGTGAGAATGGTCATTTCTCATTAGCTGTGGAAACTAACATAAGTCCTTAGGAAGTGCTGGAGTAAACCAGTAGTATATTATGGTGAAAGACTGAAGTACAAAAGAAGAGATCAGGCTCTTAAGAAACAGTCCTTTTAAAGGGCTTTAAATTTAAATTTTAAAAGATGTCCTTCTCCAAAGTAGGATAGTGCTATGAACAACAGTGCTGTGATATCCTTCACTGTGAAATTCCACCCATGATAGGCCATGCACTAAAGGAAATTGCATTGAACCGTGTCTCTCTCCCTCTCTCTGACACAGACACAGACACAACTGCAGAGTTTGGCATGTGAAATGAACTGACCAGTGGCATATCAAGGCCCTGGGATACGCTTAAATTCTTCTTCTTGAGAGAAGATTGGGTTTAACCAAGCTTCAGAACAGATGTGAAGAAAAAAATGCACAAAACAGCGTTTTGCTTTGTTTGCTTCTACTTATAAATACTCTGTGATGATGACAGCAAGTTCATCAGCAACCAAGTCCTTGCTTTTGTGAGCCAAATAGCTTCACTTCTGGATCAGAAAAACCCAGTTTTCAGTTCTTCTCTCTAATATTAGTGTCTTCATATGCCACCCAGAGCTGTTATCCTAGAATTTGATCAAGCGCCACAGTCACTTGTCTGTGAAGTGTTGATGAGCACATGTGTTCAACATGTGCCACAGATGGCACCGTGAAGACCATTGCCCTAGAAAACTGGTTAAACTCTTTTTGCTCACCTTTCTCTTACTTCCAGTCACGAGTTCCAAACGCCTTTAGCAATGGTGTCAGTAGTATCCAGAGAGCTGATGTTGTCTTTGTTGGAAGGAGTGATTCCTTCCACCTACAGTTTATCACAGAGTTCACCACAAATCTCCTGTCAGTAAAGTGACAGGACATGTGACACCTGACAGCAGCTCCTTATGGTGTATTTGTAGTTTCATTTTTGTTATTGACTGTCTTGTTTGCCAATAACCTGTGCCGAAAGCATATTGTAGTTTCTTTGTGTGGTTGCGCTGGGGCACGTTCAGCTCTCTGAGACAAGAAATCCTATTATTTTCTTGTGTAATAATAGCACTGTTCATTTTCTTACTTTTCAGGTTGCAATTCATTCAGTTGTTGAAAAGCTCTTCAGGAGCATTTGGAGTTTACCCAACAATAAAGCACCTGTTGCTATCAAGTACTTTTTTGACTTTCTGGATGCCCAGGCTGAGAGCAAAAAAATTACTGACCCTGATGTGGTCCATATATGGAAAACCAACAGGTACGCCCATATGATATGCACAGGAGTGTGTGCAGTCTCTGAAAATGTAGTTGCAAAGATGGAACATGTCACCTGTGGTGAGAAGAATAAGATTTTGCCATGTCTGGGTGAAGATGTGGTTGGCTTTGTGGATCCCAGTGATTTTAGTATACTGATTGGATACCAGTACAAACACCATAGCTTCCAGGACTTCTAAGTTTGCATACTGATTTCACACTCAGAAAAAGTATCTTCAGGTTGAGAGCATTATTTGAAAGTGTCAGGGTGACTGACTGATGTGTTTGCTCTGTAGCCTGTGTTCCTTAATCCCTTTTTTAACATGAATAAGCATGTTAAATCCAGAGTGTTAAGTCCAGAAATGTGCTTCTTTCCACGAGTGCAGTGCAATTAAACCACCATTTTAAAGCAGTTGTGCTACCTGAGTGGTTAATTTTAAAGATGCTTGTTCTTTCTCTGTCTAGTCTTCCTCTTCGCTTCTGGGTGAACATCCTGAAGAATCCCCAATTTGTCTTTGATATTAAGAAGACTTCACATATAGATGGCTGTTTGTCTGTAATTGCACAAGCTTTCATGGATGCCTTTTCTCTAGCAGAACAGACACTGGGGAAGGTAATGGTGCCCTTCCAATCTTTTGCTAACTTCTCAGTCCTTTTCAACTGTGTAATGATTTAGGGGATGAAGTCCTGGATCTGCTGACATCAGCGGCAAAACTGTCAGTGGGCTAATTAAGCTGGCTTTCCATTCCTTGTTGCTCTGTCTCACAAGACTTTGAAGAATTCACTAGAGTAGACAGACAGAGCTACTAGAATGCTGTATTTATAATTACCTGCAGCTTGTCTTCTCTGCAGTTAGTTTCTGCCTGGTGTGTTCATAGAATGTGTGAAAGAGGGTGGAAATTGTAAGGTTTTAATGAAGTTTTAAAGATTTTTTTAATCAGAGGTCTTAAAAGTATTAACATTATTTGATAAGTAGTCCAAATTTTGTCTGCCACACACCATTGTGCAGAAAACACACACAGTTAGCTACTGGGAGCTGTAAGAATATTTGAAATTGTTCTGAAGTTTCAAACAGTTCCTTTCATGTGTATTAGCTGCTCCCTTTTATATGTAGAATTATTTGCTGGAGTAACAAGTCCAGAAATCTTACATTCAAAAGCTCTTTAGTACAGTGTCCAGAACTCTGGGGATCAGAAACACATCATTTTTCCTGAGGATATTTCCCCTTTTTTTGGACCAAAGTACGAAGCATTTATTCAGGCTCATACTACCTAGAAAAACAGACTAGAGATTTTGTAGCCTAAAAACTTTGTATAAAAATGGACTAACTTCCTATGTGTTGTGAACCAACTGATAACCTATTTAAAGATAAAAAATAATGTGTTTATTTATCTTATTTTAGAAGTGAAGTGTCATTAATTAAATCTGATTATATTACTTGATGGAAAAACTCCAAGTGATATGGTCTGTTAGGTTTCTATGCTTAACATCTGTTGATAAAACAGATCCCATTAGCCATTTGAAAAGGGGTGCTGAAACCTGGTAAAGGTTTGTAATGCAATAAAGCTCTTGTGGCATTTTATTACTAAAATGTATTTACTTTCATGATTTTAGCCTCTTATCTTAAAACATTTTTAGCCACTTAGAAAACAAACATTGAAATAATTTCATCACAGAGTGGAAACAACAGTGACAAGATATCACATGGTTGTGTCATTTATTCCCCAGAATTTAAACCAGAGCAGTGACAGGAAACTACCAGCCCCACCTTTACATTCTGAAAACATGGTTTCCAGGTGGGGCTTTGGCTCCTACCACAAACATCAGCATTTATTTCCTCGGAAGCTGCCTGGTAGGTCAGTGCTGGCCTGGGTTGTGGAAGCCCCAGGGAAAAAAAATAAATCTCTTTGGCTGTGCATGGCTGGCATTCAGCTCTCAATGCCCTGGAACCCCTGAGCAGAAGGAGTGTTTTAGGGGAACCTCTGCCAGGACAGGACCTAGCAAAGGCTCTCTGGCATGTTACCCCAGGGGAACTTTCCACAGCACTGCAGTATCCTGTATGTAAACAGGGTATCAGCCTTAAGCCCTTTGGTTCAACTTTCACTATCTTTCAGGTCTGGGGAGGGGTGAGGAGGAAGCAAGAAAGAAAAATATGTCTAAGGGACAAATATTCATCCCTCTGATGCCAATATAAATAATTATATGGCAAGTGTCGTGAAACACAGTGCACTATTACTGAGGTCCTGTGCCCGTTCTTCATCTTGATTTCGTAACCTTGATTCCTTGCATGTAACCACTGCAAAGAGAAGTGAGTCACACAGAGAACAGACACAATTAGATGCAATTAACTATCTGGAGGTGGAACTTTAGGAAATCTGTGCTGTGAAAATTGACAAGGCTTCAAATATTTTCTTTTAAGGAAGCACCAACAAATAAACTTCTCTATGCTAAGGACATTCCACTCTACAAGAAGGAGGTGAAAGCGTACTATAAAGCCATCAGGGATCTGCCTCCATTGACCACTTCAGAGGTTGAAGAATTTCTAACTCAGGAATCTAAGGTATGGTTGAGAAGCAGCTACTTCGTTTGCTTTCATGTTAAGTTTTAAAAAAGGAGAACTATCTGACCAGAACTGTTTTCTCTTTTAGAAACATGAAAATGAATTTAATGAGAAAGTGGCCTTGATTGAAATCTACAGATACATAGTGAAATATTATGACGAGGTAAGCACGTCTGCTATTCCTGCTTAATCCCTTAGTGTTCACTTTGCTACCTCAGGCTTGAAAGTTGGGCCTGACAAAGTAACCAAGGACTGGCCTGGCCTGTGACTTGCCAGGTGCCCCTCCAGAGACAGCCCCTCAGTGGGGCAGCTGGGGGCCGCTCCTGCTCGGCTGTGTGGGGCCAGAGCGGTGCAGCCCCCCAGGGTGGCTGGAGCCCCCTTCCCCCTTGGAGGGGTCACAGGCCAAAGGTCCATAAACACAGCTTTACTGTCACCACTGTATTTCACAGAGACAGTAGCAATAAAATTCTCCCTGCAGTTTTGAGAAAGTTCCTATATAGTCTAGACTTCTTGTTTTACTGTGTTTGCAGACGATCTGCTAGTGCCTGTCACAGCTCCTGTGCATGCACTCCCATTTCCCTGGAGATTCAGAAATCAGATTAGACTGTTAGCACCTGGGATCTCCACGTAACAGTACAAACACCTCAGTGGAGCACACTCAGCCTTAAAGCAAGAGGTGTCTGCTGCTTTCCCATCATAGCCCTCTTACACTCTGTTCTAAAAGTCTTTCTGTTAAAGATGCTATAGCTTCCATTCCCTGCTATTGCTAACAAAAGAAATCTTTTCTCAGCTGAAAGCACTTAGTCACAGGCTAAGCTGCTTTGTAAGAAAATCCCTGCCCTCTGCTTTGCATGATAGGATTCTCCACTCCGTCTTGCTCTGCATCCTTAACAGAGGCTGTGTGTGCCTGTGCAGGGAGGAAGATAAGAGCCAGCTGGGGTGTGTTGCCTGAAGGCCTCCTTACCACTTCCAGCAGGTTGTCTGGGTCTCCCAGCAACCAGACCTTTCTCTCTTTCATCCCCAGCAGCGCAGCATCAGCACTTGCTGTAATCATCCAGCTCTCAGTCACCTGTTAGCCAGCTTACCACTTCTGATCTCTAACATCTCAAATTATCTGGGTTCAGCACCAAATCTTCACCTCTTAAAAGAAGCTTGGGATGATACCTAGAATGGCACTATGCTTTATTAAGCTCATTAGAATTATTTACAGAGGAGACTTCAGAATACTTTCTAACCTTAGTGCACATTTTTGCTGTTTTTTGAAGCTAGTACTGGCTAAATATACCCCATCCTTAGAAGGAAACACTCCCTCTGCTCTTCCCCCTCTGGCTTTTGACTGGGAGCAGCTAAATCTCATTCATTGTTTATTGAGACCTCAGTTGCTTTGTAGAGCTGCCAGCAAAGAGTTTTCAGACAGCAGCAGTGCTCCTTCCTATCACCTGGGCCAGTGCCAAGTGGGCCAGTTAGAGGAAGAGAGGCAATTTACTGCCCTCAGTTTATAGGGCAGAGGAAGAGAAATAAAATTTCATGTGCAGATCTGCTCTAGGGTAAAACTGGCTTTGCCTCACACTTCAAGAGATGAACATGTGTTGGATTTGTTTTGGGTTTTTTTGCTTGGCTCTGTCATTCTTTTGTGGAAGCGTTGCAAATCCTGTAATCATAATGACTTGAAAGGAAAACTACCAAAATAAAGTGTTAAAGTCAGAAAAGAATGTTTACATATAGGCAGGCATTCAGATGGATTTTTTTGCCAGTAGTTGTTGGAATGCAGAAAAGCAGACTTTAAAAAACAGCAAGTAAAATAAGCACTAAAAAATTATTCTCTTTTTTGCTAATTGTTAACAGATTGTGAGCAAACTCGAGCGAGAACGGGGGTTTGAAGACGTCCAGAAACAGCTCCATCAAGTAAAAGCCCTATTTGATGAAAAGAAAAAATGCAAATGGCTTTGAGCAGAGCACTGACTCACAGCATTGCTGTGGGGGATTTTAAATAAGCGCTGCTGCTCCCAAAACTGTTTTGACTGACTATATGTACAGGGTTTGAAATATTTGGACACTCGTCTCCACTCTGACCATTCCAAGTAATATCTACATTTGGGAATGAAGTATGGGCAGGGGTAGATATTCAAACGTGGGCATGTGAAAGTGAGTCTAGTGTTGGCAGGGCCAGCATTTTTAGGTACCTGAACACATGTACCTTTTGATTATAATAATACTGCCTAAGTAAGCTTTTCGCTTACATAAAAACAAGCTTGCAGGAGATGCACAAAACACATTGCAAGTTCAGAGTTGCCTGTGTGAACTTGTAAGTTGCTTAGCTCTTTTTTTTTAAAGAGAGAAAGGTGATGTTTTGCCACATCTTTTCAGCAGCCTTGGCAAACTGTGAGTATGAGCTCCGGCCTCAGAATACGGGTCAGCTGCAGTTTCCTTCCTTCCAGACAAATGTACACTGGTTCCTGTTTGGAAAAAAAAAAACAACCGAGCACCAAAGTGACACTTAGGACAAGTGTGTTTAGCAGAAGAAAGTGGGTCTGAGGTTTGTAGGCCAAATGTCACATGGCAGGACTTACCTTCCTTAGGTTAGAAATTCCATGTGCAAAGTGAAGCCCACCACTGAGCAGGGGGGAGGCTTTTGGAGAATGGCGTTGGACAGGCATCAGTCTGTGTTTACATTTCTACCTTTCCATCCTTAAATAAGCTGTGAAACACTTGTGAGCAGCATCACATGTGAAACCTCCGTGCAGCTGCACCGCATTGGAACACATTGTGATTTGATGAAGCAGCTGACGATGGCTGCACTTCGGTGCACAAACATGTACTCAGGTGCATGATCGGCCCATGCATCAGTGCTGACATTCCTGGCCAGTCTTGCCCTCCGTGTACAAGGGCCTCGCATATCTAAAGCCAGCATATTTTTTTTTCAGGTTGTCCACACAAAGTCTTTGTCAAAAGAGGGCTAGTTTCATCATAGGTAAGAACAGGAAGGCTGGTGTAATCTCTGACGAGAAACATGGTAGCTGGGGGTGGGGAGGGGCAACTGTCTGCCTTAGTCCTGCTGGGGTGTTTGCTGAGGCTTGGCCATTTTGAAAGGAGGGCATCCATTCCATTTGCACTGGTGGCTAACAGCCCAGCTGGAAAGCAGATGCGTGGCTATGCTGCCGAGACGAGGCTGGTGCAGTGGCTACCGTGCAAAGCCATGGAGGAGCAGCGATGACTCTGGCTGTGCTACTACACCGGCACAGTCCTACCCTCCGCTACAGAGCTGAAAGGTTTTGTTGTTGTGGGCTCTGCTCCAACCACACAGAGGCACTTACTAAGGCCTTAGACTAAACTAAGGCCCCTAAACTCACCTGCTCTTACAATTGAGGTGAGGCATGGATGGAGATAACATTTCCACACGTCTCCAGAGGGATCCACCACCGGAGGTGAGTGGTGTAGCACAGCGGCCCACAGGAGAGGGAAGAGCCGTCCCCCTGCCTTGCCAGTGGCAAGGGTGCCACGGGCTGTGACCGGCACAGATGGCCCAAGTTTAGTATAAAAAGTCTGTGCTGGGGCTGTGACAAGCCAGAGACACCTATGTGGGGCTCCCAGGCAGCCAAGTGTTCAAACCATTTACTGCTGTGTGCTGTGGCTGCTTCGAGGAGCCCAGAGGCTGCGGTAGAGCAGCCCCAGAGCTGGCCGGTTTGGTTGCAGAGGCTGCCAGAAGCTGGTACCAGCCAGCACCAGTGAACACCAACCATGTGTTGGCAGAAGCAAAGGCCACCTGTTAACATGGAAAAAAGCAAACATAAAAGAACGTTGCCTACTGGTCTGCTCCCTCTCTACCGTGTGATTGCACAAGTTGTACCTCTTGCATAATCAGAGAGGGCAGCCACCAACCCATACTGTGATGGCTTTTTTTTTTGTTTAATTTGTCTTACACTTGCTATTAAGTTTACACTTTATACTTGATGGAATGTATGGCTTTGTTCAGGAAACTGCACTACAACGTTGCAGTACTTTCAGCAGTTCGCTGCCTGGCACAATATATTGTCATGTTTAATTTTAATTGGAAAAAAACACCCCAACCCTAATCTATCTTGCCCTCTGTCCTAAAGGAGTGGACTGTGGCTTGAGTAGCACTTCAGCTTAGAATACCTGTACTTAAGGGCTTGCTTTTTATCATTCTTAACCTAACATTTTAAAGCAGCTTCAAGTAAACAACAAAAAAAAGCACAGTAATTAATATTAAAGGAGGGGCATGAGCAGAATACTCTGCGGTCAGACAGACATCTCAGCAGTTCCGTTCCACTTTAGGTGTTTGCTGGCAGTGCATTCGAATGAACTGTGATAGTTTTGTTCAACAGTAACCTTCTGTACAGGCAGAAAAAAAAACAAAAAACAAAAAACAACCCAACACAACATTTCTGCTTGAAAAAGCTGTAAAATATAATCTGTTTGCGTGGGTCTGATCCTGTGAACTTCAATATATGTGTTTATATGATGAGGAAACGAAAAATCAGTCCTATTCTGTATTTGTACTACTGCTTGTTTGCTACAATAGCTTTAATGATTTCTAGAGATTATGTGTTGAAGCAGGCACTGTAGCTTTAGCCTACAGCCTGGAATAGGATTATTGCCTTTTATTCAAGCCTCCTAAACAGCGTCACTCTGTTAGTAAACCATTTAAAGTCATGCTGGGACTTTGTAACCCATCAAGTGGATCTCACGAAGTGATGTGAAGTATAAAGTGATTGTGGCTCTTTTGGTAGGTTTGGGTCAGCACACAAAACATTGGCACACCTTCCACATCTGCAATTCTTACACAGACAAAAAAGAACCACCTCTGACTAAAGCTGTATTATGGCAACCCAACAAATCTAATAGCATTCTCTGAAATGAAAGCAAACTTCTCTTTAACTTATTTTCACATGTTTACAGGCAAACTGCTACGGCAAACAGCATATTTTCTAACACTAGCTTACAGAGCATTATTTTGCAGTCATCTAGTTTAAAGTCGAATCTTACTAATGTGTAAAGTAATTCCTGTTGTACAGAAGTTAACCTGTTGTTTAAAATGAATGGTTAAAAAAGGTGCAAATGACAAATACATGTTGGTGTTTTTATGGGTTTAGAATAAAACGCATTTGGAGGTTACTTTGACTAATTTGCATACTTTAAAATGGTTCAAAGAAAGCACGTGCAGCTTGTAGCAGTGCCAAGGCCATGCAAGGAATGGTGTGTAAGACAGTGGCTGGTGTCAGTTGAGGAGGGAGCAGCACTGACCGTTTCAGTTGCACTGCCACACTGGGGGATGCTGGAGCCGGGGCCGGGGAGGTTCTGGCCTGAAACCCAGGCGCTGCAGAGCGGCCACCAGGCCCTGGGCAGGGAGCAGGTGGACGGGGGGTCCCTGGGGTGGGGGATCCCTTGCAGCCTTCCCAGCCCTGGGAAGCGGTGCAGGCCGGAGCCAGGCTGGGAGTGCGATGCTCACTACGCCTCCAGCCAGCCTTCAGGAGCCACACTGACTTCATTGCTTTAAGGCCCTGAGAATATGGTAATACTTTTAAAAAAACTGAAGATGTTAAAACCAAGGATAACCTGATAAGTGTTCTTTCAGGAGAAGGTGTTGTAGGGACTGGAAATAAACTCTTGGACAAAGAGCCTGAGACAGACTGGGAAAGGGAGCCCAAGAACCAGTAGATAACCCTCATTCTTCCTCCTGCTGTTGCCCTTTTTCTGCCCTCGGAGGCTGCCCCAGCTTGTATGAATGACCCTCCCTACCCCCAACATCAGAGAAAGCCTTGCTGAAGGCCACACGCCAGGGACAGAATCGTGAGGCTGCCAAGAGCTGACTCTTTGCAGCCATTATGTACCTTAGTGAACATTACATTTGGCAGAGCTGGCTCAGGCACAGACATTCACTTTTTCCAAATTAACCCTGCAGGAGACAGTAGATACAGCTTCTGTTACTTTTAACAGTTACATTGTTTTCCTCAGAGAAATCTGGCAAATGCTCAAGAAAGTGCAATACAGTCCTTATACTTACATACTGTATGGAAAATCAAAAAAGCAGCCTCTGGAGAGAAAAGTTGAATCCTTGACAATATCATCATATGCACTGTAGTTATCATGTGTCTGCATATCTCACTGTCTCATACTTTCACTGCAGTATTTTGAAAAAAATACCCCAAAAGATAAAACACTTCCAGGGAAGTCTTCACTAAAAAGTAAAAAAAAAAAGTCGATCCTTTTAAAGTTTGTTACTAAACTGATAATTTTTTAAAATACATTCAACCTTGAATAAATAACTTTAGTCTAGTTAAGTAAACAAATTACAGTAGCAACAAATACAAACTTACATTTTCATAACATGAAGGCAATTTGTTATACTTCATCTTCTACTACATCATATTAAAAAAAACAATTATTGCTTACTCCCGTTATAAAAATACAAGAGGCACATTGTCAGGGGTCGCAAGTAAACATTTTCAGCCCTTCTTCCATTTCACTTCATCCTCTTTATCTGCATGGGAACTTCAAGATAACAATCCCAACAATGTGGATTACAGCATTGTTAACAATCAAACAGCAATCCAGCAAAACTTCACACTGATACACTAACTTATACATTGAAGGAATAAGAGGATATTATTAAGTAAGTATTAAAGGACTTACCAAAAAAAATGGCTTTTATTTTAAATGTCAGCACAACCCAAACCTTGATATATGTTTTTTAAAGTTTCGTGTGATGAGATTATTTCATACGTTTTGACTTCCAAATAATTTTACATCATTTATATAAAAACATTTCAAAATGTAGTTAAACTTTCAATGCTTTTGTTTTGCACCATTATAGTTGATAATTTATGACAGTCTATCAAAAATACAAAACTATGCAGAATATATTTTATACTATTCAGACACATGTTTTTGGCAAAATATGAAAAGCATGTACAAAGGATAAGTTACTGAAAAACTAATAGCATGTAGAGTTCACAAATTTTATTTGGAGTCCTCATTTTGCACATCGCCTTCTCCAGTGATCGTGATTCTAGCCAAGTCCCCATATACATCCACTGCTACTTGCTCTCTAGATGGTCCAAGATCTTGCAGCTGTTTTCTCTGTGTGGTTTCAAGTTCTTCCAACCGCTTGCGAAGCAGGGAAAGCTCTCTTTGATGCTGTTCCTCCTTGAAATGTAAAAAAAAAAAAAAAAGTGGCTCCATTACATTTTGCACACCTACAAGGGACCAAAGTGAGCAATAATTTCATTTTAATTAATGATTTTAAAATAAAAATTGTGAAGTCCAAAATATCCTTATTCGTTAAATTTTACTCTTCAGTGTTTTGTTCTGACACTCATGATGACCACCATCAGCAAGAAATACTGCTCAGATGAAGAGGCACACAGACCTGAGGTCCCAATCACCACAAATTTGTAAAGTCAGCCTGGTCAACCTCAGCCAGAGAGACTTTCACCTGCAGAATCTCACTGGAGTACATAAAATGCTTTTAACCACACAAGAAATCAAGAGCAGCAATACTGCTTTTTAATAATGAAACCATAGTGTGAGAACACCACTATAGTATTTCTCGCCCAGAAGGAGCCATTTAAAGACTCTCAGAAGAAGGTTAAAGCACAAAGAACCAGGATAAAACTGCCCATTTGTTAACGTTCTGTAACATAGTGTCTTTCAAGAACTCCTTCCTATTGCGAGGAAGAGAACATCACTAGAAGCATTCCTCAAAGTTTCCTTTCTCTGTTCAAAGATCAAATGCTCCTTCCTTAATACTAAGGTCTGTTCCAGTACCCTCTTTTGTTGTACTGCTTTCACAACTTGTAATACATCACCACCTGAAGAAGGGGGAAGGACACTTCAGGCCCAGGAGGCAAGGCAGATGATGACATCATACTGACTGGATTGAGCGATGGTATGTTAGGATTCAGAATTAAACTCCGGAATTCATTGTGCCTACGTTGCAAGTCCTTTAGTCTCTTCTGGAGCCGTGCATGTTCTTCATAGGAAACATTCTGCCTAAGAAATGAGATTTCTTATTGCTCAGAATCTTTATTATCCCACCACAGAAGCTGTTTACTATCACTATGAAGGAAAAATATATTCTAGAAGAACTGGAAGGTGGAAGACCTGTGTATATTCTTCTGCGTAAATATCTAAAAGTCTGTCTACATATTAAGCTATCTGCTGTATTACAGGTTAGAATTTACAAGGAATAGATTAAGCTTTTAATAGCATTCACAGTAGTGAGCCACATTAATTATTTGAATCAAGGCCCTCTATAGGTGCTCAATGAAGAGAATAAAATAGGAGTTTGTCTTTCAAAGAGGATGCTTTATCTGTTTCTTTTGCAATTCTGAAGTCTTTTTCACTCCCTTCTTTTGAAAATATTCCTGCAACTGCATCTATCAGATACTTTGCCTCTATTTCTTCCAGAAGAGGCAGCCCTGCAGTTGTCTTATAAGGTCTCAGCTGCCCATCCTAAACAGACTCCATTGCAAGAATTCTAGTGTGGAAAATGCCAGTAGACTGGACTCCAGTTACTAAATTAAGTGTCATGTATCTTCAAAAATACTTCATATTTGTAAGTATGGTCTTGGGCATATATAATTTTTCAAGTTAAGAAAAAGTTTATTACCTATTTAACACCTGATTTTCTTTTTCTAATTCTTCCATCTTGGCTTCCAAAAGTTCTAGTTTCTCTTGCATCCTTCTTTGTTTATTATCATTGAGAGTCTTTCTCTGTAAAACAAATATTTCAAACAGGTAAGTAAAGCCTTGATAGATTTGATCCTGTAAAAATTAAATCTACACTGTCCATGGTTTCAAGCTGTGACACTTTTTAGGATTTTCCTTCCTTAAGAAGAGGTGCTGTGTTGTTTGAGGATTCTGAATTCCCTTGATGGGAAAGAGAAGAGATAGAAATGATCCATAGCTGCACCTGGAAGGTGCACATATGTTAGTCACTCATTGGTCAGTGACTAACTCTATAAACAACCACTTAACTGTATTTGAGAATTACAAAACTCATTCTTTAAATGACCATGTATAAATAAGTATAAATATGACCAAAAAAATGTATGCTTGATTGGGGGTTTTTTTGCTCATGTTGGCCTCAACTTTTTACAACCTTAAAAGCTACTGGTAGATTTCATAGCCTGTATACGTCCAATGTATAAAACTGTCAATTAATCCTGAGCTTTTATAAACAATTAATCAGCTTTTCCTTTCAAGCTATTTCATAAAAAGTAAGCTTAGGAGAAGATTAAAAAATTTAATATTCCATCAAGGAAAAGCAGAACATCATTTGTCTAGTATCTGAAACATCATCCTTATTCACAAAGGAGCCCACCTCTTAAATAACCGTATACACACATGTGCACATGCATGTGCAAAAAAAAGGCTCACAAAAATCTTCAATGGCATTATAACAAAGTTGTGGACTGTAATATTCTATTGCATATCACTTCAACCTATTTCTGTGCTAATCTTGAAGAACCGGATATATTTTATTATATACAGTAGACTGCAAATAAAATCTTAATATTAAAACAATTGTAGCTGGCCAAAGTAAAGCTGAACTTTTCATTGGATCATTCATAAAGGAGAAGTCAACGTGCCTTTTTCTGAGCAACGGCAGCTCGACATAACTTGTTCTTCACTTGGTTGTATTTCCCTTCTTTCTCTGTGATGCGCTGAGTTAGCACATGTTTCTCCTCCAGCCATTCTATACGTTTGTATTCTAAAGTCCTTTGAAAAAATAAATTTAAAAGATTAAGAGGCTATACAGACCAAGCAGGCTCATAAGGCTCATAAAATAGATGCACCTTTGCACAACTCCTACCTTTACATACTTGAAGGATCTGGTTTAAATTTGATTGTGCTAACAATCTAATTACGACTAACAACATTTGAGCCTGTGGATTAACATCATCCTAGGTCTTCTTCAATTATAAGGCGAATTTTGAAAACTGATTCCAGTAAGCTAGTTAATTGTTAGCTGCTTGTTCATTTGGTATGCTGCCAAACCATCCATGGAAAATTTCAGATCAATCACACAGGAACACAACAGTAGACATACCTATGCCAAACATCCATTGTCAGAGGATCTGACAACTACCTTCTCCATTTGGGACGTAAGGTTAAGAGAATAAGTTGCTGCCTTGCACAGTCTACTATGCCTTTGTAACAGAGAAGTACAGACTTGACTAGTATGTGCTCCCGACCAGAACAAATGCCAACACAACAGAAAGCTCCTACTGATATGGTTCCTAGACAACATTCCAGCCAAACACATACCAGCAACAGTGTATGTTATCTGTTTAGGTCTTTGCATGGTTAAAACATACTAAAATTAGGCTGCGTTCTCTAGCAGTGGATAGGGAAGGAGACAGTTTCTCTCTGTTGCCTTGTTTGTTTGCGCTATCTGCATTATGGGTCAAAGCAGACAAGAACTAACTGCATATTTAACTACATTAATGTAAAAAAAAAATAAAAATAAAAATCAGAAGTTGAGATTCTGTACAGCAGTTTTTAAGAAATGCAGCCCAAGGCTTGGTATCAGTGCATCCATACCACTCCAGTCCTGGGCTGATTCAGTTTCCCTGCAGGGACTTGGAATGAATCTCCACAAATTTCTCACCAAACAGCCTTTCGCCTCCCCACAGCAGCAGTATTGGGAATCATCCACTCTCATACCAGAACCAGGATCCTGGCCCACTTGGTACCTGTCACAATTCTTTTAGTAGACACAGCATGGTTTGTACCTTGCTATTGACTGTAAATACTACTACTACCCAGGAACCAAACCCCTATCCTGCTTAACAGGAAAAGTTTCAATTGACACAGTAGTTAAAAATACCATGAGGTGTGGGAGTTTTTTTAAATGCCACTAACGCTGTTCCTGAAATGCTTAACAAGTGCCTGTTTGAGCTCATCTCTGATCTGTATCAGTCTCACAGTTTGCCTTTAGCCCTTTTTCTCATTTCACATTTTCATTTCCAAGCCTAAGACTGACACAGCCAGGCAGGCAGCTGCTTTGCCTACTTATGGCTCAACCGGTATTATTTCTTTTATCTGAAACTTTTTAATCTCACTCTTTCTTATATTTTGATCCTTATTCCATTTCCTCTTTAAGCCAAGTTGCTTTGGTGCAACTTAACTCTTGGAGTTCAAGCTCATGAGAATTGCTGAACTGAGGAAGAAAGTCCCATCACCCACAAAGTCAGAAAAAGAATGGAAACGTGTCTCAAGGCTCCCAGGGTAACAGTAGGACAGTAAGACCTGAAGGATTTACCTGTAGGCTGCAAAGATGCTTAATTTCTGCAGGTTTAGCTTTGGTGCATCTCCGGTTATCTACAGTTTTATAATACAGTCTCTGAGGACTGCCAAGTTCCTTTTACTGTCTTTTCAGGAAAACCTACTCCTGACTGGTCTATGGTCCATAAATATGTAAGTGACATTGACAGTCTCACTCAAATAACAGTGACAATCTCACTCAAAACACGAATACACTTTCCAAAAGTAAACATCCAAAGTATTTAACATGTTACAGACAACTGAATGTATTCTGCAGTCCCAATGCAATAATTTCTTCAAATGTTAAACTGAAAAGCAATACTTAAACTAATGACAACAAGCCAACTGCAGTACCAATTCGTAGCAAAAGAGAAATTAAACCAAACAATGCTACATTATATCTTTTGGAAGTTTTCTATTTAATCTGGGACTCTGACTTTTTAAAAAACCCACCACACAATAATCCAGTACACATTAGACATGTATTTAGTTATAAGCTAGGAAATATAAAAGAGCCCTTTCTGACTAACGAAATAATCTTTAAATTTCATTGCTATATATGTAGTCTGAACAAGATTTGGTTTCCTTCAGCATTTATCAGTATATTTTGATGGTATGTGGTCAAGGTTGAGCAAAAAAGGAAAGAGATTATTTTTAATTTTGATGAGAAGAACTAGAAGATACCCATTAAGCCTTTATTTGCCTCGAAACCTTATAGCATAATACAATTCTTAAATGCTTTTTTTCACCCTCAATTCTTAAACACTCTTTTAAAAGAGTTGTGTGTGAAGCTCTAGATCCTTTTAAACTAATATAAGCTTGACATTTACTTCAGTATAAATAGGATTTCATTTTATACAAATAGTGTATTTCACTAGTCAATAATTTTAACTGTATCAGACATGAATGGAAACAAACTCCTGTTTTTGAAGTTACCACAAGCAAAGCTTTTATACATACTGCATAACAGAAGGTATAGCCATTTTTCACAATTGTCAAATATTTTCTGTATATTTTTAATTTCTGACTTCATTCAGAATCTACAATCCATAGTTAAGTAATCCACATAAAGGAATACAAGTAGTATGAAAAGTAAAAGTAAAGCCAAAAGGAAGAAAAAAATTACTTCTCTGTTTCCAGTTGAGCTTTTTCTGCCTGAGTCCTTGCATGTTGACATTCTTGTTTCAATCTCTCGATTACTTCCTTCAGTTTCTGGTTAGACTCCAGCAAATCATTTTCTGATTGAGAAAGTGAGGCAAGCTGGAGTTGCATGTTGTGAATTTGCTAAAAAAAAAAAAAATTCCATTTGAGAAGGTATGCAAATAATTAATTCTGAGATACTGAGATAGAGCAAAATGCAGATACCAACAGGCTGCGTTAGCTTTCCATGAGCCTTTCTTATTTGCTCCTTTTCTCCTTACTCAACAGCTTCTCCAGAAGCTTGACAGTAAATTGCTCCTAGACAAAGAAGGGTTTCTATTGTAGTTAAAATGAGAAGGAGAAAGGGAGGCAGGAGTCTTCACTCATTGATGTGTCCCCCAGAACTTAATAAATCCAACATTAAACCCCAGAGCTGAACAGAACTCGAGCACCACAGATCATTTAGTAGCAGAGGTGTGGAGCTACCCAGACTCTCTCTCTCATAATGCACAATGCATTACAGCCAACAGTGGCTGTACCAACTAGTTCGCAAAAAATAAGTAAGAACAGAGTCTGAAAAGTCCAACCTCTGCCACCAGTACATAGAAAGGATGATTTCCCTTTCCTCTTCCTCTCCTCACATGGACACATGGATACCCCAATTTCTGATTTCTGGAGGAAAAAAATATGGCCTTGAACTTCCAAGTGCACTCAGATTGCAGACTACTTCAATGCACAGCTGTGTTCTTACCTACTAAATAACATCATGGGCAAGAAGGAGTTAAAAGAGTTAGGGTTTATTTTCAACACTACCATCAATTCACTCTGCAATAGAAATATACCTCTTTACACTAGTTTATTCATTTATGAAACATCTGTTAAGCACTTGAAGAACCTCAGATGAGAGATGCAGTGTAAATGCAAAGCATTACCTAGAAACAATTTATAAGTCTCCATGGAAACTGAATCTCCAGCTAAACAGTGCATAAGCATATTCAATATACCAGTCTATAAACATTCAGCTTTGAAATCCTTGGTACCCATCAACAACACACATGAAGCAAAAAGCTGAAATCCATTTATTTATTATAAAGGTCTAGGAAAGCATGAATGATTTCTGAACACCTTCCCTTTTAAATATTTGTTGTATGCATTTTGTCCCTTGGGAAAAAAAGCCTTAAAAATTCAATCTAATCTTCAAACACTGGACATGGTAATTGCAGGAAAGATTGTATTTCTCTATAAAACATTACAATGCAATATAACCTTACCTGTTTCAGATCAGCACTTTCACATTTCTTTTCTTCCAGCTCCTCTGTCTGAATAGCTTGCTGTTGAATTTTTAATCTAAAATTGTATAAGACATCCTTATTTTTATCTAATTAAAATATAGATGTTAGAAGTTAGGACGTCAGTCTGACAACAGAATGTATTGCATAACTTGAAAGGCTGACAAATATTTAACTAAACAATGATTAAAAATATATTTTAATTGATTATTCAAATTCAATGGGAGTAAGAAATACACTGATGTGTTTGCTTTTGGAGTATAACTTCTGCTCATTTTATCATACAGAGCTTCATACAAATACTACAGTAAAACTACAAATACTACAACTTCACTGAGAATTATTATAATAACCAACTCAAAGAAATATTGTTTGTTTAGGGTCTCAGTTTGCCAGCTGCTGATATGATGGCATTGTGGAAAGAAAGAGAAATGGTTTACTCTAACACTGATGCTATGCCAGCAGCCAACATGGACCCAATTTTAACAAAACTGAGTATTACAAAATTTTGTCTTTAAAATATATGTAAAAATCATAATTTTTAAAGGTTTGGATGAAAAATGTCAATTTTTTTTAAACGGCATTTTTAAAAATTCTTCCCTCTTTTTACACAATGCAAAAGACAGTTTTGTTTAATTTACCATAACGATCATTTATGTATCTATGAATAGCAAACTTTTATACTGACTACTGTAAAGAAATTAGGAGGGGAAAAAAAAGAGGAATTTGTGTTAAGATTAGAAAAGCCACACTACCGCAAACACTGAAGTTCCTTTTTGCTAGATTCTTCTGCCATCTGTACAACACGTAGTTTCTCTTCATACTGATCCTTTTCAGCTTGTCTCCAAGTATCTTGCTCCAGTTTCATCTTCTCTAGATCAGCTAATCTGTTCTCGAGTTCTAACCTGAGACATCATTCAACATGCACACAAGAATCATGACAAAATGCCAGAAGTGTTTAGTTGCTAAGAATGACATTTTTTAAAGTTACTCAAAACACTCCTCTTTTAGAAGTTGAGCAGTAAATCAACAAACATACTTTTCATCCTGTAAGGCTGCAATCTTTTCAAAAACTTCCTCTTTGGCAGCTTGCACTTTATGAATTAGCTCCCGATCCTTTTCTACTAAAAGCACCTTATGACGTTCAACAGCTGCCTTAAGAATTTCCTTGTCTGACAGCAATCCTGCATTATACATTTAAAAAAGTTAAAATGTCATTATTGATATCAACCTGATGAAATCCAGTATTACAATAACTTTATAAATTGATAGAAGGGAGCCAAAAATTCACAACTCACGTGCTAAAATGAATGTTTTGGGAAAAAAAACCAAGAAAAATAGAAGAGACATGGCCTTTCTTAGTGTAACAGTAACTTTTAAAAAACTTTTGAAGAGTAAGCATTACACTAGAATCACTGTCTAGAAGTGCTCCACAATAGCTACGGAAAGGTCAAGTGAGAAAATCTGTTACTTTTTAATGGAAAAGTTTATGGTAAACAGTAACTGGTTACCAGTGAAACCATAGTAACCTGGCTACAATAAATCTTTCATTTTAATCCACTTGTATTACCAAATGAGGCAATTCCAAAATTATGACTCTATAGGCAGGGAGAAAAGATGCAAATTAAAAGCGTGTGATCAAGACACCTGTGTTCACTGGCAAATAAGCCAACATGCATTAACACTGATTCCTTGTTATTTAGCTAATTCAGGGATACAAACTGAATTCCACAGCAAGTTCAGGTTAGCTTAAACCGTGTCAGTATTTAGTTTCATATTTCATAGGGTCCAACGCTTTTAGTTCACAATATACCGTAAGTCAATAAAGAAAACACCACTTTTCAGTTGCTCTTAGAGAACTTAATATTAAAGCAAGTGAACAGAAACAACTATTCCAGGAAGATGAAGGTACTGTTTTGGGGTTATAGCAAATCAGAGAGGACAAGCCCCTTAAAAGATGTGCAGTGATTTAAATCAACACATAACTAGTACTCGAAACTAGAAAGCTTTGGCCTTTTCATTCCAGAAAGCTACTTCGAGTTGCCTATGTACTCAGCTGTATTAGGTAGCTTAGAACACTACCTATTTTCTTCAAAGAATAAGCTAGAAATTTTACTTTGTTTCACATGGCAGCCTTATCCGATTTCACATGGCAACCTTATCCAATTCCACAGACACAGAATCAGAAAACAAAACAACCACTGAAGCCCTATGGTATGAGCAGAGTATGAAAGACTCGAAAATTTGGCAATAATAGAAAAAAAAACCCTATGAAGTACATGATTTGAAACAGATTACCCTCAAACTGTGTCACAAATTCACTAATTTATATAAATGCAAAATAAATTGTTCCGTAACTGTTCTTCTTGACCTAGTAGATCAAGTGAAACAACACCATTATTTCAGGTATAAAATGAATTGTCAATTCTATGACCTAGACCAGAAGTAGAAGGTGAAGGCTGCTGGGGAACGATTGGAGAAAAAATAATTGTAGTATTCTAATTAGAAGTTACAAAAGAAATAATTAGAAATTAATTGCACGTTTTACCATCCATTTCACTTTGAATCTTGTTTCTCTCTCTTTCTACCTCACTCTTTGTTCTTGCTGCCTCCAGTTTGACATTTGTTATTTCCAGTTTATGTGAATGTTTAAGTTCTTCTACCTATGAATTAGAAAAAAAACCCAAATCAACTAAAATATATATATACATATACATTCGCAGTTTTACTGTAAGTTTTTCATGTGATATTTTGCTAACAAGAAAATCTGCCAAATAATCATGGATTACACTTATTTTAAACATACACTACATTTTTTTCTTTTCATCCACTGCTTTCCTGAAGCCAATCCAGAATATCCACTCTTGTGCGTAATTTTTAATGGTGATTATATAGATACTGTAACACTAATGGTATTGGCATGATCTGATTTTCCAAATCATAATCAGTGCTATTACAGGTTTTTATTAATTCCTCAAGTCACACACTAAAGATTATTGAATGAGTTGTCAGTCATCTTGAAATGCAAGTTTTATATATTCCATTTTTAAAAAATTAAAGTGCTCAAACACAACGTATATTCCAGGAACGAGGATGGCTGACTAGTGATATGTTTCATCTTTAATCAGCCAGTTATTACAAGCTACAATGTATAAAAGTTACTCTTTTAAGAAGCCTTGGTGATATATGTGCAGGATTGCCTGTGAAAACTTGGTTTCTGAGTAAATACTACACATTCTACAACTTAGCTTCCAAATATTGGGGTATTTCTGAAAAGACTACTCCTTGGAAATACTTTGCTATGACACTGATCCAAACTGCCTAAGACACTGATGCCTCCCTAACTCAAGCATTAGCATGTCAGTTTAGGCATACTTCACTTCTGACTAAAGATCCCTCAGAGTCAAGATAAAATAAACTTACATTTAATCTCCCTAAGTAAAACAAAACAGTGATATCCAGATTATCAATTGCTCTCCCAAGTAATTTCAAATTGGTAACTGCTTACTTTAACCCCTGACCTCCTGGAATGCTACACAACTTTCTCAAAATCCAGGTCTTCATAGTTTTAAAGTGCATTTTAATTCAAATACTTCTCTACAACTGTGACATACACATCAAATGGCCTCATAAAAGTAGGAGCTTTAAGAACATCAAATCAAAGACAATTAATGGAAACTTTCGATAGTTTAGGCATTTGTACGCAGTAATTACACGGTCAATGAGAATTAAGTATCTAGAGGAAAGCACTTATAATGAAAATCCATTCACAATGACAATGTAATTACAACCTGCTAGCATATGCAACTGGCAAAAGGTTAAGAATGACATAGTAGCTTATTAAGTAACTACACAGTGGATTTGGTTGCTTAAATACTAAGTTGAAAACATTTCAGGGCAACTTGCAAAGATTTAAGGTGGCTTTTTTAAGGCATAAAATCCAGAAGATGAATGTGTCCACCTGTGCTCAGGAATAAGTTTGAAAGGGTGCAGAAGGGGGTGGAGGTTAGTTTAGAAATTAGTTTCTACTTTCTTCCCTGCAAGAAACACCACTGAACATTTTAATTTTCTCCTACTTCTGGAGGTGAGCAAAGAACACCGGTTGATATAACGAGTAAAGACTGTAACAATCTATATATTCTGATAGACAATTGATTTTAAAAGTCTCTAACAGAAGTTTCCCCTCCTATTTATTGTTCATGTGAGACAAGTATGACACATTGTATAAAGAGGCTTTAAATACTGGTATAGGTATATCCTATTCTTACAGTAAATCAGAACTTTTTTGGATTAAGGACCAAAATCAAATATTTCACACTCATAAATGTGCACTGTAAAGACTGTTTTGAACTAAATCTGAGATTGTTAAAGAACCACTATGGTAGAAGTTAAAGTTTTCTTCCTGTAGTGTATCCTTCTTGAGTAAAAAGAGCATAACCTCAATCTCTAGAAATACTTTTAGGGATGATATTTTTCCTGTAAAGTCACATATTCTATATCTTCCAACTGAAACTGGGAAAAAAAATCCAAACCTATTTTAAGTCACAGCAGAAGACATTGTTACTTTATTCTTATTGTAAAACAGAAAAACATAACAGGATATGAAAAACGTACTTCTGATACCAAAAAGCACTTACTTTAGCAGCTAAGGAATTGACTTCTCGTTCAGATTTGTGAAGTTTGCTGGTTAAGAGAACATTTTGCTCATGACTCATCTGCAGTTCTTTCTCAATTCGATCAATCTGTAGTTCAGCAGACTTCTTTTCTGCCTTGAATAAAGGAGGTATTAGTAAGATTTTTGGAGCAGGGCTGTCTCTTGCTATTCACTTGAAAGGTTCAATTGATCTGGGCTTTCAGATACTACTGACCTTTTATATTATATAATAATAATGTAATATATAAATATTTATCTTTGCTCAACAATATGTTCCAATACAACAAAGGTTCTGAATTTTACTCAGAAGCCACAATTGTTTTTACTAACACTGCCTGCACAGAATCACACACATTTTCAATCCTACTTCACAAGAGGCTGAGGTAATGTGACTTGGTTAGGAGGCAGCAGGTATTCCTATCAGTAAATTACTGGGCTGTAAACACCAGTATGATTATAAGTGGTGCTCAAAAATTGTTATATGTTGGCCTATGCAGTTAGACTAACTGAAGAATTAACATCATGGAGAGGAAATAAAATGCAATTACTGTGAGTTTTATAGACTCAAGATCCTGAGCTCCAGTAAGCATCAAAAAGGTAATATAACCTACGATTTCACCCTCCCTTTTCTGAACTGACCTATTTCCAGCAGGATTCCTTAAGTTTTCCAAATTAAGACTATTACAGCACTCTTCTTCTTAAGTTGTGATCAGAGCATTTTACAAAAAAGGTATAAAGCACTAATAACAGTAAAAAGGAAAATGAACCATCTATCCATATGCTGCAACTGTGCAAGAAATCTGTGTGAAAAGATTCACTACCTAGAGAGAAAGCAAGTACTGACAGAAGGACTGAAGACCACAGATGAAGAATACAGTGGAACTCTAGGAAAATGCACAACAGGCCAGAAATACCAAAGGTTTGTTAAGGGAGAGCAACAGCCAAGAACTAAACAATTGCAGTAACGTGTTCGAGAAAGGAGAGACAGGGTAGGCAAGAAGATGATACATGAGAAAGGGATTAAAGAAATAGGGTAGCATCATATGACATTTTTGAAAAGAATAAAAAATCGACTGTAGTAGATTATTAATATATCATCAGTTTCTAATTCCAGACAAGTGACAAGTGTTGACATGTCCATCTTACTGACTGCAAACATGGGTATCACTTGCTTGTTTAGAAAAGAGATCATTCAACAGAATCTCTCAGTTGAGCTCCCCACCTTTTCAAAGCTGACTTGGTAGTACGTGACTCCCAATGTACTTACAATTTGGTTTTAAATCTGAAACGTACAAATTCAAATTGTGGAGTCAATGACAAAATTATCAGTTACTTCAGTGACAGTTCTATCAGGCCAAGCGTTATTCTCACTACTCTACAAGGAGGCAAAATTAAAAAAAAAACAAACACAAAATCTTACCTCTAGAGACCTTGTCATAGCCTGCATCTCAGCTAACTGCCGTACTTGTACTCTTTGAGCATTTTCTGCTTGCACACCACAACTGTCTCTTTCTGCTCTCAGTTCTGCTACTTCTGCTTCTAAGCCTTTTAATTTCTGATATAGTTGTGCCTTTTCTCTAGAGAGTGCCTCCACGCGTTTAATGTCCCTCGTGGGATCAACACTAAGCAGCTGATTATGGAGTTCTTCTTTATCTTTATCCAGCATTGCAATCTGATAGTTGTTAATCAGAAAAACAAAAGCTTTTATATTGTTTAGGTGTCAGACAACAAATACAGCAGTTGACAATTCAGGAAAGAGTAGTCGTGTGCATTTAAAATATTAAGAAATTACATTTACATTTATTTTCTTTTGTAGAGTAGGAAAACAACAGACCCATTCTTCCATGCCTTTTTTTGCTTCAGTTTTCACTGATGAGGCCCCCTAGCAGTCTGTGTGAGTAAAGCAGTACTCAGAGAAGAGGAAGAAAATGTTAGGGTTCATTTAATCCACTGGACACACACAAGTCCTTGGAATGGATGGATCCAAGCATTTTGAAGGAGTTCACTGGTATCACAAGGTTAATCTTTATCATCATTGAACGTCATGGTGATCAGAGAAGGTTACTGATTTCTGGAAAGAGGTAGACAGCACACCCATCATCAAGGGCAGCAAAAAGATCAAGAATCCAGATAACTACAGGATAGTCAGCTTCACATCATTCACCTTCTGTGAAGGTTATGAAGCAAAATCTCTTAAAAGCCATTTCTGAACACATGAAAGACAAGGTGATGGAAAGCAGGGCTTACCAAGGGCAAGGCATGCCTGACGTACTTCTCTGCTTTCTAGAAAGAGGTGACTGGCACTGCAGACAAGGAGAGGGCAGTGAATCTTGTATACCTTGATTTTAACAAGGCCTTTGATACATACAGTCCCCCATAATCATTTCTCTTACCAAATGGTGAAATATGGGCTGGAAAAGTGGCTGATAAAGTGGGTGGATGTTATGGTTTAACCCCAGCCAGCAACTAGGCACCACGCAGCTTCTTGCTCAACCCCCACCCTCACAGTGGGATGAGGAGAAGAATTGAAAAAAAAGTAAAACTCATGGGTTGAGACAAGAACAGTTTAATAACTAAAATAAAATATTATTAAAATATAATAATAACAACAACAGTAATGAAAAGGAATATAACAAAAAGAGAGAGAAATAAAACCCAAGAGAAAACAATTGATGCACAGTGCAATTGGTCACCACCCACTGACCGATGCCCAAGCAGGAATCTGCCCCTTCCAGCCAACTCCCCCCAGTTTCTATACTGAGCATGACGCACTATGGCTATAACCCTTTGGCTAGTTCAGGTCAGCTGTCCTGGCCAGGCTCCCTCCCAGCTTCTTGTGTACCTGCTTGCTGGCAGAGCACGGGAAGTGGAAAAATCCTTAACTTAGGATCAGCGCTCCTTAGCCACAACTAAAACATCAGTGTGTTACCAACATTATTCTCCCACTGAATCCAAACCACAGCACTGTACCAGCCACTAGGAAGAAAATTAACTCTACCCCAGCCAAAAGCGGGACAGTGGAAAATTGGCTGGGCTGACAGGCTCAGAGTGATGATCAGTGGTGCAAAGCCCAGTTGATTGCCTGGAGGGGTCTTTCTAAGGCCAGTAGAGGGTCCAGTACTTACTGATGTCCTCATTCATGACCTGGATGACAGGATGGAGTACACTTTCAGCAAGCTTGCGGGTGACACCAAACTGGGGCAAAATTGTCAATATGCTGGAAAGCAGAACTGCTGTTCAGAGGGATCTGGACAGGCTGAGGGAATGGGCTGACTGTAATCTCTTCAACAAAAGCAAGTCATGCATCTGGAATGGAGTAACCCCACACAACAGTACAGGTTGGGGACAACTATCTACGAAGCAGCCCCATGGAAAAGGATCTGGGGGTCCTAGTGGACATCAAGTTGAACATTAGTCAGCAGAGTACCTTGCAGCAAAGATGACCAACTGCATCCTGGCAGATTGGCAGAAGAATAGCTAGCAGATCCAGGGGAGTGATCATTTGTCCCCTTCCAGTACTTGTAAGACTGCGTCTGGAGTTTGTGTCCAGTACACGAAGAATAATGACAAACTGGAGCAAGTCCAGTGTATGGCTACCAAGATGGTCAGGGGGCTGGGGAAAATGACTTCTAAGGAGAACTATGCCTCTTTAGCTTGGAAAAGAGGAGGAGTTGCATGGTGATGTGAAGAGAGGCAATGGACAAATTTGGAATGTATGAATTCCAATTAGATATTAGGAAAGAAGTTTACCATGAAGATGGTTAAATATTGGAATAGTTTGCCCAGAAAGGTTGTGGAATCTCCATCCTCACAAATGTTCAAGACGACTGGATATGGCCCTGAGCAACTTAATCTCATTACGCTCCAATATTTTAAGCAGGATGTTGGACTAGAAGGAGGTCTCTTCCAACTTACACTATGATTCCACAATTCTATAACCACAACAGAACTCAAATCTGCTAGTAAGTCAAGACAGCCAACATGATTGGGCCCTGCCAGACAGAAAATAAAGCAGAAAAAAAAAAGTTTTCTGTTACAAGGTAGTATGACAGGTACAAACTAATCTCGAGACTAAATAACAAACAGACTATAGATATATAGATTCTAGTGTTTCAAAATTAGTTGCATGGACTGAATGTAATATTGGGGCAAAAGAGTGAGAAAATAAGGTATGTAAGAGTTTTCTTGGTATCTGGAGAGTCCAAACTCTGATCTGCAGCACAGCTTTTAGAACTTGCATCAGTGATCCCTATGGAGCAAAGCCAATTTCTGAAGCAAAAGCCCTCCAAATCCCTTTTATGAGGAGATTCGAACACTTCTTGCATGACATGCCCAAGCCATCACTTAAGAATTAGGATGGTTTTGTAGCCTTCATGTGCTAACTGGCATGGAAGCTTAAAAAGGCTCTAAGAAAGAGAAACGAGATCACATTGTGCCCCGGGCTTGAGGTAGTTTCATTCTCCGCAAGTATGCTAATTAGCTGCAGGACTAGCACAAACTCAACAAGCCCACAAGAGAGGCAGGCTGTAGAGCAGCATGTGGGTTTAACTCCAGGAAGGACAACTGTTCTGTTTTCAGTGCAATAACATTTACAAATTTGGGTTGATTTTGAAAGCAATGATTGCTTTGATTTATGTCTCATGTTTAGACTAATACATTCAAATCTGCATCTTAGGATATATGCTCCCAGACAAATACTTAAATGAATATGCAAATGACATATACAACACTCATTTACACCACTGCATATATTTAAAACATAAATAAGATGGCAATTTATTTAGCTACACTTTTGAAAGTCCAATTCTGAAACAGAAAATTCATGAATGGTTTATTCAAGAGTTAATACAACTGAAATAAAGTTACTAAAGTTTTCATTACCATTTTGACAACCACTATCATGATCCAGTTTAATTGAAAAATGTACCCTTGTCTGGTATTAACAGTATCTTCTGCTGCCTTCTTCTTGGATTAGTTGTCACATAAATAATTTAAAATCTAAACATATATCAGCTGCTTAGATAACTTATTAATTTCAGATTACTGTAATGTCTCAAAATCCATCACACATGCGATAAAAAAAGGCATTAAGCAAAGCTACTGGCTGTCATTTATCAGAAGGCAAATCTATTCTTACTTTTAATAGCACAAGTGATATTGCGACACATCACTGAACAAACCTACAGAGACAGCTTTAGGCTAAGTCACAAAAGAATTTTGACAATTAAGAGAACAGAAACAAGCACCACATTATGAAGTGGTGTCAAACTGACAACCAGTCAAACAAA
Source organism: Athene noctua (assembly GCF_965140245.1). NCBI lineage: Eukaryota > Metazoa > Chordata > Aves > Strigiformes > Strigidae > Athene > Athene noctua. The sequence continues at coordinate 36,694,107 of NC_134039.1, read as the reverse complement.
AAAAGCCCAACAAAAAGTACCAACGTTTTCATGGTGTTCAAGTAGCTTTGTCATCAGATACACTGTAAGCTACTGTAACATTCTATGTACCTCAGCTTCATATTTTATTTTCTTCTCTTCTAAAATACGTGCATGTTCTTCCTTTTGATGTTCAAATTCTGATTTCAGAAAAGTATATTCATAACGAAGCTTGTTATATTCTGTTCTGTATTTTTCCACTTCCTAAGTTAGACAAAAACCCCAAAAAAATCAGTCAGAGAAGTTTTCAGATTCATTTCCTTCAAATTTCCAAGCAATGTTCCTATCATTTCATAAGTTATATCTGATGAACTGAATCCCTCCTCCTCCCTCTTCTAGGCTCTCTTTCAACCTTCACTGCCTGGGGCAACAGTACCGGTCAAAGAATGTCATACTTTGCTCCCCTTTCAGTTTTAATTTCCTAAAGTTTTAGGAACAACTATAAACTGGTGATCACTACTCCAAATGAAATACAATTTCAATACTTACTACTTACATTTTCTAGCTTCTGATAATGTTCTGTCATAGAGGATTCCAATTCCTGCTGTATTTGTGCTTTTAACAGTTCTAACTTTTGAGGAGTTAGCACCTTAAGACAGAAAGGTATCATAAATAACTAGTCATATTAATTTATTTACACTGTGATAGGACAAATAGCCAGGAATAAAGTATTTCAAGTATTATTTTAGAAATCCTGCTTAATTTTCTATGTTCTTCTAAAGAATTTTCTATAGTAGTTACAGAAGCAAAACCCCATGATATTAGTGAACTAAAAATATTCTGGGAAGATAACAGAAGCATTAAAAATGCCAGTATTTACTGGTAGAAGCAATAGAAATGTCAAGCTGAATTGCCAAGAGATTTATCTTCATGGTGGGGGAAGGGGGGAAGGAAAAGTGATATCACATAAAAGACAAAGAACTAGCATCTCGAAAAACTTAAACAGTAAGTGAACCAAGCCCAAAGAATCAAAATGATCAATACCAAATCAATTCTTTGTAAAACACATTAGATACATGTTCTCCAACAGATACATGGGTACTGGTTTGAAATGAAACCAAGATCAGAAAGGAATCCCTGCCTCAAAATCCATGCTGCATGGTATTTTGTTTTCTTGGATATGGTTAACACAGCAAACTATCTACAAAGAAGAACTGTTTAAAAAAAATTTCATCCACAACCTGTGACATATTCTAATTTATCCTACTTTTTTTCCGCTTATTTGTACCCTTACATCCCTAAAAACTAATTCTAGTTATGGAACATTGGCACATCTCCTCCATTCAGAGTCTGGGATCCTTTGTTAGATGCTGTATTTGTTTCCTAAGAACATGTTCACCATTAGTTTAAGGAAACAAGCAGTTACAGAAAGTGTAATCTAAGTTATCTTAAATGTTGCAGGGTTTTTGTTTGGTTTTGGGTTTGTTCTGGGTTTTGTTTAAGATGAAGAAAGCTGTCATCATGAAGAGAAACAAATATCTCTTTTTCCAGTAACTTTCCTAAGAGGTTTAGGCATTAAAGTTATCCTCCAGGGCAGATGATTCTCCTCATATCAGGAGAGTGCACACAGAGACTGAGAGTCTTACTATTAACATAGCACATAACAACAGGATTTGGAAGATGCCGTTAAACAAGAAAACAGTAATTTCAATCCATAGTCATTCTAGAGGAGGAACATTACTCGGGTTGGGTGAATTTCAAGATATCTGAAATATATTCAAGCTAGGTACATACATGTTACATAAACAGAATATATGCATAGCCCTATTACAAGATTAAAATTCATATTAAGTCCTGCCAGTAAATTATCTCACCTGCATCTTCAGTTTTTCCAGCTCTTGTGTTTTACCCAGCAACTCCTCTTGATATTCAGCAAGAAGAAACTGAAATTTGTCATGTACAGTCTGCTTTTCAACTAACAACCGATTCAGTTCATCTTGTGAGTTTGCATATTCCTCCTGTAATCTGCAAGATAAAATACATATTTATTTTATATTTACCCTCTAAAATTAAATCTTAAAGCTCAAAAAACTCAGGTGCAGAAGCAAACATACAAATACCAAGTTAGAACTAAGTTATTAATATCCTCTTTCTGTAACATACTGAAAAGTTATCCCATATTTACAAGGATAAAAAGTATTGCAGAAATATAACCTGCAATGTCTAAAGTATTCTGAATTATTTTCTAACTTGAACAATGCTCAAATCTGTCCTTAAATACAGATATAGCTAATACACACACAAATCTCTTCCACCTAACATTTAGTTTCACCTTTTAACAGCTCAAATGAAGAAATGTGTTTGAATTAGTGTACCTTAGATGTTCTGCCTTTATATTCTCGTAATGTGCTTTATGGTATTCACATTGCATGTTTACATCAATCAGAAGTTTTTGTAATTCTTGTGAATTAGCCGTGTCACCATTTCCAACCACGGGAGGAAGACGGTCACCCAAAGCATCCATTTTATGATGACAGTTCACAATGAGTATGGAGAGGACAAAATAGAAATTAACATATAACTAATCTACAACACCATCCACTTTTCTGCTGACATCCCAGAAGATCAAATCACCTGGACAAATACAAGGACATGTAATCAGCAATCAAGTACAAGTACATTCACAGTTCAAAGATTTCACATGCTGCTTTTCCTTTCAGTATAGAAGAATCTGGACTCTGCTGTAACTCAGGTTAGAGACCTCTACTGAAAGGGCCACTCTTCCCTGCACATTCTGCCTGCCCTGAAAAGTAATAGCCCTTCCAGGGTCACAGAATAAACTTGAACATGGAGATTATTTGAGTCAATACAGAATAAGTCAAGCACTTCTATCTGATAGATTACATGAAATGTAATTCTTATTTATGCTGTACACTGAAAATCAAACTATGATGCTAGTAATGCCCTAATCATGCTTTGTTAACTAGAGTTCAAGCAGAGGCCACAGACATCAGACACATACAGCTTTTACTGCTACTTGACAGTCAGTGTCTGTCATGCTGTCCTAACAAGTTGTCCTACTCAGTACACCACCATTTTGGCTGGAAGGAGAACAGATAATTCTCACTGTTGAATTCCTACCGGGCCCTTTTTGGAGAAGAGTTAAGGTTGCATGGACAGTCTGGAAAATACCTGCCCAAAATTCAGCCCTGAAATGTATCCCTGATATGTCACTTCCTCGTTTTCAAAGTTTATCTTGTGGTTTCTTGTGACCTTTCCAGAAAGAGTTTTGCTAAATGTGACAGTATCACATTGGTGTGAGAAAGCTGCAAATCGACAGATGCTGAGAAATGAGGAAGTATTCTAATATGCCTCATTAGTTCTTTCCAATATTAGTGGCACGATGTATTACTCTGATCATTACTGATATTTCTAAAGGATCTGGGGGAGGGAGGAGTGTAACTGAATATTAGGGAAGTTACAAAGCTTTGAAACCAACTACTCTGCCATTTTAGCTTTTGGCATAACTGGACTGCTGCCCAAGACCTTCATGGTTGCAGTGTACAAAGTGTAATACACAGTTACAAAGTGTAACTTTGTACAAAGTAAAACTCAAACAGGAAAAATGTTGAATCTCCATCATCACTGCAAATACCTCACCTTCTTTACATAGACAGTTGAATATATAATGTTTTCAACCATTCCACTCTTTAAATCTTTCATTAATCTATCTTGAACACTTATAATTTGATTTTATAAACCCCTGAACTATAAGCAAGATGGAAATCTATCTTACATACAGGAAAATGAACGTTGCATGTCAGTGCCCATTCCACTAAAAGACATAATACTGTCAAGAAAGTCTTATATTTAAGTTTTCTTTCCCATTTTTCCTTCCTCCATCACTAAGATGAGAACAGGTCAGAGGAAAATCTGCCAGAATTACAACACTAGTATAGGCAAACTGACTATAGCAGCTTTGCATTCTGCTTTGCCCAAATTTGCTGAGAGAATAAGGGGAAAGAAATCAGTATAAGGAACATTCTCCTCAGTGTCTTATATGCATACTGATTTCAAATGTTAATAGCACAGGTTCTGAAAAACCTTCTAATCAATACCTATTTTTTATTCTAATCAATATCTAATTTTTATTCCTGAATTGTGTTGTTTGTTAAGAAACAAAGAACAGCAATTTCCAAACTCCTTATATAGACATTTTCAATTCTTAAACCAACAGCTGTATGAGGAGAAGTGGTTAGTGATTAAAAGGACAGTAAACTGTGTGAGAGAACATAAAGTTTTGGTACACAGAGAAAACCCAAGGCAACAAATACATCCCTAAGAATTTCTAAGTATACCTACAGGATTATTATGATCACTGTGGAAAAAAACCAAAAAAACCCACCAAAACCAAACAAACAAATCAACCAAAAAAACCCAACAAAAACACCAAACCCCCAAAACAAAAAAAAACCACCCCACCACTGCTTTCATGAGTTACAGATACCAAATGTAACTATCAAACTGTAAGCCAAAGCTCAGAATTAGGAACAGAGGATTTAAAGTTGGGGTTGAATCCTGCAGCTTACTTGAGTAAGAAGTATTTCTGAAGTGGCATAACAGATATAAAGTCAAAGACACCAAAAAATCACTGCATTTTCTGAGAACATATAAATCAAAAGAAAAAGATAAATGCAAGTGCAACCTTTTGTACCCTCAGTTCCAAGCTGCTGCTGGTGGGAAGTCTATTATTCTCTCCTCACAGCTTTCGCAACTATCAAAAAGTGCACAAAATATAAAGCAAGACACACAACTGGTCATGTATTCACCTGCATGAAGACAATGAAAAAGAAAACAGGAAAGGACAGATGGGAAAAAATGTAGCTCACAAAACAATTGTTTCAGCCTGCAAAAACCTAAGCAGTATTTATTTAAGGAAACAAAACAATTTTGGCTTGCAGGGACATCTAGTGGCAAATTTCAGGATTTGCATTCCTGGTGACAACTGTGAAACAAACTACAACATAGAGATTTCATCACTTCACAAGAGCTCTTTCCTTGAAATCATTAATAGCAACTTGTCATACTTAGCCTACTCACATTCTCACAAAAAAAACCCTGCCCGCCCCCCAATCATAAAATAATTCCTGGCAGTGAACTGTCAACAGTCAGAATCATTTAGGGCTACAAATATTTTAAGTGTATTACTAACAAGAATTTCTTCTGTGCTAATGGCTTACAGTGCTTGCTCACAGTCAATGAACTGACCTTAAATAATCTACAAAATTACACAAGACTACACTCATAATTTTTGAGAAATATTTTAAAGGAACACTAGATTGAAATTTCTTCCTCTCTTGGAGATCTGTTCAAGAAGTAGAAGAACCATAAAAATATTTTAAAAAACTAAAACCACATAATATATAAAATGAATTCTCCATATTTGCCAAATTTTATCATGTTACAGAACTGCAAACTTGTATCATTTGCTCCAAATACATACTATGAAATCTCAACATCATTTTGTGCAGGTATACATATAAAAGTATTGGTGCAGAATCCTGAAACCTAGAAAATGCACACTCAGTAGCTAAAACAGCAATATTTAGTGTAGAATATGTAGATAAGTGAAATAACTCTATTAGTTTTCCAGGAATCACCTTTGTTTTGCCTTTCTTCTTCAATTGTTTATTTTCATACAGAAAGAAACATTGCTCAAAGACCTACTTCACATCTCTCTCCTTTATATCCACACATCATGAAAGGGTTTTTCTTCTTCTACAAGATTTTTCAGCTATATTATTTTAACTTTTTGTCTTCTACAAGCACTTAAAATGGTAAGAATACCTGCATTTAGAGAAAAATATGAAGATATCAATATAATTTTATTTATTTATATTACAATGTTGATTTTTATTCCATGTTATTTACAACAGCAAGGCTTCCTTCTAGCTTACCTGGCATAACCAAATTACATGTTTTCTGCATGTATTAGTAATTCACCTGAGTGACATCTATAATTCACTCATGGCTCTGCTTTCCATACCATAGCCACACTTAAAACATATACATTTATCATATTTGAGCATTGTTTTAAACAGTTAGATGATACAATGAATGTAATTTTGCAACTGTTGATGAAAAAAATTAACAGTATTTAGCCTTGTGCCGTCTTTTGTTCAAGCATTAAAATTATCAGTAAAATCTGTTGAAAGCTGAACAGCTGTTCCACACAATGTACAGTTTAATCCATTTGCCTGCTTCTGTCAGAACTCTAGACCTCTTCATACACTCTTTCTTTTCTATTTTTCTAATCTAATCAGCCAAGGTCTTGTGAAAAAATAAACTATTTGCCTGAAATAAGTAAGACAATCAAAGAAAGCACAGCCTCATGAAAATGATGCTTCAAACACTACCCCTTCCCCTCCCTGCTTAAGATTCTACAGTAAGACTAGATAATGAACTAATGAAAAAGTGTAATCCAATACAAGAGCTTACTGTTACCAGGAATGGGACTTCTTTATCCCCATTTCTAGATTTGTCATTCATCAGAACTTCCCATGAACTGATCTAACTCAAGAAGCCAACACACTTAAACAAGCAGAAAACACTCAATAGTTTTTCTGTGAGGTCAGTGAGTCATGCCAGCTCATGGAAAAATTCAACAAACTACATCACCAGTGAAAGCAGGCAGCTGCTACTGGCTAGGAGAAAGGAACAAAGAGCCAAGTAAATAGGCAGGAGGAGGAGCAAGGCTTTCTCCTTTCAGGAGCAGAGAGCTGTCACATCATGAGCTCAGATGTTCATGAAATCATAACCTTGGAGAAGATAACTTTGGCTGTCTAAAAGCAGGTAAGTGAAACAAACTCTATCTTAAATGACTATGCAGCACATGAGAGATCAGACTTCCTATGAACATCAAGTGAATAAAAAAACCCCAAATAATTTGAGAAATATGAGAGCATATCTCTCACTACTTTAACAGTCTACTAATCCACCATCAGCAGTTTGCAACAGTCAAAGTAATCATCTTAAAAAATAATATATATATAGGAGAGAAAATACCAAAGAGAAACATGAAAACCTTTATTATAGGAAATTCCATAATCTGGATACTGCTCAGATATCACTGTAGAGAATTCAGTAAAAACAAACACGTAATATCTTTGCCTGCCTCAGTATAGAAATTTTGGAGAACATCTGTATGACTTCTACATTATGGAAGACATCAGTCTCACTCAAACTACTATCACTTCCTTCACAACACTGTTCAAAGTACCAATTCCAATAATATTCATTATTTATGTGCCCATCCCTACACATGGCACACAGTATCACGCTTTCAATTTCTGTCTTATACTAGACATATGGTTAATCATTAGGTGCAAAGCAACAAACAAGACTATATCTTAATTTAGGATAAAGGAAAATGTTTCCCTTAGCAACATACATTACTAAGTCAAACTGACAGCAGTTACTGACCAAACTGAAATTTTGTATCGGAGCTATAGTTGGTAAATCTAGTTGTATTCAAGAACAGCTAGTTGTCCTAATTTTGGTTAGGATTGGGTTAATTTTTTCTTCTTAGTAGCTAGAATAGCGCTGTGTTTTGGATTCAGCATAGGATTTGGTATGAGAAGAACGTTGATAATACACTGATGTTTTCAGTTGTTGCTAAGAAATCAAGGACTTTTCAACTTCCCATGTCCTGCTAGTGCACAGGTACACAAGAAGCTGGGAGGGTGCACAGCCAGAGCACTGGACCCAAATTGGCCAAGAGAATATTCCATATCATACAATGTCATGCTCAGTATATAGAAGAGGGTTGACCAGGAAGCTTGTGCTCGCTTCTGGGATTGCGGTTTTGCAATTCTTGCTTTTCTGGGACTGCGGGCCAGGAACGGGCTGGGCATTGGTGGGTGTGTGGTGACCAATCACAATTTGCTTTACTTGTTTGTATTTTCTATTATTATTATTATAATTTTATAGAATCACAGAATTACTGAATCATCTAGGTTGGAAAAGACCTTGAAGATCATCCAGTCCAAGCATCAACCCAACATTAGCAGTTCCCACCTACACCAGATCCCTCAGCTCTAAGTCGAGCCGACTCTTAAACACCTCCAGGGATGGGGACTCCACCACTGCCCTGGGCAGCCCATTCCAACGCCCAACAGCCCGTTCTGGAAAGAAATGCTTCCTGATACCCAGTCTAAACCTGCCCTGGCGCAACTTGAGGCCATTACCTCTTGTCCTATCACTTGTTACTTGGTTAAAGAGGCTCATCCCCAGTTCTCTGCACCCTCCTTTCAGGTAGCTGTAGAGGGCGATGAGGTCTCCCCTCAGCCTCCTCTTCTCCAGACTAAACACCCCCAGTTCCCTCAGCCGCTCCCCGTACGACCTGTGCTCCAGACCCTGCACCAGCTTCGTTGCCCTTCTCTGGACACGCTCGAGTCATTCAATGTCCTTTTTGTAGTGAGGGGCCCAAAACTGAACACAGGAATCGAGGTGCGGCCTCACCAGTGCCAAGTACAGGGGTAAGATCCCTTCCCTGTCCCTGCTGGCCATGCTATTGCTGACACAAGCCAGGATGCCTTTGGCCTTCTTGGACACCTGGGCACACTGCTGGCTCCTGTTCAGCCAGCTGTCAATCAACACCCCCAGGTCCCTCTCTGACTGGCAGCTCTCCAGCCACCCCTCCCCAAGCCTGTAGCGCTGCTGGGGGTTGTTGTGGCTCAAGGGCAGCCCCCGGCATTTGGCCTTACTGAAACTCCTCCAGTTGGCCTCAGCCCATGGCTCCAGCCTGTCCAGGTCTCTCTGCAGAGCCTCCCTACCCTCGAGCAGATCAACACTCCCACCCAGCTTGGGGTCATCTGCAAACTGACAGAGGGTGCACTCGATCCCCTCATCTGGATCATCAATAAAGATGTGAAACAGGAGTGGCCTCAAAACCGAGCCCTGGGGGACACCACTCGTGACCGGCCGCCAACTGGATTTAACTCCGTTCGCCACAACTCTTTGGGCCCGGTCATCCAGCCAGTTTTTTACCCAGCGAAGCGTGTGCCCATCCAAGCCTCGAGCAGCCAGTTTTGCCAGGAGAATGCTGTGGAATTTCAACTATTAAATTGCTTTTATCTCAAACTATGAGTCTTCCTACCTTTACCCCTCCAATTGTCTCCCTCATTGCCCACAGTGAGGGAGGGTGAGTGAGTTGCTGTGTGGTGCTTAGCTGCTGGTTGGGTTTAAACCACCACACTAATCTATATATGTCATGTAGGTTTTCGACTGTTTTTTCACGACAAGAGAGCTTCAAGCACACATGATACAACTTTTAGTCACTAGAATCTCATTCGAAGTTTTACTTGGGCATACAGATGGCTGCTTGTCACAATTCGATAGCCCATAACCAAAACTGTTCTGAAAAATCACTTCCCTTTCATACTGACTTAAAAATAGAGATGTTCAGACAGGGCTTAGGTCTCGTGTTAGTATACATATCCTACACCTCCTGTAGGCAGAAATATGCACCTTATATGCACCTTACAGTACGTGGACAAAGAGCCTGTGAGAGGCAAAGCAAGCTGTCTAAGTCATCACGACGTTAATTTTCCTATGACTTAGGGACATAGGGGCTTGGTCAGAGATAAAACACTAATACGGGTGTCACACACCCCGAAGCGCAGAAAAATAATCACTGCCCTCAAACTGCACATGGCTGAAGCTCACTGGTGGAAAGCAAGCAAACGTTAACATTTGAAAGTCTGGCGGTGAACGGGCTCTTCCTACCGCTGAACGTCACCGCCCTGGCCTTGTGCCGGGCGATTCCCAAACCCACCACCCAACAGAGGCCGCAGCAGGCTGTTACCACCAGACGGGACACAAGACAACGACGATGGCACTCTGAGACGGGCTGCCGACCTCTCTTCCAGGCTTTGCAGCTCTCTGCTCGGTAACTAACGGCACGGGGGAGGAGCAAAGCGGGCCGGAGCAAAGGCCGAAGGGCCTCCCAGACCGTACGCCGCCAGAGGAAGCCCGAGCAGGAAGGCCCCGGTCCGCCTGCCCGCCCTCTCCTCAACGATGCCCCGGCCCGGCTCAACCGGCAGCGGCCGCCACCGGTTCGAGGAATTTAAAAATGACGCCTCACCTCTCGGCGGCGCCGCCGCCCGCCGGGGTCCCGCGGGGCGCGGAGCATCCTGGGAGCGCCGCGGCGGCCGGGGAAGGCGGAGGCGAGCGGGGGGAGAGGCGGAGCAGCGTTGCCGGGGAAACGGGCTCGCGCGACCTCCGCGTGCCGTGCTCCGCCTCCGAGCCCTGTGCCCCGCCCCCCGCGCGCGGGGCGGTGGCGGCGGCGGCGGCGGCTGGGGCGCGTCGCGTCGGTGGGGCGGGCGGGCTGCCGGCGGCGGGCTGCCGCAGCAAAGCCGCCTCCCCCGGTGCACGTCGCGTGTTTAACTGTGGGGTTTGTATAGCAGCTTTAAGCTTCTGCACCGGATTCACGAAGTTCTGAGCCGGCCGCTGCCGTTTCGCTCCGGAAGGAGAGGGGAAAACGGGAGACCTCGCGGCGCTGACGGAAACGAAAGCGCGCCGGTGCAGGTGGCGTTTCTTCTGCTGACAGCCTAACGCCTCCTCCCTGAGGGCAAACGTGTGCCTTATGCTTTGTGTGCAGCCGTACTGAGGAGCTGTGGTCCAGTTGCTAATGCCAAGCCGAACGCTCGGGCTTACACAGCACTTGCCACTTACTTGGCACCGGACGCTGTTTTCTGACAGAAATCAGCTGTGAAAGCAGCCGAAACACTGTAAACGTGATCTTGTCGTAAACTTCCTCAATTTCTCTCTAAAATCTCTTCGACTAGAGCGGGAGAATGATCATCCAGACCGCTATCGACACTCCCCTAATACGATTAGCAATCCTTTAATAAGGATTAAAATTGGCTTCAATTAGTATATTAGAAGGTGGATATTACTGATGACACACACATATCCTCAAGGAAAAAGAAAAAAAGGGCCAAATGTTACATTTGCCAGTCGTTTTGCAGAGATCTAATTACAGTTAGTACAGTTAGCTCCCCTAGGGGGGGTTGTCAACTCAGTTAATAAGAAGTTGTCTAAAACGTTTTACAGCCACTTCCATAGCTACAATGCCAAGAGCTCAGTACATCACTGGAAGCCTGACTATACAGACTGCTGTTGCTGTACAGTTTTACATGAATGTTGTGCTTGTGGCCAATACCTTTGCAATATTACAAGTTAAATATCAACAATCTAGTCAATAAATATCAATGTATACCTGTACTGAAATGAGTTACAACAACTTAAAAGTTCACCTTCAAAAATTAACTAAAATTTAATTTTGATGAAGAAAAAAACCCCAAACTGTAGTTCTACACAGCTTTACAATGCAAAAAAAAAATTTTAAAATAGTGTTATGAATTTGCATACCTGACTCATTTCTATACCGGATTTGCTCACTTTTAAATTATATTTTTTTTTCCGTATCAGCTCTACAAATATTAATGCTAACTAAGATCGAACAGAAGTTTTCCTCCCCTGTATATCCTCATTAACAGGAATGGTAGTGTGGCACAGATTCGTTTTTTGGTTCTATTAATGTCTTTTCACATCAGGATTACACAGCTATAATCTATTGGAAAACGTGATGTCAAGAATCTAGGTGGCTCAATGTGAGCATTGTGGGGGACATAGCAAGAAAAATTAGAAAATCTAAAATTATTTAGGTAACTAAAATCAACAGATAGGGTTGGGTGTCTCTTGCCAGCTAATTTGAGTAATGGTGCAATTTTTGTGTAATCATTTCCAGTGTGGAATCTTGTTCTAAAAGGATGACTCAAGATGGTGGAAATTATGTTACTTTATTTTTGCCTCCGTGTTTTTCACATTGATCAAAAAAGGGTACTTGTTTCCCTCTAAGGCCCACTGTGTCAGGTAATTCTAGTTAATCACCTGATAGCTAACATTTTTGAAGTATGGGTGGTAATGATGCTCTTTGTCACAGTGACCATCTCTATCCATGTCCCACAGCAATGTGAGAAGCAGTGCTGAAAACCTGCTCATACCTCTGCTTGCTTTAAAAATAGAGCTGCTGTAGTGACTCAGATGGGCTAGACCTGGGAATCTGGTAGATAACAAGGAAAGAGAGAGAAAAAGCAACAGACAAGATGGAGTTCAAGAGTACAAGGACGAGATGGTTGAAGGAAGGAGGACTAGAAAGATGGTACGCAGGGCAGAATAGAAAGCAGGTATGTGGGGCTTATGGACACAGCAGAGAGAGAAGCAGGTCAATCAAGAGATGAGCCTGGAGAGCAAGAGGGAGAAACAGCTACAGAATAAAGTCTATAAATATTAGAAGATGAATTTAAAAAAAAAAAAAAAAGAAAGAAAGAAAAAGAAAAGAAGCCATCCTGTTGAGGATCGAGAGGAAACACATACTGGGGTTTGTTTACTTGTTTTCTCTTTCTTATGTCAGTCTTACTCTTCTAATTAAGTCAGTACCCAAAGGGAGCAGGTATAATATGTTGGATTATTTCAACAGTGACAAATTCCCCTTTTTGAAACATCTTCCACAACACAGTGTTTTTGTAGAAATAGAAATTCAGCTACCGTAGTTTATTTTACAAAAAAGTAAGGTCACTTTAAGATACACTATTTAAATTCACCATGGGGCTCAAGTAAAAGTAAAGAGATTTTATACAGAGACCTCAAGGTTTTTGGTTAACAGTACTAGAGATTATTGATGTATCTTTAAATGTCATATTAGTTCTGGGTAGATCAGCATTTCACAGAGCAGCAAGGTTCATCCTCACACAAAGAAAGCAACATAGAGAGAGCTGTAAAATATATTTAATATATAAAATGTATAGAGAAGCCCAGGAAAATATTTCAATGCATTTTGCAGCTAAACACTTTGGAGGAAAATACTGTGTAAGAATGGTCAGGAAATGTCTTGATGAGTTTGAAAGCTCATGTAGACTTCCTTGCTGCCTCAGTTGAGCAAGCTGAAAATAGTTGCTAGGTTAGAGAAATCCTCAAGCTCCTGTTGCCCAGTGGGCATATCTTTAGAGAAGGGTTTTGCTGTTATACACACATGCTGCTGGTCCTATCTGTAGTTTAATCTATGCTTAGTTTATGTCACCTTGACCTGAATCCAACCTAGCAGGATAGAGCCCAAGTGGGGAAATTGGTGCTGAGAGTACATGCTCTGTTCAGCCTTTGAGCCCACAGAGCCTGAAAGCATCCAAATAGTTTCATCATCTCATACAATTGCAGCAGAGATGCCTGTGACTGACTAGTGTGCTATTTGTGGTGGAGAATTAAAACCATACATTGCTGTGTGCAGAGTGCCTGAGAAGAATAATATTTCTGGCATTGCAAAATCAGAAGACGAATTGCTTTTAAGTGCCATAGTGCTGTAAGAAGAGTCTTCCCTGGTTAAACTAAGAGGGGTTTTTACCATTGAGCTCAGTAAGGCTGGAATGTAATTTTTAGCACATAGGACATCAGTAGATATAAAGCCTGAGGCAGTTTATGAAGGCATTACTTGGGCAAAGGTGTTGTATGTGACTGCTGATCAGAGAGGCGTGTTCTCTATTTGTTCAGCACGTACATACATAAAGCATCTTGTACTTATAATACCGACCTTCTGCGTCCTTCCCTTTTAACCATGTGTCTGTGGCAATGAGGAAAAAGGATGTTTCCCAGACCAGTACCAACTTGTTAAAATGGTATTCAACAGAAAAACAGAGGGAATTGATTGGGCTACAAGGAGATTTTACATTTATGCATATTGTTCTCATATATTTCAGGCTTCAGTCCTGATTTGCTTTCACTTCCATTAGATTGACTCCATTCTAGCCACATTAACTAAAGAGATTTTCCAGATTGACAAACACAGACAGGTAGAACCACACACTCAGCAACTGAAGGGATCACAACTACATTCGAATGCAAGCTCAGTTTCTAAAGTTTCTGTCAAAAGTGTGTCTGCGGCTTTCAGCAGCTTAGCGCTGGCCATCTTCAAGCTTGTCCTAAGGCAGGGGAGCTCAGCCTCTCCGATTTACTGCTGTCTGAATCTGGTAGGCTGCACAGAAAAGGTAACGTAGCATCGATCCACTAGGTAACTTCACAAAATGAATGAGTTGTCACCTAAGGCAACAGTCCAAACAGGAACTGAGGAGGATACAGAATGGAAATTTCTCCTTTCAATTACATCTACTCCATGCTATTTGCCATGGGCAGCTGAACCTGCTGTTTGATTGCGGTACTCTTCGTAGCACAAGTAGATCAATGTCACACACACATCCAGGAAGCATTTACCACCATGTTTAAACCGCACTAGCTAGCAGTGTCTGAACTAGCTAGTTCAAAGCAGGTTTTCATGTTGCAAAATGAGTTGTAGTGTGGTAGCAGATGAAGTCTTGGATGCCTCCAGCCAGTTTCTGGCACATTCGTACAACTTTGGTTCTCGGAGGTATTGGGAGCACCAACACGAAGTATTTTCAGTGTACGCTGCTGGTAAGGGTTGTTTGTCTCAGCTGGTGATTGCTAACACTGCGTAGTGACCACTGCTTGGCTGGGAGTGACACTTCTCTTTCTGTTAACAGCACCATTGTATTTTCCTCTCTGCCTTTCTATTTTGGGGTGCTAAAACAGTTACCAGGGTGTGTTATGCACTCTTCAAAGCGAGAGTTACAAACTGAGAGAAGTGATGATGAGTAAGATGTCTTTTTTTATGTCTGATTTGCCAGTGTGTTAGCAGGGGTTATTCAGCCCATGCCAGAAGCAGGCGAAAGTTATCTGCTGGGAGTGGGGGGGAACCTGCTGTTTGTGAACGGAGTTAGCCTTAACAGAGACTGAGTTCCAGGCACCCACGTGAAACTCTGCACAACAAGACCTTGGAAAGTCTGCAGGTGACATGGGAGCCGCTGTATGCCATTTCCTCGAATACGAGGAAAGAGGAAGTACAGCATGACTGCAAAGCAACATGCTGTTACCGCACTGTTTCTACTCTGTTCTTGATATAAAAATAGCATCATTCCCAATGGCTGCCAGTGCCAGCTGACAAGACCTCTGCTTTGTGAAAAATAAATGAAAATGTTTTGCTTTATGTCAGCTATGTTAACTATTAGGCATGTCAGTATTTGACACATGTGACCAAGATTTCTGACAATAATGTAAAAATTCAGCTTAGGTTTCTAATTAATTAAAAAAAAAAAAAAATCCAAAGTGAGTCAAACTGTTTGGCATGACAGCATCACATTTGGAGAAGAGCAATGATGATACCTCATTTGATGTTTGCAGTTTTGCCATGTCATAGCTGTAAAGAAAATGAAAATTACCAGTTTTGGTCAAAACTGCGGCAGAGCAGAATGCTCAGTTTCATCGGTATTTTTAAAGCTGGGGCTTATGCTCAATAGAATAACTTTGTTACTGACAAAGAAAAACTGATAGGTGTTTGAGTGATCAGATAGTAAGTTAAGAAACAATATTCATCATCAAATAAATGTAAATATTTTTATTTTTAAAAATGTTAATGGCACCTTAGAGGCTGTCATGAATACACAACAAAATATCCAAAAATTACAGTTTTGTAGTTGCATCTTTCCACGGTGCTGCACAAAAAATGGTATGAGAAACGTTGTAGATCACATACTGAGACAATTAACTTTAGTCAATAAAACAGACAATTTTTGGTACACCTCCATACTACCAGACCCAGGTTCCCTGGGAAAAAAGAAAGGTGACTTTGTGCAAAACTGTCCAACAACAGTACAACTTAATATGCAAAACATACAGCAAATCAACCATACAAGATAGTTTGACTAGTCCTCATGCAGTCTTTATATACAGCAACATCTGAATTTGCTTTTTCAGGGAAAACAAGCAATTCCATTAACTAAAATTAAACTTTTCTTAAGTTTTTACTGCTGTAATGTAAAATTATCTGATTTTTTTCTGCTGGATTCTACTCAGCATCAAAGAGACCATTCAAACTTTATCTGAAAACAAGCCTTTTATAATCTCTTGCATTTTAAAAGGGAGCAATATAATTAATTAAAGGCCACATTCTTGCATGATGGTAAATGAAAAAAGCAGATAAATATTTGCTTGATTAAAAAAGAGAAAGAGGACAATAAACCTGCCTGATTGCTATTCCTAGATGGACTTTCAGAAGTGATTAAATTCTGTTATCCAAATTAAAGTGTTTAATTACATTAATATGTGTTCACCTTCTGTTGTACCATTGAATCCAGAAGTAAAATGTCTGTATCACAGTGAAAAGGGTCATAGTTTCCAGAACTGGTTTCCATACCACCTAAATGAACCACAAACTTCTGTGGGTTTTTTTTCTTCGCAAATAATTTCTTGTTCATTGATTTTAACTCCAGAAAGCACTACCCGTGATTACGCAGTTGTCTTTGTATCAAACATAAGCCTGAACTCATCCCTCTTTGAACAGCAGCATTCAACTTTAACTTCAAATGTTGGAGTCCTTACGTTATTCAGTAGCTAAAAATTAGCTTGTAACTCTTATGATTAAAAAACTGAAGCTTATGCTTATACTATATTTGTCTAGCTTCAACTTCTAGTCAGTGGATCATATATCTTGCCTGCAGCAAATCACCTTCAGCCAATGAATTTCTATTCCCCAGATAAGCAGTCATGATTTGTTCAAAGAAAACCATTGGCTTTTAAATATCCTTCATGTAGTGCAGATATCGGACCTATATGCGATGGTCCTGCAGCAGAGGCACTGCGTAACACAAGCATTTCGATATTAAACTCAAAATGAGTCAGATTTGATAGTGCTTCTCTAAGAATTCAGAACAAGTAGACATCACAGGAGCGCAGTAAAATTAGAAGTTGCTTGAACACATATAACATAAAGCAGAAGGAATTTAAACTGGGTCTCATTCAGTGCTGTCAGTGACTAATTGGACGTTCAACAATAACAGAGTTATAGTTGAAGCTAGGGGAGGAACCCATTATTCAAGTTTTAGAGGAAACCTAATTTAGACCTGAATGCTGAAATGGGAGAGACCAAGAAAACTGTGCTAACCTTCATTGAGGAACTACATCTTCAGGAAACTCTGAGCAAAAAGGCTGCCAAAAACGTATAGAACAGGTATTAACAACTAACGGGAGGGCTTGACAGTAGTTCTCCAGCTGAAAAAGTGGAGTGAAATAATTGACTACCAGGCAGCACCAAGCAGAAAAGGCACTGTCTGGCAACTTTTTGTTGAGTGGGAGTGTTTGAGAGGCTCATGATGAGTAAGTGTAAGGAGTACACTAAGAATGTCTAGTGTGCTGTATGAGAACATAAAAGCAAAGAGTATCCTGACAGAATATGGTTAATAGATTGAGAAGCTGAACAAAGTTTTCCTTGAGAGCGGTCTTGCAACTGTTTGGGATGGCCTAGGCACACTTCCACAGCCAGCAGAGCTGACTGCAGGCCAGATAGGTACGCTCATATAATCCCCGCCAAAGCAGTGGAAGTGATGCCGATACCAAAGATAGCAGCCTGAGTGCCAGTCTCGGCCAGCCCAGCCACCAGCCTGCTCTTGGTCCTGGGTACAGACAGAGCTGGTGAGCCTCTACCACCATATCCTGGTGCTGCTTGTACCTGTTCCCTGTAGGCAAAAGCTAGGAGAATCCTTTCTATGCTGAAGCTGCCCCATCATTCTGCAGGGATGCTGCCTAGAGCGCAGTTTGCAGGGCAGCTAATGATTCATTGCGGCAAGAAAGAAAAAGGCTCATCTCCCTTTTTGTCCCCGCTTCACACTCGTGAGACTGTTCCATCAGGCTTTAAGTCTCTAGCTGTGGAGAACTAACCACCTGTCCCGCTAGGCTTTTCTTCCAGATTAGTGAGCTAACATGGCGTATGTAAGACTGCACCACACACCAGTGTCAGCACAAGGTAAGAACTGGGAGGGTGAAGTCAGGACAGGAGACCTCTCCCTCCCCCGCTCTGGGTGGCCTTCCACTTGGCAGAGCTCTGGGTGCTGCAGCCTTACTCTGCAAAACTATAGCAGTTTCACCCAAGAGCAGGCTTTTGCCCTTCACATCTTTTTTTAATTTCTTGATGCATGTCACATCCTCCAGTGATTTAAATCAAGCAGGGAAAACAACCTACAGAAGTACTGTGCCCATTTACCAATTAGGGCTGTTTTTATTTGCATGAGCAGAATTCTGCAGCCTTTACAGCTTTTCCTGTGTTCTCTGCCAGATCAAAGTCAATATGGAAACACAAGACCCTTCTGTTTCCAATTTGGACCCAGTCACATTTTATCAAGACAGCCAGCAATCTTTCGTGAGCCCATTGATTTTATGTTCTATCTTCATTTTGCACTGAGGTCATCTTCCAGAATTGTAATAAGATGACCTTGGAGCATAAGCCTTCAAATCCCCAGGTCATATAATACCAACTTCCTTTGTTATAAGAAAAATGACATATTTTTCCTGCCTGACCTTGAGACTACCTGACATTACATTTTTAACTACATACACTAGCACTGGGAGGATTATCTCTTTAAGCATATAACCATGCAACAGGTAAAGGAGTTTTTCTTATGTAAAAATTATTAACATGTGGTATTCCTTTCTTGCACACGTACCCTTCTGAACCCCTTTGACAAAGTGCTAGACAAACAGTGTTTTCTCAAGTGGCCAAACCAGAAGGTGGCTCTGCGAACTGAATAGAAGAATAGAGATCATAAAAAAAGATGGCAAGAAAACACCATGAAGAGTTACAGCTTTCTGAGGATCAGTACCAGACTCCTGGTTTTGTTTGTTGTTTGGTTGTTTTTTTTTGTCATGGCTGTATAATCTTGTGGCCTATGGAAATGAGGCCCAAATAAAAAAGTCACAGGGCTGATTAGTAAAATGGGTGGTAGAATTTAGGAAAAAACTTCAAAAGGGAAAGGACTCTGAGTAGAACCATACTCATTGGCTAAAGAAATGGAAAGTACAGACTATAAAAAGACATTAAACGCCTTTTCAAAAATGAAGATAGGAACAAATTATATGAAAACAGTGGAAAACACCAAGAGGATCTCAGGACACATCAAAAGGTCATAAAAATAAACCAAGGAAAACCCTTTCTTGTGACGTAAAGGCCAGGAAAGAGCTGTTACTTTTATACTTTAAATCTTTTTAACATTGTGGAAGGGACTTTCCTGTGCAAATAAGTTTATGAGCTGCACTGGTGGAAGCAACCCCCCCAGCTTATTAGCTGTCTGTAAAGGAGGCTAAGGACAGACACTTGGAAGGTGGGGACAAGGGCCTGTTGCCATGCACATGTACAGTGCTGAAATGGGTTAAGAGACAATAAGAAGAAAGGTCTCCCCTTAATGCGGCAATTAAGACACAGAAGTTTTATATGTGACACAATACCTCTTTCCTTGTTCAGGGCATCCCAGGAATACAGGGGTAAAGGCAAAGCAGAAAAAAAACCCCCAAAACATTAAGGGAAAGAAGAATGTATCTATCTATCTATCTATCTATCTAATAATTCTTCCTGACAGAGCCAGGAATAAACCAACTGGTAATGGGGCTTTATAAAGGCATGTGCCTCTCAGCAGGACTTTTGTTTTTCACTCCACCTTCCTCTGAAGATGAGGCAGGGCTGGGTTAGGATAACATGGGTGTGCCTGATCTGATCCAGTTCCGGTGCCTGTGAGCCAGCACAATCCTTCCTGATTTCTCTGTTCAAGGACATAGCACATATAAAGTATTCTTCAATGATTTTTAATTGAATTTTCTAAATGCTGAGTCATATCATTATTTATGCAGTTAGTTCTGCCCTTCCTTCAGTCCCTGAAGCCACAAAAACTGTATTCACTGTTAATTCAATCATGATAAAACGTCAAAGTTCATCCACTGCCTTCCCTCTCCCACCCCCTTTCCTCAGAATAAGGTCTTCTGAATTTCTACACCAACTATTGCACTTGATTAAAACAAATACACACATGGAGTAATCCCCTTCCCCCCGCCACCCCTCCCCCATAAAACCAGCATAACAAATATTGCAACTTAAAGAAAATCTGTCATGACAATTATTTTTGAAGTAAGTAATACTGAACATCAAATAACTGGAGACACTGTCTTTTTTCATTAATGGAGTGGAGGAGAATTCTGGTTGTGGTGGTTTGTTTTGTTGGTTTTTTTTAATTAAAGATCTTGTTTTACATCATGGCTGAAAGCCAAGCAGATTTCAGGTAAATTTTTTTTGCATAAATTCCAGTAAGAAAGCAAAACTAACCCTGTCTCCTAGCAGTGGTACTGTACGCTAATATATATTTTTTTAGGAATGTTTGTCAAGAGAGTCTACACAGTGTTTGTATATTTACAGAAGTTTAACCCCGTGCTCCCCTAAGAAGCTGTTCCCTCATGCTTCTTCCACATTCCTTAATCTGACACAAGAACAAAATCCACTGTACCCTGAGTCCCTCCACCTCTCTGCTTTGCATTCAGTTAGAGCACCACAACAATTTAGTGCTAACAAAGGCTGATAAGTGTTGCCTTTCCATGTATTTCTTCCCTTTGCAGATTGCAGGTCTTGAAGCGAGAGAGAGCTTTGGTCTGCATGACGACTTACCCACCTCTTACAGGCTTCTTTACTACTTTACAAAGTGGCCTGGAGATCTTGTCATTCAATTCCGTTCATCTCTGAAAGTCTTATGCCACATTTATGTGTTTCCCAAATGTGATAAGGAACAGTGCCAGGATAGAACAACTACTAACTGTGGTCAGTAATCATCACTAGTCTAATTTACAAACAATAAACACTCCGTGCAAAAGGTTACTAGCAGAAGCATCAAGTTTTGCTGGTCCTGAAAACTAGAAACCCCATATACAGATACCCATTAATCTAGAGTCAAGATCTATTAACACATATGACTTCATAATTTGGCTTATCATTCTAGCTGGATTCAGAGAGAAAATTAATTTATTAGTCTGACAGGGCTGATACACATTATGGTGCACTCCCTCCTGATCACTCTCTTTGCATTCCAGTCTAGTAAAAAGCACACCTGACACTTGCAGTTGCTCGGATCCCTCCCAGAGCACCACACCATCTTTTGTGGGTGTGGGTTTGTAAAGTGGGAAACCCACTGGATTAAGGCAGAAGACTGACATAAGCAAGCAGCTCATCAGAGACATAGCCAGTTAGACACAATCAGATTGAACAGGCAAGTGACTGCATTTATGTATTTACACCTTAAAGTCCAAAAGTCTTTGTAGCCTTCTCCATCCAGTCAGCACATTTAAACTGACAAAAAAATAATTTGTATACACACAGCACTTAAAAAACAGGGAGGGAAAGAAAAAAAAAAATAAGGAAAAAGAAAGCAGCCAGACCAGCAGCTTCATCTTGGTATAATCATCCTTTCTATGGCACATATAATATGATCCCAGTTTTTACAAAATATTGCCAGCAGCGTCACTGCAAAAAAAGTGCAGATGATATGAAAACGGCTCTTCATCATAGGAGCAATGAACTTTGCAATAGTAGAAACGCATACTAAGATGACAGTCATGAAGGCCAAGATAACATTTATACACTTCCCCAGGAGCACTTTGGCATTAACTGTTTCAGACTGCTGTGCTTGCTGTTCTTGCTGATGGAGCTCCAGCTTTGAAACCCGGGTCTGGCATGATTCCAAAGCTTCCTAAAGACAGAAAACAAGAATTAGCACAATTGTATTTCCATACACCACTTTTCCTGTTTTAGCTGCAGAGCCATTCATCAGCTGGATTAGAAGTGTAATTTATTATAGGCTCCTAAAATTTGAATGAACCACCAAATTTTTAAAAAATAAATGCACATATATATCTGCATATGTCTATCACTGCCTGCTCAGGCATAATCAAGTCTGACTAGACTGTCCAAAATGTAGTTTTTACATTTTTCATGCTTGAGAAAAAGTATCATAACTCGTAATGTTCATGACAGCTAGTGTTTCCTGCATATACCAATGAGATAGAGAACCAGGAAAGCTGTTGCTGTGGCAACTTTCACTGCATTAAAACAGCATCAAAGTTAGTTTCTTTGTACCTGCTATAGAAAACATTGGGGTAGTACAGGCCTGCTGTGACACTAATTAAATCTACTTTGCAACATGTAGCATTTGGTTTACACCACCTCTCTGGTCTACATTACTTTTTCTCTCAGAGGCACGCACAGTACAGCGCTGGGCTTAAGTCCTCAGTAAGAGATTGCCCTCTCCCTCCATCAGGGCGAAGGCTCATTACTCCATACCCCAAGTGGGCAGCAGGCGGTGGAGACAGCGGAGAAATCTGTGGTGATGCTTTTATGGAACTCTCTTTCACACAATACATTCTGTTTCACATTTTTTTCTAAAGAAAGCAAACCTTGGCTCTTCTGCTTGAGTGGACTAAAAATGAGTCTTTGAGTAAAGTGGTTCCACTTTAAGTGGACTTAAAGTTTCCACACTTAAGCCCTTTCAAATGAAATATGGAACACTTTCTAACTGTTTCATTTAACTTGCCACAAAATGCCACTTCTTTCTGGAGCTGAGATTTGGGCACTACTATGTAACACAGTGCAATGCTATAATTTAATGAGATCAATCAACTTGACATAACCTTTTACCACAGTGTAAAAGGAAAAAATAACATTCCAGCATCGCTACTTCCTTCCCCACTCTCAAACTCCAAACATTTTCCTCACACGGGGGGGGGGGGGGGGTGTGTGTGTTCACCTGATCGCACAGTAAGCTGATCCTTCCCAATTCTCTGTGTAAAAAGAAAACCAAAAATCAAACCAAACCACTGCACACAGTTATTAGCTTTCTTTTGCTGGATCAGTTCTCCATTGTTTTGGCAAGTTGAACTGGCTTACTGTGGGACCAGGCAGGCACCAAAGTCAGTGCAAAGCAGGTGCCACAGCACCTTACAGAAGACTGCTTCCTGTCACTGCTCTAGGAATTAGTAGTAGTACAGAAGACAGTTCTTAATGGGTGGCACAAAGTCCCTTATGGTTCATGCATGGTCTCCACTACACACTGAAGAACTTTCCTGGTCTTTCCACTCTGACCGTAAGTTATTCTCAAATCATCTCATGTTGCTTTAGAGAAAGTCCAGCTGCAAAAGTCCGATACCTGCAGTTCTGTACTGAGAGGCTGAGCAAACGTTCTAAAAATTATCTGCCCATCCCTTAGGGACAGAGTGTTCTGTAGTTATGTTGTTACTTAAAATACCCACAACTTAAATGCTTTTACTGTATTTTATCTTATTTGCCAAACCCCCAAAAAGACAGATTTAAACAGGCCCAACTGTACAGAGTTAAAAGAAACGAGGTGCATCAACACGGCACTTCAATTAGTTTTAAAAATCTGACACCCCTCCAGGGTTCTGCTAAACATTTCACAGCCTTTCTGCTGGAGATCTTGGGTCTCATTCTGTTTTTACATCCTCAAGATGCCTTCACAGAAAGGAGTCCTGCATGAGAAACCACTCTTCTTTAAACCTACAAAAGCACCTATTATATGCTTAGGTTCAGGACCATCCCTCTCCCACTCTGTTCCCAGGGGGTTCCAGACTCTCACACCGATCAGAAAACAGTGTGACTGTCCTGCTGCCTGCACTCTCTGTTTAGAAATGTGAGCACAGGGGTGTACAGGACAGGATGGTTGTTTTTACCATCTGAGCCAATGCATAGACAGTCTTTGAACATTCCACAGCTGTTAGTGAATTTAAAACCAAGCTAGGGCAAAACAATGTTTTTACCATTTTTCAGCACTTGCTCAGACTTCGGGTAGAAATATCATGCATTATATAAATGTTTATGTTGTATGTAAATATTCAAGTATGTAAGTAGATGCTGTCAGGACAAACTTGTAGACATTATTACTGGCTTTTGATTGAAGCCAGACATGACTACAACTGATCACTGAGGTGAATATACCCTACAGCTTTGATTATAGGGGTGGTTATGACCGTGGATTAAAACTCTTAAATTATAACTGGCAAATCTATAAGTTTATTTATCAATTAGCTCTTACTTTTAACCTTAATTTATAATAAACCTTGCTATTAATATGACTACATATTAAAAAAAGTCTAAGCAAGAGGTTTGTGTTAGGACATGGTCAAAAGTGGCATTCTGTACAATACAGGGAGACTCAATTCCTTCCTCCTCTGGTGCAAGAAATTAAAACAGGACATTCTTCGTCCACAAGTCTGCCTAGGATATATCATCAATTCCAGCAGGTAAAATTCTGAATACATTGAAAAGAATGGAGACTGTCACTGATTTAAACATGCTGGGTTTTCACCTTAAAACAGACAAAACATGGGCCCAAATCTTTCCCCAGATTCCTTACATACGAAGATGTAGAAAGATGCAAGTGTTTTATAGAACAAGATTTCTACAAAATGTTAGAAGTTTATGATATGGAAAATAAAAAAAGTACCTGAACATCTCGTGATCGCTCATATGCCTGATACGCCACTTTCTCCTCTATGCTGGCTAGCTCTTGTTTCAAGTTTGCTGTCTCATGTTGATGAAGATCAGTGAGGTCATTTAACTGGTCTTCCAATCTTTCGTATCTTATTAGGAAAAAAGGTCTAAATTTAGTGCCTTCTATTCAAGCAATGCTAAATCATGAAAACAATTACACATTTTAAAAGGTAATTTCTTAGTGTACTATGGATTCATCTGACTGGCATTACAGAGCACAGAGAAATCAGTAAAAACTTTGGAAACTCTCCATAAGTATTTATTCAGCAAACTGAAAGCCTTTTTTGAGTGTTTCTTGTTGGCAGTCAGTGTTAAAAAGCAAATATTTGTATATCATTGGCAAATTATATGAACTATAAACAGTGCCTAAGGGTATTCAACTCACATTTTTCCATTTCTCACTTTTCATTTAGACAAGAAGATATAGTTTCATAAGTAAGCTTGAGCCAGTTAACAGCTTGCAAGTAACGAAAGGAAAAACATGTTCCCTGGATCCCCTCTCAAACACAACTGCAAGGTCCTACCATTCATGTACAGCCTGTTCTGGCGTGTCTCTGCATGGTAAACCAGTTTAACTAAACCATCAGGAAACTAAAAAATTTTTTGTGAGTTTGTAACGATTAAACACACAAGGAGGGAAACACTGCAGTTGGCAAAAGAATGGACACAAAATTGTCTAGCTGATGAAACGGTGGCAGGAGGCTTGAGATCTTAATGGCAGTGAGCTGTCAGGAAAGGCTGCTCCTCCCCCATGTTACCACCTGATATCCAGCCTTCCCTTGTATTTCAAGAACTGTAAACGAGGGAAACATTAAATATTGCATTTCATACTGAGTTTTTGCCCATTAGCATAGTAAAGACTTCAAGAATTAACACTTACTTTAACAAGCGATATGACAAATAGGATATAGGTACAGCAGGTGCAAGCCCTCTGTAAAACATACCCCACTTGCCAAGTGGTTGAGAAAGGAATTAATTGCCAAGTAATAAATGCAAGAGGAAGTTGTGCTACAGCACTTAAAATTACATTTCACAGTCATGTGTTACACCAGGGTACAAAGTGACATTGCATCCACAAGATAGCAACATGTCTGAGAAGTATTTGGACAAGGTACTCAGGACTAAAGGGTGTATTTATCAGGTGTAAGTCAGCTCTGCTACACCGCAGACTGATTAGTGCTTTCAAGTTACAACAGATCAGAATCCTTCCACTGGTTACAAAACAATTGGCATTTCCTATATGCAGTAGTCACATAACACATCAGATGACAGAATTTTCAGACAAGCCTTCAAAAAAGGCAAAGAACTATGACATTATTTGACAGGAAATATTAATGTTCTACATGTATTTTCAGTTATTGGAAGGAGTGGAACATTTTGGTACCAGATACTGATTGGAATTATTTTTTCCTCTTGCTTCTGAAATATCACACACAAAAGCACACACCCACATTTACACCTTCCAAACAGCTTCTATACCCATTCGAAAGTCATTTCAAGAGAACAATTGAAAAAAAATACCTATATCTTTCCTCTTGTAACATCTGAGAAATAAAGCCATAGTCTCTCTTAAATTGTGTTTTTAAATTCTCAATGTCATCAGCTAATTGGGACTGTGTCTCCTTGATTTCCCTTAGTTCCTCCAAAATCATGGAAAGCTTTCCTTGGCTGTCCAGGGTGCTTGCCACAGCAGGACCAAAGGAAGTATTCCCATTACTATCTGCTGAGCCAGAGGTCCCACTTGAGCACTCATCATCACTAACATATTTTGGTTTGGCAACGATGGTGGCACTGCCCCCATACGTTCTAGAGCTTGTTTCTGGCCGAAATTCATCCAAGGTATTTTTGAGATGAGCAATGTTGTCTGCACTACCAAATTTGTTTCGGATCAGGTTTGCAAACTCTCTAGACTTGCTGAAAACAAAGACAGGTGGTGTCAGAGATACACCCGGGACACCGGACTTGCTGCTCTCTGTCCCATGCCCAGAAGTACGAGGCTTTCCATGTTGAATATCTTTCAAGTTATCTTTAGAAGTATCCTTAGTAGTTCTGGAAGATCCATTTTGCTCAATATCCTTGAGTTTTTTGTGATACTGTTCCAATTTCTTCTGCAGCTGGGCAATGGAGTGGGCAGATTTCTGGTTCTTTTTCTCAAAGACTTGTTTAATGCGCCCGGCCTGTTGCTTATCTGCACTGTTTACCAGTTTCAAATACTCAGCCACATTTCCATCTCGAGCAGTTTGTTCAACTTTAATTTGTTCTGTAACCTTGAGGATCTTCTGTTTCAAGCTATCTGCACTGAGTTTGACTTTATGAAACTCTAGGACCCCATCTGGTACATCAAAGTTCAGGTTGGTGTCAGAGCCTCCACGGCGAATGTTAAGAGGTAAACTCAGGGTATTCATGTCATGCCTTTCCACCTGAGAGAAAAAAAAGAAAAAAAAATTAAAAGAAGAAATAAATGGAATTTGAATTTTACTTTTTAAAATCCAACTTTCCGTTTCTTTTTCTGCATGTAATTATAGCAAGTACATGATATCAAGTAGCTTATGGTAGCAAAATAGAATGAACTCTGAAATTAAGAAGCATTTTTCTTGACTTTCCTAGGTAGGTAAACAGCCCAAGGAACTTCCTGGCTCTATTAAAAAAACAGCAAGATTAATTGGAGTGAAAATTATTGAAGTATATAGTTTATATATATACACGATATCTATATTTTTTTATATAATTTATTTAAAAATTTGCAAAGAGATCATGGCTGATAATCACTCCATCTTTCTCTTAGAAATGGTCGAACACTGACAGCGGTGTAAACAGATTTTTTCCCCTACAGCAGTGTTATACTGTTCAGTATATTTTCCCAGGTTAAAGTCCTTTTTTATTCCCATTCAAATCTGTCACACAATTAAAAGGTTTTGCATAACTAGCTGAGAATTGTTGAAAATTTACTGCAGAAAGCAGCTGCTAGTTTTTAGTGCAGATAACATAGAGAAAGAACTGATTGCATTTGACTTTCCATGCCTGATGAAGATGCTCGACAACTTGATCTGTAGGGCTAAGTGTTTTAACAACAAATTCATTGAGTGGGATTTACAGAAAGAAACGCACAAAAGAAAACTGCATACACTCAGTACACCTTAACAATGCTCTCAGGAGTCATAACAAAAGCAATCAGGCAACTTGGTCATAACATGAACACAACAGATCATTCATCTTCCTCAACAGAAAGGCAAGATAGTCCCATACAAAACATTAAAAGTATTTCCTCATATGAAGTCAAAGCAGGAGGCATGAGACAAGAACAATCTAACCAAAACAGCTTCACCCCCATTATCATCTTGTGCTAGCCTCTGTGACAAAGAAGGTACATTTCATTAAAGCTGCCACAGTATCATATCTATACAGACTGCTTAACAAACATAATGGGCTTTCAGAGATTTAACACCAGAGGAAACCAATACAATTGCTCAGGAAAGACCATTGCAGAGACAAGGCAGAAGCTGTATTAAAGTATCTTTTAAAAATGCATTTGTGAAACGCTTTAACTATTCTTTGCTTCAAAATGCCTGAGATACTATGTGAAAAGTTTGATTTCCAGCTACAGTATTTATTTAAAAAGCATTTGACACTGTCCTGCATGACATCCTTGTCTCTCCAATTTGAGAGACATAGATTTGAAGGATGGACCACTCGGTGGATGAAGAATTGGCTGGATGGTCACACTCAAAGAGTTGAGGTCAACAGCTAAATGTCCAAGTGAAGAGCAATGATGAGTAGCATTTCTCAGGGGTCAGTATCGAGACCAGCGCTGTTCAATGTCTTTGTTGGTGACACAGACAGTGGGATTGAGTGCACCCTCAGCAAGTTTGCTGACAACACCAAGCTGTGTGGTGCAGCTGACACGCTGGAGGGAAGGGATGGGCCATCCAGAGGGACCTGGACAGGCTTGAGAGGTGGGACCGTGCAAACCTCATGAAGTTCAACAAGGCCAAGTGCAAGGTCCTGCATGTGGGTTGGGCAATCCTGTGCACAAATACAGGCTGGGAGGTGAGTGGATTGAGAGCAGCCCTGCAGAGGACTTGGAGGTATTAGTGGATGGAAAACTGAGTATGAGCCAGCAACATGTGCTCACAGTCCAGAAAGCCAACTGTATCCTGGGCTGAATCCAGAGAAGTGTGGCCAGCAGGTCAAGGGAAGTGATTTTCCCCCTCTGCTCTGTTCTTGTGAGACTCCATCTGCAGTGCTGTGTCCAGCTCTGGAGCTCCAACATAAGGACATGGACCTACTCAAGTGGGTCCACAGAAGGGTCATGAAGATGATGAGGGGCTGGAGCACCTCCCTTATGAGGACAGGCTGAGAGAGTTGGGGTTGTTCAGCCTGGAGAAGAGAAGGCTCCAGGGAGACCTTACAGTAGCCTTCCAGTACCTGAAGGGGGCTTACAGGAAAGATGGGGAGGGACTTTATCAGGGAGTGATAGGATGAGGGGTAGTGGCTTTAAACTGAAAGATGGCAGATTTAGATTAGCCATAAGGAAGAATTGTCTACTGAGAGGGTGGTGAGACACTGGAGCAGGTTGCTCAGGGAAGTTGTGGATGCCCCCTCCCTGAAAGTGTCCAAGGTTGGACGGGGCTTTGAGCAACCTGGTCTAGTGGAAGGTGTCCCTGCCCATGGCAGGGGTTTGGAACTAGATGA
This sequence comes from Athene noctua, assembly GCF_965140245.1. Classification (NCBI taxonomy): domain Eukaryota; kingdom Metazoa; phylum Chordata; class Aves; order Strigiformes; family Strigidae; genus Athene; species Athene noctua. The sequence continues at coordinate 36,664,964 of NC_134039.1, read as the reverse complement.
TCTTTAAGGTCCCTTCCAACCCAAATCATCCTATGATTCGATGATTATTGTCTATAATACTGAATATCTTGCACCCATGTATGTCCAGTGATCACCACTCTTTTTCTTGATTGGAAAAAAAACATAAAAACATCACTAAGCATTGCTGTATGCTTGTATGTTTTCCCACCCTTGCACAGTTTTGGTGGCCCTCCCGGAAATTCTCTCCAGCATTCATGCATTGCCCTTAAAATACAAGCTCAGGAACCAGACATGGCATCCTACTTTAATGACATGCACCATGCACAGACTGATCAGGAGAACTGTTCTCAGCCCGTGGCTGTCATGATGGGTTACAAATACAGAGGGGGTCATACAGCCATAAAATTGGATCTGTACCTGACCATTTCAGACAAGATCATTTCTACTCCTGATTTATATTCTTATCCTTATATTACTGTAGATTACAGGGTAGGGGCTTTTTTCTTTTTCTTTTGCTACTGCACTGCTCAGGGTGCAAACCAGGTAACACAAAAGTTCACATTCACCAACTCCTAAGAAAAATGGACACTTGAAAAATGAAAACTGAAGAGTTCTGGAGCTGACAATTTCTTCTGGAGAATATTAGTTAATGGTGACCTATAAGACTCAGACTCTATTCCAAGGTTTAAAACCAGTGCTGTGGTCTATTAAAAATGATACTGAGCCATATGCTTTATTATTAAAAAGAGGTGCAAGTTAATTTTATAAATTGTATATGATTTAGTATCACCAGTCATATCTGCTTCGAAGAAAGTCTACTTTATTGATGAGATGTCATTTTAGTATTCGCACAGATATGACACACATGGATGGCATTCTATATTCAGGGCGATACCTAAAGAGTGCCAAAAATCACAAAATCAACTTCTATTTTTATTGATTTTTAAATTGAACATGTCTTAGAAATATAACTAATAGTTAGAATCTTTTACAGATCATTTTTTGAAGTGATAACACTCATAATACTGTTGTGGTAGCTAAAATATACATTTAATATAAACAAAAGTAGTTTGACATAGGATACTTATATCTTTCCAAAGGCTCTTACAGCAAAGAAAAGCAATCAAGTCAAATAGCTGAAAAGCTTAGATACTAGATCTGTAGCCCATATGCAAATATTTCTTTAAATGAATTTACTGGTTCTGGACAAATTCAGTAAAAAAACCCCCAAAACCTCAGTATAAAACAATAGTTTCCTGAAACAACCCAACACATTTTTGAATAAGCTTTTGCACAAAATTATACTGTAATAAATCACTGAATTGCACATACACACAAGACAGATCCATCACTGATATGACTCAGGACAAGCAGTACATACTTCAAGAGTGGGTGGGTCTATCCCTAACCTTTACACAGCATTAAGTGTTTACTTCCTTAGTACAAAATAGTCTAAAAATATATTGTAATAATTGAATACAAGCCCAAACCAGATCCCTTCTCCTTTATGTCCCCTTCCTCACTGGAGTCTCTAGCATTCAGTGAGATCTATCATCACCATGCACCTTGTGCCTTCCTGGAACTTCAAGGTCACAACAGCAATAGAGACAAAAAGAACAATAGCACTAAGGGAATACATCTACTGAAAGTTACATTGCTTTTGGAGCTGGAGAAATTAGTTATCATATGGCAAATCTACTTCTAAAATGAGCAAAACTAATCATACAGTCAGTTTGAATTCAGTGAAGTTTAGAAAATAATAGTGTCTAAATTCCAAAAACACTGCTAGGAGTAGGTTTTTTTAGCTTACTGGATTGAGAGCTCACCAAGGGTACAGACAAGTACCTGACAGTCCTCTGTCTGTATTTGGACAAAATGTCAGGTGTCCTCTTGCCATCATGAGGCAAGGCTGGGTCAAAACACAGAGGCTTTTGAAATCTTCTGTTGCTGTAGTACTGGGGGTGGGGGGGTGGCAAAGCAGACAGTGGTGGTTAAAAATCAGAAGCAAGCAGACGCTGGAGGACCCAGGTATCTCTAAGACAAGTGGCCCATCACCTGTCCTCTACCTTGATGAGGCAGAAGACTTTGGCAAAAAATCCATTTGTGATTGCTTTATAGCTCAACCAGTATGACGGCTACCCCAAGACATCAGAGGTCCAACTTCAAATTCTACTGCAAATGCCCGTGAGAGATGAGAAAAAACAATTTGCACATGGTTACATAGATAGCCATAGCTGATGTTAGCTTGAAAGAAGAAATATGGGGCTTGGAGAGGCCACTGCATTTTATGGAGTAGTTCACATATGCACTCTGCTACAAGCCAGTTGAGAACTAATTGTAATGTCTGTGCCGCTCAAAGACTAGCTTTTAAAAACAGTGATTTAGTTAGGAGTGCAGCAATTCAGGCTCCCTGCCTGCATCAGTGCCAGACACCACAAATGACACACCAATAAGCACCTCTTGGAGGTAAAGCAACTTTTTTTCTGCCCCAACCCCTCTTCTTCCCAGAAGCCAAACAGATCTTCGGCTGCATGGCCAGGCTGTTCATGCAGCCCATCCCAAGTCAAAGTCCAGAGCTTCAAAAGGGACAGCGGTGTTGGGCTTGGTGCAATGAACACAGGGCACACTGCTAGGAGCCCTTCATTATGCACATTCAATTGCCAGGTATACTTTCCATCTTAAATGGTAAGTGGAGAGCTGGGTAAAAGGCAACCTGCATTCATAGAGAAGCAGTCAGAGCACAACAGTGCTTTGAGAACCCCATCACAGAAGTAAGGATAGGGATTTTACTGGCATCAGCGATCCACGTGTTTTCTCCCTGCCTACAAAAGCAACCCAAAGCTCAGATTTGCAGGCCATTCTAACAATAAGCCCACAGCACAAAAGGACCCATGTACCCAAATGCCACAGGTAAGGCTGATGGAAGGGTGTTCCATGTGGACAGGAACTGCTGAATGGGCAAGAACATCATGTTTAACAGCTTGTGTAGATTGGCTATTACCTCCTCAGGTTGCAAAATGTAAAGCAGAAGGTCATTTCTTCCCCAAAGATCCTGGGCAGGACACATTTGGGAGAAAGAAATCCATAGTGAATAGAGAGCACGCAGCCCTCAAGCATCTCATGGTTGCTCAGATGAATCACTTCCTCTGTTCCACTGACTGTGTCAATAGCTCTCCACCAACAAGTGAGAGCTCAGCCACCTATGTTTAGGTGTCAAACTGAACTCAACTGTTTATTTCATAGATTTTGTATACTCTTTTAAGAAGTGGCTGAAAGAAGCCCAGAGAAAAAGCATTTGCAAGACTAGAGTCATTGATTGCATATACACATCAGGCTCCAGAAAGCACACGTTTGTGTTGCTTCACTAATAGAAGCAAACTATGAAGACAAAGTGATCTACTCATTCATACAGGTTGAGTTTCGTGAGGGTTTTTTTAATTTCCCCAAATAGCCTCATTACATCACCAGAGCTCTGCAAGCTAAACAAAAGCTTATGATGACAGTTTAAGTCTGTATCTTGCAAGACTTCTAGAGGAGTATCTGGTTAGCGTTTAGAGAAAGAACCACATAAGAAACACACAAGATAGGATTAAGGCAGCTTTAAAGCTTTGAGGGTTCAGCAATAGCAACAAAATAATCAGGAGTCTCTTTTTGTCAGGAAGTATACGTGTACCAGAAGCACAGGGGTTCCGATGGGTAAAAGAGCATGAAGAGAAGGTTTCGTTACTTTTTCAGTATATTACAAAACAGGAAAGTGTTTAGGGAGAGAGTTTTACCATCTCTTTCACATTCACTGCTCCTCCTAAAATCCACAGAAGAGTCCTTCATGGAAGGCATAAAACTGTACTTAATCATCATTAAAAAGTTATATAAAATCAGCCCCCAAAATTGCTGTACAGTATGTTACAGCAAAACACCTGCTCATGTTTTTTTAAAGAGCTACTGAATAGTAGTACCTAGAGGTACCTACACTCATAACATCATACTAATAATCACGCAGAGGGTTGAGAATATAGGAGTGGAGGGAGACAGCAAACCCTGCTTCTACTTTTTACCAGGGAAATCAGAGATCCAGGGTGATTTGTCCCAAGACCACCTGGCAAACGCTGTTGAAATCAAGTAACACTTGACACAAGAAGATGGTTCTTTTACCATCAGCAGTTCCTCTATCACCTACCAAAAAGACAAACATAAAACTGTAAGGTGTCTCACTAACACACAGTAGGGGTTTATTTCAGGTGATAGTCAAAGATAATCCAAGATGCCCTTTGGCAGGTATCTGCACTTCAACATTCAAAGGCTGGGGAGCTTCAAGGCCATTTCATGAGTAAGGCATCACACTGAGGCAGACTAGCCTGCAGAGCTTTGGATACTTTTGAAAGTTTTCCCCTTTTTGCCAGCATGGACTGGTGATTATAAAAATTCAGTTGTTATACTCAGCAACTTCAGCAAGACCTCAGATACAGAACCCACTCCTTCTCAGGGTCAGTTTGATCACCTATCTTTCCCTCCATTTTAATTCTTATTAGCACCACCAAGTTGAGACTATACACACAGGCACCTCAAAGACTCAAAGATAGATGTGAATGTGCTTGTAATGTCAGTTTAAGGAAAAAAAAAAAAAGGTTTAAAAAGTAATAAAACGAACTCTGTGGAAAGTACTTGCAAAGAAAGTACATACACATAAGTTCTGCTGTTACTAGAAAGACAGCTTTTACCCCCTTGGTCTAATTTGGTCAATGCCAAACAGTCATGTATAACCTGTGACTCAAACAGCCAAGTTCACACCAACGTTGTTTTGCCTCAAATCCTATGGACACACTCAATTCAAACTAGGAGTATCCCAGAAATAACCTTTTATCTAATTTCTAATTAAAGGACTGACCTAAGGCCAAATTAGCTAGGTCATTGCTTGTGCGTAAATAAGCCTTTAGATATGGCACTATTTTAGATTAAGCCAACAATAAGAGAACAATGGCGGGAAGGGGCAGTTTTCTGCTTTATCCCTTACACAGCTCCTTCAAAACCCAGCAACATCCACTGAAAAGTCTCCTGTGTCAGAACTTGCACTCAGTCCTGTTCCAGGTTGTTTCACAGCATAAAACTGACACAAGCAAACCAGTTCCAATATAAACAACTTCTGTGCCTAGACACTGCAAACTTCAGCAGGCCTTTATAAAGTAAGCTAATTTCCATTTACTGTCCAGCAGTCATGTTAACAGACACACACACACACACACGAAAAAAAAAAAAAAGGCATTGTCCCAGATAGGGAAAATAATACAGCAGTGAACTACTACTACTCAGACTTACTATGCTTAAGTTTTTTAAGCGGGCAAGAGGCAGGCTCCACACCCCACAGTTAACTATTTTGCTTCAGATCAGTCCTACTCTTTAGATAAGCACCAATAATTAAGGAGTCATTAAAATACTCTCTCCTAACTTGTTAAATCAAAATAAATGTCACTTTAATGTGTATGTTCCTTCTGTCCCAGGTTTCCATAGCAATTTAAGGAAATACTTGGGAGCCCCAGGTGCCACACGGGTGGTTCTATCGAGAAGTGCTTATGAGAAGCCTGCACTCCCACTCCCACTGAAGGAGAGTGCCTTTCACCTGACACAAATCCCTCAAAATACAGGCACTGTGAATCAGTGAGGGGGTGGCATGTTTTTGAAGTGATGCAAGACATTCTGTATCTTTTCTTCTGGACTAATTGTTCAACTCACTTCTAGTGTTTCCAATAAGTGCTTTCACTCCCTGCACCCCTCTTCAGCTTTTATAGATTTTCTTCCCCTCCCATTCAATAATAAGCTTTATGTTTCTGAAGATGTTCAAATAGGTGGCAAGAATAAAATTTTCCAGAATACTGTGAAATACTCTGTGAAAAGCCACCTGCTATATATTGTCATTTATTAAATCCTTTTCTATGAATGAGAAATTGATAAAAAGCCAGCCACATGCCTGCCATGACTAACCACTTCTCATAGTTACAGCATATGCTTCTGATTTCCCACCACTTGTGATTTAGTGTATGCTTTCCTTCATATCACTCCACTGTTTAACTTCACATCACATTATCTATTATCTGTTCCATGTTGATAAAGCTACAGCAGGTCATCTGCTCCCTCCACCTGGTTCTTGCTGCTTCACAGTCAATTTCATTGCTATTCAGATTGTCTAAGCATTTCCTGAAATCCCAGCTCCTGGAACTGGACAAATGTACAAGAGACTTCCCGGGAATTTTACTAAGTTTCTTGCCCTCAGTTACAGAGAAATAACTCCCACATCTAACTTAGTCAACCACCAAGTCCTCCTTCCCCCAAAATAGAAAAAATATTAAGGAAATTTTAAAGATGTGATTTACAGATCTACAAAAAAAAAAATCAAACCCACAACGCAACACTGATTTTAGAAAGTCTAATTCATAACTTCCTATTGCTTTGAGCTGGCAACACTTTAATATAAAAAACCTATTTTGTAACAGGGACATTAAGACTTTGCAGTAGCAGGGAATTTTGGAAGTATTACTGTTCAGAGATAAAGCACTCTAAATCCAGATAGACTGACCATCATAGGCAAAAGACCCAAGACAGGGGTTTTTTTGTTTGTTTTAACCATTGCAAAACTTCCATTTATAAACAGGAGAACAATAGCTCCATCACACATAAGATCTTTTCATTTGCGTTAATACTGTAGCAGCACATCCTGAGCATATAAACAATCACATCTTGTCCTGTACATGAACTGAGTCACTTACTCAAACGAGCCTGCTTGCTTCTTCTGTTTTTTTCCCCCCTCTCTCCACACCGGGCTGATAAAGTAAAATCTCAAAAAATACGTTTGTTACATCAGTAGTTCTGCCTATACACAGGTCTTTTAATTCATTTGTTGATATGAAGGCCTAATCAAAAGGTAAGTTCTGGTTCACTACATTACATGACTAACAAACACAGGCTGTCTAATAAGCAGCTTAGATGTCATTTTTCACTATTGTCAGAGCTAATAGGGGGCTTACAGCTGTGGCTTTGATCCCTCTTTATGAAGACTTGACACACACCTGGTATGCCTGACATCTCTCTAACTTTTAGATATTAGGGGCCCTAAGCTTTTTTCATCCATTAAGTTCAATACCTGGTAGAACTCCTTTCAGGTGTCAGCTGCAAACAAACTTATTTGAACTTGTTAGTGTGCTGAACACCACAAGGTCTCTCCTTCCCACCCCTGCCCTTATACTTCAGGCTGCTCTTCAGGAAAGGATCTCCATTTTGAAGAGCATTTTATTTACCTCTCCATAGTAACTAGAACATCTCTTGACAAGGCAACTTTACTTTAAGCTTAGTTACTTATATACACAGGGAAACTTTCACCATTTGCCACATTACACATATGAGTACATTTGTTTGTTCCACACCTGATTTCCAAGGCTTTTATTTGTATCTACTACCAAAAATAAGCCCAAAGGCAGAGAATTGCTGGGAGACTGGGTCACCAAAAATCAAAAACTTTGGCCATACTTCATGATCTGGATGGAAAGAAAGAAAGAAAAAAAGAGAAAAAAAGAAAGAAGCCTAGGAAAGAAAGAAAAGTGAGATGAAAGCCTACTTTATTAAAAAAAAGTTTTAAATTATTTTTATTAACAAAACCGTATTTCATTACACAAGATAAAGACAACTAAAACTGGAATCACACAGATGGATTATTATACAGATCATTTGTTATTCAAAAACACTGCTGCAATAATGGTATTTTAAGCTACTCTATATAACTGATTAACACTGCTCTGAATAAACTCTGGAGAAAACATCTTAATTGCAGTGCACTAAAGTGCCAAAATTCTCTGCATATTCAGGAGATTTAACCCTCTACCTCCTGAAGACCACAACAGAATTTTAAAGCATATTCTTATTTACAGTTCTTTTTTAAATAGCAAAAATATTTTCATTTCTTTTCAGTGAAGGGGCAATATAAAGCATTAGGCAACAGAAACAGTTTCCAGTTCAGGCAGTACTCTTTGCGTATCTTCCTCCTGGAAGAAAATGAAACATTGTCCCCCAAGTTAATATAAATAACCTTTTTTCAAAAGCAAAAATATAATGGAACAAGGTTTTCTGCTGCTGTGACTATGCTAGTAAAGTGGGTCACCAGCATACTTTCCATTTATGAATATAACGAATCAAATCTTCTTGAAAGCAACTCTAACAGTACTCCTCATTCTGGAGGAAATGTCCTCAAATATTATTTATATGCTTGTTATCTTATTTATATAAATGTACACAGATAAAATATGCTTTTGTGTTTTTTTAAATATACATTAAATTATTATTATTATAAGCAGGTACTAGTTCACAGAAAAAATCTCATATACATATAAAAAAATAAAGCAGTGTTTCAGCTGATGTGCACCTTCTGGATCTTGGCATGGTTATTTTAAGTTTACACCCTATCAGTCAATTAAAATAGTTACAACTAAATACAAATTCACAAAAAGATAACTTTTCCAGAAAGAGACACACAAATAGCACATATTTTGAAGACGAGTGTGCCTCTACAAGCAGATCTCCCTGAACCCTCCATTTTGAAGGGGCTCCATGTGCACATAAAAGCAACACGTCAGAGTGAACAACTACTTCAGTTAGTGTTTTGTGCACTCTCCAGAAACATGTTTTGTGTGTGCACCAATTACCTATTTGTTACTTGCAAAGGAAGAAAATTATTTTAGAAGCCTACAAAAAATTTTCATTAAATTCTTAGGTTAAGTGTCTTGAAGGATTCACCATACATTAAAACACTGTCTATAGCACATGACTTTGAACAGTTTATCTCAAAATCTTTTAAAATGCTTATGAGTTTGTATTGGCATGAATCATTCTTATAAGAGGTTGGGGTTTTGTTTTTTGGGTTTGGTTTTTTTTGTTTGTTTTTTAAAAAAAAAAACCCAAACAAAAAAAAAAAAACAAGAAAAAACCCAAATAACTTTCATATCAGTCTTTTCACTCTGAACCAAGGTCAGCTATAACTGTTGTACCAGTTTTATTGGCCTAAAATAAACCACTGTTTGTACTTAGTGACAGGTCACCTCCATACTCCATTTTTTTCCTTTTTCTTTCAAATTTTTGTATATACTATACACTTCAAATACTAACGCACATTACAGAAGATATATCAGCCTGTAAAAGAAACCATACTGTAAAGAAGTTCCACAAGTTAATAAGACAACATCAATTCATTAAAAACACAAAATGCAGGAGGTTTGTCTAACTGAAAAAAAATCAAAGAAATTCACCCAATTAGAGAGTAATGAAACCCTACAGTAAAATTTTTATCTAGTCTTAAAAATATTCCTATCCTGAGAAAACACTTTCCCAGTTAGTGAGATTTATTAAACTGAACTACTTTGAGATAGCAATTCAGACAAGTCTGGATGATAAACTAGGTTAAATGGTACTTAGTTACCACATTACTTGTGATTTAACACTTTTGTTACAATTTGTTTCAAGTTTTAGGGGTAAAGAAATAAATTATTTTTTAAACAACTGTCTTTAACGAGCATTCACAAAATTTTGAGAGTATGGTACAAAGCCTCTGATGTAATTTTGAAGAAGCTTGAGTAGTAGCCATTATGCATTGTCAGGGTAGTACTTGCAAATGAAAGCAAACTTCTCCTCTCAGAGATGTTTGCAAACTGAAAATACATCTACCTCTGGCCAGAACTAAAATGTCAATGGTGGAATGAGCTCCTGCGAAATGAACTGCAGATACTAAAGGCTCATTACAAAGCTCACTGCCTTCTACTCCAACTACAGGACACATTTGGTGAACACCTTTTCATGTAGTATAAATACACGGGAGAAAATGTATTATACACAAAATTTAGGCACAAATTCAGTACTCATAAACTAAATACAAAACCGAACAAAAGAAAAAACCACTCCTTTCTCTCTTCCATCCAACACGAACACCATTCCCAAATGCAGGACTGCAAGATGAGAATCACAGGCAAGAAACAGTTAGTGACTTTGTATAACAGACTACAGGAAAGTGCTCAGAAACTGCGCAGTTGCACGGGACATTCAATTACATAGGACAGATTCAGTAGAAAAAACAGTGTTCAAGTTGGTCTTTCTTAATCTGCTAAAACCATGTTACTGATTTGGACCTCTGTTGCTGATGTTGCTGTCATTTAATACAGTGAAATTAAACCCCCTTATCTTACAATATTATAACTGAGAGGGTTGATAAAATGTTATGGACCAACTTTATGCAACTTCTTTGCTACATTAACATGTTTATGCAAAATTGTGCTCATCGTGACACAGATCTAGTCCAGAACTGCCACAGGAGACAGCATGGCTAAAAATGCAACAACAATAATGCAACAGCAAGAGCCACATGAGAAAATGACAAGAAACGATGCTTTGCAGCCTGTATTGCTTTTACTGTCTTTTCTTGCCTTTGGATAAGTGTTACACACCCCTGTCTTTCATATTCAAGGTGTTTCAGATTTTTAATTTTTGTTAAAACTATCCAGGAGGACAGAGGGGGTTAAGACCCTTGTAATGCTTTTAGAGTCGCAATTTAATTTGGATCTCTGCATCATTAAGGATATACTGACTGTTTCATCCTAGCCCTCCAAAGGACATGATGGTGTCAGAGGGATTATTTATTTTATTTATTTGTTTGAAAATGACAAGACTAACAACATTTCAATGTTCTGGGATAATATCTCTCAGGTAATGATAAAATGATTCTTCAAATATTTGTTCAAACATAATTAAAGTTCAGAGAGGTTTATTTTACCAAGATACTTACATGGCCAGATGCCATACTAACCATAAAGACAAAAGAGACAAATTCATCAATTCATATTAGCCAGCGGTCCTCATTGATCAAACTGAGATTTTTTGGAAAAGGAAACCTTAATATTGCCATTAGAATACTGTAGTAGTGCACAGTCAACTTTACATAAAAGTATAGCTTGCTTCAGAGTTAATATGTACACTAACAGTTATGTGCTTATTCATACTCTAAGGTTGTATATTTTTCTTTTCACTTATATCTTCCCTCTTCTTGCTTTCGCTCATCTAATATTTGCAACTTCACCTTTTTACCTGAAATTACTTTAATCATGCTTTTTATCTGTGATGTATTTTACCTGGTACAATACTTGCCAAGATTTACAAAAACTGCCAGTCAATGCATTGATGTTTAAGAGTCTTATAGAAGGAGATACAGAAAATTAGGACTATCCCAGAACAATTTGTCTTTTTAAAATAATAGTGATGAGTTATATTACACCACAAAAACAACAAATGTTTATTCTGGATATTGCAAACTCTGGATAATCCACAAGATTTTATGGAATCCATATGTTTCAATTTGAATTAATATTTGACACAATGATTGATAATATTGCTTAATAAAACACACTCTTAGAAGAGCAGGGCTTTTGCTACATCCTCAGTAGTGTCCATTATTAAATCCATAGGAATAGGCAAGTCCACTGGTATAAATATATATGACAAAGGCACAGTTTTCAAGTTAGGCATTAGCACAGATGTCTGTTTTACCAGAGGATCTTTCAGCATTGTTGGTAAGCTTCACATGCTATGAAGAAACACAAAGCCACCTATACTGTCTAAGCAGAGATGGTAGTAGAAGTTATTCATATTATACCTAACAAAATCTTCATTAAGCAAGTAAGTATTTCAGATTCTTACACAGCCATAACCCATGTTAGCTAGACCAGGATAGCACTTCTGAAACAAGAGCACAGGCTATTGCTTTTCTGCTTGGTCGAGTTGTCACACAATTGCTCACCATCCATGACTTATGCCTTCCAGGAACTGAGTCACAGGGTTCACCAATCAACTTCTCTGCCAAGTGTATGAAAACAATAGAAGATGCTTCAGAACATTTTTAAAGTTATTTTTCAGTTATTTGAAAGTCACTGCCTCCCTTACCCAACCATGGAGAATTGGCAGAGCCTCTCTGAAGCCACTGTCAAACAGATGCACTCATCTCATTATAACATTTTTGTATGAAGCTACAGGCTGCCCAACTTAAGTAAATTTGTTCCCCATGTTCTTTGGCCATTATTGCACAACAGAATGATTTAAAGCACGATAGAGAAGTTCCATCATGTGTTTCCCTACTTACCTTCCCAATGATGGTCTTTTTAAGGCAGCCTGTAATCTTAATTCAGAGCATTTTAAAAAAAATTATCAACAGAAAATGGCATGTATTCAGCTTACATTCAAGATAAACACAGAGGGTTTCCTCAAAAGCACACAGACATAAACACTAATTACCAGTTCTCTTTTAATGCTAGTTCCTATATATTAAACTCCTATTAGATTTTTTCTGGTTTTAGAGTTGTGGAGATGTTAGCAGCCTATTCAACAATATGATTCGATTAGAAATGAAGCCACAATCAACATTCTGCTTCCTGCCTGCCAGCTTCCCTCTCCTTTGACCTTTCCAAATAGATTTGGGTTTTTTCTCTCAAGTTTCTATTCAGACAGTCTGAAATGATATGCTTTATCACATGGTTGGCTTTGGTGTAAAAGATCTATAAACATATTACCATACTCAGTCATAGCAACAGCACAGAAAAAAGGAACAAAGTGGAGCTCAGTGGGAAAGGAAGCAGACAAGAGTCGTGCTGTCCTTGGGAATCCGACCACAGTTACTGAGTGCCAGATCTCTGTACCTGAGCAGGGAGTTCTGCTTGGCTACAGGCTCTGCAACCCTGTAGTACACAGCCTAACATTCAACATAGGAGACCTCATACCTTTGAAAGTGGAAAAGCAAAACAAAATCTAAACCACAGTACTCATTTTAAAAGATTAAGGCATTAGAAAGTTGGCTAAATATTTTTTCCCCTTTATCTCTCATTTGGTCATGTCCTTAGAGTAATTTAACCTGCATAAACTACTGTCTATAAATCAAATATTTAGGGGCCTCAACAGGCAGATGAAGCTCTATATCCACTACTAAACCCTCAAAAATATGCCCCCTGTGAGATTAGCCGAATGATGCTAGCCTAATTACAACTTCTACACAGTGAGTTAATATTCTATATGTGTTACATGTTGAAAAAACATTTTCCAGACACTCTTCCCAAAGAAAGAGACTGACAAATATTAGTGCTTTCTGTAGTCAGTTACTTGACAAGTTTGACAAACATAAACCGCACCACAGTTCCTTCTCAAACCGATTGTGCCAACAGTTCCTCAAACAAGTCCCACTCTTCCTTTCAACTACTGCTCTTTGCTCATCCATCAAGTCTGCCATGCCTCAACTTCAATTCCATTATTTCTAAAGAATGCTTTTACCTATCAACTTATCGAAAATTCCACAACATATGTCCAGGTTTCACAACCACAGCCAAGGCCAAAAATTCAGGAGCCACATGGATAGTGGTAACATTAGACTTTGGGGAGTCCGTTCCCAGAAAAATTTGTATTTGCTGCTGTGTCCAGAAGCTTTTGCTGATATAACTTCGAATTCAGAGAAACAGAGGGTTGCCCAGTAAATTACAGTGCAAACTGCAATGGAAGCTACTTCAGCTTATGACCCCTAGTTCCTGGTACCTTTGTTACAACGAAAGCAGACTGCCTGCAGGTAAGCAAGGGGAAGAAACAGGTTAGAGCTGTCACCTTCTGTATGCAGGAGCATAACACACACCAACCTAGCTGCAGTTTGGGTTTTGGTTCGAGTATCCACTGTTTTCCAAAGCTGAGAAAAGTACTTTCTATCAGCATTAAGTCTGGACAGAAATATACTTTAAAAAATTAGCTCCTGTAGACTTAGCACTGCTTACAAAAAACCAAGGGTTGTTTGTTGGTTTTTCGGGGGGGGGGGGGGCTAGGTAGTAAACTAAAAAAAGAACACTTAACATTTCAGCAACTCAAGGTGGTCTGAATAGCTTATATTCTATGTCAGCTAGGGAGGAAGCCTGTAGATTTACAAACATTCATTAAATGCTTCAGGAAACTTTTAATCAGTTGCAGTGATTTGCACAGGCCAAAAACATTCCATACAAACATGAATGCAAGGAATTCTGCCCTCCCCCCACCAGAAGAGCAAATGATAAGTCACTCCTTTAATTGATCTGCTCTCCAAATTCAGATTTTAAAATTCTGTTTCTACATATGATTCTGGCACTAACCAGGCAACACTGTGTCATTTTAACATTATGGAATAAACTGACATAGTCAATTATTCATCCCATTTGGTCTGTAGGCTTTTTATTTGCTTTTGATTATCTTTCTTGTTCATTTAGTGCTTTAACAAGAACGTTATAAAGGTTAGTACAGAAATAAATACATCAGGTGTTATATTCCTCTGTGTAATTTAACAATATTTAGACAACAGTCATATAGCCTGAAAGCAAAAGATACAGTAAAAATTACTGAAAAATCCTGTTAGGGCTGTCTGCTAGCTGAAAGCCAAAGACTCACCAAAATAAAAGCAGCTATATATTCAACTATTTTCAGATTTGCTTAGCCACAGATACTGGGACCACTATAGTGTAGTATAGCCATGTAACAACTCTTATGCACATTTAGAGTAGCTTGAAATAGACTAGTGAAAACAACTATTTGTCATTTATTCAGCTTTTTACTGAAAAGCTGTTTCACTACTCTTAGTGCGAGGAAGGTGATGTTTAGTTTCTGGTATTGACTTCACAATACAGGTTTTAAAAGATTCATGCACAATGCTGTGCATATATTCTTGTTTAGCATACAGGGCTGGGGATTAGCAGAGTGTAAATAACAAGACACAATGTGGCGTAATAAAAAATTTATACCATTTTAACATTGCTCTTCAAGTTCTCTAGATGGCTCTGATGAGGTAACAGATAAGAGAAGTTTCTTACTATATTTAAAATATTATAATATTGTGATATTTGATTACCTAATATATTAGGGTTGAAATTTGTGTCAGAACAGATCACAAGTTTTCTTACAGTTTTACTATTATCTGTAGGGAAAGGAAAGGAATCCTCTAAAGAGCATGGTTCCAGACAGTGTATAGTTTCAGTACACACAGCAACAACCCTGTAGGCACTATGAAAGTTTTAACCCAACCAGCGAAATTTTGTTACATCCTTGAAGGCTGAGATCCAACTCAAGTAGTTATCTTGCTGTCACACAAAATCTCACAGTGCAACTAGAAGAAAATCTAACAGATTCAGCACATGTGCTAATAGACTGGTCATGTAAGAGACTCCTACATGTGAATGCATGTAAAATCACTACCTATAGACTTGGCAGCCTGCCAATATCCCTTACAGGGAGCAAGTCTAGCCAGGTCAAAATATTTTTAGAGTAAAATTTTCACAGTTGGGGTATTATACTTTTATGATCACCTTCTGAAGAGTTCTCATTGTTAATAACAGATTTTAAAAGTCAAAGCTGGTAGTTCTAGATACCTGTCTCTGGCACAACCTGCCAGAATGATGCAAGCTATACTTCTGACTTGCAAAAAAGGCAAATCCTAGAAAAACTCCACTAGCTGAAAGAGAAGCCCCAGTGACAAACTGTGTCTCACAGCTTGCACTGAGATAGTCATGCCAGATGTTCTCAATGATCTCTTCCATAAGAATTAGCCTTTCTCCCTAGCCCCAAAGCACAACAGACACACTACTGGTGGGCAATACCAGCCAGAGATGTAAAGAACAAAAACTAATCACCACATTGTTCTTTCAAACCAGTCATGAGTTCCAAGTATTAAAATCATGATCTATTTACTTCCCTTTTGGTCAGTGTTGCCTCACGAGCCTGTTGAGCATGTGTCCACAAGGTGAAGATTTTGTGATCTCCTGCCCACAGAAGATCAAGTGTCAAAACTGCTTTCATTGTGGAAACGTTCAAGGACCCTGTTAGGCCAAAAGTAAACAGTGTGTGTCTTTGACAACCATAGACACCCGATCTGTGCTTACATTTAGATGTCACATAGCTCCTACAGCCACCCCAAGTGAAATTTCATCCTCAGTCTGATACCACAGGCATCTGACACCTTGCATATAGTGATTCTGCTACCTGCAAATCATAACCTAGGCTCTTATGTCTTCACTTTATCTCATCCATCGCATGGCTGGCATCCACAAATGATGATGGTAGCCACTTTGGCAGGTGGAAGCTGAACCAGTCAGTATTTTGGGTGAAGCAAGAAGGCTTGGAAATTTTAAGTGTTAAATGCAGGGAGGACACTGTAGGACCTGTTCTGCTCCTTCCTGGAGAATTGGAGGATGCCACATACAAGGACTTCAAATCACAGCTTACTGGTTAAGCACAAGTTCATGAGTTCTACTTGTGTAAGCAAAAGCTCATGCGAGTTTCTGCCTCACATGAGCTCAGGCTTTTCCCCCTTACCACCCTTCCTTCATCTCTGTACACTTTTTTTGTGAACTCTTCAGTTCTCAGTTCCCTCTCTGTCACAGCTTCCCTCTCACTTTTCCATCTACGTACCTTATAATAGGTGGATACTTTCTCCTCATCCAGAACTTCTGTCTGATCCCCAAAATTTCCCGACTCAATTAGATTTTGCTCATCTCTGAGCCATGGGGCTTGAAGCTAGAATCTAACTTCATAACATTTATAACAAAAGCCTATAATTTATCATTAGTAGTACATTCCTGTAAATCCTATCAGCATCCATTCACATTAGGAAACTTGAAGAAAATAAATCTCACTATCGAAGCACAATTTTTCTAGTAGTTCATTCCCAGTCTCTCAAAAGATGCCCTATCAAATGTACAGATACTCATTAGCTTACATAACTTTACAGGGAAAGCAACAGCAGCTTTAATTCTAGGAGTCTAACAGTAAGTTAATAGCAGCAATACAAACCAATGTGAATGCAGAACAAGCAACTCTGCAAACCGTCTAACAGGCTCTGACATTCAGCCTTCCCCATCAGCCTGCCAGTGCCTGGAAGAAACTAGTCTAGTCTCTTGTGTATGTGCCTTCAATTCTCAGAAGCACAAAAAAATATGAAAGGGATCACATATAAAAACCAAAACAAAACCCAAAATGAACCCAGGCCAATATTGAAAGCTGAAATGCTACGCTATTAACAGCCATAATCTACTCATGGTTATCCAGGCTGCCACTTGCCTGTCAAGCAAAAATAACATCTGCTTTAAAACCTACCATTGTGCTGTACTGTAGATACTGCATGAAAGGGAAATGATTGCAACTGCGCTATAAAATATACTTTCCCATTTGTTTAAACTTCTTTAAGCTTACAGCAATTAAAAAAGCTCTGTGGTATCTGTATAATGAAAAGAATTACCAACATCTTTTCATCTTTCTTCCATGCCACTCAAAGATTGGAAGGATGGTAACTAATACTTCAAAAGTAGTTTTAGATGACTGAAACAAAGCCATGATTCCAAACAACCTACAGGAGAACTAACGTACGTAGTCTGAAGAGTTTGTGCTAAGGCAAATGTCACAGTTTCAAGTGAGGTGCACTTAGCCAGTCATTTCCTGAATTCTTTTTCCTGTTATTTCACATGCTTTAAAATCTGTTTTCCTGAAAAGTTTATTCCCTCATTCTCCAGGGATTTCTTTGCATTGACTTCATAATAGCACACTAATGTGGGCACTGATAACACAATCTGTTGCCAGGGGAATCAACTCAGATGCAAAATGTATCAAGACTTCATTGAAGAAATCATTGGGGAAGAAATACTCCATCAAAGACGAATCACATGTTTAGTTATATGTGCCTTCAGAAACAGACATAGGGAAAGAAATAACCTGTAGGCTTGCTTATCAGTTAAGACTGTTCATCAAGGAAGTAACAGCTGGATTCTAGGGTCCCTTCAGGTTCAGACATGTTCAAACTCACAGCTTCAGGGAAGACACCCCAACCACAAAATTGACAGCTAAGACAATGGCCTTCCTCTGCCTCTCCTGAAGAGCTTCAGCCACCAGACCCTGAGAATTACGGAGACATTACAAAAGACCATAGGGCAGTGAGGACATGCCCCAGCAAGAGGAAAACTGTCCTCACATCACAGATGTGTTTTGAAGAAATGCACTGTCACTGCAAGAAGGCACACTAGCATGTTCCTTATATTCTTGGGCTTGCTCTTGTTATTCTTCAACAGGGAACTTGCTGCCCTGAGCCCCGCAGTGCTGGGGCCATCATGCCTCAGGAGGCACAGAGGCCTCAATCAGATTGAACACCTCAGAAACACAGGCTCCCAAGCACTGCGGCAAACAAGATAGTAGGGAATACTCAAGGTGTCCAACAGACTCCTTTCCTTAGTTCTGCTGCAGCCTACTCATGCTGCAATATAACCATGAAACATGCTCATCTAATCTTTATCCCACTCCTGTAAAACCATATTTTGGACCATTGTTTCAGTACATTATTAATCAGCAGGGTCTGAGCCACACATTTCTCCCATTAAAAGAGCAATTGTGCTGTAACTTACCAAAAAACACACTTGTCACTACTTAATATCGACAGGAATAACTTGAAAAATGGTATCGTATGCAAGCCAGAGTGCTTAAATGGACTGCAGGCAGAACCCGATTTCCATACATTGTTCTTGTCTCTTCGTTAAATGCGTAACACAAGTAATGCGCTTAGTTACCTCTAAAATCATGGTAGGCTGGAATTGGCTTGTATACCTAAATAATTCACCACTGAAGAGAGGCACTTGCGCTCTAGTTTGAAATCAAGCCACAACAGCCTGTCACTGTTGAGGCTCTTCTGTGCATATTTCCTCACTTAAGAACCCCAAGCTAGTGGCTACAGCAACTTTAACTGTTACGCTTGAGCACCTCGCATTATTTTAAAACTCTACTGATTTTACTTTTTTCTATTAAATGTACTCATGAGAAAGATTTTCATCAACTAGTCAAAGGACAGCAAGTACCTGCACAAAATATCTTACATTCTTTTGCACATTTTCTTGGACAATCCTGCTCTATATGTCAGCTATTATAAAAGTCAATAGGAAAATTCTGAAAAAAAATGTCTGTATCAACTGAAGCTTAACATGTGTTGGAAAGTAGACATTGAACCAGAGCTAAAAAGTTATCTGCAACATCCAGCCTTGTATACAGCAAAGCCCAACAATTATTAAAAGTCAAATTTTACTTTTTTAATGAAAGCACCTTGTCTACACTTCATGCGTTAACACTTGGTAATATATTACAGTACAATCCATTCCAAAAAAAGCAATATTTGTCGATGTTTTTTATGAAGGTCGTGATTTTCTTTGCTTCAATGTTTGTGAAAGTGAAATATTAATGTCATGCACAGTACTGAAGCATACTGAAAACCCCCAGAGGTCTGTCAAGACATGCAGATCCAGAGTTTCAGAAGCAGCAACCAGAGCTACTTCAGTAAAGACCACTCTTCCACGCCATGTGGCAGCTAAGCAGTGCAGAAAGGTATTTCAAATATTTGACTAAAATCAATTGCTTTTTGTGTTTGCAAGCATGGATGAATTCAGATTCTCAAAAAAATTATCAGGAACATCACTATACTATGCACCTGAAGACAATGAAACACTGTCAAACAGAATTAAGTGTGCCTACTGAAAGGAAAAAAAACCCCACCCAAACCGCTAGACAGCAATGAACATGCTGTGTTCTTGGAGAGAGAATTCAAAATGTAGATTGATAAAAATTTTCCATTTATCCCCTGCCACATGAAGCATATGCCCAAATATAGTTAACATTAGTCTTCTGTGAATCTTAAATAAACTCATGGAATGTGGATAAAAAACCCCAAAATAAGCCCAACAACTGTTTAAAACTAAAAACTAAGATTTTAGTTTCCAGCAACAAATGCAACCTGGAAATGGTCAAAAAAAAAAAGAACTGGTCCCCTTCTAAAATTTCAATAACACATTCTATATATATCAACTCAAACAATTCCTATGGTACTTGTTCTCAGTCAGGAGAACACTGATGTGATAGGAAACAAGCACATCAAAATGCAGTGGATACAAGAATAACTGCACATCAATTATGGCAAGAAGCACTTTGTATAACACCAAGCACCACACCACAACTAAGTGGTCTCCTGTTAATATCCATGTCTTCACTTAACATGTTTTGCCTTTCCAAAGGCACACCATCTCATTTTGAAGTCACCACCCCTTCCTTCACAATGCTTTCTCTGGCCATCTATTTGCTGCTAAAAGAGTTGGCTGGGATGTTGTGTACAAATCGAACTTGCCTTTCCAATGCTCCTAAAGAGCGCTCTCTGGCAGGCCTGTTTTCTCTTTCTACACTCCAATGTGACACGCTGAAGAAGCTAGAGCACTTTCACCGAAGCATTTAGAGCAGATCATTAATAGAG
The DNA here is from genome assembly GCF_965140245.1 of Athene noctua. NCBI lineage: Eukaryota > Metazoa > Chordata > Aves > Strigiformes > Strigidae > Athene > Athene noctua. The sequence goes on along the minus strand of NC_134039.1, from coordinate 36,644,665 downwards.
CTGTAATAAATGTGATGATGATTCGTGTTTATGAAATATATTGACCTTTAATACAAATGTATATGTTGTAAATATTTTATGATGTAGAGAAAAATTACTGTGGTTTTATCTTTAAATCGGTTCGAGGCTTTGTAATCTCAGACTATGTAATGGCTATGTTGGTGTTTTGACTATGTTGTTACAGCACCTAGTGGAAAAGTACCAGACAGACCCTTGTCTCAGGCAGACCCTTGTTTTGATGGAAAAGTACCAGAAGGACCCTCGTTTTGATGGGAAGAGGAGGAGTGGAAAAACACCAGAGAATCCCCCCTCAACAACATCAAGAGAATCTGAGATTGGAGAAAATTCCACTACGCTTGCGCGGACTAAACACACCCATCTTATGAATATGTATTACGAAAAGACTATAAAGGGGGTGGGGTTTGTTTACACAGTGTGCGTCGGTGGTGGAGTGGAGAGTGTGTGGTGTATCCTGCGCGGTTTTGCTTATTCTTATTTCAATAAAATTACACAACTATATTTGCCTTTTGGCTTCTAAATTTATAACGAGCTTTCATTAATACACTTTTGTCAACTCATCACTACCCTGCTGATATGAAAACTTCATTCAAAATAGAGTATAAAGCTGCCTTTTGTAGCAGCGGTCCATGGTGCAGACAGACACTATCAGAGGGCAAAGTTTACACCTCATCAGTGGCTGAATAAGCACTAGTTATCCCTCAGGTGGATAACTTGATTCCACATTAACTCCAGGCTGCTTCTGAAGTGTGTCACTGTTAGCAACACAATGCAGAGGAGAAAACAGATGATTAAAAATTTGTCTCCAGAGAGAGCGAGCAGGGCTGCTTACGTGCAAACTGATGGTCAACCCAAAGATAGCAGCATCAGACTGTGTTTAGAACCAGCAGACAGGCATCTGCGTCTAAGGTTACTAAAGAAGCTAAACAGGAAACCTCATACCTGTGTACAGCCTGTATATTAAGCAAGTTGTCTACTGTTCTACAGCTCAAAAGCAAATACCAGTAACTGCTTTAAAGACACTAGCAACCCAATTGTTTTGCAATGGACAACTGACAGGTAAAAAACTGTTACTGTGACAAGCTGTACGAATTTTGCAAGAAGCGTCTCTAAATCACTGCTAGAAACCATGTACGCCCACAAAGTCTAGCCAATCCATTTTTAATAATAGATTGAATGTCCCTGGAACATTAATCTTCTGCTATGATATGACTTAATGCTTGAACTGGTGAGCACTATGGGCAAGAACATCTGTGTATTAACATAGCATTACTGGTTTTTAAGCAATAATTTGTGGTTGGCTTGAACTACCCGGGCTACAAACTCCAGCAGCACAATGGCCATTCTATAACTTTTTCCAGTACACCTGGAGGGTATCACAACCAACAGCTAGGACAGAGGGATACAGTGAATATGTATTCTAGTCTAAGCAAAATTAAGGCTTCCTCATCACTAAATTGATTGGATTGTTTGCTAAGTAGTTTAACATAATAATTGCATTTGAACTAAAATACAAGTGTGTATATATATTCCTGTGTGTGGAAAAGCATGCGAGATAGGGGACCCATCAGTTCTCTATCACAAACAACATTTCTGAAAGTGTTCCATAATGCAAAATCATCCACTACCTCTTAAGAGATTTGGGCCTCAGCTCAGCCTGAACAGCAACATGGAATGACTGCTGTAGTCCCTTGGACACATTTGAATTGGTAAAGAGAAGAACTGGCACGGACAGTCTGCTGTATAATCCTCCACAATCCAGCAGAAGCATTACCTCTGCAAAAAACAATGAAAAATGGTATCATACAGGCCTTAGACTTGTTTCCTACTGCAACAACGCCAGCAACACCTTCCCAGATCCCCTCAATCCCCACACTTCAATACCTTCAGATTGTTTTATGTCCTAAAATGCTATAGGGTATTTTCTGCTTACAATGTCTCCAACTTCCTTAGTGTCCCTTGCATAACTTTTCTGGCCTGACAGGTCGGCAAGAAAGTATATTCTGTAGATGATCTCGAACTATCTGCCTACTGACAGACTGGCATGCTAGCCAGGGGATAATGTGCGAATTACCTGTGACTTTCAATCCCTATGAGAATGGGTAAGTACCTGGTGAGGACACAGGAAAATTAGTTTCACAAGATGTCTGAGCTCATTACCTCTAGTCTCCTGTCATATTTATTAGGCAGAATATATTCACTTCAACAGACCTGAATGATGCAGAAGCCTCAGGAAACATGTAAAATAATTTCCAGGACAGAAACAAAGAACTTAAAGGAAATTCCTGGCTCCTAACATTGAAGTTACATTCATAAACTTATCAGGCTTCCTTTCCAAAGAAGCAATGTATTTTTCCTGCTACTCAAGTTTGGAAAGCCATTTCAGAACATTATTACTCCCACGAATAAAAATTTTATCTTGGTTTACTACCCTTACTTGCAGTTAGATCTTCCTCTTCTACACCCAGCTTGGTTTCAACCATTTCTCCTTGTTACTGATGCATAGGTGCAGGATGACATACACTAAATGAAAATTAATCTAATAGTACAAACTTCCTCTCTTTGCTTAAAGGAATATTATACCAGATGCTTTGCAAGATTATTACCCATCTCTAACCCTGTCTCTCTTCAAACTCCCTATTTCTTGTGAAATGTCCAGCTTCACATACTGTTTATCACATTGTATCATAGCAAGGCTTGGACTCAGATTCTGAGCAGAGGAAATTCAGCAGACATGGTGTTCACCTTTGCTAAAATGACCAGATGAACTGGCAGGATCCACCACTGGTTAAACCAAAAGTTAAATTTATTTCATTTTCTATTTACCTCCAGGACTTTAATTAAGTCTTTCATTATTCCCTCCTTGAAAATTTGCTCAGAGATCTATTTACTTTAAAGCCTTCGATGTCACTGAGATTATAACTAAAACCTGTATTTACTTGGAATATTCCCTTCTCTTTTACAAAGAGCTCCTACATTTGCTATTCTTCCTGGAGGAGGTTAGTCCTGCTAACTCCTTGCCGTTTTCTCTCCAGCACAAATACCGAAGACTAAGTCCATGTTTTATTTTCACCTTAATTACAAGTACCTCTCACTTCTACATGTTCACCTTGATTTGCGATTCTGCCTCCACTCTTAAACACCCATGTCTTGCTAAACGCCCAGGACAAAGTTAACTTTAAATTCTATGCACATATCTAAATAGGTTAATCTCATTCCCAGTTTACCTTCACAGGAAATTTACCTATTCTCTTTTTATTTACCTAGTGGAACATACTGTTTCTGGTTCTAAGGGATTAAATAAGTAAATGCTTTGGAAACAAGTATCTGAAACACTTAATACACAATTTAAAAGTATCCAAGGGAGATGAAACCTAATGAGACAAAAGAGCTAAGAATGTATTAGTCCAAAATGAAATGGATATAGAAGGAAAAGAAGAGAAAGGTTAGTCTAGGCGGTAAGGTGAAATCTGCACAGTTAAGACTGGGAAAAAAATGCCCAAATAATCTGAAAAATGATGCATCAGTTTCATAAAAGCTCTATACATGATGTAGAACTGTAACGTAAAGAATCTTTTAGGGCTCTTTAGTGGGTTTCTGGGTTTTCTTTTATGTTATGAAAAAAAAATCTATGCTAATAGGATAGCACAGGTTCTTTGTTACCAAATCTAAGTGCTATCTGCACCATAACCACCATAGGCAGTTCAATTTATGAGACTTCTGGCTAAAATCGTGGTGTCACACACAAGAGTAAGAGCAGTTTAGCCACTGAAATACTAATGTTTTAGATAAAAATAATTAATACATCTTGTTGTTGTCATTCACACTGACCATTAAATCCAGAAAGATGGTATGTCCTGAGCCAACAGCAATAAAATTCTCTTTTCTTGTGGTAGCTTGCAGATAAACAAGGATACAATTTCAAATAATGCATGAGTGTAATTTTCAGTCATTCTCCCTCTTTAAAATAACAAAGGGCTGAATAAACAATGCAAAGCCTGCTCCGGCAGAAGCAAGCTGAGCGTAGTGTTAGCTTAAGGAATACTACTGAGCATTCAACATTCAAAAGCAAGCATGCTGCTGTGATAATGCTGAGCAAGTTTTGTTTTCAAATGAGCTGTTGAATCGAGGACACTTCGTACCTTTGTTAACATGACTGTCTCCTACATCTTACTGCTATTGCAAAGATACTGACAACAGATAGACCTGTCTGCCCCAGGAAGAAAAGAAATTTCAGAGAATGAGCAATTTTCTCACAAGTCTCAGAGCACTTATAACTGAATCTTGCCAGCATATTAATCACAACACTGGATGGTACCAGGCACTACCTCTTAAACTGAAAGCTTCCTCAAATTCAGCAAAAACTAACAACTACAGGAAATAAAGATATTGCTTCATGTGTTGGCTAGTAAAATATACGGCAAATTCACTGTCCCTTATATGGAAATTTCAAAAACTCAGTTCAAATACAATACTTCCAAGCCGATTCCAACTCTGTAGCATTAAAACACGCTGATACAATGATACACGAGACTGTTCAAAATCATCTTGGAATAAGAATTTCTTCACATTTCCAATTCACTAACCCTACTTTTTTTGAAGTATGTATTTATCAGTCTGTTAGTCACCAAAACAGCAACATCATAAGCAACATACTTGGCTCTACATAGAAACATACCGTGATAAATTTTAAACAGGTATTCAGACGCAGATATTAAAACTTTGTCTCAGTAAACCATGAGGAGTTCACACCCCTAAAATTAGCAAGCTACACTGGGTGTAACCAGAGACAAAAGTTTCTTCTTAAAAATAGAAATTAAGTCTCTATTGCAATGTGCAGGGGTTATTAATAAAGTGAATTTAACTCTATGTGACATTTTAAAACTATCTTACTAGGCAGCCTAGAAATAAATTGCAGCCCTTTCTTTTCCTAAAATCAGACAAATATTAAAAAAAACACCACCCACACCCAAACCAGTATGAGGGTTCTGTTTTACACATAAAAATATTTTCTCCACTTTTAAAAATGCAAATTATAACCCAAATCTTCATTTAAAATTTCAGTTTCCATATAAACAACTTCAGAACAAGTTAATTCAATCAGCATCTATAACAATGGTATAAGGCTGAATAACCTTTGCTTTCTCATTGCTAGAGAAAGACAAAGTGAGGGGAAGTGGCAAGATAAGCTGTGTATCTGCAGGAACAGGGATCAGTGCTTCAACTCCCTATGTACTGTCAGGCACAAATATTAACTACACAATCACACTTGAGGAATGATGAGCATCAGATGCAAATTTCCTTAACTCACAGACACTGATTTGAGCCACAGCGCTGTAGATAAAGGACAGAAATTTCCTCTTTCCCCCAGCTCCCTCCTTCCTCCCATTCTCTTCAAAATGTCCATTCAGGAATAGCAAAAGCAATTACATACTGAAGATTACAGGGCACATTCTGAAAAGAAGACATTACAGTTTTGGGAATTCACTGACAGATCATGCTGAAGAAGTACTTACAAGGGGAACTAACGCATTCTTACTCTGAGGATGGGAATAGAGGAAATTAGAAGATGATCATAAAGACTAAAAGTTTCAAAGGAATTATGACACATTATCATCTGCCTTTGGAAGGCCAGGGTTTTTGCAAACTTAAGTTACATATCTTCTCAGGCAGCCTCTAGTTTGGACCTCTGTCAGAGCTATTGAATACAAATTCTAGACATGCTTTAATACAACAGCAGTGCTCCAAGACAGTCTTTCCACCTCAGATTTCAGCCTTCTTTGCCCTTCTACCCCTGCCACTGTGCTATATGGGTTCCTTTTTCAGCCACACCTACTTTAAAGAATGAACGTGACAGTACTAGTATTTGCCAGTGTCTGGTCATAATGTAGTCTCATATAAACAACACGTAAGTGACATTGAAAATTTACCACACAGCACTTCTTGCTGAGATGTGAAGACTCACTGCATATGCTCAAAGACTATACAACTTTACATCCTAGTCTTAGAAAACCAGATGCCTGCTCCTTAGGGAAGGTTCATTTTAATTGGCAGAACCTGCCAAAAAGGTTAAGGTAGCCTGAGGTCTGATAGACACATGAGGACTAATAAACTGTCTAATGCATCCTATCAATACATCTTCTGCTGTAGGTTAGGCAAGGCCAGGCTGAACTCCTTAAACAAACAGAAAAACATACTGGAAGAAAAAAAGCTTACTTCAAACCCAGAGTAGTACTGTACATACACAAATAAACAATTCCACATTCTAAAAATTCCTACATAAATTCTGGCCTTAGACTTTTTAAAGATCAAGTTCTGAATTTCTGAACCTTGGGATGCCTACCTTGCTGAAGGAATATATTAATTTTTTTTGCATCAGCAACACCTCTGATAAGACAATACAAATTCACTGTGGCTATGTACTCCCAGATCCTATCACTAGAAGCTTGTCTTTTTCTGGCTACTGACATGCTAAAAGTTCATAAATGACTGTTTTATTAATGAAATTATTACAAACAGCATCTGCAGAAGGCCTAATCCTGCACCACTGAAATTACCCAGCATTGCTGCTCTGGCAGTGGTCTTATCTGCTTGCACACTCAAGTCTCCCATGAGATGACACATGGAAGTCAGTACCAGTCTAATTCCAATTCAGTGCACCACTAACAAAGTGCAAAACACTGCCAAACTTATCAGACGCACCTGCTGCTACCAGAAGTAGTAAGTGCCCTACAGACTTACAGAAGCAATCTTTTACTTTCTTACTGTAATGAGAAGGTGAATTTAAGATTACTCTCCTTCTTTCCAAGTCCTACTTTGGTATTTTTTTCACCTTCTTCCTTTATTTAAAAAAAAAAAAAAAAAAGCACGCAACCTTTCCACAATTCAATTCTGGCTTAACTACACAGAGAAAAATAATGGATTTCTTTACAGTACTCACATCAGGAGCACTCTGTAATAATCATAGTAGAGCCAAAACAGAGAGATGAGGGGATAGGAAAGGTAACATCCTGTACTGCCAAATTTCTGAGCACTCAGACAGAGACCAATGGTTTCTATGCATAATGGCAAAGCTGGCAAAAGACACAGACTTACAAATAAAAAAAATTAGGAAAACAGTACAGTTATGCACAAGTGAAATGAAGATTCACTAATATTAAGAATCTGTGCAAGAGGGAGAGCCAGAAAAGCCTTTTGCTCTTCTGCCTAACGAAAAGAACTTTAAGCCCAACTTAAGAATATAGTTGATTTGGCACAGATGCCTAGATATTCAGCACATACATCTAGTTCTGTAATGCATGGAAAATGGTGAAACTTGCATCTTTTATGCAGTGCCTGCAATATCCACTGCCACACAGCTACTTAGACTGGATTTAGTTTCACTCAGCTTCAGATGCCCACCTTTTAGCTTCTAAGCTTCTACCAGAGATCAGACAGATCACCTGCAAGAGCTGTACCCCTCTCAGCTACACAACTCCCTTAAGAGCAAATGCCCAATTTCTAACAGTTACACAAGACTTACACAATTTTGGGGGAAGAAGCACCTATGGCAGATAGCCTTAAAAATCTGCCTGATGTGGAAAGCAGGAATGTGCATCCACTGCATATTTTTGGATCTCAAAATAAAGGTCAGAGGCTGGTTTTTTTGAAGTATCCACCCAGATGTCTAATGATTCTGAAACATGTATCCTTCATAGTGTTTATCCCCTCCCCTGCGCATGCTGGCAGAAATCACATTCTCTTCAGAGGTTAAATGACTCCCATCATTACACAAGGGCTGAAAGCTGTCACAGTAGCCTGAACCCATGTCACCAGAGCTTTAGGCTAACACCATCACCACTGCTCTAGACTTCATTTCAAAACACAGATTCTCTTCAAGTAAATCGCTGCTTCAACCTTCTCTGACCTAACTGCCACACCACATAATGGCACAGAGAACGGAAAGATTATTCGAGTTGACTCTCTCAAGTCCAAACAAGAATAACTGAAACAAAGGCTTGGCTATTTGTTTCAAAACAGAAGTAGGTATATCTTAATTGCAAGAATACTTCTTCAAAATTAAAGAGCAGTTTACACATATGCTACAGTGTAATGTACATATTCACTAGTAAATGAGAAATGCCACCTAAAGTGTCCATGAAAAGCGGCAGCATAAGTTAAAACATTTTGTGAAAGAACAATTTGTAAGCTACTGCATTCAAAGTCCAGCTTCCAAAACCTAAAAGAATATCATAGCTTCTGGCATCAACAAATCACAAACAAAAGCTCAATGCCAAGGTTTATGAATGTCACTAGAGATTCCACTTGATCACTTTCAGATCCAGCTTTGTCAGTTCACATCTTATTCACCCTCCTGAATTCACCTGCAATCCAAAACTTTCTAGTTCCTTGGTAAAAAGAGAAAAAGAGTTCCTTGGAGGAAAAAAAAAAAAAAACAAACAAAAAAAAAACCAACCAACAAACCCAAACCAACAAACAAAAAAACAGAAAAGAAAGGTGCATCTTTTTTCTACATTAAATTTATATTGCAAAACCCAATGATGTCCCTCAGGTAGAAGTCCACAGGAAGCCAGTTTCACAAATACCAGAAATAGAAGATTTGCGCAATAGGATCACTCTGTGCACTAGAGAGAGAATACCATAGGAGTTAACACTGGAAAGACACAATAGAATGACCTGATGATGGCACCAGTAGCAGTAAGCATCTAGCTCTTACAGACAGCAACCTCCTTGGTGCTTCCCAAGACAAAACTGACAACCACATCCGTACAGTTTATGGGAACAAAACATGCAAAGGCCAACAAGGACAGTTTCTGAATTTCTTCATATACCTACTAGGAAGCAAAAGAGAAACTCTCACTGATTGTCAAAGATCTTCTCATTGTCTTCACTCTTCTCCTTTTCTTAAGTCTTCCTCAGGTCTTGTTAACAAATGCTTTCCCTCCCTCTCATCCTCCAGCCTCCCCATGCCTCTGGTACAAAAAAAAAAAATCTACCAAGTCCAATCCACTTGCACAGGACAGAAGGAGCATAACTCTCTTACAGATCACAGGCCCTCATCAGGACCAGCAGCACCTGCTTGTGATGATGCTGTGTATCAGAAGGGCCCAAGTATCACCCATTGCATGAATTCATGTGTGAAGAAAAGGTTCCACTTGTAGAGACCCTCACAAAAAGCTGAGCAGGACGAAAACTTAGTGTATGGCAAACTCACTGGAATATCCCTTTAACTCTTATCTTAGAAGCAGGCTGTGACCCTTCTTTTGTTCATCAATGCAAAATTGTGTAATTTGCTCTAAAAAGGACTGGTGACAGGTAACAAGATGTAGCCAGATTTCTTAAGATATGGGAGGAGTGGGGAATGGACAAAGATAACCACTTTTTCTGGACATGGCAGGGAAGGGGGAAGAAATGAAACAGAAATCTGATGAGGTGAAGAGATACTTTACTGATCTGGCAACAAATATCAGGGACAACCATGACACAGAATTGTGTTATTCCTGCCAAAACATCTAGTAAAGCAAAAATTCCTTTAGTAAGGACAGTAAAAGTCACACACTCCCATATTATGCACAAGCATCAGTAACTGAAGCAATACCAAGTACTGAAGCGTTTTATTTTCAAGTCATCCATGTCATTATGACACCAAAGAGAATCCAAAGGCATGCGATACAGGATGCATCCTCTTCACAACCCAATGTATCAGAATGTTATTGGTAAACAGTAGAATTGAGGCAGGTATGAGACGAAAGGGTTCCAGAAGTTGACATTTAACAAAGCTTTCTTGCAGCAAAATGCCTTAACAAAAAGACTTATCACAGGAGCAATGTACATTTCTTGCTTAATGTTTTTACTGTATTTACTCACACTCATAGTATTTTATTTATTTTATTTCTTTCCTTTTCTAATGTGTGCCCCACCCCCAACACCAAGAAGCATTTCTCCTGTCCTTTCCAGTTACCATAATTTTCAGATTTGAATTTATGTTTCTTCTAGACTTGCATAAGATAATGCTTTTACTATTTTATAATAATAAAATAATTATAATATACTGACACTGATAATTTAGTGTCCACATACAGCACAAATATCGAAAGTGTGGATTCAAAGGCTCCAAACCAGTACATTCAAAATTTGCTGCAGCTGGAATTCTGTGTCTCACCTACAGCATCTACAACATTTAGACACTTGTGCTAAAAGAAAGTGAAAGAGACAGACAGAGAGAAAGTGGGAGTGACTCCATTCTGGGCAGACAATGTGAAGTCCTACCTCTATTCCTCTCTCTATCATGTCTCCCTTCTATCCTCTCCATTTCTTGCTCTTGCCCTGACCATGCCCAAAAGCTGCTGAGAGCTGCCCAGTCACACGCACAGACTTCCCCAGCCCCTCAGACCTGGGACAGGGAGTGGGGAAGCTTGGCACTGGGAAAGGTGCAGAATCTGTAAGCACAGTATGACCACAGTGGGGGTGAGGGAGCCGTGTGCCAGGGTGCTGCTAATGGACCTGAAACAAGATAGCTCTGATGAACTTTGGGAAAGCTGGCAGGGTGAAGGTGGCAACCTGCAATGCTGCAGATGAGGTGAAGCTGTGAATGAGAGCCCAGGCAAGTCTTCTTTGGCCCTTCTTACTTAAGAAGGGATCCTCACCCCGATCTAGGCAATGCTGACTCAAGATCTGTTCATTTAGTTTTTCTAACATAAAAGGACTCTTTGAGACTAGTACTGGGTTTGGTCCTGCTGGTTCCAAAGCTTCCACCTTTCCATGCAGCTGTCTGCAGCCTTCAACCAAAGCTTCTTGCCTACTGCAATCCAAAACACAGTCAATGGCTGCCGGAGTCCAACAAACAGCCACATCCTGTTCAATATAAATTCATCTCCTAGGAAGTGGGGGTGAAGTCCTTAGCACACTTACAGTAAAGTATGCTACTAAGCTGTACTGCCCTGAATTAAAAAAAAATGTTGAGTCAATTCCAATTGGCCTGTCAGTTTGATCTTTGGGCGTCACTCACTTGTACAGGCATGCTGATATCAAGCAGCACATTTTCTGCATATTTATATCATTCCACATTTGAACAATGAGCACTAGCTTAATTGTAATTTCTGTATTACATGCACTGTAATAAGTTAGAATAAAAGGAGGAGCGAATGCTGTAAAACCAGAGAAACTTGCTACATCAACTTACCCTACAAGGCTTCTCTTCCTATCACAGTAATTCTTGCAGTGTAGAACTGAAAGCCCACTTTGAAATTCACTTAGATTTAAAAAACTAATAATCTACAGACACCAAAGCACTGACTCCTCACATTTCCTGTGATATTTGTGTTTCTGGTGGTGGTAGGCAGTATCAGATTTTTCTGAAGAATGGAGGGTTTACACTTCCACCAGCTCTGTCCAACACTTTGTCTCACCTTATAAATCGACACCTCCTGCACATATAAACTGACTCCAGTGCACTGCAGTCTTCCCTATCTTTAAAACACCAACTTCCACCATAATGCTTCATCTTCAACTGAAAAGCCTTGCTTTAAACACAGGATTAGCAAGTCAATAGAAAAAAGCTTGAGAAGACAATGTGAGTAGCCTTTTTGAAAGTCATAGTCCTATTAACTTTAACAAAAATCACATGACAGAATCAGAGTGTTTAATTGTTGCAGTTGTTAGATATATATACACACACATACACTGACTGCTCTTTTCATCACAACTTTTGCCAGGAAACTAGACAGGTCTCCATACATTTTTAGCTAAACCCACGACAAGAACATTTATTTACAAAACAAAAACAAAGATGAAAACCCACCTACACCATCCTGGTTTAAGATAGATGAGGCTATAATACAAACTGGAAGTAGCATCTACCATCCTGTAAAGAACACAATATGTAGAGAATTTTCCAGAAGACTGTTCTAATTAATCTCCAATTGGTTCCATAGGCCACTGATGTCAATCAAAAGTTTCCAGTGGATTCAGCACCACTTGGATCACATTTTTTTAATTCAATAGCACAGTATTAATTCCTTGCATCCCCATGTAAGTTCTTCATCCAGAGCTACTGAAACAAAAATGTACAAAGGAAGGTGACCGTTTCTAAACTGTACACAAATAGGAAAACCAAGGAAAAAGTACCTACTATAATAAAGGTTAACTGAGAAGAATTTAGAATTGATGCCAAATATTTTATATCAAGGGTCCATTAAAGTATACCATAGTCTCAGTGTCCAATACAGAGGTAACTAAGAAAATATTAGTAGCAGTTGTTTCCATACCTTCTGCTCTCTGGAATTCTATCTAGTTGCAACACCTAAATAGAACAATAATGAATCGGGACAGCTCTCGATATTATTGAGCTTTTCTGGAATTTTTTGGAAAACAAAAAGCCTCTTTTCAACTTTCTACAATAACAGCATCACAGCTCACAATTTGTAGATATTCTTTATACCTCAGCCAGTAGAGACACCTCTCCACTCTCATCCTTGTCCCTAAATTAAAGCTTAGATTACGTACGATGATATAAAAAGCTGCCTTAGAGAAGTTCTCACTTGCTGAGTGTCTGAAAAAGGTTAGCTGCACAGCTACAAGCCATCCCAGTTGCATACCAGGTCCCATATGTCAAGGCTTTAGCACAGCACGTTTATTTTTGGCTTTGCATATTAATCCTCCACTCTTCTTTCAGCCTAAGGGAAGAGCAGAAAACTTTCAATAGTAAAGATATGTGCAACCCTCATTAGCAAGAGCGCAAATGCTCTTTAGCAAAGTTTCTCTATCAAATACATAAATGAAAAGTGAGAATTACATTCTACCATTACCTAACACTACATAGAAACTCATCTCCCACATGGGTCTTTCCCAAAACCACACTCACTGTGGGGGGTGAAGACAAAAGCTGCACATTTGTTAATGGTGCCAAAACAACTAAAACTGGACAACGGGCAGTGGCAATATTTTTAGCCTGGACAATGTTAGGATGTCAAATCCAGCCAAAACCTGAAAGGCTCAGCCTCTATGTAAACATTGTACCAGGTGGTTCCTAGCTAAAACCTCACCTATGGAGATGAGGACAATGAACAAGCTAGGGATTGAGAGCTGTTGCCATTCCCCTTCATCTTCACTGGCAATCTGACAGAAGGACAACTACATGTTCTTCAAATGAAAACAAAAATTATTTCCCCCCAGCGACCTTTTTTTTAATATACCTAACATTTAAAAGGTGATAATAGATGCCCCAGTCCTGCAAGCAATACCATTCACTGCAACAAAGACAAATTAAAAGCACAGCAAAGGAAAGGAGACACTATACAATCTTCAGACACATTAACTTTCCAGGTGGAGACCAAAAACTATGAAAGGTCTAAGAATAAAACTTCCAAACCTAAAAATCAGTTTAAACTTTGAAAAGAACATACATCTCTACTTCTGCTGAGTGTTTAAAACTGTCTTCTTGGGTTGGAAGGGAGAAGACAAATTGGGTGAAAAAACAACCTTTATGGCTTATAATGCTACCAAAGAGGTTCACCTTGCAGGATCAAGGGAGCACAGCAATACTACACTAAGCTGTACAGCAACAATTTCCCCCTTTATTTTGTTTGACAACAACAAATTACACTTAGCTCTGGCCTTTGGTTTTTATATGTATTTAATCCCAAAACTCAAAGTATACCAAAAAAGATACCAACTTTGTAAACTTCCTAACATTCCTTTCTGGCACAAGCAAAAAAATTGAGACATTACAGTTTTCCAAACATTTCTACAATGACAATATAATCAAAACTGTTTTAAATGAACAAACTGGGCCTTTCACAAAATCACAGAATCGTCTAGGTTGGAAAAGACCTTGAAGATCACCTAGTCCAACCATTAACCTCACACTGACCATTCTCAACTACACCATATCCCTCAGCACTATGTGAGCCCAACTCTTAAACACCTCCAGGGATGGGGACTCCACCACCTCCATGGGCAGCCCATTCCAACGCCCAACAACCCGTTCTGGAAAGAAATGCTTCCTAATATCCAGTCTAAACCTTCCCTGGTGCAATTTGAGGCCATTACCTCTTGTTCTATCACTTATTACTTGGTTAAAGAGACTCATCCCCAGCTCTCTGCACCCTCCTTTCAGGTAGCTGTAGAGGGCGATGAGGTCTCCCCTCAGCCTCCTCTTCTCCAGACTAAACAACCCCAGATACTTTCTTCAGTACTAACCAGCTAATCTGTCATTTTGTGTTCACATTACGGTTATGGTTTCCCTCTCTTATTCCCAAAACCCCTACATCATGCAGCCTACTCTTTGACATGCTTCACACATTTCTAGATACATTGTGGATTTAAAAACAATGCTTGGAGGTCTTAACAATATTCCATCCCATCAAATTATCATATGTCAAAACATGAGGGAACTCTGGGAAAAGTATGTCTAAATTCTTTGAGCATAAAATATATGGATGTTTGGTTACAAGTCACAGAAGCCCAGAACAAGCATTTCTTCTATGGTGATCTCTGCATTTAAAGGACCACCAGGAGATTAAAGCTCCTCTTCTCCTAAAACTGTGGGTGGAGTGGTCTTCTGTTTTGGGTAGAGGTTTTTATTGTTGTTTGGTTTGGTTGCTTCAAGTTGTTGGGGGTTTTTTACATTTTTAATCCTTCCAGGTCCCTTTATGTTATTCCCTCTAAATGTACTAAGGATTTTAAGAAATAAAGGGAATTCAAGGACAGATGATGAAAGCGATTAGAGGCTTAGAATGACTTCCATACAAGGAGAGATTATTAAAAAGACTGCCTTGCATATTATAGGCAAGATGAATGAGACAGATCATAAGAGAGACATGGAAAGTGAGAAGTGACATTCCACAGAATGTTTCATCAGTAGAAAGCAAGTGGATTTCTGTTTTGGTTTATTTCTTCTTTTAATGTAAGCCTTTTTTTGTGTGTGGTCATGTAAGAATCAGTTCATACACAAAACACTGATTCTGTTGGTAGTCTCACTAAGGCTGAAAGCACAAGAAGATTAAAATTAAGATTCTCTATTTGTTAATAAATAAACCACATCTGTTAACAGGTAAGGATTTTTGGTTTTAAATAGAGGAGGAAGTCTTACTATTTCAAATATAAGTCTACCACTAACAAAGTTCTGAATAGGGTCCAGTGTGCAAGAAACAATGTAATTAGGACTTCCTGCATCTCTCTCCAAAGCATCTGGTACTTGTTAAAAGCAGGACGTATTGCATAGACTTCTGATGGGATGCAGTAAAGGAACTCACGTGTTTTACTTGTACTAGAAAAGGATTCTTCTCCTACAAAGCCATATGTATACACTTATAACCATGATAAAATCTGGAGGATTTTTGTTCTGTAAGAAGTAAGCGATCAAGAGTGAAGAGCAATGCCCTGATCAGCAGCAAAAAAAAATTGTGTACACAGGTTTGAGGTTTAAATAGGACAACCTGGTGAGCAGTCAGAGATGACAGCTTTAATAAAGCCCTGAAAGGCAGTCCTGACACAATGCTCTAGAAGCAAAAATCAGCACAATGAAGCATAAATTAGTATAGCCAAGATAGTCTGAGCATCAGGAACGTTACTATTTCAACTGCATAGACATCTGCATGGACTTACTGCCCAAGAAGCACAGTGCAGCCAGAATCTGAGCACGTCTAGTCTCCCACAGTACTCACTGCAAAATGGTTTTGTTCCTTAAAGCACCATAACACTCTTTAGCTGTCCTGCAAGCTACATTCCAGGAACAACAGTACTTGGTACATGACAGCTAAAAATGCAACTGTTCTTCCCAAATCTTATCCTACTTTGTGTTTTACATCCTGATTTGGAAAAATTTGGATTCGTTTTCCAAGCATTGTAGGAATCAACTAGTAGTGGATATGAAGCACAGTGAAGCTACAGCAAGTGACATTAGCAGAGGTGAACTGAAACAGTTTGCATAGCCGTATCATCCATATTGATTCCACCTGTGCCACCAGAGCGAGCTGCAGTAATCCAGATTACAGTGATCAGATACTATTGACAAGGAGGGGTAGGAACAGTCCCCTGGAAGGTTACCCTTCTTAAAGCTGGGAATGAATGACCAGAACCAGAACCAAGGTAACCACATGACTGTGAACCTGTACCCATCAAATAATACCAGAACTGTCAGGCACTGACACCATTACACTACAAGAAACAATAGTTCTATGCCCCACTCTGTGCTGCCATGCACAGCATAGCTTGGCGCTCTTGTGACTTGTCCAAGGAAGATAACGGGAATCCAGCCTCTCCCTCAAAATATTTGGCCTCCTTAGGCAGCAGTAACTCCCCCATGTTACAAATGACAGAGCTGTTCTTCATTAAAGTATTTTCTCTCACTCTGGTACTGGGAACTTTGCACCAAATGTGACATATGGGTCACTGGAGAGTTGTTACCAGAGCCCAGGATATATTTCAAATGGTCTCCAAGAAGAAGGTATCAAACAGACCTGTTGCCTTACACTGAAGCAGCTTTTTAGCTGCAGCAGGTATTTTAAAATCCTCTTCCCCTCAGATTCTACCGTTTACAAACTCGGAAGGCTATATTCACAGTAAGTTGTTCTAACACTTCTGCAAATTGAATTTGATTATGTCTTCCTACAGTATATACAGGTGCAATTTTGGAACTGTCTTCTTGCCTGTCCCTAGAGAAGGCTTTACTTTCTCATAAGAAAAACCTTAGATGGGCTTGAAAGACACAGGCAGTAACCTACACAGCTGGAGAAGTCCTTCACAACCTGCCCACCTAAAAACTGGACTCAGTAGCCCACGTCATACAGATTATGAAATCCAGCAACTACTTTAACACCTTTTTCCCGGGCTTCATTGACCAGATCTCACCCTACTTATTATACACTGTCCCTATCCTGCTGACAAAACCAACTCCAAGACTTTCTCCATGAACAAACAAGTCTCCCTAGCTTGTTCAGGATCTCTGAGTGTCCTCCCACCAGCTCTGTATTGCTGTGTTTGTGTTCAGCATTGGTTTTCTCCATGAATGCTTGGGAGCGGTTGCTCTAACTCCAGCTGCTCTGATGCTTTTCATTCAGCGTCTAACTGAAAAACAGTATCATGTTTTCTTGCTTCTTTCCTACATAATACCACCAGTTGTTGCTGCTCCAGTGCCTGACCATTTCCATACCCTTGGTTAAAGCAGTAAGAGGAATATTAAAGTTATCCAGGCAATTTACTCAGGAAAAACCACTATTTGTTCAGAATAAGCACAAACAGGATTTAATGCAAGCTCTTGCCACTATCTGGAACATACAACCAGCTGCTACCACCTCCAGCAATTATAGTACAAGTTCTGTGATATCTGACACAACTTGTAAAGCCCAAACCCTGGAGGAATGCAACTACATACAACTCTACAAACTTGTTACGGAGTTATATTTCCAGTTCTTGTGGCCGCAGGAAGGGAAGGAGCGGCTAATCCTGATTAAAAGAAACCCCAAATCAGACAGAAGCCCGATGCTTTCATAAAATTATCTTAAGCATGAGGGGTTTTTAATTTTTCAATACACAAGTACAATACACAACACTGAACGTTAGCCATGATACTTTATGCTTTTAAACAGAGCAGCTAGACTGCAGAGTGGAGGCTTCAGGTTAACCTCTTAAATATGCCAAAGATCATTGTTCAGGGTATGCAACTTTCTTCCATAGCCACAGTAACCTAGGTAGTACATTATTCTTACAACAACAAGAATGAAGAAAAACCAATCGTTTCCATTTTTAAAAAGAAAAACACAGGAAATACATAAAATTTTTAACTGGGTTACGACTAGCATGTGCACCCAGCTTACAGTATGAAGAACATCGTAGACTCCAGTAGTAAAGCTACAGTGTATGGGGGTTACCTATTTTTAAAACATTTCATTATGCAGCAACAATCTGAAGCACACCATCTCCTTTCCAGCACTGTCCATTAATGGGCTGGAGGGATGAAAAGGACTGCTAACGTGCAGTAGAGGAAAAAACCAAAACAAAACACAACAAAGAAAAAACCCCCACACAAACCAAATCAACCCAAACCCCCATGAACCCTCCCCCCCCAAAACAACCCCAAACCAGTCTTCCTTCACAAATAGCTAATCCCTACACTTAAAACTGTAATGCACCTTTATTGACAGATGCAGGCTCTCATTTTATCATGGAAACCAGAATTTGTCAATATCCCAAATCAGCTAGAACAATCTCCTTTTTCTTAACATCTGCCTGCAGTGCATGGGAAGAAAGAGCCATTAGTTTTACACCTGTTTGAGCTGAGCATTTAGGTAAGAATTGGAAATTGTGCATTAACTAAAGAGCCAACTGCCTTCACCAGCAGGACATTCACCACAAAGGCTACTAAATACGTGAAAGCATCACTAGCATTGTCTATACATGTTTATCATGCATTGTATGAACAAAACATCTAAATAGTAAGAAAAAGATGAACTTGCCAGCAGACTGTAAGAAAAACTATACCATAAAGCTATACATCATGGATATACAGCGTGTTCTTACTTTTTCCCTAGCGCACACAGATACATCTTTTCTGTCGTTCACCATGCCTGCCATAGTTCTCTTCTAAATAACTTCAGGAAGGGAACTGTAATCATTCCCTGCTGCTAGACACAATCACCTGATGTTATTAAACAGACTTTGAGAAACAAGACCAAAACCATGTATTCACCGGTGTGATCACAGTGTCACTTTATTAGATCATCACCGCTGTTGACTTTGGTGAGTAAGTTCTTGCCTCCAACTAGTTTCTACCGGGGATATATCTTGAATATCGGTTTCTGCTATGTCAACAACCAGTTTCACTTCATTTCCCTATACCAAAGAGTACTTACAGGAGGAATATGAAAGAAGCACAGCTAAAAAGACCCTTTCCCTTTAGATCGACAGCGTAGCAATCGCGGAGACCTCTCGGGAACACGCCGCAGGTTGACGGTCGCCAGAGCTCGGCACCCAGGCCCACCGGGAACCCCACCACCCTCACTCACTTCCCCGGGCCTCCTGCTTCCAAGGGTGGCCCCCGACAGCCCCTTCCGTGCCCTCACACGCCTTACCCGCGTCTTGCGGCGCCGGTGCCGCTCCGGGTCCGAGTACGTCCTGTCCACGGCCAGCGCCGTGTCGCTGCCCGGCATGTTGCCCCGCCGCCGCCACCTCCTTCTCCTCAGCGGCGCCCGCCAAAAGCCCGCGCACAGGTAAGGGTCCCGCCGACAGCCGCCCAGCCGACAGCCCAGCGGCCGCGGGACTGAGGGGCTGCCGCCGCGGTGCGGGAGGGCCGGGCACGCCCCTCCGGGCGTGCCCGGCCCTCCCGCACCGCGGCGGCAGCCGCTCCGCTTCTCCTCAACCGGCACACCCGGATTAACCCCTCAGCGCTCCGGTTCCCGCCGCGAAGAGGGCCGTCGGCCGCGCGGTGTGAAGCCTAACGGTCGGGTCGTGAGGGGATGGGGGCTGTGGTATTCCCCCGCCTCGGAAAATGGAGGACGCCTGAGGGGAGAAGAGTGTGGGAGTGAGCTTTAGCCACAGGGAGTGGGCCATAAATCGCGGTTTTTTTAAAAAAAAAAAAAAAAAAAATTTGAAGGCTGGTGGTTCTGGGGGGCAGCAGGAGCCGGGACAAGGATGAATTCCCAGGGGTATGGCTGGACAGAGAGAGGGGTGACAGTCCCACTCCTGCTGACAGCCTCTGCTTTGGCTCAGGCTTTTCACCAAAGCTCCAGCTCTCGGAAGGAGTTAACGTCCAGATAAACTCAAGTGGCCACTTCGACTTCTGTTAAAAGAAATCTAGACCTTGTGGCTACAACAAAACCCCACAAAACACAGCACATCCTAAAGGTTCGGAAGTCCAAAGGGGAAAGAAAGGAGGAAACTAGAAGTATTGAGTGTGGTGTTCATTTTGGGGTAGACTTACTTGTGAGGGTTTGACTGCAGTAGCATAAGGCACCCTGGACACAGTTGAGTGCTGCTGCTGGAAAACACTCGATACCCAGAGCTTCTCACAATAAACATGTTACAAAAGTTCTGTCAAACCAACTAAATAATCAGAGTCTGCATTCTCCAAAGTTCCAATGTTCAGTGGAACATGGCAACCAGTTCAACCCCCAGTTCTGCACATTACACATAGGAGATAAATCCTTCAGTGTCCCAGCACAGGGGAGCTTCAAACTGTACTTGTGAACACCCAAGGAAAACATGTTTTCCAGGGCATGCATATGCCAATCTACTTAAATTCCTGAGTTCAGCAGGGTTCCTTACTCTTTCATTTATCTTCAAAATACCTATGTTGAGGAATGCATTTAAATCAGTAACACTTAACATATTTTAAACTACTGAAACATGTAAGTAGAATACTGTTTTTATAATCACTCAGTTGTACAGGAGATGTACTTTTTTTCTTTTCTGGAAAAAGTAGACTAGTTGGGTTACCACTTCTACCTTGTTACACAAAGTAAATCTGGAGTTCCTTCAGACTGACTCCTTTGCAACAGCAGCAGGACTTCACCCTTTAGATACAGTTGTTAAGGATGCTCATGCATGAATTACACTGCTTTTCTTTAGCTGGAGACAGCAACAGTCCCAATGCATGTGCGTATATACACATACATAAAACAACACAGCTAACTATTCTAGGGGGAGCTTGCAGCTTTTAAAAAATATTTCCTTGCCACCATTTACATCTTTTATTGGAATCTTATGTTCTGAGGTAACACTACTATCAGAGGTTAATTATCTGACACAAGGGCCTCTTTGGTGTTTTCACATAATGAAGTCTTCAAAAGTGAAAGATCTGAAAATCCAAAGTAAAAATAAATCCTACACCTCATCTTCTCAGCAGTTGTTTCCTCTTCAACTCTAACACAAGTTATCCCAAATTTATAGTGAGTGGGTTTACTAAGGGACAGGTGATGACTTGCCATCCTTCCTATACTTCTTGCACAGCTGAACAAGATAGCTGAAGTTGGAAGGCTGCTGGAAAAAAACTTTAAAATGGGAATGGGATTTCTTCAGTCCTTCAGCTCAGACTGAAACATGAAAAGTTAATTCATGACTCAAAATGTGCCAGAAGGTGGGGAACTCTGGAGGTAAAGGTCAGTAAGAAATTAAATAGGCAAATCTTGTGGGTTTTGGGTTTTCACTGAAGTCATAATTGCGCATTTCCAAAGGGGACTGTGCAGTTTCTAACACCTAGGATGAAACATCCTTATTTCCTCAGAAACTTTCAGGAGTTTTTTAAAGCCTTGCCAGATGTAGTTGATCAAAGCACAGAGAGGGTAACTAATTGGAAAAGGAGCACATAAAAGGCTTCATCTGCTTGGCTCTTTAGTAATACAAGGCTTATTATAAATCATAGTTTATTCAAGTTTTAAGAGTTTTATTTAAATAATATCAGCTTTATTTAAATGATGAAACTTCTCTTCAAGATGAAATGAGGCAGAGATGTGCAATATGTATTTAGAGGCCTATCATGTGTGGTTGAGCTCAGTAGTATTAACATACATACTAATATATTAATGAAGAAAGCACTCCCTCCTAATGTAGCTTCTAAGAAGCGACAATAATAGGGTTAGACTCGTAAGACCTCAGTGTTGCATTAGTCACACCTTCCAGTCAAGCCCGTGGCTCCATTTGCTTGGGCACTGCTCTTGGTGGTGGCAGTTACTGCCACATGTACCAGCAACTACAGCTCTCATGTCCTGCACCAGCAGCAAAAGCCCTGGTACAGGGCGGTTCCTGAAGGAGCTGTGACCACAGGGCTGAGGGCTGGGCAACTAGGAACAACTGCTGCACATGGCAGCAAGTTATGGTGGAGGAGAAATAGCTGCTGAGTAGAGGCACCTGTCCCACAGGCCAGGAGAGCCCTTCCGTGCAAGCTGAATTAGGACCTGTTGCCGTCTTAAGAGGCAGTCTCTGCAGGTACCACACTTTGCGAACATCTCAATAAATGGTTCTTTTCGTATGTTGGAGTCAAATCGTCTGCGTCTTCAGAATGTAAGTTTAGTGTATATCAAGCTATGGTGCCATGCAATTCTCTGGTCAAAGGCTGCTCTTTTCCCCCTTTATTTTTCCCCCTCACACATGCACTGCTAGGTTCTCCCTGGTCTGTAGCAGGAGCAGAAAGACTGTTATTCCATGGCATGTTTGCAGAATACATTTCCTTTTGCTTGGCTGAGCAAAGACTGCTCCCCCTCCTCTCTCACACACAGCCAGTTTGTACAGCTCTCCTTCCCCACTCCAAAACAGACACATGACTCCCTAGATGTGGCAGAATATTGCATGGTACCATACTTCTGACAGCCTCACCAGGTACTTCACTCACTGTTATTTTCAAAACCCCACAGGGTTTGAATAAATGCTCTTCCCACACACTGCACCTACTCTCAAATGAACCTTCAACCCAGTAAAGCAAATCCTTCCAGATACTGGCAGGAGCGTGAGGCTGGACTCACAGTGACATAAATAGAAGGTGTAGTCCATAGATGAATTCTCTCATCGTTTATTCTTCTCACAAAGTATTTTTAAAGTTCATTTCTACGGTTTAAATTAATGATAAAAGAATTAAGTCATCCTAGCCACCAACTGTGTCAATTTTAAAGTTCAAATACCTTAAAATCCCCCACTGACTGCCCAGCTGTCCTTAGAAGCACAGAGTAACTTCATCCTTTATCAGTGCTTTCCTTCACTTCAGCATGTTGGTGTGACCCGCAATGCTTAACTCTTGATATTTACATTGGTTTGCCTATCTTTTTAAAGTGACCTTTTAAAAAATAATGCCCATTAGGAATGGAAGGTCTGGTTAGACTTAAGGGTGTACACCACTGTATTCTGCTTTCAGAGGAACAGACATCAATACTAGGTTTGCCTGCATTGCCCTGTTTTAGGAAAATAAAATCTCTGGTGGGGCAACAGAGGCACTGCCCAAAGCAGGCCTGTCAGGTGGAGCCTGAGCTTTCTACAGATGACTCCTGTGACTTCCCTACGAAAGCCACATCTTTGCCATCCATTTCCTGCTGCATGACCCTGCACAGCAGACACAGCAGTCCCACCTGTGGGCCACAAATCATCCACATGGATTTACACATAGGCCATGGAGGGAGACAGTGAGATTACTTAGAAAAACCCAACTCCCACACAATGAAACCCCATAGATGGGGTCGTACACACACGCTGGGAAGCATCACTAGTAAGTAAACCTTTCAGGAGATGGAAGGCGTGGAAATCCTGTCATCACGAGGCTGGCTTGAGGTTTGGCCCTGTTCTCTTTCCAGTTGATCATGAACCTGTCTCTTGGCAATTTACTTCTTGGGATTTCCATGACCACATTTGTAAAAGGAGCAGCACAGCACATCTTTCTTCTGCAGAGAACCTTGAGCTCTCCAGAATTAAAAACGCTATTATTAAATGTTGTGTTCTGATGTTGAGAGAAGTGAAACGTATGGTGTCAAGCGTATATTTCAAAGGCACAATCAGGAAGAAGGTGAAGGTCCCTTTTATCCGCAATGGTAACATCTGTACTCTAAACAGGATACTGGGGCTTCTTACGAGAGGCTTTTTAACATGCCCTCCAAATCTTTTTCCAAAGGCTTGTAGCAACCAGCCTCCAGGGAAAAGGTCTACGTGATGACAGACTGTCAGTGCTATTTCTAAGTCTGACGGCAAATGGGACAGAGCTGAGTGACGTCGGTCTTGCAGTTATCCGTGAGCACACTGTCACAGTTCTCAGTTTATCTGCCAAAGCATGAGCCTTTCACACCCACAGGAAAGGCGATACTCTGCTTGTCTGTACCCAGCACAAACTACCAAGGGATCACACTGAGACAGATTGCATTGCCAAGCCATGACGTTCATTCAGAAGATGTTGATAAACATTCAAATATCAAATTAAAATTTTAAATCAACTCCTCTCCTCCCCTGTCCTCTCCTCATTAAGCAATGTTTTATGCGCTTTCAGGATATAACAGTTATGGACATTCTGTGAGTACCCATTTTCTATAGCGGAGAAAACTCCAAAACTAAGACTGTCATTGTGTATTAGTGAGATGCATTGACAGGGGGTGAAGGGCAGAGAAGCAAGTGAAAAATTTCAGTTGAGGGTAACAGAAATTCTCCCTCTTCTTCGTTTCCCCTGATTACTATCCTGTGTCCCTTGCTGTATGATGAAAGGCAATTTCAAGCCCTTTCCTCCCTAGGAATTTCTGCTACATAATTCCTCATTGCTGCTGCTGAGTGACAGCAATAGTGCAAGCAGTACCTACAGGATGGTGGCAGTGTTTTGCATTTCAAATGCTCTGAATAAGAGCCGTCTTTTTAGCAGACTTGAATGCCAGCTGTTCTGTATACCCAAAACTTGCCAGGAGCCCAGTTATTTACATTAAAGATGACCCATGTTGCAGAGGCAAGTACAGAATTCTCCCTCGGGCAATGTGAACGGTTGCCACTCATCAGCTTACACATTTTCTTCTGCCTCATAGTATGTGATTTGGGGCCCATCTGGGAATAAGTATATGCAGCCTGTCTGTCCCAAATCAGCCACTTTGATATTGTCATGAGGTATGCAGGACCAACAGCTGCAGCCTGTTGGCGCATAAAGGTGTAACCCATTCCAAAACACGAATGTGAACTTGCATCCAAACCATTCAGACTGCAGCCAGGAGAGAGCCAGCCTGCATCTCCTACTACTGCATATCTTGGTGGTTACATCAGCACAACCTTTTATCACAGATTAAAACAAAAAAGCCTAAAACCTCAAATTAGATATAGTCCATGAGCACAAGAATTGCTCTCAGGATGTGCCAGCTCTACCCACTGCTCAGAGAAACACACGCAGCCCCCCCCTGTGAGGGCATGTAGCTGGATAGCTGACATCTGAGCTCCTAAAGGCTCTGTAAGTCAATACACCCCAGCTTTCACCTCACTGTTTTATGGCTGTAGCTTCACAGACATCCCAGATCAGTTTGTGGCTGATGGTTGCAGCCAGAGACTGTAGATTGTGCTGGACAGGAACCTGTTGATTTTATTTGTCTGTGAAGCGCACTGCATGGCTGTGGCTCTGTATAAATTATGTCATGTTAAACGTGTGACATCGATTATTTCCACATCAAAATACAGCATCAAATGCAGGATTAGGACCTCTTTGCCAGTCAACCAGAAAACACAGATGGGTTATGAGAGGACAGAAAAAATAATGATTATACAAGTAAGCCTACACCTCTTCCTGATAAGCGTGGTTACAAC
This sequence comes from Athene noctua, assembly GCF_965140245.1. Taxonomy (NCBI): domain Eukaryota; kingdom Metazoa; phylum Chordata; class Aves; order Strigiformes; family Strigidae; genus Athene; species Athene noctua. The sequence goes on along the minus strand of NC_134039.1, from coordinate 36,619,408 downwards.
ACAGCCCTTTGAGTTTCACTACAGTAATTCCCTATCTACAGAGATGCAAGTTACAGGGACATGAAGCTCAAGTTCCCTCACTGCTATCAAACTCAACCACCTACAACTCACTGAACTACAATGCTGCTGAATCTAATTTGATGCAAGATGAAAGCTTTCCTTTAAAACCAGGTGAACAGGGAAGTGTGTTAAGCTGGATGTCTGATTGGTTAACTGAACATTAGATAAATATGGTTAAGAGCCCATTTAAGAGGAACATAATAAAACCTGAAAGCTCCTTCCAGTTTAATTCTCAATCTGCCAGACCTAAACATATGACATTCAACTTTGATTTGGGTGACAGGGACTTGGAAAATTAACATCAACTAAGCAGAAAAGCCCAAATGCCACTATGTTTGACATAAATTTTCCAAGTACAACAAATATTTTAAAAGCAGCAAACTGCAAACAAAAACCCACAGCATAGCACAGCATAGACATATGCATTATGCTAAATAAATTTGTATCAACCATCATTTATAAGTATGCAGCAACACACTCCCTTTACTCATCTAGACATACTAATTTATCAAGGAACTGGTTCTGTGTTATTACTATGTATTACTATATAATTCTACATAATAATTTTCATTGAACAAAGTATTTGCTGTATTTGCTTCTTGGTTGTATTGCTAACAGGCATTACATTCATTTTATTTTCTTTTTATAATGTTTTTTATGGAAAAAAATCCAGGTTCACTGATTATAGTTTTGCCAAGTGCCTCAATATGCAAGGCCTTTGTCACGTATTTCTGCATATTCCACAGCAAATTCACTCACTACTAATATCCCCAAAATTTGGGCAGAGCTTCATAACTTCCTGCATGTTAAGTATTCATTCTCAACAATATCAAACTGCAGCATCTGCATGTATATGTTCCTGCATCAGAACTATATAATTATGACTATTGAAATCATGGTTTAGATTGGTATTTAGATTTAGTGAGTTTAGACATGTGACCAGTTGACCACGGAGGCAAGTGTAAGATATAACATGATTTCTATTTTGAACTACCCTGGTGCTGTCAGATGCTTCAGAATAGCTTGTGAGAGGATACAGATTTCAAGCAGAAAAAATAAGTTTGAATTTTTAACATATACTCATCCTTTTGGGCCTTTTAAAAATCAGAATTTCATGAACTATTATTCATTTACAAAAATTTGGGGACAATTTTTAAAAGATTGAACTCTTCTGCTTTGCTCTTATACAAGCAGTAAAATATATGAGATATCATACAGTACAATTTTCTTACCCCTGGCACCTGAGTTTTAGCAGGAATACATAAGAAGCAGCTTATTTTGCAATGTTTTTGGAAACTGTAGCAACACAAGATAGAGTCCTAGCATTTCAGGGGAGTTTCCCCCTGAACTTCCATGAATGGAAAATGTTACAGCATGAGATCACTAGAAAATGGGATGGTGGAGATATAACATTTGCCAATAAACATTCCTATTCTGCTATATAGGAATATAATTTTCTGGAACAAAATTAATACCTTTTTTCCCAGTATAATTGTAACTGAGCTTTTCTCACTAAAGTTATATCCATGAAGGCTAGGATTTCTTTTTCTTTACCTCTTTAATCAATACAGCTATGTTGATAAGGCATTTATACGTCAAGCGATTCTACGGCAACAGAAGCATAGAGAACCTAAGTATCCAGCCAACCTGACAACACTGCAGAAGACACCCTGCAGCAGCCAGACAGCTCTACAGCTGGAAGAAACTGAAACCCCACTGCCCTTCCAGCTCCCACTGTGTACTTGGCCCTGCCCATCACCAGCTAGCTTCAAGGGTCACTGAAAGATGAAGCTGTCTCTCCTCCTGCCTAAAAAATAAAACTAAAAAAACCACAAACTATTTCAGCAGTAGGGTTTGGGTTGGTCTGATCTGGAAGGTTGGCAAGTAACTGCTTCTGCTTGAGCTACGAGCAGATCTCCACTTCTTTTTTGCAACCACCTCAGGCCAACAATTTTACAGATGTCAGATTTTTCAAGCCCACTCCAAGAGCATAACATTATCAAGCATGATAGGCACATGCTTACAAATCAAAATAGAAGAAAAAACTATAATAATTATAGGCTTACCAGTGAAACTGTTCTTTTACAATGTTCCCTTAAATTTATTTGGTTTTGTGTATCTCACACACATACACAGCCTTATAAACAATTTTATTTAAAGTATTATAAAGGGAGAAATTGAATGTTACAGCTTTCCTATTCTGCTAATAAAGTTTAATTATTAACACGTAGGTTTTGAAACACTTGTAATTAGGAGTCTCAGTAGAAAGCATTGGAGCAATACATAAACTAATAGCAACATGGTATAGAACATAAGTAATTAAGAGGTTTAGGGCCCAGGCATATGAAAATTACAACAAAATAGCACAGCTGAGGAGAAGTCGTATTACATAAATCAAGACAAACCCTTCAGAAACAAGTGGAATGGCAAAGATAGAGGACAATGCAGGGAAAGTGCCTACCTTGCAACTCAGACGCTCGCCAATTCCAATGATTTTCAGCATCTCAAACACACAGGTCTGATACAATTATGAAACAACAGAGCATGTTCTTCATTAAGACTGACCAAAATTTTGCATTTCTTTCAATGAAAGGTCATCTTTTTTCTAAACAATCCATTTTTTCATGTTTTCTATCTTTTAAAACAACATATCACAAACCTTTCACTGATAATTTAACAGGAAAAAACTCTTCAGAGAGTTTTTATTTTCAGTTTCATTTTCATTTAACTTACTTTTCATTTTTGCTACAAGTTTTCATGACAATAACCTACCATTTTTCAGCAGTTCTGTGCCGCTGAAACTCTAGGCATGGTTTGAGGATTTGCTTAAGCCAAAAGGTACAGTTCTGCTTTGGCTGGTAAGCGAAGTTGTTCTTGTCACATACCTGTAGCTCTGCTGTAACTGCACGGAGAGTAATAGCAAGCACCTGCAAAAGGGTGCTCTCTAGATATATACACCCCTGTTACGTAGATGAAGAACGATCCCAACTACAGGTGGGGCCTCCTGACAGCACAGCCACTGGCTGACATCAGTGGCCTTGAAACTACTGGCCCAGGAAGTAACCAGAGGCCCCGGGGCCATAAACAGAAATGGCCAGTTACTGATACCGACCTGGAAGCAGCCCATGTGAGTGCCCACAGGCAGTAACGTAAGCAAAGGAATATTTATACTATGTACTTACACTGCAACATAAACCATTGACTGATTGGGTGCCACTGTTTCAGAGTTAGTGTGTAGAATTGATGACTGGTAGTCTGTAATGCTACATGTGTATGTATTATCAGGGCAGAGAGAAGTGCCTTTAATGCCTGTGTCTGCTCTAGTAGCTTAGCCTTGAGGCTGGGCTGTAATTTGGATGAAACAACTGTGAGCTGCTCAGAGAGCTGATCCAGGTGAAAACTACCTCTAAACAAATTATTAGATTGCAAAACCACATATATATGAGTTTTATTAGCTCCCTCATCTGACTGGCTGCACAGATCCTCAAGCCATGGTGTTGACTCAGGAAAGTGGGCAGGTAATCATGCCTGAGGGCTGAAGGCAGAACCTAGCAGAAGTCAGAAGTAAGGACTAAAGTTGATCATGCAATCATATTCTCAGTTGCCAAGGGTTTAATTGTGTCACAGAATGTTGGGTACATTTGTATCCAAAGACTTAATATCAATATACTGTGGATCTTTACGAAGGTTAATTATCCTTGTAAAAGATACGGACTGAGAACACAGTCAAATGTTAAGACATCTAACATTTATGGAAATCTGTAAAAGCATGGGCACCCCAAAATGAACTATTAAACCTTTAAAATGAACTATTTTCTCATTTTCTAATAGAACTTCAATAATAGTATGATTCAGTCAGGCCTTGGAAAAATAATAAACAGCTTCATTTAAGCAAAAACCTAGCAGAAAGCTTCATAGTGAAGCTTCTGGTGAAGCTGAGATCAGCAATTATATTGGAGTATCACAATACCAGCTGCTGAAATTATGATGAGTGAAAAATTAAAACTAACAGGAGTGCTTGAAGGATCAAGAATAATACAAATGTGGCATTAGAACATCTGTGGAGATAAAGCATCTGAGGTATGCAAACAATTATCTGGTTTGCTAGAAAAGGGGAAAAAAAAAATTTATATAACTGAAATAAGCGACCCACCAGTAATATGCTAATCTTCTCTAAGACCGTGTCACCTCCAGGGGATGCTTCACTGTATCTGTATAAACCTTCCCCTTGCTACCAGTAATGGAATTTCCTTCAGTTATCTGGACTTCATCTGGTCAGTCCCCAAAACCATAATGTATTTCTTTTTCTAAGGCATCCAATAGTAAGAAATAATGGTGCATCTGTACACAACTCAGCTTCAATGATGCAGAAAAGAAGCAGATAAGCTCAACTACATCAGCAGGGAATTCTTGCATTCCTCTGCAGTGAATGGACACAGGCAGCAGAACAAACATTTAAAAGTTAAACAATGTCTCTAAGCATTTAAATAGCTTAAAGTGAATCTTTTTCTTATGATGAGAATAAAAACAAATGTTTAGTAACTGCTCCCAGCAAGACATCTTCAGCCCATCTATCAAAATCATACAGCAATTTTAAAACAAGAGATTAATAGACCCCACATTAGCAGGTTTCCCCCCACAAGGTGTATTTTCTATTCATAGGTAACTTTTTATTTCCTCTTCGTGTGCACAGAGCTAAACTCCCTGCAAATTGTTTGCATTGCAACAAACCTCTTTGTGACTTGATTTCCCCCAAACTTCTTGACACAGCCCTCTTGTTTCCTTTTGTAACTTCTAGAGTTACACACATACAAATGCATGTTGGTAAACACATGCACATGATCATTTTCCCCTCCCTCTAGTTTTTCAATATTCCTCAGCAGCTATGAATGACATTTCCAGCAAATGAATCCCTATTATTTTCAACGTGTCTTCATACTGCCCTGTAATCTCAGAAATAAGAAAACACGAAACAGAAAACTTTCAGGTTAAGAATACACTGCTCAAGCTACCTTCTCTGTGTTCATTAGGTATTCTGTAGACATGCATATGTATAAATACACATTATTAATTTATGCCTCTCCAGTGCTCACAGCATTTTATAGGCAAAGCGAGCGGTTTCCATGTGGCACTGCATGGTATGTAGTGGAAACACCCATACTACGACTTCTTGAATTCAGTCTGTCAAAAGCCTGAGCAGTTGTCAGCTCGGCACTGTGTTGGATGGAGAGGAAATAGTAAAACAGGGCAGTGGGAAGGAAGTTAACAGTTTGTTTGAGAAAGGATGTACCACCAGCCTTGGTACATTTTTACTCCAAGAACAACAACAAAAAAAAAGTAGACTTGTTCCGCATGTTGTAGATTGTTTGGATGGGTTTCTGAGCTGATTTTTAGTAATTCATTCTTGCAACAGATTTTTAAAACGTTGTGAAATTGGGACAAACCTTTTGATTTCTGTGAATATTAACAATTTCCAACAGCTAAGGACCTTCCCAAATCTCTTCTATTACTGCCAGTGGGGTTTAATTCAATAAATTGTGGACAGCCATTAAAGCAGGGGGAAAAGTCAGTCCCATAACTGGAACAAGGAAGTTCTTCTCATGTTCTACAGAACCATTCAAATAAGATGCAGCATTAGTGGCTGTAGTTTACTACTGCCCTGCTGCAGATATGCAATAAAACCTTGCTTTCAGCAATGAATAGATGTCTATGTATAGATACATATATATACACATATAAAAGAAAGAATATGCAATAACATCATTTCTTGAATCAGGAGTATGAGAAGCTGTATGAAAACTTGAAGTTTTAATACTGAGCAACTGCAGTGTTTTCTTATTAATAGATGGGCTGCAAGCTAGCAGGAGCACTTCCACCAAGACAGTATCTCAGGAGGAAGGAAGAAATACATAATTTGTTCTAGCTGGCTTTTCCTAATTCAATTTACTAGGATTTAATTGAATGAGTCATAAGAGCCACATACATGACAAGTGTTTGTAAGAAATTTCAGAAATATGTCTCTAGGTTTCTGTGTGTATGTTACCTCTCCGATTCAAATCTAATGATAGTAATTAAACTGATTTTGATCATAAAGGATTTGATCAGCATATAGCGCTGCTGCTTAGACAAACAGGGATTCCTACATGAGACATCACAATTTAGTTAGACCTTGTATATCATGCTGTCAGTACTAGTCAGCATCAGTCTCTGGAGCAGCTGTGGCAGAATTTACCACGTAGGTGAGATACCTGCCACAGTGGATACTCACGACTAATTCTTTGGACTTTGAAGACACTGATGTATTTATGCAAGTACTTTGAAGAATATGCTGACCTTGTCAGATCACGTGGCACCTGAGAGAGAACATGGAAAGTATTTTTGATATTTTAGAAATGTGCACATACAAGTTATTGACAATTTATGGCCAACAGCTATTCTGTGAGGTTATTTCAATGGCACACTGATATTTTATTGAATTATCCATCACTCAGGGCTATAATACATGCATCATTTATTAAAACTTAACTTTCCCTGGATAAGCTACTTGGTCTTTTCACTTCATTTTTAATGTTTTTCCTTAAGAGAGAACTGGAAAGTATCAAGGTGAGGCACTAAAAAAACAACAGAGAAAACCCACAAAGTTAACTTTCAGATACAGCCACAGCACTAACACTGTTAAACAGGGAGTTTGAAAGGTCTCCTGCTGCAATCTTTTATTGATATTCAACCTTAATTTTTCTGAGGCCTCCTGCCGCAATCTTTTATTAATATGCAACCTTAATTTTTCTGCATCCTTTGATTTTGTGGCTTACTTAAAAGACTTCATACATAGAGGGATCTTTCAAATACCAGTCTGAAGGATATGTATTTTTTTAAATATATATAAATTGTTTATAGCAGTTGTGCTTTAATATAACAGAAACAAATATATCTAAGTGATATTGTTAAGCAAATCAGAGACAACACTGTTCCCAAAGAAGAACCTTTTGCAAGCTCTCTCTGTTGGGCTCCATGCCACAGTCGGGGATATTGTGAGCAAAGAATGAATTTCACCCCTCAGACAGTTTCCTACTAATCTCACTTCTGTCAGCCTCTCTGAAAGATGGAAGACAGTGGATGGATGCGTTAGATGAATCTGAAATAAATCATGAGGACGATGGTGTTAACTGGGTCTCTTCTTCTGCCGAAGGCTGTTGCCTCAGCTGTGTACTGATGGAAATTCTTGTCAGCACAGATGGTTTGTTTTGACCACGGTATGTCATTTAAATGTTATAATAATAACAAAAATTGGGTTATTTTGTGGCAGCAGCCTGCTTTCAAGGGAAGTTTAAAGCATGTGGGCACAGAGAAAGTTATAACTGATACTAAGCATGGCAACAAATTCAGCAATCTGCTGCGTAGGTGATGCTGCAAGACACATGAAAGATTCCCTGAAACAATCCACTGCATCTGTTGGTGTGCTGTAATCCAGCGGTACTATGTTTTAAATTTGCCCCGAGGTGAGAAAACTCAATGTAAACAATCTCCTTGTATTCGTCAACATTTCTTTAAATGTATCATAATAACTGGAAGCCTAAAAAATATAAAACCATTGTGCAAGGCACATGTTTTAGCCACAGCTTCAGCAAAAAGTGTTTTCTTGTCCCAGGCAGAGGACAGTGAGCACTTTCTTTCAGTCCAACGTTGCTTAATTTTCATGAAGTTACATGCCTGATCCTCCCCCAGGAAGACCAGGGAAGGACAGGGCTGGGGTGGCAGATGTCACCTACCACGTCCTCGAGGAGCTGACATGCAGGCACATGTCCAGCTCCATCCACTCATGGGGTGGGTGGAAACCCTGCCAAGACATATTGTTGCCTCCACTAAATGATATGATAAAGTCTAAGCTATTTTTTTCTGTTAAAATCTGCCTGGGGCCTTATTTACTATTGCCAGTTACCCTGGATAAATGCCAGCAAGGACTGATTCACACCAGTTCATCTGGGGAGGAAAAGATGTGGACCTTTGGTAGCTCCATCTTTCTGTTGCTATGCTTCTCAAATATTTTCAGATGTTACACTGTCTGTACAGGATCCTGAGGACTGTCATAGGAAGTTACTGGGGTACCTACAATTTTGTAACCCTTCTCCAGGTGTATTTTTACAAAATGGAGACAGTGATGGGAACAGGGGAACAGGTTCAGCAGCTGAACCTTACTTGGAGGCCTTTACACAAGAAGCAGAGACGAATCCTATGTAAGAAGCTGACAGACAAAGTAGGAGAGCACATGGTACCCGGCATCTGCTCCCATGCAGGGTGGAACAAGAATGGAAGAAGGTACTTAAAACACTTTGACAAAACTTTCCTGCTTCATGGGCAGCCTCCCAAAACAGCTGCTACCTTCACCTTCATCTATGCTTCCCAAGAATGAAAATAAAATGCATAGCAACAGGAAAGGAAATCTGCAGTAACCTTTCAAATTCCCAGAATCAGGAGTATGCACAAACACTTTATTATGCCTTAAAATTTTTATGTAACTTGAAATGTCTGTGTAGCCTGCAACAAGACATTTACCTCACAAAAATATCAAATCCCTTTAAAGCTGAAGACATTAATGAAACTGTGAACCAGAAACCCACTTCTATTGATTTTTGTTTCCTTTGTCTGATGTTGCTATTAACACGTTTCTCATTCATAAGACTTATTTTTAACCCATGTGTTGCACCATCATTTGGACATACAGGGAGGAGAACGTGATTAGGACATTGAATAACTCAGGGGAGGAAGCAGCAGTCTGGGAAGAGCAAGAGAAAAGACAGAAAACTTGAGCAGTGGCTATAAGCTTGCATTTTTCAGAGCAACAAGCATGTTGGTTTGTTAATACATCACCATCCCCCCTTTAAGTTCCCTGGGGAAGACACTAACTGTGGAGAGGAGCCAGTGAGACATGGCAGCACCACCTGGTACCCACAGCATGGGAGTGTGCAGCAACACCAAGTGTGACTTCTCACTGACCTGCAAAGTCCCCAGCCTCTGGGGGGGATGCAGTGGACTACGCAAGTCCCACACCAGCCAACAGAGGGTTAGGGCAGGTTACAGGGTCCATACACCACCATAACTGGAGGAGGTGTCAGGTAGGGAGATGGGAGCTAAACAGCCAGGTGAGAGGCTAGCTAGCTCTGCCACTGTAAGAGGCCCAGAGGACTGCACCATCCCTCCCAACAGACATAACATCATCCTCTGATGCTTCCCTTTCGTCACCTGGATCAGGGCAAAAGATGGATGTTCAGTACAGAGCATACCTCCAGATGTGCTTTTCCCTAGCCTCTCTGAGGGCTGCTGCAAGACATGACAATGGTGAATTGGAAAATGGCATAGGAAACACAGATGTCTGTAACTTGCTGGAATATGTTTTGATATCCCATATGAACCCTGTAGCTTGTGTGTAGGATCTGCCCATGTTGTAAAACTGAGAAGCAGCAATGTATTTTTAGAACATTACTGCTGGTCTGTAAATCATTTATCTATACTGTCTAGCACAATTATCACCGGTTGTGTGACACCCAGGTTCCTCAGCAGTTAAGTAACCTGTGTAATCAAGTGAAGATTTAAATTCTCTCGTGATCTTTTTAAAACATCATATTAAAAAAACCCACAAAGACACAGCATAGATTGGAAGCATGTACATACACACAAAAAAGTAAACTTCAACGTTACCTAATAATTCCCTACCCCATGTTTATCCAAGAACAGCAAAGGCAGGGTTTCTAAGCCTCTCCCTTTCTTATGATCATTATACAACAAGATAATTAAGTTCAGCTGAGGTCATGCAGTCTTTAACTGAGTTTCCAGCCCTGACAACAGAAACTTGTGTCTGATCTTTGATTCACAGAAAGGTTTTTAACCTTGTTTCCACCCACCACTACTGTTATAAAATTCCCCTAATGTTGTTGGCTGCTTATTTTTCTCAACCTGTGGAGGCTGTAACATTGTTCCTTCACAAGGCTGAACTCTACCGGGAAAGCAGGCATATGGTACAAGGTAGTTCAAACAATTTAGGATCAATAATTAAATACAAGACCTACACACACCAGTTGTAAGCTTAGTCTTAGCTATATTTTTCCTGATATTTGACTGCAGAATTCCACTACCATAAAAGTTTTCTTAAAGGTGTGGACTATTTGAAGCTGCAGAGCAAAAAGAACTGAAAAAAGAGGGGTAAGATATGTCAAGGAGAACAACATTCTAAACTTCTAAGACAGCAAGTCTAGTCAGGTATAGTGAATCACAGAGAAATCACAGCTATGCCTGAAACCACCATCACAGACTTTACTTTACAAGCATCTGGGTAACAATATCAACAAGATGTGGAACTTTGGGTTTTGGCTACCAGGACGACTAATGCAAATAAACGAGTGCAGCAAAGTAGGTCAGAGTCACCACTTGACCTCCTGCTCCCAGAGTCACAACAGGCTTGCTCTCTTTCACTGTGATTTCACGTTAGTTTGGCACTTGCAATTATTTCATTTTTCAAATAACTCTCCAACATTTTACACGGAGTTTATGTCTCCAATTTGTTCGTTTTAGTCACTGTATTCAGGTGCACAACAAACGGTCCCTGGTTTTACACTGATAAGCAGAAGAGCCTTAATTAAAATGCCAGTTAAAATTGTAGCACAATTACAGGGACAATTTTCTCTGAGCAATGGGCATTCACAGCTGAAGGTAATGATTAAATTTCTGCAAAAATTTTCTTTATTTTGAACTACTATCAGCCAGCAAAGTACTTGGAATGCATAAATTAGACTCCCCCAGAAAATAATATTCTGGACAAATAATTATTCTAGTGGCGACTAGAATTTTGAGTGGATGTGTCTCTTCCCCGTTTTGTGGAAATTAATAAAAATGCCACCACAGATAATGGGCCATAAATAGAAAGATTTTTCTATTCAGTTAGTATTGCCTCATCAAATTAAAACTATTTGTGTCAAAGTAAAATCTTACTTAATTTTCAGTAGGCATGTAAATAACCTACCAAGTAATGGTGATGCAGAAGAAATACTGATGTAGACTGTAAATTAAGAACTATTTATTACTTTGTACCTATGCAGTTGTTTACAATACTCCTGTAATCCTAGTTGGTCTTTAACCACTGCAGTGATAAATCCAGTGCATCATAGTGCAATGATCAACTGAATTGGCAACTTCTCACTTTAGCCATGTTCCTACTCAAGAAGCGCACGGCAAAAGGCATTGTGCCACCCAATGAATGCAGTGCAAGCAGCTGACATGCTGCTCTGAGTCCTGCAGACCTGGAGCCAGTCACACCTCCCAGAGTATTTTGTAGCAATTCCAGGTTACAGCAGCCCACATGTAAGATGTGTGAGGTCTGTTCTAAACGCAGCTGAAACCCAGAGCACACCAGCCCATCAACTGCTAACCCCGACAGGGTCCCTTGTGCTGCTGCTCATGCTCACAGCACACCTCCTCCCTCAGCTGCCCTCAAAGCTGTGTGGGTACTGTTACACTCCCCAGACATTGCTGTTACCCATCAGCATCATGAGTTCATCTCGAAAGAGCCACCACGGGCTAGAAGTTGGTCTTCAGCCATGGACAATGTTTGTTTGTTTGTTTGTTTTTATTTTGGGTACATGCAACCTTTTTTCTTTCCAGTTCACTGAGACAATTCTGTAATTTGTAACTATATCATTGTAGCTTCTTGTATTGTGCATTAAAATAACGTTAATGATAAAAATGTCACACTTCTCTCAATACTGTCACTAAAAATCCATGTTAGCACTCGCTGGTTAAAAATAAATAAATAAATAAATAGATAGATAAACATTGAAACAAAATTTCTAAAGTCATCCATGAATTTGCCTATGCCAGACAGTACTGGGAGCATGGAGAATCTGGCACATAGATTTGCATCCAGACATTAGGGACCATGCTGCCCTGGCCTTCAACACCAGTAAAGCAGTTGATTGAATCAGAACTGCAGAAAGCTAACTTGAAAATTAAATTGATGGTAACCTACTAATTAAAAAACCTCACAACGGGATGTGGCTAAGGCTTCGATTCTATTGCCACCTACAGGTATTTTTCTCTTCCTTCATTACAAAAAACAATGCAGTGAAACATGCTGCCCTGGCACTACACTCTGATAAAGTCAATCGTTACCATGTAATTCACTGGAGATGTAACATCGTCAGCTCTCTGGGTACAAGCTACAACTGAACATCTACTGTAAGATTCAGTAAACTGCTACTCACTTAAATGAGGAAAAATGTTAAAAAATTCAGTGGCAGAAAGGCTCAAAATACAATTTCTGTTTAGGCAGACAAAAAAATATTTGCTCTACCTGATCAGACACTATCTTAGTAGCTAGATAGTTTCTGCAGACAGTAAAAACCCATAGAGGACACGCTTGATGGTACACCCCAGGCAGTGAAGCGTGCCAGTGTTCAGGTTCGTCTGGGGCAGCAAAATCCTATAGCTGAAGTCTGCTCAGGTCTCTGCTGAATAAGGAATTAGCAGGTTTGGTAATACCAAACTGCAGTTGAGAACTCTAAGTGCACAAGGATGTGGTTGTCTTTGCTGCCTTATCCAAGAGGGGGACCAATACCCATCTTTTTAATGTAACATACACTTGGATAGTGCAGAGTGCCCTCTGAGCAACCTCTCTAAACTTAGAACTTTTTTCTCTTCATTTGGAAATAAACTTTGACTTTTCATTTAGAAATATACTGTGACCTGTTGCTCAGACCGATCATTGCCTATGAATAAGTCTTGCAAAGGTTTCCAAATAAAGTCCTAAACTTATCTGAATTCCTGTTTTAGTAACTTTCACTGTAATTTCCAGATATGCTAAGTATCTGCAAATATCACTGGAAAATAAAAGAAGCTTTGAGTGCTGGCTATTTTGAGAAAAGCTGAAGAAAACAAAATAGTATAGTCAGAATAATAAAATAAACTGCTTTTGTCACATTTTGGTCTTACCAAACGCAGGACTGAGAAGCGTTGAGAATACTCAGACACCAGGGCATGGGAGGATGGGCATGGGAACTAGTACACAAGATCTTGGAAAACTAAATAATATAATGGTCTTAATTTAAAAGAAAAAAAGTTAAAACAGGGATCTGATTTTAATAGCGTTTCCAGTTTTACACGGGTGGATAAGTGCAAGTACTGACACAGAGATGAGTGTTGTTGTCTGGAAAGGCGAACACTCAGTACAGCCACAGATTCATCTTCACCATTGCTGCCCCACACCATATTAATAGTCTATATATTCACAACATTGCCAGCAGAGCTAAATCACTGTGACTAACAACACTTCAACTATAGCTGAAGCTTGTAATTATTTCAGAGTCAGAAAGCCAAAATACATCCACTCTGAAAACAAAAGTATTTAGCATATGTATATATACAGAATACAAATGAAATTGATATATCTTTGTCTTTCATATTAATGGATCATTTCAATCCAAATGCAGATATTTCTTTGGGTATGCCTTTTGTGATGCTTATGTGCATAAAAAATTATGAGCTGATAAATGAAATGCAACCACCACTTAAATACCACATACCAGATAAACCAAACTGGATGTGAAGCTCTCATGCAAGAAAGTACAAAACAGGTGTATATTACTACCCTGGACATCTCCAAAATCCTATTTATTCAGGACACGTAGGTTCACAGTATATGAGGAGAAATTACAGAAATTTCTTGCTAGAAGTACCTGGTTTTCAGTGCTCTACTTTTAAGGTAAATGGACAAGTTTGAACTTTACCAGGTTCAGTCCTCTTTACTAGATTTCGAAGAGGTAGTGAAAAAAAATATTTCCTTTTCCTCATTTTCTTACACTGTCATTTAACATTTTGTGCACAATTGAGTTCTATCTGTGTCTCCTCTTTGTATAGGGTCTTTCCGCAGCAAAACAAAAACCAAGTTGTTTTTCAACAGTAGAATTAGGGAAAAAAAAAAAAAAAACAACAGAAAAAAAGTATATAAGCAAGCATCATCTCTGAAGCAGTTACCTCTGTTTTTGTAGTTAACTACATTTCAATCTGATAATATCTAATTAATCAGGAATTTCAACTGAGTGATCAGGAAATGTCTCAGAGCACAAAACATACGGCATTTGAGCCGACATAAGCAGTATGAAAAGCACCCTTCTGAAATCCAAACCCACTGCAGATCTCACAGTTGGGATAGCACCCCAGCTAAAGTGGGAGCAGTGTAATAGCCAAAACACCCATTGGCTGGTTTATGCCTAGAAAATAACAGGTTTGAGAAATTATATAATATTTTGAGAAAGAAACTTCTTTCTGAACTGGTATGAAGCCACTGATCAAGACACCTGCTGTGCATTAGAAGAGACGCAGCTTGCATCCTCTGCACCACACGAGAGGGGCCACAGGACCGACAGGAGCGAGGGATGGGGAAAGCAGGGCTGGGAGCTGATGGATACACTGACAGTGCCACTGGTTTGGTAGCTCTGAGAAGACAGCACGGAGGGTCAGGTAAGGCCCAGTGTTTCAAAAAGTGAAAAAGACCTTTAGACACGTCCTCTTGGAGGCCAAGCAAGAAGCTGGGACTTGCATCCAAGTAACTGGGAGCTCCAAGGTTCTCCTGCACAGGATCTCAAAAAGATACCTTGATACTAATACACATGTGAGAAACAACTGATGTACCTTCACATGCTGAATAATCCAAGCAAGTAAAACCACATTGTTCAAGCAATAAAGTCTCCAGTGGTGTTCCGAGGCATATGCTAGTACAGTGACTCTTTTTGCTCTCATACTTGGGAGATTATGGTTTATTCTGAAGGAAAGAACAAGATTTTTTACAAAGAGCTAATATATTCTCAAACACACTAGGAAAACTCTGATTTTGCTAAACTAAGAGAGAGTTTTGCCTCTGACTTAAGTTACACTTTCACTCATCTTCTCTGGTACTGTAATAGGGATGTTTCTAACCTTTTATGCAGATAAAATCTTACCAATGTGGCCTGTGTCATCATAAAAGGAAAGTAGAAGTGTTGTTAAAACTGATGCTAAAATATAACACAGTTTCACTTCCATTTTTGTCCAAAAATATAAAGCATTGAACCTTTAAAATAAACCCCTTTTAAGTATAAATGTGAACCAGAAACAGCACATTCACTCAGAGTATGCTTTTTTTTTTTGATTGAGAACATTTTTTACAGATAGTGTCTGAGTTGTATGAATTTTTAAATGGAATTACAGTATTTTAGGTACAACATTGCAAAGTCTAAGTGATTCAGGAGCTTCAGTCCTACCATCAAAATAAGTTAAGAATTTAAGGGCTGGATTCTTAAATCCAGAGTACAAAGAGTACAAAACTCTCTCAGAGTTATCTGTTTAATTCATTGGGAATTAAAGCTTTGACTCATTAATAGATACAGATAAGCTTAGGAAAGCTTAGAAGAATTTTCTGTCCCAACAATCTGCCCATTTTAGATGTCTGTCTCCCTCCTTGCAGGACCAGCTCAGCTTCTAGTGAAGTAGATGCTGTATCACTCCAGCAAATTAATGTAAACTGGCATCAATTTTAGATTTTCCCAGTGCATCCAGCTATGATTTAAGCAGATCTGCAACTGCTTTATGATTAGCCAAGTAATCCCAGCAGCAGGGACACAAGTCTTTGAAGAAGAGCAGAGTGAAAAGCTTGGGGCCAGAATTGGTGCAGCAGACTTAGCATAAGCTGTCCCTACTTGTGAGCCAAGATCGGGAACCTGAGTTCAAGTGCAATTAACAGACTCTCCCTAGTATATACATCTACAGCTGAAAAAAGTTATCTGTATCTTGTCTGCAAATGCAGACATGACCTACACTTTTAATTCATCGTTGTTTGTTGCACAGCAGGTCATTATTGTCATTAATTGCTAAGATGCTGGCAGATTCCTTGCCATTTTGGATGAAAGATCAATCTGGATTTAATAAAGTGATCACGAGGAAAGAGGTTATCATTCTTTTGCTTAAAAGTCTGCCAAATCAACAGCACTGTGCAGACTGATACCATGATAGGCAGTAGCTGATTGATACAGCAGTCCATTTTTTAATCAGGGTGACATAATACAGTTATTGTCTGGCATGACATATAATTACATTATATACACATGGCCAAATTTTACTGCAAATCCAACAGTGCCCTTTCCTGATTCCTCCTAGTTAGAAGTTCAAGGTGTGGAAGGGGTGAGAGGGTTTATCCAGGTAGGTTTGCATCTGTGGACACAAAAGTACTTTTGTTGGATTTACATGTACATCTAGCAGGACTAACTACAATACAAGGATTTTTAGGTTCAGGGGATTCTAGTATTCCATTCATCATCATTCAGAACTACTAAGAAATCTGACTAGCATCAGATCTGAACATATATGTTTTTAACTTTTTGTTTCCCAATAATTGTGATTTTTTTTACCTTTCTCCCTCTTGCTCTCGGACACATATGCACCATTCCTGCTTCCACATTAATACAAACTTCACACTGCCAAATAAATTACACATTTAGCTTCAGGTGCATCTGAATGATTCCTTTTTATTTTCCTGGCACATCCCCAACTCAGACAGTGCAGCAAGCATGCTTCTTTCTGTAGCTTGAAGCACAAGAGCTCACATGGTAGGGTTAGTACCATGTCCTGCACCTCTTCTTTGCTGGCCCTGACAGTGCAGGTACCCATTTCCAGCAGTACTCACTATGAACAGCCTTTGACACAAGAGCAGAGCAAGGGGCTCAGACACATGCTCTGAAATGAGACACACTAACGGGTGTCTTTCAGACTTACTTAAGTGCAACTGGCTTTTACAAGCAACCTTTTTTTTTTTTTTTACAGGTAATTTATCTTGGAGAAATTAAAACAAACCTTGTTTACTCTAAAACACATCCCATGGCAGAAACATCAGACAGCAGGCACTCAGGCTGAACTGAAAAAAAAAAAAACCAAACTGGCAGAAAGATGAAAGTAATTACAACAACCTGTCTGTGCTGGACTTCAGGCAGGGGAAGTTGGGGAAAAGGCTGTGCTGCTTTTGGAACTGACTGGAATATACTGTTAACTCAGTGTAAAGCCCACCAAGAGTAAATAGAAAGGCTGATTTTAAAGAGCTCTAGGCCAAGCCTCTGCTCTCTTGCTTAGAAGGCAAGTTCAAGGGTATAAATGAGAATATGCCATCCACCTGGAGTAGGAGTTGAGCTTGCAGTATTTCAGCACAGCATAACGAACACTGAAACAACTAAGTACGTGCAAGGAGGAGGAAGTGGGAAACTGCTGAAAACTACTTTGAAAGAACATGTTCCTGCTGTGAAACTTCAAAAAGTGAACTTTTGCTGAACCAAGTAACTGGATTCCACCAGGCTGCAGAAGTTTCACCAATCACAGGTTGCTATAAGTGAGTATTTCTAGAAAAAGAAATTTAAAAGTAAACATAGTAGATCTATAGATTCTAAAGCCTAATGACATTCATTCTGGAGTACACCGAATATTTTAAAATTGGGGAACTGAAAAGGATTTTGTGGAAATGTCTTTAAAATAGTACATTTGAAGGTAGCAGCAAGATGCATTAGGAAGTAGCAAGGCATGAAATTGCCTCATAAAGGAAATCACTTTTATGAAACACAGTAATAAACATCACAGTGAAATTACAGATAATGATTGGCATTTTTGTGCTATTTTTTACAGCCTGCTCTGACACTTGTGCTGAGTTTGCCTCTGCCTCCAGCCAGTGAAACCAAGAAGAAAGAAAATCCTTTGTTATCCTAGTTTGTTGTGTCTTGGTACGTGCAGAGATGAAGCCCATGTTGTTTTGGGGAGTATCTGAACTGACAAAGCAAGTACCTTTGGAGAAAGTACCATTGTCATACCTGCAATGGGTGAGCTACTGCCTGAGCAGCCAGTCTATCACATCTCTTTTCTGACAGTCTAAAAAGCTTCATGCTGAGTGTGGCATATACTGATGTTTTTAACCTGCACCACTACTTACTGAGTAGGGTTCTCACCCTTCATGTGCCTGAAATGGGACAATTGCTCCACTAAATGAAATGAGGATTTAATGCATTAACTGTGTGCAAAGGTTTTTGGGATGAAGTCTAGGAACATCTGAGCTACTGAGACAGATGAGATTGAACTTAATTCACTGTCAAGAGCTAGTAAATGGATCAGATGACAGCAAATGGCAAGTTACACACAGTTATGGCTGGAAAAATTATTCTCTATGCACAGGTTAGAATAAAAGCTAGATTTGGTTTCATTTGGGACAGTGAAGCTTTAATGGCTGGAAGTACAGTTAAATAATGCTAATTAGCCATTAACAAGCACTCTACACCTGCAGAGAGCTCTTCAATAGTTAGATGCAGTGAGTTATTTTACACAATATCCTTGTGTTATATGCATTATTCTCATATTTTAGCAATGGAAATTGAGGTCTTTAGATGAGACATCCCAAATTACAATTATCTTATTTGCAGATGGCTTACCAATAGGCATGTGATAAGTCAATGACAAAATTCAGCTGCAAGTCTTTGAGTCTGTGACTTGGGTTCTTGTCTGGTAAAAAATCCCTTCCAGGGATTAGGAAAGGCAGAAATAAATAGACCAATATATTTTAGCTGATTTGCTGGAGACTTACCACAAGTCTCCAAAGCAGTCTTCTGTAAACAGTAAGGCTTCTCACTCACATGTCAAAACTCCCACATAAACAAAGGGGTTTTCTTTACCTGAACTGCCACAGAAAAGGCAGATATAGATGCAAATCTGTGGGGAGCTGAAAGATTACCTCAACCAGTCCTATCTGATCCACTCTTCAGAAACAGCCAAACAGCTGCCACCACAGGTCCCACAGCAGCTAAACTTGCCTTCAGCCTCTTCTAGGTCATTTCCTCAGGGAACTCAAACCCACAGGCCCACTTGCCATCTCCAGCTACTTTTGTGCCATGCACCTGAGGGTTGATGGTACAGAAGAAAGACTTGACACCTGATTTGCCCAATATCACCTGTGAAAGAAGGCCTGAGGCATACCTAAAGCACCGTCTGTCTTAGATGGCACACTTGGACACAAGTTATTCTAGTTGTAAGGGGAACGTGCATTGCTAAAATGTCTGTTCTCACCATCTTACCAATTGTCTGGATTCTTTAAATTAGGAACATTGTCCTTCACCTGAACATAGTACCCCAGTATTTCCCAATGTCTTCATTTGATGAAGACGATAGATGAGCATCTGCCATTCTAGCAAAACAACCAGCCTCAAGGAGAGTTGGCTTGCACTCTACATGAACAAATCAAATACAAAAGGAGAAATGGCTAATTATTATCCCTTTTTTTCCAAGGAAAAAAATCAGTTACACAAATGTCATTAGCTGTACTTAATTTTGAGTAAAGCTTAGAGAATACAAATTTTGCTAACTAAAGCTCAGAAATGTCAAAGTGTGTCTGGGATAACAACTGTGTCTGGGAATGCAGAATACTAGTTCATTCAAGACAGTTTGACATACCTAAAAATAAGCCAGCAGAGAACATTTCTGGGATCCTCAACACTTCGACAACAGTTAGGTCCTATTCTTTTTACCAGCCTTGGTAGCAAGTGACTCGGACTGAGCTATGAGAATAGAGGTAACTTTGCCAGACACTTTCAAACAATCCATGTGAGTTACATCATCAAAAATAAACAGTTACCTGTAGCAGGTTTGGTATGGGTTTCCTGGTTTTACCTAAAGATACCTAATTTTTTTGAGAAAAAGCTGGCTTCCTTCAGCCTGATTGATCTCCCATTGTTTTGCCCAGTTCTCCCATTTTCCCTCTGAATTTCTTTAGTCTTCTGAAATCAGATTACCTTCTTCAAGGATTCCTACTGATTTCAGTAAGAAGAACAGAAAATTCATCACAAAAATTCCTCTTATCATATACTAAACATGATACCTACTGCAAATCTCAGCACAGGTCCAGATCTTCTCAGTTCCTTGGTAATATTAAAGCTCTCATTGCCCTACCCATCTAGTAACTTTAAAAAAAAAAAAAAAAAAGGCAATTTCTTGCACATCTGAGCAGACACATCTGGCAGAACAGAAGCAGGAGACAACGACCCACCTCTTCCTCTCAAGCCCTCTTTGCATGCTAAGTGCGGTTTGTGCCTCCTCTCCTTGATATCCTTCCCTCTAGCCAACCCACTTTCATAAGTACCACACAGTAGCTGGTTGTTAGCACACAGAGCACCAAAGGAGAGTTGTAGGAACAGCACATACATAGTGCCTAAGTGAGAGAGCTAATACAAAGCAAAAGTGTCATTAGGTGTGGGGAAATCAAACTTTCTGTATAGCCAATACACATTGTTCTAAATGCACATTTCTCAACCTCCTCCAATTCCAGAACATAGCTTGTGGACTCCACATGCCTGGATGGACCAAAGAGCACATGTACATTGTAACCAAAATACCTAAACTACCAGATACATGGTTGTTGATTGGTTTTGGTTTGGGTTTTTTTAATGTCACAAAGTCTTAGCTTGGCTGATTGAAAGGAGTATATTTGAGATCTGCATGCAAAGCTGATGCTTTACACTTGTACACATCCAAAAAAAAGGAAGCGAGACTGTAATACAAATACTGAAAGGAAATGGTTTTATCACACACATGCTCTTTTGGCCACAGACTTCACATTTCCCACAGGGTGGGAGCACACTACACAGCATTAGAGAACAGAGAAGAGATTCAGCAGTAAGTCAGGCTAAGTAAGTCATAAGGTAATACTGTCTGGACTCTCAAGAACTGGGCCTGGACTGTAGTTTATCAGCAGAGGCTGTAGTAGAGTTCTTGCACATAATTACATTGCTGAGTTTCTTCAGTTGCCATTCCTCATCCTTAGTCTAATGACTTTTCAGCAGAACACAAGCAGACCCTGAAATGTGTGTCATTCAGATGATGCACAGATCTTTCTTGGGATAAAATAATTGGGCTTTTAAAATCAGAGAAGTACGTGCACAGCTTATTTAAATCATGTTAGGAAATCCCATTTCAAATGTGATGCAAACATAAATATTCAGAAAGATAACAACTTGCTACTTTATTTCTGTGAAATTCAAGAGTAATTTCTCTCTTTACATTTTCTCCAATCATTCCATTTGCAAGATTAACAGCACCCCCTTGTTTTTAATTCCTTATTGGGGGCAGCTACAAAATCTTGAGGGGGTCAGAATATGCACCTGCAAATCACTATTGCTAATATTAGGATTTATTCTTGTGTCCAGACTGTACTTGTAGTCTTGTAGCTCAGACTGTAGTCACTTTGACAAGCAGATGATAAACAGCTCTGTATGCCATCAGGAATTCTGTCTTGTAAACACTGTTTTCCTAACATTGGACAGTTCTCTGTGAAGAACAAGTAAATCCCTACACTTCCTACCAGAGGAAATTCAGATATTACTTTCTTCTCTTTTCTTCACAGGCAGATAAACACTTGTCACAGACAAAGGCTAGGTCAGACAATGACCTTTCCTATGACCAGAGTTCTCATGGCATATAACTCAGAAATAGTATGTGAAGACCAGCTGTCTCCACAGTACAGCTGCACATGGGCCAAGTAATCAATTTTTGACAAGGATTCAATACAGTTGAGAAGTAGGTAGTTTCCTCAGATCCCCACCCATACACAGCTAGCCAATATAGAGGATATGGGCAAGCAGTGGCCGGGATCCCACACAAACCTTCCAGGGGGACCATGCTTGTGGTGTGTGTCTCCTTAGTGTCATTTACATGTCAGTCACTCCTGGCTCAGTTCCTCTTGGGTCAGGAGGCCTTGATCCCTTGGCAAACTTTGATCCCTTGATAACACTGGGAGAGGTGTCCAAGCCCATCTGCAGGCTTGCATACAGAAGCAAAGAAAGGCTCTATTGTCCCACCGCAACCCTGTCAACAATCATGATTTTATCCAAGTTCCCTGACATTTATAGTTTCTCAAAGCTCCCAGTCCCTGGAATGATAAAACTGGGATTCTCAAGTTTCATATTCTCCAATAGTATAAATTTGTGATTACAAAGAAAAGCTAAAAATCTGTCAAGAGTGTCACCTGACATAAAACAGATGGCAAAGAGAAAAAGTCACTGGTTTTAATCTCATTACTTTGGAAGGTCTGACTCATGGCTGCTAAGTACAGAAGTTGGCAGAGAGGGCATAATACATCTAAATGCTACCTCAAATAAGTTGTACATCCTACCCCCAAATTTTGGCATAGTTAAAAATTAATGAATATTATGTAGCGTCTTGGCAGACAAAACTCAAGTCACCAAGTTCAACTAAGGCAAGAACTGGATTCTATCTGCAGCAGCCCAAAGATACCATTGCTTTAGCAGTCACTGAAAATGAACAACAGATGATGTTTTTCAAAAGCAAACCAACTTGATTGCTTTCATATTATCTGACTGATTTTGTGAAAAATAAATCACTGAAGCTGATGAAAACCAAGCAATTGGCAAAGGCCAAGCCCTAAGAGGCAATTAGTCCCAGACTTTACTGCAACTGCTTGTATGGTTCCCCAGCCTTCCCTTGCCTCCAGCAATTTGGTAGTAACAATGTGCATAAAAATGTATTTAGAAAATTCATTAGTAACAGTCCAAGTTAATTGTGGCATTAGTACAGCTCGATGTTAAGCTTCTAATTAAAAGATGCCAAATCTAACTAGGTCCTTGAAATACCTTTAAATAATATGTATGTGTTTGGGGTATTAGAGGCACATTGTTTTGTTGCTCTTCAGTTGTTACACAAACCACCTCATTTAAGGCCATTTCAATGGTAATAGTTTGTTTTAGTAACAGCAAAATAGACAGTAGAAAACACCTTTATCAAAGATGGAAACAGTTTCTTGCACCTTTAGGAAAAATATTATTCAAGACATTGTAATCCAGGGTTCTATTTTAAAATAACTCTGAAGGGATTCATCCACAAGGTGCACCTGTCTGAAATAGCACTCATCTCTTCTACTCAGTCATGGAGGGGAAGGGAAATGCACAGTGTGCCCCAGTTCCTTTAACCTTTCAGTGAGTATTCCTGAATTTCTCATGAGCACCCAATTCACATATCTCCTGTTTTAACTGATGATACCCAACCTTTCTAATCAAATTGAAACTGGCAGATGCACATACTTCCCATGTTTCCAGAGTAGTACCTCCATGACAGCAATATGAAATTGATAACATTTCTCAATTTTTTATCAATTGATAAAATCAATTTAAAAATACGGTAAACATGCATATTTTATGAAGACATAGCTGGTTTTGGCTTGCTGTAAACAAGACACTAGACTAGCATAAAAGACTGGGCCAGTATATTAACAGTTTATTTGAAGAAGAGTGCAGTTTCAGTTGACCAGGCAAAAGTTGCAAGTCAGCCAGAAGTCACTGAAAAGTTTTTGTTGAAATTAATAAAGTCAGGTATTTGTAAAGCAATTAGTTGAATTTATTTATGTCTGGAAGTGTTCAATTTTCCAGCTAAATTCAGAAGAAACTTACATACCTTCCACAAAACCAATGAGGGGATGGTGGTATTACATCCCTTTACGGGCAAGTAGCTAGTTAGTCTCCTGAAAGGATTAAAAGAAAATCCAGAAAATCCAAAATTCACAGAAATAAAAAAAATGTGAGTAAGCTAAAGAGACAGAGCTGCCTTGGGGACCAGCTAGCTAACAGTCCTTGACAGATGTCTGTTGACAGAGATGTATGTATTAATCCCTCCTGCCCTCCCAAACCGGGGAAAGGCCAAAGGCTGTTGAACCTTGAACAGTGAAGCTCTGAAGAGATTAGCTTTGGTCAGAAATGCATGTGTGAGTGACAGCTCAACATGAGAAGCCTGGAGGTACGGCTTGCATGAGAAAAAACCTCGAGCATGGCTGAATGAGTGCAGCAGGAGGTGACTGAAGCAGGTTTCAGAGCCCTGGGGAGTTACCCGCTGTCCCGAGTGTTGGGGATGTGAGTGAGGACACTGCCTTGGGTTGCTGACTGACTCCTCTGGCATTCAAGAAAGTGGGATTTTGATGCAGTTCTGTTTATTTACAAGAATGTACAAAAATGCCTGACTTCATTGCATTTGTTATTTTTCTCCAAGTTGGACTAGTTGAAGTGCACAGCCTCTACAGTGTGGCCAAGCTCACCTCTTGTAGAAGTGCTTCCTGTGTCAGCACGTTTCAGCACATTGCTGTCACCCACTGATGTTTGTGTAAACAGAGACCTGATAGATGGATGGAGAAAATTAAGTTCACAGCCTTTACATTTAGCTGTCAAATGGTCTGGATGAGACCAAGCTCCTTATAATCCTGTTAGGTTCACTTGTGTGATGTGAAATGCCAATGCTGTGTCGTGAACACCTGACTCACTAGTCAGGTGCTAGTAATGCAGTGAGGAGTGGTGAACATGAACTGGCAAGAAAATATTTACTAAAGACTGGTGGGTTTCCACAGAATAATAGGCAGCAAAAGTATAATATTTCCCCCCAGCGTGAGACACATTCCACTGTCATCTGATGGAATTATATTCCAAGAATATAAAACTCACAAAGGAGTTTCCATTGTGCCCAATTTAATACTTGGTTTCCTTGCTATCCAAGGTTAATTCCCAAATCTGTTTATTCCTAGCTTTCCTGCAGAGTTTCTTTCTGTCCTAAAGACATTTCCCCTCCCTTCACAGATATCTCTCAAACATCCTATACCTATTGTGGTTCCCTGGGCATCAGCTGCCACCTGAAGTCTGCTCAAATGGTCAGGACCTAACTTGCAGGGTTAGAAAAGGACTTGTGGACCTGAACAATTCTGTATGAGAACAACCCAGGAACAATAGTGCAGCTTACAAACAGAAAATTTGAAAGTAACATTAGAAAGTAGCTCTTTGCAATGGGAGAGCGGAAGGGGAGCAGACAGAGGAGGTTAAGAAGGTCATTTTTGTGAAGACAAGTTACGAAGTACACTCCATGATGCATATCATTATACTTTCCTCTGATGCACTCAGCTGTGATCGTAACTAGAGTTGGTGAACTAGCAGTGGGATCCACACTGGTAACTCCTATGTGCCTTCAAGTAGTCTGCTTTCTTCATTAAGTAATGAAACAGAAAAAAAATCTCCAAGCAAACCAAACCCCAGAAATATCTGCAGACAGCAATATTGCTAATTATTGACATGCTGTGCATTCCTCAGCCTGTACTTCAACTATTTTAAAACAGACCAACCAGCCCAACAAATCAGCATTATGTCACTTCTTACAAGTGTTGACCTGGCAATGTACAAAGGCAAAACTTCTCTGTTTACTGGAAAGTACATGTAACCACAAGACAGAGCCACCACACTGCCAGTGAATTTTATTCTTTGATTCTATCACAGTAAGGACTCCGGAAAAATGAAATTTGGGAGGAATTAAGCATTTAAAAATATTTGTTCTGCATAAGTGAGCATATATTCACGTAAAGAAGTTTCATATAGTTAAGAATGAATAAATACTCAAAGTCCAACATATTGCAAAAGCTAGGTTCCGTGGCATGGTTCTGTTTCTGCCAAGTTAAGCTAAGATAAAGAATGTTAAGTCCCCATTTCTGTACAGAAAGTCCTGTTACTTCCTGTCATGTCACTGTGTTCAGTCAAAACAAACCTACTAAAAGTAACAAGTGTTAATGAGGCATTTTTCTAATCTAGCAATCAGCATGTTATTGAAGCCAGAAGATGTAAGGCTCTGCAAGGATGATGAGCAGCCTCACTGATAAACACGGTATCTGGGCCCCACCACAGACCGTCCTGCTCCAACTGCTGTGAGCAAATGGTCGAGCAGGTGTAGTCACTTGGCTCTCTTGAAAAATGAATCCAATGAGCTTGAACACTTTTACATTTCATCTGTGGCAATATGGCCTGGGATAAGATTTCTCTCTCACCATGCAGATCCCAGTCCACTTAGGGTTAACATCAGTATTTTAAAAACCTAATGAAAAGTCAAGAGCCTTCAGTAACAAAGTAAAATATAACATAGCATGACCGAAGCAAGATGGTCTGTTTATCAGGGTTGTACATTGCTTAGTCCTTAGTGGAGCAACTAAGCAGCAACTCAGAATATAATTCACTGCAAACATGTCTTATGTTGAAGTAACAGTGAATGGTAGCAAATGAATACAAGTACCATAAATGAGCACATGCTGATTCTTTGCCACATCTGGGTGGCCTCTAACTGAGGCCTACGGTGGCCCATGGGTGCAACCACTGTCTCCAGGTAAAGGGAGCAGGTATATTCAGGATGTTTTTCCCAAGCCTGAAAACAAACCAGCTCACTCTCCTCTATTTTCTAGTCTTGACATGATACTGAAAAACTTGCTCAGCTGCATATTAGCCATAAGCAATAGGAAGAAGATATGTGACACACCTTTTAATGAAGAAATCAAAAAGAAAAGAAAACACATTTAGAGAGAACTCATATGCATATATATCACACACAAAACTAAAGCAAAGGAAACAAATTCCCAGATCCCTCCTCAGGATCTCTTCACATATTAGTAGAGAGGCTGCTTGCAAGAGTCCCATCCATTTCTCATGCTCTACGGGATGTCAATAACCCCTCAGGAGGGATTGCATGAAAGGCAGATACATGCACTGGAAACATCGTATGGGTAATTGATCTCCACGCATCGTTAGGAAAAGAGTATGAGTCAATGCAACTAGCAAGACAACTGTATCACAACCTGGCAGTCAGACAGATGGGCTCCTACTGAGGCAATTAGAAGCAGCTGGAGTTGTCTCCCTGCATCATATTAATCCCCAAGCTGTATTTTGTAATGGAACAAAGGTAGACTGATGGGCAGTGCCCAGTATTTAATTCTGGAGCCGGAGCACCCCAGCAGGAGTGAATAGCCTTCTATTTCTTGGGATGCTCCCAGAGACTCTCATTCTCCCCATATACAGCACCTTCCTGTGGGTTTCTAATGGCCAAGAAAGACAAGAACTCTAAATGCAGTATCTGGCGTACAGTTACTTTGACTTCTCAAGACAGAGCCACAGCAGGAATGGGGCAGAAGGGGTCTCTGCCCTATACACCTTCGAGCACAGGGGGAAGAAGAAAGAAAAGAGAGAGGCTGGGTGAGTCACGAGTGTGGCAGCCTCCTAAGAACAAAACCAGCAATACCGGGAAGTCAGGAGCTGTAGCAGAGGACACAGGGCAGCAAGAGGAAGGAGAGGAAGCACAAGTGGTGCCCATGAAGTGCTCACAGTCCTCCCTGCACCCCCAAACACACACACACACAAGGAGGAGCAGGGGAAAAAAGGCACTAACTGAAGATCCTAACCAGCTGCAACTCAAGTTGGGGATGAGGTAGCACAAGGTACAGGAATGCCCTGATGGCTGGCTAGGGTACACAACTTCCAGAAGTTTAGAAAGAAGCTGCTAGATGCAGCTCACTTAAGACAAGCAGGTTGCTCAGTGGGGCAAAATGAGGAGTTATATTCATCACTGAGAAAGCTCACTGAGGCCTGAAATTTCAAATGTACACATTTAGAAATGAAATGCTAAAAATATCTAACGATCTTCAGCAGTATTTCCCGGCAAGGTTAATAAAGATACCTTTATTCCCTAAAAAGAAAATATATTTCCAGAAATAAAGAAAATAATTTTAAGAAGCCCCTACACTTAGTTAGCAACGACATTTCTTAAAGAGGGTTTCTCATCTGCTTTCCTGTGGAGGCTTTCAGTAATCAAAGAGAGAAAAAATGGCCTAAGAAATACTTCTGCTAGCTGCAGTCCTTTATTGAAGTGAGGCTGGTTTTCATTCTGGTGAACAATCACGTCAGCATTTCATGTCTCTGCATGACTGTCCACAGGATAGTTTTATCAGTGCTATTAATTTATTTCATTTACCTATGGAGGAGGCTCCTGTTCACACTCAGAGAGATGAGGCTGTGATTGCTGTATCTGGCTCCACTTTCACCAGATCACTTACAACATCTTCAGTTTTTGTGACTGAATATTACAACATTCAGCCACTCAAGTCATAAAATCTTTGCCCTTCTGACAGCTGGATACAGAGCCTCTACAAAAAGAGGGCTGAAAGATCCTTTCTCTACCTGCAGAATGGATTCGTGTCTTCTACAGGGAAAGCTTCTGCCAGTCCTCTAGATGGTGGGGTCACAGGCTTGAATTCACAGCTTGCCACATGCTGTCTGTTCATGATATGCAGCAGTTTCGGGCCTCATCACGCATATATCAGGATGTATTTTCTCACTTGAAATGTAAGTAAGGCTTAAAATGCCACTATACAGAAATGCAGGGGTTTTAACTGTCAGTAAATTTACCTCTGAAGCACACTGTAAGAGACTAGAGCAGTGTACAAATTATGGAAATCTGAAACCGAAAATGTGCACATTTTCATAAATGTACATGAGGATGCATATTAGACAGATTCATCAAAAACAAAATCCAGAAATAATACTAAAATGTAAATGCTTATTATTATTTTTATATTGATGCCATCTTTTAGCACAGAGCGTCAAAGCTCTTTAAACACATTAATGAATTATGATTCATAACACTCCTGAGATTTAAGCAATAATTAGCCATCCAGTATAGGTAAAACAATGACAGATTCTATAGGAAAAAATTAAATGCTCATGTGTTGTTGATACCTCTGAATGCTATCAAATTATAAAGAATAGTTCATATTAATTGCAACATCATAACTGATTAACTGCACACTCTCACTCCTGGCATTTTTTCAAAATTAAACATTTAAAGTATTTATCTTTCTATGAAAATTTCTCCCCCCATCTAGCTTTATTTTAGGGTGAATCCCATTTCTTTTTCTGATTCCATTTCTTTCATTGTGATGACTCATGGGCAGTGAACATCCATGTTAGAGGTAGCCTCCTGATTTCTGTTTTCTAGTTCTGTGCTCTGGTGCCTTCCTTTCTAATGCAAGTTTTTTCTAGGATTCTAAAATCACAGATGGAAACTGCCTGTTTCTAATTTGGGTTTAATCACCTCACTAAGCCTCAGCCTTTAAGTAGACTGGCCTGCTCTCTGACATATTAGTCTTAAAAGTTTCTCCTGCAGAATCAAGGACTGTATCTTCCATAACTGCACAGGTTTTTTCTTCACCAGGCTCACTGGGTTTTTACATGTAGCACCTCTTGATCTTGGTTTAGAGGTGTAACAGAAAGCAAGTTCTCTTTAACAGAGAAAGGAAAAGAGAATAGTTTTATTTGTGAGTAAAACCTAAGGGCATTCAAAGAAGATCTCTGAAACATGAAGCTGCCACTTACCTACAAAAGTTGCACAACCTGTGATCAATACTAACTGGGAGTCAACGATGCTATGGCCACCAGAAGGGCTAACATTTTACAATTCAAACAGAAGATGCAAGTTGAGAGAACTCATCGACATTAGCTGTAGGGTTTGGACACAGCATATGTTCTAGATTTTTACCCAAGCTTTCATGAAGTCAAGCTTCCTGTTATTAGCCCTCCACAAGGCATAAACCTGGTTCTTTCTCAATAGGACATTAATAGTATTTAGCTTCTGGACAAACAGTTCACCGTTTCAGTTATGGTATATGTTATCTACATGACTTGTGTGCACATCAAGTATCTGATTTTGCTGTAGACTAAGTGTAAATCCACTCAACTACCTGGCCCTTAGGCAAGGCAGGTACTTAGTATTTCAAGGCACCAAAAGAGAATATTGACCACAGCCCACCTCAGCCTGGGACTGGACCACAGTCTCCATCTAAAGATATGTTTGTATAAATACTGGCTACCTGGTATCTACATAAATCTGCACTAATTGTTCTAAAAACCAGCATTATTTTATACTGAGCAGCCTGCTGATTCATGATAAGAGAAACAAGCTATGCAACAAAAACCCGAACAATGTCATATCTAAAAATAGCCAGCAGTTCAGACCAGTGCAGTAGTAGCACCGTAATAATGGTAGTAATTACAGGCCAACAATTGCAGACCTTAGAGCTAAAAGCAGATTTTTGAAACAAGCCAGAACAAGATGTACTCATAAAGACAAAACACTGTGGGATGCTATCGTGAAGATAGCTGCATCAGATCAGACTCATACTGAGATGCAAGGAGAACCTCTTAAATCATTAGTAAAGCTGCAGCATCCCATTAGTTTTAATAGCTCCTGATATGAACACTGGTGCCAAAGTACCTACAAATATCCCTACTCAGTAATCTCCAGGGTTCAGCACTGGGCTCCACAATGCTAGACCTTCGTTTACAGGATCAGGCAGGCTAAAATAAATGCACAATTAATGACTCACAGTACACCTTCTTCCCCAGCTTCACCTGCCACATCTGGGATCAGCCTCCCAAGAGCTGCTCTTTAACCACTGCCAGAGCTTCAGCAAGCACAGGTCAGTGTGACGCCCATGATTTCAGTAAAGCTGCACTATCCACTGAGTCATGGTATAGATACAAGACACAGCATGCACAGAAGAAAGGTTTAAAAGTGCCCATTGGCATTCTTCACACAGGAGATGAGGGGAAGAGAGCCGAGAGTACCATGGGCAGGCAAAGACCCTGCAAGGGAGGAGTGGGAATGAAAAGGGAGGCTTCAGTAGACCAAGGACAATCAAAGATGGGAGAGAATGTCAAAGTGCGCTTGCCAGGGGACTAGGGAAAGAGAGTGCTCCTGAAACACAAGAGAACTGTCAGCCCTCTCAGAGGAGGAAAATCAAAGGCTGGTTAACAAGGAAGCAAGAAATCATGTCCTGAAACAAGGAAGCTTCTACAGTGCTTGGCCACTCTCCTGCCTTGTTAACTGAAAGACACTGCTGGGCACACCAGCTAGTCACAATAACCATCTGTGCGGAAGCTGGTGGAACTTCACCATGCCAGGGGAGCATGCATACACTGACTTCCCAGCAACCCTCCAGGTAGAAGCACATCTCAGTAAACACTTGTTTTCTGGCTGCCCATGCTTCTCACTTCCATCCTCGCTCTCAGGAGTAGCAAGATAGAGCCCATGTCAGAAAGCCACATGCTTACGCCTAGGTGAGCAGGACCTGCCATGCTCTGCCATGCTTCCCAGGACTGCACAACATGTCCTGGACCTCTGCTTGCCCTTGGAGGGAACTTGATAAGAGCACACCACAACAGCAGTACTACTGACAGACACTGAGGGATACAGAAAAAAAGACAAACTAAATGATTGCATCATTTACCTGAATGAAGAAAACAGCATTTGCCATTGTTATCCATGTAAGATTCCAACTGTGCTTTTCTTATTTTATAATGTTACTCCCCAATTCCTCTACCCTGCATTTCTGCAAGAGTATTACTGTGGGATCATCAGAGTTCTCAAACTTTTCTAAAGTTATCTTAAATGCATTAGAAAATTACAGGCTACAATTTCACGAGGGAAAATGAGACACAGAAATATCAGTGCCATAATATCCACCAACTTTGGTTTAATTTTGCACAGAACTTTGCACTTTTATAGCACTTAATACAGTCAAAGTGCATCTCTAATTGATACGATTTCCAGTTGGATCACTCAGTTCTACACATATTTTCTAAGGAGACAAAAAGTTCTCTGAGGAGCAGGAGTAAAGTCTGGCTTCCTGAACTCTTGTGTCTTATAGTTGGGAAGCCTTGGTACTTGTGAGCTCTGACTTAAGTTCTTTTCCCACTTAAGCTTTTCCCAGACCTAAGACTTCCACCCATCTGCCTTTTGGGGCCAGACCTGGTGGTCTAGAGCTAATTATCTGCACAAAAAAAAGAGGCAATGTCCTCCCCCTCCTCCTTCCAGGCTAGGCACACCAGCATGCCGCACTGCATCCCACATGTCCCTCGGGAGCAAGCAAACTTGTACCTAGCTGCCCTGAGAGGAATAGAAATTCATCAGCACTACCTGGGGACTTTCTTAATCCACAGGCTAGTGAGAGACAAGCAGTGAAACAGATATTTGTGTTTCTGGATTTGTGTTCTGGAGCAGAGGGGAGTCTGAAGGCAAATCTGGGAGCGGAGTCCCTTCCCTGAGCCTGTGAGACAGGAGGAAAAACAGCCACAGGCACGTGCCATATCCTTCATTCCTTGCAAGAACCAAAGCCCTTTTTGTTGTGTATTACAAAAAGCTTTTGCTCTTTTTCCTCCTGGGTCCTTGCAGCCTGCCAGCCTACTCTCAAAGACCAACAAACAGACAAGACCAAATTGTTTTCCTTAATCTTGCCCTCATTTTTCCCCCTCAAATTCTAGACAAAGATTTCCACTCAAGTCAGATATTCACCATTATCATCTCTGCTCAGACACTTAAAGGATTGCAAAATTACTATCATGGGAATGGAAGCTTTCCAATGCACTATTCCAGCTCTCATATCTTTATCATGAATCCCACAACAACGCTGAAAGACCCAATGTCTGGATCAGTGCCATCAGATTAATGTAGCACCTCCCACTAGGAAAAATAACAATGCCAAAGTTCAAAGTTTTTAGCTCTCCTAGAGAAAATGTGAAATGGGATCTCAGTGCATCTGAAGGCTCAGGAATCATACGATGAATGAAGAAACCAGGGTTTTTTTCCAGTTTCAGTTTTTAAACACTTGACATCAGCAGATCTGCTATTTGCCCCAAAATACTACTTCTACAGAATCTAACTATACTGACACTCTCAAAAAATAAAAAAATAAAAGAGTACAATTAGAGTTAGTAATAAATATTAAAAAGTAGATAAATAATGAATAAATGCTAATTTTACCTTCCTTCCTGTGCCCACTAAAATTTGAAATATGTCTAGTGGTCCTTTCTGTATTATATTTAATAGGCCTTTTTCCATTACATGAATTTAAAACAGCACATTTGAATTCTGCTCATGGAAAATTTTTGTCCCATCATTGAGCACAAAGGCATATATTGAAAGCGAAACCAGAAGTTGCCAGTGAAAGTCACACTTCAATTAAAGACATTTTTAGTTACAAAGTAGGATATTTGCACCTTGTAAATGGGGCCAGAGCCATTTTCCTTTTGAGTAGTGTCCTGCAAACATTCTTGTACCTGTGTGTCTTTATTTGCATTAATTTAGTGTGGTAATTCTCGTAAGTCAAGTTACTTATATGATTCACTTTGGTTCATTTTAAATCAAAATATATTTGAAAAATATATTGAAATGTAAAAACTTGCAGAGCAAGAGGAACATTTGATATTGAGGACTATGTGGTAATGAGTTATTCTCTGCCTTCCAAGATCAGTAACAAAATTAATAAAAATTTCATTGCAGCATTTTGCAAACTAATTTGTTTGGCTTTACTTCACTACACTGCTTTACATGTTCACATCACAGGTGACTAAATACTGCCCAAACTACTCCAAGTCCGCAGACTCCCCAAAATAAAATAAGCTTGATCTGTGAAAGTCTGGCTCAACTGGAGTTCAAGGGAGAGTTTTGCAGCATATGGTAAACCAGGTTTTGGTCCAAGAAATTTTGGATCTCCTTAATCCTAACAATCATCTTTGTTTTATAATATTTCAGCATAATTATTTACCTTTAATTTTTAATATTTTTGTTAGTGTGGTTTGAGAAGTCTCACTGATGGCACTTGAACACAAGGACTCCAATCACTAGACATGAACTCTGCCTAGCACCAACAGAAGGTGGAATATGCACAAGAAGGGTCACTTGTCTTTGGGCTCCCCCATCCTTGAGTTCATGTGGGTCTCAGCATAAATTAGGGCAGTAATTAATTGCCTTCTGGCTGCCACAGCTCCCAGCAAGCTGCTCCAGGCACACAACCAGCTCCTCAGGCTCAGCTGACGCGTAGAGATGACTCGAGAAGGCAATTCAGTTGCTTCTGGTTTTGTGCTCATATCCTAACACATACGATCTTCCACCACCTTTCTCCTAGGCTGAAATTAGAGTTACAAATGTAATGGTGATGTTGCTGAAATGACAGGAAGAAAATGAATACCATGATTTTTTTCTTGTATGCCAGAACCAGTCTTGGAAGAGAATGTGATCTTCCCTCAGCTGGGGACAGGGCTTGGGCCTGCCTGCACATCGCATCTAGAACTGCCTGCAAAAATCATCTCCCAGGCACGTGAGGAGACTCACAGCTGGAGGAGTAAGAAATGTGATTTATGGAATGCAAACACCATATGGCACAACTTTCTCTCATTCCATTCCACTTCATATCTTGTAGTTAAAAAAAATAAATCCCATGGTATCTAGTTTATTGAAGGGGAATCAGATTACAGTAATAGCAGAGACTAACCCATCAAATCAGCATTCACTCACTTCAGTTAACAAATGAAAGGAGATATTAATCTGTGACCAGTATGGAAGATAAAAACTGAATTGAAAACCATCATGGTGAAAAGTGGCACTCCTCTGTCAAAGGAGGATTTATTCATAAAGCAGGAAAACAATTTCCAAGCTGTTCAAAATTATCTGTGCAATAAGAAATTAAATAGTAAGATCCACATGCAAGCCTGGCAATCCAGTCAGAACTGCTGCCCCTTTTATTCACGATGAAAACTCCTGAGAAGCACATCACTGCAGGGTTGACAGGTCTTTCACCTCCATGAAGAGACATCAGTGTGGATTAAGTGTCATTTTGCAGAGGCAAACATTTTTTATCAGTAAAGTGCAGAAATGTTCCGAATTCCCTAAAAGAACATTTGTTGGAGGAAACAGCGTAAAGTGGTGGGAAATTAGCGGGAATTAGTATTTCCATGGTTCTTTGGAAACTGGGAGAGAAGCAATTTGTTGCAGGCATCACCCGAAATGTGCGGCAGAACCAGGAAGGGAATTTCCATTTTCAGACTGGTATCACATCTCTGTTTAACTCGGAAACTAACTTGCCTCTCAGTGCTCTGGAGTGTGCCCAGAGCAAGGCAGTCTCAGGTGGCCAAGGCAGAGAGGACCAGTACACCCCAGGTATGCCCTAGCAGCCTGTTGGGAGGGCAGCTGCATGGCTGCAAGGGCTGGCAAGTCAAAGCCAAGCTGTGATGACTGTAGTGCCACCCTTCCTTTGCCTCCTGCCTCTCCTGTGACCTAGAGACACAGCCTATGACCAGCATGGGAAATCCCTCATTATCTATCTCACTTGCCTAGAGCATTGGAGAGAATCCTAAAACAAGCCATTAAGCACCAAAGTCAAACTTATTTGTCTAGTTTCTTATTTCTTTTTTTATTTATTATGATGATTAATGACTTCAAGTCTCCATCTCAGTACAAAGGCTCAAAAAAGCCGGGTACAGTGTCCTTAATGAAAACAGAGAGCTGAACAACTTGTTTGTCAATTAGCAAATCCCCCAATAAAGGGTCTGACTCTTAAAGTAATGAAACAATTACTGTCAGATGTTATTAGTTATAACACAGTCACACTTTCAGTCTAGGGCAAGACCCCACTGTGCCTAGCACAATACAAGCATTAAACAGAATACTTAATCCAAGTGGGTTTGTTTGCAGAGCCATGGCCTTATCCCTGATCCTACTGATGCTCTTTAAAACATAAAAGCAAAAATTTATATTAAAATTAGCAATGGTAATAACAGCAGTTATTCTTCCTATTGGGAGGAATGCAGGTCACTTGGTTTGGGAGTGCTACCCCTCCTTTCACTATCAGTGCTGCAAGGAGCTCACCCTGCCCCGAAGACGGGAATACAGGAGACCATCACAGCTGGTGCACAAGCTTTTGCTTCGGGCAGATAGCACTGGAAGAGCAAAGCAGGCCTTGTCACCACTTCTACCTTCAAGGCAACTGCCTTTTTAAAAGGTGAGGGCAGCCCCTGACTAGTGCTAGCCTGAGAAAGGAAAGAGGAAAATACTTAGAAACAAACTCCATGGACAGGCAACATGTCCTCAAAAGTGCTCAGGTTTTCCAAGTGAGATGTTGTACAATCTGTCAATGCCAAGAGTGAGGGTTTCAGCTGAGAGAGGGAGCATGGATGCTGAGCCTATCAGGGAGGAAAGCTCTACCAAAATGTGGGATGCTTTCCTTAGGGAGCTGATGGTGACTTCACTGCTGAAGCGATTTACAATTGGATGTGAAAAGAATCACATAAATACTGTTGGAAAATTCACAGTGGATTCACACTGATGAAGAGTATGTTCCAACAGGCTTTTCCCATCTCTTAACATGTGTCCCCTGCAGATAAACACTTACCTTTTAAAATATCAATATGATCCAAAGCCTGCTGAAGTCTTTAGAAAGGCAGAAGTCAACTGGGCTTCAACCAAGGCCATAAATTTGAGGGAAGGGCCATGGACTTTTAAATTTGTTTAAACAATGAAAAACTAATTTTGATTTTGCCAGTAGATTTTATAGATCTGTTGCAACCATTTATATATTTTGCCATAAATCCCACCATATTCCTACAAGCCAGGTGCTGGAAAGCTTTTGCTCTTTTTGCCCTGAAGGTTTTTGGGCATATTTATATACAGGCTTAGCAATACTAATTAATGTGTTAGCTGCAGAATAAGTGTCCTTATTTTTTCCCCATAGCAAAACTAAAACATTCAGTAACTTTGTTTCAAGATATCTAAAATCTATCAGTTCATAAAGGCAAAAGGAACATGGAATGGAATCTGATCTAGAAACTATATAAAAAAGAAAGTAACCAAAACACTTTAACTAGCGTCCCATAATGCATTCACACTGCAACATCCCAGTTTTGAAGAAAATATGAATTCTTTCTCAGAGCATGGATCAGAGCATGGATGGGTTTTTTTACCCATGTCAAGTAAATGTGCAAAACTTTCAGCTCAGCTGTGCAAGAAGGTAAGGGTGTGGGGCAGAGGTCTGTCATCCAAGGTAATGAAAATCAACTCAGGCCACTACACAAAGACACATCTATAAAAACAATAGTCATAAAACTAAGAAAAAAACAGGAAATAAATCACTTTCTTGGTAATTTGGTATTTTGAAGTAAAAGAATCAATCAAATTTCTTCATGGTTTTGGGTACCTTGGCTACCATGGGTGTGTGTGTGTAAATCCCAACCCCCCCAAAACCAAGAATACTCTAGAAATAGGAGATTTAGCATTAAGTATGACAGATGCTGTGGAAGTCTTCAGACTGGTAAATGTTGAGTGCATACAGTTACCACTACTTTCTGGAAATTGTTTATCTAGAAGACACCAAAGGGTCGAAGGACCACAAGGATGAATGGTCTGGAAAGATCAGAAGTGACCATAATTTTTGTTTCCACTCTTCCCACTAATGAAAACTGCAGAGATAAAAGTTTTGCCAGTGACATAAACTATGTCAAAATAGACAAAAATCTCTATTATTAGCAACATCAGCTAAATCCTACCCCTCCAAAAATGGATGCTGTTCTTTCTTCTGTATTTCTCCTCTTACAAACTTCTCTTTTTCTGCCTTCTGTTTAGTAAGTGCTGGCATTAGTTGGCCAAGTCATCTTGACTACATGCACCACTGCCTGAAGCCTGTAACCAGAAAACAAGAGGAAAGCACTGTTTTTTACAGCTCATGACTGGTGTAAATTTGCAAGGCCTGAGTGGCTGACACTTTGTGTTACGTTTTTAATTTTCTAGAGGAGAGCTACACATGCAAGTGGGTGTCAGAGGTAGAAACTTCATCATTTCAGTCATCTCCCTTATCTACCTTTTTCCTGTCCTAACAGAAAAAAAAAAAAAAAAAAAAAGCAAACTTCGACAGTAT
This sequence comes from Athene noctua, assembly GCF_965140245.1. Classification (NCBI taxonomy): domain Eukaryota; kingdom Metazoa; phylum Chordata; class Aves; order Strigiformes; family Strigidae; genus Athene; species Athene noctua. Next base: position 36,581,715 of record NC_134039.1, on the reverse strand, counting down.
TGACAGATCATCTCATCCACTTCTCTATCTCAGAAAGACAGACACCACCAGCTAGGACACAGTCACACAGAGGCTCTTCCCTACACACACCCCAAGCATCCCACATCAATTGAGAAAAACTACTGCAGTGAAAGCCCTGCTTAAAGCCTTTATGTTTATCTGCTAGTGGATTCCTTTCTGTTTCTTGTGTATTTTCTTATAAGGCTAAAAATACTTCAGCAGTGAAAGCTATTAATAATGGAAATATAATAATTGTGTTGCGGGATTTGGTGTCAAGTTATCTGTTTAAAGAAGTAACAGCAAAACAAGGGTCTGGTCTGCAAAACATTGCATCCCCTGTTGAACTCAAAATAGCACCTAATTAACACAAGGGTCAAAATAAGGGTCTGCATTAAATACAGTGCTGACGCAGTCTATTAGGTTTTCTGACAAACAATTGCTCCACTTTTTGCTGTTTCCCAGTTTACAGAAGCACAGACGTTTTAGTCCAGCAAAGACTACAACATGAAGCTCTGATCTCCTGCACCATATGGTACACAGAAGCCACCCAGGATTCCCCACAGTGAGGAGATGATGACTTCTGAGCCTCGTGAGCAAACACCAGCATCATGAGTTTGTATCCCAGGCCTGGTTACGATTTGCACTAAGGCTGGCCTACATCTAGACTGGAGATGCAGGAATAAAGTCCTCTCCCTCTTGGTAAGGCATCTTACACCTTGTGTCTCAACCTCTTACTCCCTTAAAACATAATTCACTCTTCAACACAGATTCTCTGAGATGCATATGAGGGAGAAGATGAAACTCCCAGTATGCTGCTACTTGTGACCTAAACCATTACATGAATCAAAACCTTGATCAGTAGAAGTCTAGAGAATAACCCATCACACCTCTATCCCCAGGAGTGGTGTCAATGGATGCATAGATTTATGTACAAGGATCCAAAGCCAGAGGGGAGCTGCACCTTTCAGATGGAGTGGCTGAAAAACCCTGAACTGAACTGGATGTAAATGCTGCAGTCTCAGCTTTCTCAAGAGGAACCACATTAGGTCAGAGGAAGCCAAAAGCAACTGCTCACTGATATTTGCCGTGATAATGCTATTACAATGCACTACTTTTAAAAAGTTCAAAATCTTCCCTTTACCTATGTTTTTAACACACACACACTGCATTGTCAGTTATTATGGTTAATTATCCCTTTTTGTGGATTTGAGATCCTATTTCTTAAATCTCCTCCTTCTAAGAAAATGACGAATGACATAAAGAACCGAGACCTTGCAGTATTCCTTCATGCAAGGCAGATGTGGAAGAGCCCTAGGATGTCATCACCACCACTGGATAAGGACTCTGTGCTACAGATGCTGTGCACTGCCTCTACTCTTATCCTGAGAAATCCTGAGGTCCATATACAGGCAGGGAACCATATATACATATACATCCATGGATGAAACATTCAGACACTGAGTTTAACATGGAAGGTAAGCCCAAGTCTCACTGTGTGCCAGCCCACAGGCCCACATGCACACACATGGAGAAAACCACTAACCTACCCCATACAGCTGTCTTCTGGAACAACTGACTTGCCCCATTACTGCCACCCAATACACAGAATGAATGCATGTTGCCTGAACAGCAACTCGCTTATGATACCTACATCCATGCATTTAATCCCCGAGTGTCTATCTTCAAAACAAGGGTACAATGATACATCATTTTGTGGAACCTGAGCTTTCTGCAGTCTTCTGGCAGGATCACTGTCCTGTATGGCTGCATAAGAAAGCTGCATTCAAATAAATAAAACTGTTGGAATAAGTGCAAAATACCACCATAAAATGCTCAATAAATACATCAATCATTAAATACTTAAGTTTGTCAGAGGATAGATGAACCAACAAAAATGAGTTTGTTCTAGGAGCTGTCTTTGGGCCTTTCTACCTGTGGTTCATCTAATAGATGTGCATTGCTTCCAAACACAGCATTGTATGTACCATACTGCATGGACAGATCCTGCCAGGCACCAAGCTGTATGGACAAAGCACAATGTTCATATGCTCCCCAACTGTCAGGAGTAACATCTACTATTTTGCTACCATATTTACACACACTAATTACAGCAGCATCTAACTAGGAGGAAATGTTCCCTAGGGCTCCCACCATGAAGCAGAGAGGGCACTGCCTTGCTACTCTTAAAGCATTATCAAGAGGCCCTCTTTCACAATACCCCTCAGGTGCTCGAAGTTTTCACCAACAGACTGTAGCCTGATGCTTAGATACTGACAACAAGAGTTCCCACAGTCCCAGAAGAAATCCAGTCATACACATCCCTTGTACCTCATCATCTGAACTATCTTGTGCATGTTTATCTACAAAACTTAGAGGCTGTAAACAGTCTTCTTTTAAACAGAGTGTAAATTGTCTTACTTACACCATTGAGTGGTGGGTTTTGTATATTTAAAACCCCTTTGATTACCATAGGTGATTAGATGGCTGACCTGGGCTATTCCTGTCTAAGATTCAGCTACCTGAAGTTAGGTAAGGAGTACTCCGACACAAGCAGTCAGTCCCAAACTACACTGCAACAGAGCAGGAATTCCCACTGGGCCACCCAACTCCCAACATTTTGCTGCTTTGAATAGAAAGAAAAAAATACAATATTTTTTTTTAAATTGATTTTGCTTGTCTGTTTGTTTTCTACTTCTGATGTTCTTTCCCCATTCAGTTTCCCAGTTCTTACTCCCGTAATGTCAGCTGCTGTCTGTCCTCTGTATGCATGTGTTGCTCACAAAATATTCCTATTCATGTTTCCTTATAAAAACCAGCCTTGCCGTACCCATAAAATGCATTTACTATGAATGACCACACAGTCAGGGAATAATTATGTGAAATAACTTGTTCCATTTTCAGTTAGTGCCTTCTGCCCCTCACAAGAACACCTCCACACCTGAAATCCCATGTTATTGTATTGTCAACTGCTATTCAAAATCTAGAGTCATTAAATACAGAAGTATCTTCTTATTCTGAAGAAATTTCACATACTCTTCTCTTATACTGAGAATACACATATGGTGTGGAGTATCTTAGCTATTATATATCAGAAAGAAAATCAAACTACATTTAAAGGGAGGAAGGTGACAACTCTCAGTGATTTTAATCTGCTTTAAAAATTAGTACTAGATATAACAGGTTAGGACCTTTGATAAATTTTTTGTTCATTTATACCACTGCATTTTGCATGTGGGCATTCAAGTCAGCACCAGTAACACTGGTCTCCTGGCCAATTGTTCAAAAGCCTTTGATAGTAGATTCATAGACCGAGTCAACTGCTAACGAGCAACGAATGCTCAAAACTTGTGAAACATGAGATGAGTGAGGAACATTGCAAATACATTTGGAACATTGTAAATGCAAGTCTTACTCTGTTTTTTGAAACTGAAGGAAAATTGTGAGGCACATGAAGCCAAATGACTGTGTTTACCATTAAGTACTGCAAACAAGGATTTCAGAAATGCTGATTGACCTATTTTCTGATCTTGCATGAACTTCAAAAGTAAAATAACTCCAGTAAATACTGGTATTATCACATACAGTTCATGTCATCTAATTAATTACTGGTAGTTATTACTGCCAAACTCTTGGCAGTCAGGATACAAATACAATACATCCTACACTAACAGTCACCTCTGTGGGCTGACTACTACTTGCTTACCACACACATAATATAGCTTGCGCTCATGGAGGCAAAGAATAAGGCCTGCGTGAGAGGGCAGAAGACATAGTCAAACTAAAAAGTGTTTGAACATCTGGAGAACATCTTTACCTCCAGACTGCAACCACAGCAGACCACATAGTCCTGGCTAGAAAAGCAGATGACTTGTGAGTTGCACTCAAGACGCCAACAGTATTCCCTAAGCAGTCCAGAAGGACAGTGTTCTCCCAGCCATGTGAGAAGAGTTAAGTAGGTACTGTTAACTTGGAGAGATAGATGGTTTCTGCCTTGATGTACCATCTGTAGGACTTATCCCCTGGAGAGAAACAGAAGTGTGAGCTGAGCAGCAGGGACCTGAACAGCACAGACTAGATGGTTGTTTCTGTTTCTAGAAATACAACCCAGCAGCTGTCTGTCTGCTAAAGATAGCCTGAGAGTCTTCCTCAAAACTAGACTCTTCCTCTTGCATGAATGCAAAGCCTCTTGCACTGCTGGAGCATGTCCTGCCCAGCACCAAGCCACACGGCAGGTCTGCCTGCAGTCAGCCTACTCACCCTGGATGTTTAGGATGGACAGAATGTGTGGGAGGGCATGTGGTACCTACAGTTTTTCTGGAGGTTGCTCTTTCTGAGCAAAGATGCGTGGGCAATGTTTCTTGGCTGAATTTTGATGGCTGAGTATTAGTGAAAAGGCTGGAGACCCCGCAGGAACACACAGGAACCAGAAACTGCAAGGAAGACCTAGATTTGCTCTTTTTCTAGTTACACACCTTTTTTTTAAATAAACTTCATTAAAAATTCTATAAAAAGATGTAAACTGGTTTGAATTTTCATTGCAAGGTTACTAAGGCCATTGAGGGAAAGATAAACCCTTTGCTCCTCCTCCCTACAAAGTCAGACACAACCAAGCTTAAAGTTCAGACATGAGTGCTGTAGAAGCTCTAAACTCTCTCCCAGGGAGAAACTGGCCATGTCTTGTTCTCAGGTTAGTTTAAATAAGAGCAAAAGAATAAACCAAATAATTTGACTAATGCACTTCTTGATCAAACAAGAGAGTAAAGCAATCTTCATTGACTGCAACGACCAGCTTGTCTTTTTTTATTTTTATAACGCTATTTTTTTTGAAAATATTCTTGATCTTTTATAAAGGACCAGTTCATTCCTGTTCTGTGCATTAGCTGCATCCAAGAGGCAAACTATGCATAGCCCTACACACCCAATTGCAACTGTTTCAGCACGGCAGATTGCATCAGCTGTACCTTGAGGACACAGCACTTGTTCCCCACTGTGTTGAGTACCAGGCACGCGCTGGCTCCTACCTCACACCCGTCTTCAGTCAGGCCTGGGTTATACCACACACAGATGCCCCCCCACCATGCTGGGCACCCATGTGCTGTATACAGCTCACTTGCATGATATATGATCTCCTTGAGCTGCCAAACCCATCACAAGGGGACGTGGAGCCGGAGAGAGCCACAGCCCTATATTCTTGCTGAGGATATTTCAGATTGTGACACTGTTCCTTCTCCTCAGTCCCACTACACAACCCACAGATGTGGCTTAGTGCTGTGGCCATTCCCCATTCACATGACCAGAAAGTGGCCCATCGCATCATCCAACACGTGGGTGCCTCTCTGCTTGGAAAAAATTACACTGCACTTGAATGTGAGGTTTCTGACAGCTGACAGTACTTTTCATGCTCCCGTGTTCAGCTTTTAGTCCTTTATTCACTGGAGCCTGCGAAGAGGCTTATTACTAGGTATGAGTTTGTCCCCATCATGCACCATGATCGAGGTAGGTTCAGAGGAGTCTGCTGCGAGAGCCACGCACCAGGAGGACATGCAGGAGGGAGTGCCTGTTCCCCTCCAGCACCAACTCTGCTCCCACAAAAGCAGGCGTACAGGCTGGGAAGGGAGGTGTCCAGGCTGTCCTCCAGCAAGCAGGGAGAAGTCTCTTTTGTGGTCACACTAAAGGGTTTAAAACCCCTGCCCCTCTTGAGGTTAACTGGGAGTTTTTGCTCCTGATTTTCAGTGTCTCGATCTTATCCTGTTTAGGAAGGGTCAACTAGCTATAGACAGACCACTTCTTTTTTGACACAAAATGGAAACCCTGGAGCACACATTAAAAAAGGCTGGGGTTTGGTTGGTTTTTTTTTTTAAATACTCTCTAACATTCAAAAGGAATTAGATAACAGTTATAATGGCCCCACCTACTCTTGATCCTTTCTGCTGCCAGAATGTTCTGTGTAATAAATCATGAGAGCGCTACTTTACTCCAAAGGTAAAAATGGAGCAGATCCAGGAGGCAGCACAGATTTCTGCATACAGAATACAGTCATATTTGGTATCATCTGCACTGTCTGATTTTAAGCTTCCTCAGGTGGGATAATGAACCCAAATGAGGAGGGAAAGGTTCACAGGGTGATTGCAGCACAGGCTGGCTTTTGAGCTGTTTTTCTTTCAACTTCACTTTCATCACACTTTGATTTATGCCAGGTTAGCTCCTGGAAATGGTTCTGCTTAACAGAACACTGAAAGCATCACTTACATTTCCCCAAATCCAAGACAGTTGCTGAAGGATCATGAGAGAGTGCAGCTGAATGGCAGGATGCAATATCATCTTTCCTCATATCAGAGGGGTAAGATGAAATTGTTTCCTCCAGACCTGGAGAGACAGCTTCTGAAAAATCAGTCCCACTAGCTGTACAGGGACTAAAATACCAATTTAGAATTTAAAATGAGCAACAAGTACTGATCACAGCAGTGGACTTGATAAGACAACTTATTCTGGCTAAGACCTGACACATTGTTCCAGTTGAATCCCAAAGCCCAGTCCTAGGCACCCTCACAGTAAGTGATGGCTATCTGTGCTGAATAAGTAACTTAGCTAAATGCAACACCCATCTGCTTTTTCTATGCTAACCGAATGGGTCAGCTGAGCTGCTGCTAGGTAATTGGTGGAATGAAACTATCTCAAAGGCTTATTCAGGAACAAGAGGTTATAACATCTGCTAGGGACAAGTCTGAGTAATGGTCATGAACAGAATTTTTTGTCTTTAGGCTTTAAGAACAGTTTTAGTTAAACTAGCTGAATTTTGTAGGTGGCTGAAAAATAGATCCTGAATGCTAGCACTAGTTTAAATTGGATAAAACAGTATGTTTCAGCTGTTAACACTGAAAAAACTTTTGGGACAGATTCATACCAGGGACACAAAAATAATAAATGACATTTTTTGTCTTCAAGTAGTCCTGCCATCTAGGAACTGAACTTCAGTGAGAGCTGAAATTCAAAGGGAGCTAATGAAAGTACAGCTGCAGGCTGCTAGTTGGGGGAGTTTTAACATCCACTGCTGCTGGAAAGCACATGGACCAGCTCACAGATTTCTGGCAGGCTTTACTGCTGCACATTTGCTAATAACCCTGTGTGACGCAAAAACATCTTAGGGGTTCTTTCCATGTCCAGATGGTATTGTTCTTTCTAGACCACTCTGCTAGATGTCTGATCTTAAGGCAGCCTGGCAGGCTACTTAGATCTTCCCCTCAGATGTCTCCACATTTTCTTCTGTGACTGATTTACTGGAACAAAAAAAAAATGAAAAGCAAAACTCAAAATTGCTACTCGCAGATGTGCACAAACTGCAATTACGCAAAGAAATCAAATGGAGCCACCTCACTAAGAACCAATCAAATATATGAGTACCTCTTCCAAAAAAAGAAGAAAAAGAACAATTAATGACTGACATGATTTGAATTAATAGATACTAAGGCTGGTAAGACTATTATACTCATTGGCCAGTCTGATCTGCAAAACATCAGCCAAGAAAACATCAGGACTCTTCCACTGAATTATTTTTAAGTCTACGCACAGGCATTCATTTAGTCCTTTTATCACCTTGCACTATTCCAGCTTTATTATTTATTACAGATGCAACAAAGGAAGATGATTTTGCTGCTCACACCTAGAACTTTTTGTGCCTTTCTCTGCATGCTGTAAAACCAGCAGACTTACAAATGACCTGATCTGCTCTATAGGGCACTGTTTAGCATTCTGGCCACAACCCAGCACCAAACTGTAATCCCTACTGAGGAAAATTTGAGAGACAACTAAAACATACCAGTAGCACTTAGCTCGCTAGCATTTTCAGTCTGTTTCCCACTCAATAAAATTTCACTTTTTGGAAATACTTTTATCTGTGTTTCATCTAAACTTGTTCTGTCAGGTATCTTAATCAGATTTTAATTCTACAGTGATATAATGGGTTAAGTCACGTACCTGGACTTGTGCAAAGCATTTGACACTGTCTTGCATGACATCCGTGTCTCTAAATTGGAGGGAGTTGCGGTCAATGGCTCAATGTCCAAGTGGAAAGCATTGACGAGTAGCATTTCTCAGGGGTCAGTATTGGGACCAGCACTGTTTAACATCTTTGTTGGTGACACAGACAGTGGGATTGAGTGCACCCTCAGCAAGTTCACTGACAACACCAAGCTGTGTGGTGGAGCTGACACGCTGAAGGGAAGGGATGGGCCATCCAGAGGGACGTGGACAGGCTTGAGAGACGGGCCCGTGCAAACCTCATGAAGTTCAGCAAGGCCAAGTGCAAGGCCTTGGTGCATGTGGGCTGGGCAATCCTGTGCACAAATACAGGCTGAGAGATGAGTGGATTGAGAGCATCCATGCAGATGAGTACTCAGGCGTACTGGTGGATGAAAAACTGACTATGAGCTAGCAGTATGCTCTCACAGAGCAGAAAGTCAACTGTACCCTGGGCTGCATCAAGAGAAGCATGACCAGCAGGTCAAGGAGGTGATTCTTCCCCTCTGTGCTGCTCTTGTAAGACCCCATCTGGAATGCTGTGTCCAGCTCTGGGGCCCCCAGTATAAGGAAGAAGGACATGAACCTGCGCAAGTGGGTCCAGGGGAGAGTCAAGAAGATGATCAGGGGGTTGAAGCACCTCCCCTGTGAGGTCAGGCTGAGAGAGTTGGGATTGTTCAGCCTGGAGAAGGCTTCAGGGAGACCTTATAGCAGCCTTCCAGTACTTAAATAGGAAAGATGGGGAGGGACTCTTTATCAGGAAGTGAAGTGGTAGGACAAGGGGTAACAGTCTTAAACTGAAAGAGGGTAGATTTAGATTAGCTATAAGGAAGAAATTCTTTACTGAGAGGGTGGTGAGACACTGGAACAGGTTGCCCAGAGAAGCTGTGGATGCCCCCTCCCTGGCAGTGTTCAAGGCCAGGTTGGACGGGGCTTTGAGCAACCTGGTCTAGTGGAAGGTGTCCCTGCCCATGGCAGGGGGTTGGAACTAGATGATCTTTAAGGTCCCTTCCAACCCAAACCATTCCATAGTAAGTGTAGCATTTACGCTCCAGCTAGGGAGTATCACACTACCTACTTCAGTGCAAAGCATATTAATGTTGCAGAGCACTCTTTCAGTTCAACACTTAACACATAACTGCTAGTTAATATTAAAGTGTGGACCATCAGTGATAGCACCACGGTATTCTTTGATTTACTTATATAGAGACTATGTCTACATGTCCATCTATTGCCAGTAGACATCCTCAACAAATGTAACTCAAAAAAATCCCACCCAAACTTAGATACAATTTTTTACTTCTAAAATGCAGTAATTTTCCCACATATCTAGCAAACCAGAATCATGAGATCAATGTTCTCCTTCAGTCACTAATCAGCCCAGGAATATTTCCTCAGTTTTAGTACCTCTGGGCTTGAAGCCAGACCCAAAATATACTTTGGACCTGGATGGGCCTAAGAGACAAGGAAAGTTTCAAACATGGGCATTACCCTGTCTGCTAGGGTGGAAATAAGAGATGCAAAACCAAAATGAGACTCCAGGGGCTGATATTCTGTTCTTACCTCAGTCTCAGGCTGCCGTGCAACCAAATACCATTTCTCATAAACACTATGGTCATGAGGACCATATAAAGGCCCTGGAGGTGCCACAGTCTCCACTCACAGAGGTTAGAAGGGCTCCACAGGTATCAAACCATGACAGAATGACCCAAGAGAACAAACTCCCTAGCTGATCCCAAGTTTTGCACAGTTTTCAAAGTTAAAGTCAACACAAATGGGGAACTTCTTCAGTTAGACTCCAAACATTATTTTAAAAAAAAAAAAAAAAAGCGCAGTGCTATTTCTCTACAGATGGAGAGGAATGAAAAAGAGCCAAAAACTGGAGTAGAGAGAGGGAGGTAGGAGTTCTAAGACTGAGGTCTTTCTAGGTATTAAACAAACAAAAATAAAAGTCATTGAGTTCTCGTGCAGGAGCAACATGCAGAGTCTGTAATAAGAATCTGCTAGGAGGTAAGGGTTGCTCCTAATGTTTTATTAGGAAATATTGGGTTTTAACATGTGGGCTGGTTGGTGGGTTGTTGTTCTGGGTTTGGTTTGGGGGGTTTTGTGGGGGAGCGGGGGGGATGGGCAGAACTGGTGCATGTGTGTTCATGATAGGACTTGTCAGCTCCTTAAAGCATTTCTTTTATTAAGAGTTGAGCTCTGCAATCTAAGGACCCTATGTCATGCATGACCAATGACTTAAAGACTGTTGAACCATGAACTCTCAATCACGTACCTAAAATCTAGAGAAAACAGGAAGATTAAACACTATCTCCATTAAGACATGTTTTGCAAAGCATCTTTTACTGAGGATGTACTTTGATAAAATATGACTGCTGTCTTCATGCTATGGATATCTGGACTGTTATTATAAAACGAATTCAACTATTTATCTTCAGTTTAGGAAATTTAATTTTATTAAGCGGCTGCAAAGCAATGTACAATATTCATAAGCAAGTCATGAAGACTGCAGGCTAATACTGGCACGGTCAACTTGCACAATAAAAGGAGAGATTAAGCTTGTTATCTTAATTGCACTTATGTAATCAATTTATTTTGGATACTGAAGAACTGAACAAAAAGGTACTTTTATTTAATTTAAACACTAACAAAAATTAACATTTGGACTTCTAGATAAGCAGCCATGAATTACTTCCACTGCTCATAGTGTAATGCTCATACTCTTTCTATAAATAAGTATCCTAATGACATCCAAACAATCCAATCAGTCAAAACAGGGACACAAAATGAAAAACTACCTTAATACTCTTCCCATTTTAGCATGCCAGAAGATAATTAGTGGTATTAACATTTGAGTTTTGAGACCCAAACTGAGTTTGGTTTCAATGACCCTAGACCGCATAAGGCTGCAGAGCAAGACTAGTCAAAGCAGAATTTCAGTATTTTAAAGTACTGAGAGTCCCTGAGATTGAAGACCTTGTTTTAAGAAAGCAACCAGGAGATGTTAGATTGTATACTTTTAGTTTTCATCTTCTGGTTTACAGGTCTCAAAGTTCTTATTTTCCCAGAGCTTGAACAACTAGAAATGGTAGAAGCAGTATTTAAAGGTGAGAACTGAGTGTAACCATCCCAAAAAAAAGTCACTCTAAAACCAAAGAGTGAAGTGAGTGTCCCTGTGAGTGGATGCTGCTAGTAAATATAAGCAACCTGTTCAGCTAATACTGTATTTAATCTTCATACAATGCTTACCGAGGGGGAAAAAAAAAAAGAATCTTGTAAGAAAGTTATTCCTTTTAATATTTCCCATAACATGATGCACATGTTTTCTGACATATCTCCAAGAGGCTGTAAGAGGAAAAAAAGCAGCCTCTACCCCTCCAAGTGCTAACTGCAGCAATACTAGCCAGACCTTAACAGAAAGTGGAGGCAGCAGGTGCTGCAGTCCCACCTTGGCAAAGTGGGGGCCAGCCTCAAGAAATGATGAGGCTAAATCTTCTAAGAGGCAAGCCCTAGAGTCTGTTGGCCTGGGCTGGCACAAGAGAGTCACCTTTAATTCTAGGCTTAAACCTTACTGTTCCTCTGGGCTTTTCTGGTCCCCTCAAGCTGATTTTTGCAGCTCAGCAAGGAGGCCAGCACCATGACAGACTTTGGTCTCAAGTGTTTGCTGGAAGGCTATAGGAGCTAATTTCTCCCTCCTGCCTGCATGCAGACAAGCTTTCTACCAAACCAATGTCAAACACACACAGCAAAAGCACCACTGCGACTGGGTCAAGGTAAAGGACTCAGCAGACAGCTCCATGTCCACCACAGCCTCCTGGAGACCTCTGCCGATCCAAAGGATCAACCCTAAATAGCAAGCTCTGTAGCAGCCAAAGAAATCCAACCAGAGAAACTTAATGGGAGATACAATGAGACTGGAACTTCTCCATGTCTGAAAAACTCCAAGACTATAGATTGTGTACACACTAGTTAAATCCTAACTGAGGTTATTAAAGAAAAAAAAAAAAAAATAGGATGGAGTATCTATCATACATAAGGTCTCTCTAGGCCTGTCTACAATTATGAATGCCTGCCTGTTTCTAGAGAAACCCAGGACACTTGCACATCCACTGAGATCATGGAAATGCCTTTCAGAGCTCTGTTTTGGATGTCATCTGCTCAACAGAGTTCTGTTTTGGCCAGACCATGGGACAGGCTGCCCAGAAAGACCATGGAGTCTCCATCCTTGGAGATACTGAAAACTCAACAGCAACATATCCAAGCCACCTGCTCTAACTGGGCCTGCTTTGAGCAGGAGGTGGGAACAGAGGCATCCAGTGGTCCTGCCCAGCCTACCCCCTTCCGTGATTCATCTCTCCCCTAAAACTAGCAAGCTGAAACTGTGCAAGATATTAGCATGAAAAATAATGAAGACAAAAGTCCAAGTAGGTTATATTTGGTAGGGTTAAGATACGGAAGAAATCTTAAACTGAAAATTTTGAAGAAATACAAGAATAGACAAAGGTTTCACTAACTCCTGCTCTGCTGTAATCCAGACTAGTCATTTGTGGTTCACCATAGGCAGATACTATTTTAAGAAAGCGACTTAAAACTTTTAAACTGAATAGAACTTTTAAACAGCAAGAAAAATATTCTGATGTGTCTTGGGATTAGTAAATTCTTTTATTTATTAGAGTTCTCATGAGGTCACAGTCCATGCATTACCTTTAATACAATTTGGATCACAAATTAAATTAGTTGGCTGATCAGGCTGTCTTTTTAGTCTCAGCATTTTGGACAGTCACAATCATGGCCAAAACTGATTTCAAAGAGTCCCTCTCAGGCCATTCTACATTTAGTGAGGTCTCCGTGTTTTTTTCAGCAGGTTAAGTGACTGCATCAATTCAGGCAGTAAATCATTGACTTCAAAGTGCATTTACTTAGTTCCTGCTGCCCAAGTTCATCCACCTAATTAGTTTCCTTTAACTATGGCACCTAAATTGTTATCCAAGCACTCGCTATATTCTGTGCCAAGAAGAATGAGTTGTCATTTAAAAGCTTCAGATTCTTTGGAGTGAATTTGGGCTGATTATCTAAATCTCCCAACAGTAACAGCTACAGACAGATCAATGCTTTTGTATCAGAGATAGGACCCTGCTTTCCGACTCCCACTATTTTGAAGAGTAGTCTACTACAATTTCCACTGCCATGCAAATTCACTAAACAAAGGACACCGTATTCAGCAGCGATTATTGGAAGTAAGCTTGACAGTAATTTTCCATCAAAAGTAGAGATGGAAAACAGTTTCTGTAAAAACGCAGTGAAAATGAAAATTAATTAGATTATAGTTACCTCTGCATAAGAGAGAGTGGACTGTGTTTGTGAGCTTTCATTCAGCGGAAGATGTTCTGTCTTTCTGGAAGTAACAAATATGCTGACTAATCAGTGATTTCCTGGCCCCGCTGAACTTCAGTTCACAGGAAACATGGAAACAGGAGAGGAAATGATCTCTCTCTTTGCAAGCAGCCAGAACCCAGAAGGTTATAGAGTGTTAAGGAAAAGCTAATGTGGCTTTATCAGAGACAGATCGTGTCACTCCTCCTACGGCAGGATAAAAGGCCCTTCTGTAAGACAGAAGTAGGAGATGCTCTGTATCTTCAATTAATATACAGCTTTTTTTATGCTCTTTTGCAATACGAAACTAGAAGGTGCTTCTCAGTGGTTCACTGCCAAACAGGAAGGTCATACCATGTGATACTCGCTTAGGTCTCAATTGAGACAGTGAAATAGAGAACATTCATTTTCTATACACAGTACAGACAGCATCTGGAAGGAGCTGTGAGCACGTGGGAGGACAGAATTAGAAGCTAAAAGGATTTGAGAGATCAGTTGGAATGGATTTAAGATTATAATACAGTATGAATAAATGAAGTGGTTATCAGCTGCACAAATACAACATGGAGAATGGGTGGATGTGGAGATCAGATAGGGTTACAAACGTATGTCCACATCATTTTGTTGCAAAAACAAACAGGCAAAAAAATGATGATACTACAACAAACATCACCTTGGAATCTAAACATTTGTTACACTTGTAGATGTTAATGCTTCATCAAGAGCACTGCACCCAGCCTAGGTACCACACCTCTCAGAAAGCATGGACTACTGCAGGGTGGACAAAGAATAACAAAGATAATGAATTATAATGAGAACAGTAACTGGGGTTGCTGTGCTTAGTCTAGGATTTTTCTACTTCTCTGCTACTGCTCAGGATCCTTCACCATATTACAACTTCCACGTGACTACTATTCCCATTACTTATCCGGCATCACAGACTGGTCAGATGATATTTTCCATATTGCAGCATGCAAAATTTTGTTCTACAGAAATCCCAGTTCCTTTAACAACCACACAGCGCTGTTCTCACAGGGAAATGCATCTGCAAGTTATAAACGGGACAGTCAGCATCAGAACTAGAACTGAGGCTCAGGGTTCAGATCACCCCACTAAACGCACGTCTAATTTTCTTCTTGCCTGCCCCCATGCAGCCAGAGCAAAGGTGGGGCTGTGACCTTCAAGATGTTCACTCTGTCCCAGACGGCTTGTTTGATACAGAAAGGCCAGGGAAGCACAGCAGTGGTTCAGTGACATTACAGCTTCTACTGTAAACTAACAGGGAGAAAATTAAAATCTCAGGTAAAAGAAAAGGAGGGGCAAAAATGAAATATTTACAGAGACAGAGCAAAAAAGCTAGTGGCAGGAGAGTCTCGCTGCTAACTGAAGAACTTCCTGCATCTGACAGTCCTAGAAAGTCCAAATGCACTCATGGGCAACTCTAGCACCAAAAAGAGCTCCAAAATAAATATAAAAGCATGTCTTTTCTTTTTGTGTTAATTAATATCAACCAGACATACAAAAATCAAAAGCAACAGATGTCTTAGAAGCAGCATGGGAACTCACAGGGGCCTATGCTTGTTTGTTGTACAGCACTAGTATGTTGAAAACTTAAGAGATTCATCAGAAAGCCTTGACATTTTCCTACCATGTGATGCTGCAGATACCTGTGTTTCCAGCTCACTAAATGCTTGGGAAACACTATATCTTAAGAAGAGACAAGAGTGTCGGTGCAGGAATCTCAGCGCCGCAGGCTGAGGGAATGTTATGGAAACGTCTGGAGAAGATAACTTTATCTCTGACCAGATAGCATAAACCGTCATCATTTCAATGTCAGTGCCTGTAGGAAGCTAAGGCCACCCTCCACTGCCTCAGAAAGTGTTTTTTATTTACTGTTTTAGTAAAACATGAAGTTCTTTTGCCATGGGTAAGATCTCCACAGCAGTGTGTGCCTGTTCTCCCATCAGAGCCCAGCAGTGATGCTGGCTGCACTCCCAGACCAAAGGCAAGGACCTGGTGAGGAAAAGATCCACCACCAGCCAGACAGGGGCCTCTGGCTACTCACTTCTCCTGAAGCCCAGCCACCGCCACCACCCCAGCTTCAAGTGGGTGCCGGAGCTCCCCTGCCTGGCACTAGAGACAGGCAGAGCATGCTCTGCCCACGCTACACCATGGGCCTGGGAGCATGTCTCCTTCCTCCCACTCTGCCGTTCCCTTCCATACATAAGCAAAGGCAACCCAGAGGCCATGGCAATTTCGGTATGAATACATGTCATACAAGATATCTGCTGGCTCAAAAGCCCTTTTCTGTTTGCTTCAGATACTCCTTTCTGGTAAGGAAAGCAGAACTACTTTAGCCTTAAGAATGCACTGTACTTACAAAGGCATCCCCATTGCTCAGTCCTTACTGACAGCAGGCTTGGGCTGCAGGACAAATACAAGCCATCCCTCCTTCCGTTTGCCATGGAGGCCAAAGGAAAGGGTTTCAACCTTCATCATAAAACAGCATATTTAATATAGCAGTAAAATTCTGGTCAACTACAAGAAATTAATTCAATTACTGATTTTCTATTTGGAGGATCACTCTAAAGGCAAATGAGGGATGAATCAAGAAATAAAAAAGGGAACATTAGTAAATTTTATAAATCAAACAATCAAAAAAAAATCTCTTTCTAATGGTCTTTTGCAGGGTAATGCACAGCCACATGAAGTTTTTTATGGCTACAGGTTGAATATTTGCTCCACAGGGCATGGGAGAACACAAGGCTTTTTGTCCTTTTTCTCTCCAGCTCTCCTCCCCATTAATCAAAGCATGCCTGCTCCTATGGCATGTGTAGTAGCTATGTGAGTAGAGTCTCCCCCCGTTTCGGACCTTTTCTTCATCTGTGAGAGCCATTTTGCAACTCTCCAACAGCAAGAAATGAATCAGAGACCAGTCTGCATGTGCGTAGGTGATAAGAGGTTTGGGAAGGATGCTTTGAAGGACTACAGAACAGGAAAATAAAAGTGCAAAATCTACAGGTATCAAGATTTAAAACAGTAATAACCTTCTGGGAGCAGAGATTCACTGGAACGAAGTTATGTGCTGCCATTTTCCATAAGTCCTCTCAACTGATTGCGGCATTTGATATTTGCAAGCAAGATTTTCAGGCAAGGGCAGATGAACACAACTCATTTCTGTCATCATTTGAAAGTCATTAGGATTAGAGCATTTCTGCATGCACCAGAAACATCAAATTAAGCACCCATCACAGGCTCAGTCCTCATCATCCCCCAGGTTTTTGCAAATTAACACTGCAAATTAAGTATTTTAGTGAAAGAACTTTTAATTTGTTCTCTTGGTTAGCAATGATTTAATTATGCCTACTTTTAAAACACAAGATGATCAAGCGTTCTCTTTTTTACATAGCTAACAAAGCTGTAGCTAACAAACCAATATGTTACTACTCCATGTTACCACTGCAAAATTCTGATGTGAATGTAGAAACTAAAATTTAAATCAAAACTCGTAACTCACTTGGTTGTTATTAAACCTGTTAATACCAATGATTAGTAGAAACAGTAGGAAAGTACAGTTCACAAAATCAGTAGCTGGAAAGTGGGAAAATGCAGCAGTACCAGCTTTCAAATCATTTTAACCATCTGTACTGTAAATCAAGACATCCTCTAATTTCAGGCTCCCAGCCTCCCAAGCACTACATACATTGCTAGATCAAAGCATGCAGAAGCACAACATGGGCTAAACAAACTTTTATGATATTTTGATTTGTTCACTAAAGACACATAATCTAGAACACCATGTCAGTACAAGTACCACCAAGAATGGAACAAACAGGCTCTGTATGTTTGCCAATTCACTTGACTATCATAACCTTTAACATAAAATGTAATATTCTGGCTTAGGCTTGCTGAATTTATTTAGAGTAAAACAATTAACACTGGGAGAATAAATCTGGGGAACACATCTCATTCACTATGCTTCAGAAAGCAAATCTTTTCAAAGTGTTGCCATGTACAAGAAAATACACAGAATGATAAAGAGAGGAAGCAGAAACACACTCTCATGGCATATGGTTTATACAAATTGAAACTGAACTCTATATATGGAAAATGAGAATGAAATGTAACATTTATTGGATTTTATTCACTTGGAACATGAAGCTGGAATTCTAATAGCAGGTGTTCTCAGATATATGTCTGAATGCCAGGAAATTACTCCAGTACAATTTTTGCCTACCACAAAGTATGTGTTAGCTCAAAATTATGTTAGCATCACTAGGTCTCCCAAGTCTGCTTTTTTTTTTCTCCAATCCAGTTTATCTTCTCCTACCACTTCATGTACTGTACACACAGCATCTTTTACACACTATGCTACAAAAAAGGCAAAAACTGCTAATAAAAACTGGTAAAAGAAAACCTTTCAAAACCATGATTGTTTCCCCAGATGTTATTACAGATTAACACAACACATACTCCCACAATTGGAAAAGGAGAGAAGGTAGATGTAAAACATGCGTAGTGCTAGACCTCTGCACTTCCAAAAGGAGAGACTGCCACAAAGGATTCAATTATGTGCTCTCTGTGCAAAAAGTACACAAACACTATTGAAAATAAAACTCTGTTATTAGCCCTCTCATATCCCATTCTAGGCAGGCCACTTCAGAGCAAAGAGCACCTCCTCTTTCGCAGCTGTATGTGCTCTCCAAAGTAGCAAAACACCATTTGGGAAATTCTTTTTGAATCATTATCATACAGTGGAGCAGCTGCAGCTACAATTCAACAAGGTGCTTCAGTCCATAGTCCCAGGAGACCACTGAAACAAGGGAGCCAGTTCATACACTTCATCTTTTAATGAGTTAAAAGTTTAGAATAAGTGATGATTTGATACAAAAAGTCACCCTCATGGCTCCTACACAAGCCACATACACTGTCCTAATTACTTCAAGTAACTAAATTCAGTTGTGTTATTCTAAGTCAATTATTTTGTTTTCCCAAAATAGGAAATAAGGACTTTAATGCAGAACATGCATATCCAAGTGTGTGCACTTGCTTATGTACATGTTCATGCTTCACAAACCTTCTGCTAAGGTTTAATTCTCACTGGATCATCAATATCTGCAGAAGATTGAACTCAGAGGATTTTCACAGAATAAACACTTTAAACCTCAGAGCTGAATTTTATTTCCTGCTGTTATGCAAGCAGTTTAAAGGAGTGAAATGTGTTCTGGAAATACCCAACACGTCCCAGGACTTGTCACACAGTGATTGATTTCTCCATTTTCCCAACCAAATCTCAGATGCTCATTTCAGCCAAGGATTGCATATTCTTAACAATTAACCACAGCCAGTTTTTTTTTCTAGTCTGTGGGCCAGATAAAAATTTGTTCCAACCTGAAATCAGAATTCAAGAGAAACACTCCATAGTGAATCAATGTTCACCAGCCAAACACCTCTCCTAGGAAAGATTAAGCAACATTTTTGCCATCTGATCTTCCCAGAGGAGTAAAGACAGCTTTAGTTTTGCTTTGCACTGCTTTAGAGCAAACTGCTGAAAAAAATCAGGTAAATATTCACCCACTCTGTTGCTTGAGTTTCACCTTTCTCCCAGCCAGGGCTGTCTCCCTCAGGTAGCTCTAGCAGAGGAAATTTTCACTTTTATGGCCAAATTCTGAAGTTCTGTAAAAGAATTTACAACCAGCAGAAGCAGCTATTCATAATCCTGTGATGAACCTGCAATGAATTCAAGCTTGAATCCAATGCTGCAGTCATTACCCCTGAAGCCACAGGACCACTTGTTAAGGGGATAGATCTCTACAAATACCAGAAAAAGCTGTGCAACTGAGTCACTAGTTTAAGCTTGTTTTCATTCCAAAAGTACTTTCAGGAAGTTTGTGTCTGTCTATGTGCTGTCTTAAGGGAAAAAAAACCCCAACCTTAGAAACAAAAATAACAGAAGAAATACATTCTTGTTTTGACTGCAAATGAATGGTCAAATTCATTCCAAGCACAGGATCAGGCTGGAAAGTAATACAAGAATGTAATTCGAGTGAAAAGTAGGTATCTTGACTCTGAGAAGTCTTAAGACAAAAACAGCTCAGATAAGAATCTTGCTTTAACTAAGAGAGTTACTGCTACTTTCCCACACAGCTGTAAATCAGGACATCATATATGCAATAAAAAGAAAAAGATCATATATCAGCTGTCAAAACCAAAAAACCAAAATCTGCTCCAACTGAAGGAGAAAATGGTATCATTTCTACAAGCTGATAGGGATATTTGCCCTTGATTTTACACTTCTCAAAATCATGTCGGTCTTTTTTCCCCTTTTTATCTTGTTTCCAAATTATTATTTTCCCTAGTCTTCTCAAGAGCTACATCTCTGGGCCTATGCAGAGCCAAGCAAATTCAGACTGAAAAAAACCCCCAAAGATGCTCCTTAAACACAAAGGTGACAACCTGTCTTCAGGAAGGGTGCAAATATTTCTGTACTTTTCACCTCTCTAGTGCTTACACACCTTGGTAGCTTTCTAGACCTTCATGCAACATGGTATGTACTACACTGTAACACAGAGCCAGTTCTAAGTTTTTTGCTTGCTTGAAGTGCAACTCCATGTGAAGGACAGTGGAGCAAATAGCCCAGGCACCAGACCAGAAGGAAATTAAGTTGTCAGGAGCCAGGGAAGACAACCAGCAGGGAGTAAGGAAGCTGTGAAAGAATCATAAAGAAGCCCTTCTGGGATCTGTCATCAGCATCCTCTTTTCTTAGGGGTCTAGGGGATATCTCACCCCAGTAATCTGTGCCCACACTGAGTGGGCCCTTGCTGGCATGTGCAGAGCTGCACACAGGACCTCAGCTCAGGATACAGAAAGAGCTCCTCTGCGCAGACATAAGCAAGTGGGAGAAGTGAGCAACGGATGGAAGGAACAAATGTGACGTGACACTGAGATGCTCTGCAGATCAGTGTGAGGACTCCTTAGCAGCATTTAAATCAGTTCTTCCCAGCAGCCAGAAAACATGCAGCATTAGGGTTCCTGACAGACTCATTTAAGTGGAGGTAAACCTACAGCTTTAGCACCCAACAAAACTGATCTTGCTTCACCATCCACTTTGATCTGTTGCCTGTGACAACTACCTCCAGCCGCCTGTGGTTAAAAGCCACCCCTGTTTCATGGAGGCACAGTTTAACTGTGGTAGTTATTAGCAGTGATGTTCTGGTAGACAGAAGTATAAATGGGCTAAAATGTGGAAACCTCATGGAGGCTGTGACCATCAGCAGCTAGTAAGAATAGCAGCTTGGACACAAGCTTTGGCTCAGGAGGTTCCCTGAACAACTCTGATTACCAGAAGCGGGCTATTGTAGCATCAGTAATGTACTGAGATACGCTGCCACCTCGTTGTAGTCTAGAGAGATGACAGTGCTGCCTTTACTCCTTCCACTTCATTCACAGCAAGGTTATCTGGCACTCAGAGAAGTGTTGCTGTGTTTGTTGTTGCACTGGAGATTAAGGGTGATGAAAGTGCCAGCTATTTAACAGTAGAGCCTGGGAGTCCTGCAGGATGTGCCGATTCTATTCGGATCAAATGAAAAAACAATACATTCCCCCTTTCAGCCCTTACACTACAAATGTACTTAAAAACATGTATGATTTGATGGGTTCTGGTTTGCCTACAGCAATACAGGCTTGTCTAAGAACAGGAGCAATGTTCCATAACAAGCAGGATAATGCATCTGTCTGCAATGCTGACTGTCAGTAGGTTTAAGTCAGCCTAAGGACTCTCTGACTTACTCAGAATCTGTAGCTGGCAGCACATTTCACCATAAATGAGGTATTTTTGCTCACACCTACATATTAAATGTTGCCAGGGACTAAAGTAAATTTCATCCCATTCTGGAATAACAGATTAGGGAGGGAAAGGATGAGAAAACAAGCTTGTCCTCACTCCTAACAGGAGAAGGTAACACTGGCAGTTTAAACAAAATAGAGGAGAAAGTCCAGTGTCCATACAGCTTCTGCTTCAGATTCCTTCTGACTGGAACATCCTGGTCCTTCTAACCAACACAGTGTTTACTCCCTGAGCATAGTGGTGGGGGAAGTACAAGTGGTGGGATGGTGGGGGGTGGTCTCCCTGCAGCATAGCAAGCTCAGCTTCTTCTTTACCGTCCTTCACCAAAGCTACTATCTCAAACTGTCCTGGCAACTCTGTTGGGGATTACAGACTGGATGGGAAAAACTACATCCTAATCATGAATGTGTTAGCTACAACAGTAATTCCTTACAAAATGGAGGGAACCAGAGTCATCAAGAAGCTGAAAGATGAAGAAAGCAAGGATCTGCAAACTAACCTTCCATGTAAATCAAGATTGGCCCAAGCAAATTCTGCCAAGTTACACTGGAAGGAAGACTATAAACAAGATCAGAATATAGCCCACAGCCCAGCATTTCATCACATTGGTAATATAAAAAAAAAAAGTCTCAACGCACACATTGAAAAAGAAGTGCAAACATTTTAGAAGCTAAAGGTCCAAGGTTAGAGGACTGGAGGCTTCATGGACTGTGTGTTGCTCTGGGTAAACTCAGTATGAAACACTGTCACTCACTTCACACAGATGTGAAAAGAAACCTATCAGATGCAAGGGAATGAGAAATCAGTTCTTTGGGTGAACTGTGGCCTGTTGACATATCTGCCTGGTCAGGACATCCTCTGCACACTTCTTGAAGCATGCACACACCCACAGTCTTAACAGGTTCAGACTAAAATTTTTAAGAGCTGTATTTTTATCTACATAACCCAGGATAAAAGCGGTTTGAAAGCACGCAACCACAGAGCTTTATCTCCACTGATACAGAAACATTCCCTTAATTGCAACTGCTCTGTATCATGGTCAGCCTTCTACACTAGTCCTCTCTAAGTTACAGGCTGGGCTCTTCTTACTATTTCCTGAGGTGCTTGTAGAGCTTATACCAAGGATCTGGGACCAATTACCATGAGGCAGACAAAGCAAGAGGATAAGTTAATTAGTTAAAGAACATGAAATTGAAATCAAACAACCTTGTTTCTGTGCCTCAGGATAGGATTTCAGATGTTTTGTAAGAAAATGGAAGAAAAGACTGTAAGTCCTCAGGAAGTATGTCTTAGCACTAATGATTTGAAAGCTCTATTTGCTGGAAACCAGAACAATATAATTCATAAGTAAAGCATTTGAAAAAAGTTTAGAAAAAGAAAAGGCTACAGGTGAACCATTTTTTTTAGCTTAATTCATTTAAAATACAGAACTCGGAGATTTGTTTAAGTAGACCACACGATCTGTTCAGACCTTTCTCAATATTTTTCATTTTCTGGCTGAAGGCAAGTAGCAAATGCTACTTTATGCCATACAGTCTGTCACTGTGAGAGATGATAGCAGTATTCATCCCATCCCTTCTTTCCTTCATCTTAATTAGAATTGAAGACCGAAAAATTGTGACTTTCAACACCCAGGAGGTATCTAAACTGCAAGGGAAACATAGCTAAGGTCTTGCCTGCATGTATTGCAAACCAGATGATAAGGCAATGCTCTTTCCTTCCCCACTCCTATTACAGTGTTTCTACTACAGTGTATTCAGCTGTACAAAGCTATACAGTAAGCAAAATCTATTTTTGAACTCTCACATCTGTGCACACATAGTGGTAATAACACAAGACTGTAATAACTGGGAACATTCTGATATGACATCTTTCTAAAGGAAACCTTATTTCCTTGACTTCTGCAGGAAGGAGGAGAGGAGCCTACTCAAAACTCTCACACCTGCATTGAAAGCACTGATGGGAGGCCAAAGCAGGCATTCAAAACCCCACTAAGATTCACCTTCAAAGATGAAATGCCATTTTGGATGCTCATTTAAAATTAGGTTTAATTGATTCAGATGTCACTTGGATGACAGAAACAGTGGCTTCTGAGCAAAACACTCAGCAAAGGAAATAAAACCACTAACACAACATGAAAAGCAGCAAATAAACAGCAATACAGCTAACACACTTAAGTCATGGACACCGCGCATCTTAATTTTCTTAGATGGCCTGTGCTTAAGGATGTCAGCCAAAGGATCCTGAAGGACTCTGAGAGACCTCACCTGTCAGAGAATCCCCTAAAATGTGTCTGCTGGGTCTCTAACAAGAGAAGCATGTCCCTGTGCTAGCTTTTGCTATTGGAGCAAGTTAACAAAAATAATTATCACTCCCATAGCAATTGATGGCATTGGTAAATGAAAAACTGCTTCATATTGTTGTTCTCTCCCCCCCCCCAATTATTTGGCTCAGTTACAAAGCGAAAACAAACATTTCCTAAATCCCTAGGAAAATAGAAAATTCAAAGTATTCTCAAGTTCCACAAAATCACTGATTATTGTTTAAAACTTTTAATTTTACTTAAAAGTAAAAAATTACAGAAAAGCAATGATAACTTGGCTTTTCAGAACAAAAATTCTGACTAATGTCTCATATATATGGAATATGATAGTGACATCAAATCTACTTTTTCTCTCGAGAAAAAATTTGTTCCACTTTATATCTTTAAAGATTTGATTCACTTGATATTTTTTTTCATGAATGAATTAAACTAAGGTAAAGTGGCACCAGATAACCTCAGGCAGCACCAACCCTCAGCAACACCACTTGAGCTGATGTGCACTCCTGGTCTTATGGGGAAGGATACCAGTTCACTGCACAGTTCCCCAACCCTTCTCTTTCCCCCAACCTTATGTTTGTATTTGGCTCTATGGCATGGGCTGATAATGTTGCATAACTTGTAAAAACAATTCCTGCACTTGTAAATACAAATATTTCAACTAGTATAAAAACCATATATAGGTATGCACTACAACTTCATTTTCTTCCTATTTTTGGTGATGCATACTGTGCTGCATCTTCAGGGGTTTGAGCCTTTAATTCTGGATCATTTGATAAAACAAACTAATAAACAGACCCAAGATAAACACAGAAATGGAAGCTGATCCCTTTACAATTAAAAAAGGGCTATTTAAGTCATATAGTACAGAGGAATAAAATACTTCAGCCACCATTTGGGAAAGAAACATCGTGTTAAAGACATGCAAATATCACACCTATGGTTCAATTTTTACTAACCATAGTTGCAGCAACTCCTAAGTTTATCAGAGCACAAGGTGCAAGAATAGCAGCTGTTTTTTCTCCCCTTGTGGAGGAAGAAGGGCTGTAAAACCCCACGAGTACCTTGGGGGTCACAAAGGAAGTTTGGGATAAGGCTCAGCTCATGGCCCCTCCAGCTGTCAGATCCACCTCTTGAACCAAACCCAGCAATCTCTTCTCCCTGGACAGACAGGTCACTGCTGCTGCCCATAGTGAGATCCTTCAGCCAAAATTAAAAATGGAAGGGAAGGGAGGAATCTTCTACACCTTTCTAGCCCTTTTCTAGCTCTTTACCTTGTCAAGATCTTAAATCCTTTATTATCAATGGTAAACAAGGAGACTGATAAACCCTCCTTTTCGAGCCAGCTGGTGGTTAACCAGCAGCACCCAACTGGGCACTGCACTGTTGCACCAGCCAATTCTACTTGTGACCTGCTGATGCTACCACACAACAGGAGCTCGACTCAGCAGGATCCTCCTCCTTCCGGATCATGCAGAAACCTCACTAGCTATAGAAAATAAGAGGTTGAAATGTAAATTACTACCCACCTGTGACTCAAACAAACAAAAAATCAAAAGGCTCACATCCCAAGCTCCTGTCCTGTAGCACAGGAAAAAGCTTTTGGCAATGTATGTATCGCCAAGTTGTTTATTACTAAATCGCATCACATCCATACATATCCTGAGCAATCTGTTGCTAGGTGCTGATTTATTTGATAACTTTGAACATTTTTCCAGAAAGAAATGATGGACCTGAAGGTTTTGTTGTTATTTTGTTCAAATGAAGCAGCAGTGCCTGAAAAAACTTGCATGCTTCTTCAGCAAAGGTAGGCAAAAAATAACTCTGTTTGCATTGCGGCAGACCTTGAAATCACATCGAACAACAACTGTGAAGCAGCCTCTTTTGAACTGCAAGAGCAGGTGTAAAGAATTATTTAACCTTACGCTCTGGAGGTGAGATTGTATCTACAACTTGGAGAGACTGGTTCAGAAACAACCCTAATCAACAAATCTTTCACAAGATGTATATTGTTCAACATAAAATAAATCTTTGAACTGGGTGATCCTGGGAGATTTATTCTATCATACTTTTGGTCCTGCAATTTTGCATCATCAAAGTGAAATTCTAGACTCTAAAGACTAGTTTCAGTCTTAGCTAAATGTAAACAGATCTTCTTCCATTTCTGTAGATTGTTTTATGTTTAAGGATGTCAAAATATGCTGCAGAGTCCATTAAATGGCATTGTTTTCTGCAGGGGAGGGGGAGCAAATGGTACACAGAAAACTGCAACAACCCCCCAAGAAGACACAGAGAGGTCACATTTAGAAAAGACCCACTGCAAGCCCTGTGCCTTCCCTACCAGGCTGCTCTGCAGACTGAAGGCTTTCAGAGCAGTGGCTCCTCTTCAGGGTCTAAATCAAGACCTGGGGAATGTGTTCCTTTTGATGAAGCAGGCTTGTGGCTGGTGAGACTACATGCAAGCTAAGGTTTAACAAATGCCTCCCGAAGGCTGTTCACGCTGGCGTCTTCTTGCAGCCCTGGGTAGCCGGTGTTCCCCCAAGTGCCTCCCTCCCAGCCATGGGGTGGCAGGACACGGCAGTGGAGAAGCCTACTGGAAACGAATTTGGCATATGCTCTTCAGCAGGGGACCCCCATGCTGAAGGACCATGCGGCGCGGCATGGCAGGCACTGGACACACACAGCACGTGCGGTGCGTTCATGTCGCTGTGCACCTGGGGCTGGTGGGCATCAGCACAATCACCCACACAGCTTCAGCTTTCTCCATGGCTGGCTGAGTGACACAGGCTCAGCGGTGGCTGATCCTAGGTATGGTCCTCTGTGAGAGCTGACTATCAGACAAAAGCAGGGCCTAAACCTTCACTAAATACTGGGAAAAACATAGAGCCAGGCTCAAACCTCACAGCCTCATGCTGCTGGTAAGGGGATGGATCTGAATTTCTTAGTCACACAGCCTTGGCATTGAAGATCTCAATATGGATCTGAAGCGACCATAGCTAAAATTGCCATAAGAATACAGTAAAATCCCACTGCTAAATCCAGAGAACGACACTGCATTTCTCAATAAGAACCTCTGTTTTATTCTGTGCTACTGGATAAGCCTTTGAGGAAGAATAAAACAAATATTTGCTACCTTACAAATTTCAAGGCAAAATCTACGCATAGCTACAGCTCACTTCCACTCTAGCTCTTCTGAAAAGGAGATGGTTACAGTGAATGAAGTTACTTTCTAGTCCCCCTTTATAAACACACCACAAAGGTTTCTCTGTACATCTTTATCATTGTGTCATATAAATGTGATTTTGTTATTTTTACAAAATTAATAAAGTATGAATTTACAAGTTCATGGCATTTTTAAATTAAAATCTGTATTCACATCTCTTTGGACACCATCTGAAAATGGACCCAGCAAGTGCCCATAAGCAACATGGTGAGCCCAGGTGAGCTAGACACATGGCAAGAGCCTGAGCAAATGAACATTTCTGAAAGTCAAAATACAGCACCTGCCTGAATCGACTGTAGCTGATAGAGACAAAACTGTCCCCCTCCACAAGTTTCCCAATATTCCAGCTTCATTTGAAAGCCCCATAGTCTTAGAAAACACCATCCTGGCAAGCTGAAGGCAGTCTTATGGCAGCCTACATGCAGATCTGAACTTCATTTTTCCCTCTAAGCATGTTAAACCTTACGCTGGATCCACACGTCTGCCAGCCACAGTGTTCACAGAAAAGCAGAAGCAGTGAATCTGTCTCCTGAAGGTCCATGAGGAACCTGGCCATAAGAACACCACAAGCCATTGTCACTTGTAAGGGGTTAATCCAAAACCACATTAGAGATGACAAAAAATTACTCCATTTGACTTCTGTGGATCTTGAGTAACCAAAAAGGTCTTACTGCAATTATATGTCTATATATAATGTATACTCTATATATCTACAGAAAGTAGAAAGTTATATTACAGTCTCGCATCACAGACTAGTTCTGGTATAAAATCACATTCCTTACCTGAGGGGAGGCAATAACTTTCAGAACAGGTGAAGCAGGACTCATATGTTGTACCTTGCATGGATATTCTACTGATTTACCTGTTTCAAAATTCCATCTAATCATTTGGTCCTCTGAAAGGCATCAATGAATTTAGCATGTAGGAGTGGCCCCAGAGTCCACTGAAGTCACTGTCTACCTCATGGCTCTCTCTAATCTTTGGATTCGGAGTACAACATCCATTCAAAATCTAAACCTTAGAAAACTGTACAAGAACAAATGGGACTGATCACGTTAACAGATGCAGAGTATGTGGCAGCTTAAAGTCATTTTGTATATGAGGAATTTAGGATACAAGACAAGCCAGGTTCAGTTTCTGCAAGGAGATGGGGTTAACCTGGCTCTTGCAGGGAGCCTAGCTCCTAGCATGATCCCTCTCCCTTTTCTTTTTCTCTTGCAGTGCTGTGTTGGAAGGATACAACAGAGCAGGAGGCTGAAAGCTCAACTACCCAAAGCTCTCTGTCCTAACACACTCCATCTGAGGCAGTGCCTCAAAGAAAGAAGAAACCAAGTGGAGAGCATTCAAGCAGTAGCATTTACTGCAGTGCTCAGAAAAACAAACTGGAAGACAAAGCATTATGTTGCATTTTAGACCCTAAGCCTGCCACTTCCACCTCATAGGCTGAGCATCTCATCCAGATTCACACTGACATCACACATTGATCCTGCAGCAGGATCCACGCAAGCATGAAGTCCTACATAACACTAATTGCCCCGTGCCCTTTAGCAGCACTACTTTTTCCATACAAATTCTAGCACCTATAATAATTTTCCAGGGGATACACCAAGAGGTGCAACTGAAACAAAATGCCCTCACATGAGAAGCACATACAGCGCATCACTGTCTGCGTTACATGCTTAAACACTTTGCACAAATTCTTGTACATTTGTACATTTTTGAGGTAAAAAGGTGAGAGCAGCCTGATTCTTTTTATGATACAGACAAAATTTTTCAAAAAACAATCCTCTGTTAAAAATGTGAAAACAATACACAGGCTTCAAATGCATTAAAAAGCAAACAGCATAAAAATAAGACATGAGTATTTAGAGGCAGATCACAGTTTAGGTGTCACAAACTACAATGTTCTGTCAGATGTAAAAATCACTGGCAAGACACGGCATGGTTTTCAGTCTCCTCATCTTGCACAAAGCTGAGAGATTTTCTAATGCAGAGAAATAAAACAATATTGGGCTACAGTCGTGAGATCCTGTATGCAAGTGTAAACAAACCTTCAAGGCTGACAAAGAGAGATGCTATAAACCTTTGGATACTGTTGGAGGCAAGTAAAGATCAGTCCATCTTTAAATCCATCCAGGAATACCAAGAGAAGGTTGGAAAACTAGTGCGTTGATGCTTCATACCTGAAACCATAGTTAAGACACCAGGGAACGTTAAAACAAACAACAGTGACAAAAGACTCCTCTTTCTGAGGTAAGAAAAGTAGGGAGAGGGTGGGAAAGACAGAAGAAAACCACCAGAAGACTTTTTGCGGAAGAGCAGTCACCAGTGACACTTTGCTGACAATACGAGTCTCGCTACAACTATGAGCCCTCCTGAACTTGGGAGGTCATACAGCCTTGGAAACTGCATCTTCAGAAGCAAATCAAAACCAATTCCTCTACTCATATAATCCTCAATCCTTTATAAATGTTTTATTTCTTATAGAATCATAGAATCATAAAACCGTTTA
Organism: Athene noctua; assembly: GCF_965140245.1. Lineage (NCBI taxonomy): Eukaryota > Metazoa > Chordata > Aves > Strigiformes > Strigidae > Athene > Athene noctua. The sequence continues at coordinate 36,552,422 of NC_134039.1, read as the reverse complement.
GGTTGGAAAACACCTTTAAGATCATCAAGTGCAACCATTAATCTAGCACTGCTAAGCCCACTACTAAACGTCCCTAAGTGCCACATCTACACTCTTTTAAATACCGCCAATGATGGACAGCCTGTTCCAGTGTTTCACGACCCTTTCAGTGAAGAAATTTTTCCCAATATCCAGTCTAAACCTCCCCTGGCACAACTTGAGGCCATTTCTTCTTGTCCTACTGCTTGTTACTTCGGAGAAGAGACTGACATCCACCTTGCTACAACCTCCTTTCAAGTAGTTGTACAGACCAATGATGTCTCCCCTCAGCCTCCTTTCCTTTAGACTAAACAATCCCAGTTCCCTCAGCCACTCCATATAAGACTTGTGCTCTAGACCTTTCACCAGCTTTGTTGCCCTTCTTTGGACACACTCCAGCATAGGAAAACCTGGCATTAAAGAAACTGGCAGAATCTTTGAAAAGCTGCTTTCTTTGTCTCTCAAACTCAGCAACATGAAGTTAAAGGTCAGAAGTTTTTTATAAAAATAACCTTCTGTCTCCATAAAATGTGTTTATTAAAAGTCAAACCAGTAACTGCTGTCTCAAAAATACATATAACAAAATAAATTTACACACCTAAAATGCTAACAACTCAGACTCAAAAAAAAAAAGCTATAACAACTACTCCATTAACATCACACATTTCTCAAAAGTCAGCTTTTTTCCTAAAACTTAAACCCCCCTTTCTTACAAAGAACAGGAGGAGTAGAACTATTCCATTCATCTAATAATGCAGAGTGAGGGTGCATAAATGCAAGCATATGCATGCTGCTGAACACAGTCAGAACTACATACCTGTGCATCACAGGGTCCTATTTGGCTGAGTAAGGTTCCCATTTACGTCAAGAGAAGCCTGTTGAGCAGGGAGCTCTGGCATCTAGCCCTTGCCATCAGGGAGCCAGGAGCTCCGACATCTAGCATTTGCAATCGGCATGCCAGGTTGTCACAGCAGGGTCCACATGGTCACAGGCATATTTAGATATTTCAGAATTTTGTGTGACCTACCATATGTATCTGAAGTAACCAGACTGAAATTACTTACCAGAAACCACTCCAACATTGCAGTTACTTAATTCCCCAGATATATATCATTTTGATATCCAATAGTTTATGTGACACCAATATATCCATCATGCCTCAGAATGAGAATACACCCATGAACAGACGATGTTGTTGAAAGATTGAGGGCACAGAGGAACATAGCAAGTGCCCTGTCGGTGAGTTCTCTCATTTAAGATAAACCTTTTTTATAACGTACAATCAGTGTTTGATAAAAAAACTCTTATTACAATGAAAGGGAAATATCGACTATACAGAAATAATGTCAAGCAAAAGAGTAAATCACAGACAGGCCTGCCAAACCAGTATCATGTATTAAAACTGCTATGGATGCCCCAAGGCAAACCGGCACAGTTCTTTCCATGTGATTTGGAAATACAAAATTCAAGGTAATTGCAAAATTGTTCCAAAATGCACTCACCCTTGGCCAGTGTTCAGCATGGTGCTGGTGTTGAAACTGCCATCAGCAAAGCTGTAACCATCTGTTCCCAAGAAGAACCTGACTCAAGTCTGTGAGTCAAGACATTCAGAAGAAAAGTTTGCAATACTCCTTAAATCATGGAAGACCAGTGATGTGAAGGGTTTCAAATGCTCTTACAAGGCAGCTAGTGTAGCATCACCTTAATTTCTGGACTGTTTTCTTATACCTCCATACACTCATCATTTAAATTTTTTTCATCTTATATTGGTTGTAATTTCCACACTTTTGACTTGGTTTAGTTAGCCTCGTTCCTTATGGATATCAGAATTCCAGCATCAGTCTGTGTATATGTCTGTAATAAACTTTCAGTGTTGATTTCAGACCAATCAAACAGATACTGGAGATCTCAGATATGATGAGCTCTCTGGTATTTTGTAACACCAGAGTGAGGGAAGGCCACGGTTTTGATTTTGTGGACAAATCAGTCAAATGAGGCAGTCAGCATGTAGCTGTCAAAATATTTGGCAGAAGAAAGGCTGTATGAGAAAGGATGGGAATTTTATAGGATACATGGTGAGAACAGAAAATAGTACTATAATTTAATTTTTAAAAGTCTATGAATGAAAAGGCTCAAGATGATAGGAAACAGTTTCCACAGTATTGTCTGTAGCCACGGGACTTAACATACACATCTTTGTGAACAAGGTAAATTCATAGCAGCTAATATTAATGATGAGATTTTCATTACTAAGCTTTACTGTCTTCCACAATACATGGGACTGCTGCTGGAATTGGAGGGAATTTAGCAGTCATGCTGGGCTGGCCATCTCTGCACAACCCTTGGTAAAGCTGCTGTGTAGTGTCTATGTGCTGTATGTGAATAAACTAGTCTAACAGAGTCAAAGCCTAGCTAACAGCCCTTAACCTCATTGCAACTGGTGGCAGCTCAACACTGAGGACAGCAGTGGTGCTGGTTGTGTAAACTGCACTGAGCAGCAGTGCAGTAACTGCTGAACGTTAGTCCCAGGTGCTCCCACCTCACCCATCCCTGTGTCACTTCTCATTTCAGCTCAAATAGTAATTTCCCCAAGGATTTCCTCTGCATTCAGCAGGGTAGCAAGGAAACCCACCTTCCTTAATTCCACTTCTGGGACTTACACATTGCAGTAGTTGGGAGAAGCTTCTACTTTTAAACGTAGAATTTAATTAAAGTATCCCCAGGATTTTTCCCGGTCATTCCATGACCCTTCTCTCACAGGCTAGCCAGAATTATTTGCAAACTGTTAAAGCTACTGCAGGCTAAAGAGGTCTCCAAGCTGCACCAGTAGCTGTAATTAACACATGAGCATAAGACAATATGTAATTGACTTCTTGGGGAATTCAGTGCAACCACACAACCAGGCAGCTCTGACAAGCTTTTGGCATCCAGGCAGCAGCTAGTCCTGCCAGAAGCTGCAACAAGAGCAGGAAGAGACCGAGAAGACCAGTTTCTTCCGCAAGGATTTTTCTAAGATCATCTTCCCTGGGTGCAGGGTCACATCTAGGCCCATGAAACCCACGCTGCTTAGGGATCAGGGATCTAGAAGAGCAACAGGGCTTGCAGAACTTCAAAGTCTTTCCTCCTGCTCTTGGCCAGCTAGTGATTATTTACCACGGCGTGAGCGACAGGACCACAAGTGTAGGTATGATGAATATGGACTGCAGCTATCAAGATTATAGATTGTGACATTGGGTTGGAATGCAACATCTCAGCAGAAATGGGAGCCCTAGACAGTAGCTGCATATGCACCTCAGTCAGCAGTCTGGGAGCAAAGGACTCAAGGCAGAAGTTTTTGCCCATGTGAGCAATGGGATGGTTAACTGTACAAAGGGAACGGCTCTTCTTTGAGAAGCAGGCTAATAATTACTTTTGTTTCTCTGTAATTAGTCATGACAGTGATAGGTATAGGCCATCACTGCCCCCTGTGATCAGAAACACAGAAGGTGACCATTTAAGAAAGTTAAGAGAGCCCAGCCAGGTACACACGATGTTTTGCGTGGGTGAGAGGCCACACGTTCCTATACTGAAATGAACCATAAGGTGGCACTGCTTTGAAACATTCCCTCCGAGTATTTTCCCTGACATTTTCTATACTCCACAAGAACACAAGAGAGTTGTCACTGAAATCAAGTGAATAAAGTCATCCTACAAAAAAACTCAGTGATACAGTGAGAGTTAACATCATTGGTATATGTACTTTTACATATATTATTTACTCTTAAATTGCTAAATTTTGTCCTGCAAAACAAAACATCTCAGGTACTTTTGTTCAAGCACTGCACCTCCTATTTCAAATGCGTATTTGTGTGTGTTAACACACCCCCTCTTTATACAACTGACTGTCCTCTGCCATGTAATACCACAAAGATTCTCCTCTTTTTCTGTGACACATTAACAGCCAACAAAGACCCTTCTAAGAAGTAATTTTCTGTTTCACATCTAATGTGCAGCACAAGACTGGCAGGGAAAACAAGCTTTGCAAGGGGAGTCACAGGGAATGAACAGTGGTTATGGTAAAATGAACTACAGAGATTCACCGTGATTATTGATTTGCTGTTGTAAAACAAGACAGTAGAGCTGGCACCACTTTTTAAATGAATGGCAAAAGGGATCTAAAGCCAGCTATAAGAAGGCAGGAGATTATGACAGTCTGGGAGAGAATACTGCAAGACTGTGATTCTTAGCGAATCTCTAACACAAAGAAAAGGACCCTCCTGAATCCCCGATGTTCTGTGCACACACAGAGAATGAGATGCGGGTTGTGTGTCAGCGTACAATGCCAGTTATTCATAGCACAAGGAAAAGAAGTGGGTCAGAAGATAAACGCTCACAGACTAAAAAAACCTTCTGCGGGGTTGTCATGTAGGAGCGCAACTGCTCTGAAAATAGCAAGGCCATGAGTTCAGGTCTCCCTTGACCTTCTGTATCCAGCTGGTCTCCTGCACTGCAAAGATCTCCTCAGCTTTCAGGCAGCCCTTTACTATGAACATACAAGGTCCTAAACCACTGTTATTTTTGCAGTCTCTACCACAAAGTATGGCTTGCCCACCTCCAGCTACCACATGCTATGCAGAAGAACACATTAGGAACACGTAGCAGTACTATCCGAGCCCAGCCTTAGATATTTTCTTTCTTACAGGTACTTTTGATCTAGCATTACATCCCAGTAGTGACCTTGCATGGGCATCCTTTCAGCCAAGGGATTAAGTGTTCAAAAAGCCAGTGAGATGATGGACAGGCCACAAACCACCTTCCAAATGCACTGTGTGGCGTAATAATGATGTAGTGTCAGCTACAGACTGACATCAGGGCGTGCACTTGCCAGTGAATTGACCCAGGCCCATCTCAACAGACAAATAATATCCATTCATTCATGCATCTATCTGTTTGGATTCATCCATTTGTTCTGCCCATGGAGCAGAAACACACTCATACACAGTCTGGCAGAAGGCAAAGTAGTCAAGTAAAACAAATGGAGAGCCACCAAAATGGTCCACCCATATCAACATGAGGATGTCCTCATTTACTATAAACTCACTGGTATTTCAAACAGGAGAATATGCTAATCCATACCAAGAATTTAAACACAGATCTCTTCAGAGTGTAGTGACTCAAATGATCTTGAGTTGATCCCTACCACTCTGGTAAGGTAGTGTGAAGCTTACTTCTACTGGAGTTGTCTGAAAAAACCTCCATGAATTTAAAAACCAGAAGGCAGAGATAGTGGGAGGCAGAAGGATGAAGGAACTTCTGAACATCAGCATGCAGAGTTAATAAGATTCGATCAGTAAGACTCATATGATGAATTTCAATCTTTTTTATTCCCGCTTTTGAGCATCCAAGATTGTCTTTATTTCAAATATCACCATAAGAGCAGTAACTAATTCAAATGAAGTGGGATTTACTCTAAAAGAGCAAGAAATGTATTCCAAAATATTCTGAGCTCCAAACCTTAACAAAAAGAAAAGGCTTTCTCTTTAAAATACAACTTCTGGAGAAAATTAAGACCACTAATATTTTCTCGGGAGTCAGCAAATACACTGTGTGAAAATGGCACATTGGCTCTCTTTGAGAAGCAGGCTATCAAATTCTCTTTTTCTGTCTCCAGTAATAGCTAACTGAAGAGTACCAGTGGCACTTGGACCTACTTGTCTCTTACAGATCTTTTTCAGTTGGATACTAATAGCAGTTACCAAACTGAAGCCCAAACATTAAACACTATTACACTCTTTGAATCCAGTACAGAAGCACTTCAATTGTCCAAGCCTTGTGTTATCCCAAATGAGGTCATGATTCTTAATGCTTATCATATTGAATATTCCTGCCATTTTCTAAAAGCTTGATTATCAAAATTATCCTTTGTCCCTTGTGGCATATGGGTAATTGAGGTTTATACATTTCAGGCAAAAGAGATTCTGTACCTCATTAAACAGACCCATCTGTATTTCCACAATGCAATTCCTGAACATAATCTGTTCAATTTATATGCTCACAACTGGACAGCATGATTATGCTAACTATAAAGTAAACTGGGATTTAAGTCTGAAACTGCTAGAAACCCACAAATCAAGTGGCAGTGCTCCAGCTTTGAAAGCAGATTGATTTTCTGTGCTCTGAATAGGCATGCAAAATGGCACCATTTGTTACGTTATTCAAGCTGTTTAGCTGAACAGCGTTTTACTCATGTCTAATTTACACTGACACTAACATCAGTTGTTTTTAGCAGTAGAGTCCAGAAGCCAAATCATACACAGCTCAATTAGTTTAAACTAGTACTACAAAAATGTTACATGCAGATAGTAATTCTTAGTCTGTTGTAGCAATGCAGGATACTTAAAGAGAGTGAGCTCAGTATGTGAGTTCACATACCCCTTTTTTATATATACTGGTGATGGACTATGCAGAACTTCTCAGCATGAATTAATTCCCAGTTCTCAAACGCAGAAGTACACAACAGTACCAATGCATCAGACTCACTAATCACCATTACTAGTATCTGCCTGGCATTCTTAAAAAAAAGAAACAAAACCTACAAGAAACACAAGTCTAGGGGGAAACAACACTCTACTGATCAATCAGCTCATCATCTTGGGACGAGAGCACAGGGAGGTTCGCAACTGCCAAAACATCAAAGTAGCCTGGTTCCCGGGTAGCAGCATGTCCCACCGGCTAACAGAAAAGTTCTCAAAATATAGCATTAGTGAAAATTGGGACATCAGCTTCTGCTCTGTTTTCAGGAAGACAGGTTTACAGGTGATATATGAATTGAATTCAACTCTTGGAGTAAACTGTGTTGCTCTTTCATACCTAATTATCTGAAAAGCATCCTAGCAGGGTAAGATAGCTGAGCGAGACCTGTACACAAAGTCCTAGTCACAGGGCAAGGCTGTGCAAAGGCACTGGCTCTGAGGAGGCTTTTGGGAAAGAAGTGGGATTCAGTGAAAGGAGAGGGGGAAGAAAATGTCGTACGTGCCTCGCTCACCGACTGTGGAAAAGACAGCAGCAGACGGGGACAACAGAGCAGCCATGAGGGAACTGGAAAGAGATACACAAACATCACACAGCAGGAGACAGGGACCAGGGCTAAGGCAAACCAGAGCTGCAGAGCCTGCCAGGGAAGTCTGAAAGGATGCGGCACTGATGGATGGACCCCAAGGCAACAGCTGTACGACTGAAGGTGGGAGGCAGCATTTGTGGGAGCGACTCCATTGGAAGGAGAGAAGGGGGACGTGCCTGCAGAAAATAAAGAGGTTATAATGGAGCAACCCAAGGTACAGAAGAAATGGCCTTTACAGCTTCTGAAACCATGTTACTGCAAACAAAAGAACTCAGTCAGCCTTTCTGTGAACAAGTCATGGTATCAGTCCACTGAGCTGTAGAGCTCAGAGCACGCGGTTTGCAATGGGTATTAGAATCAGCAGGGATACAGCTGGTGAGTTTTATGCCATTTAAAATGCCTCATTTGTTTCGTGGATATTTCAGTCTGCAGCAACTTAATTTGGTCAGAAACATAATTATCTGTGTCCTAGTTCTTCACTATACATACGTATTTGTCTTATAAGATATTATTCCCAATGCATTTCTAGATTTATTTATTTTTATATATATATAAAAATCCTGAATGATGTTTAGTGACCACCGATCAGAAAACATTAGTGGTACCTGTAAAAGAAGTATGTTACAGTGTCTTAAAATCAATAATAGTGAATAGGCTTTCATTTTTACCTTAACTTTTTATTCATGAAAGAGGATCCTCCTCAAAAAATTTTATAGAATTAGTTTACAAACTTCACTCAAAATATTTAATTCATCATACTGATTTCTATGCTGTAGCAGTTAACATACTTCCACATGTGCTGCTCTTAACCATAAATCCACCCGTGGGAAGGCAGTCCCAGCTAAGGGTGCCTAGTTTAAATTGAGTTTGGCTCTTTGCAGGATTAAGCCCTATGAAGCATAAATAGTCTGCAATACAGAGGAGGTCAGAGTAGAGTAGATCTCTAAGTGAGGCTGCAGATTATATCTTGTGCGGCAGGTTGCCAAGGAGCTGCTAACAGCAGAGAACAAATACAGATGGGAGGAGGTGGATGCAGCAACAGTGGAACTAAACTGAAAATGCTCTGGCTACAAAGGTTGAGAATAACAGGCAGTAGGAACAGACAAAGCCCAGGATTAGAGAGCCCAGTCGAGGATGCTCCAGCAGAACTAACAGAAGAGCCCCTGAAGGTCCGAGCAACACCTCTTCCCTTAGCCAGAGTTTCAGGACCACAGCCCCATCAGGCATCCTCAGCCTAGGGACACAATCACCCCTCTTCACATATTCTGGAGGCACTGTCCCTTTCCCTCTCCTCCATCCTCCTTTTCAACCAGAGGTATGGGGAAGGAGAAATCACATGAGAAAAGTCTGAAATTGCTAAAAAAGCTCTAATCATAAACCCTATTAAAACGAAAACCCTTAGTAAGCTCAGTAACAGATAAAAAAAAACCTGACAGCTCTTCCCTGCAGAATCATTCAGCTATTTCAAAGCTGCACTGGTTTCCCAAACACTAGTTCAGAGCATTTCTTTATTCAGGAGACTACTAATGCATGTGCCTACACAAGTGTATGCTTTTACAATGCAGTGTCTTAGAAAGACAAATTCTAGTTGTCTTGGATAAGACAGTCATTTAAAACCACTGGTTTTCCCCTTGGCTTCTTTGACAACCCTTACACAAAACAATTTTATCTCTTGCCTTCTCATTTACCATAGGTATATATAATACATCTGTACATCACTTCATAGTGGTGTTGGGAGGATTCATTAATGCTTATAAGCACTGTGAAGATGAGAAATCCTACAACCATTGAGGTACATCAAGGCAATAGGTTTTTAATGCACACTCAGCCCTTCCATCACCCCCTATTAGCATTTCTAAAGCTGTTTGACAAAAGCTACCCTGTGCAACAGCCAAACCTGACCACTATATAGGCCCAGGAGACTGAACCAAACACTCAGATGAGTAAAATTGACAATGCTGACCTTAGGCACAGCAAAAAATGTTGAGAACACACATATACTTTCAAAATCCCTACAGCGGCAGTGCCAAGGAAGAAAATGTGCTTATGAAATCAATATGGGCTCCAGAAGCAAGGAACAAATGAACTGATTGTTATTTAGCTTGGGGAAAGTATTACTTTTTTCTCATTTAACTCAATGTCATGCTTCCCTCTGGTTTAGTGATTTGTGTCTTTCATTTCTAAATTATATTCTGTCTAGATTTAGTTACCACGGAAAACAGTAAACCCAGCCTGAACTCCTGGGCACTTGTTACAGGCAGGCTATTCAGGAGGTGGCAGTTCAGCACACCAGAACCAGAAATTAAAAACCACCTCCAGCGTGCCCGGTTTTGCTGAGACTCATGACAAGACCGTTTCATTCTTCAGGCAGCTCCTCGTTGCCTCCCTTGTCCCGCCCCGTACATGGAGACCTGGTCCACCTGAATCTGGAAACAGTAGCTATCTGGTTGACTTCCCAGCCTGCTCAGGTTCAGATGGTCATTTCTCCTCTGTCCTTGCGGCACTACAGTCTGACAGTGACCCACATTCTCATTCAAATTCACTGGGGTACCACAACTGTGAAACCAGAGCAGGTGGCACAGACTTCAACAAACTTGAGCGACCAGCTCTTGAGGACATACGAGGTGAGGCACAGCCACCCCATCCAGATGGTCGAGATTCAAACTTCACGTGTTTGTTCCCTGAGCATCAGGACCTACCCTGGCTCCACCAGCCATGTACAAAGGAGGCACAAGCACCCTTTGCAAGTGCTAATATTCTTATGGTGCCATTGTTGCAGGAGTGCTTCATCTGCCCAGCCTGTCAAAGCAGCAGCTTACCCTCTCTTGACAGTAGTTTTAAAAACTATGCCAAGGCTGACATGTAATTCAATGTTGAGTAGTGTTAAAGTAGGTCGGGAAGTGTGCTGGTACTGCCCCGAGCCCACCTGGAGGTCAGCACAGCCGCTGCCGGAGGGCTGCGCAGGGAGAAGGCTCAACCTGGCTGCAGCCCAGCCCGACTCCGGGCAGGGGAAGGCAGCAAGCGATACAGCCTGTGTGCTCTCATCTGTGTGTTGCTGAATAACGGGGCCCAGCAGCAAGGAGGAATTTCAAAGCTTTAAAGAACTAGCAAAGAGAATCTGGCCACTTGTACGTCTGAATACTAGTTTGCCACAGGAGACTTCATCAGATTTCTGTGATTCTAGGGAGGATTCTGCCTTCCTTTAACGAAAACATTCTGACATCACCTGTCAGGAATAAATTCAGGCAAAGAAAACAAGACAATATTGAAGTAGAAGGCAGGATCTTGCAAAACATCAGAGCTGATTCATCCCTTCCCATCCCTTCCCCCCCATCTCACTCTGGGCACCATGCCGAGAATACATGAACTTAACCTGCCTGGGGATTTACATTAGATTACTATCCACTACCAGTGATTCAGAATTCCTCATTCTCCACCATTGCCTTATTTCTGTAAGAGACGGACTGAATAAAAGTGACTTCATCTTCAATTATTCCAATTTCTGTGGAGTTTGGCAGCAGAGGTGCTAAGTACAAAAGTCTTGACTACTCACTCTCACCTCTAGAACTGGTACTCCAAAGCAATTAAGATATAAATTTGCTGGCTTTCTCCCAACATGTGTGAATTACCAGAGTATTACATATATAGATACACATTCTTGCCTGCTAAAGCTGCACTCCTGCTTTTTAGGATCTGAAAACAGTAGTTAAAAGAAGTCACCTGTTGTAGGGCTCAGTTAAAAAATCCTCCTGGATAAAAACCCCCTTTTGGATCACACATTAAAAGGAAGAACAATAAATAAAAGTCAGGAAACTGTGGCTTCTATTATCACCCAAAGCCAGCAGCATTTTATTCTACATCCCCTCAACTCATTCTACATAGTTCCTGCAATGACAGCACTCTGGGTTACAAACTAGAAAGCTCTCTGGTTAAAATTCTCCACAGTAATTAAAAAAATCAAACTTTATTCATGTAATATAACACTTACCGCTCTGCAGAAGGACCTTTTTCCTGCTCCCTTCCCTCATCAAGGTAGTTTCTGCCTTCCCCTGTGGTTGCTCTGCAAGCCACAAAAGCCCGGTTTGCCTGGACCGGTAGCTGACCTGGCAGCAGCGAGCCGCGGTGAAAGCTGCTCTCTCTGAAAAGTTTTCTTTGTGTTGCAAAGCAGTTCAGAAAAACAACTCAGTCTACCTGAGCTTTCCCACGGCCCGAACAAGCTTCCTCAGCAAGTGGCTGCTCCGATGGTAAGGGAACAGCAGGGCATGGGAACAGGTCGGTCTGGCAGCAGAAGGAAAAAAGCCTCTGAGGCTGGACACAGCTTCTCGGCTGCAGGGCTGGGAACGGTTATACCTTTGCTGAGAGGGTATGCAAATAGCAAAAAGTTTAGAAAAGTTGTCCTAATTCTTTTTTACTAAAGGTCAGAGAGAATCCGTTTGTTGAGAAGGCATCACAAGTCTGTACAACCAGCCTGCTTTCAACAACATAAACCAAAATAAAAGAAAATTTTTTAAAAATAGCCCTGCAATCTGAGAAAGACCTGAAAAAACTGAATCTAGATGGTAAAAAGCAATGAAAAGAGTATCTCTTCAGGCTTCCTTTATACATAAAAAAGCAAGAAAAAGGACAAAAATCCCCCTTTATTTCTGAGCAAGTCAATATATATCATACATCCTTCTGCACTCATTAACTCAAGTAGGCCAGTATGAAAGGACTGCCACTAGAGGATATGTCCTTTTTAAATGGTTAATGGAGTTTTAATTAATTGTGTTACCTGAAAATATATCTTGACAAAAAGCAAGATAATTGAAATGCATTAAAAAGTGTGTTTATTCATCTGCCCAGAAATAAGCTCAAAAAGACAAAGAGAACATGTGATAGAACAGTTTTTCGAGCATCTGAAAAGGATGGAGAACTACTGGAAGATCTGCACGTAAATACTAACTCATTTCAAAAGAAGTAGAATATCTGAATCAAACCAGCAAGTATTAATACTATAGTGTTATTGGGAAAAATATATATCTTTTCTCCTTCTGGAAAAGATTTTGACTTCCCATTAAGAACAAAGAGCTTTTTTACTAGAGGTTAGTTTTTCAGGGAAAAATCTTTTCAGCAAAAATATTTTTCTGCAGTGTTTTTTTTTTCTTTTTTCAAATCAAAACCTTATTTTCTATTAAAAACAACTTTGACAAAAATAATATTGGCCAGTGAAGCATTTCCTTTTATAATGGTTTCTGGTATTCAAGGTCAGACTTCACTACATTAAATACAATAGCTTAAGAGCAATTGTTCAGAAGCAGGAAATCAGTGAACAAAGAGACAGTGTCCTCATTTTATAGGTCCTGAAGCAACATGAGATCTCTTAGGGCATGCAGATGTTGTAGTAGGGCAGAAAAGGTGAGCCCTAGCCATTTTTCACTTTACAACTGGAGACCATCAATTATTTTTGGAAGTCTTACTTCCTCTTTAATGAGAGAAAAGGTTTCTTCACCAACAACATGCCCAAGACAGATCATAGCCAAAGAACACACAAATTTACCTGCAAAATCCCACAAGACGTCAACAGCCCAGTGAAAACAGCCTATGTGTTTAACCAAGCCTAAAGCCCAAGCCACTGAGCCACAAGCCCTGTTTCAGGGGAGGCATCATCACACCAAGGACTACAGGTTGGTGCCACTTATCCTCTGAAGATGGAAATTACTCCTCAGGCATCAAGGAGGAGGTAAGTTGAATGCTTGGTACTGTTTGCAAACCATCACTGAGGCTTCAGAAAATGGTACACATGCCAGAAATGTGTAACGGTTTCTAACCGAAAAACATTCAATATAGTTTTACCAGGATTAACAGTTCACAATAATCTGCTGCTCTGAAATGTTTGGGATACTTGGCCTAGAAGTCCCACCACAAAGCAGTCGAGATGCTACCTCAGTTAGTTGGATATTATAACTTAAGGAGACCTCAGTCACCATCAAACTACACAGAATCTAACATCAAGTGATCTGGTCCATCCAAAAAATACCCAGATTTGCTCAATTTCAGCTGAATTATTTGGAAGAAGGGTGTTACTGTCTGGGGCACTGGGTGGATACACCAGCCACATCCTCACCTGAGCAGGACTCGCTTCTTCTCTCAGAGTAAACAAGTGGCCATGGAGACCAAAACATAAACCATCAATGCCAAGTTCTAAATGTACCTCTGCTACGTGGTAAAGCAGCAGACTGAAGAAACCCATTTTTGCACTAACTGCTAACTACTGCAAGAAGGGCTAACAGGAAAAAATAGTCACACATGGCTTACTTGCCCGGAATTCATACCAAGATGAACCTATTAACTCCATCCAGCATAGCCATACCCCAAACAATGGAAATTTAAAACCCTTTTCAAATTGCAGTTTTATCACTGGGCAGACCTGGAAATCATCTTTGTTAAAGGAGGCAATTATTTCCTTCCTTTGTCAGTCAGCTCATCTGTACCTTTCTCTTTTCCTTGTCTGGAGAATTTTTTCATATATATATTTTTTAAAGTTACGATTTTATTTTCTTCTCACCAGGACAATGTTCCAGCAGTGGGGAACATATAGAGGAAAAGATATTAACTGCCCCTTTTTTGTGTCTTTTGTGCTAGAGTCTGCTTTTGTGTCTTTTGTGCTAGAGTCACCTCAGAACACGAGGACAGGGAAATGTTCATCCTGTCACAGGCAAGCTGTTGAGAAACATACAATCAACCACTTTGACCTACCATTGCCCTGAACAGGAGTCATGAATACAAGAAATTACTTCTAAAAAAATCCTTCTGTTTTTGGTTCAATGAAGCCAGCATGTTTAAGAGGTCTTAATCTCCCTCTATTTGCTTTTCCACCACTTCAATCTTAAGTTATGCACACATTCTCTGAGATGATATAGACTCATAAAACATTTCTCAGCTGACCTGCCTAATCAACAGTATGAATCTAATAGGTTCAATATCTCACAACCAACCTCAGGAGAAGCTCAGCTGTGTGGTGCTGGACTGTAAGGAGCATACTTGCTTGCATTAAATCCATGCCTGTATCTTGGTTGAAACAGCGGCCAACAGTGGATGCCTTGGGATGACGCTCAAAACCAGCAGAATCGTGCAATGCTGACCCCCAGAACACTTCCCAGACGCTAGCAATCTGCAGGTCAAGGTCTTTCTGAGCCTTTGTACAACACATGTGGGACAACGAGATGCTCAGGCCCAGTCAGCATGGGTTTATGAAAGGCGGGTCCTGCTTGACAAACCTGATCTCCTTCTATGACAGGGCGACCTGCTTATTGGATGAGGGAAAGGCTGTGGATGTTGTCTACCTTGACTTTAGCAAAGCCTTTGACACCATTTCCCACAGCATTCTTCTGGCGCAACTGGCTGCTCGAGGCTTGGATGGGCACACACTTTGCTGGGTAAAAAACTGTCTGGATGGCCGGGCCCAAAGAGTTGTGGTGAACGGAGTTAAATCCAGTTGGCAGCCGGTCGCAAGTGGTGTCCCCCAGGGCTCGGTTTTGGGGCCACTCCTGTTTAACATCTTTATTGATGATCTAGACGAGGGGATCGAGTGCACCCTCAGTCAGTTTGCAGATGACACCAGGTTGGGTAGGAGTGTTGATCTGCTTGAGGGTAGGGAGGCTCTGCAGAGAGACCTGGACAGGCTGGAGCCATGGGCTGAGGCCAACTGGAGGAGTTTCCATAAGGCCAAATGCCGGGGGCTGCCCTTGGGCCACAACAACCCCCAGCAGCACTACAGGCTTGGGGAGGGGTGGCTGGAGAGCTGCCAGTCAGAGAGGGACCTGGGGAGGTTGACTGACAGCCACCTGAACAGGAGCCAGCAGTGTGCCCAGGTGGCCAAGAAGGCCAAAGGCATCCTGGCTTGTGTCAGCAATAGCGTGGCCAGCAGGGACAGGGAAGGGATCTGACCCCTGTACTCGGCACTGGTGAGGCCGCCCCTCGATTCCTGTGTTCAGTTTTGGGCCCCTCACTACAGCAAGGACATTGAATGACTCGAGCGTGTCCAGAGAAGGGCAACGAAGCTGGTGCAGGGTCTGGAGCACAGGTCGTACGGGGAGCGGCTGAGGGAACTGGGGGTGTTTAGTCTGGAGAAGAGGAGGCTGAGGGGAGACCTCATCGCCCTCTACAGCTACCTGAAAGGAGGCTGCAGAGAGCTGGGGATGAGTCTCTTTAACCAAGTAACAAGCAATAGGACAAGAGGGAATGGCCTCAAGTTGCGCCAGAGAAGGTTTAGACTGGGTATTAGGAAATATTTCTTTCCAGAATGGGTTGTTAGGCGTTGGAATGGGCTGCCCAGGGCAGTGGTGGAGTCCCCATCCCTGGAGGTGTTTAAGAGTTGGGCTCACATAGTGCTGAGGGATCTGGTGTAGTTGAGAATGGTCAGTGTGAGGTTAATGGTTGGACTAGGTGATCTTCAAGGTCTTTTCCAACCTCGATGATTCTGTGATTCTGTGAGCCAGAGGTGTTTTGTACTCAAGGACTTCTGAAGTATTCTTCCTGACTTTACCTGCTTGTTTTCTGGATCCATGGAACCTCATGTTCCCCACATTGCCCAATGGCAAGGAGTTGCACAGGAGAGCACATCCTTCTGCTCTGAACCTGGGGCCTGATGGTTTCCTTTGATGGCCCCAGTTCTGCTGACAGAGATAATGAACAATTGGTCACTTCCTAATTCTTCCTCCCCATGCCATTTACACCTTGCTCTCCTCTCTGCTTACCAACAGAGGTGGCAGATAAAAATACAACCAGTAAGAGAGACAGTTAAAAGTACATCAGCCATTTAAATCCAATTTTCAAAAGGGAACCCAGGGACTTGATACACAAAGCTCACTGATTTTTCATTAGATTTTGGCTCCTTATTGCCCAGCTTCAAAGAACTTTAGAATCTTACAAAAATAAATTTTAGGACAGAGATTTTAAATAGATGGTAGATATATTTGAGACAGTCCGTCAACATTTATTTATACCACAGTTGTACTTCCAACTTAAGATCTCTGAAACTGCAGAAATACCAGGCTACCTTTTAAGCAACCTAGTTTGCGTTGCAGAGCAGAATGAATTGCTCTTCCATCATCTATTGCGTGCCACAGCACACACCACCACCAAGTCTGAAGCTTCATTTCCTTTCGTACCCTTTATTGCCTTGCTACTGTTTCAAGCCTTTTCAAGCATTGGGAAATTTCGGCCTTGTTTCTCTCTGTATTTGCATCATAGACACTACTGGCAGAGATGGATCCTACTGCTAATCAGCTGAGTCACAGAAAAAAAAACCAGCAGAAGCAGTGATGGAAAAGATGAACTCTTCAGCAAACAGGAGTGCTTGAGGTAAAGGCAGAAAATCCTCTTTAGTTCTTCAGAACCAACGCTGATGTCCCACCGAAATCCTCACTTGCATATCATGTAATCTTTTAGGCACTGAAACGCCTCCAGGCACCTAAATTCACTAAAAATCTACTAAAACCCTCGTAAACACACCCCAGTCACAGACCACTCAAGCTATAGCAGCAATCTCCGACTGCCTGTCTGTCATGTTTCTAGAGAAGGCCGAAGACCACTATTCAAACCCCCACTCTGCTGTCTTTGGAACAAGGATTTATTTGGTGCTCCCTCATGCCAGGGTGGCCTGTGTGTTACCCAGTTAAATTGCCTGCACATTAGCTCAGCTAAATCTAATGCTTAAGTTATCTGTTGTCATGGATTTAACTGGTAACACATTTTATATTCCCCGAGGGTAGCCAAAATAGTAGAGCCTCTAAAATAGCTGAATAAGGAAAAATCTCATTATTACCTCAACCCTGAAATGTAGTCTTCAACTGACAGTGCTATATACTATTTGAACACAATCTCTGAGCAACTAAAAATACCAAAAGAGCATTTTTTTTCCCCAGCAGAACTATGGTGCCACCCACTCCCATTAGCCCAAACTGTCCCAGTATGTGCAGTTTTGCCCAACAAGTTGTAAAGACCAGAAAATGACAACTTGGTTAAACATAAAGCTTTCACTCTGCTCAAACATCTGGTGAATAAAATTTATAGCAAGATGTAGCACTGCTCTGTACCTGTGAAGGTATATATGTCCTTCCTAACTACTGCATGAATTAAACAGAGCATTACCAAGCAAGGCTCTTTCCTTTTCCTCCTCATTTGTACCAACAAAAGTAGCTACTGATTACTGAGCATCAGAGCCAAAAAACACTAAGAACATTAAATGATGTATAATAAAAACAGAAGTAGCACACAATTTCATCTTCAATACACACTTTACTTAGTCCAGTCTGGATTTTCAGTACGTTCTGCCCATACTAATTTCTTCTTTTTGTTGTCCCTAAATACTAATTTTTTGCTGATGTGTTTTATTTCCATTAATTTCCACGTATGGGTACGTCTTGCCTTAAGAAATAACTCCAGCAGTATTTGACATACCAATTTGTTTTCCCTAACAAAAATGAACAAGATACACAGAGCTGACATTCAAAAAGATAATAAAAGCAGATACAAATGAGAATTTCTATCTCAATGTACTTCAGTGATCTGGTGAAAGACTGTCAAGGCTGAATAAATCAGCTCCTAATACAGTCAGTTAAGACTGATAGATCATCTAGCAAGAGAACCTGAGAGAGGCAAGTCCAAAGAGACAAGAATGCTGAGGCTTCGAGAACCGGCTTTTCATCCATTGCTCTCCTCTCCTAACTCTGTAACCACCTTTCTGAAACGTCTAATAGACAGCTTGTCTCTATTAACTAGGATGCAAACCTATTTTAGTTGAATGACCAGGGAGGGGGGGGTATGTAAAAACAGAAAAAAATCCTCAGGTATTTCTTCCTGCTTTTATATGCATTAGTATTTTCTTACTAATAAGAATCTGAGTAAAAAATGAGTGGCATAGGGAAGAAAAAGAAGTGGATCTTTCACCTGGAATTAAATCAAGGGGACCAGCCTCAGCTGACAGCTATACATCCAGCTGCAACACCTAGATACTATGCAATGACATTCTTATAAACATGTATTCATACAAGCAAGAAAGTACTTGGAAATGCCTGTCATCTTTAACTATTTTGAACAGCTTGAAGAGGGAGGAAAAAGCAGTGGTGGCCAGGAAATGCTGTACATACAACCGTCATGTTTCTCAAGTTTGAAAAGAGAGTGTGTAGAGACAAGAAAGGGAGGCACGCTCTCTGGAAGTATGAAACTCCTGTAAAGCATCTCGAAAACAGCGTTAGGATAATTAGGAAACCTCAACCTCACTAGTACTCAGAAGATTTTAGAAAGCATTCCTTTCACGAAGAACAGGTTGGACATATGTAGCTGGAGGGGCCAGGAGGAGCAGGGCTGGGGGGCAGGCAGAGAAGTCTAAACTCACTGGGTAAGAGCTGCTGAGCTAGGTTCCAGGTTCAGCAGAGAACCCTGAAAGCAGCAGGCTAGCAGTATCTTGCTACTGCCTGTCCTTCCCCATGGTGGTCTCTTTTCCATACGGCACAGCCCTGATGCATGCAGCCCAGACCTCGCTTAGCCTGAGCTGCTCTGATTCCCTCCACGGACTACAGCAGGGACCTGAGGAACACATGGGAGGGTCATCTGCCCAAGATGTGCCTCTGCACTGGTGAGGAAAAGTGCTGTTGCACAGAGCATCACCGTGTCACTCCTGAAGCCACAGGACTGCCAGCACCTGCATACTAGTCTGGCTTCAGGTCACTGCTGACTGAAGGACTTCACTCTGTTTCAGTGACTGAAGCACAGGGAGCAGGCAAGGCTCCTCGGAGAGATCAGCTCACCTGATGAGCCAAGGGGTCAGCTTAGGGAAAGCCCACCTCACACACACACAGCTCAGCAGCAGCTTCACCAAGACACTCAGATTTCACTGATTCCACCTATCCTCACAGGTCAATTTTTGCCATGTTAGAGTTGAAATTCAGTACACTCCCAAAAGAAAGGGAAAGGACATTATTTCATCTGTCTCTGGCAAAACCCAGGTTTTCACTATGCTTCTGAGATATCCAAAACAACTCTTGTACTTATCGCTCCTTTATGAGTGCAGATGGCACTGGAAAACTTGATCCAAGTGGAAAGTGTGGATTTAAACACTGAGCTGTTGACCCATACTAAACCCTGGGCAGGCCTTTCAGTTTTCTCAGTGGCCCAGCCCCCTCCAGCTTAATTTATTTTTGAAGCAATCAATGAAACATCAACTGCACTGAGGGACAGCAAAGCCAGAGATGTCCTGAATGTTAGGCTTCCTCTTGCTGGCCATAAAATCAAGAGACAGACAGAAAAATAGAAAACCAGGGGCTTCTCCCTACTTTGTCCCCCCTTCCTGACAGATATAGAAGCAAAAAGGGGATGCTAAGTCACAAATGGTAGAAAATCCTCTGGAACAGCAGAGAATGAAGAAGAGACAAACCAATCTACACTGAGGTTTCATACTCCTGCCTAAAGAGCCATGGCATGAAATTAATTTTAACTGTTGGTTGCCCACATGACAACTGTTCTTCCAAGACACGCTAAGGACCTGAATCATGAACTCAGTGAGGAAGGTTCTCCAGTGGGATGCCTGAAGTAGGATCGTGGCACTCATGATCCAGAGTGAGGGCTGCAATTGTGTTTCTTTTTATTTCTTTCTCCTTTTGCCTAAAAGGAGATTCCCTTTCTCAGACAGTTCTTCATGCAGCTTTCATTAGCCCTGACGTGTTGCCTAAGAATTAGGGATTGCAAATTTTATCATTTTTTAAGCTAAAGTTAGCTTAGTTCAACTTCTCTTGGTACCGCTCTAGTTTTGGTGGTACAGCAGAGGAATTTAGCACAGGTGCTCTATAATTCACACAGAGGTCAGT
Source organism: Athene noctua (assembly GCF_965140245.1). Lineage (NCBI taxonomy): Eukaryota > Metazoa > Chordata > Aves > Strigiformes > Strigidae > Athene > Athene noctua. The sequence goes on along the minus strand of NC_134039.1, from coordinate 36,532,460 downwards.
CTGCAATGGATGGCTCATAAATGTGGAGCACAGAACAGACTGCCAGCGTAGACCAGCCCCAAAGCTGTGATTCAGCCCTTGGGCAGCCGCAGAATTGGGTATGAAAAAGAAACAAGGCTCAAATACCTTGTATTCACAATCCCCAAGGTCATTCTGACCTTTAATAAATCCTTGATTTCAAATCCTGACTATCTCTGCATTCCCCTCCTTGTAAGAAAAGAAGTATGACAGATAGTGGAAGAAGGTAAGATTGAAATGAAGCATTTGCTCCACGTTATTCACAATGCAAGGATAGAATTAATCAGCTTTCTCTTACCCAGCCTGTCCAAACTGTATAACAACTACATAATAATTAACACTAACAGTATAAAATACCGCTCTGGGAATATTTATAAAAACAGATTAGCAATGTCAGGCTTTAGAAGCCTGGCTAAAGTGGAGGGTTCCTCTCCAGAACAAAGGGAAATCCTAAATCATCGTGTTTGTTCTGCGTCGCTCGGGCTCTGCCAAGCCAAGCACAAGCCATCGGAACCCAGATGAGTGGCTCAGAAGTGCCAGTGTGGGCCTCAGGCTCCAACCATCTCACTCATCACGCAGCAAGGCTAGAGATTCCTCATGCCTTTTTTCACAAATTTGGAGGGATGTCTTGCTACTCCAGTTGTCTGAACTACTGCACACTTAGGCTAGTGGGCCTAAAGCTGTAACAACAAAATTTGGGAAGATAACACAAAATGAGAGCAAGACAGGAACAACAGCAAGACAAGAAGCCTGAGCAGTTACACGATTCATTCTTTTGGTAACACTCCTTTTCCACTGGTACTTTCCTGTTACAAAGAGCTTCCAGCAATGATGGGAAGCAGCTCGGGTCCACCTGAAAGGAAAGTCTGCCTTGCGGAAGGAGCACTGAAAACTGTGATAGGAGCTGGACGGTCTGTATTATGCACCCCCTCTTACGTCAGGGAAAGGATTCCTATTGACCTGAGCAGTTTTTGGTCGCGGCTTCGAAGTGGGCTCTGGTGGTGCTGTGCAGCCGCCCTCCGCTCGGCTCAGACCTTCAGGTTGTTTTTCTAAAGCTTTTGGCAGCGCCTTCACCAGCCCCGAGAGACTCGCATTCGCCTTCCCACGGCCCCATGGTCGCCGCTGCCGAAAGCACAAACGAAGCCGTTCCAGGCGCCGAGCCCTCTCCCTGCCCGAGACTCCACCGCGAGGGGACCGGCCGCTGCCGCGCAAGAAGAACAATGGAGCGGCGGGCAGGGAGGCTTCGCTCCCACAGCCAGTCCCGGGCGGCTCCCGGCGCCGGGCGCTCACCCCGCCGCCGGCCGGCCGAGACCCCCCGCCGGGTTCGCAGCCAGCGGCGGCGGCCTGCGGGGACACCCGGCACCCCGGTCCCCCCGCGCCCCGCGCTGCGAGCGCCGAAGGAGCGAGCGCGCTGCCAGCCGCGGGCATCCATGGCAACTCCAGCCTGAAAGCGGCCCGTTCGGAGAGCCGCCGCCCGCGGACGGCAAAGTTTGCCCGGGGTCTCCCTCCCGTGCCCGCCCGCTGTCCCGCCCCCCCGGCCCGCACCATGGAGAGCTCCCGGCGGCTTCCCGCCGCCCCCGGCCCGCCCCGGCCCCCGGCCGCCCTCACCGGCGCAACCACCCCCCGCGAGGGCCGCTCCCGGCGCCGCGGCGCCCCCTCGCGGGGCCCCGGCGGGACACACCGACCACCGGCCGCCCGCCCGCCCCCCCCCGCGACACCCCACACGCCGCCTCGACTCGCAGTCGCGGCGCCCGGGGCTCGGCGGCGGCCCCGCGCTCCCGGGCCCCGCTCCGGTGTGCGGGCCTGCGGCCGGCGGGGCAGCGGCGGGGTCCTTACCTTCCGCAGCATGCTGGGCAGGCAGCGCCGGGGGCTCCCCGCCACGGCGCCACGCTCTCCCGCCCCTCACGGCACGGCCATGCAGGGGGCAGCGCGGCTGCGGCGGCCGCCCCGGGGCGCACACCCCGGCCCCGGCCCCGGCCCCGGCCCGGCGGCGCACTGCCCAGAGCCCGCGGGCGCGGCGGCCCCTCCGTGCGCGCCGCCCGCCTGCCCACACTGAGCGGCGGCGCGACGGCTGCCGCCCGCCACGAGGCAGCGCGGCCGCGGGGGGGGCCGGGCCCACCCGCCCCCGCCGCCCGGCCCCGCCGCCCGGCCCCGGCCCCGGCCCGCGGCCGCGGCCCCCTCCTCGCCCCCGGCCGGAGCGGGCGCCCACTGCCCGTCGCTGCGGCGGCCGCGGCTGAAGGGGCGGCCTCGCCACCCGCGAGGGTCGGGGAGCGGCCGGGCGCGGGCTCCTCTGGCCGGCTCTCGGTCGCGCTGCGTGGGCGCCCACAGCGACTGGGGGAGCCGCGGCGGCGCCCCGCGGAGAGCGGGGTGTGCCCCCCCCGCGGCAGCCGCCTGCGCCCGGCGGGGCGGTGTCGGCTGGTCTGGGGCAGAGCGGGACGGGGCTGCGGGTCGCTGCCCCTCCTGGGCACGGGGGAGATGCCGGACTCGGTGGCTTCATCGCCCCGGCCGGGGCCGGCCCCGGCCCCGGGGGGCACTTGGGCCACGCTGAGCTGGCGCTTCAACACTCCGTCCGTGGTATGTCATAGCGCTCCAGCTCCCCATAACGCAGCAAGTCTCGCCCAAAGCGAATCACACCTATTCCAGGAGCGACTGACTGCGAGCTGTAGTACACTGTCAGAGCTACAAGCTGTTCTTGAGTTAAAATAGAATCCGATCTCAAAAGGTATTTAGTGCTAATTATAACGTACTTTCTGTATTAACACTAAATGCAGGAACCTGGGGCTCCTGTTGCCTGGCGCGTGGAGGTGAATCACCGCTTGGCCTGTTACACCTGCACACACGCACCACCCGGGTGGGCCTGTGCGCCCAGCAGCCCAACCCGGGCGACGGAGCAGCAGGTCACGCCGTGTCTCGGGAGAACAGGACCACACGTTTCAGGTTCTGGAGGATGTGGCATATCTCGGGGGAACCCATTATTTCAAGTTTTCCCCGTGTTCTGGTACACTCTCAAGTAACTTTTCATGAAACTTCAGTCTTGTGAGCGTATAGCAACCCACGGCAAATTCATTTCCAGCAAACTAGTTAGAAAGTAAAAAGCAAAGAAGATAGGGCAAGCTATCATTGCATTTACATTTGGAATTAGTTTGACAGGAGCAGTTTAGATGAAGCAGCTGAATATTAGCTGGCTGGTTAACAGAGCGTTCATAACCTTACATCATGGAGAGCAGGGAGCCACACCACAGTACTGATTGTTACTTCTCCTCTTTCAGGTCTGATTATACAGCCTTCAACCACACTTCTATTCACTTGCTCAGGTTGACTCTTCCCTTTCTCTTGCCTCCTGAAAATGAAGAACCTCTCATTTTATCGACGTTTCTATATTACAGTCATGATATGATGTTTTCACAGTAGATAACTATTCACAGAAATTGGTGGCATTTCCACAAATACTGCCTGCTACAGTCTGAGTCTTCCTGCCCACTGCCCAGTGTAAAATGCTACAGGACACATCCCTCTTAATGTATCTGCTGTCAGCCCTGATCGTGACAGACACTCAAATGGCTTTCCTTTCTTCCCAACATGTCTCACTGAAGTGAATGTGTCCTTTGTGCATGAGGATTGGTTGTGTAAGCTTGGTACAATTACTATTTTGCCTAGAACTGAAAGGGAATAATCAAGATGAATAAGAACATCAGCAATAACCCTGGACCATAGGCATATGGGAATCTGCTTTGGCGATTTGGTTTGCTTCCTCTGTAGTTACACTCATGAAAAGACATGTCCTATGGAATCACTTCTTTTCTGAAGAAGATCTATGAGTACAATTAAAAGAGAGTTGAAACCCTAAGATTCAAGTGTTGCAATGCTTAAATTACAGGTATGGGGTTCTTAGAGTATCCTAAACCTCAGTGCTTGCTACCCTGGCTTTTCATGCATTAGGAGACTTTTTCATAGTTTCGTATTTTCATAGAGCAGCCTCTTTGGAATCTCTGATGACAGGTTGTTGGAAATCTGGCTCCCACCTCAAGGCCAGAGCTTTTGTCTTCCCAGAATGCAGGGCTGAGCCATTTGCCCTGGAGATAAACCTTGATGTCCATGTCTTTCAAAAGCTGTATTAGGCAACTCACCTCAGCACATGTTTTTTATGTGTTTTCTCATAACAGCAGGAATACTGCTGCCTCCTTCTTGTACTGTTGACACCTGCATTTTTTTTCTGGAGCTATAAAAGTTTGAGTCCATCCCTTTATTTTGAAACTGTAAGCATTTTTAAGGTAGAGAAAAAGTTTGGAATCTAGACCTGTCAAGTAATCTGGTGGGCAAGGATTTTTGATACAACTCCACAGCCGTTGGGCCAACCAGCAGCAATTAATTTTGGTGACGTGTCTTGTCTTGTCTGAGATAATATCATTTCAGGGCATCAGGATTGCTTTGTCTTTCCACTCTTTCACCCCACCACTATCTTATTTTTTTGTGATCTTTATCAGTTGTTGTGATTCTTCATGGCTCTTGGCACTCGCCCTTTCTCCTGCCCTTCTGCTGCCATAAGCTCTCACCATGTTCTTCCTCGGTACACTCACTCTTGCATCATGTTGTGTGCCTCTTTTCTCCTACAGTTTTAGCCTACTTCTCATCCTTGTGTGATGCCAGGCATCTTCAGAAGAAGTCTGGGCATGAAGCAATGAATGATTTGGTGGGATTGATCCATGATCTCTGGGAACAGACCCTTGATCAATTTCTCTGTACACAAACTTATTTCCTCTTCCAAAAACCTTCTAATAAAAATTATGACTGACGAGTACTGTACAATTATTTTTAAGCTTGTCTTGACAAAGCCATGTTAGTTTGCTGGTCTTCAAAGAGCTTTACTCACATGCAATAATGCCACTTAGTCAGAATACGGTAGGTGGGAACTTCAGCCCAAGCTGGTCTGTTTAGGTGAAGCTTGGATAACTGGAGAGCTAACAGCATTCAGAACAACAATGCCTGCTTCATATTTCCTCTGACTTTCATGCATATTTTTTGGTGTGAAGTGTCTTTCTTCCACAAAACTTCTGAAATCTATTGGCCTGTATTTCCTTCCCCCAAAAAAGCTTTAGGCAACAATTTACTGCCTTCATGTATGGGGGCCTTTTTACAGTTTTGTGTTACCAGCTGAATGGTGCTACACTACAACAATGCTCTCTCAACTTGTTCTCACTAAGATATTTGCCAATAACACCAACTTTTTTGTTATTCTTAATGTCATCATTTTGCTTATCAGTGCCCAAAGGCAAACATGGAGAAAAGGTGACTCAATTTCCCATTAAAGTATCACTGTATATCAATATAATAAATAACTCCTAAAATACTCTAGCATTGACTCTATGTGTGCATTTTGTTTGCAGTTCTGTCCTGGGTGACTTGGCATAATTTTTTCCTGGCCCAAAATACTGTGCTTCTGACATGTGTACTGTGCCATGAGCTGTGTACCTCCTAAAGTGAAATCCTGGATAAATATGTGGAATCTTCCAGTTCTGCCTAAAGAAGATTTGTGCTGAGTGAGAGGGTATGTCTGGTGAAACACAGATAGATGGCAGCCAAATAGGAAGGGCCAGTTTATATCACCTCCCTTAAAGACTACTGCAAATTTCTTCTGCTCCGTCCTTTTCCCCAGTATTTCACAAATGAACCAAAAGTTCTGAAGTGAAATATGTTCCTTGTCTTGTCCCTCTGTCATTGAAGTCTAATTCCCTCTTCTTTAGCCACAAAAATTACCTCTACTACCACATGATCAACCTTTACAGCGTGATGTGCTTTTGTCCTCCATTCTTTCTCCAGTGGCGTCTTCCTACAGCAGCTCCTTGTATTGGGAAAGACATTTTTCCCTTTGTCCTATCTGCCACTTCTGGAAGAATTCAACAGCTCCTCCCCTACTGCTGCCCCATGTCTCTGGGATACAATCTCCTGCATAGGTTTACTGTTCCTCAGCCTACTAGCCGGTTCCCTCCAAACACCATGCTCAGTGTTGTTGTCTCCGCTGAAGGTAGGAGAAGAGCTCTTACAGAAGTGGCATCTAAGCTTTGGAGTGGTTTTTACTTTAAGTTGTGGTGTCAGTTCAGACAACGGATAGTAACACAGTCAGGTTGCTTCACTGTGCATGTTTTACAAGAGCAGTTCAAGTAATGCTCTGTGACATACCTAGTATCATCAGGCTCAAGTTTCATGTAATGGGGATACAAAGATTTTTCTATTTGTTTCTCTCGTGTTTACTAAATAATTCTGTCAGACACAAAAATGAAAACACAATCCACTCTTTAAATGCAACATATTTGAAATGCCTCCAGCCAGCCTCAATTCTCCAGGTTCGAATGCAAAATGTTGCTATGGGAACAAAACCTTCTCTCCACCCAATCAGCTGAAACGAGAGGTGGGGCTTTTTTTAAAATTAAGAGATTGTCTATATCTGCACTTCACCTAATCAGTCAACACAAGACAGAGAACAATCATTTTCACAGCCAAACTGTGGAAAAATATGGCTCATTGACTGCCAAAAAAAACCCTATAAGCTTCTTAGGGATGGGAGATTGCCATCTTATTGTAGAACATGAACAGACAATAAGACAAACTGACATATCAATCCCACTTGGCAGTAGAATCAAGGAAAGAAATGGGTGTGAAACTGCTCAGATCTTACTAAATTTTGCTTTGGGGGAAAAAGCTTCAAGAGGTCCTCAAAGAATTTGGAAGAAGAATAGTTGTAACAGAGGACAAGACTTAACATGATTGTGTGATTGCCTCCTTTACCCTGCATACATGTGAAGAATGGGTTTGTGGGGTGACTTTCTTTTCCATCAGCTCGTACCGTGTACCCTGAGACAGCATCTCTGTGGCTCATCCCACCACAGAGGTGTCCAGGCTGCTCTCACACAAGCTACAGCCTGGTAGCCTGTGGAAGCCAAGGTCAGCATTGTCTTCCCTCAGTGACTGGAGTGTACTCCACAGGAGCACGGACCAGCCCATCATCGAGTACCAGCTCCTCCAGGAAAAGGGGCTCTGGACAGAGCTGCTCTGGGAGACAAGGCTCCCACCCTGCCCTGCCAAGTCCTTCACAGTGGGCTCTGTAATTAGTCTCTGACACTAATGTCCTAATTCATTTGATGCGAGTCAGAGACCTCTGTCTGCAGCAAATTAAAAGTAAAATAACCTAGTTTGATCCTCTCTTGTCTGGAATGGTGTCTTTGTCCTTTGGCCCTGCTGAGGTTTAGCAACCTGTTAAACTATAGCAAGCACAGATTTAAGTCCTCCCTCTTGTCAGTCTGTAAACAGGAAAGATATTTCCCCAAATTAAAAAAAAAGGGGGAAAATATCAGTAATTTTGGGGCAGTTTTCAGACTAATTAAAATTCTGTTTATTGATAGGGAATTTTCTACTGTCATACGAGGGGAAAGTACTAAATAAAACTTTAATAATAATAATTATAATAATAATATCCTTTAAAAATATTTTAGAATTTGACTAACACTTTCATGAATGGGAATACAGTAAGTCTGTATTAATGAGTGATTGAGCTGCTAATCTTCACTCCTTCTTAGACATTATAATGAATGAAAGCATACCCTTATCAATCTTGGATTCTGTACACATGTCACATCCTGTCTCTCTCCTCCAGGAGCTGTCAGTTTAAAGCTATGAGATAATTCATAGAGGAAGTAGCTGTCTGCTCATAAGGCCCATAATAAAAATAAAATAATACTATGCACAAATACAAAATAAAATGTGAGCATCATCTTAATTATTTTCTTCGTACCAAATGTAGAAGAATAGCCTGAGCTTTGTGGTTCATACAGGTATACAGGAAATTATACTGACATAAAGTGTTGAATTTCAGGTTAGCGTACACTCAGGTCTAATATAAGCATTATTTAACTAAACTTTCTAATATCAATGGAACGTGATTCTATAGTAAGATTTAAAGCAGGAAAATTGTGATGGTCTACATTACAGTAAGACCTCAGTGTTTCTCATGTGAGTCAGGGTGATGTCAGATGTGGTGCTGACTCTGAATGAGAGGCCAGGTTCTAGGCTCAGTCCACTCCGCAGAGATATTAAGATCTCCTGTCACTGTGGGAAGTGCAAATCCTAGGATGAACAACACAAGAGAGATGCACAGCTTTTTTCACGTGTACAATATAAATAGCCAGAGAAGTGGATGAGTTTCCCAAGCAGACTTCAACCCAAAACACTGGAATATCACCAACTTTGAGTGAATGGATATTAAGAGACCTGACTTGAGGAGGACTTTGAAGATGGGAGTGCTCAGCATACAGGGGACTAAACAGGGCTGCTGCCTCACTCATATTCCACATTGATCTTGAGGAAATGCCCAGTACTGCAGTGTGTGAATCATAACACCTTAGAAAGGAGAAGGGAGATATTTCAAAATAAGCACGGAAGAGGGTTCTCAGGCCTTTTTTACAGATCACGGTTTTATTAGCTCTGTTACTCAGTTAGAATGAGCACTTACTGCTATCCTAATTTTAAAAATATGGGTACAATAAGGAAGCTATTTTGTATAAGACAATTATACCAGAATAGTGAATATTGGTTTCAAGGACAAGTATTTCCAGTGTAAGTACTTCCATTACCAGCATAACATGTTGCTACCGTTCTGCCTATTCTTGGAGTGTTTTGTCAGTTCAGCTCTTATGCTGAATTGTTCAACTGCTGTAACGCCTGCAGCATAACTGAAGGAAAAAGCATGTGGAGTGCAGGAGAGTGGGGAAGGAAGTGGGAGCACATCTTGAAAGTAGTTTTACTACTGCGATGCTCGTGTGGTAGACACACAGTCTCAATTCCTGCTGATGCATACTGGTTGTCTGGCCTCACCTGCAGAGGTGCCTTGATGACAGTGGCAAATGGTGCACCAGTAATCAGAATTTCTTAAGGGGTTTGTTTTATCATTTGCAATATAGCATCTTATTGTAATATTCTCAGCTCTTTTGCTATGCGCACTTTTCAAGCCATATTAAGCAACCAGAGTGAATCCTATGTCCAGAACTGTCATTGTCACTATTTCCTGGAAGCTGTCATTCAGACAAAAGAGATACAATTACAAAACACATATTTATTTACTGTGTCCTTTGTTCCTAGAAATCTGGAGGGTTGATCAAGTAACTGTTCCTGTTCATGCCTGTATGAATGCTTCCATATGCATTTACATGAGGAGTTTGATTATCACTGTAAAAATTTAGTGCTATTCCTCATTCACAAAGCAAAATAATTGGCTTGTCCTTGCTAAAGAGTATGCTACCACAATGATGGTATAACTTCTGACTTGCTGTGAATTTAGCTGTCGTGTTCAGGATCATTAAAGAGCACTTCATGTTCTTGCTTTTCAGACAGCTATTTGGTTGGTTTTGCTGCTCCTACTGATTTGCCTAAAAAGTTTACATACACAAAGCCAAATTCTTTGATTATTTATGTACATGTGTTCCCACTAAAGGCAATCCAAAGATTCATAATACCAAGACATTATGCTGATAGGTTTGGTTGAGACAGATACAAAGTTTCTCATGTTGGGAGTGAATTTAGGATCTTGTTACATCTTAGAGCATCTGAAGTCAGAAAAAAATTGCCCTATTTTAAACAGAAACTTAATAGATTGTGTCTTTCCTCTGCCTGCAGAAATACTATGACATATTCTTCCCAGCTCCTGTACCGAAGGACACATATAGCAACTCCTAACAGATCCGTAACAGATGCTTCATGCATTCTTAATCATCGTAAAGCAAACCATATACCCCAAAACATATGTTTGTGTTCACTCACCTATGAACTCAGAGCAAATGGCCATCAGCAAGCAGTAGGGAAAGCAAGAAGTCCCAGGAGCACTAGCCAGAATGACTTAGCTAATGAAATGTGCATAAACAGCAACCACCCATCATCATAAATTATCCTCAAACTCCACTTTCACATGCAGTCATCTCCTTGCATTTAATGCTTCTCAGACAACCTGTGACATCTGTGGTCTGAATCCTGCAAATGACTAGACTGAGTAGGAAATGTGCTCTGTAAACATGCTGTTCATTATAGCTATTTTACCTACTGCCAGATGGATTGATTTGAAATGGTTTATTGGTTACTCATCCTTTTTCATGTTTGAATTAGATGAGTTATCAAACTGCCTAGTAGTCAGGAATCAAGGCCAACAAAGATTTTGAAACTGCCTTTTCTGCCTTCATAGGCTGTTGCAGGGGAGTTGAAAATTTTACATGGAATATTTTCAACTGAGCTATTGCAAGATGAAAGGGATTGGCTTTGTTAAATAAGGATCACGTTTAAAATAGAACTTTTACTTCAAGCATATTTGTAGGTGAAACAAGCAAGATTGCAGCTTAATAACTGGCTATGGTGTTCTTATGTTGGTATATTTTGAACAACAGATAGACAGAGAGCACTAGATAGATAAATCTTAGTAAAAGAACTCAACTGGAATGTAAGAGAGTTGATACTAAAAACATAACTTTCCCCAGAAAAGGCAAGGGAGTAGTATCAAACATATATACATTCAGTATCACTATTTCAAGATCATCCTCTAGTCATGAGATCAAAATTATTACACTGATGGCATTAGTACCAGCATCCAGCAATTACTAGTAAAGCAAATACAGACCAAGCAAACCACATAAGCATGTATTTTTAAGCACATAAATAAGCTCAGGGATTAAAAACCAATTGAAAGGAACAAAATATTCTAGTCAGGTAGAACAGATCAGAATTAATGGAAAAACAGTATTCTGTGACTAAAGAAACAAGCTCAGTCAGAAATTATGCTCCCCTCCAATGTTTTCATGGCATGATGGCAGGTAGCTACCCTGCTACTTATGAGATTGTCTAGATGTAACTTCCCTGAACTCAGCACACCAAGCTGTGTTTGTAGCAACCTCGGTAACTGCCATTCTGGTTCAAGCTTGTTGATTTTCTAAAAGATACAAAAACACATTTGCATTTGGCTTTACCTGCTCTATAGATAAAGTAATTCTCTCCACAGCTGCTGTAAAAATAAACCCAGGCTTTCCCAGAGTTGGCTAACTTGCTCGGATATGGCCCTGGTGCATCCAGGAAATATTCTGCCTATCTTAACTGCACTGACATCTGAGAGTGCCTGCCCTCTGGAAGGCTGCATGGGCTGTAGATCTTTTATCAAACTGGGTTTTGACTTCATTTTTGCATTCTGGCTAAGCTTACAGAATTCTTAATTTTATTTAAGTGATCAGTTCTTAGTCTTGATTCAGGAAAGCATTTAATAAGATCCTTGAGTCCCTTAAGCACTTGCTTAAAGTGCTTGAAGTTTACTACGTGCTGAAATGATTTCTTGCACTTACACCATACAGTGCTAGACTGTCCTGATAAGACTTTCTGTGTGTTTCTTAGCATTGCTTTTCACCGCCTCTGTAGAAGAAACACAGTTTAGAAATGTTCCTTCACTGCATTCCTTCCCAATCCACTACCAATATCTTCTCCACATGAAGGGTATTCTGAGGAGCAGATCCTCTCTTGTTACAAATTACCATACATGGCATAGCTCTTAACAGTCCCAGCAGGTGTGCACATTCACAAAAAAATATAAATACGGCATAACTTGGGGCATGTAAAGCACTACAGTTCACTTCAAATTTGTAACAATGACCTACTTTTGATAGCAGCAAGGACTTGGGAACATGACAATTCAGATCAAATGGAGAAGTATTGCTCTGCTTTTCCCAGTTTGTGCACCTTTGGTGGATATTCACACATGAAATGCTCAGTGCCTAGCTCAGCTGCTGGCAAGTCGTTTACCTTTACCTTGCCTATTAGGGGGAGACTCCTTGTATGACAAATGAGGTAAATTTACTTAAAATAGGTAGTGTGAATAACCCCTCCATTCAGCACACACTCCCCAAGCCAATAATTGGACACAGTTCCCCTCCTACAGAACAGAGAAAAAACTGTTTTAAACAATAGGATAATAAGAATATAAAGCCAAAAATTGGCAAAGAAAATATAACATTTTCCAGAGCCATTTGATCAGGCCCCTTAATTACCAAGTATAAACAAAGATGTCAGGCATCTACTGAGAGTTTTTTAAAGTGATCTTTAGCACACAGCATGGTAAAACATGTAACTTCAGCACGCAGTTTCCGATCAAGCAGTTTGTCTGCCGTTGATTAGAATGAAAGAATATATTAAATCTCAAGGTGACATCTGGTTATTTCAATACAAAATTGGAATCTCTCAGACCTAAAGTGGCTTTCGTCAAGATAATCTCCATTTAAAGCTCAGTGGTGACCAGACCAAAGACTGCAAGCACTAGCACACTCAAAAGATGGCTTTTATTTAGTTGGCATTTTCCTGTCTTTCAACTCAGCACAGTATGCTGTGAGTGGTATATGGTCTGTGCAGAGCAAACTGGGAAGCCATGGGTGGCTGCGTTGAATTGACCAAGTACCGTAATATTTACTACTTCATAAAACCCATCACAGGAAGATCAATTCCCATCACAGAGATTGGTTGTTTGGTATTTTGGCTATTGAATGGCAAATCAAATGCTAGAACCGTAAGTTCAATATATAATGTGTCTTGACATAGGATTTTTTAATTTTTGTTTTTAGTAGTTAGTCTATACAACAAACTATGACTTCTTGTTTTGAACAAATGTAAATGAATTGTCTGTGGCAGCATATATTAAACTGATTCAGCTCTTCTAGACTGACAGGAAATGGGAAGGGAAAGGCTGTGCACCTACTGTAGTGGGATTCAGTCAAGCCATAGATGACCATTACTTTCTGATTAGAAAAAATAGGTGGGATCTTAGACAGCACAGAGAACTGGTAAGGATGAGGCAACCTTTCACCTCATGGTTTGGCTTATTATTTTCAATAGGTCAGCTGCTAAATGTAGGTAAATACAAACACTGTGGCACAAGTGCTGGAACTAAGGAAGACCCCATGGCCTCATGCACTCACCAAAATAGCTCTGTTTTTTTCCTCCCTACATGACCCCATCACACCCCCTGTTTCCTCTGCATGTCCTAAATTTCTCTCTGCTTTCAGTGCTTCCTGCCTGTCATCACACTGGTTCACACCCCGTGCTTACTGGCTAGCTGGGGCATGCAGGCTGGTGCGGAGGACAGGCCAGGCAGCACAAGTGACTGTGAAGCTCACACAAGCAGCCCATCTGCTGGTGAGGTAGTAATTGATTCTTTCTCCTTTACCCAGGTGTCAGTATTTACAAAACTTGCAGGAACTTGATATCCCTGGTACCTGTACCTCTCCCTTTCTCCTTGGCACTGTAAGATTTTTCTCTGTTGAACGGTTAACACCAGACATCCTATCTTCAATGCAAAGAACAGCATTACAGTGGTGCCAGATTCTTCATGAGGCTCACATGTTGAGAAGCCAATGACTCAGGAAGCACTGGTAATGACTGAAAAATCCTAATGTGTAGCAGTTATCACAAATAGGGGCAGTGTAATTTGGTTTCCTTTAGAAATTTCTGAATGACAGGATGAAGCAAGAGTAACAGAATCAAAATAAAGCTTGTGCCGCTAAATAAGTAAGGCCTAATGCATCAGATGAGATATACAGAATGTGTTATTTTAATCCAGTTGAGGATTTTGACAAGCAACTATAAAGTACTATGTTTTTAGAGCCACCAAATGCTAAACTAGGAGTGCAGCTACAGCTGGTGCGAAGCCACCCCATCAGTTTTATGATGGCACCGTGTTGTGGCTTGCTTAGCAGCTGCCTGAAGCAGCCTTACTGGGGTTTTCAGCCCTGGTCCAGTCTGTGAATTGAGTGCACACACTCCCCTATCAGTCAGCAAAGCTTTCTGTAGAGCAATTTTTCACTAAATATATAAACAAGGTGTAACTTTAACATTAGCTGCTTCCTACATTCTGGCTTTGCTATAGCATTACAACAAAGAAAAAATAGACCCTCAATCACCTGAAGTTTCTCTGATGCCAGTCAGAAGTAAATACAATAAAAGAATTAGTACAAAATGTATGCAAAAGGAAAATCCTCCTCTTTTTAAATGAAACCTAAGATCACAGGAAGCCAGACCTAATGAGATTCCTGGCTTTGATTTTTGCAGTTTCGTTTTAATTCTAGTTTCCCATTTGTCTGCATGATTTTAAACTGATGGTGTTCAGGATGATGGCAAGCATCCCTGATGATCAGGGAACACAGTCCCAGCATAGCTCTTGAGTCTGTAGAAATGGAGACAACTGGGAACCATAGGAGACTAGAAGCAGAGCAGGAGTTTCCATCTTTCCTTAATAGCCCTCTACCCTGACTCTACCTACCCAATAAAAGGCATTTATCCTTATCAGATAAAGCGGTGTGAGGCATCTATAATTTTAAAACCTGTATTAGTTTGTGAGCAGGTCATCATCAACTGAAATGATTAACAGTCATCAGAGAGGGGTGGTGAACAAACGGTGCTCCATGTTGTGGCCTTCCCCACAGCTCTCATCAGCCTTACTGCACCTGAGTCCTTGAGTTCCCCAGTCCTCAGGTTCCCCTAAGCGGAAAAATGAGCTATGCAAGCACTTATCTTCTCACCACTGCCTCCAAAGGTCAGGCAGCTCCTACTGAAAAGGTGTGCATGCCAGCTGTAAGGCTAAGGTCAATTCAGAAGCATGCTAAGGGCCAAACATCTCAGGAGAGTAGATGGTTCAGATTTGGATGGTGAAAGTGCTAATAATACAAAATTAAAAACATTAAGCTGTTCTGTATCTGGAAAAAAATAGGATTCATATAATTCATATCAACTAGAGAGAATTTGTTCTTTGATTATCAGGAACTGAGGAGGACACGTAGGATGAACGCTACTGACCTGGCAGGTTTAGATTTCAGTGAACCCCACGAGTGGTAGAAGAGCTGGCTGAGGATCTTTCTTTTGTCACTGATCTCAATTTTGAAGGTACTGGGGAAATTCCAGGAGACTGGAAGGATACTTATGCGATGCTAGTATATAAAATGTTGACATTACCTAACTAAGATAAATATATCCTAGTAGTGACTGGGAGTGTGGAAAAAAACATACTGGCAGAGACAAGAGGGGATGACAGCAATCCAAAAATTAATGGTAGGCGCAGAGTGTCAATTGTTGTGATTTTTCTGACACTTGCCAAAGAAGTCTTATTTCATCATTTCAGAGTACAAGCTTGTACAGGTAAACATGGAGATGTAACACACCTACATGATTTCAGGGAGATTCAATTTTGTACTGTGTGAAACCTGATGAAAAGTTAGTAATACAGCATGCCAGAAACGCACTTGCTAAATGGTTTAAGAACTGTCTAATTCAGGAGTTCCCATGAATTTATTTTTATTTAGCTCTTGCCCCTATATCTCACATATATGTCTCATTCTGTCCTCCTTCTCAGTACTTGCTAACATATAATTCAGCAGCTCTTAAACTAGAGGGACACGTCTGAGAGCAGAGCTGGAGCTGCACCCAGCAGGATGTGGGTGAGATGGGAACGGGAGGGTAAAAGGTAGGTCTGGAGCACAGGGTGAGCAATACTCGGTACTGGAGCTGGAGGAGCCCGGCGTTGCTGCAAAGTGCCAAACCACAGCCAAGTTCTCAGATGGGACCTGCTCACCCACTGCCTTCAGGGCAACCTGAAGTGAGCTCTCTGTGCACGCCTGAAGCAAAAAAGAAAAAAAAAAAATTTCTAGTATGTCCTTGACTCCATGCCGCAGGCATGAGGGGAATAAAGTAAGCAGGAGGAGAAAGACAATTTGTACATTTTGTATACAGGATTGGTAAAGTAGGTAATCCTTATTCTGAAAAGCCTGAGGAAAAATCAGGGAGGGGAGAACCACAAAAATTACAAGGGAAAAGTGCTTTTCATGGAGAGACAGAGGCTTCCATCTGTTTAGCTTGTCAACAAGAAAAGTGAGAGGTGACTTGATTACAGTGTGCAAGTGCATTCCCAGGTAGAAAATACTGGGTAATCATAACTTCTCTCAGCCTGCAGAGAAAGACAACAACAGGATCCAGTGGCTGAAAGCTGGAACCAGACAAATTCAATTAGAAATCAGGCCCAGCTTTATAATGGTGGGAGCACCTGCTCATTATGGCATGTGACTCAGGAGAGATGGTTCCACAGAGCAAAACAGGAAGCTTTGCAAGAAGATATGCTTTAGCCAAACCCAAGATGTCTCACTCAACTCTGAGAAATATAAATGCAAGTTAGTAATTTCTAAGAGGAGAAATTAAATGGTCAAACGTTTACTTTTTTTTAAAAAAAAAAGCTATTTTAAAGAAAAAAAAAAAAAGTCTATTTTACTCAGTTCATGAATGTCTGACAGATTAGGAGAACAAGGGGTGATCTTTCCAGTCTCTGTGGGCTAATGAAAGAGCCACTCATATCTGAAAGAAAAATGGCCAAGAATGATGTGCTATCAGGACAAAATAGAAATCTCACATCTCTTGCTCAGTTCCTTCATACTTGTAAGTAATCATGCAACTTTACTGTCAGGTAGGGTGTCAGGGGGAAGAAAATGAGAGACCAATTTTAATTAGATTGGAAATTGGACTGATGCAATTGCATTAAGCACAGCTCCATCGATGGTGAGCACAATATTAACACCCAGAAGGGCGACCTTGCAGGATTAGACAGGGAAGAGGAGAGGTAGACAGCTACTGGCATGAGAAGGGAGGGCAGAGGCGATGTAGGAAGTCAGGGGTGGCACAAAAACCCTGGCTGTGGATGAGGGGTGATGGACAGGAGGCAGCACGCAGAGCTGCAGTGCCAGCCCCTGGAATGAGTTGCCTTGAACAGGATGGAAGGTGGCCAATAACATGCAGGAAACTGCAGGGAAGCTGGAAAGATGCAGGGTGCACTTCAGAGCAATAGCACACGAGCCCATCAACTGGTTCAAGAGAAGCAAAACTATCACTTGCAGAGAGTTTCTCCCTGCTTTCCTCTCAGAATTGATTATTACAACTGCAAATCTGTTTGTGCTACCAGCCTCCCACTGCCTGCTACAGTCATCACTAAAAGCAGCATGTCCTGCTGTGGAGAAACTGTGCCACAGCAAAGAAGTTGCTCCTGGATTTCACCAACTATCGCCACAGTGTTCTCAACAGTGTGGGACTTCCCAGCAAAAATGGAACAATACATCAGAGTGAGTGAAAAGCTTTTCAGTGCTCTTGAAGGCTTTACTAAAATGTAGAGGCAAAACACTTACGCACCCCCAAGGCTTGGGCTTTCTTGACCCACTGTGGCATGGCTTTTGGGGAATAAATGAAGAGAAGTGAGAGTTCCAGGCAATGCTGGAGGCCAGAATAGGTCCCTTATAGACTAAATGTATACCAAAACTAAATAGCCACCAAGAGACAAAGACTCCAGCAAATCCAGGAATAAGCACAAATATTCCCTATGTAACATAGATATGTCTAAAGGTGCATGTGTTTATTAACCCTGTTTAGGATTTTAGTGTTTCTTTTTGGACAGTTTGTTATTTTAGTTGATAATTCTTATTTTAATGTTATTTTAATTGAAGCACAGGGGAAGGACAGAAAGGAAACAACAGAAAGGAGGACAAGACAGTCCTACAAATACACTCACAGCTTCTTGTTAACACTGGCAAGCTGCTCAAGAAAGATACTGTCTTGATGCCTGCAAAACATCATCTTCTCTGAAAGTTTTGTGTAAATTATAATGCATAACTGTGAGACTACAGCAACTTTTAAACAATTCTAGGCAGCATATAGTGGGTGACAAAAGTTGTATGTTTCCTTGATATTTTTCTGTATCAGAAGCTATTTTGGTAATTGCAGAGCATGACGTTAATTATACTGTAGAATTACGCATTGTGACATGAGGGCATTCATTTGCTCAGGGCGGTGTTAGACAAATGGGCAAAAGATTTGTGGCTACAAATGGTCCTGGATGGCTTGTTTTCCTATTGCTGTGGAACAACAGCAATTACAATCCTGACTAATAGGAGCTACAAGTACAAATAAGAACCCACTTGAGCTTTAGAGGAAACAAAAGTTTACTCAATGTAATTTGACAAGTGTTATAGCACAGATTAATTGCTGCTTTTCTTTTGTAGGTATGTAACTGTGCTCACAAGTTGGGTTTGGAGCATCCAGTCTGTGCCTGGCCACAACGGACATGTTCCCTGTTTTGATGTTTGCTTTTTGGAAACCAGTTTGTGCTTTTCTTCAGCTGCCAGCAGCAGGCGTGCAGCCATAGCACAGGTAGGTGATAGAGCCACCACCAGCCCCCTGTAGCTGTAGTAAAGTTGTAGCTGTAAGATGGCCATTATGGTGTAAGTTACACAGCAATTAATTACTGTCCTTTCTCTTGTAAGCTGTGGTGTTAAGTAGCAAGCAGCAGAGATGACTGTGCTTCAGAGAATTTTTCCAGCTCTGGGGATGAAGGCAGTTATTAGCACAGAGTCAATAGATGCTCTAACAAAAGTTTGGATCCAAGTGAGTGGCTGGCACCTTGAGAGCAGGACAGATTTGTTGAGGGGTGAAGGGTAAACAGGGCCAGGTAGCCACATCCCATGGATGTGTGGACTGCAGGGGAGTTGTTGCTGTGGATGTGTGAGCACAGCAGGGACAGCATGCACAGATCCAAGTCCAGTGGGTAATACAGTTCTCCAGTCACCAGGCGAAGCTGAATGTTGTAGCTGAGATTAATCTCCACACCTCGGTTTTGTTTGTTATGAATGTAAATAACCATAGGTTACTACAGGACAGCTGAGCACCCAGCACCCAGGCACAGCATACAGCCACGTCTCCTGGGCAGCGCCTTCCTGGTGCACGCACACCAGCTGCCTGCACCCAGCTCCAGGTCCCCAGTCCTGCGCTGCCAGGTACTTACCTACCTACTGCAAGTGTCACAGCCCACGTTGATGGGTGCAAAAAAGAAGCCATGCTTAATTTAATTCTTCTTTCAGCTTTGATAATTGGTTACAGCAAGTAGTAGTTGGGTGCTGAATTAATTTTTGCTCTTTCAAGCTCTATACTTTCAAATGCATCACAAGACACATTGCTATTTACTGCACAGTTTGAAGTGATTCTGCCAGGACACATTAGCTTCTGTGGCTGCTTTCCCAAACCTACACTTTAATGGCCAAATCAAGCTTTAAAAGCCCAAAGACTAAAAGGTGTGTACAGAAGTTTTTTAAAGAAAAAAATCCATCAGAAATTATTTGAAGTCCATCATTTGAAGTTCATTAGAAATAATTCAAAGTTGATAAAACACAAATTAACATTTTCTGTTAGTATTTACGGCAACAGCACTGCAGGACAGAGAGCCCCCAATCTGAAAAAGTTTATTTATAAAAATGAAACCAAATCCCACTGGACATGTGTGCAAATTAAACAACAGGAGTTAAACGAAAGCCAGGTAGATTTTAATCTGATAGGTAAAAAATAATTCAAAACCAAAAAAAAGTATGAATACCTTTAGACTGAGCTCTTTCAGACAGTGTAAGATTATGTCCTGACCTGCAGTCCGTGGCTTTTATCTCAGCCCTGTGTCTGAGTCGGTGTCAGCTCTGCATGATTCTCCCATGGGCTTTAACTGTCACAGCTGATCTTGAGTTAGTGAAGAAAGCTTTTTCTAAGGCAGAAGAAATAAAGCCAGATATTCCCCTCACCCTTCCTTTTTCAGATGAGTAAAAAGTTTTAATTTTTACACTTTAGTATAAGAAATCTAAATCTTGGTTTGATTTCTTGCTCTTTAAATATACAAATGTGAGTTGATCACTTAAAGTATATTCTCCCTCTCTGTGATCTGTAACAGGCTTATTTCAGTGGCAGGGTTTTTTCCTCCATTTTAGTAGTTATTCACAGAAAATTGCAAATTCTTGAATGGAGAGATGTGTTTACCAACTGCCTGGCCAAACTCCAGCTGGAGAGACCTCTAAAGCCACCATGACTTCCAGGTGCCAGGCAGAGCTCTTGGTGTCACCTGCATATCCTCCCATCCGTGAAACAGAAGGAAGGTAGCGCAGCTCCCTCGTCAGCTTCTGTTTCTAGTTTTAGACTTGCTATTCTGCATAGATTCACATTATTAATGGACTCTCTGCGGCACAGACATCCAGAAATTAAGCTTTGATACACACAGAAGGCCAAGAGCTCTGCCCGGAGTTGCACCTGATTTAGACCCACAGTGACAAGGCTCAGTTTAAGATTTGGAGGTGATCTCCACTGCCAGAGGCAGAGAGGTCTCTGTCTCAGGGCAGCTTTGTGCCGAGTGGCCCAAGCCACCCTTAGGCTGCGTCCCAGAGAGATGTAAAGGTCAGAGTGGAGATGTTCCAGGTCGAGTTGAGGTGTGACAAATAACAAAAATGTCTCACTTGTGCCAACAATGGTCTTGCTGCTGCACTGTGGGCAAGTGAGGTGTATGTACCTGAGGCTCGTGCTGTAAAAACTTTGCACTTAGCTTTTTTTCCTTTGGAAAATAAAGCAGCTCCACAGACTCTCCAACAGCCAGGGTAAATAATTGCTTTTATTTTTTAACACAGCTGCCTCAAAATTAAAACATTTTACAGTTTTCTTGCAGTGAAACAATAGCCAGAGGAGGCAAGACACAAGGGAAGTGCCACATGCACTGATATTGCTGAATTTGGTTTTGCCTCATTGAATTTTTAGGGTTACTCTCAAAAACCAAACTATTAATAGGCCTGTGTCTGAATGCTCGACCTCGTAAGATTTCATCTGCTACTTTCAGACTGTGTTTTGATGGATTACTACTCCATGAACTAAAAATCCTTTGGGCTACGAAGGATATAAAATAGTTGTACAACCACTTGCCCTAACAGTAACATTTAGATCACAGGGAAAAATCAAATAGTCCATTAGAGGAGTGGAAAAGAAATTGTACCATAGACAAAGAGAAAGAAACAGATACAATATCGTAACAATATAAATCAATGTAAAACAGAAGTCTTTTGAGCTGCAATTTGCTTAAGTGATGCTAACAGTAGTACAGATTATTTAAATCGATTTTGTAACCGCTGTTGTTATAACAGAGATTAAATTACACTAAGTTATTAATGTAGTTTTTGGTGGGTAATTTAGATCAAAAATTTTAGATCCTAAAATTGTAGTTTGCTGCATGTCCTTCTCAATGGAAACAAATTCCAAAACAATATTTTAGAAGCAATTTGTGAAGTTGTCCTGTAATCATCGCCCCTGCTCTAAATACCTCCTTAAAAATTAGTTAGTAACTCTTGGTTTTGCTCTTATGCATGCAAACAAAAATTTTTGGTTGCAACATCAAAATCAATTTCTTCTGCCTTGTCAGGTTTGTAGTACAGGATAAACTGACCTAAATGAAGTGACTCATGGTTTTAATTAACAAGCAAGAAACTTTGATTTAAATATTAATTTTTAACTTGTATTACATTACTATCTTCATAACTGGATGAAGAAAGTTTAGCATTATATGTTGGAAACTGTAATGCAAATTTCCAACTAAATACCATCTTTATGCTAAATTTGATATTTCTTTTCCCCACTAAAAGTGTATCTATGCACATTCGTGTATACATGTATTGCCTAGCACACGTGTATTCATATTCTATTTTTTTACCCTGACATTTAATAGGAGAAGAATCATGAATCAAAACCTCTAAAATGCAGAGAGGAAATTATAACTGTAAGTCTTAAACTGCTTTTTCAAAACCCAAACTGTCTTATAGATAATTATTACATATATAAATTTTGAAAATGCTGCTTTTTTTCTCAAAATGCTGCTTTTGTTCTGCCCTTTGTCACATGTGAACAAAGCTAAGAGCACCTGTAAAATTCATCGGTCTGGGAAATTATGTTACGTGGGTTCAAGTGACTTGAAAACGTAAGTAAAGGAAATGGCCAGACCTCGTTTTGGCTTCAGCCAAGGAAATTTTCTAGGGGCTTTGAGACCCTCTGTGGGCTGAGTGTGGCCATGCTCCTGCTGGCAGCTGGGAATGGCACGTGCAGGAAAGCGCTCCCCTTCCTGCACTCCATGCTTAAGCTTGGCTGCAAGCAAGAGCCACCGTTAGCTCTGGTGCGTGGGCCCTGCTCTGCTGGGGAACTGGAGGGTGGTGTTCAAAGCTTAGTAGGTCTCCAGGAGGAAATCCCTGCTGGGCGCTTCCCTGCTGACACATGTTGCTCAGATCTCTTCCATTAAGATAGGCTTCCCCTGACATAATGCAGCATTTACTGTGAGATTTGTGTGCGGAACCTGAAGTGCCATTTAAAGGCTGCCACTTTCCCCCCACCTTGAAGTACCTGCTTTTGTACACCCCTTGCAAATGCCGTGTGAAGGGAGAGCCTTTAGACTTGAAGTTGTTTTAACCTTTTAGCAAAGTAAGAATCTGCTTCCTCTCTCCCCCTCAGCTGCCAGCAGAATAGTAAGCCCCACAGAATTAGTAACTCAAAGGTTTCACTCTGAATGCATCACAGCTGTGGAAAATATATACCCCAGCTCTCTGAGCTGATGACTTCCAACTGCATCCAAAACAATCATCCCTTTAATTCCCACTCAGAACTGCTTCCCAGCACCAACCTTAGCAGGAAACATCCCCAAAATTGAAGCCTGAGCTTATATGACATAGAAATGTAAAGTGGGGAGTATCTGAATGTTCTCAGTGTGCCCTCAAGGAGCCAGGTGGGCACAGCATGAAGTAGTCAGTATTATAGCACAAGTTGGGTAGGAAAGAACAAGGCCTCCTCCCCTCTCCTTTCAACTTTCTTAAATGGTCTAGGGTGTGTCCTCGCCTGTCAAAGATTTCTCCTCTTGCTGTAGCTAGAAATGGTTATGAAATATTAACTCTTTGCTGCAAGCTCTTCAGTATGATGCTGGTGCTGACTCTTGTCTCCATCTATCTCACCTGGTGAAGTAACATTTTGCCAAACAGAGCTATAGTGGATCCATTAGCTGCTTTCAATGTCACAGCCAATATTAAGTCTCGAGAGCATTGACTAGTATTGTTTGGACTCACCTATAGCATAGGTCTTCTGCAAAGCAAACTCCACCTGCTCCAGACCTGCACAGGCAGGGCAATTGTGGGTCTTAAGGTCAAAATCTGGAGTCTTAGTAAGCAGTGTGCTGCTAATGGATCCTGTCGATGGACCCCAGTCTTGTTATTTTAACATGGTATTGTGCTGACCTGGGCTGTTGGAATACCAGGGTCTTGATAAACCCTCTGCTGGCAGAGTCACCCCTGGTGATGGGGACTAGGCAGCATGTCCTGCTATGCAACACTAGCTGGCTTGGCAGCGGGGTTGAGTGCGGCACATGGGAAGCACGTGGCACCAGCAGAGCAGCTGCCGTGGGGCCTGAGCCCTGTTGCACGCCTCAGTATTGACCTATTGTTAGTGGGATCTTCACATGGGGATGTGGGTCTCCTGAAGCTCCTTTCTCAGTTATTCTCCACAGTAAGGTCTCATGGCCAGTTTTGGTTGTATGAGGCAGCGAGGCACAGCCCTGGGCAGCAGCGAGGGAGGATGAGGTGCCCGGTGGAGAGAGGGGCTCCATGCTAATGCACGGGGCTGAGTCCAGCGTGCTGTTAGCACAGCAATAGCCTGGAGGCAGCTACAGCAAAGGGCTGACCTGGAATGGTGGGGATGTGGAAAGCTACTGGTAAAGACACAACTTTAGTGAGTTTCAGCACTCTGCTGCCCCTGGAAGAGGTACTTGTTTTCTTAATGAGACAGTTCCCATGTCAGAAAGTTGACTCTTTTAAAACTCACATTTAGTGCAAGGGGAATATTCCTGCCAGTGCTTCGGTTGCACTTGATTGAAGACACCATCTGCTGCAACACTCGACCAGCTTGGCATTTAAAATGTCATTTACACCAGAAAGCAACTGAGTCTGGATACTGAGGCAGATGTCATCAGCAAAGGTGAACTTCTATAAGTGAATGACGCTGATAGAAAGACTGAACTGCAGAAGCATTTACAGAGAGCCCTGTGGAAAACAGCTGATTTTTCTGCATATGCTTTATTTCCTGTACATGCCTTAAGCAATTTACCTTGGAGAAGCAATGTTACAAGAGAAGTCGGTGAAATTCTGCATTTAAAATCCAGCATTTGTGGTTCCTGCTGATTAAAGTAGGATGAGCAGGTTTCTGTCCTCTCCAGAAACAAGATTGACAGTATTTTCCAAACCAAGCTACCAAGTCCTAGGCTTGCTTCAGCCCAGTGGAGCAGGAGGATGAGCCCATTTTCCTGCCTTTCTGTGGAGTATTGCTGCCCACAAAACTCTTCAAAAGTGTTTGCTCCCTCAACATTTCTGTTCCAGCTGATAACAAAGGACAAACCAGCTGAGGCCTCTTTCTTCAGCACAGGATGTGTAGGAAGAGTTACTGCATCCTTGTCTGTCCCCTGCATCCATAGGTTCATTCCCAGCTGTGTCTCCTGACAGGTGTTTAGGCTGCAATCCAAAAAATCCAGAGGACAAAGAAGGAAGAGGAATGCAATAGGTAGAAAATGCACTAAAAATAAGTAGAGGCTAAAACTAATGGAGTTAATTGCTCTACTCTGGTTTGTGCCCATAGGGCATTTACAGATGAGTGTTAGTAGTGAAGCTCTCCAGCAGCTCTCCGGTAAACTTGGTTCTTAAGGTCAAATAACCTACCAAGATAATGTTGAAAGAGTCCTTTCCACATATGCTGCTCAGTATGGCTCAAATTGCTTTTCAGCTGTGCTTGGTGCTTTTGTTGTCTTAAAAGTAAATTAAACATTATCCTTCTTTCATTAGATACATTAGGAGATCTCTGTAAGTGCTACTCCCTACTCATTTAAAGACTGGAACTAGTTTAAAGCAATTAAAGCTAAAAATCCCACCTTTAAATTATGAATTAATACAGAATTTGATTTAATAATAAAGCAACTGGGGGTTAAGTGACCCAGGCAGGTGGGGATGAGAAGGAAAGGAAGTCAGCAGCACAACCACTGGGGTGGCTATTAGGGAATGAAGTAGTTTTTTTTCTTCTTGACAGGCAATTGCAAGCATATAATACATTAAGAACCTTTCTTCGTTATCTCTAAGAATGATTTTTCTAAGTTAGTGTATTGGGTGTAATTGTCAAGGCGCTGGCAGGAGGGGACTGCAGGGGCGGCCTCTGTGCGCCAGCCAGCGCTCACTGACCCTCCCGAGGGCGCGGCTGAGCCCCTCGGCCGAGATGGTGGTGCCTCTGGGGTAGCGGCTGTAAGAGAGGACAAACACACACACTGCACAGGCAGAGGAGGAGGGGAAAAGGAGCGCGCAGCAGCCACACGAACACTAAGGTGAGAGCAGGAGCGTGAGCAGGTGCTGCAGGTACTGGAGCAGAGATTCCTGGCAGCCCCAGGAGAAGCCCACAGCAGAAGAGGCAGATAGCTCCTGACAGGAACCACAGCCTGTGGAAAGCCCACGCTGGAGCCGGTGGAATGCATGAGGAAAGAGCCGCAGAGAGGAGCTGTTAAGCACTAACCACAACCCCATTCCCCAGCGCTGCTGCAGGACTGAGGTAGAAGCGTCAGGAATGAAGAAGGTGTGATGTTGAACCTGGGAAGAAGGGCGGGGTGGGGGGGAAAGGTGGTGTTTTACATATATTTGCCTTTGTTTCTCACTATGCAAATCTATTTTAATTGGCAAAAAAATTAAAAGTCTCTCTTGCTCATAATGGTAACTGGCAAGCAGTCTCCCCCATCGTTATCTCAGTCCATGTGCTTTCTGTTTTCTTCCC
Organism: Athene noctua; assembly: GCF_965140245.1. Lineage (NCBI taxonomy): Eukaryota > Metazoa > Chordata > Aves > Strigiformes > Strigidae > Athene > Athene noctua. The sequence goes on along the minus strand of NC_134039.1, from coordinate 36,506,726 downwards.
CATCTAGTTGAGGTGGTGGAATGAGCAAGGGTCTGGGTGGGCACCCCACCACCACCAGTTATCTACAGACTATGTCATCAGATACAGGAAGCCTTGTGGAGAGAGCAGCTCTGCTAAAACATATTAGCAGGCTGGCATAAGAATCAGCCCACTGCAAGATACAGAGAAAAGCCGCAGCCCCAACCAACTCTCTTTCAAATGTGAACTTGCAAACTTCACATTTTTGAGAATAGGTTCTGGTACATTTCACTTCTCTACCTCCCAAAAACCTTTAAAGTCTTGTCACAATAGGACAAACAGCCCATCCCAAACCCTTGGGAGAACACCTTCTAATGAATCTCAGTAATGGAAACAACAAAAATATTTTTATGACAGGGGGCCTTCTGCTTATGGCTGAGTTCCCTTAGGGGCCAAGATGTCATCTGATTACTGTAGCCTTATAAGTTTTATATTATCTATCATACCATATTGTAATACAGAAATGCATGCATACTCATGCACAAAGAATTTATTAATAAAAACTGTAATTCCTGATTGGCCTTATTTTTCTAACTTGTCTAATAAATATTTAAAGAGATGGCTTCCTAAAACAGTACATGAATAGTACATTATTTGCCATGCAGAGACTATAACAGGATAATGTTAAAGATAAGAATCCCATATTTCAAATTTATATTTGTATTCTGCTGAATGGTGCAAACATGAGACATGACTGTCACAGGAATGGTTATTATGCTAAAAAGAGTTTGAAAGCTGCTTATGTGCAGGCGAGAGCCACTGACAATATGAAAAAAAGCCCAGTATCTTGACAAGATTAAGACTTGTCATATATTCTGTCCTCTACATCTTCCCAATGTTTTCTCACTTGTTTTACCCTCAGTTCAATACACTAAACTACAGCTGTTATAGGACCCTTTTATTTTGAACAAAATCAGTGAAAATACAATTTATGCTGAAAGCCAAAGCTGAGACAAGTCACATTTTTTGTTATTGTTATTTGCTAGCTGTTGTAGGTGGGATCCACTCTTGTATCTTCTTGCGAGTAGTTGAGTAAGGTACGTACTGTCCGGGAGTGCCACTCAGATTGAATTTATGATTCTCCCAGATAAATTTACGAGCAACTGGTGGATGAGTAGTTGGAGGGTCATCCGTCATTGAGTGAAGCCAGCGATGCCTTAAGAGGAAAAAGACACTTTGTTACTAAGGAACATTACATGGTGTGTAACAAGCCTTCCTCCTGACTCCCAAGGCTTCTCCTCTGAACACATACTAAGCATTTATTTTGAGGGGGTGGGGTGGGTGGTGGGAAATAATTTTAATGATTTTGGACGAGACTACAGGATACTGATGTAAAGTAACTACACAAACAACAGCTCTGCTTCCAAGCAACTGAAAGTACACCTGAGTTTGAATTTCCTGTTCCTTTGTAGGCTTAGTATTTGGGCAGACAGTATTTCATTGTTACATGTTTGTATGGCCTTAACCAGCCAGCCAGGTCAAGGCAGGCACTACAGATGACAAAACCACAAGGTTTTCTTTTGTTGTCTGGGGTTTTTTTTGTTGGGTTTTGTTTTGCTTTGTTTTGAATTACCTGAAGATTACACTGCACAACAGTTTCGATACCATCTCCAAAGCATTCACGAGGCTACCACTTAGGATATGGATTAATGATGCAGGTTCACCTAATATAATCATGCAACTGTTTGCTGACTGCGGAATAAAATTATTACTACCAAAAAGTGATGGGGTAATTACCACGTGATTATCCTTTACCTATTAACTAAATGTCAATCCTCCCCTGTACAAACAACATTAATGAGCAAGTAAAGTATTTTCCTTAACAATTTACTGAAACACTACTGAACTGATTTCATGCCATTTATGCTTCAGTGCCCAAAGCAACTTTTAAACCTGAATAACATTTTAATTACCTGCCAGTCTACATATACTTCATACTGTATGCACAGTTATGACAGAGGTTCTGACTTTTTTTGCAAGTTTACGTATTTTTTACTGAGGTAGAATTAAAGAAGCTTCTGCTAATCAGCTTTTCCCAAAGACCTGACCTAAAATTAAGAAATCTTCTATTCCAGTTTTTATTCAAAAGCCTAAAAATTGCATCTTCAGCCTTTAGCAAATAATCTGGCACACTTCACTGATACAGCAAAACAAAGCCACAATAAAAGTAGCGAGAAACAGACTGCCAAGTATATTCTAAACCCGAAGAGCTCTACAGAAGGTTGATTATCTTTTCAGTCAAATAGCTTCTAGACAGTTATTTCAGAAAAAACTCACAACTTTGGCTATAACTTCAGTACAAAATCTCACTTTATAAAAAAATGTCAGCCACATGTTCATTTTTCTGTAAGTAAAAAACAAACAAGAACCCCAAACCAAAGCCACACTTGTAGGACTGCCAGGAAATTGACCTGAATACAAAACCTGATGGAACCATAAAATCCTTTAAAAGTAGGAAGAAAAACCTTGTTTAGGGGTAAAGAATGGCCTCCTATGGGAAAAATTATCCACTTAGGAGTCTGAAAGTTATACAGACGTTCAGTTGAAGTGACCCAATGCAACATGAATGGGAAGGGGCTCCCTCTCTTCCTCCCCCCACTCTCCTTTGTAAATTTGGTATTTTTTGAAGTATACATTTCCCATTACTTCTATTAAAAAAGATTTTTAATAATGATTTTAGTAATGATTTCTGCTTGAAAGAAGGCAGCCCCATAGCACTACTAATCACGATGTGGTCTGAGGATACAGGATCAGGCCTTGATTGATTGTAAACCAGGTATTACCAGCCTCTGAAGTGCCCTGGCCGCACTACACGGAGCACTGACCTTAGGTGAACTCCCTCTCCCAATTCAAGCCCATCAGAATCAGGTGTACTACTGTGCTCCACAGCACCTGAGATACCACATGTCCTATGACAGCTATCATCAAAGTTGGCAGAAATGCTGTAAAAGAGCTAATTTGTCAGAGGTGGCATCATATGCTCATACCCAACAAGCCAGCTCTCCACTGCTAACACAAAGAAACACACAGTTTGTGGCACGGGAGGAAGGGAAAAGAACAGTCCATGTATCTGTATACATTCTGACAATACTGATTTAAGTATGACATTTCAAAATGCTTCATAGTATCACTCCAGAGGAGCCTCAGCTTTTCAAAACTGTTTACCATAACATATAAAGGCAACTTAAACTCACACACCTTCACCTAGTGACACTTCTAGTAATAGTGAATAGGGACCCTGCAGACAAAACCCTATTTATGCAACTGTCATCATGCCTCATACTCCCACACGTCATGCACACCAACAGGACAAACAAAAAATTGTCTTTTCAGACAGAAATGCAGTTACAAAGGCCCTGAAAGACAGGCTGGAGCAGGCAGAGCACAAGAACTGTATTAAAGCTCAGTTAAAATCAAGTAGATTTCAAGCCTACACGATGTCTGGCACCTCCATCATTAGAAATGTACTTATGTCGTACACTCACTCTTGTAACATCAGAAAACTTACCACAACATTGACTTATTTACTCATTTTACAGAATAGTTTTGTTCTGTCATTTAAACTATTGTTTTGCAGCTTTTCTGGGACTAAATCCACAAAGTCCTGTAAAATACAGTATTTTGGAGGAATTATTATATTTGCTTTCAGGATTTTCTGAAGTTCTATAACATCAATATGAAATCAGGCACAAAATGTAAACAGATCAGCAAATCTCATCTTCTCACTTGAAAGTAGAAATAAAATTGCTCACCTATGAGACATGTCAGTACAGTCACAGGTACTGAAATACGTGAAGAGATTTCAAAAGTTTGTTTAGAACTTGTGAGAGACAACTTATAACTCCCCAAAACAGGGCCCAAGAGAAACAGGCCTGCAACAAAAAACATCCTGAGAGAGATAAGGGATGGGGGAGACCAGAGGCCCTCTGAGCCGAGGAATGTCTCAAACACAAGTAGCAAAACTATAGTCATGGGGTGGATAGTGTGGAGTTAACTATTAAATATGCTTATATTTAAGAGTTTCAGGGCTTAAGCCTGGTTACAACAGATTCCCCTTAAAAGTGCAATATGTGACTTGCAAAAGCACTTCGGTTTGCAGAGTTTGTTCTTTCAAACAAAAGCTCCCACTCACCACTTAAGAAAAAGTTTGTAAAATTTGAAAACTTTATTTTGGGAAGGCTTTCCCCTTGACAAGCTCCCTCAAAGAGTCCTTTGATGCCCTGACGTCTCATAGACTCTACTCCCAGATGCTCAAGAAGAGCTTTTCATGCACTAGATTGAACAGCATGAATAAAGAGATTTGATGTCTTGCAGATGGCCAGATTTCTATACAAACTCTGCCTGTAAATCCATGCATGAGAAAACAGGATGCAAAAGCAATTAATGACTGAAAACCTACAAAGAAGCAGATGATTTACACAGAGCAAAGAAAATCTGGAGGATAGCAAAAGCTCTGAAGAGGCTGAAGCAGCTTCCTGATTCACAGAGCAGAGCCACTACCAAGCAGACTGAGGCTAGCAAAGCCTCTGGACTTTCCCTTGCATAAACAGATGAAAGATACCTCAAATATCTTCAAATGCTCTCAAGACTATGTAGAATTTTCTCCCAAGTTGAGACATTTAAAAGCAAGGAGATTTCAAACTAAAGCTACAAGGGACCAGAGCCAATTATATGATGTACAAGCTGTCAAACAAGAACGGATGCTACACAAACTCCGTACTACTACCATATGTGCATCTGCAAGGTTCAGACACCATCTATGTAAGTTCAGGATGTTTGCCAACTTGTTAGCATCCACTTTTTTCAACAAGTTAACCATGCTGCAATAAGACAAAACGGAAGTGAAGATGTGTGTTATGGTCAAAGGGCAGAGAAGGAAAAAGGGACAAGAAACATGTTTTGTTTACACATGGGAGATAACTTTGATTTCTCGTGCAAGCTACTATAAGATACCATTGTAATGAGACAGCATCCCATTTGCCTGAAAACACCACACTAGCATTTAATCTAGTTATAAAACCCACAAACTTATTGTGAAGCTGCTGCAACAGTGGAAATTTTACCCCCCGTTCTCTTCTGTTCAATCTTGTTTTCCCTGGGGGCAGCAGTTTTACGGGAGAATAGCAAATTTCTTCACATTTTTAGTATGTTGGCACTTTAAGTCTGAGATACTACACTCAACCCTCCTTCAGCTGTCAAATCAACTAAGGGGATGTAGATTATTAAACTGAAGTTAAATTTGAAATATTTCATTGTATGAAGTTAGCACTCCTAAAGCTTCTTCCAAAGATATCAGATTTGCACCATAAGGAAATAAACATCAAAGTACAGGACAGATATTATTACATATCCATTGGACAGTGCTGGCAAAATTATGTGTCCCTGTAAAAGGAAAAAACTATTCTCAAATTTCAGTTCTTCCTTCTTCAGACTCAGAGGTTTCATTGTTCTTGCAGCCCTCCCCTAGGCTTCATCCACTGGTCTATGTGTGTATTTGGGTTTTTTTAAGAGCGTGGTGCCCAGAGACAAAATCTATACCCTATATAAATCTTTCTGGTAATAAGCAGAAAGGAAGAGTCACTTTGCATGAGTGCAGGCAGTAATTCTTTCTACTTCTCAGGATGGCACGCTTCTTTCTCAACACTATGATAACGTGGATTTATGCAACACCTAGATCATCCTCCAGCACTGCCCATTACTCTCCTGCACGCCAGAAAGTAAGAGGCTGCAGATGCCAGAAGAGCAGGGTCCTACCCTCTGTCTCTGCTCTCAGCCATATGATTTCACTCCTCCTTTTCCTCTTGGGACACCACAACTTGCCATGTTGTCAGACTTATAACTGCAGATAACCTGGTAATAACAATGAAAGAAGCAGCACTGAGTTCTCTGACGCATCTATCTATATTTTACACCCCTAATATTTCACTTCTCTGTGCAGCCTTTGATTAAGGAGGAAAACCAGCTAACACTCCTTTAAGCACACTTCCTTACTCACAAACCTGCTCAGAACATTTAATCTGCGTTTCAGCTTGCCTTGATCCAAGCCTGCTTCTCCTGGGGCAGGTGGCAGGGTGGATGGAGGGAACTATAACCCCTATATAGCCCTTGCCCTACAAAGACTGCAAATCACATTATTATCAAGAAGTATACATTCAAGACAGCCAGTTTTTACTATGAAAACTCTTTGCCTGTTGGTACCCTAACTAGTACTTACAAGCTGCTCAGGGATTCCCAAGGAGTCACATTTTCGTCTTAATCTTAACACTAACGTTTTCTTCCCCAAAACATTTCAAAAGCTTTTCTACAGAACAAAAAGTATAATATATTAAACCTGAAATTAATTTATCATGTTCCTACTTGGTTTTTCGTTATTTTTGAGCGAACAGAAAAAAGTTTTGGTTGTAATGAGTGCATCCACACATAAGTTGTGACTACACGTGAATGTGAGTACATGCATGAAGCAGCATATGCCAGTTCTAAAAACCAGTATCACCTGGGGCTCCAGGAGGTGATTTGCTAACTGCAGAATTTTTGGGAGATAAATGAATGATGAACAAAAGGTGACACTGGGCTTTCTAAAGTAACAGTAAAATGGAAATGAGCTCAACACACAGCCCAACGATTATAGCAATTTGTAACGGAGACATCTATGAAAGCACTATGCATACAGGCAGGCATCGGTATAAACAGATTTAACTTTTTTTGTTTATATGTTCACAGAGCACACCTGATCAGTGTGTTCAAAATGGAAGTACTAAGCTCCTGCAAACAACATGCTCTGAACAGGAGGAGACAAAACAAGTATTTTGGCTTTTCTAACTGTCTAACAGTGTAGAAGATGTCTTCATTTAGGAAAAAAAATGTGCCCAAAATCTTGTATAGCATTACAAGATTAATACTAATCATTCCTAACACAAGTATTGAGGGAATATATATATGTAAAAAAAAATTTAACTAACTTGTGTCCAAAAAGTGGATACCAACAGCTTGATTTTGAAAGTAAGAAAAGAAAATCCAGAGTAACAAAGAAGTTAAATATCACAACTAAATCAGAATAAGCCTACATATTCTGGTATGGCACAATTTTAAAAAAGCAACAGTCTCAATTCTCTGTATAGTAGACGTATGTCAAAACAACTCTTTTGATTTCCTCCAGACTGTGATTTCAGTACATCCGTTGTCAAAAGACATTACATCAATTATTTCAGCATACTGAAAATATTCAGTAGTTTCTAAAAATGGTATTACAATATGTTATTACATACAAGATGTTTTTTCTTGCTGCTTTTTCCTTTTCTCCAATATCTGACAGAAGGTAAAGGGTAGTTAAACGAATTATCATTTTATTTTTTCCAGACAGTTGTTTTCAGAACTTTTCAGTATACCAAAGTGCCTTTTTCCAATTCATCACGCATGATGAGGTCCACTTGACTGTATTTCAATCATTCATATTCCACAATCCTGAAGGCACATGACCACAAAATTATACTTTAAGATCACAGTGTATTCAACAACCAGAAACATGGAGAAAAACAACCTGTAGTATGATACACTGAGAAAAAAAAAAAGGAAGAAAGTGTTTTTCCTGCACATCTGCTAGTGTTCTCTATACTTCCCAAGAAAACAGTGTAATCAGTAGCATAACCCTACACACAGTACAATTTTTATAATGCTAGAAAATCACTACAAGCTAGTTCGCATTACTATTTAAAAAAGGAAAATCTGAAATCTCTAGGTTAGCCCTGGTCTTAGACTTGATTTTGTTAAAGTGTCATCTTTAGGCATGACACTTGCACACTATCGTCTGAAACCAGCACCAGCATAAACAATGCAGTAAAACCTGCTTCCACCTACAGAGGGTACAATACCACACCCACAAAATGCTCTACTGAGCTGAATTAACTAAAACCCAGAGTCAAAATCAGCGTTTGGAAGAAGTATTCAGATCACAACCCAGCTGTTACAATGGTACTTTATATACTTCACAGCTGACCCAAGGATGACAAATTAGTCTCACCTTTCCATCTGTTGAAGGGAGGGCTAGTGCTTTAACAAATGAACAATTTTTACTTTACTTCTCTGTGTGTGACGGGACAGATACTAGTATACTATAGGCCAAATTAATCTCTTTTTTAATAGAAGTAATTTCCCACAATCTAAATTTATTTCCAACAAACTCTGGATCAAAAAAACCTGCTTGTTTCCTGTGTTGCAGAACCCCAGTGTTACACTGACAGCAACTTGTATAATATATTAACAGTCTCAATTCAGAAGTCTATGCCATGTTAATTTTTTTTTTTTTTAATCTTAAAAAAGAGCATTTATTCCCAGTCAAAATAGAAGTATTTTTAAAAATGTATCTAAACAGTACAGAATTGCAGGTTGTCCTGGCTTCAGCTGGGATAGAGTTAATTTTCTTCCTAGTGGCTGGTACAGTGCTGTGGTTTGGATTTAGTGTGAGAATAATGTTGGTAAAACACTGATGTTTTAGTTGTGGCTAAGGAGCGCTGATCCTAAGTTAAGGAAATTTCAGTTTTCCATGTTCTGCCAGCGAGCAAGTGCACAAGAAGCTGGGAGGGAGCCTGGCCAGGACAGCTGACCTGAACTAGCCAAAGGGATATTCCATACCATAGAGCATCATGCTCAGTATAGAAATTGGGGGGAGTGGGCCAGGAGGGGCAGATCACTGCTCCGGCATCAGCTGGTGGGGTAGTAAGCAATTGCATTGTGCATCACTTGTCTTTTCTGGGTTTTATTTCTCCCTTTTTTTGCTATTTTCCTTTCTATTACAACTATTATTATATCTTATTATTATTGTTGTTATTATGTTTTATTTTAGTTATTAAACTGTTCTTATCTCAACCAGCAAGTTTTGCTTTTTTTGATTATCCTCTCCATCCCACTGGGAGAGGTGAGGAATGAGTGAGCAGACACATGATGCTTAGCTGCCAGCTGGGATTAAACACAACACAGGTCAGTGATATAGATGTGTCACAAAGCTAGTTTTCTTACCTAATAATAAACATCTAAGGATAACATGGGAAATACAAATTTATCAGCAATTTTAAAAAAAAACAAACCCAAAAAACTGAGCAATACTGCACAACTAAGTTTCCTGACAAAAATACCTTAGAACACAGGACTGTTTATCCTTTTGTGCCCCACTGCGCTGGCTAGTCGTGAAAATAATGAAACATACTGTTTCTTCTAAGGCAATTTTCTTCCACACTGATAGGAAAACAAGTTTTTCTACCTCACTGATTTATGTGATCTAAACAAGCTACTTAATCCTAGAAACACCACTTCGATATTCAGGAAGAAAACCTCTGTCGAGGTTTGTAAGGACACAATATATAAACAACACATAAGCACGAGCAAATAAAAAAACCCCCCACATCAAAAACTGTGCCTCAAAATAAGGAAAATCTTGAAAACTGGCACAGTGTAACAGTGAAAGGAGAAAAAAATAGAACCAAACAGTTATTATGCAGATAACAAGGAACAGCCTAGCACTGGCATGAACATGCTAGTTTTGGAGATACTAATGTCACTTCTAAAAAACAATGCCATTAAGCTCTTACTGGAGAAGACACAAAAAAGCATTAACTGCATTAAACATAATTTTAAGGCTGGGAGAATTTGACAAAATTGACTACCTAGACAACCTACCCATGCATTTCTCAAATGTTCTAAGGAGAGACACAATTTAAGAGTTTAGATGATCAGTCTCAGCCTCGGCACAAAACATCTATCACAGGAATAATAAAAAACAGTGTTCACCAATGCTCAGTCTAGCCAAGCACCTCTTACTTCATATCACCTTCCACTGCTTTGTGGCTAAAGTGCTATTCATATTCCTCAAGAATCAGGTTGAGATTTTTTTTGGTATCATACGCTGTTATTTGGTATGTGTTCTTCCTGAACTATTGAGGAAGACACAAAAAAAAGTATTAACAGTTGTGTGGCCAGAGACCTTCTGGAACTCAAGGTTGTACAGAATTATTACTGAAATGTATAAACAAAAAATAAAATCTTAAGAAAAATTATAGTCAAGTAGAAGTCAACATACAGAGCATCCTGCCCCTTGCTGCTCATCATCTTGTAGAGTAACAATGTATATAAATTGAAACAATTATGCTGTTAATGGCTGTGGATTAAGGAATGTTGTTCCATCATTGCCTTAAGTTTTTTAGGTTCTTGAATAGGATGGATAATAAAAATATTTTTTCTACCTCTGGTTGCTCAACACTAATGGTTTGGCAAAGCCTGTAAAACAGAACTACAACTAATAAGGAAAACTGGAAGACTGGCTTGACCTGCTCAATCTGGCTGGCAAAATGCTCTTCTCATTCCAAGAAGCAGCGAGTGAGACTGTCAGGACAGTGAGCAATGTAACATTATGAATGCAGTTTGAAATTAAAAGTAACCAGTCTGAAATCTTCTGGTCATCTATAAAATAGCTGCATCCAAGAAAATTTTATTACCATAAAATTGTTTGTGGTTTTTTTTTAGTCTTCTGCTTTGCAAGACAAGAAAATATATGGGCAATTACACAATTGTTATCTGTCCACATTATTAAGCTAAATCACTCACCATTCGGGGGGCACCATACTTCCATCAACTTCCCAAAACGTATTTTTGCCATTCATTTCATTAGTGTAGATGACCCATCTGTGTCGACCTTAAATAAACAGACAGAAATATTGTATAAGCTCAAAAAAATTATCTTCATATAAAGGATAGAATTCATGAAAACACAAGGAAAAGTAATTTCACTAAAAGTATCTATCATTATGGGCACTTATTTCAAAGTCAGTAGAGCTTTTCTAAATCTTCTGTATTTCCACCGTTACTGTATTTTTATTTGGCTGAATCTAACACTCCCACAAGGAAGTTAGTATTTGTTCTTGTGTAAGTACCGGGAAATAGGAACTTACAAAATTTTCAGGCAGTGAAACAGGTCTGGGGACTTTTTCCTCTTTAGAAGGAGTCTTTTCCCAAAGGACATTGTCATTAATAACCTAAGATTAAACTAAGTTTCAGCCATAAAAAACTACCAAGGAATATTTACCAGCAACTGCTTTCCCAGGTACCTTACATGTTAACTAGGCAAAGCTTACCCTAACCAGCATATCAACTGCTTACACATCACCTCAATTGTTTTAAGCCTACCTTTTTAAGTACTCTACAAATGTTATTTAAAATCCAATTACTTAGTAGGAAGTTTAAGCTAACCTGTGTTTCCTTGCCCTGAAGTGATCATATCTGTGATCAACTGTGAGGAAGTTTTAAAGTCACCTCTCTTTCTTCCCCTACCTGTTAAGCTATTAGCTTTTAGGGCAAGGACCAAATTCAACTCTCAGTCACACTACCATACAGGCAGACCTACATGGAGAGCATCTGACTGGTTTATATTTATCCCATATTTATTATTTCAGATTGACCATGTTTGAGGGAAGCAGTAGAAAGACAAAAGATGTAAAAGCACTTCTATGAGCCCCCTCTCTAAGACTCGCACAACTCAAGTGCGAGGATGTCAGGCAGGCAAGAAGTTCTATTTCACTAAAAGGAACTACACAAGCTATACAGAGCTGGACAGTCGGTCAGGAGGTACACACATACCAAAGAAGTTTCTTTTGTCTTCATAGTATTTGTTGCCATACTTGTCAGTTCCTATCAGTGTACCAGTCTTCAAATCATTGACTCTGTGAATGTCCAAAACAACAGTTTCAGTTGACATCGTCTTAGAATGAAGTTGTGATAGAGGTTTCTTAGGGGTTGGTAAAAAATCTGTAATGAAAACTCTTAAACATATGTATGTAAAGCTATCAAAAAAACTATTAAAGGACTGCAATACATAATCACCAATTCCTGCAACTAATGTCACCGTGCTTTTACTGTGCATTCCAGTGACAGGATAATAAAAGTAATACAAAAAGGCTTTTGGGGGATATTATTTATTTAAAAGTTCTTTATAGTGGAAGATAAAGCAGCTCCGCAATACAGCACAACTAAGCACCCTCAAAACCTTCAATACTGTGGAAGGGAGTCCCAGAGACAGGTTAATTCGCTTAGTTGAAGACGTTACCATCCTTCTCAATTATTTATTACTACCATTTCAGCTTGAATTGCCATGGAAAACAGTCAGCACTGAAGCAGCTTAAGAGATCTCACCGGTCTGTGTGGGCACTAACCTCCAGGAGAGGAATAGTAACATTTTAAGCCATTGTAGCTGCTTGACAAGGAAATGCATTCTCAACCCTAAATTACAACTGTTACTTTCTAGCTTTTGTATAACTGAAAACGATGAAAGCAGAGACTTAAATTGACCCAGATAAGGTATATACCAGTTTCAACTCTTTATACGGAACATATTTTAACATTAGTGTATGTATCAATACTTAAACTGAACCTATGATTTACATTCTATTGATAAAATCTTAAAATTACTGAAGTGCTCTTTTGCCCCTGGATCTGTATATTTGATTTCCTTTTTACTGACATTTATCCCAGGCAGAGAATTACATCAGAAAAGTTTACTCTCAAAGGTTTTAGTTGTTTGTAGCAGTACATACACTCTCAACTCAGTCCCAAGTGACAGAAGGAATGACAGAAGAACATACATGCTTCCTTAGTTAGGAGTTTAACTATATAACACACAGATAAAATTTTTAGTCACCTTTTGTCCCAAGGTGCATGAAAGTGATTATCACTTGACCAAGTACCCATTTTATTAAACTTCTGTGATCCCAGGCAGGAAGATTCTCTGACACAGCTCTGCTCTGTCAAAGAAACACTAAAAGATGTCTGACTCAGCTATCCAAGCCTGAGCTACCAGCTCCAGAAAAAGACCCATTTCACTGTGGCTTTCCCTTCCTTCTTCCCCTCCCTTTCTTGTAAGGGTTCTTATACTCTTGTCCTAACTTCATGCTCATACTGATATCAAACACTAAGAGGTATTTATGGCTTCCAGAGGACATTTTCCAGACAATTTCACTGAGTCTTGAGTAAGGAGAATGTTTCCAGGCACACAGGCTCTTAATTTGACTTCTACTGCATAAAAGCTGTTCCAACCACCTTAGTGGGAAACACAGAGAAAAACAGGGAAATTCATAATAAAACCCCTGCAGAGAAAGAGTCTCCTGAGTTGGGTAAATTGTCTTTCCAAGTTACCAATAATTACTTCTTAAAGATATCAATTGTTGCAAGAAACATACACCTTGATTAGTCTTCCTGTAAATGCCATGTCCACTCCTTGAGCTGGGAGAGAATATTCAATGGCCTGAAAGGTGAAGGGGAGGCAGCAACTATGTTTGTGGTTGGTACTGTTACGAGGATCAGATGTGATTCTCCACCTAGCACACCGCTCTTCTGACTTCAGTCTTATGAAAGAAGAAAGAGACTGCTGCCTCCAGTACTGCCCCGCTCCATTTTACTGTGTGGTAGAAAGGTGTCAACATAGCCCATGATTTTTGACTCACAAAAGCTCCCTGACAAAACATTCATTCAGATGTGCTTATGGTATTATGGAAATTCAATGGTATGAAGGTCATAGCACAAGGTGATACACCTGGAGACTAATTAAACCTGAAGCACTGTGTGTATAATCACAAGGAAAATCACATCTGGATGTCACAAAACAATAATGAGCTGCCAATTAAGTGACAAGTGGGGAGAAAAAGTCAAGCTGATCCTTGGATGTTCCAGGTGAACTGAGCTGTCTTCAGTGAACAGGATCAATTTAAACTACAAGAAATAACAGAAAAAGAGCTATTATGATGACTAGAAGAAAAAAAAAAAGTCTTCAGGAAGGCTCAGAAAGCTTGGCTTGTTTATTTTAGCATAAAAGAGCCCTTGATATATAGAAGGGAACTTTAACTTTGCAAATCCTCCCTATCCCATACTCCTGACTTCCCATTATTAAGGCTTTTTCGCTATGTGGTCAGGCCTACAACATTCACTGTACCCTTAAGAAATGTTTCATTACTTTCCAAGACCAGCTACAAAGATAACACAGGTTACTGACACTGCCAAACTGGGATGATGGACCATTCAGACTCCCACCCTACCTTTCATCGAGGATCTGAATGACAAAGAGTACCTTAGTAAATGTGCAGCTCCTCCTGTTTGGGAGGAGTTTCAAGCACAAAGCATCACAATTCAAAATACTCTTCACAAGGTAGAGATGTGATTTGAGTGGGAAAAAAAACCAAACAAACAAACCAGGAGAAAGTTTAATGTGGATGAGCACATGGTTCTGTGCTGGGAGAACAAAGTACACAGGCACGACTGAAAACAAAGGCTGCAACTAATTCTGCAGAAAATACCACTGTGGGCTAGAGTGCATCCAAAGCTGAGCACAGGTCAAGGGTGAAAAAACACTGCCAAACAGTCAGACATAGGGTTGGAAGTGTTAAAGAATTACAGCTGGTAAGGCAGATGAACTCATTCTCTGCTTTATACCACAGGATTTTAGCAGAAGCATGGCTTTCTGATTTGTCCACTGGACAGTCCAAGGAAGCCATCATCAACCTGAGGTGATCCAGAGCAAAGAGCCAGTGGGCCAGTGTGATGGTGGACTACACGAGCCTGGGAGGCAACTGCAGCAGAGCAGAGCATCCACACACAGCTGCGTCCACAGTGTTGTCCCTCAAGTGGGGTTGCTTACCCAGTGTGCAATATGTCAGTATACACACATAGCAGAGGTATTTATTTATTCCATGTCTGCGTGGACTGGGGTGCTAGGTGGTAATTTGACAAAGCCAGCACACCGCACAAAAGAACGCCAATGTATTTATACAATTCAGGCTACACGAAGACACATTTACTGTAGGTTAGTTTCTTATCACTTTGTCCTCCACTAGTTAACAACATGCCCTGTTTCGATTTGAAGCTATGGTGTCTTAATTCATCTTCACAAACTCAAGGGGGGGGGGGGACGGACGGACGACGACAGACGCCTTGGTCTTAAAATGAGTCAGTGGTCACAGCCTCCCTTCCCTGCTGCCTTTATCTTTTCCCCAGTTACTGCCGATCTTCTTCTCAGTCAGTCATCCATCTTGTGGCAACTCCTGGGGAAGAATCCTCCCCTCCTATCAATCTTTTTAGCGTTAACCAGACATGCACCGTTTATACAAAATTGGAGTAATTCGCTCCCTTCCTTCTTCCGACCACAACACTCTTAAATCAGTGACTTACCCTGTCACTGCTCTATTTACAAGTTTAGAATGAGCAGAGTAGAAAATTTCCTAGAGGCATCAACAGGACTAACCATCAACACCGGGAAAACCCGCCTGGGCAACACTGACAGCTCAGCACCGAGGAACCCGACAAGATGCCGAAAGAAAAGAGCGGCCGGAGCCCGCCCAGGGCGCGGTCTGACCACGGTCTCCGCTACCGACGCCAAGGACCCCGGGGCGACCCGCACGACCCCGCGGAGGGCTGCGCGGAGCCGCCTCCTCCCGAGGCCTGGCCCAGCACCGCGCACCGCCCGGCCCGAGGCACTCACTGCCCGGCCGCCACCCCGGCGTTGCGCTGCGCTGAGCAGGGGCCGCCCCGGCCGGGTCGTCCCCCCACCCCGCCAACGCCGCTTCGTCCGGGGCGGGACGGGTCAGGGCTCCCGCCCTCCCGGCTGGCCGCGGCCCGCCAAGGTGACCCCGCGGGGCGGCGAGCCCGGAGCGGGGAGTCGCCTCCCGCCGCTTGCGCCGGGCGCCCCGTTACCTCAGCAGCTGCCATAGGGCGCCGCGGACGCCGCCGTGGCCGCTGAGGTGCTTCAGCGCCCGCTTCAGCACCTGCACGTACTCCGCCATCTTGGGGCGAGGCGGGGCCGCCCGCTCCCGGCGCCGCCGCCGTTCCGGCCCGGGGCCGCCCCGCCTCCCGCCGCGACCCGGCCCCTTCGCTGGGGCAGCCCCGGCTCGTCCGTCCCGCGCCCGGGGGAGGGCGGGAAGGTGGAGAAGGGATGTTACCAGCCACAATTGCCTGGTGCTTGCTCTCCCCCCGGGCCTCGGAGGCAGGGCCTGCTGGACGTGGCCTCTGGGGCCGTCCAGGCCTGCGTCCGGCTTGGGGCAGGCCCGCTGTGGCTCTCTCTGTCCTGCCCCTGAGAACGGGTGAGGAGGGGAATTTACTGCGCTCCAGGCAGCCCGGTGCTGCCCTGCCCAACTGCCGAGAACGTTAATCCGGATCCTCCCAAGTATGTGTTCAGCCGTCTCCTCCTGCTCTGTGATCCACGCCGCTGAAGAATATGGCTCCATCGTCCTGGTTAACTCCCCTGCAAACAGTTGTAGCCTGCAATTAGACGCCCCTGTCCACCTCTTCACCAGCCTGTAGGTGCAGAACTCCCTCAAAACCCATCTTCACAAATGCGCGTCCCGGGCTGTTGGAACAAGCTTCTGCTGGAGCAGGATCTCAGCATCCTGCTCGAACAGCACTCTGGTATCCCAGGTACCGCCTCACCAGCCAAGGGGATGATCATTTCTCAGGACTGGCAGACCATGCTTCACTCAGTTCAGCCAGCGTATGGTTTGCTTTGTTTCTGGTAACGGATCATACAATATCCAGAAACATCCAGCAGTGAGATCTTTCTTATGGCCTTTGTTAAGGTTGCTGAAGGGTGTTTTCTGATGAAGACACAGATTTGGGCTTCCAACCCCCATAGTCTAGATCCATTAAAAGAACATTTGCCTACTCACGTGAAGAACAGTGAGACAACTTCACAATAGGGAAAAAACCCTCTTTTTAATAGAAATGTATACTCACTATCACTTACTTCACACAGGTCACAAGACGTGTAATGAGAAGAGTTAGACTGGCAGTGAGGAGTCCAGGGTTGCCTAGATCAACAATTAGGAGATGGAGGAGGTGACATCCCACCCCATGCAAACTGTGAGTGACAGTCAGAGAAGAGCTTAACGGTCTCACCTCTCGCTGGCTTTTCCTAGCTCTGGCAGGCCATGAACATGTATCTCTAATCTCGTCCACCACTCCACCCCACCATCTCTGTTTTGTTCCACTGTCTTCTGGTTCTGCACCAGCAGGAAAAAAGATTTTTGATCACCCTGCTGTGGACATTGGAAGTACTTTACTGCTGTTGCTGCTAGGCTGGTCTGGCAAGGTGCAGAAACTACTTCAGTGACCTTCACAAAGCTACAGTTGCACAGGCTAGCCAAAAATAGATCCACAGTACCTTGTCAGAGCAGACAGGACATGGAAAAGTACCAAGTAAACACATCATCAGTGCTGCAACCAGCACTGGCTGATCAGCAGAGCCCAGCTGCCAGTCAGCACCGAGAGGTCAAAGTGCTGGACGCTAACACCATCGGAACTGGGGATTTGGCAAGGGACGAAGCTAGAATTGAAGTGAAAAGTGAAGTAGGTGGTGTTAAACCTGAAAGGAAAATGAGACTGGAAAGGTCTGTCATCCAAGTTCACAATGTGGAAATATAATACTCATTTCAATGTAAAGTCTAGTAGTCTAAGCTTTCCATTAAAAATTTTTTATTTTGAACACAAGTGATTTTTGTGTTCAAACACAAAACACAAGCCATGCTGATTCAGTGTTCTGTCCTGTAACTGCAGCATCTATTTTGTGGTAAGTCTCAGGCTTCAGTAAACTTGTGGCAGGTTTTACATTCTGCATTTTTGCAATCAAAACTCTTATAAAATATATTAAATATATTAAAATAAGCTCAGGTAATTGTACATTAGCAGTCAGAAAAATAGGGAGGAACAGTCAGAATTCAGTTGTTTGTTGTCTGTAACTTCATATACAGAAACCATTTTTTTGATATAAACTACTGATGATGGAGTGTAAAATATGAAAGAAATGTAGTTTAAATTAGGTCATCAACTTCTGAAGCACTGGATAGTTTCAACTCTTGAACCAACTTCTTAGCCTATTCCTTATTCATATAACTGGAATCATTTTCATTGACTAATTGTATAATTTCATGAGCATTTTCTCCGCTGGCAGTGAAATAACTTTTTTTTTTTCTTCTCCCCCCCCCAAGGGTTAAAATGATCTAGATCATTTCTCTGATACATGTGGCACCATGGTTCTTAGACTGAGACCACAGTGGAGGTTGGGGCATTGTGACACAAAGCTGGAAGAAGGGATCAACTTAATATTAACTTTGATCCTACAGAAGATTTTGTGGAAATACATTCTTAGTAGCAGGAACATTTTACAGCACCTTTGAATTACATTTTGATTTTTCCTTGTACTATTTTCCTCTATTAATTGGGTCAAGTGAAATCTCTATTCAGAATTTCATTAGCACATTAATGGCTCAATTCCCACCACATCTACTTAAACTGCTTTTGATAATGTGTTTGGTCACTGAGCATGAAAAAAGAATCTTATTACTGTGTTCAGAATTCTCCCTGAACTCGATGCAGATGTCATGGTAAAATACACTGGAGTGCAAATGTGAGTACAGTGTCTTCCTAAGAATTTATTGGGGCATCTTTAGGAGACTGCTGTCTTGTCACTCAAGTAACTTATAAAACTCATGCACCCATAAGAAATATTTAATTCCCAGTTTTTAAAATTTAAGACTCTTAGATGTTGCTTTTATTCTCCAAGTTAGTACACTGAACCTCATTGCCTCAAAAACTCTTGCTAAACATATTTAATGCTGCCTTGTTTTTCTCCTGTGGTCCAAGTAAATGGCACAGAATTACAGACATAACTCTTTTTCAGGCCTAAAACCCTCCCCCAAGTCTGAAGCCGTGAATTAGTTGCTTCTTTTCTAATACAGACTATAACAAACAAGAACCTATTTTTCAAAAAACAAATCAATTTCTTGACTGATTCAAAGGGTGACATGCAGCTTCCCTTGACTTTGATAGCACACAAGAGTCTCACCAAATCCTACATATTTTAGTTTTTCTTTAGAGCTTTATTCAGTGGTACAATTTATTATAAAAAAAACCTAAGCTCACATACTCCCAGAAAGTGCAAAAATCAACCGATTTACAGAGTAATTTAGTATTTACATTTTACCTTAGAAGAACTATTTTTGTCTATTTCACTGCCATTCCCTCTTAATATGGGAATTCACATAAATTTATTCTGCAATGGTTCACAACTGTGGAATATACATTTGCAACATTAATTGGCATTCCTTTTCTTAATTAAACTAAGAAACAAATCCAACAGAAGAGAGACTTAACAAATAAGACCAAATTCTGTAGATTTTGAAAAAAATGTTGTCACTTGGGTTCAATTGCTTTAAAAGGTACATAGTCTGGAAATAAAGTGTAATGTTACTAAAAAACATACGTATTTTATAATTTTTCAAAAACATTCAAATATGTATATACCTCTGTGACAACAGTAAAGCACTCAAACCCAGTGTCCGTCCCCCCCCCCCCCCAATAATGCCTTTACTTGCTCTTTTAGAAAAACACCTGCCACTTTTTGGGAGCTGTTTGGATTGTGTCTCCAGCAGTAACTCTACCTTCATCTTCTGTTTTCCAGTGGCAATATTCCACTGGTTACAGGGTGAAGGAAAGACTCATTTTACAGTTGTTCCTCAGCTAGCCTTCATCAGCCAAAGTATGTGGCTATTCAGTTTGCTCTGGGGAGACCTTGTTGCAGCCTTTCAATAAATAAAGGGGGCTTATGAGAAAGATGAAGACTTCTTACCAGGGCATGTAGTGACAGGAGGAGGGGCAATGGTTTTAAACTGAAGGAGGGCAGATTTAGATTAGATGTAGAGGAAGAACTTCTTCACTGTGAGGGTGGTGAGACACTGGCACAGGTTGCCCAGAGAAGCTGTGGCTGCCCCCTCCCTGGCAGTGTTCAAGGCCAGGTTGGACGGGGCTTTGAGCAACCTGGTCTAGTGGAAGGTGTCCCTGCCCATGGCAGGGGGTTGGAACTAGATGATCTTTACGGTCCCTTCCAATCACCATTTGGTGATACTATGATTCCAAGTAGTGAGAAAGGTAAGTTTTTAAAACAGAGGCAAGAGAGACTCTGGAGTAAGTTTTGATGGGGAAGAGACTCTGAATGCTTATTTTCAGCTCCCATAATTAGTAAACTCATTGCATCATCCAAACTTTATCTTTTACCAGTGCACCTTACACATTTTCTCTGCAGTGTGTCAGTGGGTAATTAATTTACTTGATAATAGAAACATTTCAGAATTTAAACATGGAAAGCTGGGATGCTGTTCGGGGTTATCTGCACATTCATGCAAATGGCACATTCATTTATAATAGAAGACAAAGACTAAAAAAAAAAAATTACACTTTTTCAATTATCATTGAGAAATCAATTCAGGAATAGACCAAAACTTGTGATAGTTTCACAGTTTTTTAAACATGAATAAATTAATTATTTATCCAGTAATATTTAAAACTGAGATATTTAAACCTGAACATCTGAAGTCTGTATTTCTTTCAAAAGAAAACCTGTGTCCAACCTAAAACTGATCCATAATTAATCAAATAATCATTTCCAAATACACAATATTGCATTATATGACATGAAGATCATGGTTCATTACAATACATATTTCTATGTAGTGTTGTAAAAAGCAGAAAATTGGTAAATAAAAATTTTACAATAAATTACTACATTTTCAAATTCATAGGCCAGAAAGTAGTAAGCATGGAAAAAAAGGGTTAATAGCAACGAAGATTAGCAAACAGCAAGATATTACAGCTATTACAAATCCCAGAGACTGAATATAATTGACAATACCACATTGTGTAATAAAAGGGTGAAAGATCCACAAACTCTGTAGGTTTAGGTCTGTAAGTCAATTCATATAAAACACTAACAAAGTAATAGGTTATTGCGATTGTTTTCTGTAATAGAAAGTTACAATTTATTTCAAAAAATACAGCCAAAATAGAATTTACCAAATTAGCCAGGTTTTAAGACATTTACAGTGATTATTTTATACAACAGCAAGACAACTACAGTGATGTAATGCTTACACTGAAACTGATGTATAATAGCAAACCCAAAGGCTGAACAAAACCAACAGACTGACTTTCACGGACACAGAAGATCACACAAGGGGTATAAATGTATGGACAGGTAAGTTTGTAACTGCAGAAGGTATTGCAATGAATGTACTTTTGAAAAAAGTTTAAAATACAACAGTCATTTGCACCAGGAACTTTAACAGTATGACACAAGTAACCTAAACCCACGTATGTATGTACAACATATACTTTAAATGAAAAATGTTTGAACCAGTAAGCTTCTTATGTGTAATATTGCCCCATCCTTAAAATATATTAAATTGTTTTTCCTTTCATGTGATTTATATTACAACGATTTTTTCCTGCTCTTAACATTGAAAATTTTAAAGCTGTTGAAACTAAACTTGTCCTTTCTTTGACAAAGAGACGACTTATTTTTTGGCTAGTAAACGCCATAGTTTGGGTAAATCCTGATTGGGTATGAAAACTGTCAGATTGCTGAAGATTAAAAAGGTGAAAAATAAATTAAAAGTGAAAGGAAGAGGACACAAAAATAATGAGATATTTTAACATCCATGGTGGAATAAGCTTCAATATTTACATTTTTGTTAGCTGATTAACAATGTTACTGAACAGCATGAAAGAAACCAGTAATATTAACCAGCCTTTCATTCACTGGCAGAGAACATTTATTCACAAGACTATAAATGACAATATATCATACTGGTGGTAATGTGAGATCATGTCATCACAAAAAAATAGCTGTTAGAAACACTACAAGCCTGAGCTGAAGGTAACAATATGCTCTATTTAATTGAGCAGCAAGTTATCTTAAAAAAACAAACCAACAAAACCAGAATGTGACTTTTTAACCTTCCATGAGCTGTTAATTATTCTCAGATGACTACAACGATTAACAACCAGAAATAAGGAAAACCCATGTTCATCCCTGTATTAATTTACCTGTTTTACAGCTGCCATTCCTGAGAAAACTGTTATGCCGTATTCCTTATCAAAAGCATGGATTTATAGTTTCAGAATGATTAATGAAATTATTTTAAAATGATTAATAAAAAATCTTGATGAGCAAAGTGAGTAACACTGAAGCAACAACTTACAGTATGGGAGCCAGCTTCTAGATCACCACAAAGACAAGAGAGATTACTTGTCAGGCAGCAGAGACCAGCTGCACCCTACCTTTAAATCAATACTGAAATTATGATGAAAATTTATTATGGAAAAATGTAAGAAAACTTTGGGGAAAAAAACACTTACCAGTAGCCAGAGCTCTGCAATGCGTTGTATGTATGCACATTTGCTCTACAGAAGTCCAAACGTCAGAGGTATCCAAGATCATAAAATGGGGGTTTTTCGGCCCTCACCATACTGTGGCTGTGTACGCATCTCTCCCCCTCTTCCTTGATTTGACAGCAAGCATAGAGTTACAATACTCCCCCAGCCACACACAGCAGAGGAGCAGGGTATATGGTTATCACATATGTGGACAACACACAAGTAGCTAGAATCTCGAGATAAGCAACTTTTCTTTATGTGCATATCTATATAGATGGCCACACCACAGATAATTAAGTGTCCCAGTATTACAGGAGAAGGTGGCTGGCAGAGACTTCTTGGTTCTTTGGTTGAAGATTTCTTGAACTAGTTGTCCAGTTTGCAAAGATAAGAAACAGATATTATTAAGCAAAGCCTCAAATGTTGTCTAAGAACTATCAGAGTATATCCTGATAACGGAGGTGACTCAACCATACCTCAAGAGAGGTAATACAGTCCATTACCTAGTTTGGAGCTGGTTATCCTGTTTGGTTTCTCAGCCGGTCAAGTGAACTAGATTAAAGATCATCTGAAAGTCTCTGACCCATGCAAATAATTAAGACAATATTCTCTTGCTACCCAACAAGTGAAGGAAAATCTCAGACCTGAAAATGCAAGATTTAAAAGAAAAACATGGATGGGTGAATTTCCCAATTTGGTGACCTGGCAAAAATCTCAGATGAAGACCAAGGGATTTGCCAGGAAAAAAACAGTAAAAGGTGTGGGAGGGGAAGAAGCGAGCCATTGGGATTTGGATCTTCTGCTGCCCAGCAGACATGATGGGCATCAAAAAGAACAGCCAAGACATGTGTCAAACACCTGAATTTAAACAACCTGATGTGAAACATGAGCAAGGTTCTTGTGCTTTTGAGTTAACACATCCTAAAGAAAGTAGTCTTGACCCAGCAGTCAGTGGTAATAGTAGTCCACACTTTACTGAAATAGGCAAATTTGTCTTCAAATAGACTATGGCACAAAGAGGAAACACGCACAGAAATCCAGAGAAAATGGGGTTGAGGCCATGTCTTCCAAAACAGTGCTCTGACAAAAAAAGCAGGAAAAAAAAGAAGGCAAAAAAGAAGCATACCAGCTGTCGAAAGGCAGCTAAATACACATCAAGGACTACAAGAACCTTGCTAGGGCATGCAGAGGTGCAGTCAGGAAGGCTAAGGCTCAGCTAGAACTGAAATTGGTCAAAGATGTCAAGAACAACAAGAAAGGGTTCTTCAGATACATGAACAGTAAGCAGAAGCACAGGGAAGATATAGACCCATTACCTAACAGGGCAGGGAAACTACTCACTGATAATGCTGACAAGGCAGAGGTATCTTCCTTGTCTCTGTCTCTACCAGCACAGCTGGACCACACAACACTAGATCAAGCAGCTATGACAACACATGTCAACCTGCCAGTAGTGGAAGAAGGGCTGGTATGCAGCCTCCTGCAAGGGCTTAACCTGCAGAAATCCATGGGCCCAGAGGAAATCCACCCTACAGTATTAAGAAAAGTGGCTGACATTAGTGCAAGGCCACTGTCTGTAATCTTTGAAAAGGTTTGATCTCAATGCAATAAAGAAATTTTTTATGCTGAGAACAATCAATCACTGCAACAACCTCCCCAGGGATGTGGTAGAGTCCCCATCACTAGAGGTTTTCAAGATGCAGTTGGACAGGGTGTGAGATAATTTCATCTAGGCTCCCTTCCCCATAAAAGGTTGGACTGAGTGATCTTTCAAGGTCCCTTCGAACCTGGGCTGTTTTAGGATAAAGATGGATGAGCTGAGGGATTCAATCACTCACAAAGATGTACATCTGTAGAACCACCGGTACTTTCTCAGCTGTTTCTGAAGCTAGACAGTACCATGCGAGAGGCTACATCAGCTGACTCTTTTGGCCAGCTGTAAACAAAGAAGTGCATATCACAACTGAGGCTCAAGCTATGGAGTAGAAGGTTTCCGCAAGATGTGAGAGTTGCACAATGTACGGCATTTAGAAGGAAACCAAGCTTTTATTTCCATCTTACTATTATCTGGGTTACATGAATCTGGAGAACATTGGAATAAAACTCTTCCAAGAGTATTGTAATGCCGGGGAAACCACCTCCAAAATATTCAGGAGTAATGTGCTGTCAGCCTCCTTAAAAGGTTTAACAACAGGACTGTAAATCTCCCATGCCTGTTGGGGCCAGAAGTAGGTTAGGGAGAGTACAGGGTGAGAAAGCAGGGTCAGAATTTCTAAGGAGAGCTGAACTGAAGAATGATATACCTCCCATCTGCAACTTGGTACTAGAGATAGCAAGGTGGACCTCTAATCCCTGGGGAGAAAACAAGCACAGAATATTGGCAGCAACTTTTGTATTTCCATAAACCCTGCTGATGAGATGTGTACCTCCTGAAACACTGAACAGTAGTCCTCATACTGCTCTCCAGGGAATGTTGAGGAAGAGCTCAAATCCTGTGCCCTTCGAAAGACGGAATGTGGCAAGAGCTCAGCTGCCATGGCCAGCTCCAACACTGAAGGCTGTTCTCCAGCAAGTCACTGAGCGCCAAGGCAAAGCAGGGGTGGTTCCATCCCACCAGGGTCCTCAGCACTGAGTGCTCTGGCCTGTGGTATTAGATATGACCGACCCTGTAATACAGTCTCAGATTACAGAGCTTGGGTGGGGAAGATCCGAACAGCTCAGTTCGTGAAATTGAAAAGGACACAGAAATTGAGTCAGATGAGTCAAAAAGAATCAGAGAACTGTGAGATCCTCAGGTGCTGAGAAAAACCTACAGAACTCACCCAAGCCTCATCTAGTGGTATCTTGGTGTTAGGGTGGCCTTGGAGCTGCTAGTGCAGAGTGGTCAAAGGCCCCCATTTAAGCTGATCTTTCGGATAAACAATTTCTGGTGCAACCATGTGTTTCTTGATTGGGTGAGACTGTTGCCAGAGAAAGAGAAGGTTCATGATAAATAGAATTCAGCCTTGATCCAAGATTTAGATAATCCTAAATGCTAGTCAGAGGTAGACCACCACTTTTACTAGGATACTTCTCTCATTTTAAGCAACAAGTATTAAATGTGCTAGGAAGTATAACTTCCTGCTGCAAAAGGAAGCAAGAAGCAACCATGTGTCAGTGTTACTTGACAGTGAGGCACATGCCTCAAGATAGAAAAACATTTAAACCCATCCTTAGATGGAGCTACGGAGTATGATTCAGGCAACATATATGAAGTATCTAGGCCCATTTCTAATAAGGAAAGGAAAAACAGCAGAGACCATACTCCCATAGGGAGAGGCACTGGATTTGACAAACTCAAATTAAAAAAATTACATGAGACTGGTTGGAAAAGAGAACTACATAGCCAAAGGTTAACAATACTAAAAAAGCAAAAGACCTGAATGCAAGCTAACAGGCATCCAGAACGCCTCCATTGTTATGCACTCAGTATGAAAGAGGGTTAGCGTGAAAAAGCTTTAACTTCTGAGATGAGAAAAAACAGGATGCTGTCTTTGAATACCTGCAATATACACTTCTGTTACTTTTTCATAGTATAAAACAGCTGACGTCTACCAAGATGTAATACTACAACATGGTATTGCTTTGCATCCACCAGTCAGTACTGACCCTTTGCTGCTTCACTTTTGATCAACTGCATTAACATATCATCAGAATATTTTAAAATGTAAACAACTTCTACTTTCCCTGCACTTGTAATGCTGTCCAGTGTTTCATTCAACAAGACACAAATCTCTCTTCAAAACAACAGGAAAAAACTATGTTTGGTTATAATGGTCTTGTTTCCATGGAAATACTGGCCTTTTCAGGATGTTTGATCATTTATTTTCCATTTGATCAGTGAGAAAGAACTAGTAGCAAAACACCAAAAACACAACTCAGAGAGGAAAGTTAATTTATTTGTCTAAAACATCAAACTAAGTTGAGATACCTTAGTTCAGTCAAAGCTTCTTCAGATTCCTCACAAGCCTGGACTTCATAAACAAATATTCCAAGTTCCTCTATCTACAAAAATAGGATGGACAATTCTTGACTTTCTTCAGATACCAAGTTAATTTACAAGTCCTTGAAGATCAGATGTAAAATAGGATGTGATCCTATATTCCTTAATACACTCCACCATGTTTCCCAAGTGTATTGGAAAGGAGGAATACTAGCCTTCTTTGGAAAGGTGCGTGGGAAGGCTTATTGCCATCTCTTGGAGACAGGGTATGCATTTACATTACCATGACTGCCATGGTACAGAATCCTTGACTGCTACTTTTATACGGCATGACCAATTATCTGAGAGTTGTAGTCCGCTGTCTCCATTCGCAGTATATAGGGGATGATGCTATCAATCTGAACATTTCCAATTAGTCCTGCAAAGAATAGCTCTTCAGTGATGGCAGCACTCATCAGTCTAAGAGCAGGCAATCGGAGAAGAAGTCTAGACAGTCTGGAAAGTAAGTTTGGTAAAAAGTGTTACCTGTGGTCACAGATTTTGGTGTTATTCACAATCACATTATTGTAAGAGAAGAGAAAAAAATAGAAAGGGACAATACTGGTAAAAATTCACTATATCTAGTTCACGAAAGGCTTAAATATTTAAATCAGTGCAGTATTAAATTTATGTTCAGTCCAGTCTTCAACAGTACAAAAAATGTGAATATGCCTGTCAATTAGATGGACTGTATAATGTTTGGAATTAGACTAAATGAGGAAGTATTCCAAAAAGGTGCTTCAAAATTAAAACGTTAAAAATATTTTATTTCCAGTATTTCATTTTGGAAATTAATAATGAATGAGTAGATAAATAATATTCATAACATGTATGAGCACATGCATAGTATGTTAAGTGCTCTAAAGGTAATTTCTTAGGTTTAAGGAGGTAAGAATAAAAAGTACATATTTATGGCAAGAAAAACTGTACAAATCAGTACCAATGCTCTGAAAATAGAATCAGTCAAGTAAGCTTCTTAGTTCACAGACCTGTAAGTATCATCCGGATACGCTTTTGTTACGTAGTCTTGGAACTCCATGTAAGCCTTTTCTTGAAATTTCTCAATCTGTACCACATTTTCTAGACCTGGGTGATCTGCAAAAAACACTCTACACATTGTTATACCTGTTCTATATAAGATCCACTAAAATCCATACAGATTATCTAATTGTAAGCATACTGAAATAATTATTTGGTAGCTGTAGCAACTTCACAGTTTCACTGGAGGACACTGCTTTACTTCCTTGTATTTCTTTTCCTCTATGTTTATGTTTTACTTAGCTTTTTATAAATACAACCAGACATTTTTTTAAGCATTCAAATAAAAGCGGTGTTTGCAACGCTTACATCAGTCTTGATGATACAGCTCTGTTCTGAAACAATGCTGTTCTGCTACACAATACACTGACATTTACTGGAATGCTGTATGCACAAATAAAATTTGGGTGGGAAGTGAAGGATAAAATTAGAATCAGTAAAAAAAGCAGAATAAAAGGCTGTGAACCATTTGTTTCCTAAAAATTGCAGAAGATATGTGGCATAACATTATTTTTCAACTGTTTGGTGCAAAATTCTCAAATGTGTTAAACAATTTTTAGCAGCGATTTAAACACTGAAATCTAAGCCTTGGTAAAATGAAAGATATCAACCTAACTGCCAGGTCACATTTGGAAATTATTATCCAGTAATTCTGAACACTTTACGTGGTCTGTAATTTTTATTATCCATCTATTTTAATGTAAATTTTTTACTGTCATACTAGCATGACAAATCATGTAATTTTATTTTTCAGAAATGGGATAATAAATGAGCTGCCGAATTATGTTAGATAAAAGGTTGTTTCTAACAGTCACTCCTTCTCTCCAAATATATGGCCTTCTGTCAACAAAACCAGGAGGTTTTGGTCTAGCTCTGCAGGTACAGAAGCTTTCAGAGCAATTTAGCAGTTATGTGATACATTGGACTCCCCTGAACACATCATTTCACAGAGGAATATTTTGTCCTGTATAGGAATTTAGTCATTCTGAAAGCCTGATTTCAAGTTTATGCAGAGGACAAGAAGTTAACAACTTTGTAAAGAAGCAAACATTTTGAAGAGTTGTTG
Organism: Athene noctua; assembly: GCF_965140245.1. Classification (NCBI taxonomy): domain Eukaryota; kingdom Metazoa; phylum Chordata; class Aves; order Strigiformes; family Strigidae; genus Athene; species Athene noctua. The sequence continues at coordinate 36,478,356 of NC_134039.1, read as the reverse complement.
TTGACTTGAGATATGCATCGCTCCACGACGCTGCTTTTAGAGCAATGTCAGAAACACAGCTAGAAGTCAACGTTGGAAAAGAGTAGTTTGAAGACCACTGCTAGTACACTAGTAGGCATTTATAAAAATGTGAAGTCTTCTAGGCCCGTCCTTTACACCCATGTGCTTGCACAAAACTGTCTTGTGACAGTCAAACAGCTGGCTCAGCACAGAAGATTTTCAGTAGTCTTCAAGTCTCCAGCTATGGAAGACAGCATATCAGCAGGGCCTACTAAAGCAGATGTTCTTACCTTCGGACTCTGCTGCACGTGCGGCCCAGCCTCATCCTGTAGCAGAGCAGTAAAATCCCTGAAATCGTAATTTCTGGCCTGTGAACCATTGCCAGAATATCCCTTCTGTTCAAGGTACTGAACATGACTTTCAGGTATATGAAGATTTTGTTATATGGCTCATAGGATCAAGAATATTGACAACACATTGCCATTAGAGCAGCTACACGTCATTAGGAATGTGATCCTGAAAGCATGCGAGATAAAAAAAATTCATCCGGATCATGAGACTGGATAGTCTTTTCCCAAGATATTTTTCCTTCTAACGTTTGTGTTGTCAAATTTAATTGGAAACAGACAAATTAACTTCAGACTAAACAAATAAGTGAAATTGCTTTGCAAGTGTGAGGTTCCTAGAGAAATATTTTCTGGTGTCCTAACTGATTTCTTCAGACAGGCCAACAGATCATGTCATAAATCCTGGCAGAAATTGTGCTAGAAAAACAGGCTAGAGGTATTGTTCTATCATTTTGTTTCTTTCCTGGAGCAGCCTGTACCAGATCTGAGTATGGGAATGCCATGAAAAGACTAATTATTTTGGGGTAAGGAACACCTAAAGGAGAATTAAGTCTCCTGCAAGCATTATCTACTAACATTAAGCAAGTAAATACCCTCCCACCCTCCACTTAAAGAAAGTCTCTGCTTCATCTGAAAGAACAGTGAAAAGTCCAGGCAACTCTTCAGTCCTCAGCAGAAAAGAAAAACTGCAAACACATTCAAGCACTCTTAATATTGCAATTAGTACTGCTTATCAGAAACTGAAATCACTCCTGTGCTTCAGTGGACTGTAGAAACAAACACAAAATCATGCAAGATTCTCCTAGTCACAAGGACTGACAGCTGGATTATGTTCCATAGTAAAAACACCCAGGATCCGATTTTCCTTCGTGATTCACAACAGAATATCATCACTGGAATACCCTCTGGAAATTTATCACCTTTCAGCCTCTTATTTGCAAGAATGCCTTTCATCTCAGAAGTCTTCTGTTAATGCAATATTTTTTAAAAAAAGCACAATGGAGGATATGGAGGGTTTTGTTGTGCACTTAGATGAGTTACCATGAATTCCTGCTGATGCTGCCACTTTTACTGGGAGACGTGGATACTACATATAGAAAAGCTCATGTAAATATGAGGGAAACTGCAAAGCAAGAACCTCACAGTTCTTTTATATATATATATATATTAGAACACCTGATTAAAATTTACATTTTGGAAGTGTCCCAAGTTCCAAAAGATTTTCTCACCTTAACTAACTTTTCTTTGAAAGGGTGAACTGCAACTGAATGGAAAAAGAAAGTTCTCAGATTCTAATAAATCCACAGAACTGACAAGAACCAAAAACCCAGTTCTCCTCCATATCCTACACTACTGACAATGGGGCAGGTCATCAAGACTCATCCAACTTTTTAAAATTTGCTCCGATCTTTTCTGTGGGACATCAGCATCTAAAAAAGGCAGAGCAACAAAGATTAAGGAAGCTGCTGATGCTTTTAGAACTTTCTAATGCAAAACGGAGTAACTGAAGATTTACTTTCTAAATGTGACAGTGAAAAATTCCTGGAGATACAGAAAGGACTTGAGGTTTGTACATTTTTCTTTTATCAAAAGATTTCATCTTGCATTAAATCCCTAAATTCTGAACTATGAATCTAAGACCTGCAAATATACTGATGTCTTTAGCTGTTGCTAAGAAATCAAGGACTTTTCAACTTCCCATATCCTGCTAGTGCACAGGTACACAAGAAGCTGGGAGGGAGCACAGCCAGAGCAATGGACCTGAACTGGCCAAGGGAATATTCTGTAGCATACATCATGCTCAGTATATAGAGGAGGGTTGATCAGGAACCTTGTGCTCACTTCCAGGATTGTGGTTTTGGGATTCTTGCTTCTCTGGGTTCACAAGCCAGGAACAGGCCAGGCATCAGTTGGTGGCTCTCTGATAATGAGCCATCACATTGTGCATTTCTTCTTTTGTATCTTCTATTATTATAATTATTATAATTTTATTTCAATTATTAAATCATTTTAATCTCAATCTATAAGTCTCCTTCCCTTTACCCTCCAATTCTCTCCTGCATTCCCTGCACGTGAGGGAGAGAGTGAGCAGCTGCGTGGTGTTTGGCTGTCAGTCAGGTTTAAACCATAACACTGACATATCTGAATTCCTTTAGTGAAAAGTTAATTCTACAATTTTCAAATAAAGAGAATTAATTTTGTATTTTTTTGCAGTCCATGTGTATGTTATATGATCTAACTATTCAGACATCATCTACCATAACCAGAGGACTCTTCTTCCTCCATATTGTAGACTAACCTCACAAAGGAAAAAATAATCGTTATTTTATTCTTTATTTATCTTCACTGTCTAATGTATGTCCATTAATGTTGCCTGGAGTATGTTAGGCAAATACTGTTCAGAAGACAGAAATAATAATATAATGGAATGTTTGTGGTGTTCATTCACCAGAAATACTCTATGTAATATTTATTTTCAAAATACCTATGTGAAGTAAGGTGATACATTTCTGTAATTTTGCATGTAAGAACAGATGCTCAGAGAGATAGTCTTTTATACATTAAAAGCCCAACCTCAATCTATCTCAGCTGGATGTGCAAGAGCAACACTTCAGAAAATTAAACTGCAGGTCCTCAGAAAAAGTATCTCAGAAAAGAGACACAGAATTAAAAGCAATAAATAATTTTTAAAAAAAACCAAACCCAAACATCAACAGCAGAGGCAAGAGTGAAACTTAAGTCTCCAAAGCAGCATTTGACTATTTACATTAAAAGATTAACCCTCCTCTTCTTACAGTCCTCATTATACACCTTCAAAGATTCCTCAACAAGTGAGGCAGTAATTCTACAGCTGATAGTAACCGCATATAATGAAACAGACGTAAGTTTTATGGCAAAAAATAGCACAGATTGAAGTTTTACATTTGGAATAATTACATACCAGGACTGAAGAGGACAATTGCTTTCAAATATGCATATTCATATCCATCCAGGCAAAGCTTAACCATGCTGTTACAGAACTCTTGCAATTTGAAGATATGTTCCATTACTAGTTTTCCTCTATCTGTTGGCAGCTTATCTAAGTTAACACACACATAAAATATAAAACCCCCAAGTCAACACACATGCAAAAGAAGTGGTCACACTGAATTTTTAAAAATAATAATTTTATTAGATTCAAACAGTGGGAGTTCTATAAACTCATATACTAGATCTGAATAATCTTGACACCAACAATTATGGACTACAACAATCTTTTTTTTTCCTCTCACATTGTACAGTTAGGTCTCTTCCTGCCACTAAAGCTTCCAGAAATCAGGAGTGAACTAGAGCTTGAAACAATCAAGGAAGGGAAAGACTACTTATAAGTAAAGAATACACTGCTACTGCAGATCTGTGCTCTACATGGAAGGGTCAAGTGCCATGAAGCAGGTTAGTGTACAGTTTTGTGGGCTATTTTAGTCAGTCAAAGACCATGCCACTGCTGAGAAAGGTGTACTATACACCTTTTCTGATTTGCATCTAAGGGACTGAGGTTGGTGCAGAGCTGTTGCCCTTGGGTCAAAGTTATGTAGCCTGAAAACGCCATTCCCTCCATAATCTATCAAATTTGGGACCCTGGGCCCCACAAACTTGTTATGTCTTGGAGATGCTGCAGCTGGCATAGCACACAACTCAAAGACATTGGTTAAAAATTTCTGATTTTTGCATTCAAACTGAATTCCCAAATTAAATGGCAAAAATATTTATTTGTAGTAATGATAAAAGCATGATTAACTACTACAATACCCTTTTTGGTGAACATGCTTAAAAATTATGTAGACCAAAGTAAGTTCCCAAGTTCCATTTGTATCCCTCCTAAAGACATTCACAGATTTGTTAGTATCTTTAGCTGATTCAGTACATTTAGTGATTTAATCAATCTGTTTTAATTAAAACTTATTGTTATAGGAGGATCTTGTGGCTATTTTTAAAATCAAGAAAATTCCTTAGAAAGAACTCTTTAATTCCTTCATCATAAAAGGAGAGGAAAAATCTATATAGTCTGGTGGGCTGTTTTTCTACAGTTTACCAATCTGGTTTTGCATAGCATTAACAACAATGAATTTTCATACACGTAACACCAAATAACCCAAAAATGCTAAGATTTTTGTATGTGCATCTACCATATAAAAAGGTGTTAAGACTACAAACAGATTAAGACTATACTATTTTTGACTGGTTAGCTTTTAGTGCTGACAAGCTTGTGAGTGTTCACAAGCACACAAAGATTAGCCAAAGGAGTTCCCTACCACTCTGAAGAACATTTCCTTCACTGTAGAGTAAATGAAAGAGAAGGCCAACTGACATCTTTTTCATTTGAATAAAAAATGTGCGAAAGATGCAGGACATAGGATTAATAAGGAACAAAGTATACTTAGTGAAGATCTGATGAAGACTTGCATGTAGTCTACAACTAGTACACAGAAGTCAACAAGCCATGTTATGTAAAGGAACTGGATCATCAGTTGGGATTTGGCTACTTTATTTCACAGCTATGAACAGCAAGGACATTATTTTATACCCTTGATAAAGAGGAATCGTATTTATAGTACACTTGTGTTCTTAACACTACCTGAAATATTCCTAATTTGAGTTGATGATATTAACAGAACAGCAGAACACTGTTGTTACACATTACACAGACACGTAATAAAACCACACAATGCTAACTTGTATTAGATAGATGGGTAACTTTTTTTAAAAAAAATTTTGGGGTAAGCATTAGCATAGCTGACTTTTGCAAAATTGCTACAAGATTCCATCTTGTGAACTGTATTTTCTAGCATTGTTTTTGTTTCAACACTAACCACAAAACTCTATAAACAGTAAATCTTCATTAACAACTGAAGGATAAGTATTTCTTTGATAAAGAAAAGTAATTCTTTGCAGTTCAAAACTTAAAAAACATGAAGTAATTCCCCAAGTCTGACAATGCACACAGTATACACCTTACCTTGCTGTAAACTTCCATGAAGATGATTAACAAATGCAGCTAATATAGTGGCCACATTCATAACTTGTGAACATTGTGCAAGACCAAGCGTAAAAAGTTCATTCCAGCAGGCTTTTACTAATGATATGCTGTTATCCTGTCTATTAAAAAAATACAATAATTTTCACTTAATAAACCCAGCCATTTGCATTCACATAGTTTTTTTAATTTGAAGAACACTTCATAAAACAGTAATCTAATTCAACCATTGCAACAAGTAGCAAAATGAAGCCCCGCATCAAAAATATTTTTATCTGCTTGCTAAGATTAAAATTCCTGGTTTAGCATGACTTGTAAAAAAGTAATTTAATGATCTAAAGGGAGATAGATTTCTATGACAAAGGCAAGCTGAAGTTACAGTGAATGACAGCTGTCTAGGCATATTCCATGATGTTAGTTTTCTTAGGATTTACACTAACTTTTGAACAACATTTACATGCATAGACAGAAAATGTTTACATTGTTCCTGTATTGTGGATGTAGAATGGACTCAAAGGTCTGGTTTTTGGTGGGTTTTTTCTTTACTTGAAATCTGGCAGGTTGGTATAAGTTTTTAATTAAAAATACACGTGAACAGAACATGTGAGATCAAGTTCCTGAGCTTCCTGACTGCTACTTTCTGTATCCTGTTTGGAATAAGGTTTGAAATACAGACTTCAAAGTATAAACAGAAGTCATGAGGATTTCTTTGCTGTAAGAAGAGGTCCTTAAGTTTGTGTAGTCAATTTCTTTTTTTTTTTTTTCCAGTGCTGAAGCTTAAAATTAGGTATGTCAATCCATATTCAGGCACCAGTAACCTAACTTTCAGTATTGCCAAGCATCTCTAACTTGTAGAGCTTAACAAGAGCTCAATACCTTAAAAAGGAAATCCTACCAGTAAGGAGTCAAACTCGGGTACCATGTTTCACAGTTTGAGTCAGTAAATATAAATAATGGAAACTTAAAAGAAGTACAAGACCTATCAAAGAAGAAAAGCATATTAAAGCTAGATTTTCAACTACAAAAATACAATGGAATGGATTTTTGCAAGAATGTTGATGTAATCTTCAAGAACATTTCTGATTTTTTACTGCAATACTAATATGACAAATGACAGACTAATATAGACTTGTCTTCTACTGGAGTACAGAGAGTCTACCTAGGGCATTATTTTTTACTACACTCCAGTTCTTATTATGGTAGGCATGATACTGTACATGCAGCTTCTACACATATTTGTCACACCCCTATTCATCTCCTGTCAAAGGCACTATGCTGAGGAACAGTGAAAGCCAGGTGTACTGGCAACTCAGCTGATATGTGTGTACATAAATGTATCATCTAGAGCACCTTTACAGCTGACCAAATTTGGATCAGAACCAGCATCAAAAAACCTAAGAGGTTGTAACCAGCTTGATGAATGTTTCAGTAGGAATTTCTCTTGCCTACAAGATCCTCATGCAGGAAAATAAATAAAGCAATAATTTGGCATCATTACCTACATCAGTATGCTGAAGCCAACTATCTTGCCGTGACTAAGGAAAATATTGCCTGAGGGAACCACCTGGATATAATTATCTATCTTCCTTACAAGACCATTACAATGGGTTTGTTCTGGCTTGTCAGCTCCTCTCAATTACTAGTACCATGAATTTATCTTCATTTTAAAAGTGAAATGAGTCACCCTTCCAGAAGTCAAAATTATAGTACTATAGGGCTCAAACTAAAAAAAAAAAATCTGCATTAACTTCAAATAAATCTTCACTTGAACAAGAGTTAGTATTTTATGCTCTTCAACAGGAAAACTGTGTATTTACGTTAAATGGAGTTTAAATATATTGTTGCCCATGATCTTGACCGGGACTGTAAATGCTAGCACAGGTGAATATAAACACTATTAAGACAGCCTACTCCTCCATTTTTTTTATTCAAACAGAAAAATATATTGGGAAGTAACATATTAAAAAAATATGCTGATTTTCCATAAGCATTTTTTGTTTAATTTTTTTGGAGAGACAGGTCTTCTGTACAACATTTTATTTTTAAAACACAGTTCCCATTTGTTGTTATAACACTAATTTGCAGTGTCTCTTTGTTACAAAATCCTTTTAAAAATGTATAATGATATAATGTACTATGTTAATTTGCTACATATTTTTAAATTCTGCAGAGCAACATTTTCTACTAAAATAAAACACATTTACCTTATTTTTTACCCTTGCTATTGTTTAACTTTATAGAACTTCACTTTTTCCTTCTGCAAAACACAGGCTTCAATTACATACAGTACACTTTCTTTTCTTAAACAATGTAGAATTGCTTGGCTTAAAGATCTGAGTAAATGCAAATGGTAATCACAGGTCACCTTGCTTTTGACAGCCTTCCTGGAAAAGGGGTAAATCCCTTACTTCAAAAAATAATTCTCTTTGCTGCCACAGTCATACACTATTTTGATATTGAATTAAAAAAAAAAAACAACACTGTATATGCGGACAAACATGATTTATACTCCATCTGTGTCAAGCTGATACAGTATCTTTATTTGTTTGCCCTGTCTTCATAAAATTACTTCTGAAAACAACATAGATCACCTTTCCCCATGCTGCTGAGATGTTTTCTCATGATGATCAGCAATGGACTGCTATATTTAGCTTAAGAATTTTAAGTGATATGTTGAATCCTACTGGAAAAGCAGGATGTTATACAAATGGTAAAAAGGAATAATAAGAATTACTGTCTGGTTCCGGCAATAATTTGTTTTTGGAAAATCCCCTGAAATTAAACAACTTCATCCTGAGCACTTGTTGAATCTAGCTAACCCCTTTCTTCATGTAGGTTATTAAAGGCAAAAATTATGACTACTAATTCACCTATGACCATGGTAATATTTGCGAGTTCAGAAAGAAGCTTCTTTCTGGTGACTGCCTGATAAGCATCTTAGTTTGGGATTATATTAGCTATTAAAAAAATGAGAGTAAGTCCTATTTACTGAAAATTTATTAAAGAATTAGCAGTGGGCAGGCATTTAATTGTTATAAATCTACTACTTTTTCCTTCAAAACCCAACCAAAGGTACCTGAATTGGTCTGAGGTTGGAAGTAGTTTTGGTTCAGAAAACTATCTTCATGATGAAGATCTATAAAACAGTTTTAATAAGTAGATTTATATTTTTAAATGTCGTGAATGAGAGTGAAAATAAAAATTAAATAGTGTGTATTTACAACATTAATGAATAGAGTAACTGAACACTTACCCTAAAGCTTGAAAAGATGGAATGGAACGTGCCCAGTGCATGGACAAGAAAAGCAACCTCGAAGCAGACTCACAGATATAGTGAACGTTAAGATATTCAGGCATAGGAGAAGGCATGGTGAGCTGACAACCAAAAAATAAAACAGAAAAATAGAAGTGTAATTTTACTTTCTTCATAAAACGCATGGTAAGAAAAAAAAAAAAAAAAAAAATCAGCCTTAGAGTTTCTTTTAAGTGAGAATTGTAAATTTTTTTTTAGATAAACATGAGATAATCCTGAAATAAAATTGAATGACTGCCTTTTTCATTATTAGCCACACTGTTATATCCTGTAATAACTACAAAGCAACAAAGATGACAAACATTTTGAATCTTTATCTTAGATAAATATTTGTGTGGGTCACCTGCAGATTGGAAAATCCCAAATAAAACTCAACTTTTGAGACACTCAGTGAAAAGAAGTTTTAAAAGAATCATTGTAATTGGAATGAAGTTGCTTACATTTATATATAGATAAATAGAGAAGCATTATTACTTTCTAAATTTCCCCCCAGAGGAATGAAATAAGTGGTCTGAAAAATTAGAGAAACCTCCCCCACCCCAATTCCTGGGGAGAGGGTGTGTGTGTGTGAATTCTATGTCACAAAACATTTTTTTTGTACTTTTAATTAATATTTTACAAATAAATATATAAAAAATCTTTTGATGAGTACCTAATATACAGCTGTTCCCAAGTCCTACAAATATAACCAATATACATCAGAAAGGACAAGCTCTACCTTTCTCAACATAGATGAGTAAAATCAGTAGTGTTACCTGCATGTATGAAGAAAGTGGGATTTGACCCAAACCTGCTAAATGTAGTGCTGTAGTTTCATCTTCAGAAATTAACACTTCTTGATATAATGGTTTGGCTAACACTTTTTTTTTTTAAAAAAACCCTGACATTTGCATTAGAGAGATGTTTGAGTGATCAAAATCTGCTGATGAGAGGGTGTCATGGTTTAACCCCAGCTGACAACTAAGCACCACACAGCTCCTCACTCACTCCCCTCCAGCAGGAAGATGGGAGTGAATTGGAAGGGTAAAATTGAGAAAACTCATGGATTGAGATAAAAACAATTTAAATATAATGATTATGAAAAGGGAAATAAAAATTTAAAAATAACTGAAATAAAACCCAAGAAAGACAAGTGATGAAAACAGCTGCTCACCACCAACTGTCCGATGCCCAGCCAATTCCTGAGCAGCAGCTGCCCCGCCAACCTCCCCTCTAGTTTTATTGCTGAACATGAGATCATACAGTATGGACTATTCCTTTGGTCAGCTGGGGTCAGTTGTCCTGGCTGTGTCCCCTCCCAAATTTTTTCTGCACCCCCAGCCTCCTTGCTGGCGGGAAGGTGTGAGGAGCAGAAAAGGCCTTGACGCTCTGTGAGCACGGCTCAGCAAGAGCTAAAACTTCCCTGTATTATCAACACTGTTTCCAGCACAAAGCCCAAGCAGAGCCCCTTACCAGCTACTGTGAAGAAAAATAACTCTATCCCAGCAAAAAACAGCATGGAGGGACAAAGTTTAATACAATGCCTGGTACTGAAGTTTTCAGATGAGCAAGCTTTTTGATTTGTCCATAAATAGTAAGATGAAAAAAAAAAATAGAAGAATTTCTGCAGGCTCGTAAAATGAGCAATAAAGCCAGAAAATATATGGCTCACTAACAAAGAAACCATATCTTCCCTTAATGCTTAAAGTCAATTAATATCATACTAAAACATGGTATATACACAAAGGAGAAACTGACAAATACACTTAAGGGTCTCAAAATCCAGTTGCAGACTGCATCAGATCCACCTGATAACATGTGGAATGTGGATGCTGACTCTCTGCTTTGTATGATGCTTGTCTATGTAAATCCTTTTGCATGGATTACCTAGTATTTTTAAGATAAGCTATAAAATAAACAGTGCAGCTAAACCACTGAAGAGCGCTGTAATTTTCCCAAACAGTTTATCAGTGAACAGAAGCGGTGCATTCATCATAAATTAATGCCAATACCTGAACAAATAGTTACTCTTCAAAAAAATTCAAAATAAGATTTAATAATTTTTTATATTACTATGTTAAAATGGTAATAAATAGTGAACAGTAAAACGTATTAAGTACCCTGAATGCTACATGTGCATCACTGAGTAGTGGTCCCTCTATTTCAACGATATTCATGCTTGTTTCTCCACCAATCAGCTGTACACTGGCTTCAATACTTTCAGAGTTCTGGCATGCTGCACTCTCTCCTGGATTTAATGCTTTTGCAAGAGTATCAAATGCCCTGTAAGATCACAACAAACAAACAATTCATTTTAGACATTGTTTCAATTTAGGAGTAACCTGCACATGTCTGAAACCTGTATTTAGATGTCTGTGTCAAAGAACCAGATTTGGAAAATAAAGTCAGTAGCGTGCTTTTCCTAATACTCTACTGAACAAAATCCCTAAAAATTCCAAATTACAGTGGCTCTGAAACAAAAATTAGCAGCAGATCCTGTTCACACTAGTTGCCAAGAAATTCACAGTTTTGACATACTGATTGTGCTGCTGAATCACAGTTTGCCTTTCAAGATCTCTACAGTGATGTTTACTGAGAGTGCTGGCATGAGTGTGCTGAGGACATGATCAACAGAATGCTGTTAAAGCAACTTATATACCTGTATAAATTTTACAGATTTTTGCTGCTATGAAGCACAAACAGAATAAGCTTTGTTTTGTTTTTTTTTTTTTTAAGTAATGAGTTGTGGTTATGTTATTCAACTTAATTTGAAAACAGTTTTGTAATATGTAAGAGAAAGCACTCTCATGCTTTCAACACCATCCTCAGTACCCTTTGATGTGGGACAGTGACTCCAGTCATGTGCACAAATATTACAGAGGAGATGTCAGGACAGGCACAGATATATTATTCATTACTTTGCTGCCTGATAACAGATCTCTTCTGTTCATGAACACACCTGAGAACTACAACTGATACATCTTCAATCAAAAATATACAGACTTGATCACTGCCTACAGATGACATAACCCGAGAGCAGTATCATTTGTATACAGTGTTGCATGGGAAAATGTATTCACTGAGGTCTGAGAATTTCACAAAAGATGATTATTAGCTTGTATGTAGAGCTGATTCTCAATTTACAGAGACATGGTTATTACCACAGAATCTAAAATCACTGATTCAATGCCAAAATCTGGAGTAGGACTTTGCCACCTTCTCTTCCCCCACACTCCCTAGCCATCTAATTCATTAACATGCTAAAAAAATCTAAATGTTTACTGTGTTTGACATAACCATTTACAACTGAATAAAACATCACAATAGAAGAGTTGCTGACATTGTCTCAGGCTTGAGATGGTAAATAAACTAGTTTTAGGTCCTACACTAGACTGTATACCTTGATGTGTACACATGAGAGTGACTGAGGCATGCATGAGTGGACTACACAGATACACCTGGGATGTTTTATGCCTACGTTCCTTACACCGGAGACAGAAAGGGAATGAATTCATGGGTAAGCTCTAGAAGCTATATTACTGGACTCCTGTAAGGAGACTGGAGTTTCAGGTCCTGCGTTACTCACTCCTGGCAGCCTTAGGTAGAAAGGGCAAACCCAGCAACCCAGTGGCAGTTGCTTATTAGGAAAAAAAACCCAAACATCTCTGCAGGGCTCTGCATGTAGTAGGGACAGAAATGGAAGAGAGGAACCGGATCTCTCCTTTCCACAAAAGGTAAATGCCATATGCAACTGCCATGATCCTGTATTTATTCTAGTATAGGCTGAAGTGTCCTTTTTAATTAGCGTGTGCAGGTATGCTGGTTAACCATGCCTGCCCACGGATACTTTGTTTCCAACTTATTTGTGAAGAAATCTTATCCCTCCTATCTCAGAAACTGGCAATAGTAAGCCAGCAGAAGTCAGTAGAAGCTTTGCTTCCTCCTGGCTCAGCATTGCAGGTCGTTTTCATACATGAAGCCCCAACATGAGCAATGATTGCAAGGTAAAACACCAAGCAAAAGAGAATCTAGAATAAAGTTTGCCTGGAAGCTACAAAACCCAAGCCCACAAAGCAAAGGGGGAAAAAAGGTATAAACAACATTAAAATACATGGCATTGATATCCTTTGCTAGAAACAACTTTGGTTCTCTTTTTGTTGGGTTCAGTCACTAACAGGACTGCTAACTAAATTAGGACTGCTGCTAAACTGCGAAAAAATCAACATAGATAATGAAGTCATCAGAGGACAAGGCATATAACCTTACAATATAAAAGCAGCAGCACAAGCAGCAAAGTTGTACACTAAGTTTGTGTCAGCAAAAGTGAAAGCTTAACTACTGTAGCTGCAAGCAGTGGAATATAATAAAATACATGAAAAAAAGATGGATAAGACTTGCTTGCTGAAATCCCTTAACTCCTTTTCTTCCATAAACATCTGTGTCTGTTAGACCAAGCTGGCATAGGGCCCAGCAAAGAAATCAAAGATTCAGATAAAAATTTTAGTTTCTGCTTGGGTAACAACTTCCCTTTAACAGGAATATTTAACTTGATCCTCCCCACTGGAAATATGTTAGATAACCTACTGGACAAGAGTAGGCATTAAGCTGCATCAGAGCTCTTTCAAGCTCTCTGGATGAGAACTTGATGCCTTTTCATAGACAGATTTTTAAAACTGAATAGAAACCCAGAAGTTGGCAAAAGGAAGCATCTGAAAGTGCCAGAAAATAAAGAAATGAAAGACTGTATTTTTTCTGAACAGCCACAGTATTGAATAAAGTTTAACACCATGAACAGCAATACATTATATATGGCATATTCTTTACCTGGGAGGACACAGCAAAGGCCCAAATCAGTATCTACATAAAGTCACATTGACTTTCTAAGCAGCATATAAAGAAAGGAGCACAACAAATGCACTCCACTTGCAATTATGCAAAGTCGTAAAGACCATAGCGGAAATCCCATATTCAGTCAGCACAAACTGCTTCACTATATATTAATTTTTCCTTGATGGATTTACTCCACTTACACATTTTCAAAACAGTATGTACAATGCAGATGGTGTGTAAAGGAGTATTGCTGGGACAGCTGTCAGAAGCTTATGTGAGATGACAACCAAGGAAGAACACAACTGCGACTGACGGAACAACTGAGTACGTACTACACAGAGTATCTTACACATATGCTCACCAAAATGACTCAGTTAAAACCAGTGCTAGACACAAGTTTGTAAGATACTCAGTGAATATATTTGTATTGATGGTGAGAATTCTTTGACTTCTATCTAGAACGAAAATGCTTCTCTAGCTTTTAAGGCGATTAATAGTTACAGGCATTAAACTAGTTACACAGATGAGATCTGTAAGAAACATTTCCAAGGATGATACAATATACTAAGAGTATATACAGTACAAGACCTAACATACCTTTTGGTTGGCCTTGGTAAGATAAGAAAAACAGCTGTAATATTTACATTGAAATACATTTCAAGTACAAACAGCTAGAAGTATTTATTTCTCAAATGGAACTTCCTTATAATTTCATTTGGAAAAATCTCACAAGATTTATGTTGTACATGAGCTTAGGCTGTTATTACTATTATTTTTAATGCAGATAAATTTCCTACACTGTGATGACTTAATTAATGGTCTGTATTGGCAGAGACCTTTTCAAAAAGAATAGTATTTTTGAGTGTAACATTCCTTACCTTGTAACATCACTACTAGCTTGTTCTTCTTGCTGGAGTTCAGATAATGATGCATCTCCATTACTCAAATTCTCAATCATAGAAAGCTCTGTACTGCTTTGTGACATGTCTTTGCATTTACTGAGATTTGCTAATGAAGTTACAACATTTGCCAGTGTACTTAAATCTCCCTGACATGCTTCAACCTAAGGGAAAAGCACAGCTTTTAATTCTCCCATATTGGCAGCAGTTAACTTCAATAGAAGAATCTTACTTCTACAGAAATGAAGAATTGAGCATATGAAGAGACCTGTGAGAAAATTATTGTTTTCAGTAAATGAGTAATCATAATGCAGCAATTAGACACTGCACTGCTTCTAAAATACACAATATTTAAACATTTACAAGTCTTTCAGAAAGAATGCTACAGATGGTAAGCAAGTGCAGAAAGAGAATTTATCATCTCTACTCACTAGTCAGTCACCAGGACTACATGACTGCACTAGATTATATTTTTAGCATCTTTCTTCCTTTGTCGTGTAAATGAGTCAGTAGTAATAGTGTAGGAGAATGTTTGAAAAGAAGGAATGGATAAAAAGTCACCTTCAAAAGCGAGCAGAAAAAGAATTCTGCTGCAGTCTTTTTTGGTTTTTATGTCTTATGTCTCTGCAAGAGAACAAGGTGATTCAGTACTGACCAGCAACTCAGAAAGGCAGTAAGACATGTTTCCCACTATGTTCCACAAAAAAAAAAAGAATAAGGAAAGTGCATGATTACAGACAAGTAAGCTGCTGCTAACACCAGCATACTACACATCATTTAGCTTGTGCTGTCATACTCTACTGACACGAGTCAGAAAAGTGAAATCGAATTAACAACTTCTGATGGGGCCCTTTGCAGACAGAGCAAGGGAGGCAAAATGCATGAAAACAGTATGAGGTAATTTAATATCAGCTAGAAAAATACAAAAGCTTCCTACTGTGCATGTGTAGGGAAGTTACCATATGGCTTTAGTGGCTTGGTAAGTGTAACAAAACAGAAACAAAGGAACACCAGCTCAGAAATAAGATTGTTGCTAAGATAGCTCTTATAGCTTTGCAAAAAAAAAAAAAAAAAAAAAAAAAAAAAAAAGTGTGATTCAGGGGAAAAAAAACTAAGAATATTTATGAAATGCATCGTGATAATGCCATGTGGTTTCACAAACACCTCACTTAACTGGTACAAAAGAAGTATCCAAGCATCAGGATTGCCCAATACAAAGAAAAATAATGCAGCCCTTAAAGCTCTTAAAAAACATGGACAAAGGCATTTACTTTGTAGAGTTTTAGCATTTTTAATGTGCAACGCTAAAAGCATGCTTAAGAAGGCATCTGCAACACCGGCTGATGTTGTGAGGGAGTGTTTCAAAAATCAGTTTAACAAAACAGTAGTACAACAAAACAGAACACCCTTCCCTCCCTACATACAGCAATGAACTCTTAATGTATCAGTCATATCATCATATACCTTATCTGGAGTCATCAGCACAGTAGGCTCACTTTTTATTGCAGACTGATGAATGTTAACAAACATTCCTGATTCCAAGAGACCTGTTGATCTGACACAAAACAGCACACATTTTAATTTTAAAATTAATTTTTCCTGTTTCAGGAAACAGAGATAGCTGCTGCTGAGTAGAATTTACATACCTTGCTGTTTCATTGTCTGTTACAAAAGTTGGAGTTGCAGCTAATGGGCTACGAAGATCTTTCCGAATGTAGATTTTTTCTGTAGAAGCTGCACAGTTGGATGATTTTTCTCTTGACACTTCAATAGGTTTCCTCTCACACTGCACAGCTAACAAAACAATACGCAACTATTAAGTCACATGCCAAATTACAGACTAAGAAATAATCCTTTTTTTCCCCCCTCTATTTAATCTGCAATTTTAATAATTATTCTGAAAATAACTAAAAAAAAAAAAATTCCCATAACTAGTAAGCTAACAACTTGGTTAAAAAAACCCAAACACACTGATTTGATCTGTTCTTAATAAAATGATGTAGTAGTCAAAGTCTGGGACCAAACATACAGTACTAAATTTTTCAACTTACATTAAGGGAGAAATGCCTTATACCTTTTTTAAAATTTGATCTCTAAGTGGAGGCTTATGGCTTTTCTTTCTCTCAATTTCAATATCCCACAGTCTCAGTTCATTCATAACGGACTCATGGTACCCTTTTCCATGGATTGTGGGTCTGGATTGAACTCACATAACTCTATGCACTTGAAGCAGATTTTTTAATAGCTCAGTGAAACTGGGTGGAATGAATCTGGACTTTAGCCTACAGATGTACTGCCTTGCTTTAGACTGATTAGAGAACAGTAAAATGAAACTTACAGTATTATACCCTATGGGGAACTCTCTAGCCCTACTGAATGAAGCCAAAAGATACCAGTTTACAGTTTGCTGCCAGCTGAACTAGTGGGGAAAGATCCACTTCATTGCCCCAGCTTTTCCTTCCCTTTCTGAATTAATTTCCTCTGTGCTGGAAAAGTGTTACTGGTTTCTGCTGACAGAAGTAGGGTTGTAAGGAAGAGAATGTCCACAGAGGTTTGAGATGGTCAGCAAAAGAGCTGGACTGCAGAGAGCAGAGCACAAGACTAATATTGTGCATACAGCAACAGTGTGGCACTATTGGGGCTGAAGAACCTGTGTATTGCTTGATTTTCTGCCTATTTAGTATTCTGATATGGCTGGGGTATTGCAATATTACTACATCTAATGTGTGGAAATCTAAAAAGGAAATTGAAATCTGCAGGAATTAGTAAGGACTCTAGATCGCTATGGACGGATCCACTCTAGATCGCTATGGACGGATCTCTTATGAATCTCTGCAGAGCTTTGCCAAAACTGAACAGCAATTGCCAGTAATCTCAGCTGTAAAAAAAGTGACAAGGTAGAAGGATTCAAAACATTCAGTAGCTTAATTTATGCATAAAAAACCTGAACTGCATATATAAAAACCAACAATGGAGACATGCTTGACATTTGCCACCTAGGAATAACAATTCAATCACTTTTACCACGAGGTACTTAAGTTTGTCAAGCAATATGTATACCTGAAAACATTTCAGACTTCAGATACACCAAACCTGTACAACTCTTTAAAGAAAAAAGATAGAATGATTTAGAAACATAAAATCGAAATAACAATTTGTATTAACACAAAGCTTATCTTTTATAGCACAAACTTTAAACGTAAAGTAGTTTAGCTGGCAGCTACGTTAATCAGCCTTACAATCTTGTTTCATCCCAAACGCGATGCATCTCTGCAGTCTACAGTACTGACATCGATTCCGGTGGTGTTTGTTAATGACGCAGTCTTTTGTTCCTCTGCACAAATAAACTAAATTCTTCCGTATACTCCTTTTAAAGAATCCTTTGCATCCCTCACAAGTTACCGCTCCATAGTGACGCCCTAGTTACAGAACAACATAAATCATGACATTCACTTAACCTGTAATATTTTTTTTAGAGTTTGTATTTATTAAAAACAAAGTATATGCTATTTTACCCAGAAAAAGAACACTTTTTTCCCCCCCATAGGTTACAGATCTTAAAATATATCGTGGCTATAAATCAAACAAAAAAAGCAAACATATCATTTTTCTAGTTCAAAGCACTTAAACGACAGATTTTATAAATAGGCAGGTTTTTTATTAAATTCTTGCTGAATCTGTTGCCAGCAGTGTTAAAAAACCCTAAGAAAACACGTTAGTAAGAACATAGAAGGAAAGAGCTCTTAGTTATACATTCTTTAGCAATTTTTTAAAAATGTCTCTACAGTCAAGCCCTGTTATTGCTCATTACAAATTCAGCTGATGAAACTGTGTGCATTAAAACTAATGGAACCATGGAAAGCACAAACATGGAATTTGACAGCAGTAGGTAATCCCTTCAATGCTTACTTTCACCTTTCATTTTCTTAACAGGGTAACAGTACATCCTTAGTTCTTTCAGTGAAACCTCAAGGAGAGAGTAATTTACAATAGCTGAATCTTTTTTTCAAAAAAATGAGTTCTTCTGTGAATTTTCTAATATATAATACAAACATATAAAAATTTCTAGGACACACTACAGAAAAAAGTAAAGTTTCAAAACTATTTTTCAGAAGTAAATTGTTTGTAAAATACAAGTATTACTAAAAAGTACTGGTTTTGATTAAGGCATGTTTGGCAATTCCAACAATTTTAAATTCTATGATCCTGAAGAAAAAAAAAATCTAAACCCAAAGATCACTGACAAACACTCAAAACACATACTTTGGAGGCACTAAGGCTGCTCTTTGCACTAAGTAGGGCACATTACAGAAACAAATCTCAAATATGAACTAATTTAAGAGAAAATACATTTTTAGATTCTTTCCTCACTTGTCACAAATTTTTTTTTAGATACATCAATCTCATCTGCCTGAAGTTTCTAGAAATTCTGATTGATTTTAAAATGTGAAATTTATAAAGCATCATGTATGTTAAAAGATTATTACCAAGTGAAACATTTTAACAGCAGCTGGATTATGAATACGTAATACACATCCTGCAAAGCGAAGGGGCTGATTCTTCACCTGCTCTTTAATGTAGCTTCTTGGACTCCAGATTGGAGGGGTCTGCAAAGCAGTTTGCATGACACTGCTTGTCATACAGGATGCTCCCCAGAACCTGCAGCTGCTTGGGGAAATGTAGCACTCTCTCCAAATTCACTACCACTGCTGGACATCTCCGGGCCAGGACAAGAGGAATAGCTCCCAGGATCTAAAGCCTCTTAAGGTATGCTCCAGCCCTCCGGAGCCAGAGGAGTCTTGCCAATTGGAGCAGACGAACCAGATCTTTGCCTTATGTTTGAAAGAAATTTCCTTTGAGATGTGTGAGGTCTGACATGTATTTAGAGCTCTAGGAACTATATTTTTAATGCTAAATTTTGCTGCAGTAGAAAACTTCTAGTTAGTTTTGTTTTCTAGGAAGCTTGCTCCCCATCTTACTACTTTTCATGATGACATCCTAACATTAACTACTTTTTCCTCCTAGCCCCCCATTTTTATACACTTTATTCCCATTACTTTCCAAAAGGAGCATTTAACTGCAGCTGTTGTATTTTGATATTACTGGAGGTCTATCATAGAGACTTCACCAACAAACCATAAAAATCTTCTAATGGAGCAATCATTTCGTTACTTAGACTAATTTTAGCTAAGTAAAGAGTAAAGTTAAATGTCTCATCTCTCTTATGTTCCATTATCTTCTGTAACAAAGAACGTGCAAAGAAAAAAGAAGCTTTCAGCTAAACCACGATGAGGAACAGCCCTTGTAGTTCTCTCTCCTCTTTATTTTTTAAATAAATAAAATATACTACAATTTTAAATAAATAAAAATAAAATTAAATTAAAATTAAAAATCAAATAAAGAAATAATTCCAACTCTGGCAGATCTGGAACACCTGATGGCAGGCACACATACAAAGGAAACGTGCAAGACAAAGTTCTCCAGTGCACTGCTCCCATTACATTTCTTCCTGGTCTCTTAATATCATTACAAAAAATTTAGTGCGTGAAACATTGTTCTTTTCTTAACTTAGCAATATATTAATATACCATTTTTGAGTTTATTTTTTACTAGAATTATAAGGCATTTTTGCAATTTTAATAGTGTTCTTCAAATACCAAACTGTTCTGCATAAATCTTGTATTAGCATTTTTCTCATATACTTGCAAAGTATTCCTTGTCTACTGGTTTCATACTTAAAATAATGAACATATTTCTCATATTTTAAGAGAACCTGTCAACCATAACAAAGTTTACCACATGACCTTATTTTAAGGAAGAAAAAACTCACAACACTGTTGCTTAAGTAATTTTATCGGCCAAATTTTTATGACAACAAATAAAATGCGTGTTTTGCCAATTATCAGGCCTAGCATAAAGGACACAACCAGTATAAAGATAAACCAATAACCAAATTGTATTTGATACAAAAGGGTCAGTACATGGGTGAGCGGTAGAGGTACAAACAAGTCAGTCAGATTATACATAATTGACATCAATCCCAATAACCCCAACAATGACACCACACAACCAACAATGGGTGGAATAAATGGTGACATGCAGTCTCCCATAGAAGGGACAGGAGACAACCGAGTCAACAAGCCAAACACATAAGACCAAGGAAGCCACATACTGAATCTCTACACAGCCCACGTTTACAAAAGCCAGACCTGACTGGAGCCCAGTCCCAGGGAGGCAGGAGGCCCTTCCCCAACAGGGAACTCTGCACAGGGCATCCACCTCACAGACAGACACTGCCCCTGCCTGCAAGTGGTCCCAGCTTTTATCCCTCAGTGGGACACTGACCTTTGTTTACTCAATGCAGACACCTGGGGCTCCTTTACCCAATGGCTCTCCCTGCAAGGCCGGCACCACCCTGTAGGGAAGCCTAAAGGCAAACTCACCCCCCCTTTGTGAAGGGTTGTGGGAATCACCCATATGTCAACCTTAATTTGGGGCTTGGGGTTGAAACCCCAACATTTCAATGCATCAGTCTAAGAAAAAAAGGCAAAAATTATGTGGTAGAAAACATTAATTTTATGATGCAAAACAATCAATCCCAACCATGAATACCAGAATACCATTTAGTGTTATTCTCCACTTAAGGAGTAGTGTATCCTTTCTGTTTGTGCATGAGTATATATAAAGATACATATATGCATGCGAACTGTTATATAGCTTCAGAAGAATTTTAAACTGCTTTTATGAAATTGCACCACTTAAAAGAAAAAAAGAAGAAAGAAAAAATAAATACCTGATGCCTTGTCTCCACATACAACACACAGATCAAACACTTTATTTAGGCCCTGTTCACTGGAGGAGTTGTCTGTTAAAATCTGGAAAAAAGTGTGAAAGAATTTAATTTTTCTTACCATCAAGAAAGATTAAAATGTATCTCATGCCTGTGTTTTTTCTCTAAGATACGGGACCCATTCTACAAAGTATAAGGTTTTCTTGACTAAAAATTACAGTCTTCATAGACAGAAAGGAGCTACCTGCCATGCCAGTGTGTTCCTTGGCAAGATGGAACAAATGTTTTACTTGCAATACTTCTGAAAAGAACTCAACATTTCATTGAACAGACTGCTGTTTTAAAAAATATTCAGCATTTGCATACTCTTACCTTTTGTTCAATTTTGTATTTATATCCTAATGACTTGTTCATATTACCAAAGAGACTGGAGCATTAAACAGATGGAACAGAAAAATCCCTTGTAAAGGCTACTACATCTATATTCAGGTTTATTAACTCCTTTTTTAAACGATACACATAAATGGTGGATCAACAGAAAATGTATTCTGGACACTACCATTAATTATCAAGTGGTATATAGTTTGTCTTTCAGTAACACTTCGTCATTATCACAGTATTCTTGTCTCATCTCATTAACCTCTGAAAGCTGTAAAGCTTCATTAAGCACATAATACTAGAACCCCAGCACTATAGGGTAGGCACTATAGCCTTTCATTTGATCTTTAAAAACTATCTCACTGTGCCATAAATAAAGCACAGCAAAAAAACAATTTAAAAAAAGAACACACACATCACAAGTAACAACCAAGCTTGAAAATTATGTAAGGCAGAAAAGAAAAAAATTCTTCCCATTAAAAAGATTATACTTTAGAAGTTTTAAAGAGTTTCTAACTTTTACTGTGTCTTAATGGGAAGTCAGACTCATTCTTGCTTCGCATATTCAAAACAGGACCTCTGATAAAAAGAGAACTTACCAAAAGTACCCTATCTTCTATAGAGAAAATTAAGAAATCACTTTTTTTAGAAGGTTCAGAAGATAGTATAGACGATATATATGGGCATGTTTAGCAAGAATACTTCTTTCTCGTTAGCCTTTGTTAACAATACTGTCTCAGAGATTCATCTATTTTCTTTTAATAAAAAATCATATTGATGAGTTAGAAGAATATTAACCTTTCATTCCTTCCTAATTTCCATTATTAACATTATGTATTTTCATGATATTATATAAAATATATATAAACAATTTCTAAGTCCTTCCATAATGAAACTGAAATGGGAAGTTCCACATAAGGAAGGACTAAGAATTGGGCCCATGAAGAGATAAAAATCCCAGACTCTGAGGACTGACCTTGAACATGAGGAATAAAAATTTATTATTAAGATGAAGAAGAGCCACTGAAGGTAAAATAGATGATGGGAGAAAGGGCTTTGCCAAATGAGTCAATGTAAAGATAAGATGCAATAAAAGAGAGGGTTTTTTGTAGAGTAAATGAATGGGCATTTCAAGTGGAGGCTACAGAAGAACAAAAAAAGTGACATTGCAGATGAAAAGATCATTTAGGGGAGAAAATATGAAAGATCCCAAAAAGGATGCAGTTGAACAATAAATGAATGGTACTCTGTATTTCATGAGATTTAAGTGGAAAAAAGAAATCTCCAATCATACATATTAGCTGACAATAGAACAATCTAACTGAAGTGACAGAATACTCTGTTGCCTCTCAGACTAATCTATTTTGCCTGAACTGTGACAATCAGAACTAGAGCTTTCAATGTTTTGTTCAGACTTCCTATATTCCTGAATTTTGCCTTTTAAAACAGTGTGTCACAGCTCTCATCTCATGTCTTTGAAAATAATTTTTTATATGGATTACTTCCAATCATATCCCACTAGTTTCTACTTTTGTTGAAGTTTACCTAAAATACATAGTGTATAACACCACTAAACATGCTTAAATGCCTCTCAATAGGATTGGCTTTTGTTATGGCTCCCCTATTCATAGCAATCAAATTTTCTGGAGCAAGGACCCTGGATGTCCATTTGCAAAGACTTGTGAGTTTCAAAAAAAATGTGTAATACAGAGATATGCTTCAAGCTTACACAACATCTGAGTAGTGAGTCGGAGTAGTGGTTTGGCTCCCAGCAGAGCACAAACTAAAACTATCAGGAGTTTCAGCTGAAAAGACATTACATGGAAAGAGGATATAATAATGATTTATAAAAACATTAGGATCCTTTGTAGCTGTTTCTTATAGTACAAGAGACACCTAATTAAATACTTCTCTCAGAAGATCAAATAAACTAAAGTATTCTTTGCACAACATACAGTTATACTATAGGATATTATACAGACCAAAGCATATATGGTCTATATAAACAAGAAAAAACGTTATTAAACTTCAACGGCAGCTATCAGATATGATTGTCTTACTACAATCTCCAAATCAGGAGGTTGCTCTAAGTCATCTCCTAATGGAAGTGAAAGGATATGAGAATACTGATATATTGAGAATATAATATAATACTGAGAATATGATATTCTCATAAGAATCATTATTTACTTGTCCAGTTTTTAATATTTTTCCTTAAGCAACTGTTGCTGGTCATCGTTTAAGTGTAAGATATTAGACTAAATAGACTGTAGCTATCCTAATGTGCTGGCCTACCACACTGATGTACTTTAACAGCAGCATAAATGTACATGGGTAAACAATATCCAATAACTACACTTTAGCTGAAGTGCACTAATCTCCTACTTCATGCTGAAGGAGCTTACATCTCCCAAGTCTTCTGTGCATGTTCTTCACATCAGTGCCATTCCATTCTTGCCAGGTGAGGATATGTGGCAGAAAGCTTCAAAGTTGGAGGGTGTGAACTAAGGAAGTGGCACATACAATGTGCCTGAGAGTAAGGTGCACTGGGGACCAGTTTAGGGAGACAAAACCCTGACTAGTTACAATCTTGCATTAGTAAATCCAAAATCTTTACTGTTATTTCCCCATCTCCACTGAATAATGGACTTCTATCCTAAACAGTCTCTCTGAGAAACTACCTTGGAGTACAGTTCACACAGCTGAACAGTAGTTACAACAGCGTACAAAAAGGAAAACAAGCAGAAGGAAATGTTAAGCGATAAAGACAATGGAGAAGAGAGCATGTTTTTCAAAAATACGTGAAAACAGGTGGAGAGTCAATGAAGCAGAAATAAAGGACTGTTGGTATGGCAGGAGCTGGAAATTACAATAAAAATAACAGTATTCTTTCTAATGTCATGAGCCAGGGTATATATTTTAAAAGCAATAAATTTACCAAAAAAAAAAAAAAAAAAAAAAAGCTTTCTTCATAATTTCTATGTATCCATGCTGAGTCCTAGTGCAAGGACAAGTATACCATTTAAAAAAAATTACTCAAAAAAGGAGAACCCAGACAGACATATTTGGAAATAAAACAACTCTTCTTATCCCATTTGAACCAAAATTATGAAATAAAGTGGATTATCTACCTGGATGTGTTGTGCAGATATATCAGGGGATGCAAAAAACAGTTGGTTGACACCTGCAGCATCTGGAGTTGCTAGGATAACTTTTCCTGGAGTGGAATCTTGTCTGGCAAGGATGACCTTGCTTGGGGTAGAGCCATCATGATTTGTTAAGATGAACTGCTTGCCTGCTGAGCTCTGATCAAGTGCTGTAACAATCTGAATCTTCTGGCCCGTCTGCTGATCTGTGACAATCTAATAATACATTTATCTCAAATTGTTATGGTAATTTAAAGTTCACCTTTGGGGCCCAATCTGGGCACTTGAAGAAAACGGGAATTTTGCCTTTGACATCTGCGAAGCAGGATCGTCTTCCCCTCTGTCACACAAGAATTAAGTAAACTCAGGCAAAACCTTGGATTTTCACCATATTTGAAACACATTTCAATCGAGGGTGTTTGAAGTCAAAACCTGAGTTCATACTCAAGTTTTACAATTGGCCCATGCTTTTACAACACTACTGAAACCATTGACAGTTCTAGCATCCAGAATTTGAGGTATGTCTGTAGCTCAGCCCTGGGACTCATCAGGTTATAAGAAATCTTAACTCTTGAATTAACTGCATACCATATGAAGTGATTAGCACCTCTTGTGTTTGGCTGTTTATTCTTAAAAACACAGATGTAGACTTCCAAGTGAAAAAGCATTAAACAGCAAGAAAAGCAATGATCTTGTTGTATCTCTCTATATATATTTTAAGCTTCATTTTTTCAATGGGCTTTTTCTTTTTACTTATATATTCCTACATAAAATAAACAAATCAGAATCTCTCTCCCTGACATTTTTTTAAAAATTTTTGTAAAGGAAAAACTTATTTTCATTTCACAATCAAGATCAGACCTACAGACTCTTTTTTCTATTTTAATACTATTATAATCCTCAGAGAAAATAATCAAGATTCCATATATCTTCCATTATCTCACTTTTAGTCACTTCCTGCGTTTCTTCATCAAAATGCCTATATGGAAAACTGCCTGGTTTATTCTGGAGACTAAGGAGAATCATCCTACAAAGACATATGACCAATCATTTAGGTCCATCTATCTACCCCTAACATTTATATGGTCCTTATTACTGATGAAATTATTTATTTCATGGTCTAACCCTTATCATAACTAGTTTCATGTAATTAGGGCAGCCATAATTTTATTTTCTATGTGGAAAACAAGAGCACAAAGAAACAGAATGAAGCACAATTTCATACAAGTCTTTATCAACTTTGTAATTGCACCTTCACAACTTTAAATGCTCAATATATTTGTTACAAAACGTGTATAGCTTGTTTTAAAAAGATAAGCAGTGAGAGATATAAATTATTGAGTATCTAATTTCAGCAGTTATAAATCAATACTGCCACTTTCAAATATCCAGAAATTGTAAGTTTCAAAATATACAAAAGGAATGTGTTTCCTTTAGGTGGTCTTTTGCTATTAACATTTAAATAGATCAAATTTCAATTTTTTTCTCTGCAAAACACAATTAAAAGATTATTTAAGAAGTCCAGGTAAGATGCTAAAATTCCAGACACTAAAGATAGAAGAAAAGAATGTAAATCATCAGATTTGGGGTGTAGGGTGGGAAGACAATGCGAAACCCCCATAGTTATCAACATGATTGATACAGGATTTTCCATTCACTTTTCTCAGATATCCACATGTCCAGGACCGCAAATGCCTACAGCAGTCCCTTATTTCTCCTTTCAATTCCTTTATGCTGGTTCTATATTCTTTAGAAGGCAAACTTCCTTGCCCTTTTAATTCCCTTCTTTGCTTAACTTTCTCCTTCCATTCAGAATTCTTCATTTACAATCTTTATTTCTCCTGTGTCATTTCTGGCTATTTTCAAAGTAGCTGATGTTCCCTTCCCCTTCTCTCCAAACACATCTACTTTTCTGAGATTAGGAGAAATCCAATGTATGTTATCCTCAACAGGATGCACACACGTACAAAAGCCAAACACAGAATGTTGTGTCATCTCATGAATTTCCAGATCTGCTCTTGAAAGACACTCTTCTCTGAATCTACCTCCCCATCAAAACTTAAAATGTAACTATGTGTACCTAAAAAAAGGCATACACTTGATCCAGTTAGGTTTATACAAAGTACAGTATAAAACTAACTCAAAACCCAGCATGTCCCTAACAGTGAAGATACAAATTTGAACTGAAGTTGAAATTCTGGTTTGGATATAAATGCTAAATGATGATTTTTTCTATTGTAGTCCAGCTCCATAATTTTAAAAAGGTAGGACAGTAGGAAGAACCATTGCTACTTCACACAATTCACCTATTTAAAAAATAGTATCCCAATTCTTCAATTCTAGGAGGATGCCCATGTAGTTTTCACTACATGATATAGTAGGTACAGTGTTACATTGATATCTGTACAAAGCTATGCAATCTGCACAACTGGTTTCTGCAGCTGCCAAGCATTTGACAGCTGACAAAGGCATAAGAGAAAGTAGTTTAAACAATTAAGCACAGTCTGTCTGTAGCTGACCTCTTATGGCCATATACCTGCAAAAACTCCACCTAACTTGCAATGGGACTCTGAAAAGTGGAGCGGTTCACCAAAGTATAACAACTTCCAGTACCTAAATGTTGAGATAAGAGAAAAAAATAATCAGAGGAAAAAAGAAAATCACTTATCTTCTCAAGGGAATCCATCAGGGCTCAGTAACAACACATTATGTTTCTTAATAATCTGAAAATCAGTATTACTAAAGTGGTAATGTTATAAAAGAGGAATATATTAATTCAGGATTGTCTGCTTAAAAAAATATGCTTCCCTGATATATTTCATTTAACGACCCTGTTGATAATGGAGGATAGTATTTTCCTTTATTGCTTTTAAACCTTGCCTGTTAACAAGTTTTGACTTCCATTTAAACATAATTTCAATAAATTAAATACCTTAATTCTGTGTTCCTATTTTAGGAAAAATAAAGTGTCTAAACACAGAGGACTAATTCACCTGCTTATAACAAAGCCAGTTTTGAACAGAAATGTCTGTTTAACAATAAATGTGACATTCAACTTTTATCCTAGAAAAATATTAACATTCCCTAAAAAGAGTAACTAATGAAACATGTTTTAAAGAACATTTCACTGAAGATTTTGTATTTCAAGACTTCAGATAATTATTTATGTGTATTTAACAATAATAAAATATTGATTGAAAATATAAACTAAAAATGAATCAATTTAACATTTATTTTTAACATTTCACTGAGATTTATTTGTTCCTACAAAGTTCTTTGCTCTTCACGTGAATGCTGTGTTGAGGAAAGTTTTCATTACTAAATTTTACCTCATATCTAATTTATTAACATTGATACTGGTGGCATGCTTGCAGATGTCTGTTGCAGGAAGGATGCCATTTGATTGAGTGTTGTTTCATACATATCAATAGACAACCACCATCCCAAAGTGCTCACCATCCATTTTGAAGCAAGAATCAATGAGTATGGTGAAAAAAGACAAGGCACAAAGTAGCTGGGTTAGAAACAAGTGACATTCCAGCTCCATAAGACAAGGAAAAACTATATAAAGGTCCCTGGTCCCTAGAAATACAATTCTTCTATGTTCATCATATTTGCAGTAATTATAGCACCTAACCACAAGTAGTTCTCCCCCCACAAGAAAAAGCTGATGCAGCAAGGTTCGAAGTCTGCCACTGGCTTTGAACCAACAGAACTGTCCTGCTGTTCATCAACAAAAGCTCATGGGTTTGTATGCCGTTGTCCCACATTCAGACACTGATGATGAAATGACATTAAATGGCTTCACACTACAGGGACATTCTATCATATGGGTATTGACAATGAAAGCAGAGGATAAAGAGATGGTTAACTGATTGACATAAATTACTTGATAAAAAGTACAGCTGTACACAAAGCATAGAAAAGGAGTAGATGCAGCTGAAAAAATAAAGATCTACTGGATAGGTAAGACTGATACCATGACTAGTGCACAGATAGGAGGGTGATAAATCAAAACACAAGATCATGTATGGGGGGCAGTTGTGAAGAGCCTTGGATGGTTGAAAGCTTGAACGCAGTGCACCAAAACAGGAAAAAACAGTGGAAAATACTGAAGAGTGAAGCCAGCTAAAGAAAAAGCGGCCAAGATTATACTAGCAGCTGGCTCACTTAAATGAGTGGTTTTGTATGCAACAACATGTATCTGAGAATATTTTAAAAATTTATTCTACAGTTGGTATTTTTCTCTAGGATGAAATTTAAAAATAAAATGTTTGAAAGTATTTGCATTGAGTTTTAAGGGATAAAATATAAAATTCCATTCCTCGAATACTCCTAATCTCCATATACACATATCTATATTGCTTTAACCACCTACATTGCAAGAACTTCATACCCTCACTTGAATTGGAGATTATTATCTGGCCGGGCTAAGAATTAGCATACCAGGACATATAACATTGGTTGGGACAACAAAAAACCAGTATCATTCTCAGACATTAGGTTGCCTTGCCCTTTTTAATGACTTCTATCAATAATACAATCCAGTATTTCCCTCCCTCCCTGCTCCAAAATCTAGAAATGTTCCAACTCAGTTGAATTACCAAATCTAAAAATTACTCAGCTTCTAATGAGCAGTACCATTACAACATTGGGAAAAGTCTTTTTCTGCTCAGTAGTTAATAGTTTTTTGTAATCTTAAAATTCTTAGGAGAAAAAAAAGAAAAAAAGAAAAAAAGAGGGAAACACTGGAAAGATATTTATTCCCATTTATATAGAAATGGTCTCTGCCACCCAGGGCTGATTATTTACATTCAAGCAAATAATATGATGCAAATAAAAAAGAACCATATGTGAAAACTGACAGAAATAAATAGTTCATCTTTGTTTTTAAAACATATCAAATGAAGCATACCTGTATACGTTGTGGTAAAGAGAGGCCTGAATCTGCAGGGACAATCTGTATTCGTTGTGCTGTCCCATCCATTAGTGTCTGTGTAACAGCTTCCTGGGAATGGGCAATCTAGAAAGAGGAAACAAATGTAATGGATTGAGAATTGATATACTGCCTTAAGGATGGATACACTAGTTTAATGGATGAAACCTTAAGATGTCACCGATTTCTGACTTCCCTGCACAGGGCTATGGGAAGTCTGACACTCTTACTGCATACAGAATGCTAATGCTTGTCATCTAATTTAATGGATTAATTTTGCTAGTTACAAAATTGCTTGCTTCACTGTTTTAAACCCATTTGGAAATACCTTCCAATTCAGAAACAAGTAAAACAATTCACTGGTGACAAATCCATATAAGTCAACCAGACTGAGTATCTGTTGATGTTCATGAGACACAATACCTTTCATCATAGCGGTGCTACATTTACACTAAAATATTTTTACCTTAATGGCTTAAAGTGACAAAAGAATATCTGGAGTGAAAACACAGCAGTTGGCCTTTTCTGTTCTGTTTTTCTGTTAAAGCAGCAAAACCAGAACAACAGAATTCTATACTGGAGAACTACCAAGAAAATTCAGAGAGAATTAATGAAATGCATGAAGTTGCCAAGCAGTGTATCTCAAAACAAATTTAAATCCCTGTGTGAATGCTCTCGGACACAACTTGTGGAAGTGCTTTAATGATTATCAGTATTTTAAAAATTCTTCACATTCTATAGCCAAAGGAATATGGTGGAAGGTATGATTCATTACATTATTTGCCAATAAAAATTAGAAGTACAGCTGCTATTTGCAGAGGCTTGATCAGGAAGGCCGGACTTTTTGTAGTACAAACGAAGTCTGTCTTCACAGAGTTTACAGACACCTACAAACTGAAATTTCTGTCTTAAATTCCTAAGTCACATCCCAAACTTTTTGCTGTTCAAAAACTCTGGAACATCCTGAAATTCTGTATTATTAATTCCCAGTATTCACACCATTATAAAAATGCTCCTCTTCAACTGTCCGCCTCCCCTGCCCGCCTGCCCCCCCCCCCCCTCAATATAGAATATATGTATCTATATCACAGTAAAGGTACTGTTTCATAACAAGTTGAGACCTTTTTTTATTCCTCCTGGATCAGCTTCCTGATTTTGCAACCACACCACCGTGTAAATCCTAGTACCAGCAGAAGAAAGGAGACAAGAACATGCATCTGGAGGTAAGTATGAAAAGGGGGAAGGAGTGGTGGGACTTCCCCTTATAGCAGAAATACAAGCTTCCATCAGACTAAGCTGATTTTGAAATTTTACCCGAAAAGGCATTATTTTTGGTACCAGTCTCAGCTCTTATAACATATTTGCTCCTATCTCTTCAGCTTGGAAGGTAAAACTGGTTTGTTAGTCATTCAGTGATCTGGAATAGGACACTGATGCAGGTTAAAAAGCAGCCCAGCAAACAGACAGACAAACAAAGGCTATACTTAGCATAGACCAAACCTTCAATCCAGATCTCCACAATGCTCAGAAGCAGAGGCATCAGAACAAATGAGAGTGGGATTAAGCTGCTGGGGGGAACACTTAAACTGCCAGCATCGTCAAAAGAAATGCTTGTCACACTACTGCTCAAGCCGTTTTCAAATACTGCTTTCTAAAAATACCCGATTTTTCATGAGTATGAATATTTTCCATGTTCAAACAATTCATCCACTTCTTTGCTTAAGTAAAGGACAAAGAAGAGTTATTATACAGCAACATTTACAGTTTCAAATTCTGCGTCAGCCTTTCAAATGACATGTACACGTGGTGATTTACAGGCAATTGCAGTTTTATGTGAATTTACTTTGGCTTTACAAAATAAGCTACATATTCCAGGACTGCTTTATGCTTGCTCCCTTAAAATGTCACAGTCTATTTATTGTGCAAGGTAAAAGTGCTCTTCAACCCCACAAAATGTCAGCTTGACAGTTTTACTTCTAGACACAATACAGTTTTTTATTGCAGTTAAAAAAAAGTACTGATAAGAATAGCTGCAGTATTTGTAAAAAATTGTATTTTGTGTATGACAGACTCTGTTTCAACAAAAACGTCGCTTTCCTCTGTTACTGTTACCTGGCAGGACTGCGGAAAGAAATCGCCATATCCCAGTGTACCCAACCACAGCTTAAAGAAAGAAGAATGAGGCAGGCTCTTGACAGATGACTTCCCTACATGAATCAAGGAATGTGATCTTGATGTAGAAAAATGCATTACCTCACACTCAGCAAAAGATGATTAGCAGTTGGCAGAATTTGAGAAAATATAAACATTGTGCTATGCTCCATACAGACAAGGCTATAATTTTTTTAAAAAAATAACCTTTGCTTTTATCAAAAAAGCCCTAAGTTAACAAAACCACATTTGCAAACATCATCATAAAATTGTCTGCGATAATTTTGTCTTTTAAAGTGCTTCATGAACAAGATTATAAATAAATCAAAACCTGTATCACAGAATGCTTCTGACCATTATTTCAACGAGATACAGGAGCAATTTCCATTCTTCTCAGAATGGGAACACTTTCTTTTTCCTTTCACATTCTACTTATGCAAATTTTTCTCATAAATTCAATTAAAACTATTTCAACATTCAAGAGAATTACAAATGCTGACAAAAATACCACTGAAGTTTCATAGACCTTAAACTATGGTTTTCAATGATTACATTGAATAGGAACACCACCAAGCAATTAGAGCCAGTAGGTCACAAGTAGGTAGGAATGCAAGCTATAATATTACATGAAGGCCCCTGTAAGACCATTCTCCTTGCTGACTTCACCTTTCAGGCTGTGCACTCATGCATGGCATGCATCTTTGACAGTAATTTTTAATTTTGGCTTACAGAGTCCCACCTTGCACTGCCCTGGGTTATGATTTTCAGTCCTTCTAATCATGTACCAGGTTGGGCTGCACCTTGTACCAGAGAAGGGAACTGACAACATCTGGGAGGGAGAAGACCTTCCTCCATTATCCTGTAATTTTTTTGTCCCAGTTTTGTCCACCACACAGTAACACACAGAGCTTACAAGAGCAAGACTAGCATAGCACGAGAATAAGTGGCTGAAGACTGGGGAATGCTTAAGTCACACTGCTGCCAAATAAGACGTGACAGTCTCAGGCTCAGTAAAACCTTGATAAAGGACAAATCTACACTGCTGACGGAATGATATCCATGAAAACTGTAAGGCTGCACTTTCACCATGAACAGGAAACAGTTAACAGCTACTCTGCAGTGTTGCACCTTCACTCCCTCCATCTTCTTCCCTGCCTTCCTTTGGATACCAGCCATCTCCTTTACACTGGCTCTGCTACTCATTGGTCTTCACAGACCCTACTCAATGCACTAACCCAGCAGAAAATCTTCCACTTGTTTTGACTAGGTTAGCTTGCTGTTAGTGTGGAAATTAAATAAGGTAAGAAACAGAAAAAGGACCTTCCCTCTCCCATGGCACTGACATACTAAGTCAGCTCAGTGACCATGGAATCATATTATGAAAGTGAGAAACAACCCCTCACAGAGGCTAAACACCATCATCACACCATCCTCTTTTCCAAGTGGAATGTACACTTCAGCTAGCTTTGACTAGCCTGTACTTTAGAAAAAAAATAATTAAACAGGAAATACAGCCCTATTTAGACCTTCACAAGGAATTATACTACCAAAACAAAGCTACACTACACATACCATTCTCACTGATAAAGAGAAGCGAGAGGAAGAAAACACCATATATCACATAACATCACTTATGTCCTTTGAGATAGCATTAGCAACACTCAGATGTTACAATAAAAGCTGTAAGAATTTATACAGAATAAAATTAAGCATCCCCCCCACCTCCAGCCTTTCTATTTGAAATCAAAACTTGAAAAGTAAGTCTATATCTAGACAAGATACCAAGATTGCACACTGCAAGTTAAAAAATACCATTTATTTAAGATAAGTTACTGCTTTTATCTAAATTAAAGCGGTGCTATTTTTAAATAGACTATGCTATGATTAAACTTTCTAGACAAGTCTGTATTATCCACACTCCCAAACTATGGAAGTTCTCTGGCTCCTGTACACAGATTCTGCACACAGTTTACAGAAAATGAAAACCAGAAGTTAGCAGAAACAAGAGTTCAGTCCTCCTTTTGACTTACACCAAACACCAACAAATATTTTACAGTGAAGAGCATGGCAAACCTTTACTAGCTAAAACAAAAATGACAACTGAAGCAATTGCTTAATTGCAAAGTAAAAGTTATGTATTGACAACTCTCGTTGTAAATATTGTAACTGAAAGTTAGCAAAGCAATTACACAACCAGATAGCTCTCTGAAGACCACTACTGGTCCAAAAAGCAGACCTGCACAGCTAGTCACTTACTGGAAACACTGCTAGATTTTCCTTAGCTTCATTTCTCTTTAATCAAGTAATAAGCGATAGAACAAGAGGTAATGGCCTCAAGTTGTGCCAGGGAAGACTTAGACTAGATGTCAGGAAGTATTTCTTTCCAGAACGGGTTGTTAGGTGTTGGAATGGGCCGCCCAGGGAGGTGGTGGAGTCCCCATCCCTGGAGGTGTTTAAGAGTCGGGTTGACATAGCGCTGAGGGATCTGGTGTAGTTGGGAACTGTCAATGTCAGGTTAATGGTTGGACTAGATGATCTTCAAGGTCCTTTCCAACCTAGTTGATTCTGTAACTCTGTGGGGCAAACTTTGACAAAAAAGACTGCAGCATAACTTTAAAACTGACATAAAAAGTTCTTCTAGTCTTCCATGAGAGAGGAGAGTCTCTGGAATCTTTGGGTGTGCTAAAAATTATTTTCTCTTATGATTTTGGTTTTTACATATCAGTCTGTACATTTTATTATTCAGTGTCTCTTAAATAGGACTCAAAATTTATATACCTCTCCCACTTGCTGTTCAATAATTTGATGGGCCAGTTCCTCTATGGTTGCCATGATCTTTAATCACCAGAATTTCCTGTCAAAGAAAGGAAAGAAGATGCTTAACATCTATAGCCTCAAAAGTAAAAATATCTTAGGGAAAACAGCGTTTACATAAGTATGTTCATGGTTGTCTGAAGGTGTCACCCCTGCAGAATTTAAAGTTTGATTATACTATAAAGGTAAGAATTTGTTTTCTACTTGTAAAATTCTGTATCCTTTTACTCAAATAACACACATGGAGACTTTCTATTTTTCTCCACTGACTTCCCAAAGAGCAACAAAATAATAAACTTCCTGTGAGAAGAGTATTACTGACCATGACATCAGCAGGGACATAATTTACATCTTAAAAACTGGAACAGAGCCAGTTTTGTTAATGTAAAACAAGGGAGTGAAATCCAACTTCTGAGCTCATACTGATTTTTAGTATTAATAGGAGTGCTTGAAGGTCAATTTTGTAATTAATAGGAGAAACTACTTGGGAGGCAGAAAATAGACATGTCTAAAAAAAGATGCTGTTTTGTTATCAATGCTATAGTTACAGCATAAGAAGTCCAAATCTGCATAAGAATAATTTTGTAGGATTCAAGAGACACTACTACATTAATATAAATATACAGTATAAAGTATTCAGATGTATGCCTTGTTTGTCTGGGTATTGATTTACAAATATTCACCAGACAGTACTTAAAAGGAACATACACAAACTATGAAGCACCATAAACACTTAATTTTCCTGACAAAAGCTGTATTTAAAAAAACTGTAATGCATACTTCTTATATGAACAAAGACAGTACTCTTACACTAAAGGATTTGCCTATGTACTAAATATGCTTTGTTTCAAATATACAATGTACTCAGGTTATAGAGCCTCCTCACTGCAGACAAAGTTATAAAGATGTTTAATACCAACACACATATTCCTGGATTAACATAAAAATAAAGTGTCAGCATAAAGGATTTTTTACACAGTACAGAAGATTTATTTATTTATTTAATAAGCAGAAATGTTGCTGTGTAAGCATACAAAAAGTTAAAATAGTAATGAAAGTAGTTACATATGTAGAAAAACAGTATATACAGCTAGTACGTTTTCACTCTAACTTTGCTAGAACTCATACAAATTATTTCCTACCCCAGTTCTCTCTAAACTTTCCTAATCAACTATACAAATAAAAATGTTAACTCATTTTGAAGCTCATTCTGCTCTTATAACTGCAAAGAGAGCTCCTCTTTTGACTAGGGCAAGAACTCCAGGCCTTGGAAGTATGCAGAGCAGTATGTTAAACCCTGATCGATGTGTGGAAGGGAAGACTACAGAAATATTTGGGAAATGTAGACCATTCTAAATCACCCACCAGCATGCTGCATTGTTAGTTAAATTAAGACAAAAGATGACAGGCATATGCATAAAACATGAGACTGAAGCTTATGTTGAAAAGCATTATCTCCTTAGAAGATCCAATAAAGGTCAGCACCCCTGCAGGAGCCATCTATTAACCCACTTCTTCGGGCAGTGAGCTGCAGCACAATCACTATTCAAAGAGCACTTTCAAGTCAGCCAATGTATTCTATCAGATGTTTTCTTCTTTTAAATAAAATACTTGCTAGCAACAAAATACTGCACTGTTTACACACACAGTGCCAGAAATTAGTACTACTTCATTAAAAAAAAAAAAAAAAAGCGCGCTACAAAGAAAACCTTAACATCTTAAAAGCAAACCAGTGAACTATTTAGTAAGACAGACACTTCTGGGTAAGAGAGATGTACTTTTTGCAAAGAGTTATTTCAGAGGAAGATCTTAGTGCTTCATGACAATTTGACGTACCAGAAATATTGTCCATAGCATGGTAATTTGCAAAAAAATAAAGAGTAAACTAAGTAAAATGCTGAAATTCTAGTCTGATCTCAGAGCTGATCCTGCTTTGAGTGGAGTTTTGGACTAGAGAACCTCCTGATGTCCCTTCCCCCGTGGAATATTGTACAACTCAAAACTACACTACTTAGCTACAGGAACAGCAAGAGTTGCTTCCAATTACAAAAAATCCCTAATATTTTGAAAACGGTTTCATTTGCAAAATCTTTTGACTGCCTCCATATAAGTCTACTGTGCAGATATTTCCAATGACACAGTAAACAATTACCTAATTTTAACGTGTTACTTCACAAGTATCTAGTTTAAAGAAAGCTTATTTTGAGCAGTTTAAACCAATTTTATGGAGAATACATGTTCTGCTGTGTTAGCCTTTTGAGACAGCAGTAACATCTACCATTCTGCAATCACTTGTCTCTAGCATTTTCTACATTATTTTCCCCAAAGAAACCAGACTACATCAATACCATCTTTCCATCAGAAAAGCAAGACCTATAATCCTTCCCATAACAAAGTATGGCTATAACCTTCTCAATTTTAGTCATATTTACCAACAGAGCCTATGGCTACTTTATTTTATGCTTTTCTAAAACTCTTAGTGCTTCAGCCTTCCAACAAGAATACTGAATACTAATTATTACTGCTATAGCTGTGTTGCACCAACTCAGCAGCACATGAAAATTAACAATACAGCACAGTGAAAAGAAAAGCTTAATTTATTGCTCATCTAGTAAAAGCTTGCAGTCAAATACTGAACTTGCACAGAAGGCAAAATCTGGAAAACAACTTTTACAGAAACTGATTCACACATGAATAATAAAAAAAAAGCTTCTTACCTATCACACCTGTGACACTGCAAAATTATAATTAAATATTTTCTTTAATGTTCTCTATCATACAATTTCATGAAATTAACATTAAACTAGCATTAAAAAAACATTAACACATTAGTATTTTTGCCAAACTCATAAATGAAAGATGGAGAGATCTGATTTCTCCAAGCTTCCATGAGTACTTTGTCCACAGTCTTAACAACAAAGAAAGGTATTTTCTTTTTATGTTGCAGACTCTTTACTACCTTTTTCAAAACAATTCTGTCACCAAAAAGGGCTAGCCCTAGTCTATCTCTTGGCCTGAGTTTCCAACATCTCTCCCTGCTGCCAGCGCTGGTACATCTGTGACTTCACAGCCTGCAGCAAAGCTTTATTTTTGTCCGTGTTAGTTCTCAGCCCAAGGAATGACTCGCACTTGCTATATTACCATGCAAATGCTGCTGCTGTACCAGTGATGGAGGGGAACTGTAAATCACACCTTTCAACAGCAGTAAAAGTTTACATCATCTTAAGCCATCTGAAGTCTCCCATACTTTCCCACAGCTCTATAAATTATTGCAAGATGAGCCTTGGAGATTAGACACACTTATTATGGGATTTTACAGATGAATCTGGTGAAGAAACAATAAACAGAGGATGAAAAAAGGCCACAGGACAAAACAGGCAACACTTCTGATGGTGAAGTGGCCTAGCTGAGACTTTTGGTCCATAAGCTAAAGTACTGTACAATTAGGAGATTGACAGAAATCTATCTTCTTTTCTCACCCCTTATTTCTAGGGAGGGTGTTATTTTCGAATTATGAGAACCTTAATAGTCAAAGCTACTTTTAAAAACAATGCAAGGAAATACGTGCAGTCATGTTTCACACATATGAGCTTATTTAGAGCTAACCCTCACATTTTCTCGTAGAAATACTCTTCAGTATAGACATTTCAACCTCTTACTAGATTTTAGTCCTCCAGTTAACAGATATTGACTGACCTTTTCAAGTCCCAACACAGAACTAAATAGCGTTTCATCTTTGATATGTTGGATTTTGTGTTCTTTGCCATACTGCCGAATCCTCACCAATAGCATGGAGAGAGTTTGTACAGGTTATGGTGTTAACACCTGTCTGTAACAACATCTCTCTCTTGTGAGCACAATGAATGGCTATGAGAGAACAGGTATTTTTACATTATTAATTCAGAGGATTATTAATTCAGTGCTATAAAACAGAGCTAGTAAAATACTGAAAACACTCAGCTCCCTCAAATCCAGAAATGGCCATAGGCCTCCTTTATTCTTGCTGTTAGGAGCAATGTAAGTATACCCTGTTTTACTCTTAAGAGCAGTGGAAAAGGTTCTCTGAAAGAGATTCCCTGTCTTGATGATGTATTATTTTTGCTATTATTTTTGCAGGAATCTTAAATTACAGATGAGAAAAAAGTAGGAAGGAATTTGGAACAGAATAGAGTTACTCAACCACAACCTCCAAGATGTACTCATCTGTTTGAATACAGTATAAATACCCCAAAAATAAGCAAAATTAAAGAAAACCAAAAGAACAGTGGTAAGCAAATCTTTTGACAAATTGTTTATAATCAAACTTCTTTAAAGGTGATGATCAGAAACAAAAAACTAATGAAATTACAACAGACTGTGAAAGTCTGACTGGATTAATATTCCCTAAACAAGTGATGCTCCTACCCTTCACCTGTCAGAAGAATTCTACTGGTCAAAAATATTTTCTTTGAAATGTGATTCTTGGAACCAATAAAGAGAAATACCTGTTCACAAGAGCTTTCAAACCCAGCTACTTCTGGACTTGAAGAAGGTCACCTCTCCACTCAAAGCACCTTCAGGAAGGTTTTTCTTAACAGCTATAATCTTTAGAGAATGACTTGTAAATGGCACCACTCAGAAAAAAAAATCCCTCAAAAAAGTGTAG
Organism: Athene noctua; assembly: GCF_965140245.1. Classification (NCBI taxonomy): domain Eukaryota; kingdom Metazoa; phylum Chordata; class Aves; order Strigiformes; family Strigidae; genus Athene; species Athene noctua. The sequence goes on along the minus strand of NC_134039.1, from coordinate 36,439,114 downwards.
CAAACATTCAAGCTTCTGTCATTAACGGCCTCTACCACCACATAAAGACAGCTTTTAAGAATGCTTCATTGTAGCCTGACAGTGCATCTTAGAAAAATTATTCTCTTTTATCAGTAAGTAGTTAACAATAAAAACTGAGAAAGAGGGAAATACATCTTGAAATTTCATAAATTCTTGATCATAGTAGTGAATTCACCAGCTGTGAGCTTCAAGTACGAATTCCATATATCCCAAACCTGTTGAAACACAGAAACCTCAAACCAAAGCAAAAGTTTTTCAGTTGCTCACCCAACCATTCTGTGCTGCTAGTTAGATGATCCCACAGCTCAGAGGCATGCTTCTGCAGTGTTGTCTTGGTAGGAAACAAAAAGATGGACCTTCCAAATCAAGACATGTGTGCTTTAAGGAATTACTTTGCACCTGCTAGTTAGTTCTCCTAAACCAGACATGACTGCCCTCACAGCTAAGATGTAGTAAAACAAGTTAGCTTAAAAACTAAAAGAGATCAAAACTAATGTGTTTTACCTTGCAGTAAAGCAATGACAGATTACACATGTATTCAACTATGATGCTCCAGACATCAGGAAACTAACTCTGAGAGAGACACAAACCAGTAGAAGTGAATTTTTGAAGCTTTATCTGAAAGAGTCATCTGACTCTCATTTGAACTAGACTTGTGTGAACAGAGTACTTGAAGCACAGAAACAAGACAGAACTCTGATAATGAAGAGGAATCTGGAACATTGGTTGAGGCTATCCTATCTCTTCAAGCTGCCTGGAATAAGCACAGGGAAACTCAGCCTACAGATGCAGAACCAGCTGTTACAAGCGGGACAAATCATCTGACCATGAGCACATGGGACATACATACAATGGAAAAGTAATATACTCATTTGAGTAACTACTACACTCAGACCACAATAGTTGCTGTATAAAACTGAAAGAATTTTTTAATAGTTTGCATAGACTGTTAACGTTGTTTCCTTAGCTCTGCATACTACTTAGATAAAAACATTAACACTGTCAGTGGTGTTCTTGCTACAACTGTATTACTGGTGACTCTACTGGGTCTGGCTGAGCTGGAATTGGTTTTCCCCTATAGCAGCCCTCACGGTGCTGTGCTTTATGCTGGGAGCTGGCAGGGTGTTGGTAGCACCCTGGTGATGTGGCTGCTGCTGAGCAGTGCTTACACAGCACCAAGGCTCTTGCCGACATTTCCCCCCAGTGGGACGGGGTGGGCAAGATCTTGGGAGGGGACACAGCCAGGACAGCTGACCCGAACTGACCAAAGGGATATTCCAGACCATATGACATCTGCTCAGTACAAAGCTGGGAGAAAGCAGGAAGGGGCTGGGGTCACCCTTGGTCCTCCGAGGCAACCACTATGCGTATGGGAGCCCTGCTCCTGAGAAGGCCTGACATCGCCTCTTCATGGGAAGGAGAGAATAAATCTGGTTTGGTTTGCTTCCATGTGCGGACCTCTGCTTCGTTTTGCTTATATTAAAACTGCTTTTGTTTTACCCACAAGGGTTGGTTTATCTTATTTTCTTTCCCCTCTTTGCCCTGTTGAGAAAACAAGGGGAAAAGGCGGGGGAAGTGATAGAGCGACTTGGTGGATACCTGGCATTTAGCCAAAGTCAAACCGTAGCAATGGAAAACTTCTGGAGAGAAGCTGGTAGAGAAACAGTATACACTAGCTCTTGATAACTTAGAAGATACCCTGAAAACCATATTGGTAATCAATATAAATATTAAGCAAACCACCTCTGACATGCAGTTATTATAACCTATATGCAACAATCCATTGCCTCGAAAAATATTACGATTCAAGTACTGCAGTAGCACAAAGTGTGTGCGTATGTATGTGTGTATATATATATAAAAAATTCAATTTCTGGGACTCAAGTAGGATAATTGCAGGGACAGAATTTGTTAGCATACCTTTAAAATTCTAAAAAAAAATATCTTTCGACTAACACAATAACGAGGTTCCTTCCTAGATGTAATTCATATCAGTACCGACTGACAACTGCTACATTAAAAAAGAGCTATGAAACCAATTTTTTAAAGTAGTGTTTGCTACAGTAATTGATGCATTGGAAGACTGTACTCAGTTTTTCCGCATTTTCATGCATACATTAGAACTTGGAAATTTGAGGCCTGTTTTGATGTGACACTAATCATCCTACTGGATTCTTTTTAGAAAACCTGTCACTTGAACTAAATGAAGAGGGTATTAGTTCTTCACAATTTTGTGTTGAAGTTTTATCATTCAAATCTATCACTAAATAAATTTTAAAAATATATACAATTGAGGTTTTTGGCATGAAGCACCAATCTGGTAAAGCCTTATTTATTTCACTACAAATTCAGTTTTTTAGGGTATTAATCTTGTGATTACATGTTTTTGAGGATATACTACAGAGGTGTCTGGAGTTCTGGAGTTATAAATACTGATAAACCCATTTATGTAGAAGCCATGAAATTTTAATTGCTTTGACTCACAACTTGTTAAGTTTAAAAGCTCAAGAGTTAAGTTAGAAACAGTCCTATTATAGGCAGATAATGTAGTGGTTTACACTGTTGCAACGCTGCATTTTTAAACTTCTGTAGTAAAACAAACGTGTAAACAAAACTAAACTAAATGCCAATATATCCACCTGGTGGTTTGTTTTGGTTTTTTTTTAATCACTTCTTAGGACTGATAAACATCAGGTCTGATCTGCAAAGTTATACTGATTATGAAGTTAGGATCTTATGCTGGCTTAATTTCAGCAGGTGAAATACCTTCGTGTACAAAGAAACAACTAGTATATTAATACTCCTTAGCAGTCAGTCCCACTGCAGCTTTTGCTAGTGAGTAAAGTACCAATTCAAATTCTCAGAAGCAGGCAACCAGTCTGAAACACTGGTCAGACTTTAACAGTGCTTATAAGCATACGCATCATAGCTTGGAACACTCTACTGAATTAATCCCCTGTCTCATCATTGCCCTTGAAGTGTACATGTGGATGAGCTATTTCTGAACTGGTTGCTGAAATCACCAGAGTAGAGCAATATTCTGAAGTTTGTCTTTACCACTTGTGTTAGAATGTCATGCAGTAACGAGTACTGCTCAGCAACTGGCTCAACATCACCTCGGGCACCTGTGTATTATAGGTGGGATGAGAGCTAGGAGTGCTAACTGTCAGGAGTTGCACTGAGGTCCTTGATTATGTAACAAAGCTCTTGAAGAGTGTAAAATTTTGGCCCGAGTGATACCTGCTAGCTGATGCCTGCAGACGGTGCTAATTGCTGTAAGGTGCCTCAGACAAGAATGCATCCAAGGAAGTTAATTTTTTCAACTGTGATGGGTACATCCTGGGGAAGGCAGAGAAACCAACAGACACCTGTGGTAGTCAAAGAAAGCTGAGAAACTCTACAGACAGAGCAATGAGCCAAGACAAGGCCACATATGAAAAAAACCTCAGAGTTCACAGAAATGACACTAAGACACCTCTTCTACAACCACTAGAGACCACCACAGACCACTGAAAACCCCCATGGAAGCCCCTCAGAGACCCCCAAATTTTAGTACACTTGCACAATGTATTAACATGTGCATTGGATCCTCTGGAAACAGGTGTGTACTTTTTGGGAATTACATTAATATTAATTTCCTTTATTGTATATAAGTGTGCTTTTGTCTTTCAACATGCAGGTTAGGTGGAATGATCCCCCATGCATCCAGCCCCGCAATAAAGAATGCCTGCCTTCTAGAACTTTAACCTAAGTCTTAGGGGGTTCTTTTGAGACCGGATTTACAGTAACACGAGGAGCTGGAATTTCTGTGGACTTTAAGGCAAGACTGTGAATGACTAGTTTCTCTGACACTTGCAAATGTCATGTTCAACTATATCCTAAAACAAAGGCTAATGAAGATCAGGTTCCTCCCTCATTTACCTGATATGGCATAAGTAAGGCTATGGCTCATGCTGATGCACAACTTCATGCACTGCCAAGTACATCCTTTGTAACCAGTGTGATTTGTAATTACATACATTGAAAAAGTGATACAATTTACAGACTTATTTCCTTATGTTTTCTCTTTTTTCATAATGTGAAATTAAAGGGTATTATTGACAGGAATTTACAGATCAATTATATGGTATTTCACATTTTGACACTTGCAATTTCAAGCTGCATAAACATGCAGTAGTAGGTTCTTTTGAGTGTTGTTGCTTTATTTAACTTTGTAAACACTAAACATCAGAGCACTAATTGACAAATCCATTATTGGTAACAATGGTAATCTGTACTGAAATGCCTTAACTTAAATTACCTCTAATAAGCCATGTGACTTTGCTCTGAAGAGCATGTATACTGGTGAAAAAACTCACCAACTTCAATGTTTACATGATAAACTTCCAGACATCATTTTATGCCAGAGCTCAACAGAATCACAGAATCATCTAGGTTGGAAAGGACCTTGAAGATGATCCAGTCCAACCGTTAACCTAGCACTGACAGTTCCCAACTACACCATATCCCTCAGCACTATGCTGAGACCCGACTCTTAAACACCTCCAGGGATGGGGACTCCACCACCTCCTTGGGCAGCCCATTCCAACACCCAACAACCCATTCTGGAAAGAAATGCTTCCTAATATCTAGTCTAAACCTTCCCTGGTGCAACTTGAGGCCATTACCTCTTGCCCCAACTGCTGAAATGGATAGCTGAAACAGGCATTCCTATCCCACTCCCCATTTTTGCTTTATTATTTCAACTCTTCTTATTCTGGCATTGGCATACACAAAACGTTGTGAGGAGTTAGTTCAAGGAACTGAACTGGCAGAAACTTCTTATTTGTGGAATCAGGGCTCAGTTTCTAAGGAGTTTGAACAGAATTACAGCTCATCCTTGGGGAGAAGATCCTTCTCACCCTGACCAATCTGTGGTGGTGTTGACTACTACACACTAGGACAATTAACTCACTAAAAAGAGAGAAAACTAAGCCGGCAGAAATGCATGAAACATCTGCTAGGTAAACACATTGAACTAATTAACTTTGCAGTCAGATAAAGTCCATCACAGACAAAAGGGAGAACATACTAAGAAGTCAAGGGAGGGAGGAAAAAAAAGGAAGATTAAGGCAAACCTCCCTTTCCACTGCTGTAGGTGGAGAGCTGATAATTCAGGTCAACTGCACTGTGAAACTATACCCTTTATTTTCAGTCTGTCCAGCTGCCTGCCTGCTGCAGCTCACTGTGGAGTGAGACAAACTCCACTTCCAGTTGTGCAAAGCAGCAAGGCTGCCTCTTTGAGCAGTAGCTACCTGTTAGGCTGTGCATCTTGACATCAGAGATGGAGGGGTGGGACAGGTCAAGAAGAACTGGCTATCAGCAAATTCTAAGCTAACTTTGGGACAGATGTAGAAAACGCCTTTTGCTTACCTAAGGTATTTATGTTATACTTCACATCGGGTATGCTTAATCACTCTTTAAGAGATCCTTGCAAAGAATTAAGTGGAAAAAATGTTTTAGGTTTTTTTTTTCTATTATGTAAACTTTCAAATTTAGCATATTTTTCATGTTTTTAAAAGCTTCTTTTCCTGAGTTAATCCAGCCAGCATTCCCAAAGGCTGAATTGTTTCATGTGAAATGAATACATTCTAAACTCTGAGCTATCTGAAATTGGGAAATATTCCTTTAAAACTTTAGAAGAAACCTTCATTTCCCAGTAAAGAGAAAGATTTAAATTAACTATTGCCACAGTCTGAGTTTTGATCTTCAATAACTGGAAGTAATCTTCAAGGTGTTCTCATTTAATGTGAGTCTTCCTGATTTCAGAAATGCTTCTTTTTCCCACACTTGACCAAACCATGCCACATACCTTCAAAGTAGACATCAGGCAACATGCAAAAAATGGTTTTTATTGCTAGGATAGAAAAGAAGTAGACTGAGTCAAATAATTGATCGTTTCTTGCTTGAGAATGCTTTGTACTCCTTTTAAAGAGAATGAGACAAATCATCACAAATTAAAACTTTATCCAGATGCTAGTTAAAGACTGCTGATCACATTTATATTTCCTTTCTAGAGTTACCTAAAATAATGAAAGGATAAGAGCTGGAATTCTAAAAGAGACAAGAAAACACAACATGAAAAAAATGTACATACTTTTAGGATCTTCTTTAAAACTGTAATATTAGTTACTACTCCAAGAGGGGGAAGAAGAGTCAAAGCTCCTGCTAATGAACCAAAGCACTAAGTTGCAGCAAACACTGCTCAATTAAACTTTACTTCATTCATGCCTCACTTTGAATACTCTTTCAAAAAATTTTCTTCCCTCACTGTGTCAACAAGTGAGTCTACAGTTGCTTACAGCAATTATTGGTTTTCCTTTTACACACCAGACTTAAGATCTTTGCCTTTACTTTTACCATGAAGGTTCTGAAAAATGAAGCAAGAAGAAATGCTTTGTCCCATGATCATTTAGCTAATGATACTGTTCACTGCTTAAGCTCTTACTTCCTTCTACAACTTTTTGCAGATCTGCCATTAAGATTGGAAACACTCACTCTAGAACTCTACAAAACAAATATGTAACCTTCCTTCAATTTGTCTTAAAGGAGATGTGCTGCTCACAATGTCAAAACTAACAACATTTAGACTGTCAGCATGATTAGATCACTACATCTCCAACTGTCCAATATACTCTACTTTTGTTTCCTTAGTCTGTGATGATCTGTTTATTTTCTCATTAGTGGTGAACTGCTGGGGCCAGGGAAAATCCCTTCTTAAAAGATACCCAACACAGTAAGGTTGCTCTAAGTACAGACTAACACAAGTATTAGCATCTGTACTTATACTGATTAGACCTGCTTTACAAGTGGAATCACTGCATTTGTTCTCAGTTATTTCTTGAGTGCCTGACAGTATTACTTCCTATGTAATTAAATAAAAGAATTAAGCTCTTTCAAAAACCTTTGAAAAAGAAACTCAGAGACAGAATTATATATCCATCTTTTCTTTTCAAAACCACAATCGCCTAACCCTATTAGAAGTAGCATCTAAAAGCAGGTGTTTTGACAAAAGATGGGCATTAGACTTCCTCTGTATTACAGCACATTTATTGCATATTTCTTCAACATTCAGACTCAAATGAAATGCAACTAGAATCTCTTTCTGTATGTAAATCCTATATATTGTTAGTTTATGCCCCTAGTAAATGAGTTCATGAGCGTTCTTGGCAGGAGGAGTCAGAATTACTTTTAAATACATCACTATCATCAGCATTAGCCCAAACTTGGTGTTGAAACTGGCATCACTGCTAATGGTCTTCCATTGTTACTTTAGATACCCACTCCATGAGCCACTGCATCAGTGGAAAACTTTCATTAGCTTGCACTAATTTAACCACTCTTCTATACTTTTTTCTCAGTTTTTATGTGCCAGTTTTCCCCAACATTTTAGTCAAACTAACTTAGGAAAGCCTTACTTTTTAAGTTACTTCAACTGAAATGGGTTAGGAAACATTCCCACGAGAACAGCCAGCAGTTTTGAGGGCTGGTAATCAGAAGCACTAACCTCTCCACTAGTACAGTTATACCCAGAAGACATCAATATTTAACTCACACCCTTCTCCAGGGACAAAAGTTACACAACTTTAATTGTCCTAGCAGGAAGTTCCTACTAATAGTATTTCAAAATATTATACCAATACAGACCAAGGACTTTAAGAGCAGTAGCACAAATATTTCTTTATATTTGGGGTCTCCGTTGATATAAATGGGGACATCTCTTGTCTGCCCCACTATTAAGTACCTTTATTCTGATTTAACACCCTTTAAATGAGTAAGAACAAACCGCACTGGTATAAAGATACAACATGAGAAAATTCTGTCCATCCCAGAGGTCTTCAGTTTACTTTTTTTAAAAAAAATAATTTCATAAATCTGGCCAGTGTAGTTTTACTGGTGCAAAAACAATGCTTGTAAAAAAACTTACCCTGCTGGCACTATCAAACCAGTTTGACTCTGTGTAAGTAAATGCGCAAAGATTCTGGTAAAGATTATGTAGATGTATGTAATGTGTGTTAATACAGGGGTCTTCCCTAGATTAAATCCACCTGTAGAAGATCAGATGCACATTTAAACTAATAAAGTTACATAAGAACTTTCTAGATACTTTTGAGGTACAGACATGTTAACTAGTCATGACTGCAGAAGTTACTGTGAACTTTAGTTTCTGTTCTTCTATCACAGTAAGAACAAATAAAGGAGGATCAACGTGACTTTTTAGGAAAGCTCAAACGGTTAATATGTTATGCTGGCTTTGTGTGGTGGAGTTTCTGACAGCAAGTGGAGGAGGCTACAGTGGCGGCCCCTTGTGAGAAGCTTCTTGAAAGCTCCCTCAACTCCAAGTCAGACCCACCTCTGGCCAAGGCCAAGCCGATTAGTGATGGTGGCTGTACCTCTGTGATAACATATTTAAGAAGGGGAACCAGGGAGGGGGTTGGGGGGACTCGTGAGTAGGAGTCAGGACACCTATGTGAACACCAAGGTCAAGGGAAGGAAGGAAGAGGAAGGGGAGATGTGCGCCAGAGCAGAGAGCCCCCCTGTATTCCATGGTGAGACAGCAGGACCGCCCTCCTGCCACCCCTGGAGGTCACCAGAGGAGCAGAGATTCGCCTGCACCCTATGGAAGACCCCTGGAACTCTGTGTGAAGAAGTAGCCCCCACTGTTGTAGGTCAGCACTGGGAGGACTGCAACACGTGGAGGTGACCCATGCCATAGCATCTTGAGAAGAATGCATTCTGTGGGGAGGTCTCATGATGGAGAAAGTCGGTGGAGCACTGTCTCCCAAGAGAGAGATGCCACGTGGAGCAGGGGGAAGAATGCAGAGGAGTGCTTCCCCCACACACCTTGCAGGAAGAAGCAACGAACTGACTGCACCCCACCATGCCCTGCCCCTGTGCAGCTGGGAGAAGGAGGTAGAGATATTGGGGGGAAAAAGCTGAGCCCCGGAAAAAGGGAGGGATGGGGGGGTTTTTAAGATATGGTAACACTTCTCACTGTCCCATTCTATCTGATAAGTGGTGTTGTCCTTAGTGTTTTGAACTGATGACCTTTTTCTTCCCCTAATGAGCATGTCTTTTGCCTGTGACCATAATCACCTGTCCTTATCACAATTTCTGAGCCTTTTGATCCATTTCTCTCCTTCTCAGTGCTGAGAGGGAAAGGGGTGAGTGAAGGGCTGTGTGGCACTCAGTTGTCCTCTGGGCTCAAACCTCAACAAATGAAAAGCATTCCCTCTTATAAGAAACTGTCTTTATCTTTCTCTATAGTCATACTGCTTCAGTAGTAATTAATTCAACAGATCTTAGAGAATGAACTAAGGATATGCTATTTTAGATCAGGTCATCACACTGGGCTTACAACTGCTCTGTACCTTAAAATGGAAACTAGTCCTTCATTTCCATTCTCAAACTCATCATGTACTAATTAAGAATTCAACCTAACATGTGCCAAACTTATGAAATACCTACACATAAAATAGAAAGCACTTAACAATCCCTCTATGATTAAAAGTGCCAGAGTTAGGGGATTCTGTTACTTGTTTTAAGCACTAAGACTGCTTTATACTTCAGAACAGTATTCTGCAATGCTTTATAGATAAAAAGCCAAGGAATCCAAAGACATTTGTGAAACAACCCTACTTTGCTCAACATACAAGAAAAGCTCAATGAGCATGGCAAGCCAAATGAGCTATTCTTGGATTATCCTTCTATAAGCCATATTGCTCAATATGGTAGAACAGCTAGCAGACTTAAAGGAGTAACATTCTCTTTATCAGTAAACTGAAGAATATTTATGTGACTCCTGAAACCCAGTTAGGTTTATTAAATGTGCATGACATCAAGACTTAGAGAGTACATACGTAAGAGATGGGTAACAACAGGAAGCAGCTAAACCTGCAGGCAAGCAAAGGTAGGTGAGATGCTTGTAAAAGCATAAGGGAGTAATTAAAATGTACACAGCAACAGAGAAAGATGCATTTGCAGGCATGCCTGTACAGTTAATTTAGAATGATTGCTCTCACTGCTTCTTCATGTAAGTGACTGCTACAGTGGGAGAACTGAGAAAACAAAATCACTAGGATAAATTTTCAGAAGTCTGTCGAGTCATTCTCATAGTTTGGGCCACCAAAGGGACAGTCTCACTTTTAGCCATGGGCTCCTGTTGCTTTTATCATCCCATCTCTAAAACCTGCCTGAACAGCTGCAGAGCTGATTCAGCTCACCAGCCCCACAAACAGGGGAGAGGAAGGAGGAAAGACAAGGGGCCTGCCTGCAAGCTAAGTCCCCTCACACGGGCACTGGCTGCATGCCAGAGCTAGGTAAGGACACAGCCATTTAATCAGGTCAAGCTGCCCTGCATAATGTCAGCCACAGCCTGCATCTCCACCTGAAGCCTGCAAAATCCTGCACTGGTACAGAAAAAAACCTCAAACTAGTTCTCTGCACCAGAGCTGAATCCGCACGATGAACCAGACAAGGAAGTTCATCCGACTGCAGACTTCCCCCTTCACTGGATTAGGTTCAACCAGGTCCGTTCTCCTACCTGGCATGCAAAGATTCTGCTAACACAGCATAATGAGTGCAAACCCCTCTTTCCAAACACACTGAGGCATTACATCCACTATGGTACAATTACAGCATTTCACAAAGAGGCAGCCCCACTCCTGGTTGACAGCTTTGTCTCCCTCTGCATTTGACCTTGTGGTTGCATAGCTGTAAGGTAAGCTCATCTCCTGAATTTATTCACTCTGCAGCTAACAGTTGCTATATGACACACAAGGAAATGAGGTAGAAGCAGAAATAAGACCACTTCTTTTGGCAAAAGCCCATACTGTTATACCAGCTTATGTATAACATCAAATTGCTTATATATGTATGGTGTGAGATGACTGCTTGGAGTATTCCCTGAACTACAGCCACAAAAGAGGCAGCTGATACATGAAAGCACACTATGGAAAGGACTTGCAGGCCTGTTCTACTACTAACTCTCCCCTTACAGCTTGCACAAGCTCATATCAACAGAAACTTCCTTCAGAAAAAACCTACAGAGTTTCACTCACATCCTTCCAGTAAATCAGTGTATCAGATAAAAATATAACCTTTATAAATATCATCACTTGCATCTTCCCTTTTTTTTTTTTTTTTTTTGGTTTATCCACCCCACAGGATTAGATTTTGTTAGTTGGTGTGTAGTTTTCTGGTTTTTAATTACTGTAAACATGTATATAAAGCACTCTGGAAAAAATACTCAGATAAATCTGTCAAGAGTGAAAGTGTTAGTTATGCTGACACACTGTCCTGTTTCGAAGGAAACATATTGCAAATATAAATGGGGCAGTTTTCACACCACAAATTTACTGCTAAGCTATAAACAGCAACCTCAACTTATTTGGAATGAAATAACCATTAATTTTAGCTAGTATGACAATAGCAGAGGGTTTGGCTTTAGCTTTTTGGTGATTTATGTTTTTCAAGTTTCTGGTTTAACTTCTTACAGTCAAATACTTAGCTTAGTCCAGACTGTCCTACTTTCAAGATGAACAAAAATAATTTAAGTTAAACAAATCTGAACAGCCTTTGAAAGAAGGCCTAGTCAAACAAAAAAAAAAATCTAAATATTGATACAGAAAGGCAGTTCTTAAACCGTGATCAGGAAGGAATGTACTTCCTTACAAAATCTGTCGTACTGCACCATAAGATACACGGGACTCACTCAGAAAGCACAAGCAACCTTCCAGTCTCAGAGAGCTGGAAATTAAGAGTTTGATTTGTCAGAAGATAAATCCTTTGTTGCTCTAAGAGTTTGGCAGTACTATCTAACACAGTAATCTCTGGAATCAAAAGCTGCTGACTGAAGGGTAAGAATATGGACAGGTCTGCATACACAAGAGTAAGAATTTGATTAATTGTACCTTTGCAGCTTTATTCATCATTCTCACACTGATGAAATTCTCTTTTGTAGCTGCTTACCTAATGCCAGTAGTGTACAGGCACAAGTTTAAAGTCCTATGAGCAGCTTGAAACATCACTGAGGAAAAAATGAGAAAAGTTTACCAGAAAGTAACTTGGGTATTATTTCGTTTTCCCCAATGGTCACTGCTGGGTTGTATGCTGCAGGCTATGTGTGACAAAAAAGTATATGCGGACAGCTGTGCCAGCCAGAGCCTGCAGCCCCAGCACCCACCCCAGCTGCTTACTGCTTCCTCACACCACATGCTAATACCTCCGCAGGTCTGGGAAAGCAGATACTCACATGAGAGCTCCCTGACCTGTATCAACCAAAATAACTCAGGTTAGCAAAGTTTACTATTAAAACTGCTTAAGCCAGTATGGCTACTGAAGAAGGAAAGGCACACATACCCTCTGCCAGCTGAGATCCACACTTAAGTCTGCCAGCAGAACAAACATGTACAAGTTAAAAATTTGACACTGCTCTATTCCTTCTACACAGTTAAGCTTCCTAGTTTAAGCAAGAGGTTCTGGGTTTTTTCAGAGATTTTTTTACCCAGACATTATACACAGGTTACTTTCTTCTGGGACACTGCTTTCCTTCACAAACTGTAAGGAAACTCCAGCAATTTCACTGGCTGCACAAACTTTAATTGAATAATAAATGAGCACACAATAAATCGAAACAAAAACTGCATAAGGAACAAGCAAACTAATCTTACCAGTGTATTTAGAATTCACATTACAGATGAAAGACAGTTTTCACTGGACTAACACATTAGCTTTAAGCATTCTGTAGTTGTATTTTGCATGTGAACTATTTAACTGCATGCTACAGTATCAGTGGGGTTTTGTTCTGTTTTGGTTCCCCGTGCCTCACCCTCCCACACACTTTAACAACAGAATACAATCATGAAATAATTCATGTTGAAAGGTACTTCTGGATGGAGGTTGTCTGGCCCAACCCCTTTCCCCCAAAGCAAGGTCTGTTTCAGAGTTACACATGTTGCTAAGGTCTTTGTGGTCAGAGGCTAAGAAACTTGACCAGAAAAATCAAGGTAGGCTTGAAAAAAAAAACCCACCAACAAAACAAAACCCAATCTCCCCTTCTATCCCACAATCTAGCCAGGGCCTATTCTTAAAAAGACATCAGAACTATCACCAAATTTGTTCTCTTCAAGACAACATTTCACAAGAAAATACAAACAGCAAAAAAAACCCAGAAGTATTAGTAAGAATTGAGAGGAAAAGTTAAAGCTAGTTAATTGATGTACTGCAAGCTCTTTTCTGTAATAAACATCTTGAACCTGCAGAATCCTATAGATATAGCAAGTCGTGTTCAATCATCCAGCTAAAGCAGTCCGCATGACAGGCAGCAACTGAGAACTGTACACCCCACCCAGTGGTGTCAGTTATGCTCCTTACATTACCATGCACGTGCACACGTAGAGCTGACCACCATCACATGGAAATACTTAGTCCTGTGATAAGAGAGGGTCTGCAGTGTCTCTGGAGAAAGAGGTACAGACAGACACAGTCAAACGTTACACAGACTTTAAGACTTCCCTCAAACAAGTGTCCCTAAGGAAAGTTGTAAAGCAAGGAGTAAGCTGTGGGCTAAATACTGTTGAACATCTCATGTCACAATTGGCTACCATGGACTAACAGAGTGGGAAAAGTATTTATACAGTTATTTTCAGGTACAAATGCAGTTACAGAAAAAGCCATCCAAAACTATGAAGTGTAATAGGACCATCAGATGAACACTGCCTCCCCCATGATACTCATATTATTATTTATACAATGCTGATTCCAAAACCAGGAAGCTGTTCTACAGAAAAACTATTTCAATTTTTGCCATCTTATTTTTCTATGGTAGGCATGGATGCAGCTCTTCCTACTACACCACTTTCCCAAGTCGACCTTGCTGATGATGGTATCAATAGCTTCAGATCAGAGATTTCATATATGAAGAATGCCCAACTCAGTTTTTCAAGAATCATGTCCACACACTCATCTTGCAGTAAAATCAGTATCAAAATATTTTTTTCCCCCACTGTTGTGCAAGTTTATTTGCAAAACACATGCTATCTCCTCTCTTCCCTCCACAACGTGCAAATGTAAGTTTATCCTATAGTACAGGGCGGTGTGTTTTACACTTCAGACAGTGTATTGCAGCAATGAGAAAAGAACCCACAAATCCAAAAGATTAGAAGAAAAACCCCGCTCAATTAGACAAAATAAGGAACAGCGACAGGGTCACCTGCCCCAACAAGAATAACACTGGGTATTACACAGGACGTACTACCTTAACCCAAATGAACCCAGACAGCGCCACAGATAACCTGAGGAGAGCGAACCAGTGGGGTGACGGGACTCAGCAAGCATGAAGTGGATGGGGGGGCCGGGGAGCGCGGCCACCCCCCCGCCAGGGCTAAGGCCGCGCACGGCAGCCGCGGGGAGGGAGGGGGGATGGAGACGCGTGGCGGCCAGGCTTCAGCCCAGCGCCCGGGGCCCGGGGCCCGTCCTGCCCCGCCCGCCGGCAGGCTGCCCTCGCCTCTCCCCGGGAGGCTTCGCGGGGCTGCGGCGAGACGACGCGGGGAGGGGGCGGCGAGCCAGCGCCCGGACTCGCCCTCCACCGCGGCCAGCGGGGCCGCTGAGCGGCGCCCCGCACAAAATGGCTGCGCGGGGCCGGGCCAAGGGGGGCGGGGAGCCGGAGCCCAACATGAGCATGGCATCGCCCGCCGCTCCGCGGCTCCCTCTACCCGGCAGGAGGGACCGGAGCCCGCCGCGCTGGCGGGAAGCGGCAGCCGGCGCCGCCCGGATGCGGGGCGGCGGGAGGCACAAGCGGTTCCTGTAAGTGAAAGGTCGGGGGGCGCGGGGCCGCCCGCGGGACGCCCCGAGGCCTGAGGCGGGACGCGACGGGACGGGCAGCGCCCCGCGGCGCGGAGAAGGCGGGCCGGCAGCCGCGCGGGCCCGCACCGTTAGCGCGCCGCCGCGGCCGTGGGGGTCGCTCACCTGGCGGGCCCGGCGGCCTCTCCGGCAGGTTTATTTGGCGGCGGCGGCTCCGACTCCCGGAGGTCAGAGTTCGCGACCCCGCCCCCTCGGCTCGGCTCCGCTCGGTTCCGCTCGGCGCCGCCCCGCCCCGCCCCGCCCCGCCGCGGCGGCTGCGCCTGCGCTCGCGCCCGGCCGCCGTGCGGGGAGGGCGGGGCTCGCGCGAGGCCTTGGGCGCCGCGGTCGCGCCCGCCCCCTCTCCCTCGCCCTTCCGGCGGCCGCTAACGGCGCCCTGGGGCGCGGCGGGGCGGTGGCGGCGCCGTGGCCGAGCAGCCGCGGGGGGTGCGGGCGGCTCTTTGTCCGCTCCGGCGGGGCCGGGGGTGCTGCCGCGGGAAGCACCGAGCGCTGAGGTGCTGCGGGCCCGGCCCCCAGAGAAGCGCTCCTCGGGAGGGGACGCCTGAGGCGAAGCTCCCTCGCAGGCGGGGGACGGCGGCTCCGGCCTGGGCCGGTCCAACAGCCCTGCGGGCGCCGTCGTGCCCGTCAGGAGAACTCGAGTCTGCGAGCGCGCAGCGCACTGCGTCCCTGCAAGGGAACGGGAACGGGTCGGCTTTCAGCATCACAGGCGCGAAGCGTTTGCTTCTGCCTCTGGGTAGCGCGGTGGGCTCTTCCCGCTGAGGCAGATGCGTAGATGAGACTTGCAGGTTCGGCTTGAAACAGATAGCACGATGAAGACTTAAAGCGCTTCATCACGCTGACTACCCTCGCAGTTACTGTAGCGGTTCAGCCGGCGAGGCTTGAAAGAGCCGGCTTTGTCCGCCGGCATGGCGGCCGCCAATTACTTCGTTAAATGTCAACGCTGCTCTGAACAGAGTTTGGAAAAGCAACGGGGAGCCTCTCGCTGCTACTGAGTGCGCGTCCTGCTGGAGTAGGGCCTGGAACAAGTGCCAAAGGAACCACTTACCGCTGTTCTGGCTGTGTCTCGACATCCGTTTGGACCAAAGTTGTGTTAGCTAGTTTGTTTATGCTAGTTATTTGTGACCTTAAGGAAGAGTTTTAAACTTTAAATATGCCCCTTTCCCCTCCTCCTCTTCTATCTGTTCTACAAAGATTGTATAGATGTGGCTGTTGATAAGCAGGAACTTCCAAGATCATTTAGGCCACTGGGACCGTATGCACAATTTCATTACCTGAAATTCTTTTAAATCATTTTATGCAATTTCTACTCAATCAGATGAAATAAGCATCAACATTTGATAATCTGTGATATGAAAACCCCTAAAGAATACAAGCAATTTATGCGTTAACATTAACAATTCACGCTCTTATCTTGCCCATTCCTTTACTGCTTTTCTTCCTCCCATGTCCCACAGCTGCACTTGCATCTAGCCATCCCACCTCAAGATCACTAGTTCAGTCAGTACTTGCAAGCATCGTATTTTCTTTTTGATCAAGCACATTCCCAAAAGCCAAATGCAAATGAACCTTATGAAGAATTTTAAAATTGAAGCAATTAATAAACTTGCTAAGTATTTCCTGAAAATGTTACAGCACTCTCAATTTACAGTACTTGCCACTTCTCAAACTAGCCTGAGCTGCATATTGACTTTCTAAATGAAGGAGCTTATTGCAGTTTAATTTCACAAATACCAAAGAATTTGCCCCAAAGCTTATTTCAGACAAGTATTGTGATATCCTCAATAGAGCAGAAATGTCACTTTAACCACTAAAACATATTTTGATTCTTTTTCTTAGCAAGTGACCCAGTTCACACCTGATCTGTATTACAAAGGCATGTCTATGTAGCTGTGTCAGCCAGGATTACAACAGACACATCCCTATCAAAAACATGCAGAGAAGCAAAACCCTTTATGCTGTTACTGCAAGTTATCAAACATCTGTCAGAGAAGTACAAGGAGGCAGCATAACTAACCTGACAGAAAAATCTCTCCCTTACAGGCCCTGCTAAAATACTTATGCCAACAGGAACTGTGTAATTCAGGCATACTTTAATAAATGCAGTAGAGCTGGATTTTGCAAAAGGGTTTATTAATGTAACACCCTTCAGTTCGCCTTCATACAGACATAACTCCCTTAATTCTTTAGAACGATGGTTTCCTAGGATGCCTTCTTTGCCAAGGGTACATCTCTTCACCAGGAGACCAAGAGAACAGCTCTCTCATCCTGCATCCTGGATTCCAGAACAGTCTTATCTCCACTGGTAAATGTTCAAGAATATTGCATCAACAAAGTCCTTTCTCTTTGGGCTAACGTGTCCTAGTCAGCTGTTGCTGCTGCTACAGCTTCTGCTCACAGACCTGTATATCACTGTGCATTATACCATGGGGGCGTAGGGAGCCTCGTTCATTCCTGGGCCGATGAAGCTCCAAAGGGCCATCATCCCCCAGGGCTAGGAGGTGACTTCAGGAGATGAAACCCCACTGCTTGGTGTCCTACACGTGAGACTGCTCTGGAGCAACTTTTTGGATTGTGATGTTTTGTCTACAAGACACACCCAGTTGCAGAAGGGCTTTATAGAAAACAAACACAGACTCATGAAGGCATGGGCTTTTAGTTTGGGGGGGCTAGGGAAGAAGGAACATAAAGTGAAGAACTAGACCACATGAGGCAACTAAGGAAAGACAGGAGGGCAGGAAGATGGAAATCATTTTTGTAGGAAAGACAGCAGTTTCGGTAGTGAGAGTATGTAGTGTTGGCTGACCCGAGCAAGGTAATTCAGTTAAATGTTTCAGGTGGTCAGATCCAGCAGCAGTGTCAGCCTGTGCATACAGCCTACCTTAGCATGCTGTTTTCTGTTTATAAGGGCAAAACGTAGTAGGAATTTTAAAGCAAGACTGATGTGCAAAATAATGACAGTGAATATTGCCATTTGAAAAATCAATGAATACACAAATTACATAATAGATAAAAACCTGAAAACCCAGGCAGACTCAACTAATGTGAATTTATTTATACAAAAATGATACATATCCACAGGAATATTTACAACAACTTTAAACTGTTTTAATTTACAAAATAAAGATTCTATTTCTTTCATTTAGACAGTACAATTTAGGACTGCTCCAAATAAAAGCCTATTTGGAAGGTAAATACAGGGGACAGCAGTTATGGCAAACAAATGCATTGAATGTGTCTTTCCAAACATCTCTTTATGTTGTGATGTAATATACATAATCAAATAATCAAGTTTCCACACACACAAAATATTCAGTAAAATGTGTTCCATAGCTGCTCAGCTCATTTGTTTTAAGTCCTTTGGGCACAAAAAACAGCTTTAAGTTAAAGAGAATTCAGAATCCTAGAACCTTTCATTTATCCAAGAATAAAGATGCTAGAACTAATATTCAATGCTAATGTTTGTCTCATACTCTACTAACGAATCTTAAATTAATTAGTAACTATAGATTCTTATAAGAAGAGGTAGCCAGGTGTTTAAAAACTTCTGGTCTTGTTTTAGTGTTTAGTCAAACAAGAAGTGAATATTTTGATGGTAATGAATCAAAAGGTGAGGTGGGCTGGAGAAAGGGTAAGTTTGAAAAGCAGCCATCTGAAAATGTTATGAAAATGCCTATGTTGTGGATTCTTCATATGACACATACCACTAGTGCTGGTGAAAGAGGAAAAGAAATATTCAAACATGTTTACAAAGACAATTTATTTCACACAGAATTAGACTGCAATATGGGTACTATTGTTTTTAAGGTTCCATTCCAATCTATGCCTGTCACAGAAAGATTTTTTGATTGATCACCTGATTCTGGAAGAAGTCTTCTGATTTTTACAGTACATATTAAACTATTTTCTCACTCTGCACCAAATCCTTGAGAGGTAGTTTGACACCACACAAGGCAGATCTTGGGCACCTTATTCAGTATGTGTTTTATTTTATTGCTCTGTTTTGCAGCAGGGAGATCAATATCAAACCATAAACTGAAATTAAATTAGTGTGCTCCTAGCCAAATTTCTGATTCATTTGCCAGTTCATGGCTTTCCATCTTGGCTGGTGTGCAGTTCCTATGAAAATATTAAGCAGTGCTTCCCTTTGATAATATCAACTGGAAGAGCCACATCACATCTACGTTACATTGGTATCAGTTTGTTTTGGCTAGAGTAAAAACCATGTCAGAAATCAACCTGAGGAGATACGCTACTAGCTTACGTGGCTTCAGTCACCAGCTGGTTTTGAAAATGAAGTAAAAGCCCTTTATATATATAACAAGAGAAAAATATTCATTTATCATGTTTGTATTAAAAGAGAATAAAGGCTTTGATCAGACTCCCACTGAATTTCAAATACTATCTGGTCAAATCTCTAGTGTTTATGAGGGAAGCCAGATCTACAGCCTTAAGTCCCTGATTCAGAAAGGTACTCTAATGAAATGCCTGAAGTCAAGGAAATTACTTGCATACTTAATATTAAGCATTAGGCTTCCAGGCCCACTACTAACTTAACAGAAGCTCTGGAAAATCAAGTTTCTTCAGAGCTATATTAGTATCTTAGACCTGATGTTGAGGTATATGAGGGAGTAAGAGAATTTTGGTTTGCATTTTCATTCTTGGCCTTTCTATGATGACTACTAACTATTCTACCATCTATTCTCTTCCCTTCGTGAGGCCACAGAATAGCTATTAACATGGATTCAAACTAAATTAAAAGTGAATTGATAATTCTGTTACCACAACTAGCTTGATTCAGAGGGCTACTGAGAAGTGTTTCATACAGTAAAATTAACTGGCTACATATGCATTGCATTTGACATAAAAATGGCTTCCTTTCATGTATTTTTCATAGTTCTAGTTCCATTTATGCTATTACAGTGTTAAAAAAATTTCAAAAGTTAAATAGAATAACTGCACCAGATTAATTGGTATTTCCTAATGAGGTATACTGACAATTTTCTTAAAGAAAAAAACCCCAAACACCTAAAACTTAATTGTATTTTTAAAGTGTCAAACAGAACAAATCAGTGTAAACAAACGGTATTTCAAAGAATGGCATACATTTCAATGCCATCTGCACTAAAAATCCTGGGTTTTCTTGGTATGGCAATTCCAGTTTAAACATAGTATTTAAATATACAATAGTTTAAAATTTGGGGTGGGGAGTGTGTGTGCATATATTTGTTTAATGTTCTTTGAACAATAATTTATACAGTGTTTCATACTGTGTACAGAACTCATTTAACACAACATTTTGAAATAAGATATTTCATCTCTTCCCTGTTTATCAAAAATGTATTTTTTACTCTGCTTTAAATTACTACTGGAAACGTAAAAGAAAATATATCCTGCAATTGTTCAAAGATAACTCAATTTAGTCTCTTTGGCATCTGTAGTACTCTAACAGCTTTAATGCCTTATCTCTGTAATTGCAAAGCCCATTTTAAAATGCTTTCCTTTTTCTCTTTTTTAATAATTGAACCATACTTTGCAATTGATTCTGTGATACAGAATTCCTTGTACACTTTAAATGTACCGGCATGCAAGATTTCAACTGCCATTCAAGGAAAGGAGCAGCAATATTATACAACCTCTCATAAAGGAT
Source organism: Athene noctua (assembly GCF_965140245.1). NCBI lineage: Eukaryota > Metazoa > Chordata > Aves > Strigiformes > Strigidae > Athene > Athene noctua. The sequence goes on along the minus strand of NC_134039.1, from coordinate 36,418,548 downwards.
TTTACATAGCCAACAAAGATCCAAAACCTTTGAAATTCCTATTCTGATCTGATTTTGCTAAATTGCAAAGTGAGCATCAGCAACTCAAGAACTATACACAAATCATGAGAAACTGTACAATTGCAACAGATTTGTTTTGTGTTTTGTTTTTTTTGAAAAAGCACATACTTTAGGAATATGTTGACCAACCACCTGCAATTCCGAAGGCATGGGAATTTTGGACCTCACTGCAGACTTCACAAATAATTCTGACCATTACAGTAAACATTGGAATTCAATAAATAACACATTTTGTATCAACACAGAAATACACACAATTCTTTAAAAAAATATTACCTTACACTAAAAATGCAACAACTCCTAATCCTGACAAATATACAATTTTGTGTAGGTTGAGACGGCAGGATTCCGTTTCTTTGAACAGCTGCTGTACTCTGTTTTACCACCATCCTTGGACATGTTCCTTTACACTTGCAGACATGATGCTGACACTGCTATAATATGGTGCCTTCTTGAAAAGCTTCTATCCACCTATTAGAAAAATTAAACACTGTTAGGAAGTTTCTGGTAAAAGTATATATCACACTGCTGTGACTAGCTACAGATTCACACAAGAAGTAACATCATACTTCCATTACCAGTTGGTCTGTTAGTGCAAATGCCAGAAATCTATCCAATGAGTCCAAACATACAAAGCTTGCTAGAGACATGTTAGATTTCCAGTATAAGGCCAGATGACAGAAACTTTTTTCCTTTCCTCTTCCATACTGAAGTTACATGCATAAAGAAGTGAAGCTGGGGAATCAAATGCTCAAAAAGTACGATATGCCAAGGTTCTGCCAGTTTTAACATGATTGCATGCCCTTTAAAGAAACCCAATACTCCTCTTATTTCAATGCAAACATGATCTGGGATGAATCAGGACACCACTGTAACTGAGGTAGCCATCTACATAACCCATGCCCTCTGCTTTAGGAGCTGATACAAGGGTAAAAGTTGGAGTTGAGGGAGAAAGCCACAAGGCACGTGGGCTGGGGTGGAGCAACGGTGCCTTTACATGATGACAGAACTTCCCTGTATTCACAAACACAAATATGTGCTCTTCCAAATCACATATTAACAGATACCCTGCAGATTCTATCCATGAAAATACAAGTATATGTAAAGGGCGTGGAAGTCCTAGAGAGCTGATCCAATGTGTCTCAAAATGGAAATTCAAAGTTAATATTCAGATAATTTTACTCCCTATAGCTATGGTTTCTGTTCCTACTTGATTATGAGGGTGATAAACATCCCCACCTTCTCAAGGATGCTGCAAAAAATAATGTTTCTGAAGCACTCCAATGCTATACTGACAAATACATGGAAAAAATTGAATAATTGTTTTTCAAGTGAGGGCTGAACTGTGTGCATATAAAGGGGCCCACATACTAGTGATTTTTTTTTCCTGAGTGAAAATCTTGCACGAACTGAATGAGACAAAGACCGTAAAGTTATCTTTATCATGGAAATTCAAATCTGCCTTAGTATTCACAGGGTATCTAAACTGTAGTCACAGATGTTGGCTCTTCCTTGTCCTGACTGTTTAACTTTGTAACTGTGTGCATGTTCTTTGAATTCAACCTATTGGTGTGAACGTATTAAGCATGCTCATGCCTGTCTGCACAGACAACTCAAACTTCTATTCCTTACTTTTTAGGGCTCACTGTATTTTCCACTGCCATATATTCACTAAAAAGAACTAAATTGGAATAAAAATATAACAAATTCATAAACAGCTTAAGCACTGGACTAAGAAATTTAAAAGCTCATCAGAAAGCAAACATCTGTTAAAATTTATTACTGCACTTACACAAATACATCAGATATTTTTTTTTGCCCTAACAGGAAAAAAATAGTGTCCACTGATGCAAACAGGACAACAGCATGTTCTTTGTTATTTCTTTTAATGCTATCAAAGCAGCATTTATTCTGGTGGTTCAGCATAAATCTCCCAGGAATATTAAATACTTGGAGAAAGCTTGCAATTTAAGGTTCTTAATATTATTCTTAGCCTCAGTAAAACAAAGTATGTCCAATTTCAAGTCTTCCTACTTATGACAAAAGCCACTGTCTGCATAGGAAAACAAAGCTATATGAATGCCTTGGATTTTTTTAGTGACACAGTGGAAACATTAACAAGGAAACATTTGTGTGCATCTGCAAGTCAAAATACCCCCCAAAATCAAATAAAGGCTTCCAGATTTTGTGTGTAGAGAAGTGTCATTAAGCACTTTCTCAGCTGTTTAAAATTTTCAGTTGTCCTGGGTACTCTGATTTTTAGAATATCCTTATTTGTACAAAACTATGACTGCAGCCATTTGAATGTTAAAGTATTAATAGTGGACTAGTTAGCGCATGAAATCTATTTTATTAATGTAAAATTCATTTGGGAAAACTGCAGTGAAACCAGTCAGATAAGCTAGGCATATAGGCAAGACAACTTAAATGATGTATCGCTTCCACGACCATTTTTAGTTTATTCTGTGATTCATATAGCAAATTTTTTCTACTGATTAATGACCAAGGTTCTAGGTTATTTTATATAGAACACACAATACATAAATTGATAAATATGACTCTAAGCTCAGAAACATCAGCAGGACTTGAAATGAAACAGCTTGTGTGAGCATTCTTTGAATTCAAGCTTTTGGTCTGAACATACTAAGCGTTTCTGGGTACTCATGCACATCTGCACACACACTTCCAGCTTCTGTCCCTTACTTTTGAGGGTTTGCTTTATTTTTCACTGCCATATGTTAATTAAAAATTAACTAAAATTTACAGCTGGAAATAAAAAAGGGACACATCAGTTAATTCTTAAAACACATTGTCTGGATTTCTCCAAAGGTAACATTCAATTTTCACTTAAGCAGACCAGGCATAGAGGTATGAGCTAGGAAAAAGAAAGATTTCTTATTTTATCTTAGACTTTTCCATGCTCATACATTCATTCTTTTGCAAAGGACAGTCTGCTTCTTCATTTAAAGTATTTCAGAAGTCCTAATGAAACCAGGATCTTGTGTTTAAGTAATTTAAAAGTCTTATTTACATATTATAAAATATGCATGTTTTCTACATATGCTTAATAAGTGAATATTAACATTCATGACTTCCAAAGCATTTTCTAGAAAAAAGTAACAGAAATGAATTCAAATGGTTTCTTACTTTTGAGCTGAATGGGGATCATCTGCTTTGAATATGTAAAATAAAGTGTTTTTGTGCAGTAAATGGAACACTCTGGAGTTTTCATCTTTAACTTCACTGACTGTAAATCCAAGCAAAGGTTGGCTTTCTAATGCTGCCACATCCTATTTTACAGAGAAAAAAACAAGACAAAGTTACAGCTTGTAAGAAATACCAAAGAATGCATTTAGACTTTACTCATGCACCATACCATTGCAACAGATTATACAACAAACAAGTTGTTACAAATAGTCACGCACAAAATGCTGCTTTTTATAGTCTCCATGCATGAGTCTCGCCTGTCCAGAGTTTAAGGAGCGCCTGGATGACACTCTTAGCCACATGATTTAGTTTTAGGTGAGGAACAGGGAGAGTTGGACTCAATGATCCTGATAGGTCCCTTCCAACTTGAGATATTCTATGAATCAGCGAACAGGAAATAAAACCTTGTAGACTTCAACACTGCTGCTGTTCTTTTTCTTTCCCTGGTAACACCTACCTTGTCTTTCACTGTATAGTCTCATCATTCTGCCTGGTAAGGATTTCTTATATCAAAATATCAACTACCACCTGGCAGCAGACCAAAGGTCCAACTAGTCCAGTGCCCCCTCCAACAAACTTGGTAGTAAGTTTTCATGTCTTAAAAGGGATATGGGATGATATTAGCTGCACTGAGTATGCTAAAAAGAGGACCTATGGATGTAGCCTATGTTCTCAAGCACTAAAGTCACACTCCAAATACTTTTGATGACTAAACTTATTTTGCTTTCTATTGCTGAAAATTAACAGAATAGGGGAAAAAAGTTGCTGAGTGCTCATAAGTGGTTGGTTAGGAAAGAATAACAAGAGAAGCTGTATATTTTTACCTTCACTTAATTTAATTTCAAAACCTGCCTAAAAAACCAACCCTTTCCTTCCTCATTCATCTAAACTACTTCTTTTTTTATACTCTTGTTTCTTAGTTAATAAATACAATGCACAGCATTTTTGGAAGGAAAAAGAATTTTTCATCCTGTGCAAATTCCAAAACAGTGTTTTTTAACTAGGCAGGGTCCTGAAATGCTTCTGGATAGAAAAAATAAACGAAGATGGTGCATAAATACTGACAAATCAGGTGAAGACTTTGGTAATTGGTTATTGGTAATCTGCTTATTGGATGAAGGAAAGGCTGTGGATGTAGTTTACCTTGACTTTAGCAAGGCCTTTGACACCATTTCCCACAGCATTCTCCTGGTGAAACTGGCTGCTTGAGGCTTGGATGGGCACACGCTTTGCTGGGTAAAAAACTGGCTGGATGGCCGGGCCCAAAGAGTTGTAACAGATGGAGTTAAATCCCGTTGGCAGCCGGTCACAAGTGGTGTCCCCCAGGGCTCAGTGTTGGGGCCACTCCTGTTTAACATCTTTATTGATGATCTAGACAAGGGGATCGAGTGCACCCTCAGTCAGTTTGCAGATGACCCCAAGTTGGGTGGGAGTGTTGATCTGCTCGAGGGTAGGGAGGCTCTGCAGAGAGACCTGGACAGGCTGGAGCCATGGGCTGAGGCCGACTGGAGGAGTTTCAATAAGGCCAAATGCCGGGGGCTGCCCTTGGGCCACAACAACCCCCAGCAGCGCTACAGGCTTGGGGAGGAGTGGCTGGAGAGCTGCCAGTCAGAGAGGGACCTGGGGGTGTTGATTGACAGCCGGCTGAAGAGGAGCCAGCAGTGTGCCCAGGGGCCCAAGAAGGCCAAAGGCATCCTGGCTTGTGTCAGCAATAGCGTGGCCAGCAGGGACAGGGAAGGGATCTTACCCCTGTACTCGGCACTGGTGAGGCCGTACCTCGATTCCTGTGTTCAGTTTTGGGCCCCTCACTACAAAAAGGACATTGAATGACTCGAGCGTGTCCAGAGAAGGGCAACGAAGCTGGTGCAGGCTCTGGAGCACAGGTCGTACGGGGAGCGGCTGAGGGAACTGGGGGTGTTTAGTCTGGAGAAGAGGAGGCTGAGGGGAGACCTCATCGCCCTCTACAGCTACCTGAAAGGAGGTTGAAGAGAGCTGGGGATGAGTCTCTTTAACCAAGTAACAAGCGATAGGACAAGAGGGAATGGCCTCAAGTTGCACCAGGGCAGGTTTAGACTGGATATCGGGAAGTATTTATTTCCAGAACGGGTTGTTGGGCGTTGGAATGGGCTGCCCAGGGCAGTAGTGGAGTCCCCATCCCTGGAGGTGTTTAAGAGTCGGGTCAGCATAGTGCTTAGGGATAAGGTGTAGTTGGGAACCATCAGTGCTAGGTTAACGGTTGGACTGGATCATCTTCAAGGTCCTTTCCAACCTAGTTGATTCTGTGATTCTGTGTGATTTTGTGATTTCCTCTGCATTGAAACAAGAGTATCCTGTGAAAGCATTTCTTCATACTGGAAAACAGTCAAGTAAGGCTTAGAAGTCTGTTTTACTATCTTAGGTCTTTTCACCACTAATCATTCTATCACTTGGAACTAATGTAAGTAGCTTAAGCAGGACTTCCTGGCTAAAGGCAACACTGGACCTTTCCTTGAGACTCTCTAAACATCTCCTGCAATGGCTCACAGAGATGAAAAATAGGGACAGATATTCTTTAGCTTAAAGAAAATAGAAAGAATTAATTTTGTGTTTCTGAGCTGCAAGCTGAAGCTACTCTGGAAGGCTGGTATCTCAGAGGAAGCCAAGCACAAGAAAATTTAAGGTGACTGTCACAGACCAATATGCCTTTCTTTACAGTTGCCAGTCTTCTTTGCAACTGCCAGAAGAGACACAATGCTCTAAAATATTTTTCAAATCTTTGCAAAAGTAATTGTTTTGTACATGATTATTTAAGATATGTTTAGAACTACTTGTTTGGGTTTTTTACTATTGCAAATACTGTGGTGGAAATAACATCACAGGTTCTGGACATAATTCAGAAGTTTTAAAATAAAGGTTGGCACTACAGCGGGAACAACCCAGGAAAAAATCTGAGCACAAAACAGGAAATAACTAGAGTAATGGTGGTGTGGGAGTGGAGAAGGACCATTCTTTACACAGTCAGGATAGGCTGGGCCTTACATTTTGAAAGAAAGTGAGGGATAGCAATACCTTTAAACAGATGCTTTGGATATTTTTCTCTTGAAAGCAAACTATAACATATAATCCAAAAAAGCAAAACCCAAGATCTTCCAGTGCTACAATACATCTACATATGTTGCAGAACATTGTAAGATGCAATAAAACTACATCCTCAACACATGCTAGGACGTGCAGAGCTTATACATAGCTTATACGGTTAGAGATTATTCCACACTGCAACAGGACTACACATTCTAAATAAAAAAGCAAATGCCATTAGATAAGATGCATTTCTTTTTTTCTACTGCAGCACCACATATTAAATAATAACTCCAGGCTGAAGATGGCAGTTCGAGGAGAAGAGATTTAGTTTGTTCATTTTCCGAGCATTCAAAATACCTTATGAAACTGCAGAACAACATACTTCAAGATGCTTTTATAATGTTGTCTTTTCCACTAGTCCAGTGTGATGCATCCAAACAGACCCCCATGTATTCAACTGACTCAGAACATACCTACAACTGTGAATGGTGTGCAGTGCAGAGGTATTCAAAGCTAGGTCTGGAATCAGAAACAGCGTAGCTATATCAGCGTATTATGGCACCAAGCTCACTGGGCCTTTTCAAAATACTATATCGCAATCTGATTAATCTAAGGTGACCTAATTTTATAGCTTGTTTCTAAATCATAAAAATAAGCAACTTTGTTACAAAGACAGTATTATCATTGGATATTTGATTTCTAGTATGCAGTCTCACCTCACTAGCAGCATATGTATATAGCACCTTATTTTTTATAACAAACCATAGGTGTTTCCATGGTTTCTTACTGCCCTTAGATCTGTGTAGGTAGCCACTCATTGTAGAGTCTTCTGTATTTGCTGAAACCTGAAGAGAAAAAAAAAAACAGACAAATCGCAAGAGTATGTATGCATCTGTCCAGGTTTTTGCAGTACAGGTTTTTTTAAAACAGATCTCCAGAGCCCTGTCCTGTCAAAGACTCGGATGCTTACCTGATCCCAAGTTAATGTTGCTAATCAAGTCAGATGGCTAAAAGAAAGACGATTCTGTCTGCTACCATCTATCTGGTCTGGAAGAGAGGTTTCTGCAATCACTAGGGGTTGGAACTTAAATTTGATGCAACAGGACAAGAGAGGGCTGAAACACTGAGGACCACGTACAGCTGGAGAACACACAGTCCTATATAAGAAGAAAAAATACTTCCTCCCGTTCCCAAGGCCTCCAGCATAGGTAGGCTGACTAGCTCTACCTTTCCTAATCATAAGCCAAGAGCTGAGTTGGTGTAGGAGTCTTCTCACTGACTGCTGGTGAATAGGTATATCACAATTCCTTGAAACACAGGGAAGCAAGAAAGAAATTACAATTCCGACTATCTCTCTGAATGAGAGTCTCACAGGTGTTTATGCAGTTTATACACTGCTTCATAGTTCAGTTCCTGCCTATAGAAAACTAACGCCCAAACCACTGTTACAGGCAAATTTTGACTGCTGATTCTAGAGAAGATGGCTAAAATACAGAATTGTTTTTTTCATTCTTAATATTGCTGATATAGTACCAACAAGGCATTACTTTTGACCAATAAAGCACTTACTTCTTTGAGTGCTGCAGGAATTTTTTTCTGCTTTCTTCCAGAGGGAATACTGTGTAATACTGTAGACAAGGCACTTGATGGAGATTTATGGTTAACTGGGGATCCACTCTTAGGAGTGCACTGGTTATCTAAAATGCATAGGATGAACATATTGCTTTCATGTCACAGATGAGTAAACACAGGCAATGATTCTTGGATTTTTTTTCTTAAAAACAGCTGACATTTTTATTCTGATTACAGTGTTTTAATAGTAACACCTGATCACATTAAATTCAATGTTGTGTAGTTGAGAATGGTCAGTATTAGGTTAATGGTTGGACTAGATGATCTTCAAGGTCTTTTCCAACCTAGATGATTCTGTGAATTAACTTTTCAATATTATCATCAACACCATGAGTTAGAATCCCCCAAATCACAATCAGGCCAAAAAACCACAAGAAAATTAAAACTAAACGGATTGGTCTTGTTTATATTCAAAGTCTGTTTTCTTGGTGTTGAACTACCTTTGTCCATAATCAGGGTGAAAATTAAGTCTTAAAAACCCCACCAAATTTTTAGAGCTGTCCTCTGCAGTTCAGTCTGTGCTTTATTTCTTTTCTCCAACCCAGCCCTTAATTATCTACATCTGTTATCTTCTCAGCTTTTTTCAGTACAGATGCTGTAGGGTTCCTCTTCCAGCAGCATGCCATCACGCACACACTTCCGAAGATTCCCATCTCCAGAGCATGTGCTGCCACAGGCAGTTCCTTCATGTCTCTTGGAAGACTTCTGAAACATTTTGCTCTTTTAAAACCCCCTTTTCTAGAAACACCCACCACTATCTTCCAGTCCAACTTGGAAGGAGTAGGGCTGCCCTAAGCTTCATTAAGTCCCCTTCTAGAGTTGTCCTTGAACATGGTGAGGCTCTGAAATAATGAGCAGAGCAGGAGAGTAACTGGATTGCCAGCTGTCCTGCACCTGCTCTGCAGCTCTTTTTCTAGCTAAAAGCACCTGCAATTGCCTGCAGCACAGCAGCCTCTAGTGCCCAATGCAGAGCCCTGCAGGTGGGCCAGACAATCCATCCCCCTCATCACGGGCTCCCACCACCACTTCAAGGGCTGTCAATGCTGCTTTCCACATCCCCATGACAAATGTCACTCCCAGCATGCTGGAAGCCATAGCTTGATTATTTCACTGGGGCATCACAGATTTCCTGATACCCTAGAAAGCTTGTGTCGAACTGGAGCCTCTGCTAGAGGGAAGGGCAGCAAACTGTTTCATTCCCTGCTTATAACTTATTTCTGTATTCTGCACAGAATTCTTTGGACAGAATTCAGAGCAAGTCTTGTGATATGGGACTGGATTCCCACCTCACTGGGACAGTGGTATCATTGGAACAGGCTGCCCAGGTAAGTGGTGGAGTCACCATCCCTGGAGGTATTTAAAAGATGTGTAGAAGTGGCACTTAGGGACATGGTTTAGTGGTGGAATTCACAGCATCAGGTTAATGGTTGGACTCGGTAACCTTAAAGATCCTTTCCAACCTAAATGATTCTATGCCTATTGCTTTTCAGGCAGTAGCAGAATTAGGCACTTGAACCCAGAAGTATAAACGAGCTACAGACATACCATATTACTAAGGCCCACAAAAATAAGACAGTTTGTGCAGATTTTCTTTACCTTGTTTCTGTAGCTCCCTGAAGCAATGATCACATACTCTTGCTGGCTGGTTTTTCATATAGTCTAAACCATGTTTATTTGATGAACAAGCTTGACAGACAATCTGGAAACAGATAAAAGCATTACTGTAGATGATGTGCATCTGTAAATCACCAAACACTCAAAAGATGTTCACTTAAGCACTGTTAAGCCCACAACAGAACATGAAATAGGCACTATTTAACACTTTAAATGGTTTAAGATCTTGGCTTTTCCATATGTCCTTATGGACATGCTGTTCTTTCCTCCTCTAAATAATAAAAATTTAAATATAAAACCCCCACTATATTACACAAGTCAATAAGCCAACATTAACAGTCCATGAAAAGCAGAATCAGCCTACTGTGTTACTGAATTGTTTAAATCACAAGCTTTTAAAGAAATAACTAAAAATAGTCATTGCTCTCTTGACAATTTCTCCACAAAACAGATGTCTCAACTGCACTGAATTCTGTATTCTCACTTGATTAAAACAAGAAAAATAAAGGTTTATTAGATATACCTTCCATAAGTGTTAAATATAAAAAAAGCTTGGTAGTAACTTAAAAAAGTCATTATTTATCTTACAAAAATTAGTGTGGAAGATATTTTTCTCATTTCATCTACCATTTTTTGTCTGTCGTACATAACTTGAGACAGAAGAGAACCATAAATAGTACTCCAAAATGCAAAGTAAGAAATGTAACAGGTTAAAAGGTTGAACACCGGTCTGTCATAACACCTTTCTCTAAAAAACAAAACAAACAAACCCAACCCTGACAGGTTATATCCAATCCATATAATTGTGTCATAGTACAGTGCTCCCTTAAAAGGGTTGTTGTGGTGCAATGAGGCTCCACCTGTGTGACAAACACAAGGGACCTGAATGACTATTGGAAAAGGTAATCATAAAATTGTCCAACCTTTCCGCATGCCCTGCAGTGATGCCTTCTCCATGTCAACGTGAATTCACTCGTACAGATCATACACATAGTGGCTCTAGTATCAGGGATCCAGATTGGAGCCTTTGATCCCAGCGGACTATCTTCTTCCTGTTTCTCTGGATCTGCCTGAGAGAACACAGGCAGAATACCATTACATTCAGCAATGAGAAATAAGATTAGTATTTATCAGTTGGATAATTATATGTCGGAAAGCCTTCTCTGATAAATTGTCATGGTCTTAAATGTTATCCACTACTTCATCAGTGACCATTATAATACAAGCCTGAAGACAGAGCTGCATTTAATTAGTTTAAAAAGGCTGTCTTTCAACCTTTACCAGCCTATTCCTATCAATAGCTGCTATACTTTAAAATCTTTTCATTTCATCCTTCTGTTCTCAAGATTATTGAGAGAATTGAGAAGGATGGTTTGGGTTTCTGGAAGAAAAGAATTTTAAATGTATGAAGTAGATAACATTATGAAATATCATGCTCTCCTATCATATGTTCACTTGTAATTTATCATCCTGTTTCATCATTCATAATGGAGTGTCTCTTGTTTCTCTAAACACCTGCAAAGAAACTTTATATTCAAAAAGGGAATAAACCCAGCAATAATGACGTGATATACCTCTTCAAGACTTTTGCTAGGATTAAACGTGATTCTCTTTTTTGTATATTCTTCAATTGACTTGGAGATAGCTTCTAACCACTCATCTCTTTCTGTAGCAGAACTGTTGGATTAAAAAAAAAAAAATTACATTTAAAACTAAGCAAGTGTTGATTAGAATTCCATTAGCTTTATTACACATTGACTTAACTCCCTTGCAATTTCAGTTTTATAGACTCTCCAGTTCCTACCGAAACTGGCACTATTTTTTTAACTGTCCACATGGTATCAGTTACTTGTGTTGATTAATATTAATACTTTGTGTCTGTTATAATGTGGATTCCCTCCTTCCCACCCTTTCTTCTTTCCAAAATACCCTGTGATTGTTTCAAGGCTTGTATGTCATAGATTTCCCCTTCTCCCTGGACCCTTGAATAGCTTGAGTAACACTGGTGTAAGTGGTGCTCCCAGAACAAAGGCATGTGGCCTCCGTCTTGAGTGACTCTGAAATTTCCCCCTTCCCTCTGCTTTAGGCTGCAGTTATAGTCAACCCTGTGAAACCCCGAGCTTCTGTCAGAAAAATCTGTTCTCCAGCCACGTGCTCCTGACTTAACTCCTACCAGGTCATGCTGCTTTGAAACAACTCCCCCCCGACACACCCCCCCACCCCACCCCCCAGTTTTTCCTCTGGATTACCTAACCCGAAGAGATAAACAGATGAGCTTACTGCATCTATCCCACAGCTGGTGGGTCACTAACCAAGCGCAAGGAAAGCCTTAGGCTGAAGTGGGGAAGCAGGAAGAACAAGGAATGCCTGGCACAGCGGGAGCCTGCAGCTATACTGGATTATGTGCAATGCCAAAGCACTTCCCTCGGGCCGTGGGCACATAATATAAATCCATGCTGCTGCTGCTGCCACAAAAGGCAGCCTACTATACTCCCTCTCAATCACTAAGTCTTATTTTCTCCCTTGTGCCAGAGCACACATGCTACGCCATGGGCTGGACTGGGAAACAAATCCGTATTAAAGCAAGTCATCGACCTGCCCTTCCTCTGGATCGCTTTATCGACTGGGCTCTTCACGCAGCTGAGAAGCTACTTGTGCCAGCACCACGGGGGGTGTCTGAGGAAGGAAGGATCAGGTTTGTGGCACAGGAACAGCTAGAATGCTTGTTTGAGATGCCATGCCAGCTTAAAAAGGGCTTCTAAAATTTAAACCAGTAACTACCAACATTTTTATTTCCCACTTCTTAGATATTATCAAATAAATTAATTCTTTTAAACCAAGTAATTGAACATGATGAATATATAAAAGGAAAATTGGGGGAGAGCAATGATTTACAAAAATTAAGTGTGCAACGCCAATTATTGTTAAATAACTTTTGTAGGTGAATTTGGAAGCTTTGATCATCTTTAAACCTTTAAGGAAAATACTTTGAGCTGGTGTTTTGAACTGGATGGAACCAAGTAGTATACAGAATCAGAGAGGATAAGAGGGAAAAAAAATGTAGTGCACACAAGCAACAAAATCACAACAAAAAGAGAGGAAATAAGATACAATCAAGAGCAATGTATTATTGTCTGTTTCGATATCGCAGAGTGGAACATTTTGTTCAGTTCATTTACCTTTGTTTCCTCATCCAGCAAGAACAACTGGTCTGCATTAGCTATGCAACATTCATAACTCTAACTCCTTTGGCTTTCTGAAGATCTGGTTACATTTAATTAGGTTCCTAAAACTATACTAAATAATTAAATTTAGTTAGCATAGTTTTTGGAGATCAAGCATCCCCTGATCACGTGGGGACTGCTACACATGGGGCTGCTTGCACAAAGAGCTACATGGCTTACGCCCTAATATTTCACTAGGGAGCTCGCACTTTAAGGTTGTTTACAATCCTTCAGAATTCAAGAGCAAAGGCAGTGTCATCAGCAACTGAACTGATGTAATGCTTTGCTGCAGCAAAATAGGCAGTGTTTCTTCTGCTGTCATTCCCAGTCCTCCTCCACAGCTGCACAGCCCTACCCACTTCCCTCACTGCAGGTCCAGTATTTGTTGCATCCTTCCAAAAGTAATTTTATTAAAATTGCAGGATTTTCTTAGAGTTTTTTAAAAATATTGGGTTTTATTTATTTAGGATTTAACAAGACAGCAGAAAACTTTAAATGGACTGCAGAGTCCACCTACCTATTGCTGGTAGTTTTTCAATTGTTTCCTTCCTATACCATAACAGACCCAGGTCTGACAGACAGGTAACAATCTGAAAATCCTCATTTCCACCTGGGGTCCCCAGCACCTCCTTCATCCCAAGCAAATGCGACTTCTCTCTGGCACTGTTGTGTAACTCAGGGCTCTTGCACACACAGCTTCCACCAAGTATAAAACTAACAGAGTAACAGAGCTGAATGGTCTCCAAAGATGCAATGTACATATTTCACAGGAGTTGATTTTAAAATCTAGCACTTAATCAGCTCCTCAAAAAGACAAGTCTAACCTGTTTTGTGGAAAACAGGTAGGTTGTATTTAAAGATTATAATATTTTCACCAATTCCGATGGGTTTTTTTACAATTTTTTAAAATTACTGAATTAAAACTGTTTCAAGTCAAGCAGAGATAAATCCATATTGCCTACTGCAATCCCATAAATGTCTTCATGTATCTGTGCAACACCCAGTCACCAAGGCATCTAAGCAGCACAGAGTTGCTCATATTATACTGGAGCAGAACCGTACCCTAAACTATGAAATGCATCTTTTTTCCCCAATGTGCAAAAGAACCATAAGAAACATTTAAATTTGTTGAGAAAATACAAAAATACTCATTTAGAATCTGTTGTTATAAACAACTACTGCTCAGATAATTGAGCTGCTTCCTTTGGCTACTGTGACAAGGATAACCTTCACCTACCCCTTAGCTAGAGATATTTGTGCAGACATCCTCATGTTGGTATTTACAAGGTCACACAAAAAGCAGTAGGCTGCCCTTGCTCAACTTTGCTAAACAAAACCAGAAAACATGTCTGTCTTCATTGGTATCAGCACTGTCACAGATGTCAGAACATATAAAACTCCCAACACAAACACAGTAAAACCAACAATCTACAAAAACAGGCCTTTGCTAAAGGCATCTCAGTGAAGGCAGACCAGAGGTGGTTTAGTGGCCATGTATCGTTTTGCTGCTACATGGATGTGAGAGACTGAAATGTCACATGACTGTGTCAAAGCTTGCTTGTGTCTGTGCAAACCTCCAAGAGAAGCTGCTGCGGCCTGTGAATTGGTCTGGGGGATGTCGCCCAGGGAAGCAGGAGTGCACTGAAGGATGCACCCCCCACTTCTTGGCGGTTGCATTGTCCGGACTCTTTAGATAAACCTCAGAGGGGCAGACATGGACTGAGCTGGCCCCATCGTGTAGCCGTTTGTGGCTCTATTGTGTAGGCCAGACCCCATGCATGCATTGCTAATGAACTGACAAGAGGCAAACGTTCCTGCCCTGAAGCCAGATGCAACAAAATCTGTGGGACCAGAGATAAAAAACTAAAGGTGAGCAGATATGCTAATCAGTGGATACGATGAATTTAAAAAGGTAGCAAACAGTTTTGCTCAGGGTGCATCCATGGGCACCCACCCACAGGACGCTGCTGGATCCATGGTGGTGCCTATTCTTGCAGCCCTAGAATGTCTTTTACTTCCATTCTGTCCTATTACTACCCCTCTTCACTTTTTTAATAATAAAAACCTGTTTGGGTATACAGCATTTGACCTCGTTTGTGTCTTAATCTCACTCTTGGGATCGTATCAAAACCTCCCCTGACATTGGATTGGGACAATGGAGAATCTGGATTTCTCGTAAAGACAAGCACCATTCCAATAATTGCTGCCATTTCCATAATTTCACGTTTACTGAGATCCATTTATTGTTTTAATTACACTGCTATTTTAGCTAGAAGACCAGGATGACTTCTTCCAATTTATATCAGTTATCTATAATATCAAAATATATTGTCATGCTTTATACTCTGTCCTGTTAATGAACTGAGCATATCAGTAACTTTGGAAGAACAAAAAATACGGAAAAGCAAAGTCTAAAATTAACTGAACTGAAGCAATTTTAATTCTTGTTCCTCTCAAGGGAAGGCAGTGAGAGGATAATATTTCAATTTACTTCAAGTTTCTGAAGCTGTAGCTAAGCTGAAAAGGAGGAACCAAGCAAGAGTTTTACTCACTGATTATGTTAACTGTCTTGAGGGTAGCAGAATCCCTACCAGTTGCAACCTTAAGCCCAAATTGCTCAAATACCAGCCATATTTACTATAGCTTTTGTGCTTCTGTCCATCACTTCACAATGGACAGCCTTCCTTAGAGGGTGAACTGTATTAGAGACTACAAATTCATGTGGTATCTGAAGCTTTTTACATGTGACCAGGCTTCCTTCCTGCCAGCCCATTTAAAAATAAAATTTTCAAAATCAGATTTTGAATGTGAACAAAATTAATTAGAACAAAGCCTACCTTATTTCCAGAAACCCATCTGTCAGTCCCTCTATTCTGTAATTACTCTAGCCAAGGCTAACTTCTCATTACGTAAATGCAGAATAAAGCTATATAAAGTTTACGTGGCCTGTTCGAAATGTTTTTTAAATCATTATTCATTTGTTAAGACTTACCTTGCTGAAAGAATGAAGGATCTCTCTACGCTTTCAATGTTCAATTCATTCTGATATGCTTCCTGGGTTGGCTTTTTAACCTTCAGTTGAGAGAGAAAATTGACAAACTGAAATGGTACTCTTATAGTTGCTTTAGTTTTACTTACCATAAAGTCTCTTACATTTTTTATTGCAGAGGGGTATATTGGAGAGAAAAATCTCAAAAGTAGGAGATCATACACCAGTCCAGAAGGCCCAGCTACACTAAAATTACATGCAGCCCTCCATTTCATTTCACTGTGGCTCCATAAAACACTGGAGACGTACAGGGGAATGAAACTCAAGAGATGTCAGACACCTTCTGCTGTGCTTCAACATGCCCAGGCCTGTTGGCCTCTTGAGCACTTCCTGCAAGTGAGCAAGAAAAGGCACTGCTACTGCTGCAGGACAAGATGTAGCCTACTGGTGCACCCCAGAGTGGGCATCTGCCCCATACCCACAGGGGCTGGACCACCCTGCTGATCTTTCTGAGCCATCAAGTTTCAAACATAAGGAGGTTTAAAAATTAAGTATGGTTCTGAGCCACCACGAGACATCTCCTGAAAGAAGAGGTTTTGCAGCTCTGTCTCTATGAAGGCCTTGAACTGAGCACCAGATCTACGGTGCAGCTGGACTTGGTCATCTTATCTGACAGGACCAGAGACAAGTTACTTGATTTCCAAGGCAACGGTTTGTTATTCCCACTGTCATGTCAGAGACTGTCAATATATGGCATGCATGTCCCCTCTCACTACCCAGAGGTGTTCAGGGCTTAACTTTGATTAGCTTTTCACAAAGGCTCCAAAACCAAAGCTGTATCTTCCCTGACAATTAGCAAATCTCTATAAACCATGAAGATTTGATCCACCAGAAGCTTATCAGGCAGAGATACATAAGCTCTGGGTGTGGGCAATAAAAGCAGTTACAATGCAAAAGTGAGGCACTCTAAACACAGTACAAAAAATAAGTAGGCAGACTATTTCAGAGTAGGACAATACTGTATGAAATGCAGGTGAGATGATCCTGCAGCAACAATTTTTTAGCGTAACTTAGACAGCAATCCCCCAGGCCATATTATGCAAGAAATGTTGAGCCTATAGGATTGCTCTGGAACATAAGCTTCTTTAATATCTCTCTCCAACAATAAATATAGTTGCATTTTTAAAATTTGAAGGCCTCAGTTTAAATAGATTTGGAGAAAGACTCATTCTAACAAGTGACTTACCTTCATTCCAGCCAATGACAGCATGTTATTGAGTTTATACATCCCTGACTGAACTGGAGTAGTATACAACAGGGCATCATTGAACTGCAATATAAAAACAATGCTTTTTAATGACTAAGGACTGTTTAGAGACAGATAATTTTAGATGCATTTTACTGGAAGTACAGAACTCATACAGCACTGAGATCAACTGTCCAGAAGGGCATCTTCCACTTCCTATTATTCCACTTGGAACCCAAGAAACATTTTCATGTATGAATTTAGATAACAATAGGTGTCTATTTATATCCTCTTTGTGTAAATATACATTTGGCACATGAGCAAACAGTGCACGGATGTCAAGAAAGACAAAAATGTTTCTTGTGTATACAGCTATACTGTATAACAAACTACTTTAAAAGGATATTAGAATTAACCATTCAAACAAAGCAAAACATTCCAGAAACTCAGAGAGCAGAATTAAGATTAGCAATATATAAGGACAAATTTATCCATGTGTACCATGTGAATTTTACCAGCTTAAATGTGCATCCACTGTTTATTTCCTGTTCAACCAGACTTGGCTTTATTCAGTGCACTTACTGAACAGCTATTAAGATTTTTTAAATTTTCTGTGTTGTTCAACCAAACTTCATTTACTGCACATAAAGACAGACAGAAAACTGAACTGTTTCATAAGTTTTTGCTATGAGGTTCTTTGCAACTGTTTCAGGAGTCTTGCTAAATCTACACACGATCAATGGAAAAAAATCACTGCTTAAGCGCCTCAAGATATAAACACTAGCCTATATTATTATATACTATATATTATATACCTTTTATATTAAAAAAAAAAAACCACAAACAAAAAACAACCACAAACAAAAAAACCCAACCACCATCCCAAAAAACAAAACAAAGAAAATATGAGCAAGAGCTACTCAAATTAGCAGCATCTGATTTGGAAAGTCCAGCTCCAGATAGCACCAGATTTTTGAGAATATTTCCTTAACTGATATAATTTGCAGTTATCTCAGTGCTTTATATGCTACAAAGTCATCTCCAGAGCATAAGACAGTCTTAGAATACATACTCCATGACTGCCTTGGGAAATATTTATTTGTATTCAGCCAGGACTGTGGACCAATAATGCAACAAATTACACATGGCAACAGTTGCTTTACTATCTCAATAGAAGAGATAAACAAAATGTGCAAGTGGAAACAGAAACCTCAGAGATGTACAGGAGTTTCAAAACAAAACGGTAGCAGAGACAGGAAGAGAACCGAGCACCTAAATTCCAGCCCAGTGCCATGCTCAGGATATGAGCGGGCTCGGGCAGGGCAAAAGGAGGGAGGGAAGGGTGCAAGAGCAGTGGCAGAGTTGTAGGTTTTAATATTTGGTGTTACTAAGTGGGATGGAGTAACTGTGTTAGTTTTCACACTACTACAGGTAACATCTCATAAAAGCGCTCAAATGTGAAATTAGCATTGTTCAAAACAGTACATTTTAGTGAGAAATGGTTTTCTACTAAAATTAGTACATATGCAACAGATCTCTCTGAATTAAAACTGGGCAAGCAGAACAGCAACAACTGGTCATTTTTTCCACTGCCTGAAGTTATTTATGTTTGTAGTGTAATGTTTCAACCACTAAAAATTACACTACTGTTAGGCACACAGCATCATACACAGCAGCTTACCAGAAAAAACATTCGTGGCTGCATGACCTTCCGGGACAGCTTCATCAGTGTTCCCTCTTTCAGAAAGACCTAGCAAATTAAAACAAGTAACTCAAAACCTAGCTTTTCAGGGCACAAATTGTACAAATGAGCTGACTTTTTCCCATCGTCATTATTACTATTATTATTATTATTATTACTACACTAGAAGTTCTGCAAAAATTTTTGGATTCAAGGTTCCCTTTCTGAGAAAGGCTGTCCATCCTTAGGTTTCTCTAAAAGTGAGTGTAAATAGCTGCATTGCAGTTTTCCATGCTGCACTTGAAACCATGACAGATACAAGGTTAAACTTGAGGAAGAAAACCTGCCTGCAAGGTCTGGCAAGGAATCATATTCTAAAAATCCTAAGTTTTCATCAGATAAATGTCTAAAAAAACCCCACACACATATGGAGAGGCAGTATTCATTTGACTGTTAGAACTGAACAATTAAGTGATAGACCATTTTTTTTCTTGGTATATGCCAGCTTCAATACTTTGCTTGCATATCATCTGTGCTGCACTTTTACTGCAATTTGCTGAATGCCATCTGCAGGACCTACCCTTCCTGGCTGTACGATCTCATGGTGTCCATTTAAACTGTACTGAATCTGCATGAGTTTCTGAAAGTTATCCTGGAAAAAGCAGAAGGTAAGTAATTAAAAAAGGTAAGTAAGCAAAAAAAAGTAATTGCCCTTGCATTCATTACTTACTTTAAAAAAAAAAAAAAAAAAAGAAAAAGCTTTCATCAACTAGCTTCGTAAGTCAAAATACTTACGCCCTGCTTCATGATGTCATTGGCATGGTTTGCAACTTCTATGACAACAGCTAGAGCATCTGAAGGATGAAGAAATGATTCTTTGGTTATTCAGACTAGTTAGCATTGGTATTATGTAAAGCACGGGTCCAATATCAACCTTCCACATTATGCCAAGATTCAAGGACATGATGGTACAGTTGCTGGATTCAGGAGCACTTCCCATAGATCTCAGAGTCTTTGGATCATGGTTTAATAAGTGTGCCCTACCAACTCATTGCTTCAACCAACAGTGTCAGCCATTTCTTACAGTTAATCAAAACAGTCCACGAGAAAAATTAAATTCTAGTTTCTCACAGAAAGAATTACTTTAATGTCACTGTCTCTATTTACAGCAGAAAACAACATTTTAAGCGAGACTACTGTAGTCTCTAAAGCATTTAGCACCTTCTGAGTAATAGAAGTGCAGTCAGGCACTTGAAATAAAGGAACTACATTTGCTTAGAAGTCCACAGAGAAGTATACCAAACCAGGTAAAACCAAAGCCTTGGGGTTTTTCTCCAGATAATCATTGGAGTATTAGTACTGCAGAATGTATATTTCCCTTATTGTTGAGTTCATATTCAGAAAGAAAGCATGTTAAAAGATACACCTTTCTGAACGGAAAGGTTCAGAAGGTCATAGAAGCCATATAAGAAACTAAACTGAGGTGCAAACTAAAAGCTCCTCCTAAGTCAATCTAAGGAGAATTTTTGTTCAAGATTTTCATGAACCAAGGCAATGCAAGCACAGGAGTCAAATAGTTAAAAAGCATAGGACATATCAAGTACCTGATCAAAAATTAAGTATAGATATAGATGTCATGATGTCAACTGAGCCTGCTTAAAAAATAGCTGGTGGTCTCCTACTAGAAAATGTTGGAGCTGCTGCAGACAAAACAATCCTCAGCTCCCACATGCTTGAAATAAAATGAAGGGAAATTTAGCTAAATTCACAAGGACAGGAATTAGTACCTGAATTTTTTGTTATATTTTCCTTCATTTATCATCTATCGTATCTATTGAAAACTTAAAGTTTTACTCATTGACTCTAAGATAGATTGAAGAATGTTAGAATTTGCTGGGTTTTGAAGGCAAAGTTCCAAGATCTCAGGGCTACTTGTAGAGTAAACAAAACTAAACAACAATATAAAATAATGTATAGGATCAAAGTCCATAAGCAAGGTGGGTTTTGGCAGGGAAGAGCATTCCAATTCCTATACCGCTTAGCTGGAGTAATGCATTCAAATGAAGGCCATCAGGAAGAATTGTGGTGTTTGGTTTTTCTTCCAAGAATACTAACCATAACCAAGCCTAGCTTTCCCCCTGCCCTCACCAGGGAATTTAATAAACTAAGCAAAGTCAGAACTAAGTTAAACTTAATTATCACGAGAAAGATCTGGGTGAGTAAAGATTAGATTTTCTTTTCTTACCCAGTTTCAAAGATAGAGTATGGAACATGTTAAATGCATAAAATTAACGCTGCTATTGTTACAACTAAGCTTCTGCTTTGATGTATGAATGGACAGAAAAATATTGTGGGAGGTACAACTACAAAACACACAGAAGCTGAAGAAATCACAAGAAAATTTAAACTATATGTATATTTACATTGCTTACGTTTCAAGTGGTCAAATATTTAATGTGAAGTGCAAGCACTAGTTGGTTCACTGCCATAAGAAGTGCAATACAAACTTTTCTATCTCTTGAAGAGACATGATTTTAAATATTTTTGGCTCATATTTTCAATATACTCAAACAAATATGTCTAAATGTCCTAAGAAAGATATTTGCTCATAAATTTTACAGTACTGTATCAGCAGACAAAGCTATAAGAAAACAAACATGGCTCAGTGCATTTATTGCAGTCCAATCAATGACACCTGCACAACCTGCCTAAAGACAACGGGCTTGCACAAATGTCACTAAACAGACTGAAATAAGTGACAGGGGCTCATGCAAATGAAACAGAAACACTGGCTGGGAGCATTTTCAGTACTGCTGAGGCACATACATGGAAGAAGGAAACAGTCTGAATGCATATTGCCTTGCTACACTCAAGTTAAACCAACTTAATCCCAAACTACCATGAAACATGTAGTTCTGTCCTCTTCCATCACCAACTATTCCTTCTCATTTCCTCTTGTTTCCTTTCCCGCTATGTGCACGCAAACTTGTGGAAGTCACTTGTGTTTGTGCAACTTGTGATAAGTCAAACTGGAAAACTCCTCAGGTTAAATATAACCCTGAGCAGCTCCTTGATCTTGTTCACTCCTGACATGTGAACACTTGTCCTGGCACAATGAGAGAGGAAGAGGCCAGAAAGGCTCATAGCTTGGGCAGAACAGCTAGTAGACCAGACTGCCTATCATGAGAGGTCTACAGATGCCAGGACCATCTCTTTCAATAGCAGTGCCCAAAGTATCTGCTTAAGCTGCCTGGGGAATTTCACTCTTATCTCTTAGTTTCAACTCAAGGGTGAACTGATATCACTGTCAGCTCCAAACTTTTCTGAAACACAAGTTTGCAATCTTTCAATATCTCTGTTAAGAAACTTAGAACTAAATAGAAAACACTTTTATATACTAGCTTAACATTTTGCATGCATATAAAATTTAGAAACATTATCATATGTACATAAACTGTTATTTCTTTAATCTAAAGAGACATTTACCTTGAGTATCCCTATAGTCTGCAGATTCTTCTAAAAGATTCTTTAAATAATCTGTATAAAGAAAAAAATAACATAGAGATAGTTTTGTTAAAGAAATAAACAGCATCAGAAAGTAGTAAAACCCCCCTTTTTCCTGGAAATCTGCTTTTCAGGCAGATCTGTCCCACAAAGATCTACTGCTTAACCTTTTAAATCTGTAGAAGTAATAAGAAAAGGAAAACTAGTGTTTCCATAATGTAAGTATATCTTGGTATCTTGTTCAGGAAAAAGAAGGTTACTGAAGCAGTGGCATTTTCTAAAGAAAAATGATATGGTTTATATATTATTCTAGAACAAAACAAGCAAGTGAAAAATAAGTACACGCTTGCTATCATTTACATTTAAGCTGATGAAAAAAATTTTGAAGATTATAGATACTTGCTTGAGCACCTAAGTTGTCTATAGAAGAGAAGGAAAAAAGTAGGCCATGACAGAAGATCTGATTAATATTTTTCAATAAAAGTATTATACGCCCCCCAATGTTCAAATAGACATTTTTTGTTTTCAATTATAAACTTAGTTCCTCAGCCACGAGATGGCACCCTCAATCCATGAAAGTCTTGGTAGTTTAAAAATCTATTTTACTTAGCTAAAATTAACTCCAAATGTAAGACTATACAAGAAAGCATCCCCCCTGAGCTTCCATTCCCTGGTCAAGTGTCTAGTTCACCAAAAAGTACAATGTCCTGTCAAAAATTAATATACTTTCTCAGTAAAAAGTCAACCATCTATTCTCTAAAAGATACAGCTTAGAACTGATTGAAAGAAATCAAATCAGAAACTTTGAAATAAACATACACGTTTGATAATATCAACAAATACTGATTTATAATTACCTTCTAAATGAGGTATTAAGATTCTGGCAGATCTACTGAAAACTAATTATATGTGATCTAGCAAACATTCAATTTTAGCTTTGCAGTTGTGCAAGTTTCATGTAGGAGTGAAATAATTCAACTCCCATATGTTTGCCCTACCCAAATTCATCCTTTTACTTAAGAAGGAACAGGAGCCAGTTGTTCCTGCCTTCATAAGATGTCTTGCTTCATGCATGCCCCTCAGAGACCGCTCAGTGTACTGTAATTTTTTCCTTATGCAAAAAAAAAAAAAAAAAAAAAGAGGGAATCATGAAACATGTTTCTGCAGTAACAATACTATGAAGAGTGAGAAATCTTGTCAGTTAATGACAGCTTTGAGAAAAACAGAACTACAGGAAGAAAAACATTTGGCACTGAACTTTTATTTTTTAGTAAAGACCTAAGGAAGGATCCAAGAGAGAAGCATAAAGAGCAGGTTGGGGTGAAGGAAGAGGAACTGACTGAGGTCTCCTTCAGGGAAGCGGGAAGGGAGCATTGGGAGGACTGTCTGGGCCAGGGGAACACCCACAGCTTTCTGCTCTCCTCAAAGTTTTATCTGATCATTATCAGGCACTGGTCAATGTGTGATCTTTTAAGGGAAGTCTGACACTGCACCAAAACCTCTCCAGCTAGGCTCCATAAATACTGCATCCTTCATATCCCTCAAGATCTTGTTCTGTAGTAGCTACCAGACATTCCAGGGCAACATTCAATTAAAAGCAATGTTCATCTTGCTTCACCTTGGGTTATGCTGGCAAGAAGCTGGTGCAAGAGAAAAAAAATCAACAGGACGTATTTTGAAAGGAACTGAGGAGAGTTGACATTGGTTTAAAGTTGGTTGAACACCTAAAGGAACTTGTCACACATAAGACAGCAGCTCTGCCCTCTCCTGCCCTTCCTGCTCTCTCACACCAGAGCTGTGCCATCCTGTCCAGGCAAAGCACTCTCAGGACCCCATCATAAAGCAAACAAAGCTTTACAAGTGCAACTTGATCTTCATCGGGGCCAGCACAAAAGACTCCACTGGGAACCTCCCAGTATAAAGAACGAGTCCCTACAGCTTATATAGAAATATCAGCTTCTTAAAGCTGTCAACCACATACTCACCTCTATAGGCTGGGAACAAGAGATGAGGTGAGTATAATTTAGTCATCTGCAAATGTACTGCTGGCACTCTAAGAAACTGTTGCTACTACATGGAGACATTCAATTTATTACCCAAAGTAATTTCACTGGAAAACTAAAACCAGAGACCCAACATGGGAACTGTGTCTTTGCAAATTCATGCTTCATGACATGTTCCCCAGAACAACACCACTTTACATTACTCAAAAACATTTTTTGGATGGGTATATTCTAGCACTTTAAATTATATCATCAGTGACTAGAAGAGGTGTAAGTTAGAGATTGTAAGATAACTGCATTCATTTAAAATTCTGTATTTAAAAAAGAAGGCAGCTTTTGCTTTACAAGACTGAAGCAGCTAAAAAACCTTGCAACTGCACAATCTTGAAAGTGATAAACACATAATACTCTCTATGTATATCTGGTAAGTGAACCTCAGTTCATAGCTAAAAGCTTCAGAGAAGCATCAGAACAGATATTTTTAGTCTCTTCTGTGAATACACACTGGAAATTCTGTGCTTGCAAGTACTTTCTGGAAGTACTGACTTAAACAGGCAAGCAGAATTCAGAGACGTGAATAACATTACAGTAAAAATTTAGCAAAAATATTCCTAGATAAAATAAATACAGAAGTCAGATATTAAGGTGGTATGATACCTACTGTCTTTGCCAAAAAAATTTTCCCCTCTGAAATATGCTTTAGTTGTTGAGACTAGGAAAACCGTAAGTATACCTTCAGAAAGGCAGACTTAGAAATTAAAATTCATAACTCTGGTGGATACCCCAAAACACAACAAAAATCAACACAAGAGCACACAAGCACTGTTTCTACAACAAACAAAATTTCCTTATGCCCTGCTGCCACCTAACAGCAGTCAGCAATTCTCTCTTCCTTCTTGCTGGGGGGCAACGCCTATTACTTCTTCTCCCACTAAAAATTCTCTTCCACTTGATAAACTACTTTTTTGTCTCAGGTTGTCTAATTTAATTAAGTTAAACTCAAAGCAGTGCTTCCTCAACATGCAATTGGCCTCAAGTCTGACAACTCTGAGCTGCAAAGGAGCAGTGTGCTCAAAGGCTTATTTTTCATTCCCCTCAGCCTCTCACTATACTTCAGTTAAGTATAATAAAAGACTCTCTGCAAACCTTATGTTGAGAAAAAGAGTAGAGAGGCTTATCACAATGAAGAGCCTGTTCATATTGTACAGTCTCAAGTCATCTACTTAAATCAGAGGTTTTCAGGAGGAAAGAATCACCTCTCCTTCATTTCTAGAAGAAATCGGAGGCCTCTAATTAACCTCCCCCAAAAACCCACCTAATATTTGCTGTATAGAGCTCAGGGCCAGTATTTGGAGAAGTTCACTTGTTGGACTGGAGAAGCTGTGTAATTAAGCAGAAACACAGCTGAGCTGTGCCTCTCCTTGGCTGATTTACGAGTCCACCTGCTCCTGCTTTTGTGAGCACAAAAGTAACTCCACTTCAAAGCACAGCAACAATCTTGTGATGTGACCGTGTAAGCAGCAGGTTACCAGTACAAAGCTGTCCCACTGACACAGAACATCTAAATAGGAAGAAATCCCTGCTGACTCAGGCCTAGCAGCTTCATTTCCTGGATTATTTTCGCTCCTCTGCTCTTACCCACTGCCCCCTCCTCCCTCACTAACAGATTCTGCACACACACACACACACACCCCCCCTTTGGCCTGGGCAGCTGCTGTATCACT